>NC_140593.1:1053399627-1054722127 GCF_964204655.1 Triturus cristatus | reverse complement strand
GAACGAAACAAGTAGAGAAAAGTGAGAATATTAAAGAAAACTGAAGCGAAAAATTCCAGGTGGTCGGTACAAAGGTAGGAAGCCTATAAGAGAGGGACAACAGGCAGGCAGAACACTGGTGCAGTGAATGACAAACATGCGGATCACGAGCAGGCACCCCACGGGTGAAAAAGGACTGAAATGGCGTAGGGAGGGTAAACCACTGTCAGTGAGCAAAATGTAAAGAAAAGGAGGTCCGCGAGAGAAGGAAGCGGGTGGGTAGCGTGACAGAGAACAGTGGAAGAATCAAAAGAGTAAGCGACACAAGAAGCGATACATGTAACCGAACCAGGCACAGTGCAAGAGAATCAACATGGATGAAATGTGACAGGGAGCGATGTGGCAAACGATCACAAGTGACAGGCGTAAGAGTAATCTACCTGAAAAGAATAAGGATGGCAAGTAGCCAGGTCGTAGTCTCGATAGGTGGAGAGGGGTGAGGATGTCACCGTAACGACCGCGGTATGCAGGAAAGTGGAAAGCTTCGGAATTGGCGCTAAAAGAAAAGTACAGGAGTGAGAACAAGTGCCGGCCAGTAAAATATGAAAAAGGCCGTGAAGGAGTCGCTTACCGTAAGCGCAGTAAGAACACCAAGAAGTCTCTGGCTCAAAATTACGGCAGAGATAGAAAAGGCGGGTAAATCCGTAGGGATGCGTGGATGACGGGTAAGTCACTCCACAGTGAAATCTATGGGAGGTAAAGGGAGCGTGTAAGAAGGTCTAAAAAAAGGGGGGCGGCCAAAGAGTAGAGGGCGGAGGTAGAGTGCTTACCATGAGGTCCGGGCAACGAGCTGGAATCGTCTCGCGCTCAGCATGGTGAAAGCAGGAAGTGAATATAAAGGAAACGAAAAAGGACTAGAACGTGAAGGGCCAACCAGGCGGACCGGAAGTGAGGATGAGAGCATCCATTGTGATGACGGTTGCGGGAGCGAAAAAACTAAACAGGTGAATGCTGTGTGGTGATAGAACAAGCCAGACACAAGCAGGAGACAAAGTAGGAAAAGGGCATTCGTGGCAGAATAGCACTCTTAGGCGCCAGAGACACATAATTAAAGTATTGTCAGTGGTGCACAGTAAAATCCGAAACTCGCTAGTAGTGCGAGAAAGGAAGATATTACAGAAAGGCGTACAAAAGGAAAGAGAATGGAGTAAAGTTAATAAATGGAAAACAGTGGGAAGACAGGAAGGGGGGAGTAGAAACAGTAAGAACAGATGTGTCAAAGTGCAACATAGGCAAAAGGCACACGTTAGTGAAAATAAAGGCATATATATAGCAGTATCCAAAAAAACATGTCAAAACCAAGGACGTAAATTAGTAATGAAAGGGCTGCACAGCATCAGAATTTAAGAGCCTAGAAAGTACTGTAATTCATGGTCAATGTTCAAGCCGTGTCGCACGGTATGCAGGCGCATGATCCAGATTGCTTCCAGGCGACGTAGTTTCAGTTCTCGGTTACCACCTCTGACATTCGGTGGTGTAGTGTCTATTCCAAAAAAGGTAAGTTTCTTCAGAGTGCCCTGGGTCGGGCAAGACATCACATGTATGGCCATAGGATATCTGGCATCACCATTGCGCATAGCCCTTGCATGTTCAAAGATGCGTTCTTTCAACGGTCTGATGGTGCTCCCTACGTACTGTTTTTTACACGTGCATTCCAGGATGTAAACAACGTATTTGGTGGGGGCGTGGCTTGACGCGAGGCAAGATGGCCGCACGGTAGTGCTGCTCCGCCGGCCACCGCCAATATCCTGCACTATCCTGCTCCCTAACTGCCTGCCCACGAGCGCCAGAGTGGGAGATCGAGCCCCCCTGGATCGGGCGCTAGCTGGGGCTGTGACTCTGGTGCGGCTCGGTGCTCTGTAGCCGTGCCTTTGGTGCGGCGTCGAGCGGAGCCGCCATCTTGTGACGCCTGAGGGGTTCGGAGCGGGTGAGGCGGCGAGGAGCGACATCGCGCTGCAGCCCTCCCGAGCCGCTGGCCTGGAGCCTGTGTAGCGGACGTCCGGAGGGCGAGGTGGTGGACGCGAGGCCGACCCCGGAGCTGCCCGTTGCTACACGCGCCAGCTGGGGAGAAGTGTGGGGGATCGACCGACGAGGGTGAGGAGCGGGCGGTGCGGTGCCCACGCAAGCCGCCGGCTTCGGACGGGTGAGTGGGCCCTTTGGCCGGTTGGCGCGCTCCCCCTCCTGTGTCTGATCGGACTGCCCTGCGCTGGACTGTGGATGCCTGGACGCTCACGCTTGCTGCGGATCACTGAGGGCTCCGGGGGCCTGCCGAGGGAGCGGTGGCTTGAGGCCTGGATTTGCTGCCTGTACTACGACGGGAGATTGCCGGACTGTCGACCGGGCGGTGGCTCCCCTCCCCCCCCCCCCCTGCTGGGTGCCTCTTCGTCTGCCTTGCGTCTGGATACCGAGATTTGGGAGACTGGACACACACGCCTGTGGTGAAGACTTTTGGCGGGACGTCTGTGTGGTGAGGAGCGGTGCGGGATCGTCGTGGGACCTCCGGCGGTGTGGTCGTTGATGGTGGTGGGGGGACCTGCTGTGCTATACCTGTGAGGTGCGGACTTGCTGGCGTTGTGTGGGGTGTGCAGTGTGGGCCCCCCCGCCTGGAGTGGTCACTATCGGCGGACGCTGCTCCCCTCCCCCCCCCCCTGATTGGATCCTTTCGCCACCTGGTGTTCTGCTCCTTCCTGACTTGGGGGGCGCCTCCTTCACCTGTTGGTCCTCCTTGGCGCTTGGACCGGCGAGGGCTGGAGGGGGCGATCATGGGCAAGCCGGACAAGAATCAGGCGCGCCTCACGTTCGAGACGCGCAAGGGAGGCAAATCGTCGCACTCGCTGGCTTCGGATTCGGAGTTGGAGTCTGCCGCGCCGCCCCCCACTGCCCTAGAGACAACACTATCGGCAATTCAGGCCAGCCTGCAGTCCATAGATGGAAAGATAGAGGCTCTCAGTGGCCGCATGGACTCCATTTCCGCCAAACTGGACAGGCAGGGGGTGCGCTTGGGCGAGGCGGAACAGCGCATTTCGGATACCGAAGATGGCCTCAGGCAGGTTTCCGACAAGACCACGGACATGGCGAAGCTGCTGGCAGTGATACAGGCCAAGAACGAGGACATTGAGGCGCGTTCTCGGCGCAACAACGTACGGAATTTTGGGTCTGCCAGAATCCACAAATGTGGGCAGGTTTGAGGACTACATAGAAACCATGATTCGGGACATCTGCGAGCCCACGAATCTTTCAGCCATGTTTGCCGTTGAACGCGCTCACAGATCCCTCAATGCGCGCCCGCCACCGGGCGCTCCACCGCGCCCTATCATAGCTAGACTGCTGAATTTCAGGGACAGAGACACACTGCTCCGTATCACTCGCCAGAAAGGCACGATCAACTACCAAGGCAATGTCCTTTCCTTTTTCCCTGACTTCACTGCCGCAGTCCAGTCGGCTCGTAAAGAATTCTTAGGGGTTAAAAAACTACTCATGAAAGACCACATCCCCCTATTCGATGCTGTACCCGGCGCGCCTCCGCATTGGCACTGACGAAGCCTCTAAAATCTTCACCAGCCCCAAGTCAGCTATGGACTATGCAAAGTCCTTGAGGAAAACGCACCAACATTCTGCTCCTACCCCCGAGGCTGATGATTGACTTAGGTTTCCCCTTTCTGATGCCGGAAATGTGCCGAGACCCACCCGACTTGCACGCTTGGTGGAAGCCATGGGCCGCATGTCTGCGGACTTCTATCTACTGTTTGCTACGCTGCCATGTGGCGATCACACTACCTCTCCTGTGACTCCCTGCTAACTACGGCATGTACTGTTGCTGGGGCGTGGGTGTGCGACTGATCCGGGGGTCTGCTGATTGTCCTCTGAATGTACTTCCAGCCTCTGGCTGTCATGGTGCGGGGTGGGCTGCTGGGTCTCCTGGTTTGCTGCACCCGTGGTGATACTGTTGTACGACGCCTTGGGAAAATGGCCGCACGATGGGCAGACACATGACTCATCGGGTGGTGGGCTAATCACCGGGAGCACTAGACACGAGACGGTGGCCCCCTCCCCAAAAGACTGGGAGGTGTTTGCGGTCGCTACGTTCCCCCAATGGGTGCTCCCCACTTTTCGATCTCACCATTGTGCATTGGGGTTGTTTTGGGTTTTGTTTTCATGTTGTGTTGTGTAGGGGCAGGGATCATCTTTGGCAAAGTTGGGCTGCTGAAGTGGGTGGGGGGCGGGGGTCTACTACAGTTCCGGATACAAGAGGAGTGCGAACCTGGAGTGTGTGCTTGGATGACGGCGCGCAGTGCGAATGGTGGTGCGATGGGGGAGATGGTAGCTGAGATTGCATTGGGGCCCCTATTTGGTGACAATGGGTGAAGACTACAGATGTTTAACCTGGAATGTCCGCGGCCTTAACACCCCCAAGAAAGTCAGGCAAGTCCTACACTACTTAGATAGGCACAATGTTCAGGTGGCGCTGCTGCAAGAGACACACCTCACCAAACACACTGAGACCGCGGTGGCGTGTAGGTGGGCGGGGTTTCGGCTCGCTTCATCATACTCAGCCTACGCGCGCGGGGTAATCATATTGATTAAAAAAGGTGTTCCTTTCCAACCCGTGCATACGTCCACTGACTCAGAGGGGCGCTGGGCGGCGGTACAGGGCAAACTCGGCATGACCTACGTTACGATTCTCAATATGTATGGCCCTGTGGTGGACGACCCCTCTCCCTTTGCGCAGATGCTCGCTGCGGTGCGCTCCTGGCCGGATGCTGCGATACTCTGGGGGGGAGACCTCAACACACATCTCAATCCACAGGTTGATAAATCAAACCCGGCGGGGGCTCGCACGCTTAGAGTTGCTCAATGCGTTCGTGAGGCCATGGGGGAGTGGGGACTGGTGGATGTCTGGCGGTTGAGAAATGAACGGACTTGTCTAGGCACGCACATCACGCCGGCACACAATAGTTGGTCCCGACTGGATTACTGGTTATTGGGAGAGGAAACTAACAGATGGGTGCTAGACGTCCGCAACTTACCACGCACACTGTCCGATCACAACCCTGTATATCTGCACCTGCGGATTCCAGCGTGCCCCCATCGCCCCTTCACATGGCGCTTTCGCGCGGAGGCACTGCGGGACCCGCTCTACCTAGACACTATCAGGGAGGCCATTGTCAATTATTTTGCTGAAAACACGGGCTCCGTGGCTAGTCAGGCGTCTCTCTGGGAGGCGTTCAAAGTGACGATCCGGGGGGTGTGCATTGGCACCACCGCTGGCATTCTGAAGGACATACGGGGGCAGCTTGCTAAAATTGAGACTGCACTCGTTGGGTTGGAGAGGACCTATGCCGAGACGCCGTCTGCTGCCACGCTGGCGCGTATACATGAGCTGCTGGTGGAATATGACAAATGGGCGGACACAGAGGTCAAATACAGGGGGAAGCGACACGCGGCCAGGGCGTACGGAGAGGGTGGGCGACCAGGCAAGCATCTGGCCGCTAAATTACAATTTCGGGCGCATCATCAACACATAGATAAAATTGTGGATGCTGCAGGCATAGAACACTTCACACCGCAGGCCATTGTAGACCAATTTAAGGATTGTTATCAGTCACTTTACACGACGCAGGGGGAGGTGGAAGGGTCGGCCCTGGCGGACTACCTGTCGGACATAGCGTGTGCGTGGCTCTGTGATTCCCACCGGGAATATCTATCACTCCCGATAGATGAGCAGGATGTCCGGGACGCTATTCATTCTCTTCCCAATAAAAAGGCTCCCGGGCCTGACGGCCTGTCTGCCGAATTCTACAAGACTTATACCGACCTGCTTGCCCCGCATCTACTAGAACTGTATGCTGAGGCGCATGAGACTGGCGTACTGCCTCCAACTCTGCGCCAGGCCATGATTATCACCCTCCTTAAAAAGGATAAATCGCCCTCCAGCTGCGACTCATATCGCCCCCTATCGCTGATTAATCTGGACGCGAAAATATTGGCTAAAATTTTGGCCACAAAACTACAGCCGCTTATGACCCGACTGGTGCTCCCAGATCAATCTGGGTTCATACCGGAACGATCCACCTCTCACAATCTGCGGACTATTTTCTCCATGTTCCATATCCTTAATCCTGAGCTGCCAGCGGCTGCTGTCATGCTGGACGCGGCTAAAGCCTTTGACTCCGTCGAATGGCAATATATGTTTTACATACTGCATAAGATGGGCTTCCCAGAAGTCATGCTGCAGTGGATTCGGCTTCTATATACGGACATATCGGCGGTGGAGCGCGTGGGCAACCACACGTCCGGGCCGTTCCGCATTGCAAGGGGTACGAGACCGGGGTGCCCGCTGTCCCCTCTACTATTCGCTCTCGTTCTTGAGCCGCTAGCTTGTAAGATTCGACAACGTCACAGAGAGTCCGCCCTCAACTTTAACCATCGGCCGGTTGGGATATCGCTATTATGCGGATGATATGGTCTTGTTCGTCAGACACCCACAAACGCATTTATCCCCGGTCCTCCGAGAATACATTAAATTTGGCCTGTACTCGGGGCTCACGATAAACTGGGACAAGTCGGTCGTGATTCCACTCACGACGGTTACGTCCCGGCCTCACCTGGAATACCCTCTGATCTGGACGTCCCACCCAGTAAAATATCTTGGAGTGTGGGTTCATCGCGATCCCGAGGTAGTGATCAGGGAAAATTACGGTAGGGCTTATGACGCGCTGGTGCAGCAGGTGGACGGTTGGCTGCGTCTCCCCTTGTCCCTGGCAGACCGCATCGCTGTGATAAAAATGGTCGTCCTGCCGCGCTTTCTATACCTATATTGCAATATACCGATAAAATTAACTCAGCAATTTTTCACGCTGCTGCGTGCCCAACTCCTGCGCTTAATTTGGGGGGGACGGCACCCTAGAATTAGCTGGAAAACACTGACCCTGTTGTACGAAAGAGGGGGATTCGCGGCGCCAGACTTCTACGTGTACTATCTGTGCGCACAGGCGCAATATGCATACTATTGGTATGGACCACATAACTTTATTCCACATGTGGCGGTGGAAGATTGGGACGCCCATCCCACCCCGCTTCGAGGTATGCTCACGCACACTGCCCGACATACGCCACGCGCTGAAATTAACACGCTGGACATGACAATTGCTGCCTGGCAGGCAATAGGCCGCAGGACACAGAGGCTGCCGCTGTATGCGCCGGCCCTGCCACTGGCACACCACGCCGCTCTGTCGGTCACACGAGAGGCGGGCCCTCTAATGTCGCTCAAGGAAGCTGGTATCACTCATATGCAAGACTTGTACCCGCAGGGACATTATCTAGAGCAGAATGATCTGGCCTACATACAAAACCCCACGCCACTATTTGTGTATACATGTCACCGTCTTAAACAGGCCATGAAGGCTCACTACCCCTGTTTCCCTGCAGAGCCCCCCACACTCAAGGCACTGCAGCTGCTGCTGGTAGCTCCGTCTAAGAAGAAACTACTTACTAAATTGTACAAAGCTGTGCAGGAGGAGACGGTTAACGGCCCTGATGCCAGTCTTGCCAAATGGAATGCTATTCTAGATCCCCCACTCGAAGCTGCGGATTGGGAGCGGATTTGCCAGTTGACGGGTCGCCTCACCCCCAATGGCAACCTGCGCATTATCCACTTTAAATTCTTGCATCAAGTCTACTACACCCCGGCCCGACTGCACAGAATGGGATTGAGAGAATCGGCTCGGTGTAGACGGTGTGGCCAAGACGAGGCGGACTTTCTACACCTAGCGTGGGGCTGTGGGCCAGTATTTGAATTTTGGGGGGCGGTGCTGACTCATATTCATAAAATGACGGGGGCATTGCTTCCATGTGTGCCAGCGGTGTGTCTGTTGGCTCATGTACCTCAGCTGAAGGGCGTGGTGGGCAGATTTGTGAGGGTTGCCCTTCTGCTGGCTAAACGGCGCATTCTGTTTACATGGGACGGAGTGGCCAAACCAACGTTAAACAAGTGGTTGTCGGACATGGTATACTGCAGGGAAAACTTGGAACTGTATGCAGAGGAGCTACCCGCCTCCTCCCAACCGAAGGATATTTGGGGGCCGCTCAGAAACTTCCTTGCTGAGAAAATGTTGGCGGATACTGAGTGAGTGCGATTGTGTCACGTCTATTTCAAGGGGTAATGCTGTGCTGCTGTTCGTGGGGCGGGCCCACAGTAGGGCACACGCCGTGTCTCCAAAATGCACACTGTAATTCTTTACTCTGTCCGGAACTGTACTATTGTTATAACTTGTTGTTCTTCTGTATGCTGCTCACTGATGATTGTGAAACGTATTCTATTTTACCTAATAAACAGATTTAAAAAAAAAAAAACAACGTATTTGGTGTTGCAGTTAATGTTGCCCCTGATTTCAAATTTTTGATTCACTGCACTAGTGAACTTGTTGATGCCGTGAAGTGCCCATTTACATGCACCACAGCAGCCACATTTGAAGAAACCTTTGGTATGTTGAGTGAGCCACGTGGTGTTTAAGGTGGTGCGTGGGACTGAGTCTATTTCTAAGGGTTCTCCCACGTCTGAAAGTGATTTGAGGCTTGGTGGTGATGAATTCCCTCAGTGTCCTGTCTTTGAGTAGAGTGTTCCAGTGTCTGTTGAAACTGTTTCTGATGACAGTACTTATCTCACTGTAGTCAGTGATAAGTCTGACCGGTTGGGACTCTGAATCGGTTCTCTTTTTGTTGAGTAAGGTTGCGTTTCTAGGGATCTTCCCAATTCTCTGGGCTGCCTTCTGAAGGGTGCGTGGTTTGTAGCCTCTGTTGATGAATCTCCATCTCATATCTCTGAGACAGGCCTCAAACTCATTCTCTTCACTGCAGTTTCTACGTGCTCTAGTAAATTCTCCGTAGGGAATTGCCTGTATTTGATGTAAGGGGTGGGAGCTCTCAGCATGGAGAATGGCGTTACAGGAGGTAGCTTTACGGTGAAGACGGCTGTGGAGAGTGTTGTTGCTAACGTATAGTTCTACGTCTAGAAAATTGATTCTGCTCGTGTTGGAGGTGCACATGAAGCGCATGTCCATGTTGTTGGAGTTAAGATATTGGCAGAAATCAGTGAGACTATCTTTAGTGCCAGACCATAGCAGGAGACAGTCGTCGATGTAACGACCCCAATATATGATGTTGTCAGTCCATAGTGCCCCGTTAAGGCCCCAGATCCAGTTAGCCTCTAGGGCGCCCATGTACAAATTGGCAAAAGATGGGGAAAATTTAGAGCCCATGGCCACACCTTTGATCTGTTTGTACCATTGTCTGTCGTACAGGAAATAGTTATTATTCAGGATGATTTCCATCATGGTGGTGAGCATGTTAGTGTGTTGCCACAATGTAGCCGGTCTATTTTCTAGGAAGTGAGTAACTGCTTTTAGACCAAGAATGGGTTTTATAGGGGTGTACAGAGAGACCACATCCAATGTGGCCATGATCATATCAGGTTGCCACACGACGTTGTCAAGGACACCCAAAATGTGTTTTGTGTCCTGAATGTGGGAGGGTAGGTTTCTGACCATGGGGCTGAGAAAAAGGTCAACATATTGAGCCAATCTTTCTGTGGGTCCCCCTATGCCCGACACGATGGGTCGACCAGGAGGAAAAATGGCTTGTTTATGGACCTTGGGTAGAGTGTAGAGCCAGGGGAAGGTGGGTCTTATTACTTTCATATAGAGTGCCTCGTCTTCATCAATCAGACCAAGGGTGTGCCAGTCTGACAGGTTCTTATTAATCAAGATGGTTAAGGGGCCCGTGGGATTATCATGCAGGAGTTCATAACAAGTATTGTCCTGGAGTTGTGTAAGGATCTCATGGTGGTAGTCAGTGCTGTTCATGACCACCACGTTGCCACCCTTATCAGCTTCTCTGATAGTGATTTCAGTATCAGCTCCAAGTGTTTTGAGAGCCAGGCGTTCGCATCTCTTGAGATTATCCTTGGGTCTACGTGTAGCCCTCATTCTTTTGTTTTCATATACATCTAGGTCTTCTAAGACAAGGTTGTGGAATAAATCTATAGAATTACCTCCCGCTAAGGTGGGTGTCCATTTAGATTTGGTTTTGAGACCACTGCAGATGGTGGCGTCAGTGTCTATGTCCAGTTCCTGTAAGAGGTGTTCAATACTCAGGGGAGAGTCCTCAGTGTCGGTGAGTGACAGTAAGAGGTGCGTGGCTTTGATGTCATTAATGCTCTGCATGCTGGAGGTAGTAGTGTCTGTGGTGTGCTTGGGTCTATTGGTTTCAGAAGAGATAGCAGAGAAATGTTTTTTAAGTTTAAGACCCCTGATGAATTTGAAAAGGTCAATCTTGGATCTGCAAAGGTCTCCTGTCTCATGAGGGTTAAAATTAAGGCCTTTGCTAAGGAGAGAGATCCTGTCGTCAGTAAGACTCTTGGAGGAGAGGTTGATTACCTGTACTTCTGAGGTGGAAGTGACTATTTCTTCCCGTTCCCGGACCTTAACTTCCTCTTGTATTCTTCCTTGCCCAGCTCTTTTCCCTCTGCGGGTTTTCTGTCCTGTGCGCCGAGTCTCTGTTGTGACCTGTTTTCCCTTTGTATGGCCTGTATCTCTCGTAAAAAACCAGAAGTAGTAATTCTTTCAGCAGAGGGGCCCTGGTTGTCAAGTTCACTGTCACTGGTCTGGATTGAATTGAGTGAGGAAGAACTGGAGGAGATTGTGCCCGTGTTGGTTCTAGAAATTGTGTCACCCCGAGAAGAATTCTGCACTAGTAGATCATACTTGCGGGCAAAGGTGAAGACACGTCCCTCTCTGTAGTCTGCCTCGTCTCTCTTGAGCTGTCTGGTCTTCCTATCCTTAATGTCGTTTTGGTGTTTGTTCAGAATCTCATTGAGTATGTTGTAGTTCTTTTCGGTGGCTTCTTTAAGATTAAGCACCCGATTCTCTTTCTCTAGAATAGTGACTTCTGTTTGTAAAGCAGTTACTTTACGTTCAGCACTTTCAACAGGTGTAACAACTGTACTTACCTGACCCTGAGAGACTTCTGAGTCTATGCCCAGAACCTTAACTCTGCCAGTCGAGTACTTACCCAAAAGCCGATAACTCACTTTTCTTCCATAGGGTAACATTGAATGGTTTCACTTGAAAATTCTTTTAAGTGTGGAGTTTCTAAACTTTAAAATATTCACCTAAAATCAACTGAGTAACGAAAACAAAAATACTCACCTGCTATTAGGAGAGATCCCAGTGCTGGATCTTGGTGCCCAGCACTGGCCCTGAAAAGTAATTAAAATCATACTTACCGCTAACTCAATTTTCTTCCATAGGAAACCATTGACTGTTTTTCTGTGAAATTTCTTCTGTCGATTTTGGCAAACTACTAATATTCTCTAAAAATCGTACCAACTTTGAAAACGTAATTACTTACCTGTTTTAGATAGATGTCCCAGTACTGAGCCTAGGAGCCCAGCACTGGATTACAAAAGTAACAAGAACATACTTTACCTACAACCTGAATTTCCTTCCATAGGATAACATTGCCTGGTTATTGCTGAAAAAGTTTCAAAGTGTCGATTTTGCAAACTTTCAAATATTTGTTAAAAATTGCCCGTATAACCTAAACGCTTTCTCTCAACTGCTTACAGGTGGTACACTAGTGCTGGATCCAGGATCCAACACTGAGCTAGAAAACGTAACAATAACCCCACTTACCTGCTAAGTGAATTTCCTCCCATAGGATAACATTGGTGATTTTATTAGAAAAGGTTTCGAAGTGTCAACTTTGCTTGCTTAAAAATCACAACAGTAACTAAAACGTATTTACTCGCCTCTTTCGAGGAACTGTCCCAGGACTGAATCTAGGATCCAGTCCTGGAGTTAGAAAAGTAATCCTAAAAGTAATCAATTGCATTTACTTAGAATTTCCCATTGAGCTCAATGTATTATTGTGTTTGAATTGTGTTGCCAATTGCCACAAACTGTAACTATTGCCTTCAAAAGAATATTGCCTATTGAAAAGTATTTAACTAAAGCATCTCATTCTGAGAAAGTATATTTTGATACCTATTGTTGGTTCTAAAATAAAACAACCATATATTTTTATATACAAACCATTGGCCTAGAGTTCAGTTCTTGTGTGTGTGAGACCATTTGCTGACTGAGTGTGTACAACAAATGCTTTACACTGTCCTCTGATACTGCCTTACTGCTCGACCAAGCTACCACTGTAGAGAGTAAGGTTATATCTAACTTTAGCCTCTGCCAAACCTCCGGGGACTGTGGACTCTGTACACATTGTACCTAAGCGTCAACAATGTTATCCTCCAATACAGAGTCCTGCAGTTCCTCATAGTAGGGTTCATCCCCATCATCTTCAAATTTGACCCAATCGTCCATTCTGTATTTATAGCTTTAATTAGGGACGAAAAACTATATTTATAATAGTCTATTCAGTGGAGGAGTCAGCCAACCCATGTGCACTTAAATACTAGGAATGAACTTAGCTCCTCAGCAGTGTTGTAGTCTTTGATTATTGCAGCCCCAGCAAACAGGACGTCAAGAGCCATGTAAAATGTATATTTGGAGCGTGCAGTCACTCCCAGGGCGAACTATTATTGCAGGCGTAACAAAGAAATCGCTTGTCGATTGTAAAAGTCCAGGCTTTCTGAGCTCCGGAGCAGTTGGGTTAAGCGCAAGACGTGTGTAGCCCAAATCCGCTCAAAAATAGCCCAATATGGCTACGCACGTCCGGCTATGTAAGGCTTTAGTGTTACCGGGCCATATGAGGGGAGGGCACCGATATAGTCACGCGGGAGACCGCGATCTATTTAGTAGACTAACACCACTTACCTCTGTGACATTCTCTCACTACGGGGACTCGCGACCCACGCGCCAGTAATGTGCTGCCTTCACAAATGTTCCCTGAACCAAATAAGGCAATATTACACTAGAGGAAAATATTCGTCACACATAATGCCATATAAATCGCAGCAGCGCGTTCCCCCAGGCACGACCGCGAGTGGGAAAAAAAGCTGCTTACAAATTTATCAGAATACGTTTGATTAATAATAATATGGAAAGCACTTATCTCCGCCGTGAGCAACAATGAAAGAAGCTCTTGAGAAGGAGATGGTGGCTCTTGTAGGGTCTGATGGGACATGATTGGTGATGCAGCATCATGGGAAATGTAGGTTCGAGGCATATGAGCTGCAGATTACACACTGTGCATAGATCGCCATCTGGTGTTGGGCCCGGATGTTTGCACTTGTGTTTGTCTTGGAAAGGCTTTGGAAGTCACAAGGTATGGGACTCCTCCTTTGGATCATAGTGTGCATGGGTATCGGCTCCATCCTCAGATTGTTTTTTTCCGCCATCGGGCTCGGATGTGTTCTCGCGTTCCAGCTCGGAACCGTTAACGGTTTCTCTTCGATGCGCAATCCTTCCCATCTCAATGGTATTGTTTTCGATCGCGTTTCCAGCACACGCGTCCTTCAACTACGAAGTCTTCGATTCCGGTCACCGACGAAGGCCTTCGGGCCTACCAGGGCCTCATCTGCGGCTCATGGAAAGGACGCCATTTAAAAAGTGTCCTCGATGTGGGTCGAAGTTTCCCCACACCGACCTACATGAGGTGTACTACCTCTGCCTCTCACCGGAGCACGAGGCCAGAGACTGTCCTCCTTCCGCTCCAAAAAGACCATCCGGGACCGACGAGCTCGAAGGACAATGGCGTGCTCGTCATCTTTGATCCCCGACGACATCTTTCAAGAGGGCGTCGATGTTCCGGAGCAGGGTCGAGTCGAGGAAGCCATCATCAGCGCCTCCGAAGCAGACGATTCCGACGTCGAAGACATCACTCCAGCTCAAAGGGCCGTGAGTACAGACGTCAACCCTGACCCACCCACCCCCTCGACACTGTCCAAAAAGGCTTTGGTACCACCTCCACCTTCGGGCCCAGGTGCACGCCGAGACACTGCTTCCCATGCCCCGCCTTCGGGCCCGGTAAAGAAGCCTGCTAAGCCTTTAGGCGACTCGGCCTACCCTCGGTACCGACAAGCCTACTCTGGCACAGAAGAAAAAGGCGTCTTGGACCTCTTCCACGCCGACCGCTGCCCCCACATCGAAGCACTCGGCGTTGAAGGCTAGCACCAGTTCTTCGGCACCGACAACACCCTCGGAGCCGACTAAAAGTCGCCCGCCGAAAGGTCCCGATACTTCCAAACCGAAGACCTCGGAACTGAAAAAAAAGCATCCGACTCAAAAAGACACTTCAAAAATACACGGTTCCAAGCCTAGAACTGCTACCGAGGCGACACCTAAAAAACTTAAGGCACCGAAGCCCTTGGCACCGATGGATCTGTCTCCCACAGATGAACTGTTTCGACCAGATCCTACCCAAAAGACACTAATGAAGGATCCTGAGACTGGTCATTTAATGCTCAGTATCAAAACAAGACCACTACACATGCCTGCGCCTGGTCCACCACCAAAGAAGAGAGACTTTGCCACCTCTCCATTACAGATTCCTTCTCCCCTTCCTCCTCCCCCACGCCATCACCTACCCCAATAGATGATGATGATGATAACACATCAGACAATGCAGGGAGAGGTGTGGACGATCAACCCCTTGGGGGCCCTACCCCTACTGGCTCCCCTGATCCCTGGGATGATTATAGTGTCCCAGATGTCCCTTACACCCCACAAGATGATATTTATCCCTCCAGGCCTTCCCCCCCCCCCCCCCCCCCCCCCCCCCCCCCCAGAGGAAAATATCGGGTTCAACCAGCTCCTTCAAAGAGCTGCCCAATACCACGGGGTGGCCCTGCATACAGAACCAGTAGAGGAGGATTTTCTTATGGATACCTTTGACACCACACAAAGGTCCACCTCAACACTGCCCATGCTTAAAGGGGTCATTAAGCACGCAACAGAGATCTTTAAAGACCCAGTCAGGGCTAAGGTCATCAACCCAAAAATAGAGAAGAAGTATAAAGCTGCCCCTACTAACCCAATACATTAAGGGCCCCGCACCACTAGACTCCCTAGTAATCTCTAACACCAGGAAGAGGGCAAATTCCCAAATGTCAGGTGACGCACCACCACCAGACAAGGAATCCAAACTCCTAGACGCCATTGGCAAACGCACAGAGTCACAGGCAGCTAACACCCAAGCGCTCCTAGCCAGATATGACAGGGCACATTATAACGAACTTGAGTCCATAATGCAGCACCTCCCTGACAAAAACAAAAACAGGGCAAGTGAGCTAATCCATGAGGGTAAGACCATCACTAATACCTCCATTCGCTGTGCCCTAGATGCAGCAGACACCGCCTCAAGGGCAATCAACACCAGTGTCCTTTTGCGCAGGCATGCCTGGTTACGTATATCAGGTTTTAAACCAGAAGTACAGAGTTCTATACTCAATCAACCTTTTGATGAGCAACACTTATTTGGGCCCAACGTAGACGTATCCCTCGAAAAAATGAAGGATACAGACACCGCCAAATCTATGGGAGCCTTGCAATCGCAAGCTCCCAGACGATCCTTTCGTCGTTCATCCTTTAGAAGCACCCATCGAGGCTACTCCTCAGATAGCCCCTCCACCTCTTACAAAGCTCCCGCACAATCCACCTTTGCTAGAGGTTACTAAAGGGGTGGTTACAGGGGGAATAACAGCAAAGGCAGAGGCAAGAATAACAACTCCCGCTCTGCCTCTACACCTACCACATGACTTCCCTCCACTTCCCCCCGACTATTCCACTCCAGTCGGGGAAAGACCCCACCAATTTCTCCCTGCCTGGATAAACATCACTTCAGACAGGTGGGTCCACAAAATAATTCAATCAGGCGTCTCGAACTAACATCTACCCCCCAAACATCCCACCCAAACACCGTCTAATGTCACAAGAACATCTGTCACTTTTAAAACAGGAGGTAATCTCCCTCCTACAAAGGAGTGCAATAGAACCAGTTCCCCTGCACCAACAAAACAAGGGAGTGTTCTCCCTCTATTTTCTCATACCAAAAAAGGACGGATCTCTAAGGCCTATTTTAGACCTCAGACCGCTAAACATATACATACATTCAGACCATTTCCACATGGTCACCCTTCAGCAGGTCCTCCCTCTGCTTTCCCAGCGCGACTCCCTTGCTACTCTAGACCTCAAGGACGCCTATTTTCCCATTTACAGCACTCACAGAAAATATCTAAGATTCGTAGTGGACGGTCAGCACTATCAATTCAAGGTGCTCCCATTCGGAGTCACCACAGCACCAAGAGTGTTCACCAAGTGCCTAGCAGTAGTGGCAGCACATCTAAGAAGACAAAACATACATGTCTTCCCATACCTAGGCGACTGGCTCATAAAAGCCAAATCGTACAATCAGTGTGTACAATACACTCACGCCACTATTCAACAACTTCACAACCTGGGATTCACCATAAACCACACCAAGTCCCAGCTCCAACCGTCCCACACGCAACAATACCTCGGTGCCACCATAAACACCACAAGAGCTCTCGCCTATCCCAGTCCCGCCAGGATAGCGAGCATCCAAGCTCTTCTCACCAAATTCCAACCGCAATACTCTCTTCCAGCTCAAGTGTTCATGCAACATATAGGAATGATGGCCTCTTGTATATTCATAGTGCCTCATGCAAGACTCCAGATGCGTCCTCTCCAAGAGTGCTTTGCACGCCAATGGAACCAGGCTCAAGGTCAGCTAACAGATCTGGTGTTGGTAGACGGTCGTACCCATCGCTCTCTGCAGTGGTGGAACACCAAGAACCTTTCCAAAGGGCGACCGTTCCTCGAGCCAGTTCCTCAAATAGTCCTCACAGCGGACGCATCGCTCTCCGCTGGGGAGCTGACCTACTATATCACACCATGCAGGGCAGGTGGACACCTCAACAAAAGCTACTCCACATCAACCATTTGGAGTTACTAGCCATATTCCTAGCCTTAAAAGCATTTCAAAAACATACACCAGGCAAGACTATCTTAGTCCGCACCGACAACATGACAGCCATGTATTACATCCAGAAACAAGGCGGGACACACTCACTGCAGCTCTCTCAACTTGCACAGAGCATATGGAGGTGGGCTATACCTCAGAACATTTTTCTCCTAACCCAACATGTCCCAGGAGTCCAAAACACAATAGCCGACCTTTTGAGTCGTCAAACAGAACAAATCCACGAGTGGGAACTTCATCCACCGGTTCTTCAACCGTTTTTTCAGACTTGGGGGCAACCACAAATAGACCTCTTCGCCACCCAAGAAAACGCCAAATGCCCAAACTTTGCCGCCAGGTATCCTCACCCATTGTCCAAAGGCAATGCGATATGGATGAACTGGTCAGGCAGATTTGCGTACGCTTTTCTGCCTCTCCCACTCATTTCCCTAGTGGTGCGCATACTACAGCAACACTCACTAACGCTCATCCTAGTTGCTCCAACTTGGGCCAGACAGCCATGGTACACCACAATGCGGGAACTCTTAGTAGTTCCGCACCAAAAACTACACCTCTCTCCACACTTCTTAACCCAGAACCATGGAGAGATCCAACACCCAGACCCAGCTCAGCTCAACCTAGCGATCTGGCTCCTGAAATCCTAGAATTCGGTTACCTTAACCTTCCTCCTGACTGTATGAACGTCATCAAAGAAGCTAGACGGCCTACCACTAGAGCATGCTATGCAGCCAAGTGGAAAAGATTCGTAGTATACTGCCATAACAACAACACTAATCCCCTAGATGTGTCTATCCAAAACATCATAAGCTACTTACTACACCTCCAAAGATGCAACCTAGCTTATACCTCTATCAGATTGCATCTTGCTGCCATAGCAGCATATCTACAAAATAGACACCACCTCTCACTTTTCAGGGTACCTGCCATAAAGGCCTTTATGGAAGGACTCAAAAGAATAATTCCCCCCAGAGTACCACCTTCCCCTGTGTGGAATTTGAACATCGTTCTCGCAAGACTAATGGGGCCTCCATTTGAACCCCTACATAAATGTGAGCTACAATTCTTAACATGAAAAACTGCTTTCCTTGTAGCCATTACTTCTCTACGAAGAGTTAGTGAACTACAAGCACTAACCATTCAAGAACCCTTTCTACAGATGCATCTTAATAAAGTTGTTCTCCGAACTAATTCTAAAGTCCTCCCTAAAGTCATTTCTCCCTTCCACCTCAATCAATCTGTAGAGCTGCCTGTATTCTTCTCACAGCCACAAATGGTCGCAGAAAGAGCTCTTCACACCTTAGATGTCAAAAGAGCATTACTATACTACATAGAAAGAACAAAACCCTTTCGTAAGACCAAACAACTATTCGTGTTTTTCTCACCACCACATAAAGGCAACCCCATATCAAAATCTGGGATAGCTAGGTGGATTGTCAAATGCATACAGATTTGTTACTATAAAGCAAAACTTACATGATCTGTTCCTCCTAAAGCCCCACTCTACACGAAAGATAGGGGCTTCAATCGCTTTTTTAGGCAACATTCCCTTAGATGATATCTGCAGAGCAGCTACATGGTCTACACCGCACACATTCACAAAACACTACTGTGTTGATGTGCAAACTAAACAGGCTAGTGTGGGCCAAGCTGTACTCAAAACACTATTTCAAACTACTGTAACACATACTGGTGGTCGCCGCTAAGGGTGGATACTGCTTTACAATCTATGCACAGTGTGTAATCTGCAGCTCATATGCCTCGAACGGAATATGCTACTTACCAGTATGCATCTGTTCTTGCTTGGCATGTAGAGCTGCAGATCTACACACGCCCAGTATTATCTTACTTAGATACAACACATTTGGGCATCTTTCCTGTTTCTTACTAAGCTCCATCATTTCCCTGCTGGCGAAAAACAATCTGAGGATGGAGCCGATACCCATGCGCACTATGATCCAAAGGAGGAGTCACATACCTCGTGACTTCCAAAGACTTTCCAAGACAAAAACAAGTGCAAACATCCGGGCCCAACACCAGATGGCGATCTTTGCACAGTGTGTAGATCTGCAGCTCTACATGCCAAGAACAGATGTATACTGGTAAGTAGCATATTCCTTTATTTACATGTTGAAAGGTTTTCATTGGCCACTGTAATTTTAACAGTAAAGAAAGAGCAGCAATATTCGGAGCCTCCGGTCCTGTATTAACATCCAGGGCTCTCATCTGGCCAAAAACTATCATGTGTCTGGCGCTGTGCTCAGTCTGGGCGCGGGTGGGCTTGCCTTAAGCACGTCCCCGCTGCGCAGACTCGCTATGCATTGCTGTTATTAGCCCGCCATCAAGCAGGGTCCCGAGCCAGAGGTGTGGCTTGCTCGCTTCGTAATGCGACAAGCCTAATAGTGAAAAGCTGGTGGAAAAAAACAATAAATTAACCAGGGTCCAGCAATTGGGACGAGTTAACGTAACAAATAAACAATTAAAAAGGAAATTGAACCCTTTAAATATGGCTCCCACAGAGAGGCAGGGAGCCAGACACATCCCGAAATATGGATGAGACCGCATACAAGGAAATTAAAACAAGCTCTAGATCGTGGGGAGTCCACGAGCAGCACTCAGCCGCGCAGGCGCACTATGCCCGCTGTAAATGCCTGCCATCAAGCAGGGGGCCATCAAGCAGGGGGCGCAGCCGAAGGCCTGGCTTGCTCGCGTCTTAAGGCGACGAGCCTAAACGTGAAAAACGGGTGGAAGAAAGAATAAATAAAACAGGCTTCCCTGGGGACTGGAAACCTACTATGGGTTTCGCGGGAGGTATCACCAGTCACCCAAAACTTAAACCACCTTGTAAAAAAAAAAAGCACGTTGCAACACTAGATGGCAGGCGTGTGCGAAGCTTATGATTGTATAACAATACAACCTGGAAACTGATGGTTGCAGGTAAATAATGTTTTCCTTATACATTGCATGGGGTCGAACTTTGATCTTTTGGCCAGCACACTGCACTAGGTTGGACTAAGGTAGCTTCAGTGGTATTCTCCGGCCATGTAAGTGGTCACTATGCTATCCGATCACATTCTACCTGCAGTATGCTTATCAGTGTGGCTTTCCGCTGTTTATACTCAAATGGCAACATGTAAGATTAGGGTCTCAAATTACCTCTCTGTTTACTTTATTATTCTTAGCCTCAAGCTGTTTATCATTATTTTAACTCTTTGCAACCGCTCATTCTGCAGTCAAAAACACATCAATTAGCTACATTGTTTAAGAAGAGAACTAGCAATACAATATAAACATGTAGGGAAGTGATTCGCACTGTAGGACGCATATTCGTCAATGGTACTTGAATGCAAAGATCTGATTTAACAGCTTTTGAAACTGTTTCTCACCTGGCTACAAGGTAGCAGTTCTAGCCACATGTTGCTAATGGAAACAATCATACAAACTGAAATTTGTTCATGTAAGAAATACAATTGGATCTCCTTAAATGATAGGTATTGCAGGAAAAAAAAAATTACCTTTCAATAATTCCAATCCCTCATTGGCAACTAGCTTTAAAATGTATATGTCCATTATATTGTTGCTTTTTTTATTTCAATATTTGTGTTCAGTTTTGAAACCTAAATCACCAGCAAACAAGAAGTAGATATTGATGCCTGAAAACGTATGGTTTACTAAAACAAAATGTGCTGTCTTTTCTCTTCTCTCCCAGCTCTCACAAACCCTTTGCAACTACTTGCGACTCAGGCTAGCTCATCCACTCCTGTAGCTGTCGTCCGGGCCTGCGAAGTAGATACCATGAACACAATGGCAGCATCTGAAGAGCCGAGTACCAAAAAAGCGCGCCTGGAAGATGCTGTCCTACCAGGGCCAGCATCCCAACCGGGAGTCATCACCTCCACTACTTCACAAGCGCAAGCTAGTGGGGACTGACAGTCAGAGGAAGGAGTATAACATGAATAGAGAAGAGAGAATTTCAACAAGAGATTTAAAGATTCTGAAATAAAGTTTAAAAAAAAAATAAGAAAAAAGAAGGCTCTTTTTTGTTTTGGTTAGTTCTAAAGGACCGGTCTGAAGTTCCTAGAATTTTAAGGTGCCAAAATGGACGCAAGGAATAAAAAAAAGAAGCCTACAGCGAACAGTGCGCAAAACTTAGCTAATTTTTTCAAGTTTAGATTTTAAATACTATATAGACAACTGATTGTATGGCTGCTGGAGGTCCTCTATTCACCCTTTACCCGGCTATTCTGAATCGTTTCTGCTGGAGTAGGGTATGGGGTGGGAGGATCATCGCTCACCATGTTGAAAGGAACGTGCTATACGTTGGCAGCTTTGGAAGAAGATTTCTTTAAATGCCTTAAGATGCCAGGCGTTCTTGACTTCTTTTGAAATGGATTACTGTTCTTGAAAAAGGCTGCACCCTTCGCCAGAGAGCTGGCTTAGGTTATCACAGTGACCACCATAAAGCAACATGGTACCAAACACAACTCGACAACATACCGAAGGAAACACACAGAAAGAATAACCATTCATCTTTCATTTCTGATTTATGTGGGAGAGGACTGACCAAGTGGATCTTTGTAACAGCAGTTACCTATAGTAAACACCTTTTGATCGGAGATGAAGAGACTGACAAAGCATTAAATTCTTTCCATTTACAAAAAAAGGTTTTTTAATGTTGCATACTTTTAAGTGTTTCACTGTTTAGTTTCAAGGCGTTGTCTGCTTTTAGAGCTCCTGATCCTGCTGTCACTGAAGAAAAGCTGTATTTCTTGCAAGTTTTTGTTGACCAGTCATTTTTCCAGATGTTACAACTTCCTTTTTGCCCTGGAGTCCCATGTCAAGTTTTGTTTTCCGCATGGGGATTCAGATTGTTGCATTTTCCTGGTAACGAAAATCGGTGGTCTCAACCATGTAACTGTTATTGTCGTAGTTTCATTTCATGTTAGAAAAGCATTTTTTAAAGCGGGAAAAAACTATCATTTGTACACATAAACACAACAGCAAATTTTAAACAATTGTTTAAGGTAAACATAAAGACATCTGTTAGTATTTGAAATGTGTTGTCACTTTCCAAAGTCTTTATTATTGTGGTTTTAATTGCTACAATGCCCTCGTTTTAATGTATTTTTTCTGAGGTGGAGTGAATTTTGGATAACAACACTATTGAGATTGTTTCAAAAGCTAATCAATCAACAGCTCAGCACTCGCAAAATTATCATAAACCAATCAGACTGAGCAGTTCAAGTAGCGTCTACAAAAAATACGTATATACATATATACTGTTCAAAGCCTTCAACCAATGTGCAATTATGGTTTTCGGCCAGAACGTAGGAAACTTCTTTTCAATGTTGTCATTAGCATAAAACGGCAACTTTTGTTTTCAGCATTGCACATCAAAGCCCAACTCAGGAAAAGCAGACATTTATATTAGTTGAGCAACTACAAGATTGTCATGCCTTGCCTATTCAATAAACAGAAAATTGATACACCATTATTGGTGTTTAAAAGCCAGCAAGAAGATAATTTCCCTCCACTGTGTGAGCTTTCAGTTTTTTCATTTTCCTTTTCCCTTTCTCTTAAATTAATTATAGTTTAAACTAAAGCCACATTACATAGGCACAAGAGGAAAACCTTTTTTTTGTATTAAAACTTGACAAAGCTGTCTCCTTTACCCATACATGTCTAGTTTGTCTCTTTAGTGAGCTAAACAAGACAGTATTGGGAATACAAGAATACTTGCTTAAGGTGTGTTTTTCATATAGGTTCTTTCTCCAAAGTATTTAGAAATTAAAAAACACAGTGAGTGCAGTTGAACTCTCCACGTCATTTGTAAATACATTTTATTATTTTAAGAGTTTTGTCTGAATGGAACACCTCAGAGTTATTTATCAATTTTGGGACCCGGAGACCTGAGTTTAAGATTTGGATGGTTTGAAAACGCATCCTGTTTCTTTCATATTTTTTGGCAAACTATGCCTATGTGGAAAAACCTATGTGTATTAAATCCAGGCACCATAATAGCAAAATATGAAGAACAAAGTTGCATGTGCAGTTGTCTTGGATGGGCATCACTGGTATGAACTCCAGTTAGTTTCTACTAAAACAATACATTGCATTGATATCAACTGATTAAAATCCTAACCTCAAAGATTGGAAGAAGTTACTCTTGCACTGACAGTATGCACTGCAGCTTACAGGTCACATAATATTAATCAATTTACCCTGAAACTACATGCCTTTTGGCTAAATGTGACCAGATATTTGATGTTCATTCAGTCTTAATGAAGGTACATAAACGTATTGTTGGCTCAAAAAGACCTAGTTTAATAAGGATTCCTACTTGTGACACCTAATGGAAGAAGTGGTAAGACTGATAAGGGAAAACCATGCTGTGAATTCAATGGTGTCAAATAAATTGGTGTATTTGTAACTTGGAAATACGTCCTATGTGATTTTTGTGATAAATTAAATTTAAATTAGGAGGAACATGCTGAATTCTACCTCTAGGTCTCTGTGAATCAAGTAAAACAAGGAACAGGATTTCACTCAGACATGTTTGATATTATCATGATTTGCAGGTGGTCTTTTTTCAATTTCATTAATCACTTGGCCCATTCTTGAATTTAATGATGACTTTTTTTCTCCAGGCAGTTCAGTTTGGGAACAACCAAATATTCTCGCTTTTGGTTTTATCATAATCCGGGATTAAAACAATGCTGATTTAGTGATATTAGTTTGCCATTGTTTGATATTTTGTAAATTCACTTGCTTTCTTCAGCACCCTTCATCAGGTTAGGGATTCTTTGGTACATTAAAATGCATACCATGTTTTTCATGATCACCAAAACAGGAGCGCATCACTGTAATTAACTTCAGTTTACACCGACCATTCAGGGAAGGGATTAAACTGCACGCTTGGAGGCCATTTTAGATACTTTCACCACTTTTATTGAAGAAATCACCATATGAGCTCTTCCCCAGTCACACCTTTGCTTGAAGTAACTGTTTTTGGATATAATTGCATTTTGATGATTTTTAAAAAAAAAAAACATTTCTTGTATTTTCATTAGAAGCATAATATATATATACACACACAACACATTTTCGATGGCATTGTGTGGCTGTCGATACACATGCTCTGCATACTCCTGCCATCTAGTGTTGGGTCCAGAATTGTGAAAGCTGTTTTTCTTCTAAAGTTTTTTGAGTCACTAGACTGAGTGACTCCTCCTCTCTGTGATATTGCTGATGGGCATAGATTCCTTTGTTAGATTGTTTTCTCTCTGCCATCAGTTTCAGACATGTGTGCCTCTGCTCATTGTTTCGACTCATTCAGTACGATTCTTCTGTACTTTACTGTCTTCAATGGTATTATTTTCGATTGCGCTTTTTCACCTCTGCACTGCTCTCGAATTTCGTCGGTTCAGCCTGCGACATACAACCCTTTGGGGCGCCGCCCGTCTCAGGCCTACTCCCACATGCTCTCGCTTCCATTGAAGATGCCTTTCTGATGGAATGCACTCCTTTCACATTTTGCGCATGTTGCCATGTGAAAAATCTGCACACTTATCAACACCTTGTGCGCAATTGTGCCTTTCGCTGGACCATCCTGAAGCCGAATGCGACACATGTAAGTCCTTTCAGTCCAGGAAAACTCTACAGGATTGAAGGACTCGTCGGTTGGCAAGAAGCAGAGATGACACTCCCAACATTTTCGGCAAAGAACGCTCACAAAGAGCTAGCTACAGAGGACGAAGACGGGGTCTTCTCGCCTGATGAAAGCTCCGGTTCCGACGTGGCGGTGGACATGGAAATGTGTAGCCTTCCATCCAGTCAGCGCCTGAGTACTATAGCCCAGACCCTGCTCCAGTGCCCAAACAGCCCTCAAAACATTCTCACATAGAGGTCGCCGGACCACCACTGCCTTCTGACCAGGGTGGGATCCGAAAAACAGTTTTGGACGCCCTGCCCTCGGGCCCGGCACTGAAAATTGATACCAATGCCAAGCCTTTGGCAACGACCTCTTCAGATCGAGAGTGACCTTCGGGATTGAGCTGATAACTGACCACATCTACCTCAGTGCTGAGCACAAAACAAATTTCCACACCGAAAGCCTTGGTACCGAAAATTCCAGAGCCGAAGACCTGTATACCTTCATCGGCTTCACTCTCTCCGGCCGAGCCCATTCTTGGAAAAATGTACATTCGCCAAAGGAAAATTTAAATCCAGTAAGGTAGAGGGCAGATACTTGCTTCTCCACCACCAAAGAGTAAGCTCTCCTTCCACGAGGCTCTAGACAGTCTTGTTCTCAAGAAAGGAAGATGAAAGATAAAGCCACCAGTCCTACACACCAGGCTCCTCCACCACCACCATCCCCTCCACTACCACCTCCATCCCCTCCTGCATCTCTCTCACAGACCCACTTGAAGTTCACCTCCGGGGTCACCAGATACAGACAATTGGGGGTTATAAGGGCTCTTTAGAGGATCCTGACACATGGAATGCAAACCACACTCCAGCCAGGTTCCTGGGGATACTCCACCTCCTGAAAAGGAGAGTAAGCGCATAGATTCAGCTGGGGAAATGGTTGCAGCACAGCAATTTATCATTGGCGGATTGCTTATTCACAAGCCCTTCTGGCCCGCTATGATAGATTCCATTGGGATGAAATGGAGGAACTCGTACAGTACCTCCCGGAGGAACACTGGTAAAGGGGACAACAAATTGTAATAGAGGGTCAGGCGATTACCAACAACTCCATCTGATGTGCACTAGATGCGACGGATACAACTGCTAGGGGTGTAATATCAGTGTCCTTCTTAGATGACACAAATGACTGGAGTGTTCTGGGTTCAAACCAGAGGTCCAGCAGGCAGTACTAAGTATGCCTTTTGACGAGGAACTCCTTTTTGACCCACAGGTAGACACTGCACTTGACAAGATTAAAAAAAGCCTCTGACACAGCCAAGGGAACATTACAAATGATATCTCCCAGGGGTCCTTTCGTCGCTCAGGCTACAGGGGTGCATCTAAATCCACCACCACAGACGCCTCCACTTCCCATCAAAACAAGGCCAGTCTGCGCACACAAAGGGATATTTTAGAAGTTACTTCAGAGGCGAAAACAACAAGGGAAGAGGCAGGGGTGCCTCCGCACGCGGAGCAGTACCCACTATAAAGCAGTGACTTCCTAATCCTTCCCCCAGTCAGGAGCTAATTACCACACCACCCAAAATCCCATCTCGCGTTCACAGGTTATCACAGGATCATCTAACACTTCTCAAGCAAGAAGTCAAAGCGACTATAGAACCTGTCCCACTTCAAGACCAAGGATTAGGGGTATATTCTCTATACTTAATCATTCCCAAAAAGGACGGGTCACTGAGACAAATCTCAGACCTCTCAACTACTACATCCTATCAGAACATTTCCATATGGTGACTACTGCATGGGTACTTGCAAACTTTTGGCAGGGGGGCACAAAGTAGAATCTGTTGCATGCTGGAAGGCCGCTCCAATTCCAGCAATGCAAGGGTTGGGGTGATGAAAGATGGGTGTGGACAAGAAACCAAGCCTTCACGTGACTTATGTCTGCCACAAACGCTCTATTCTCATGCACAAAGAATTAAAGTCAAACCATTAACTTCTAATGTAAAACGTGAGGGAAAGAGATACTCAGCTGGTGACTGAATTGAAAAATGTGAAACTAGAAAACCTGGCATTAGTCCTCGCCTCCTAATTCTTTGTTACCACATATGAGAGCGGCTTAGAATATACGAGTCCAGGATGTGTGCTATACAAAACCTTCTCTTGTGTTTCATCTGATAAACTATAATGTTGTTCTAATTATATACCAACCAAGGCTACGCACAAGGTGCACCTGACAAATGACTTGCCTCTTGGTTCATTAATGGCATTGTTTTCAGAATGGGGGCGGCACAAATGTTTCCAAGATCATGTTTGAAAACTATCACTACTAATAAATGCCTCTCAATGCAGTGATACCATCTGATCTACTAAGGTAAAATACTCATGCATGTTAATAAAATACACCTTTTTTACGTTTGCAGAGAGTTTATCATGTTTTTACATGTTTATTGTGAGAGGTCTTTAAAACTAAAGGTGTTCCTAAAGATAAGTTGTCTAGGACACCTTCTTTACCATTACTTTAGTTAACGTGTAAATAAAGTATGCCCTTTTGTTTCATGGCTTTCTGAATGTTCCTGCTCTGTCAAGTGAACAGCAGCCCAGAGCTGCTGTTCACCAGGGGAGTGCAATTAAAGGTCAGGAGGAACGCATGCAGCCCTGGGGTGTACTTTGAATATCACTGCTCTACAGGGCGTTATTCCACTTCTCCAACAGGGAGACTTTATGGCAACACTGGACCTAAAGGATGTCTTTTTCCATATGCCAATACACCTTGCCCACCACAAATACCTCACATTTGTCATAGCAGGCAAACATTACCAATTCAAAGTTCTTCTGTTCGGGGTGACTACGGCATCTCGATTTTGCACGAAATGTTTGCCAGTGGTCGCAGCACATCTGGAAGACGAAACATTCATGTATTCCCATACCTGGACAATTGGCTTATCAAAGCCAGTACACACCTACAGTGCCAACAGTACACTCAATTGACAGTGGATCTACTTCAGACTAGGACTTAGTATAAATGTACTCAAGTCTCATCTTCAACCTCTCCAAATTCAACCTTACTGAGGAGCAATTTTCAACACACAATATTGGCTTATCCCACTCGAGTTCAGAACTTTGGGGTAACTCTACCACAGTTCCAACCAAACAAAACTCTCACAGTACGGACTGTTCGGTTTCTGCTAGGAATGATGACCACTTGCATTGCCATAGTTCCCCACACAAGGTTACACATGCGTCCTTTTGAGCAATGTCTAGATCGCCAGTGGTCTGAATCACAGGGTCACCTCGCAGATCAAGTGTTGATAGACCGCCGCACTTACTGTTCTGTGCATTAATGAAACACCAACAGCCTGCTAAAGGGGTGACCTTTTCTGGACCCTGTTCCTCACTTTCACCACAGACTAATCGGAGAAGGGTTGAGGTGCCCATCTACAAGACCTCAAAGTGCAAGGTCTGTGGGGTGCCAAACATCAATCGCTACACATCAACTACCTGGAGCTTCAGGCGATCTTCCTAGCACTAAAGGCTTTCCTTCCTCGTCTATATCACAAGGTTGTCCTAGTCTGAACAGACAATGTGACAGCCATGTATTATCTACAAAACGGGGGTGGGGGTGCCTTCTCAACTGTTTCAGATCAAATTGGGCTTCCCACCACCACATTCATCTCTAGGCGGAATATCTGCCAGGAGCCGACAACTATTTTGCAGACCTGCTCAGCAGGATGCAGCAACAGACCTATGAGTGAGAAGTCCACCCACAAGTCCTCCTTCCCTACTTTCAAAAGTGGGTGTTTCCTCAAATAGACTTTTTCGCCACAGTCGAAAACACAAAATGCCCAAACTTCGCATCGAAGTACCCACACCCCCTATCCAAGGGCAACGAACTATGGATGAGTTGGTCAGGGATATTTGCCTACGCTTTTCCACCTCTCCCTCTCATTTTGTTTCTGGTTCGGAGACTCAGGCAAACATCTCTCACCATGATCCTAGTGGCTGTCACTTGGGCCCGTCAGCCCTGTTTCACAATACTACTAGATATCTCAGTAGTTACACACAAGAAGCTCCCCTACAGGCCGGAACTTTTTACTCCGAATCAAGGACAAATCGGACACCAGAAATAGCAGTTTGGCTGCTGAGGTCAAAGTTTGGCTATCTTAACGTACCACAAGACTGTATTAACATTTGCAAGCCAGCACGCAAGTCCACAACTAGATCATGTTACGCTGCAAAATGGAAACGTTTTGTTTGCTACTGCCAACCTAAACTAATTGATTCTGTGAAAGCCACGGTGCAAGACATTATCTTCTACCTACTTCATTTACAAAAGGCTAATTTAGCATACACTTCCATTAGGTTACACCTCGCAGCAAATGCTACCCATCTCTAAAATAGACTGCATCTCTCACTATTGAAAATCCCAGTCATTGAGGCGTTCATGGAAGGTCTTAAGAGTCATTCCTCCTGGGGTTCCTCCAGCACCCTCTTAGAACCTTAACATTGTTCTGACCAGACTCATGGGCCCCCCTTTTGAGCCTCTTCACTCATGCCCCCTTCAGTTCCTTTCATGGAAAGTAGCATTCTTAGTTGCTGTTACCTCACTGAGGCGTGTTAGTGAGCTCCAGGCTTTAACCTTATAAGAACCATTCTTCAAAATACATAGAGACAAGTTGGATCTTGGTACCAATCCTAAGTTCCTTCCTAAGGTAGTCTTTCAGTTTCACATCAGTAAATCCATTGAGCTCCCATTTTTTTCCCTCGCCCTAATTCCATTGCAAAAAGAGCTCCCGACATCCCAGATGTGAAATGAGCACTCAGGTTCTACATAGAAAGAACTAAAACTTTCAGGAAAACAAAGCAACGTTGTAGCCTTTTTTCTACAGCATAAAGGTAACCTAATGGACCTTTACAAGTTGAACATCCTTTTTTGTGCACCGTTTAATACAAAAGCCCTAAATGCAACTGCTGTAGAAGGTATCCCTAAGACATGGAAAGTTGCTACAATTGTACCCTTAATTAAAAAAAATTGAATAGGCAGGACCCAAACTGTTACCGGCCTATCTCCCTGTTGAATTCAATTATCAAAGTGGCAGGCAGAATTATTCTAAACCGAATAGATGAGTGGGCACAGCTTAGCAATATTCTAGGCCTTGTCCAGTATGGGTTCAGAAACGATAGGAATACCTTGGAACAATGCCTAAACCATTATTTGGTGTTTGGAAAATATGTTGTGGCCAAGTGAGGTGCTACTTATTTAGCGTTTATGGACCTGAGTAGCGCCTTCAACCTAGAACTGGTCTAAAATGTAGACTCTATTGGCTGATTTAGTAATGCCCCAATCCCTGTAGGATTTTTCAGAACTTTGCATGCAGATATTGCTGCAGTCGTTGGATACGGACAGGAGAGGGAATGCACGGAATGTATAAGTCTTCTACAAGGGGTCAGACAGGTCTGCGTGTTGGTGCCTCTTTTTTTTTTATTATCTATTATTGGTTTGAAAAAAATTCTGTCTTTAGATGGGAAAGACATGCCAAAGGTTAATGTTTTTGTCCCGTTTCTGCTATATGCTGATGGTGTGGTTTTGTGGTAATAAAATCCCGTGGCTGTCTTAAAGTAAAAATTTAGTTATTAAGCTGGGAAGCCCTGAACTGCACACACCCCCCTAGACTATCACCAAAAGTGACAGGAGGAAGGTCAAGGAGCTGTTTTTGAAACAAGATGTGGAGAGAAGGGAATCTGCAGCTCTGGAAAAGCTGATTATAAGAGTCTGCAAGTCCATCCAAACTAGAGTTGGTCTTGAGCCCTATCTTGCCCAAGTCAGAAATCCTTTGAAGGGATCTCTTCTCTCCAAATTCCGAATGGACGCGATACAATACATGTTCCGTTTTCCACCTGGGCAATTCAACCCAAACTCTATATTAATTTGCTCATGTGACGGCAGTTCATTACAGACTCTGGACCATTTAATTATTTTCTGTAAAATGTATGAATTCCCCCTAAGAGGATATCTGATGCTCATCTTAAGGGCTCGGGTTTTTATCAATATAGGCCTGCTTTTTATCAATATAGGCCTGCTTTTCGTTATCCTCAGATGCTTGCTGATCCTTCTGTTAAGACTGTGGATGGGTCATTTTTGAAAAGCGCTTTGTATTTGAATGCCACACTGAATTCATGACCCCCTGTTCAGATTTTATCATGAAAATGGCTATATGAAATAGGACGTATGCCCTGCTTTTATGTGATTTAATTCAGTTTTATGGTCATTTAAATAGTTTATGTAATCTAATTTTATTACTTTGAAATACAAGCTTTTATATCAATGCTTTATAATGTATTTTTATGATTATTAATTAATGATAAAAGATATTTAAATCAAAAAGACAACCGAATATCCAAATCAGGCATAGCCAAATACATAGTCAAATGTATTCAAACTTGCTACATTAAGAACAAAAGACCTTTACCTGTTACTCCCAGAGCGCATTCCACTTGTAAAAAGGGACCCACAATGGCTTTTCTAAAAAATATTCCCAAAGCTGACATTTGTATGGCAGCTACATGGTCTATACCACACACATTTACCAAGCAATACTGTGCGGATGTTTTAGCACGCCAACAAGCCAGTGTAGGTCAGGCAATGAAAGGGGGAGCATGACCCACTTGCCTTGATGCCTGCCAAAGGATATACCCGGTTACTTAAGGCTGAGGTGAGCAAGGGATATGAGACGAGTTGAACCTTTCTCCTCTTGACTTTTCCAGGGCACACAGCAACATTTAGAAATGATTTCAACAATGTTGTGCTCAGATCAGAATAACTGACTGTGACCAAGTAAAGTGCAATAGGCACATGATTCGTTTTTTGTATGAACTTTATTTTCACAAATTGCACAGAAAATACAATAATGTTTTATTTGAAAAATACATCGCAGTTGGCAAAGAAAGAAATTTACATCCTCTGGGCATCGTGGGACATGTAAGCTTTAAGTACAAGAGTCACTTGGGGGCATGGTTTTTAAAGAAGCACGTAGTCACTTTATTGACAAAGCTGCCTCACCTGTGAACAAGGCTCATTGAGGAGCTGAAACACCCAAGGATAACACCATGAGAGCATGCTGTTTTCGGAATAAATGCATTTGTAATTCCTGGAACTGGGCTTCGGCATTTATGTGCCTTTTAATTGACAGGCTGCTCCGTGCCGGTTGTCGCCAAAGGCCGTCTTGCAGGGTTGGGGGCTTCCTTTGCTTGGAGGTTTCATTTGGATTTGAAAGGGGGAGCATGACACACTTCCCTTGATGCCTGCCAAAGGATATACCCGGTTACTTAAGGCTGAGGTGAGCAAGGGATACAAGAGTAGTTGAACCTTTCTCCTCTTGACTTTTCCAGGACACACAGCAACATTTTGAAATTATTTCAACAACCTTGTGCTCAGATAAGAATAACTGACTGTGCCAAGTAAAGTGGAATATGCACGTGATTCGTTTTTGTAAGAACTTTATTTTCACAAATTGCACAAAAAATAGAATCATGTTTTATTTGAAAAATACATCGCAGGTGGCAAAGAAAGGAATTTACATCCTCTATGCATTGTAGGACATGTATGCTTTAAGTACAAGAGTCACGTGGGGGCATGGTTTTTAAAGAAGCACGTAGTCACTTTATTGACAAAGCTGACTCACCTGTGAACAAGGCTTATTGAGGAGCTGAAATGCGTAAGGATAACACCATGAGAGCATGCTGGTTTCTGAATAAATGCATTTGCGTTTCCTGGAACTGGGCTTCGGCATATTTTCTTTTGCTGTTAATTGACAGGCTGCTGCTCTGAGGTTTCTTTTGGATATATATATATGTGTGCATATATATATATGTGTGTATATATATATATATATATATATATATATATATATATATATATATATATACACACACAGATAACAATACGGAATGAAACACAAGAAGACCATGCTGGACGTCCTGCAAGAAATCAGAGAGATATATACACTAAATACATTGGATGTTACAACCTCTGAAGACTTGGATGTGCACACAGACACTCGCACATCACAATGAAAGCACCTCAAATGATTATAACCACTGGTGACTTGGATGTTCACATAAACTCACTCACACATCACAAAGTTAATACTCAAAAACAAAACACCTCACTGATTGTTCACTCAACATCCTTGCCAACTCAAGCTGCCATCGTATAATAACCCCATTATGATTCCATCTAACGTATGAAAAAATGTAACGGTAAGGCGGTGTTATGCAATGCATATAAAAATGTAGGCAGATAAATCATTTTATAAAGGGAATGTTTGGCCCATCAGAGACACGGGAAGCTTTCGCCACCTCTCTACATCATGTCAGTAAGCCTCAAGGACCCTCATTACATTTTTATCAATAAAACAGGTTGCGATCCAGAGTTGCGAAAATACCCAGGTATCGGAATCCTCAGTCACCCATCAAAACGGGTAATCTCCCTCCCTCTCTATGGGAAATGCTACTGATTTGTGCCAAATATTGCAGAGCCTCAATTATGAGCCAAACATTTCTAAAATTTGTAGGCTTCTCGGTACGAAGTTTGGCGGGTTCACCAGATGCAAAACAATGTCATCTGCTTATATGGAGATGATGTTTTACCACTCCGGTGCCCATCCGATGCCTCTGATTGTGCATTCATGTGGACCCAAGCCGCCAGCTGCTCCAAGGCTACCGTAAACAATAATGGTGGCATCGAGCATCCTTGCCTGGTGCCCCTGGACAATCAAACCTCTTGACTGCGCTCCAATGATGCAGACTCTCTCCACTGGGTCTTTATACAGCAGCCTCACCCAGGAAAGGAAGTAAGCTCCAAAGCCTATCTTGCTAAGCACCATGTGCATGTAAGGGTATTCCAACAAATCAAAGGCCTTTTTGGCGTCTAGGGCCAGGAAAGACCGCTGTTTCTTCAAGTCTAGTACTGCACGCTAAACAGCCCATCAATCGCCTTAAGTTATGCTGTTTGGCCCTATACGGCATGAACTCAGATTGGTCAGGAACGACCAGGGAGTCCTCCACCTGCTTGAGGCGCTTTCCTATAATTTTCCCCAAAACCTTTGTCTCCATGTTGATCAGTGAAATTGGCCTAAAACAAGCACAGTTGTCCACTGGTTTACCCTCCTTGTGATTCAGAGCAATCATTGCCTTGCTAAGATCTGGCAGTAAAACACCCTGATCCCTCGCCTTGGAGAACATTTTAAGCATCGGTTTCACCATTTTGGGTTTTACGCATGTAAAGGATTCTGGCAGAAAGCCATTAGGGCCAGGGGTCCTACCACTACAGAGCTGGGATATTGATTCCGCCACCTCACCTTCAGGGACCTCCATCTCCAAAAGTTACCTCCAGTCAGTGAGTTGGAAGGTCAGCAACAAAGGCTCCAGATACCCCTGGTCAGCCATGGTTCTGGCTTGCACAGCCCTTCAAATTAATCGGTGAATGCTTGCACAGTTTCCAAGGGGTTCTCCCTCAGCCCAACTCTCCCAATTTTACCCTGTACCCATTTTTGTCACTCCTATTTTGCAAGCCATGCCATGAGCTTTCCTGCTTTGTTGCCTTCTTCATAGAGTCTGCCTTGAATAACTTGAAACAGGGCAGACCAGGTGTACATACTCTTGCCTCATCAACTCATATTCTATGTGCAAGTACCCTAGATGGCGAGGTGATGTAGTCTCTTTCCAGCTGTGCAAGTTTCTCCTCAATCAACTTGAAATTCTCCTCCCTCTTACATTTCTTGCCCACCACGTGTGCTATTCTTTCGTCCCTAAGCATGGTTTTGTAGGCTTCCAACAGTCCACTTCAGACCTGTACAGAAACCTTATTATCTACAAAACACATTTCTGTGGCTGTGACCATCAGTCGCCTGGTGTTTTAATCTGTGAGCTCCCAGGGGTCCATCCGCTATGTGCCCCCTAATTCCTGGTAGGCCCGTTTGAACCACTTTGGTTAAGAGGGAGGGATCCAAAATCCCTCGCGGGAGAATGGTAGTTTGAGTGAATCTACCCGTCTGGTATCTGGGCACCAGGATATAAATCCAACCTCGACAAGGTACCCATAGAGTTGGCTACATAGGAGTATTGGCGTTGACCCGATGTGTTTCTCTCCACAAGTAAGCGAGACTTGTATCTTTAAAAGGCCGCTCCCCCGTTACGTAATCCTATTTTGGTCCCCCTGTAGTGTAATATTAAGATTGCCCCCTATAACTGTTAGCACATCTTGGGCCCCCACTACCCATGTACCCCGACGTTCCAGACTCTTGACTCCAGACCTGGGGGTGGGGTGGGAGTAACAAGAACTCAAACCAGGTCCTCGCCATAACACCGCCCAGATATTTAAGCTTGACACCCACGTTATGTGTACCTCCAGTGGGAAAGATCTATGGACCAAGATACCTATTGCCCAGGAGCCCCTGAAGAAACTTGCGTGAACCAGCAAAATGTATCCACCTCGACCCAGAAACATGAAGTTGTTACCTATGAGATGAGTCTTCTGCAGCAAGATCATGTCGGGGTCATGTTGTAGCAGGTACTTTCTGACCACCTCTCAAGTTTATCCCTCAGACCATTCACGTTCAAGGAGAGGATCTTCAGGGTTAGGCCGTAGACTTCGGGCCCACTTGTGTCGTGCTGTCCATAAGACGTCCGACTTGCTTCCCACACCTCTGGTCCATGTCTACCAGGACCCACACTAACACATGCCCTCAAACAAACTCAACCTCCAAACCAGTCATCTTGTGCTGTGTACTCACCTCCCAAATGCCCAAGAGGCCTGTTGTGCCAATATCAGAACTATATCGGAACTAGAGGCTGGTCTCTAAATGATAGTTGTAGACTCCTACAGACACTAAGAGGTGGGATGGCCCTCCAGGTCATCAGTTAACCCTCACTGTGTGTGCCCGGGTGTAAGCCTAATTAGTTGAGCAGAAAATCATATTGGTTCCTAGAATCTAACCAGGATCTCCATTCCTCATACCAACAAGTCTGCCGTCATGGGGGTCACCTCGGGAAGATCACCTTCCTCTCCTTTCCATTGGGAGTCCTTGGAACCTTTCTCTAAGCCTTCTATAGATTGCACCAGTTCTGTCCATCTGTTGCTTGTGGAGAGAGGGTGATCTTGCTGCAAAGCCGCAACCACTTTCACCCTTTCATTCTCTCCTTGATCTTTTGTCAGGGCCGCTTGCAGCATGGTTCACACTACGACCAATGTGTTTGCCAGCCTTCATGTTCCTAGGATTCTCATATGCCTGACAGTGTGCAGACCTTGCCTTCCAGCCACATTCATGCTTCAGCTGCTGTATGGAAGTGAGAGCAGCCCTGATCCACCACCAGCTCTCTGGCCAGGAAAAGGAGCCAGACTTCAAATTCAGTGCGCGTAGTTGCCATTTCATGGCCAAGAATGACTCTCTATGGCATTGGACCGCTTGGGTATAGTCTAGGTAGATATTTACCGATTTCCCCCATCCACCTGCCAAGGTCCGAGTGTGCAGACGCGTTGCAATATGTCGTCCCTGATGAGGAGTCTGATAACTACTGCCCTCAGGGGGATTTAAGTTGTGGCAGACCATTTGGTACTTTGTGGCCCTTTCCACCATGAATGCCATAGAGGCCTGATCCTCCATGACTACCTTCAGCATCCAATCCTCCATGTCTAGTGCTGCACTGGGATCTTCAGCCTGTTCCGGTAGGACCACCACTTGCATAATCTTGCATCAGGATAGGTGTTCCGCTTTTTCCACTCTCTCCTTCAGGCATGCCACTGAGTGTTGCAGGAATTGTGGCGGTTTCTCGTGGTCCTTAGCAGTGGGCTTCAGGTGCGCCACCGTGGATTCTGTTGCACCCACCCTGTCAACCAACATTTTGTGATCTGCCTGGAGAAGCCTAAAGTGACTGCGTCTATTTTGCTTTCCAGTGCGCCCTTGGGTGTCCCCAGTAGCCCCCAATATTGCCGCTGTGTGTGCCTCCAGGCCAGAGTCCAATAGGTACTAATCAGTGTTCTAGGGGGCCACCTGGCCCTGCTTCCCACTTGCTTGGTGCGCACCTTAATAGATGGTACCACCTGGTCTGGTGCCTACAGACTGCTGCTCATTGAGTCCCGAGCTCAGGGTACAACAGACACAGCCCAGCAACGATTGGCTCCAAACCCTCACCCCCAAGAGGCAGTCTCCATGGTCTCCTGGAGGGGAGTGCCCAGGCCGCCACACCAACTGGTGCCCGCAAGACCACTGCCTCCCTAGTGGGCACAAACATCCCCAGCTTACCTCAGCTGTCTTTGGAGCTTGTGTAGCGCTGCCTCTTCCTCACCAGAACTTTCTGCCACCTCCACCATTCCTCACGCCTCTACTACCATTTCAATGACATGGCTTTTTCCTAAACTGCAAACAGTAAGCCAAACAGCCACTACCTGGAAACCGAGTAGGAGGTCTTAGTTGGTAATAGAAGTATGTTACATTCTGGAGATTGGTGGTAAGAAGAAGCAGACCTTCAGCTCAATTTGAGGTCGCAGATTGTGAAGTGACATTAATGTTGGACTCATTATACACAATAATCTGAATAAGTCTGTATTAAACTTGATTGGTAACACCTTTCTTTAATAGATCTGTGAGAGGACCTGCTATTTCACAATATTGTGGGATGCATCTAGGATAATATCCCAATAGGCCCCAAAAAGATCTTACTACTTTTCTGGTAAAGACGTATCCCTGATAGCCCTTATTTTTTCGTCCTAGGGGCTCAATGTGTCCGTTACAGAGTACGTCTCCCAGGTATTTCACTTTTGTAAAGGCCATTCGTGATTTATTTGCATTGATGTGTAAGTGTGCCTTTTCTAATTCCTGTAGGATGTTGTGCACATGTTGAAGATGTAAATCCCAGGTGGGACTTTGACTGTCATCGAGGTAGGCTGATGAATATGACTGGTGTTGATGTAACTCTATTCATCAGCCTTTGAATAGTAGCGGGGCCCCCATAAAGCCCAAAGGGCAAGACTGAATTAAAAAAAAATATCAGGGGTACCAAAAGCTGTCTTCTCCTGATCATCTTGTTTGAGGGGCACTTGCCAACATCCTTAAGTCCAATGTTGTGATATACTTGATTGCTCCCAATTTTTCAATCAACTCATCTACACTCGTAATGTGTAGGCGTCACACTTGGATACCCATATTACTGCCCTAAAGTCTATACAGAACCTTCTTGATCCCTCTGGTTTGGGGACAAGAACAATGGGTGGCAAGCAGTTACTCTATGATGGTCTGATCACCTCTATTTTTAACATAAAGGTTATCTCCTTTCTGATAGCCTCCCTTCGAGCTGCTGGGATTCTGTAAGGCCAACAGAAATGTCTAAGTATCATCTGAGAGGTTTTCTGTGCCCAGTTATAAGGTATAAATGAGAGAAAACCAATCTGTTCCCTGAAATCGTGGGGTACCAACAGTCTGGGTACATCACTATCTTTACCTACTCTATATAGAAAGTGTTTCTTTAAGCGAGGCTAGACGATGGTAGGGTTCATTTCATTAACCCGTGCCTCTTTACAGGTATTTTGGAGGGTTGCGTCTTTTCTTTGGATGTGCCAGAAATCTATCTAATTGCCAAGGCTCAGAAGTAAGGAAGTTGTCATGTGATGGAATTTCGGAAGGGCATATTTTCCCTTTCCCAAGGGCCCGGATGTTGGTAACGAACATCTCTATGAAGCTGTAATTATCGGTGCCCAGGATGACATTTTCGGGGAGGTTCCTTAAAATTGCTACTTCTGCCTCTATTTTCCCCCCCCTTTAGGGGGTTAGAGAAATAAGGGCAACAGGATGTTTTTACATCTCCATGAACACAGCATATAGCCCCAGCCCTACTAGGAAGAATCTAAGAAGAGAGGACCAAATCACTTTGTGTAACTGATTGCCGGCAGCCTGAATCTAGTAAGGCCATTACCTAGTTGCCATTGATCAAGAGACTTACAAAAACACTATGTCCAAACTCCTGTGTATCGAGATTAGAGCAGGGTATGCAATTAACTTCCATTGGTTCCGCAGTTGACGTTTTGTGGGGACAAAAGCGTGCAATATGGCCCCACTCCCCACAGTCGAAACACGGTGGTCCTTTAGGGGTTCAAAGTTTGGGTTTCAGCGATTTGGCCCTTTGTATGTCCCCAGATGGTTTATTAGGTCTCCTGTCTGTCCTTCCTCCTGTGAAAGGTATATTACACTGACTCCATTCAAGTCCTCATGGAATAAAATGAGGTTGAGCCCTTGCATATGTGACAGCCATTTCGAGTGCTTGCTCAGCAGCTTGTGTTGCTATAGCAATTTTTGGGTGGCTATGGGGAGGACCTCCAAGAACTGTTCAAGATATATTTGGTTAATTATTTCTGCTTTGGTTTTCTCTTGTGGGTTTAACTGCTTGTCTGCGGCCATTGTTAATTTAGGAAAAAGTGTCTTAAGTTTGTCGCCAGGGGCTCCTAACTCTTTGTTCAATTTGACCCTGTAGGATTCTGCATCCATACCTAAACGATCGAAGATGATAGTCTCAATTTCGTCATATGGCGTAATTCCATGGGGATCGGCAACCTGGTAGGCAGCCTGGGCTTCCCAAGTTAACAAAAGTGCTAAAAAAAAAAAATTTAAAAAAAACTTTTCTGGGAACCATGCACACGCTCTTGAAGCTCTTTCAAAGTTGAGCAAAAACTCATCTGGATCGCCTCCAGGTACGTATTTTTGTAATGCAACATGCAAGCCCACGGTGGTTGTAGAGATGGTCACGGAAAGGTTAGACATCAACAGATGTTGAGCTTCCGCTACCTTATGGAGGTTTTCTACCTGTGTTTTCATGGAGGCTTTAAAGGTTTCCATTTCTGCGTTAGTAGATGACATTTGTCTTTCGAGGGCCCATGTCAGCTTCCGTTGGCCCTGCACAAGTTGATGAATCAGCGCTTCCATTTTGTTTCAATGTTGTTATGCCCACATTCTCCACCACGTGTAAAGGCTAGCAGTACTTCATCACGTGTGACACGGTAATTAAATATATGCTCAGCTTTTATTGCTATAGAAACAAAGGTTTCTCCTCTGAAGTATTCTTCTAGTTTCTTTCTCTAGTTTCTTTTTATGGGATGATTACTTCTGAACCGCCTGGCGAATATATGCCCTCAAACAAAAGGAAAAGCCAGGGGTAAGTCAAGATGAAATGTTTTATTCTATTTTTATAGTGGAGAATTGGAATCATAAGTGGAGGGCACCAGATAAGAGGAATGAACCCCAACACCAAATGTGACTTTCCATATAAGTAAAACTTAAGTATTATCAACCTAGTTATCTCACTGGGCTCCTTCAGTAAAGACTTATCCTTCTTTGTCAGGCTTAGGGTCTTTGTCTATGCAACCGCATAAAGTGGGAACGAGTAAAAGAAATATCTGTGTTCACTACTCCGTGCATATAAAGGAAAAAGGAAAGTACTTCAGTGGTTAGTGGAATGCAGGTTTTGTGGCCCCGGTTCTCGTCACGCCCTCTATCTGCGGTCAACCTCCCTTCTCCCCAGTAGACGCAATTATACCTGGCTAAGCCCCTACCCTCCAGGAACATGGCTGGGCGGTGTGTGAAGCCAGGGGTCTCTCTGTCCCTTCACATCCTTCGCTGGTTTGGTCGAGGCTGGATCCTGCTGTTAATCCGATTGTGTAGATGCTCCTCCATCTGTCGGTTCTCTTTTTCCGTGTAATTAGGACCGCTGTCCTCCTCTCTGTTCTTCTACGGATGTCGATGCCACATCTGGGTTCTCCTCGTAGGTACTCAATTACCATGCCACCGAGTCTTTCCTCTGCAAATGCCACTGAGATTACTGACACTTTTAATTCCTGCACTGTTTCCAGGTCGTCCTCTCCTTTCAAGATAGCTTGATAATGAAAGAGGGCGCATTGAAATTCATCTGGACTTTCTTTTTCCTGCCATTCCTCTTCTCTGACAGGTCAGAAGGTTGCAATGGCGGCTGGTGATGTTTGAGAGTGGTGAGGCTGGGCTTGGGTGGGTGTAATTTTTTTCAGGAGGTTAGTCACCATTTCCTGTGCAAATCTGATTAAACTGCAATGGAATAAAAAGCTGCATTTTTCAGCCCAATTTATTTTTAAAAATAAATGGAACATAGGCCTGGCTTTTTAGACAAGCCTGACCTCCTTCTTTAGCGAAGTGTCAAACAGGCAAGAGGTTTTGGGGTTAGTATCTCCCTCACAACATGTTTGTATCGAGGATAATAGGATGGGTACAGGCTAATAAGCACAATTAATTTAAATATTGTTACATAAATAGGTTAGATCTGTCTACTGAGCCAGTGCATGCGAGAGCTAAAGTGGCATTCCATTATTAAATAGAATAATATATTGGTTAGTGTTCACTTTTTGAAGCTCAATATCATGCATAAAGGCAACTTGCAGAAACTAAAAACCCATAGAAACCCAGAGAAAATATATACATGCAACATATAAAATGTTGTTGCTCCCTTTAGTCTATTTCCTTTATGAATCATTAGTTCAAAGGCGAGTACAAAGGAGGTGATTAAAATCTTCATATGGTATAATTGGCTACAGATAGAAGAGATATTCATTTTAAGAAAAAAATAATTAATCTTATAGAAAGTCAACCAAACTTTGAGCCGGGTAGCTTTACAGTTGAAAAACGAAAAGTAAATATCCATCACCCTAAAGCCAGTTGGTCAATGAGTAATGTAGAATACTTTATATAGATTTACATTTAAACAATCAAGTATGGTTACATTCTTTTAAAAAATAATTATTTAGAGAAAGATGACCAAAATCTTTGTGTAGAGCAGGTTTAATAGTACAAAAAGTACTTTGTATACTTTAATGTTAAATACTTTGTACATCTCTGATAAGGACTCTGGTTAACCAGTACTTTAGAAAATTTGTATGAATAATAAAATTAAATATGTATTGGTGCAAAGAAGAAACATAACTTTCTCAAAGTTGTATGGGTTTACACATTTATCTAACACCCATGAAGCCATCAAAAAATATTACAAGCAAACAAACATTGTTAATCCTAAATGAGCCAACATTCAGACACCTAGCATGAAAATGTAGGTGCACCCGTATACATTTTGCATCACTGCAGGTGGCAATTAGAATCAGATTCTGCTAAAGTAATGGACTTAATGAACATGAATCGCTGCCACCTTTATATAATTGTTTGAATTTTTTATGATGTGTTGAGCATTAAGATTGAGGTAGTGAGTCATGTGTAGGTCTAAAGATATGCAATGGTGTCAAATCTAGTCTGCTGTTCAGTTGTTAAGGATATTAAACCATATACATTTAGAAATGAAGCCCATCATTGTAAAGTAAGTGATATTATTAACAAATTAATTCACTCAGTACCAGTCTATATGATGCTCAGTGATAGATATGATAAAAACAAACTATGCCCAGGATTCTACAGGCCTTTACCAGCACAGCAAACATTACAGTGTATGAGTTTGCAATTAGGAAAAGAGTGAACAACTACAGCTTCATCAAACGGATAGCCAGAAGAAAATCCCTTCTCCTAAAGGACATTACTGTACAGCTAAATATTGAAAAACAAGGCTATAATACCCTCAGGGAAGATGAGACCAATAAACATAATTCTGTAATTTCTTACAAGACTGACCGTTGCCCAGTATGCACCATCTGTACCTTCCACAGCTTTAAGTATGTCATGGAAGGGAGGAGAGGAGGGAGATGTTTAAGTTTGGGTTTGCAGTTTGGGGGGAGCGGAGAGGGGGGACACAAAAGCAAACCAGGCTTGGAACTGTACAGCAATATTAGAGGCAATAGTAATGCGAAAAGCAGCATATGTTTACATGTTACATGAGTAGTTAGATACTTTTGTTCAATTGCATTACTTGCAACAGAGATTTTGTATACCGTGAGAATTGTGTAAAAGATAGTACAATCTGTTTAAAAAAAAAAAGTATGTCATGGAAAGTACATGGTCACAGTCCGTCTGGCTGTAGTTTGCAACTTAGTTGTAAATTTGTCCAAAGCTTGTCAGAGTGTAGGATATTTACAAAACTGGGCCATATTTGCTGGGTAACTTTGAAAAAAGGTTGAGAGAGAGGTGCATTAACGAATACCCTGAAACAACACCAAGCTTATGTGGCTTTATAATGATAAGTCTGAATTCCTCTCAAGTGATGCAAGATGCTGAAACATACATTGAATACATGGTGCACTTACTTTCATACAAGGTTCCTACAGTATTCTTTAATGTTACTTGCAATACAAAGTAAACAAAAACTATATTCGCTAGGTCCAATGATTCACAACACCACGTGCATTTCCAAGGTTTCTATTTATACAGAAAGTTTGAATACCGTTCTTCAATGTGAGCAAACTTTTCAATAGTTCTATTGTTGAATTCTGAAATCGAATTTATCTGTTCCTTTTCTATTGACCGCATGGCCAATGCATTTAGTAGAGCTTGACTCATTGTGTTTCTTAAAAATGTTTTAATCCTCTTCAGTGTGGAAAAGCATCTTTCAGCCTCAGATGTTGTCATGTGTGTTTTAATTACAATTCTCAATAACTTAGGAGTCTCAGAAAAATAATTCTGTAAGTTGTTTTGACATTAAAAAAAATATATATAAAGCCTGGCCCCACCTGTAGCCTGTTGAAAGCCCTGTCTTCCATTTAGGATTGATAGTTCAGTTTGCAATCTTGACTTGTTTAGCATTGGCTATGCTTCAACTGTTTCATTGAGAGCTGCAGTAGGAAAACATTTGCTATGTATTTGAAACAGGTCACTATGTAGTAGTGGTGCACTGACTAGATGCTTTGTAAAGCACTCCTTTGTATGCTCCACAATAATGTCACATACTTCTTTTCCCTCTTGATTCAAGGTATTTATCTGCAGTTTGTGGTTTGGAAATCGAGAATCAGGTGGCAATTTGGATTCCCGTACCTTGTTAATGCTGATCACAAAGTCAGAAATGGCCCTTTGTACAAATACAGTCTCAATGTCTCGTTTTTTGTAATTGATTGTACAAAATATTGACATAGTGTATTATGCCGTGGAATGAAAAATGCAGAAAAATAAACTCCCCGTCTTCCAGAGATTTGGTAAAGCCCTTTGCTTCACATACAGAAGTGTAATTAAATGTTGTCTTCTGTAATAGATTTCATGCATTCTACAATGTCGTCTCTGTGTTTGTGAATTATATTGATTGCTCAGATGTTGAAGTTCCAGCGAGTTGCAGACCTCGGTATTCTTTTTGCCAGTATCTGTCCAAGCACTTCAGTCCGTTTTGGCGAATGGGAAAATAAGCAGTAATGCCGCCCAACTCTTTAAAGAAAATTCTAACTATGGATATTTTTGAAGCAGCCTGTTCCATGATTAGATTTAGTTGGTGGGCATAGCAACGGACATAGTGTGCATTTGGGTAGATATCTCTGATTTTTATTTAACCCCACCAGAGTCACCACGCATGACACTTCCACCATCATAACTCTGAGCAATTAGCTTCTCTTTACCACAGTGCTCTGGGAAAATAAGGTTAAATTAATTAAGAATAGATGCTGCCCACCTACGCTGGAGGCCTGGGAAAGAAACCTTGACTAGTGTATGTTTAGGGAAAAGACGGTATATGTCGCTAGAGGGTGCCCCAAAAAATGGGCACGCATCTGGGGCCCTTGGAATAGCTTTCAGGTAGAAATCTATACACCACCTGATTGCACTGAACCAAATGTCCCCCTTTCCCCGTGATGTTCCCCCTTTTATGTTGTAATGTAATCCTCGCCCGCACGTCATTATTTCTCCATTTACTGTGCCCTCTGTATTGTTTATTTGAACCGATGCGTGTTTCAATAAAAAGATTTTTTTTTTATTTAAATAGACGCTGCAATTGTATCTACAGATGAAACTTTAAGATTCGTAAAGCAATAAAATCTTTCCACTACCTTGGAATTGCCATCAATGTAGCGGAAAAGAAGTACTGACTGCGTCTTGGTAGAGACATCACTTGTGTCATCAGCCTGGATAGCTAGGTATCAGTGCTTCGTAATTGCTGTACAATAGCTTATTTTGTTACCTCCAGCATACAGTCATGCCGCTGATTCTGGATTGTCTTAGAAGAAGTGCCTTTAAACACAGTTGCACTTTTCAAGTGTGCTTCCGTTGCCCTGTCTATACTGGACACAAAATAAACCAGCCCTCTGAAGACTCATGGATCTAAGGAGTCTTCAGTTTCATTGTGGCCCAGCATTGCCAATTTAAAAGGTCCACAACATTTTACACAGTGAATCAATTTGGATAATATATAACTGTTCTTATCAACCGCCTTCTCATTATGTTTGATTACTCCCTTGCGGTAGGCTTCATTTAACTGAAGTGCAGTATTTGATTTTCCAAATAAATATAACTTTAATGCATTGGTCAAGTGGGATTCTCTAAAATCCTGCCTCTTTATTTTTTCTGCCAGATGTTTAAGGTCCGTAACTCCTGTTGTAGTCCGGCTAACTTCACCCCAAAGAGCAAGTAGGGTAAACCAAACAAGGCGTTCTTAGAAGACCTGGCAGTTAGCCACTCCATTTTATCAAACAAGGTTCGTGTAAACCAGCATGTGTAACCCTTCCCCCGGTCTTTTGCAGACTGTTCAATGGTTATTTCAGGTTTATCAGGTCCTAGTCCTTTCACCCGAAGTTTAATTTCATGCTTCATTCCCAAAAATGGTTTTGTGAGTAAACTGTTGACTGTGTTCATTGTGACAAACAATAAAATGAACAGTACTATCTGTTGATTTCCTCTGGTGCCTGCAGGAAACCTTTCTGCTGGTTTACTCTCTGCTGCCTGTCGTTCCTGTTGATAAGCTATCTGTTGATTTCCTCCCAGGTGCTTGCCAAACTATCTCTTAATTTCCTCTGGTGCCTACAAGAAACATTTCTGCTGATTTCCTCCCTGGTGCCTGTGAAAAATTAAAATAGGACATAAGCTTTGAGACTATTGTTCATTGGATACACAGCAGAAACCATTGAACAGCTTGAACAATTTTAACTCGGCTGTTAATTCCACATTTGCAGCAAAACAAGTTGCACAGACTAAAGCAAAAAGCGACTGGAGTGTAGGTTTCTCAGTAATATAACTCCACAGCCATCGCCATGTGGAAATTGTTTCCAATACAAAATTCATTCATAACTTCTCAAACAGACATTTGTCAGGGCAGAAAGTCAACTTACTGTGAGAGACTCAGTGACTTTTCAGATTGCTAACATGTTGACCCCACTAAAGCTCCATATGTAATTTTCTTTACTGCAGTGAAGAATGTGAATGTCACGCCAGATAATGTGGATCTAGAACTACAGTAATGGTGCGTGCAATATTGCCATTACCTTATGCATGCTTCAACCCTGGCATCATTCTTACTCCTAGTCCCTTGATGTTATCAAACATTCTCCCTCATCTGCATCTAGTCAGATGCAGGAGGAAGGCTAATGTCAGAGATGTACTGCATGCATCCATGTTCTGCAGGCTGTCAATGCTTAAGTTTCACATTAGTGGGTAAGCCTGCTTTGCTCATGAAAATTCACTGGTAAGTTAAATCAACATTTGTATGGGGGTAGGATGGGGGTAGGGAGCAAGCTAAGTAAGGAAATAGCATGTGTAACATATCTAGAGTTGACGTGTTTGAAGGGATAGTAGGGAATGGTTTGAAAATGTGTTCTTTAGAAGTTAGAGATAAAGCCTGTAAAAAACATACACTCACCAATATGCTGTAAACTGTAAAGAATTATATTGTATATGCTTTTGAGAGGTCTTTTGTTATAAGCAGGTAACAGATGCACACATTTCTCGAAACCTCTCGATGTGATCCTATGTGTAACATTTGGATTCAGGATCCTCTGTAATGTATATATTGCACATGTTAAATCAACATTACGTGCATCGTCATGATATATATCTTATTTTATACATTGTCTAAATTTGCAATCTGTACCACTTGCAGCATGCATAATCAACAAACATGCCAAGTGCTCTTCTTTCCTAAGTGGTTGTGTCCTGGGCAGGAGCCCAAGACATGGCACGTTTGAGTACTGAAATGTAATCATAAAAAAACAGTTGTCGAAGTGGGGGAAAACAGTAGGGGAACTGTGGGCACAGAATCAGAGGGCGGGAATAACCAGAGGATTGGATCAGTGGGCTGAGTCAGAGGTGTGGCCAGAATGCACAAAACATCTAAATCTTTAGTATTTGTTTGACATTTCACTGACCAGTACAGCTTATTATGTTATTTAATTCAACCAATGGATACACATGTTTATTTAATGTTTAATATGAGTTATTGACACTAAAATATATTCAGGAAGTGGGATATGTTTTCAATCACAGAATGTTCCGAATACGCTTAAAAGTGGAATCACAAGCCATTTGTCTCCGAGCCATAGAATTTCAATCATCAGCACATCTACCTTTTTTCACAAGAGCAGTTCAAGCCTGAATGGTGAAATATACTAGTTTGCAAATGTCTTCTATATAATTAAGACTCTGCCATATTTGCCACATAATACAACATCTGCTGCATAATTTGACTATTTTAACTAATAAATTGTAGCTCAAACGGATGAAAAGTTACTAAAAAATGTGACTTGTGTTGCTGCGAAGTGGACGGCCTTTGCAAAGTTTAACTGATCACCTTTCTCACTGCAGCATTTGTATGTTGCACTGGTACTAAGGTAAAATCTTTCCAGAGACTGTTAGCATGTGTATAAATGTCAAAATAATGAAGTATCAGAAAATATACTGCATTACACTGCAGCCTTTTTTTTGCTGAATAATTTAGTCAACACTGCAGCATCATTTTGTCCTCCGCTGCATAATTCCAGTGGCCCCAAAGCAGGCAGCACATGTTAAAACAGCTTGTGCATGAAGCGGAGAGACTGTGAAGTTTTCAAACTCAGTTTGGTGCGCATGCAAATCCTGCATTGCTAATTCCTGGTGAGTTGTATCTACTACTGCTGAAACAAAGCAAATAGAGATACCAATGGGTGAGGCGGACTGGCCTCAAGGGCAGGGCTGGCTTTAGAGCTAGTGGCGCTCTGTGCAACAATGTTTGTTGGTGCCCCCAATGACCACATCTGCCACGGATTCCCTCACTACCACCTTTAACAGTGCCCCTCGAGTCTCCATAACCACACTCTCTCTCAGATGCATTTAATTTGATTTACATCACCACTCATGCCAGTGTAGGGTGTCGGAGCACTTTACATCACACAGAAACAATTACACATGTGTAAATCACTGTTTAGGGAATGTTACATGAGATAACACAACAAGGTGAAGGAGTCACATGACAACCATACTAGTAGGCAGTATAGTTTAAAAGTGATTGGGCTGGAGAAACACAAACTCAGAATTTAAAACGTAATACGATGGTTGGGGCTTCTCTTTAATAATCAGAATTGATTTTTATCCAAATGCACACATTTTGCAACATTAGGATAGTCAAAGCCTGGGGGGGAAACAATGCTCTAATGTATACCTTGCAGTTTCCATGCAGCTCGTAGATGACATCACTGTTCTATATTAGGATTTTTTTTTTTAACAACAAATTTTATTTGGTCATTTTTCGATACATTGGGCCGCGGCCCCTCAGTGGCACAATCATTAAGTTGAACAATGTGTGCATCAATAACCATGTCTATGAAAGGAAACAAACCCTGCAGGTAAAATTACAATCTAAACAATGTGCAGACAGTGGACCGGTGTCTCAATACAATACATGATTCAGCAGATTCACAATATACAACCCAGTGAAATAATAGAGCAATTCAGGGGTTGTCCTCAGGGAGGGGGGGGGGGGCAAGTCGATTCCACGATAAGCTGCCCATCGCACCCATACCTTGCGATGTTTCCGTGGGCATCCACAAGCCTCAAATACAGCAATCTCGGCTCCCATACACCTATCCAATTCAGACTTCCATTTACCTATAGTCGGAGGTGCTGGAACTCAGGGAGGGTCTCCATATGTCGGATCTGGGGAGAGAGTGCGTGTCGGAGCTGTAAAAATTTATAAAATTGCGACTTGTGGAGGCCGAAATTGGTCTGTAGTTGCTGGAAAGATTTTAAGGTAATGCCCTTCACAACATCACCCAGGGTAGAGATCCCCACCAGGTCCCAACCCCGGAACCCTCTCAAAGTGCCAGCAGTTGTCAGGTACGTACCATGCCACAAGGGGGTCTGTTTAGTAAGTCGCCCCTTCCATCCATCTGGTCTTGGCCTGCCATAACTGGATAACTTGTCTACTAGCAGGTGGTAAATGATCTAGCCTTGTGTATCTGTATAGTAAATGAAGCAGGGGGACCTGTTCCATTGCGTCCTGTTCGATAGCATAGGCAGGATCGGTGGGAGAATTATACCATAGTTCGTTGATTACGAGGATGCGAGATGTGATGTAGTATGAGTAAATGTCTGCAGCCGCAATCCCCCCCACAATATGTAGACTGAGCGCAAGTGCAGAGCACCATGCGAACAGCTCCCCCGGCCCACAGAAAATTATTTTGTATGGCGTTTACCTGGGCAAACCATATGCGAGGGATAGGATAGGGGAAATTTTGGAGGCGATATAAGAGCCGAGGCAGAGAAACCATTTTAAACATGGCTGAGCGCCCATAAAGGGATAATAGAAGAGCAGACCATATCGTCGTTTCGTTTTTGAGGCTGGTCAACAGTGGGGTGATGTTATGTGTCCATGAAATCTTGGGGCACGGGGAAATAAAAATCCCTAAATATGTAAAACCCTCTGAGGCCCGGGATAATTGTACAGCCCACGATTCATGGCCTTGGTGTCCACATACTGGGAAAAGGATAGATTTAGCAGGATTGGCATGGAGGCCGGTGGTGCCGCCAAACACCCTGAGAATCTCTAATATACGAGGGCCAGAATACCACGAGTCCGTCATAAAGAAGAGGACTTCATCAGCATATAATGCAATATGATCTGAGCGGGACCACTCGAATCCCCTGAGCACTGGGTCACTCCTGACCCAGGCTGCCAGAGGCTCGACCGCCAGGGCGAACAGCTATGGAGACAGTGGGCATCCCTGGCGTGTACCCCTCTGGATCGGAAAGGGGTGAGAGTGGTGTCCCGCGATTCGAACCGATGCCGTCAAGTCCGTGTATAACAGGTGTACGTATGACAGGAACCGGGGTCCAAAGTTGATAGCTTCAAGCAGCTGAAAAAGGTAGACCCAGCTCAGCGAGTCAAATGCTTTATCGATATCAGCTAGCAATAGGGAAGCTGGACGGCCTAATGTGGGGGCTGCAGCGATAGCATTATGAACTCTTCTGATGTTATGTCTAGTGGCCCTCTGCGGCATGAAGCCCGACTGGTCGGGGTGAATCAGGTCAGTAATACACCCCCGAAGGTGGTCGGCCAAAACTTTCCCTATCAGTTTAGGTTCGAAATTTATCAGGGAGATGGGACGATAGGAAGACGGGTCTTCAGGGGGCCGACCAGGTTTGAGAAAAAGCATGATCTCCGCATGACGCCAGTCCCTCGGAAGCCTTGCCATGTCCGAAGCGTCCGCAATGGTCGCCAGCAGATGTGGCCCCGGTTGGATCGCACTGAGGGCGCCAGTTAATTCCTCCAGTGTGATTGGGAGCGCCAATCGCTCCCGGACGGAGTTGGAGAGCCTACGAGGCAGAATATCCACGAGGAACTCCGCTATGAGTTCAGCAGAGATCTGCTCCTTCCGGGCATAGAGTGAAGTAAAGTGCTTTGCAAATTCTTCGGCTACCCACGCCGGCAATGTATGCAAGGACCCGTCTGAGCCTCGAATAGTGGGTGTGACGGCCGGAGCACCGTTCGCCTGGCACAATCTGTGTTGCATTTTACTGGACTTATCCCCCCACTGATATATCCGATGTTGCGATGCCTCCCAGATCTCTTTGGCTTCGCTCAGCAGATATTGGCGCAATTCTTGTTGAGCGAGGACTAGATTGCGGCGAATAATGGGGCAGGGATTGGTACTGAGTTGGGAAACCAAGGTTGACTGGCGCATTTCTAGGGCGTCGAGCTGTTCACGACGCGTACGTTTCTCCTGTGTGCGATAGCTAATTTCACAACCCAGGACAGTTGGCTTGAGCGCCTCCCAGAGGGTAATGTTCGAGGGAGCTGAGGGGCTGTTTTCTGCTAAATAAGTAGTAATCGCTGTATTGACCATATTGCCATAGGCCGGACTGCGGAGGTGCCACGAGGACACTCCCCAGCGTAACGGAGGCCTGCGGGAGCATGTGTGGAATTGCATCGTGACCGGAGAGTGATCGGACAGACCCCGGGGTCGGTGCTGTACCTGATAGAATCTATGAAAGAAAACCCTGGGTTCAAAAAAATAATCCAGGCGGGACTGGGACCCATGGACCGTCGATAAGTATGTGTAGTCGTGCTCAGTAGGGTGGAATTCGCGCCATATGTCAGCCCAGTCCATTGTCGATGTCAGGGTATACAGTTTGGTCGGACCCGATGGTTGAGGGGTGTCACCAACACGCTGGCAGTCCAGCGGCCCCATTGTATCATTCCAGTCTCCACCCAACAGGGTCAAACCTGTCGGAAGGGAGCCCCAGACCCCCAGTAACTTTTTGATAAAGGTGGCTCCTAGTGTGGGTGGGGGGGGCATAAACGCTACCTATAGTAACCTGTTCGCCACAGATCATGCCGGTGACGAAGAGAAATCGGCGTCCAGGATCTGCCCTATGTGCAATGTATGTAAACTGAACTCTATGATGTACGAGTATCGCCACCCCCCCCCAGAGCCTCTTGTGAACCCTGCGTGGTAGACGTGACCAAAGCGAGCGAGGCACTGGGCTTTCGTACCCATCAAATGGGTTTCTTGTAAAAGTAGGATGTCTGCCCCATACCTCTTTGCCTGTTGCAGGATGGCCCCACGTTTCACCTTATTCAGTAGCCCCCGAACATTTCAAGACACCACCATGAGGTCCCCGAGGGGGTTGTCAGCACCGGGTGTCATGGGGGTTGCAATACCAGCTGAGTAGAACTAGAAGAGCTGCTAAAAAGACGCACCACTGTCTGCATACATAAAAACCAAAAGAAAAATTAAAAAACAACACAACCGCACGGATATCCCCCCACCCGACACTACCAGAAACAAGGAGCATCTGTCGTGGTGTAAAAGCAGCGGACCCCCAACGGGGAGCCCCCAGAATTCACACCAAGGGATCCCACCCCACCCTATGAACCTAGGAAAACAGGAACTATAAGGCGTCCGTGGCCTAACAGCCTGTGGTCAAAAACTCACGCCCACCCAGAGAACGACATTACTAATATGCATTTGCCCAATGCAGTGTCATTCAGGGCGCCTCATGAAGTGTGGAGCAGTCCGGAGGATTCACGGCGGTCGCTCAGGGCTCGGTGACATTCTGTCGGACCCAGGCCCCGGACGCTTCTGGGACTTGTTGTGGCGTGGCCGCTGAGTGCGAGAGTCTATGGCAGGTGGAGAGTTCGCTCGGAGCTGAGGGCGCTCGTCCGACCATGCAAAGACTGCCTCAGGGGTGTCGAAAAAGTATGACTTGGAGTTGTAAATTACTTGCATCCGAGCCGGATACAGCAGCATGTATTGAACATTCAGTTCCCTAAGTCTGCGCTTCGCGGCCATGAAGGATTGGCATTGTTGCTGGACCAGGTGCGTGTAGTTCAGAAATATCAAAATTGAGCGGGAGTCGTGCATAAAACAGTCTTTGTGCGTCCTGGCGAATCGCAGAATAGCATCGTGGTCGGCATAGTTCATGATCTTGGCGATGACAGTCCTTGGGGCCGCACCTGGGGGGGGGGGGGGGCCTCTGCGTCAGGGCCCTATGTTCCCTCTCGACAACGAAGGCGGAGGATAAGAGGTCTTTAGGCATGATATCTTTGAGCCACATGTTGATGAAGTTTGTCATAGATTCCCTCTCACAGCCCTCGGCCAGACCTACGAAGCGCAGATTGTTCCTTCGTGCGCGACCCGCTGCATCCTCCACCCTAGAAGCAGGTTCCTGCATAACTACAGATAGCTTGTTTATTTTCTTTTGAAGGGAGGTCACTGAATCTTCCACTGTGGACACTCTTGTTTCGGCCTCTGTTATCCGGTCTACTGCCTTACGGAGATCCTGTCGCAGAAAGGAGACTTCGGAACCCTCCGCACTAATCTTGGCGTCTAACATGTCCCGGGCGCCGTTGATCGCTGCAAGGAGGGCGGCATAATCGGGGGCCGAGCCACTCGCATCACTGCCGACCGCACCACCAGATGCCGTGGCGTGCTGGTCTATGGTGCCCTGCTTGGGGCCGGACCCACTCGGCCCGCCCTTGCCCATGAGGATGATGATCGGTCTTGGCAAAGAAGGAAAGAAGGGGGGCGGTGAGCCCTCTCCCCCCGGGCGTGCGGTCGTCCCACCAGGTGGACCTCAGATGGCGGAGGCCAGGATGGTACAGTCACAGAGGGAGCACCAAGCGTGTATTAAGGATCCAGCAGCACCACCTAATACGCCAAGCAGAGTCCCCAAGCCCAGGGAGGACTCACACAGCGGGGCACCGGAAAGGGGCGGCGGGCCGCGACAACTCGTGGGTCCTACGCAGCTCCAGCGTATCCACCACCGCCTCCTCAGGTAGCGCACCAGTGTCCTTGGGCAGTGCAGACCAATATTGGAGACCCATGTGGACCTGCCCCAAGTTGCAAGAAGTATGACCCCAAGGTGACCAGCGAGCCAGATCAGGACCACAGCAGCAGCAATCACCGCAAAGAAGTGGAGGATCATCACCAGGTGCCACTACTCGATGATGCCTCTACCCCCTAGTCTCAGGCCGGGCCCGCCCCTTGCCGGGCGCGGGAGGATGAAAGACAGTGGCACTCACCGTACAGGTCGCAACCTGACCCTAAGTGTGCAGCCAGCACCTCGCACAATCCGCCCCGTCCATGGGCCCAGGGAGATACGAGATCTCCACGACCCCTGGGAGGAAGGCTGGGCGGTGCCGATGGGCCAGCAACACCGCCCCTGCAGCGTGACTCGAGAAGAATGGCGGCCGCATGGTGGAGGAGGAGGGGCCGGGCTGCGATCCACACACATCCGCGCCCGGTTCCCCCACCACGCAGCTCCTCAGGGGCACAAGTCAACGCTCTCCGGGCGTCCGCGCCGCAGGTTTCAAACAGTATCAGCCAGGTCCAGGGCAATCTCCCAGGGAAGGCACCGTCTCTCCCCGGGCACCGCACCAGCACAATGGTGGCTGCGAGGGAGAGGGCGATGGGCCAGCAGTGAATTCCTCACACAGCCACTGCGCTCCTCAGCAAAGCAGGCCGCCGGGGGGCACGGAGCTCATGTCCAGCTATGTCCGATTCCCGGGCGCCGAACTGCGCCCCGCACTGCAACGCCACACAGCAGTCCCTGGGACGATCGCCGCAGCACGATCAGCAAACAGCGCGCCGATCGGAGGTCCCGGGGCATTCTCGGCAACTACTCCACCAAACCTCAAATCGGCGACATATCCGCACTCCCAAGCTGACGTGGCAATCGGTGGAGCTGGGAAAGTCGTCTCAGGGCGAGATCTTGCCGGATAATCAACAGGATTACGGCGTGTGTGGACAGAGCTTAGTTAAGCTGCGTCCGCCATGATGGCTTGCCAAGCCACGCCTCCCCCTATATTACGATTTTAACTTATAAACTGCAAGTAAGAAAAGGATCTCTCTGACAAATGCTGTAACCCACTGATCTATTTACATTATGTGCACTTTGTGATCTGCATGGTAATGTTCTTTGCAGCAGGCACATTAACCCTCTGTGCTACCTTTTCAGGACTCTAAACTTCCACTAGACAACACTCTGATCTTTCTCTAGGAAGAACATTAATCACTGGAGTTTTCTTTACATTTTTATTGTTGTCCAAAATTGCTGGAGGCCGGGAAGGAGGCAGCAAGCACTTTTAAAACCATAATATACTTGTAAACACGACGCTTCCACCCCAAATTCAGCGCCCGGTGCAGTCACACCAGTTGCACTGCCCTAGAGCTGCCCCTTCTCAAGGGTCCTGTGACCTCCGTGACAGAGTCACTGTTGCTCCAGGATGTACTGCTTCATAGGCCTGCCTGATTCTCCGCCCACAGTTCCCCTAATTTTCATTCCCCACTTTGACCACTGTTTTTATATGATTATATTACAGGGCACAAACCTGCAATGTATTGGGCTCCCACCCTTCACACCACCAATTATGAAAGAAGCACACTTGGCATGTTTGTTGAGTGTGCATGCTGCAAGTGGTGCTGATTGTACATGCAGACCATGAATAAAAAAAGTTAGATATCTTGACAGGTCACGTAATGTTGATGTAACGTGCAATATTTACATTACAGAGGGTCCCGAATTCAAATGTTATACATAGGGTCAAATTGAGGTCACAAAAGAACTATCAATGGCATATAAAATAAAATTCTTTACAGTTTAAAGCTGATGAGTGTATGTTTTTTTACAGGCTTTACCTCTACCTACCATAGAACACATTTTCAAACTATTCCCTACTAAACCTTCAAACACATCACCTCCAGATATGTTACAGACGGTATTGCCATACTTAGTTTCCTCCCTAGCCCCCTACAGATGTAGGTTTAGCTTACCAGTGAATTTCCATGAGCAAAGCAAGCTTACCACTAACGTGAAACTTAGGCATTGACAGCCTACAGAACATGGATGCATGCAGTGCATCTCTGACCTCAGCCTTCCTCCTGCATCTGACTGGATGCAGGTGAGGGAGGATGTTTGATAACATCAAGGAACTATGATGCCAGGGTTGAAGCATGCATAAGGTAATGGCAATTTTGCATGTGACATTTCTATAGTTCTAGATCCACATTACCTGGCATGATATTCACATTCTTCACTGCAGTAAAGAAAATTACATATGGGGCTTTAGTGGGGTTGACATATTAGCAATCTGACAAGTCACTGAGGCTCTCAAAGTAAGTTGACTTTCTGCCTGACAAATGTCTGTTTGAGAAGTTATGAATGAATTTTGTTTTGGAAACAATTTCCACATGGAGACGGCTGTGGAATTATATTACTGAGAAACCTACATACCAGAGTCCATTCTGGCTGTAGTGTATGCATCTTGTTTTAGTGCAAATGTGGAATTAACAGTTGCTTTGAAATCGTCCAAGCTGTTCAGTGGTTTCTGCTGTGTATCCAATGGGCACTCGTCTCAAAGCTTATGTCCTATATTAATTTTTTACAGGCACCGGGGGGAAATCAGCAGATAGTTTGACAGGCAGCAGAGAGGAAACCAGCAGAAAGGTTTCCTGCAGGCACAAGAGGAAATCAACAGATGGTTTGGCAAGCACCAGGGAGGAAATCAATAGATAGCTTATAAACAGGAATAACAGGCAGCATAGAGGAAATCATCAGAAAGGGTTCCTGCAGGCAACAGATTGTAATGTTCATTTTATTGTTTGTCACAATGAACACAGTCGACAGTTTACTCACAAAACCATTTTTGGGAATGACACATGAAGTTAAACTTAGGGTGAAAGGACTAGGACCTGAAATAGCCATTGAACAGTCTGCAAAAGAATGTGGTAAGGTTACACACGCAGGTTTACACAAACCTGATTTGATAAAATGGAGTGGTTACTGCCAGCTCTTCTAAGAATGCCTTGTTCTGTTTCCCCTGCTTGCTCTTTAGGGGTGAAGTTAGCTCAACTACAACAGGAGTTACTGATCTGGCATCTGGCAGAAAAATAAAGAGGCATGATTCCAGTGAATCCCACTTGACCAATGTATTAAAGTTATCTTCATTTGGAAAATCAAATATTGCACTGCAGTTAAATGAAGCCCACCACAAGGGAGTAATCAAACCTAATGAGGAGGTTGATGTGAACTGTTATATATTACTATATTGATTAACTGTGAAAACATTTGAGGAGCTTTTGAATTAGCACTGCGGGGCCACGATGAAACTGAAGACTCCCTAAATCCAGGAGTCTTCAGAGGGCAGGTTGATTTTGTGTCCAATATAGACAGTGCAATGGAAGCACACTTGAAAAGTGCAACTGTGTTTAACGGCATTTCTGAAGACAATCCAGAATGAGTTGCTTCACTGAATGCTGAAGGTAACAAAAGAAACTATTGTACAGCAATTAAGAAGCACTGATTACCTAGCTTTCCAGGCCGATGACACAAGTGATGTCTCTTGTTTTCTGCTGAATTGATGGCAATTCCAAGTTAGTGGAAAGATGTTATTGCTTTTCGAATCTTAAAGATTCATCTGCAGATACAATTTCAGCATCTATTCTTAATGAACTTAGCCTTATTTTTCCAGAGCAATGTGGTAAAGAGAAGTTAATTGCTCAGAGCAGTGATGGTGCCAGTGTCATGCGTGGTGCCTCCAATGAGGGTTAAAAAAAAAATCTCGGAACTCTACCCAAATTCACACTATGTCCATTGCTATGCCCACTAACTAAATCTAATCATGGAACAGGCTGCTTCAAAAGTATCTGGAGTCAGAATTTTCTTTGAAGAGTTGGGCGGCATTACTGGTTTTTTTTTCCCGTTCACCAAAATGGACTGAAGTGCTTGGACAAATACTGGCAAAAAGAATATGAGAGGGTCTGCATCTCGCTGGAACTTCAACATCCAAGCTAGCAATATGAATTACGAACACAGAGATGACCTTGTAGAATGCATGTAATCTATTACTTCTGTAATAACAGTACATTGGATTCCACTTCTTTATGTGAAGCAAAGGTCTTTACCAGAACTCTGGAAAACAGGGAGTTTTTTTTTTTTATTCCACTGCATAATTCCCCATGTCAATATTTTGTACAATCAATTACAAAAAAGAGAAATTGATACTGTATTTGTACAAAGGGTCACTTTAGACTTTGTGATCAGCATTAACAAGGTATGGGAATCCATCGACAATTTGGACTCTTAAGTTGCCACATGATTCTCAATTTACAAACCACAAACTGCAGAGAAGTACCTTGATTCAGGAGGGGAAAGGAGTATGTGGCATTATTGTGGTGCATGCAAAGGAGCGCTCTGCATTTACAAGGCATCTAGTCAGTGCAACACTACTGCATAGTGACCTGTTTCAAAAACATAGCTAATGTTTTCCTACTGCAGCTCTCAATGAAACCGTGGAAGCATATCCAATGCTAAACAAGTCAAGATTGCACACTGAACTATCAATCCTGTATGGAAGACAGGAATATTCGCAGGCTACAGGTGGGGCCATGGCTTTATATATATTTTTTATGTCAAAACAACTTATAGAATTCTTTTTCTGAGACTCTTAAGTTATTGAGAATTGTCATTACAACACCTATGACAACATCTGAGGCTGAAACATGCTTTTCCACACTGAAGAGGATAAAAAAGTTTTTAAGAAACATAATGACTCAAGCTCTACTAAATGCATTGGCCATGCTGTCAATGGAAAAGGAACTAATAACTTAGATTCCAGAATTCAACAAAAGAACTTTTGAAAAGTTTGCTCACATTAAAGAACGGAATGCGCTTGAAGATTAATGGCAACTATACATCTCCTCTCCGCTGTTGTTTGCCATCTATATGGACCCCCTGATACGATTATTTGAGGCTAACAACGGAATCCGCCCAGTTGAGTGTCAGGGGGTCGAATCAAAAAAGTCCTTGCCTATCCGACGATGTGGCTATTATCACCACAGATCCACAATTGGCATTGGAAACGGTCAAGTCAATTTCATTTGAGTTTGGTATCTTTACTGGGTATGCACTAAATAAATCCAAGACTCAAGTTATAAAGAATCGATTTATTAATTTTGAAGATCCCCGCATTATTGATTCAGCCGTCTATTTGGGTATATGAGTTACTTCAGATTTAGGGAAACTGGTGGCTGCAAATATGGAACCAGTAATCAGGAAGGCGAGGGTGGATCTTGATGGATTGAATAACCTCCATCTTTCTCTTGTGGGACGATGTAACGTCATTAAGATGATGTTTTTACCGAAAGTATTGTATTTGTTTAGGGCAATCCCTTTAGAATTTTCAAAATCTTGGTTTATTATTTTAGAAGGCTTAGTCAATCGTTTTATCTGGGCACACAGGAAAACTAGGCGGGCTCTTCGGTTTATGTATTTACCACGGGGAAAAGGTGGTTTCTCGGTTCCTGATTTTCGTAGTTATTATTGGGCGGCAGCCTTGCAATATATGGGGATATTGGTAGGGTCGTGTCCTGGGGAAAGGGAAGGGGAAGGCGATCTCCCGGATGTCTATAAATTATTATTGGGCGAAAATGCTGAGAATTGTTTCCTCAAATTCACAGAGCCTAGCTATTACAAGCGGACAAAATTTAAGACGCTGATACCTGCCTTTAAGATCTGGGGGGCGTTAAAAAAGAAGATTGGATTCGGGAGATCTAATTATTATACAGTTTTATTTAAGAACCCAATGCTTCCAGAGATATTCTCGGATGAGATCATGGCCGGATGGGCTACTAAGGGTGTCTACCAGGCTGGGGATGTAATTGAAAAGCAAGGGTTCAGCCAATTTAAAGATATACAGAAGGATTTTGGGCTGGAAATAGGCAATTTTTTTAAATATCTACAGCTTCGTAGCTTTTTCTGTGAAAAAATTGGTGGCGCTTGTGGGTTCGCTAGTAATATAATAATTGACATCATGCAAGGCAGGACCAAGGGGGCAATTAAGTTGACATATGCAGAACTGATTAATTTGAAACAAGATGATTTAATTAAACATGAGGTTAAATGGGCTGAACGTGTGGGGGCTGCCCCTGGAATACTCTTGAAATCCTTAGAGATGGGTCAGTCAGTTCTATTTTTGGCTGGGCTTCAGGCACAACATTTTAAAACTGTTTTTTCTTTATATTACACGCCGGCCAGAATAGCACAGTGGGGTGGCTCAACAGGCACTACATGCCCTCGGTGTGGGGGATTAGAAGCAGATCTGGTGCATATGTTTGCTTCCTGCCTTCGTTTGCAGGTACTGCTGGATCTAATTATGGAATACCTAGATTATGTACTTGGGGTAAAAATAACATTAACCCCGGAATTAATCCTGTTAGGAATAAGTGGAATAAATCAAAATGAGATTGCCTACCAATTTCTTTTTATCGCTATGGCTGTCCTAAGGATTAATATCGCCTCTGCTTAGTTAGACCCCCCTCCCTCCCACCTTTCAGCAATGGCTGGCTCGCCTACTTTCCATATATACAATGGAGAGAGCAATCTATGAAAGAAAGGGAAAGAAGGCGAAATCACTGGGCAGACATATTTGGGCACCCTTAATAAAATGGAAGGAATCTGTATAATATAAGGTAATCGGCGTTGAAAGCTATTTGTTGTTCGGTAAACAGGGTTTCGTCAAATGGCTCACCGGAGCTTTACGGTATCTGCTGCTAATCCTATTCAATTTTCCTGTTTATTTTCCTAAGCTGATTGTATATTTCTTTGTCTTCTGACATCTGCTTTCTGCCTCAAGAAGTATCATTTTGTGGTTTTTGTTTGTTCGTTGTTGATTTTATTTATCTGTGCTGACTCCTCTGCTGGGGAAAAAATGTGGAAAATCTCAATAAAGATATTTAAAAAAAAAAAAAAAAAGAACGGTATGCAAACTTTCTGTATAAATAGAATCCTTGGAAATGCACATGGTGCTGTGAATCATTGGTCCTAGCGAATATAGTTTTTTTTACTTTGTATTGCAAGTAACATTAAAGAATACTGTAGGAACCTTGTATGAAAGTAAGTGCACCATGTATTCAATGAATGTCTGACAGAATATCGACGGACAGAAAATCGACCTACAAAAATATCGACACAAAAATATCGATGACAAGAATATCGAGATCCTATCTACAACATGGTAAGTACAAAAATATCGAAAATAAAATATAGAATGTCAAAAATATCGTTATTAAAAATATAAAGTATTTTTTAGTTTAAAAAAAATATGTAAAATAAACCAAATAATACGTATAAATAAAATAAACATAATTAAATATATTTTATAATGTTTAAAATTAATAATTAATATATATAATGTAATAAAACATTAATTAAACATATACATATAATATATAATATATATACTTACTTAATAATACATTTGAATTGTTTTCATAACTTATAACTTGTTAAAAATTATTATAAATTACAAATACATCATACACATAAAACAATAACATGAATAAAAATTAAATAATTATATATAACACATTTAAAAAATTACATTTAATTTGAAAATTGTTAAAATTAATTATATATTACATTAGCTAAAATAATACAAAAAATATTAAATAGCACCGACAATAAAACTACTACTCCAGCTCCCAAAAAAAACAGTAAAGAAAATGTTGGATAGCGTAGAACTAAAAATTACTATTTCCACTCCAGTGAGTGTAACAATAGGGAAAGTGTTGGATAACGTACAGGTATATATTACTATACCCACTGCAGGGAGTGCAACAGTAAGGAAAGTGTTGGATAGCGTAGGGGTAAAAATGACTATTCCAACTCCAAAGAGTGCAACAGTAGGGAAAGTGTTGGATAGCGTAGGGGTAAAAATTACTATTCCCACTCCAGAGAGTGCAACAGTAGGGAAAGTGTTGGATAGCGTAGGGGTAAAAATTACTATTCCCACTCCAGAGAGTGCAACAGTAGGGAAAGTGTTGGATAGCGTAGGGGTAAAAATTACTATTCCCACTCCAGAGAGTGCAACAGTAGGGAAAGTGTTGGATAGTGTAGGGGTAAAAATTACTATTCCAACTCCAGAGAGTGCAACAGTAGGGCAAATGTTGGATAGCGAAGGGGGAAAAAATGACTATTCCCACTCCAGAGAGTGCAACAGTAGGGAAAGTGTTGGATAGCGTAGGGGTACAAATTACTATTCCAACTCCAGAGAGTGCAACAGTAGGGAAAGTGTTGGATAGCGTAGGGGTAAAAATTACTCTTCCAACTCCAGGGAGTGCAACAGTAGGGAAAGTGTTGGATAGCGTAGGGGTAAAAATTACTATTCCAACTCCAGAGAGTGCAACAGTAGGGAAAGTGTTGGATAGCGTAGGGGTAAAAATTACTATTCCCACTCCAGAGAGTGCAACAGTAGGGAAAGTGTTGGATAGTGTAGGGGTAAAAATTACTATTCCAACTCCACAGAGTGCAACAGTAGGGAAAGTGTTGGATAGCGAAGGGGTAAAAATTACTATTCCCACTCCAGAGAGTGCAACAGTAGGGAAAGTGTTGGATAGCGTAGGGGTAAAAATTACTATTCCAACTCCAGAGAATGCAACAGTACGGAAAGTGTTGGATAGCGTAGGGATAAAATGTACAATTCCAACTCCAGAGGGTGCAACAGTAGGGAAAGTGTTGGATAGCGTAGAAGTTAAAAATAACATAGTTATAAATAAAATAATTATTTAAAATAATTAGTGATTTAGGGGCCTATGCATCAACAATGCCATTTGCGATTCCTTATTAGCGAAAAATAAGGAATCGCTAATAAGGAATAGCAAAAGGCTATGCATGTAGGAATCGCTATTCAAATAGCGATTCCTTAATATTCCTTATTACCGAATCGGTAATACCGAATCGGTAATAAGGAATACCTACCCATTCATTCCTATGGGCTTGGAGGCCCATAGGAATGAATGTAAAGCCAGTCTGTATTAGCGATTCGGTATTACCGAATCGCTAATAGCGGGAGCACTTTCAAGGGTGCCAGGGTGTCAAAAGGACACCCTGTTGCACCCCTGAAAATGATATGTGCACATATGTTGCACACACACATGCTCTAAGGGCATGTGTGTGCGCAACATGAAACTTTGAAAAATGCACAAAAGTGCATTTTTCAAAGTTTTTGCAAATTACCATGCAGTTCATCTTCATGGTAATTTGCTCCCCCTATTAGCGAAATCGCTAATTTTTTAACTTTGATGCATTGCATTTAAGGAATCTCACTTTGGGATTCCTTAAATGCAATCGCTATTTAAGGAATCGGTATTTAAGGAATCCCTATTTAAAGAATCGCTATTTAAGGATTCCTTAAATAGCGATTTCTGCTTTTGGATTGATGCATTGGGATTGGGTATTACTTAATACCGGGAGCTATTACCGAATCGGTATTTTACCGACTGGATTTTGGGTTGATGCATGAGGCTGTTAATTATTAAATAACTCAAAATTATTTACAAATACCAATAAATAATTATTACAAACATAACTACCAAATAATAATGAATTAACAATACATTAATAATAAATACCAATAAATAATTTTACCAATTAATACTTAATTAACAATAATATAATTATCAATACCAATAAATGAAAATAAATTATTAATTAATTACAATTAAATTACTTCCCACCCTATTCCCCTATAAACCCACAACCCGCTACAGAACTTAAACGCAAAAATTTATTAAAATCAATTTATAATTCCTAAAAATGTATACTTAATTCCATATAATTAAATTACTTCCCACCCTATTCCCCTATAAACCCACAACCCGCTACAGAACTTAAACGCAAAAATTAATTAAAATTAATTTATAATTCCTAAAAATGTATAATTAATTCCATATAATTAAATTACTTCCCACCCTATTCCCCTATAAACCCACAACCCGCTACGGTACTAAAACACAAAATTGACTTAAAAAACAATTGTTAACATATAAAAATTGTATACATATATGTTAAAACCAGTAGAACACTTAACTAAAAAGATATAACACATACATATTAAATACATAATAAAATACATAAAAATAATATAAATATCGATATTAGTAACATCAATATTAGTAAAATCGATATATTTGATGTCGATATTACTAACTTCGATATTACTAACATCGATATTAAAATACTTACCTTAGGATCGATATTCTGTCCATAGATATTATTGACATCGATATTCTGTCCCTTCGATATTTAAAACTCGATATTAGTGTAGGTAGATATTTTAGTTTCGATATTTTGGCTGCTCACCGTATTCAATGTATGTTTCAGAATCTTGCATCACTTCAGAGGAATTCAGACTTATTTTTATAAAGCCGCAAAAGCTTGGTATTGTGTCAGGGTATTCGTTAATGCCCCTTTCTCTTAACCCTTTTTCAAAGTTACCCAGCAAATATGGCCCAGTTTTGTAAATATCCTACACTCTGACACGATTTGGCCTTATATACAAACTACTGCTAGACAGACTGTGACCATGAACCTTCCATGACATACTTAAAGCTGGTGCATACTGGGCAACAGTCAGCCTTGTAAGAAATTACAGGATTATGTTTATTGGTCTCATCTTTCCTGAGGGTATTATAGTCTTGTTTTGCAAACTTTAGCTGTACAGCAATGTTCTTTAGGAGAAGGGATTTTCTTCTGGCTATCCGTTTGATGAAGCTGTAGTTGTTTGCTCTTTCCTGATTGCAAACTCATACACTATAATCTTTGCTGGTAGAGGCCTGAAGAATCCTGGACATAGTTTTTTTCCATTGTGCGTATGAGAAATCTCAAGGCAACATATTGGTCAATCAAAAAATATATCAAACCATAAATGAACGATAATAATGCTAAACCCAATGTACCATTATTAATTATGAAAAGCTCAATTTTATTAGTACAAAATGTTAAAAAGAAGGCTCGAAATTCATCAATCAATAAATATAGAGAACATACATAAAATGGCAAAACAATGTAAGACAATAAACGGAAAAAAATAGGAAACTATATCACGATGAAATTGATGCAGCTGTAAATATTTTGATATTGTTTTCACACAGTGAAATAATAATGATCCCCAAAAATGGATACAACATCACGCTATATACATGACTAAACATATAACTAGCTAGTTAAAAGTGTATGAAACAAGGAAAAGTGGGGTGTTGATATAGTGATACAATGTTGGTTCTTTGACTAGCGTTTCAGCGAACATGGCGCCTTCATCAGGAAAAACCACATTAAATGAAAACACCAGAAACAAACTAAGACAGATGTCTTTGCATTTATACATACTTTGAAGGAGAACCACTGGGGGTAATCAACAAGTTCCGGGGGAATGAGTTCTTAGTTTAAAGGAATCCGATCAAACGTCAAAAATGTCGATGCTATATAGAACAATATCTTTAATATATGTCGATGGTCAGCTCAAAAATACAGTGCTCGAAAAGAATCGTTCCTATGTCGGAGGTAAAACTCAATTCTTAATCATGTGAGACACGAAGTCTTCAGAAGGGGCATCACTGGTAATGTAGTGACTAAATGAACATAAGTGTCTTCAGATGCTTTCTAAAGCTCATGAGACTGCAGTTTGCTCTCAGATATATGGAGAGGGAGAACGTGGACACCAGGTGGGAAAAGGATCGTCCCCCACTTCTGGCCCTTCTAATTCTTGTGGTGGCCAGGAGGGAGCACTTGTTTGACCTCAAGCCTCGAGAACTATTGTGCGAGACAATTAACTTGTTTAAAATGCCATTGGAGACTTAGTGCATTGATCGATGAGTGAGATTTAGGAATATATTTAATAGGACGCGAGCTGCAGCATTTTGTATGATCTGTAGTGTTTTTACAATGTAGGCAGGACTGCACAAGTAAAGTGAGTTGCAGTAGTCTAGTTGTGAGAGTATAAGGTCCCGTACCACAGTTCTACATGTTTCGTCCGGGTGCCATAACAGAGTCTTCCTCAATGCTCTTAGTAGGCTTAAGCATGTCCCTGCCACTTTTTTTTTTTTTGCCTGGGCAGCCATAGTGAGACCAGCGTCCAATAGAACTCCCAAGCTCTTGACTTCCGGCGTGGGGGCCAAGTAAGCTGGTCCCAGAGAAATGGGTTATTCTCCACCACCATAACCTCCAGCTTGCCGCCATTTAGTTTGAGGAGACTGGAGGCCATCCATGTATTGACTTGTTCCAAGCAGGTGGACAGGTTATCTGCAGTTTGATGTTCGGTGTTAGAGACAATAATTTGGATGTCATCAGTGTAAGACACCATGGTAAAGCCAAATGAGCAGATAATGTCAGCAAGAGGCCATAAATGTATGTTAAAAAGCGTGGGGCTCAGGGAGGAGTCCTGAGGTACACCGCACTTGGGCTGCTGAACATCTGACAGGTATGAACCTTTCCTGACTTGAAAACATCTGTTTTCTAGGTAAGAGGACAGCCATTCAAATGCTTTTCCTATTATCCAAGCATCTCCAGTCTTCATTGGAGGACGGGATGGGACACAGTGTTGAAGACCACGCTCCGATCAAGAAGAATGTGCCCAACTGCCCCTCCTTGGTCCAGGGTTTTCTGGAGATTTTCCATGCCTAATAGCAGGGCTGTTTCAGTGCTATAGCCAGGCCTGGAACTGGTCTTTGTACGACGCAGCAGCTTATGAGCCTCAAGAAACGCAGATAGGTGTCCATTAACCAGTTTGTCTCTAGAATCTTGCTGATAACTGGAAGCAGGGATATAGGTTTATCGCTATCAGCTTTAGTAGGGTCTGGGTGAGGTTTTTTCCAGCAATGGGCTGATTATCGCGTGCTTCCAGGAGCCAGAGACTTTTCTGCTGTACAGCAAAAGATTGTACATACTGATTACGGCTGGTATTATGGTGTCTTTGCCTTTTGCCATATTGTCTATTGGTGCAGGGTCCAGGGGGGAGCCAGATTTAGTTGTTTTTGCAGTTTCCAAAATTGTATCGCAACATACCTGAGGAAAAGCCGATAATCCATGATAGATTTTTTCCAATCAAATGGTTCATCGTTTACCGCAGGGATTGGGTTTGAGTCCCTAGCCAGTGACTCATAGATGAGTCTGACCTTACTAAGAAAAAACGGAGCCAGCTCATCCCAACGTTCCTTAGTGATGGTGGTGGGTGGGGGGGGGGGAGGGGTAGTCATGAAATGTATTATAGCTTGGGCAGCCATGAATGTCTACTGTGATATTTCTAGTAGAAAATGTGTTCCAACTTTTGTTGTTACTGACAGTGGGATCCAGTTTAACATAGTAAAACATTTTGTGAAGTTGTGGAATAAAACACATTTGCATCGCACTTTAAAATCTACACGGTATCGGACAAGTAGAAAGTGGCAATAGATTGATAAAAGGCACATGACGTTTGCATAGGAATCTGGTCCAAATGTAGAAGCATTTTTGAAAGATAAGTTGTATGCTTACCCAGAAACACAGTCCCTTGTTCAGGTAAAAGTTCATTTCAGTTAATGAGGGACAGATTCCTGGCTTTATGCTTACTCCAAACAGGTTGAAGGGCTGCACAGATAGGAGCACAAGAGAAGTTGTGAGGACTGTGGACATAGAGAGGAGAATTCAAAGGGGTGACTGGGTGAAAGTGAAATTAGGCTCAGTGTGTGCAGGTCTGTCCAAGCTTAAGTGTCCGTTCAAAGTTCAGTTGGTGTAGGAAGGTATGATCCTTCTGCATGGTTACCCCCACTTTTTTTCCTGGTGCTAAGCTGTTTTTGACTAGATTGACTGGGATCCTGATGATCAGGACCACAGTCTATCTGCTTTCTCCTTTACATTGTTGTGTTCAGTACTTGGTACATCCCAGATTGGATACTGCGGTAACCTTATCAGTCCCTAGTATATGGTACTCAGGGCATATGTACCCCAGAGGTCCCCCATGGGCTGAAGCATGCATTATGCCACCCATGGGAGACCATTCAAAATGGAACTACAGGCCTGCCAGTGCAGCCTGTGTAAGTTGGTGCTAGCACCACTTACTAAAGATATAGGTTTCCTATATATAGGGTCAAGGCACTTAAAACCTATAAGTCACCCCTATAGCAGGCCTTTGCAATCCTGAAGGCAGGGTGCTTGGTTCTAAGTGAGACAGTGCCCCTGCATGAGCAGGACACCCCTACAGCCTACGGATTCCATTCTCACGGGTTGTCAGTGAAGCAGCCATATACTATATAGAGGGGCACCGCGTAATTACGTGAACACCATCTCGAAAACAGCTGCAACAAATCCTATCATGTTTGGTATCAGCACTGAAAGAGCCCTCCACAAGGTTCTCAGTGCTCCCGATACCAGCCTTCTTGACCCGGACAGCACAAAATGGTTGCTGCCGACCAGAGACACGATTCTGCCCTCCTGCTGCTGAGCCAAGCTCGAGCAGGGGAAGGCAGAAATATAGGCATCCTGTCACAGGGAGGTGTGACCACCTCCCAATAGGATTTAATGTATTGGGGTAGGGTGGGTGCACTGGTCAGCGCCAGTCAGTCTGCATGAGGGGCACATGCATAGTCCAGTTCAAACTAGTTCTGGGAGCCGGTGGCTCCCGCTCTGGCCGAAACTGGACAAAGGACATGGGAGTAACCTCCCCCCTGTCCAGACTCTCCTCTGGGAGGGCCCCCTGAATCATCCCAACCCTTTCCCTAGGGTACTTAAGGGATTACCTGGGTGTAGGTCCCTAGATTCGTCGTGGGATAAGATTCACATCAGACACCACTTCTCCTTCTACCATCTGGGCACTCTGGACTTCGTTTGGGCTCGACTTCATCTCCCTTCCAGTCTGCTGCATTGTCTGTGCCTGTGAACCATACAGGAGCCTTCCAAAGCCTGCGGGCATCAAAGACACCTGAAGGAATCTCCCTCGGAGTGAAGGAGTCACTCCCCTGCATTCTCAGGCACCGTAACTAAGTCGACTGGTCTGCTGATCCTGAGCTCCTCTGGACTCCAAAAGGCTCTGCAAACAGGTGGTGTTTTTCCACAGCTCCTGAAGCCTGCCCTCTCACCAAGTTTGAGGCCAGTTTCCCTCGTGGTGGTTGGAAAAACCTAACCCCTGTGCACCGCATCAACTTGCAGTTGCAAAGGCTTGATGAATTCCTTCCAAGAAGATCTTCGGGCTCCAAGTAGCCTTAACCTTGAGCACCTCCAGTGACAAGAAACTTTGGCCCCACCACATCGTTGTGCATCGTGGCCTACATCTTTTGGTGAGCTGCTTGAGGTCCGCTTGCAACTCCAGTGTCTCCGGCCTGTGGGTCTATTTGAGGGTCACCTTTGCTTCTTTTTGGCTCCCCTGATTGCTTGGGGCCTGCCCTTACTCCCCTGCTTTTGGTGAGTCCCCTGGACCTTGCTGGTCCCGACGTTGCTCCTTCTTCAATTCCTGCATTGGTTGTATTTGCCAGGCTTGTTGGTGCTCCCACCAGACACCGACCCCTAAGCACTCGACATCCTTCATGGGAAAGCTCATGCACGGCTCCTGGTCCACCTCAGCATCACCTGGTCCTCACGGCTGCAGAGTCAAGGTCCTCATCATCCATCCTGCAGCACCCGACATCGGAGGGCATTCGTCTTTCAAGTCTCCTGGTCACTCCTGAGTGGCATAGACTTGCTTGCAGGTACCTCACATCTAGAATCCATCCTCGGTTTCCACCGGACACTTTCTCCTCTTCCAGCAGCGGCACTTTTTCTGAAGTTCTTCATTGGGTTCGACGGCGGTTTCGGGCACCACTTCACACGTATGCACCCGTCATCTCTGGTGTAGGTAACGTGGGTACTAGGGTATTCATGGGTGGGGTGGCTCTCCAATCTTCTGTCTTCCATGGGGTTTCTTCAGGGTGCACTGGCAAGGGTCCTTAATCTTTAAAAATCCAACCACGACTTTCTCATAGAATAGTATGGAGCACGCGGTTGTGTTCCCACACTGCACACACTCTCCGTTGGATCCCTATCTTCTCACCTTGCGTGGTTCCTTGAATCCCCAGCACTTCTACTTCCTCTCAACATTGTCTTGACCCGATTTGTGGTTCTTATACCACTTTGTTAGTATATGGTTTGGTCCCCCCCCCCACGGGCCCACTATCTATTCTGTGCTATTTACTGTGTTTCTTTGCTAAGTATTGTGTACATTTTGTTTATCTCCAGGTAGGAGATAAATAAACATTTTAGAGAGTATTATATAATGAATACATATTTTTATAAATACTTTGTGTGGTTCTTTTTCACTTAATTTATACTATAAGATTGCATTCTGGTAAAACAAGCTGCTTTACACTCCTTCTGGACTAAGCCTGAAGGCTGCTTTCCACAACTACCACTTGAGCGTTCTAAGGTTGCCTAAGACCTCTTAAATCACCATAAGAGTTGTCTGGATTGGTGCAAGGTGCCCCCTTACATTAGTGGACATCATACACCAGGCCAGCTTCTCACAGTTGGTGAGAGGTCATATTTTGTTAGATAATGGCCACATCTGGAATTTGTGATGGGTGGTACTTTATCTAAAAGGAAATGCCTCTGATAAAATTGTAAGTGATGGAGGTGAAAGCATTGATGAGAGATCAATGCAGGGGGATGGCCTTGAATGTCTAATTCAGAGATATTCGGAAGATCAGCATCAGAGCAAATGCTTGCACAAAGGGTAACTTGAATATTTCCTGCGTCAATCACATCACCATATGGTAGACATCAAAGGCTCTCCTACTGGATGGGCGACTATGTTAATATTTGAGTAATTTTGTTTTAAGAATAGTATTTTAAAGGACATTATTTGTTTTGATTAGTGATTCATTCCCACTTCTTGTCTGTTTTGTATGGGTCACCTATAATATGTGACTACCTTGAAGTTCAAGATACATTATTTCTTTTGATATGAGAGTCATTCTCATTCTTTGTTGGTATGGCATTGTGCCAGTCTGTCATTGTCCTACTCTTTCCTTATTTTCTTGTGTCATGTTGTAAGGAAGGTGATGTGTTATTCCCACCAGTAATTAGGACTATGCCTCCTGGTTACATGACTATTCACGTTAAGAATTTATGTCCAACATTGTTCTGTGCTGGACTATTAACCTTCGTTCAAGGAGCCAGTTGATATGTGGTGCCTGTCCTTTGGCTGCCACGACCCCTTGCTCCAGAATAAAGCATCTCCTGAGTGCAGCAGGCTTGTCTGCAGTTGTCGATGGTGCACGGCACAATTGAGGACCCCACTTGTATGACCTTAGATGCCTCCAGGGTCGGGATTGCTGGTCAGCTGGATATTCACAGATCCCTAATTCAAAGATGGATGGATAGAGTGGTTTCACCTTTCGCATGCAGAGAAATATTCGGGTTGGCCTGTGCAGCAGGTTCTCATGTTCATTCTCAGTTGTCTCCATGAACTGAGGGTCCTCAAAGCATCGTGTTGTTAGCTGGACCAGGGTGCGGAAGGCTGAACTGAGGTAGGGTTGCCCACCACACGCAACGGGCTTTCTCCGGTTTCAGGTGGCAGCCGGTGGTCTTCATCAGCCCTGGAGTACAGCTCTTACCCTTCTTGGAGAGGCAGTCAAAGTTTTACCTTGGGTTCCAACCTTCATCTACATGGGTGCAGAGAATCTTCCAAGTAAAATGACCACTCCAAATCAAAGTTGTCCCCTATCATTCATATGCAGCTGGTCTTGTCAAAGTGTATTTTCCTTTCAGGGGGGTCATAGCTGCAGGGCTAATAACTTTGGGTACCTCCACTCCAGCTGTAGAATGTTACCTTGATGATCTCTGTCCAAGGAGAGTTCTTCTACAGGATGCAGGAGGTGAGCAGGCAGCCGTCCAGCTCCATTCAGTGGGTGCGAGTTGAAAAACAGACATATGCACTTAGCTTTTCAATGGGGACAAGCAGGGAAGAAGGATGACAGTAGCACTGGCAACCAATATTATGTATGGATCACCATACAGCATTGGAGCTTTCCTATATGTGAAGACCCTAACATGAGTGACATGCCTCTCATGTAACCATGCACTCCACATGGGAGTATCTGGGTACAGCTGTGATGTGCTTCATAGATGTACAAAGGGGAGGCATGGGTAATAACTCTAGTCCTTGAAAGCTGGTCCTAAGAAGTTGGGGAATTCCTTTTTTAATCCCCTGAAAGCATATCTGAATGTTTGCTCAATTTCACCCCTTTAGGCTGAATTTGCCTCTAACTCCCCCAAAGTGTGCCCTGCACCACAAGAATTCCTCGTTTAGCACAGGACTGAATAGAAATGGACAGAAGGAAGGATTCTTGTGTTGACTAGCCATGTCAGGTGCTGGAACACGTAATTGCATTATTGGTAATTAGGTTATGTTATAATTACATTGTTTGACCCATAAGAGTGCATCATAGCATGTTCCCCTGCAGAAGGGACCTGTGTGTAGCGCTTGCTTTGTAGAGTTCAAGGAGGGACCCTGTAGGCAGTCTTCCCTCTGGGGAAGTTGCTTTCAAGAGCACTACCAGGCTCTGGGAAATGTAGTTACCTTAATGTAGTTTTCATTAATGTGGATACATCTCCTGGACACTCCAAGGGTTCCTAAAGGCAACTGTGTTGGACTTTCTATTGTCTCCACCTGTGGAGAATCAGACTAATCCTGGGTTGGCTCAGCAAGCATCAGAAAAATTGGCTCTTTTTCATGTTTCAAAATTCGCCTAAATGTTTTGCCCACCTCTTGTAACATGACTTGTAACTCCCTAACATTTGTCAGCTGTTACTAGAGTCATGGTCTGTTCATGGGGACAGTAATCTCCATGTTAACTGGTGTACCACTTTGATGGACCCCAAACATCCAACAGAGTCTAGCACTTTGCTGGAGAGCAACTTACCAAATCAAAGTGCATCATTTTCCTAGAGATTTGTGACATTCTCTCCTACACAAGAAAACCTGCAGTTTCCATCAGAATGAGAAAAGAGGGGCAGGGTGTCACATTGAAACTACACTACGGACTTTAAATTCTACTTTAACAAATATAAATCTTGTATGAATCTATGTAGAATCCCAGAAAACACTTCTTCCGATAGATACTTATAACTGCAGATTCCTCACCATTTGAATATTCCTCAGGGTTAGACTGGATGAATGAATGAATGGAGGGATCTTCAAAGTGCACAGCTACGCCGAGGAGTGTCCCGGCGCTACAGGGAAATAGGAGTCAGAGAAGAAAATAAGAAGAAAACTAATTAGCGTGTCAAAAGCCATCTCTTACGTTGTTTTCTAAATGATTGCTCATTATTCACTTGGCGGCATTCCAAAGGCAGTTTGTTCCAAGCTTTAGGGCCCAGAAGGGATAAGGATCTGCTTCCAGATCTAGCTGGTTTTACCCTCAGGACTTTGGCCAGATGGCCATGTGAAGAGCGCAGAGATCTTGTGGGAGAGTAGAATTGAATTCTGGAGGACAGATAGTCTGTCCAGAATCGTGTAGCTCTGTGCATAAGGGTCAGGGTCTTAAACATCCTATTACTGTCAGGAAGCCAATGTAAGTTCTTCAGATGAGAGGTGATAGAGGCTCGCTTGAGAAGATGTAAGGCCAGGCGAGCAGCAACATTCTGAACAATTTGAAGCCTCTGCAGTAAATATTGTGAGAGTGCTACATAAAGGGAATTAGCATAATCCAGTCTCAACACCACCAGGGCTAGAAGAACAGTGATCCTAACAGGCAAAGAAAGGATTCACAAAGATGTTTTGCCCTTGCACAGCAGATCAAAACATGTGCCAACTACTGAATTAATTTGGGACTGTAAAGTAAGTCGTTTGTCAGTCTTGACACCCAGATTCTTCACTACTTCAGTTTGGGCATAAGGAAAGTTAGCCTTACCTTTCCAATGAGTTTGTAGGTTGAAAGTGTGTCCGAAGCTAAGAATCTCAGTCTTATCAGTGTTACACTTAAGTTGGTTAAAACCTAGCCACTGATAGGCCGCAGATAAACAGTGCTTTCCGATGCTCAGCACCAGCACCTAATTGCCAGCACCGGGGCTTATGACAGTCTGCCATATGGTGGCAGTGTCTGGCTAATTTAGGAATGAGACAACATAAGCGGCTTATTAGTTCAGTTTACATTTACACTGACTAATAACTGCCCCCAAGCCCTTCTTCTAGCTTTGGGGTCCTGGAATAGAATGAATTGTCCCAATTCGTAGGAGTGTGATGGCTAGTAGCTGTGTTTGTACTGTCTTTGGAAGCTGGCAGGGGCAATGTGTGGTGTAAGTTGCAGTGGCCTCCCGACGAGAGCTCCGGCACTTATTCTTTTACAAATTAAGCACTGCAGATAAACAGGGTTTAATGATGCCTTGATTGATTGGATCATCTTTCTTAAAGGTAAAGACTAACTGGGTGTCATCAGCGTATGACACTATCTTAGCACCAATGGACTCGACCAAGGTAGCCAGAGGTGTCAAATAGATGTTAAATATAGTTGGACTAAGGGTGGAGCCCTGGGGCACTTCCACCTAGACTTAACTCTTACTAGAGGAAAAAGTTGGCAGCCATACCTCTTGGTGTCTGTCCTCGAGAAATGAAGCCAGCCATCTCAACACCATTCCCCTAATGCCAATATCCGACAGCCTGGTAAGTAGCCTAGAATGTGGGACCATATCAAAAATGGCTGAGAGATCTAATAAAACCCGGACTGATTTGCCGACCATCATCTAAGGTGGAGATAATCTTTCTTTTCAGCTGTACCTCTCTGTGCCGGTGGGTGACACCATGTGGCTCTGCACCGGCATCATTTTGCTCCAGACGTGACCTTGCAGAAGCCCAAATAGGTGCCCTAGAGCACACTGACTTGTTACTTTCTTCACCACCAGATGCAAATCCGGAGCTTTCTTTTACCTCTTCATGACACACTTATTGTATGCAAATCCAGTGTGCAAGGGAAAATGTCACCTCTTTAACATGTCCTTCAAGGAAAGAAGAAAGGATCCAACATTTTCTGCCAGGGTGGTAGGCGATAACTTTGAACCAGTGGGTCCAACAGATAGTCCAGGGTGATTATCGCCCACCATTTCTTGTCACTCTGCCACACCTTTCACCTTCCGCTAAATGTCTGATGGATGGCCACTTGCCCTCTTGCAGGGAGAAGTACAGGCTCTTCTGGCCAAAGAAGCCAGCATCAGAATTAGGCTGTCGGTGTTAAGCCCACTACTTACTGGTGCCGAATAAGGACCAAGGTTTTCGTCCTATTTTTGACTGGAAGGACAAATTCTAGATGCTCCCCCTGGCCCAGTTCTTGTCTGCCCTCGACCCAGGAGACTGGATAGTAGCATTGGACCTGAAAGATGACTATTTCTGCATTTGTTATACCTGGTACCATTGGCATGAGTCTCCCTTCCATTTTTCACTGTTGTCTCCTCTGTTTTTGATATGTTTTGTTGGTTTTAGATGCTTTGGGCACTGTGCCACTGCTATCCAGTGCCACAGTGCAAGTGCTCCCTATGTTAAATTGATGTAATGGATTAGTGACTTCCTGATTGGCTTATTTAATTTACTTGTCAGACCCTAGTACAGTGCACCATTTGTGCCCAGGGTCTGTAAATCAAATGCTGCTGGTGGGCTTGCAGCACTGGTTGTGTCACCCACAGAAGCAGCTTGTAAAGTGTGTCTCAGGAATGCCATTGCAGAGCCTGTGTGCAGTCCAGCACTGCCATACTGACTTGGTAAGTGCACCCACTTACCAGTCCCTAAACCTTCCCTTTTCTTCATATCAGACACCCCTAAGGTAGACCCAAGGGCAGGGTGCATTGTAAGTAAAAGGTAGGACATGCCCTGATGTGTGTGGGATATCCTGATAGTGAATTACAGCCAATTTCGTTTTTCACTATGGAAAGGCTACCTGTTCCCATAGGAAAGAATGGGCAGTTTGATTATAGCATCTTATAATCCTAACTGACCCAGGGAACATGGTAGAAAAACGAATTTAGTATGCCTAAACTCAGAATGATAAAATACATATTTTAGTAAAGTTGGTTTTAACATTCTGTGTTTGAAAATATCACTTTTAGAAAGTAGGTATTTTCTTGCATGAACCATCCAGCCTGCGTCTGCTAGGTTGTGTATTGCATGTCTGGTTTGTGAGTAACAGGGGCTGAGGGGGTTCCAGGAGGCAGGGTGAGTCAGCACTAGGCTAAATAGACCTATCTGCATTGGGAGGGGTGCGATGAGTAGCACCTGGGCCTGAATAGGGCTGTGCCTGTCTTCCACTATGCTGGCTCCACCTACTGTGGTGCGTCTGATGAACCTGGCCCACACTGACAAAGGAAGAAGTTGTGCACTGGTAGAATGCACCCAGAACTGGTTTGGACTAGGTACAGACAAAGGATTTACTGGTATAAATAGTGGGGCCCAAACCCCAGAACTTTAGATCACTTCTGGGAATCAAGACGGACCTTTTGCCAAGGAGAAGAACCAGAGAATCTGCAGGAGTTTTTGACTACCCCTATGTCAGTGTGTTATTTGCTGGGGTTGGCCTGTAACTTTCATCATCTTGAAGAAGAATCTTCAAGGGCTTGAATTGTGCTTGCCTCCTGCTAAAGTCTCAGGGATACAAGACTCCACCACCAGCTCCCTTCTGAATGCCCTTGGTGGGGATTCTGTCTGCAGAAGCCTGCGTGTTGCTGGGAGCAGGAAGCGCGACTCAACAACAAGAAGCGTGTCACATCCGCAGCTGTTGCCGTCACATCATCGGAGTAGCGTGTCGCCACCGCAAGGGTCACATCACCGGAGAAGCGTGTCTCCGTCGCAGCTGTGTGTCGTTGCATCACCGGAGAAGCATGTTGCCACCACAAGGGTCATCGTCGCAACACTGGAGAAGCGTGTAGCAGGGCCTGTCGCGGCTCCAAAGTTACAAAGTTCACCGCATAACTGTCGGGCGGGCACGCATCGTCTTCACGTCGTCGCATCGCATTGCACCGGATCATCGCATCGCATCGAGGCGCCATCTTGTTGCATCACAATCGGAACGCACCCAAGATCGTCGCATCGCCTGCTCTCCGGTAAGGAACCAACGCATCGCCTACTTTGCGCAAGCACTGAGGAACAGACACATTGCCTCCCCCGAATAAAGGAATAGACTCATCGTTCTCCCTGCGAACCTTTTGTTTGTTTCCAGGTACTTTTGTGAGAAACGTGTCGCATTTACCATCAACTATAACTAAGTTACTTCAACCCTCTTTAAGTCTATTTTTGATTACAGTATTGTGGATTTTTGTCATTTTGGTGTTGTGTTAAGACTATATAAATAATACTTATTTTTATAAAACCTGTGTGGTGTCCATCTGTAGCGTTTTCACTGTATTACTGTATGTGTTCACAAATGCTTTACACACTGCGTCTGAGATAAGCCTTCCTGCTCGTGCCAAGCTACCACAGGGTTGAGCAGGGTTTATTTTAGGAGGGTTTATTTTAGGAGTGTAGCCCCTTTCTCTGACTAGAAGCAAGGGTCCCTATTTGGACAAAGGTGCAAACCATTGCCAACTAGCGACCCCTAGTTGTAACAGCATTCCTGTCCTGTAGGTCCATAGGTGCTATTTGCAGTTCACGGTGGGGCAATCGCATCTTAGTTTGCTGTGCTCCCAAGGTCTCTTTTGTGAAGAGGGAGAGCTTTGGCTCGACCTTTATGCCACTGTCAAGAACATACATTGTCTGCAATTCTACACGGAGTTTCCAAAGCATCTCTCCCTTGAAGAACCGTTCCTGTTAAAGTACACCACTGGACTCCTGCACACCTTTAAATCTATAACTCTCCAGCCTAAAGTTCTGAAGAAGATCAAGGACGACGATCCCAAGTTATCTTAGTGGCACTGGATTGGGCACGCAGACAGTGGTATCCGGAACTCCTTTGCATGAGCATCAGTCCTCTGATCAGGCTGCTGCCTCTGGAGGACCTTCTGATGCAGCAAAAGAGTAGAGTCCTGCACCCAGGTCTGGGCAACTTTTACCTCCTTACCCTGAGGTTGTTGATTTCATCTTGGCAGTCAGATGTCCCTTAACAAAATCTGTTTAGGACAAGTTTGTAGTTTGGTGCAGCACATGGCAGATTGACCCACTTGAAGCCAGGTTATTTGAAGTGCTGTTTTTGTGTTGTCTCTAGCCTAGGAAGGACTTGCTTTGGGCACATTTAATGGGTCAATCAAAAACCAAATAGCCTAATTCGAATGGTGAAATCATCCTGATGTTGTAGGGCCCTTTAGAAACTTTCAGGCATAAGGGCCCAACTCTCTCAACTGTGGGACGTTAGCACTAGGCATGTGTGTACATGTGTAAAAACAGGTTTGATGTCACGCCAAGGGAGCAACAGAAAATATATATGTTTTAAAATAGGAAATGCCTAACAGGAAAACCACCAGAAACCTGTTGAATTGGGCTACCAACTGGCTCAATTTATCACCAGCAGCAGGTTCCTATTTGAACAGGAGGACCTATCCAACCTGAATCTACTTGTGATAGGTAAGTGTATTACCGAAGGATTATGATGAAGCATGTGAATAAAGGTTTGGCCATAGTCATGTTGAATTTTTGTGACTATGAGGCTGACACCAATCGCCTGCTAAGTGCTGGAAGTAACTACTTCCCCTTAAAAAATGGATCCTACTCCTGAGCTGAAAATGACCATACAGAAACTGGTGGAGGAAGCAATGGCTAACCATCAGATTACTGAAAAGGAGAGCAATTTCTTGATTAGCACATATCCTGTACTCTGGCGTTCTATATTCTCCCAAGAATCCATAAGCCCCAACCGCCGCAATCAGGTAGACCCATTGTTTCCAGCATTCATTCCCTATTGGAGCCACCGTTCTAATCTGCTGATTTTTGTTTTTCTTAGAGAAAGTGTGGTTAAGCAACCAGCATATTTGTGGGCTCCTGCAGATGTCCTACGTTCTTTGCAAGATTTGGAATTTGACCCTACAAAACAATATCTGGTAAAGTTGGACATTGAATCTTTATATACAAACATACTCCAAGACGCTACACTGGTGACTGCACTAAGGGATTTAGAGGCACAGGAATGGTTTCATGACACTCCTCAATTAGTTGGCCTTCATATCGAACTGCTTTTACAAAGATCTCATTTACTTTTAAGGACCAACTGTATTTGCAAGTCTCTGAAACTACTATGGGTGTAACTTTTGCACTTAGTCTTGCTTGCCTTTATGTTAGCATGTTCAAGGCTAACTTTGTTTACCATGACTCAAATCCCTATCGCTTCAATATGATTCTTTGGAAAAGACATTTGGATTATGTGCTGAGCATTCTAAGCCTGGGGCCTGAAAGTGATCTGATATGTTTTTTTACATGATTGAACAGTCTGGCTCCACTTCCTCATTTCACCTGGAATGTCAGCCAGGATTTAATTCCCTTTCTAGACCTGGATATTACAGCTCGTGACCTATGTCTTATGACAGCAGTACATCAGAAACCCATGGATTAAAAAAGCTTGCTCCATCATATGTCCAACCATCATAGAGCTCTCGGGGATAATCTACCCGTGGGTCATGTATTTCTGTATTTCTGTTTAGGAGGTACTGTTGAGCAAGTCAGACTTTTCTGGAAGTATCATCTACCCTGGGAAAGCGCCTGGTGCAGAGTGCTTACCAAAGGCGAATAATCAACCAGGCCCCTAAGTTAGCCTTCAATATTCAGCTATCTGTTTTGTTAGAAAAGGTTTCAAAATCTGAATCTAATTGTGTTTGTGTTATCATGGCATTTGATCTTCTGGCTACCAAAATGCGACCTGCCATTCAAAACAATCAGATGTGGGTGTAGGCCCTTCCATTTCAGAGGCTGGAACCAGGTATAAATATTGGTCCCTCAGAACACCACTTCAGTAAACCCCTGGGCCTGTGGACATTACAGAAGGAGGAAATTCTTGTTCCCCAGAGGACTGCCTGGCTGCATGAGGCCTACCTTGTTCACCAAAGAGCTGCCCTGCTGCCACCAGAGGATTGCCCTGCTGCTTGAGTGCTGCCTTGACCACCAGAGGTTTGCCCTGCTGTTTGAGCACTGCGCTGCTGTATGACAAGGAATCATCCCAGTCTACCGGAGTAACTCCAAGGGTCAGTTGGCTGACCTCTTGTCTGAGCTACAGGGACACAACAAGCTCCAGAGACCTCCCTTCACCTTCCCAGCTGTCCTGCTGCACTGGACCTGCAACTGCACCTGCCTGAGACCCGCTGGCCTCTGCTGGATGCTGGAGTGAGTTCCCGATCCCCAAGAGGTGCTTTCCCAGGTCCTGGACCATTGTCTGGCATCAGTTGAGCTCCTCCTATGAAAATAAAATTGTGAGGTCCTGAAGTTTTTGACTCTTCATGACTATGAATGGGCGCATTTATGCTGAGTCTACTGCCCTCAACAACCACCAACATAAAGCTGACTCTTCATGCTACAGTGCCTGCCAGCAATAACGGCAATGTGAGGTCTTTACCTCGTGCTACAGCAACGGCCGTCCACAGTGACCGCCAATGCAAAGCTCCAGCAAGAACCTTACATGATTCCTGACTGGATCTTCATGCTACAGCGACAACCATCCACAATGTCCAGCCTGCTCTTCGTGCTACAGTGATGGCCATCTGTGATGCTCTCCTTGGTCCTCGCTGCCATCTCACCACCAATGGAACTCTTTGTGCCGGACTTTGAGAATGCAACTTTTTCAGCTGGCCTAACTTGGTCCCAGTATTTTGCCTGCACTCCATTGCAGTTGGCCTGAACTTGAGACTTTGCCATGGTCTAGCATGACCAGATGACCACAGGAGGCGCTTTGGGGTTGTAGGCGCTATATCTACCTAAAGCTTTACAATCGCCAGTTCTACTGATTGGATTTATGTCATTCTGGTTTCATTTTTATTCAGTAAAATGTACTCTAATTTTCTAAATTGTTTGAGGAACTTTTCCTGTGTTTTGTTAAATTGCATAAATATTTTACACCTTGCCTCTAAGTTAAACCTTACTGCTTTGCACCAAGCAACCAGAGGGTTAAGCATATGTTGATTTTGTGGTTCACCATAATAAGGCATGAGTGTAGCTTCCACACACCTCTACCAATAACCCAACTTCTAACAGAGATCGAATCCAATGCAGACACCACACTTTTCCTTCCAGGGGGCCTCTAACCTTAGACAAGTGAGTTCATACACCACCCATCAAGCATCATTCGTCAAGGGGCACTACCCCTATGCAGGCTGTAGTGGGTGCAGTCTTATGTCTCGCAGTGTGGTATTGAACAATGGACTAATGTGATATCATGACAAAATAAACAACTTTAATTCATGCTTTGTGATCAACAAAATAGCCTTGTGGATTGTTTTATGTTGGTTTAACCACCAGAAAGGTGAAGATGAGGAACACATTAGTACCCTTAGAGGGGGGAAATTGATAACAATATTATTCCAGGACTTTAATGAAGTAGGGCATGGCCCCATGGACTTTGAATGGACAGTTTTGGAACATTTGGACCAAAGACATGGGGGAGAACAGGAAGCTTTTATGAAGAAGAAGTGACGGGATCTTTTCTGAACAAACAGATAAGACAGGGCTCAACCCCCTTGTATATTGGCACAAGATATGCAAGTCAATGCTGGAATTTTAGATCTCTTTTTCTCGGTTTGAGCTTGTGGGTACAGTTGATCTTAACAATCATACTTTGCTTTCCATCAAAAACTATCTCCCCTTAGGACATTTCCCAGGTTTTTAGTTATGCCTTCTTGGCGGTGAGGCATAGTAAAAATCTAATGATGCTTCCCCCGCCATGGGAGATGACTTCTATGGCGAGGAAAGCATTACTTTTGTATTTTGAAAAAGAAAATCCAGTTTTGGGATTTTACTTTTCAAAATAAAAGAAGAAAATGGTTTGGTGCAGGGCTGCACCAAACAGCGATATGCGTTGACACTGACAGGAGCTGCAGTGATGGCAATTCTTGCCAATGCCACCCGCTTGGAAGCCATTTATAAATTTGGCAGGTGGTCCCTCTGCCTTGGGGATGAATTAGTTTACTCTGGCCCCCCGGCGGAAAGATGGACTGTCTCCCAAATTATAAAGGAGGCCCTTAATCTCCTGGAAATGAAGATATTAAGAAATCTGCTTCTGCCCATTACCTGCTGACCCAATCAAACACCTAAATTACATCACCAACTAAAAAATGGCTAACACCTTGGACAATCTAGCACCGCTACAAAAAATCTACAGCCTCCAATCTTGGAACAATCAAGCATTCAACTCCAGACAATGAGACCGGAGATATGCACTTGAATGAGAACCAGGATGAAAAACAGGAGGCCCCAGAATAGATGAAAAATACCACAAATTTGAGACCATAAATGAATCCCAAAAAAAGTCAATGATACAAATTGAATCAATGTTTCATGCCCAGAAAAAAGCACTAAATTTGCTACACAAACTGAGAATTCCACTGGATTATGCAAGGAGAAACAACTCCAGCTAAAACACTCACTCTTCAATACACTATTAAATAAAATCATTTGAGAAAATACATTTTACTAATTTACTTTAAAGGTGACCAGATTACTAATGCACCTGATTCTGCTCATTCCTTTTGCATATTACCTCCCTGCTGCTCAACAACATAAAGGCCTGCTGGAAAATCATTCATTCAAACTCTGTTTTTTACTTGCCAGTTCCTATAACTTCTCATAAAAAGCAAAGCCTTGTGAAATAATTGACCAAGGATCTTTTTATAACCATGCGTTAGATTGAATATATTGTACCACTTTGCTGTAAAAGCTTCAACAATCCGGTAGATACGGGTAAGTGTGTAGGTATTATCTGAAGGCTTCTCTTGCAGCACTGCTGACCAGAAAACTACAGACCAATGTCAAAATTGCCATTACCAGCAAAACCGCTTGGACGTGCTATCTACTCACAACTGCTAGAGCATCTGTAAAAGTACGTCAGTGATGCCCACATAGATTTGAACCAAACAGATGAACATAATCTGCCTTAATCTCCACCTTGTGTACCCTTCCAGGGAAGCAAAGAAGGATGGTACCTCCTTTCTGCAGCTTTTGACACAGTCAACTAAGTGACCATCAGATGGAACCAAGATTGTAGATGGAGCTAACTACTTAGGATACTGAGAAGGTCATTGATTCTGAAGAGTAGCTGTTCCTCATGGAAATATTGATGAGAGAAGTGTTATGAAAGATAGATATAGGTGAAGGTTTCACGATTTGGAAAAACTATTATAGATTGACCCTACTTTATAGGTTATTCAGAAGGAGTCTGCAGTGGGGATGACAATAAGACTGGGTGATAAGAGGGTTGCAGTTTAGGTGTAGAAGGAGATGTATTGTGGAAGGGGAAGAAGGAAATTGGGTGTGAAGGTAGGAGTTGAAGGATAAGCAGCGGGTGAGGATGTAAGCAGGTTAGGAGCACTAGAAGAGAGTTGGATGGAGAGCTAGGATAGAAGGCCTTGATATCAAATCAACTATGAAATCGTGATGGATAGGAGAAAGATAAAATGAGTTTAAAGGGTGGTGTAGCACTGGGATAGGGGGTATCGTGAATACGTAGTTAGAATTTACACTTTATTGAAACATGGTAAGGAGAGACTCGAGGTGTAGAAAGTGCCCTTGAAGGGATATGCCACTTCTACATTCGCTGTATGTTGTAAGATTTAACGAGCAATATGTAATGAGGGTCTTAGTCGAAGAGCATGGCCACACAAGTGGTGGCCACCAGATGACTTGATATCAAAAACACATTTATAAAGACTGAATTATGTTGCAACACAGGCCATTTCCACTTAGAAGCAATGACTCTTGGGTCCTATGGCCTCCTCTGCCTTGATTGTTTTCCTTCCTCTTCCAGGAACTCTTGTATTGTTTTTAACAGCTTGCCGCACAATTTAACATGGACAACTAAAAATACAGTTGGTTATATTCTTTATATCATATGGACCCTCAATTTCTCAAAATAACCATCACATTTTCTTTTACGTCTGGTTGATAGCACAGCTGTTGCCAGACAAAACATGTGCTTTACGATGTTCTACTGAGAGAGGGCCTTTAACTCAGCCCTCATGTATTTACAATGAGTACAGCATTTGAATGGGCCAAAGTTGTGTTCTTCCACTGAAAAAAAGTACTTGCATTCTACTAGGATGGCATAGTTCAATGTGTCAGGGCTGCACTGTTACGGTGGCACACCAATTATGAAGGCTATCAGTCTGATCAAATTGTTATGAAATATTATGATAAAGGTAGTACACCTGACCTTACATTGTGAAAAGCATATCTCAAAGCCAATCGGCATTGGAGAGTGGCTTGTGCTTGCACATGGTTAATGCCTGAATATAGGTATCTGTTTCATAAAACCTCACATATTACTGTGGTTGGTTAACTCCTCTGATGACCCCTGAGGCAAAGATATTGCATATGATAATACATCTTAAGCTCTCTTAGAAGAGGTTGCATATTTTATTGCCAACATGTTTGTAATTGTATTACTGTACGCCTTGTGTGAAGGTGTATGATCAACACAGTAAACTTCAGCTTATTATAGTGATAAGGCAGTAATAAAAGCAATAAATAAAAAAGGCTGAATATTCCATTGTGAAACGTTCTGTTAGATACCATAGTTCTAATTAGTTTATTATGAAAAGTTAAGACAAAAGCAGTGTGCCTAAAGTTGTTTGTGAAAAGCATGGTACAGCAAGTTGGCCTTTAATGGTGGATCATTATTACTCTGTGCTAAAGCATGTAGACTGACATTTTGTTACTTGGAATATTATAGATGACCGTAATAGGCAAAATTGGTGTAGGTTGGGAGGAGGTAGAAGATTTAGCCTGTGAGTAGCTCTATTAGGACATCTTAGGGATTTGCACATTGTTTTGATAAATGTAAACATATTTGTAATTTTATGACTGTATACCTGATGATTGCCTTTAGGGAAAGTTGATGCTGAGTAAAGTAGGCTTTTAAGGTGGATTGGTATTACACAGTGTTGGGGAGGGATTGAGTTGCATAGGATTGCACAGATTACTGTAGTAGGCGTGGCCTTTGTTTGGTGTTGGTCACCTCCTCTGACAAGCCCTAGGGTCATAAGATTTTAATTTGTCAATTTTTGCCTCTTATGAGGGGGTGTAATATTGTGTGTATGCCTGATTGTTGCTGTTTGGCAAAGCATATGCACAGTAAAGTATGACTGAACTGGTTATGGTGACAATCAACAGTAGAGAGGCTATAGGCCTGATTGGTTAATTAAGGAAAGTTTTGTTCCTTTAGGAAATGTTATGACAAAGGTAAGAGGCTTTTTCTTATTGCGAAAAATATGTTTAAACCAAGAGGTTTTCAAGTGTGGATTGTTATTACACTTTGCCAAAGCCTGGAGACATGTATATTGTTACGTGTAATCTCACAATTTACCATATTAGGCATGGGTTGTGGTGTTAGTTACCTCCTCTGTCAAATCCTGTCATATAAAATTTGCACTGTTAGAATACTTGTTAGGCTTCCATGAAAGGTGTTGTTTATTGTTTTGCAATTGGAATTTTGAGCATGTTTTGAATTGTGTGATTGTATGCCAGATGAATACTTTGTGTGAAAGCTTATACTTAGTATAGTAGACCTGATTTGGTCCTGTAGGCATGATTGTGAAAAATTATATCAGATGCCACAGGTATGATATATTTATTATGAAAAGTTCCAACAAAGCTTTTAGGCCTGATCTATTTATTATTGAAACTATATGTTAATGCCTATAGCCATTTAATGTGGATTGTTATTGCATTGTGTTAAGCCTATAGAAAGATATTTTGTTACATGGAATCTCGCAGCTTATTTTAGTTGTCAAGCGATTTGGTGTTGGTTACCATCTTCAACAAACTCCAGATGACAATCCTTGCTAGAGCCTGTTAGGATGGACTGACAGATTTATTTATCCGCCAGTCTTTTGAAAACAAGTACATTTCCTAACAATCACACACATTACATGTATAGAAGGTCTTTAAATTAGCCCTATTCTGCCACTGGATTGTTAATGACATTCACATTCTAGTTTTGTCCATATCAGCAAATGGCGTGGGGCAATGGATTAGCCCACTTTAACCATTTGCTCTATTTCCCTGTGAGTAGCAGCATTTTTCGTGATCGTATGTGCACATCCATCTGAAAATAAGTGTTTCGGTGCCAAGAGTGGTGGCCTGTTTTTTTTCGTGTTTTTCATTTTCTCCTTTTGTAGGTCCCCTTTCATTCTTTCTTTGTTGTTTGGAGAGCCCTGGGCTGCTTGTTACTGATTTCATCGATTGTGTTCATATTTCACTATACTAACCTATGCTCACCCACGCCTACAAATCCCTCCACTACCTCGGACCCAAATACCTCAACTAGAGAGTCTCCTTCCACGTACCCAAGAGGAACCTCCACTCTGCCGATCTCGCCCTCGCAGCCAAAGCCTGGAACGAGCTCCCAGCCAGCATCAGACGCTCCTCCTTCCTCCACACCTTCAGGAGGGCTTTTTGACTGATCCGGAGCTGCACCTCCCTCCCCCCAAGCGCCTTGAGACCCTCGAGGGTGAGCAGTGCGCGTTATAAACCCCTGATTGATTGATAATTCACCACTAATCTTTATGGGTTCCAGAGTAGCGTGCTACTCATCAAGAAAGTGCTTCAACACCCCATTAGGGGTAACAAGCGCTATATAAATGCAACCCTTTTTTCCCTCTTCTTTTTTTTTTTTTGCAGTTTTATATAGCGCGAACTTGACCCTAATCCAATCGGGTATCAGAGTGCTTTACATAGCACCAGTTACATTACATGAGGACACACATTCATTTTTTTGTTAGGCACGGGGAGATTAAGTGATTTGCCCAGAATCACAGGATGTTCAGCGTCATTACTGAGACTCGAACCCAGTTCCCCAGGTCCGGGGTCGAGCGCCCCAGCCGTTAGGCCAACTCCTCTCCCTCTCCGCTATCCTTCTCAATCCAAATAACTGACTAATATCCACCACTCAAATTACTTTCATATTTCACTATACTACTTCACCACTAATCCCATATGGGTTCCGGATTAGCGTGCTACTCGCCGAAAAAAGCGCTTCAACACCCCATAGGGGTTACAAGCGCTATATAAATGCAAACCTTTTTCCCTCTTCTATCCCTCCGCTATCCGTTTGAATCCAAATAACTGACTAACCTATCCACCACTCAAATTACTTTCATATTTCACTATACTAATTCAACACTAATCCTTTATGGGTTCTGGAGTAGCGTGCTACTCGCCCAAAAAAGCGCTTCGACGCCTTGTCATGGGTAGTAAGCGCTATATAAATGCAATTACAATACAATACAATACAATCATTCCATGGAGCCACTGCAGCCAAATTGTGAATCATTGTTTTACTGTTCTAAAAGGTCTGCCATCTTGAAATGGTAAATCAATGATACAATGTGAACACTACCATTCCAAGGTGGCTGCTGCGTGCAGTGTTTACTGAGCATCTGTATTGGAATGGTATTGTGCATATTGTATCCTACTTCAGAATGGCTAACCTGATTCTTCTCAACTTTGCAGTCATATTGGAACTTTAAAGCAATACATTGTGTACAAACCCATGGCAAGACAAACGTCCGCTGCAATGTATAATTGTACCGTTTATACTTCGACCTTGTGCTGCGACCTTTAAGCAGCAGCAGGCTTTCTTTTTTCTACTTTTAGTCTTCTAATTTATCTTGCATGTGCTTGTTGAGTTTGTTTGTGTTTTATTATGGCTGGGTAAGTGCAAAATGCAAGTGTCTGTGGCTGAATGAATTAACATATAAGGATGAGAGACAAAGTGCACTTATTGAGTGCCTAAACTCACCAGTGATGAAGATGAACTTTAATTTGTCATCAAAAGCTATTAGCAATGCTTGTTTTTGTTTATACTTAGTACGTCATTGGCGTTAGCCCAGAATACTTTCCTTACCTGGGCTTCCTGCCCTGACAAGTGAAGAACCAGGAATGTCCTGGACATTTGCTGCTAAGCTCACTCCTGCATCTCTGGGTCTTAGAGCCAAACCAGCTATGAGTATCTCGAGGTTGACAGGCATTTTAGTTTTACTGCTTTTCTAGACCCGTGCAGCTATTTTGTGAGAAGAACAAAAAAATCAAAGTCCCTTTTCTTCTAGCGTCCCCCCAGGATGAAACTTTGGCATTTAAATATTTCTAAAATACACTTGCACACCCCATCATTTATTTGTTTTTTGCACAGTGGTACCGTCCCCTGACAGCCGCCTGGAGCCCCGCCTGCCCATGGGAATATTATACCCATCGCCTTGAGATCACCAATGGGGGTCCTTTTCCCAGTTGGGAGCCTGGGTTTGCATTGGCGGATGTGACGGGTGTCTCCTCCCAGGACGCACACATTACTGACAGTCAAGCGCATCCAACTATGTCTTTTATCAAGGCTTCCTTGACAATCTGCCACGGTCTTTGGATAAACATTCACATGGCTATGTTTAGTCGCAAACATGCCTGGAAAAAAACATATTTTTCACATTATTGGCCTAATCTCACATTTACTTGTTTCCCATGCCCCTATACCTCCCATCTGACCACCACCCGCATTTCAAAACATAACCCAACTGGTTTTCTTTTGTTACCCAACGAAATGCACATACAAGTCAAGATTTGGTTTTTTTTTTAACTCTGTGGGTTGCAAACCCTCAGGGCCATGTAGAATGACGGGGGTCGTCTGCTCCAAGTTACTCTTGTAAGCTCAAGTTCTATGGTGCTTTCTTCGTATATTTGCATATTTCCAGATTTCTTACATTATATGAATGCATATGATGCAAAATCTGCTATTGATATGCATTTGCAACACCAACTCGGGCTTGTTACAGTCCCATCTTGTTTTCGAGTATTCCTTCGCAGACAATAATCTGCAGGTTTTTGTAAACTGTACTAAGAAGCAGGCAGTCTGGAAATGTTTCATGGTTTGATGTTGATCTATAGATGTGTGAACGTTTGTTGGGTGTGGTCTGCTGATCTATCCAAGGTACTTAGCTGATACCTAGTTTATATGGCTTGCACTCTGCCAGCAGGTTTGTATGTGTGTGAATTACCTGAAGGTATTGGGTGGTGACGTCAAGCCATGATGTGCATACTGTTTTCTGATGTTTTAGTATGGGCAAATAATGCAGCGGGTACACTCATATCCAGCAAAGTTGTGTATCCGTATAGTGTTGGATGTGTGAGGTGTTTTGTGTAATATGTTGTGCTGGAATTGTAAGTTTTATTTAGGGGTAAGTGCTGTTACAAACACGTTGACAGACAGCTATGTGACATGTCTGTCCTGTGTTTGTGCAGAATTCTCGCTAATGTGTTCTTCTCGAATGGTTTTTATGTTGACTGTTGTTGGTGTCCTTGATTGACAGCTGTATATCTGAGCTGTGTGTGAGTTGTGTTCTGCACTCAGTCCAATGTTGGACTAACCTGTAGAGCATTGCAAGGAGAAATACTGAGAGCCTTGTCAACCAGAGATAAGTAATCTGAGTTTTTTAAAAATGTTTTAAAAAACATCTTGGAAACCCAGCATGAAAGACCAACTTCCATGAGAGGTAGCAGTGGCACTGGGCGGGGGGTCACTGAGATCTTGGGCCAGCTACAAATACCTTTTAATATTTCTATTTAGTTCAACAAGACAACTATGCAAATTCTAATATACTGTTTAGTGCAGAAAAGATATTTGTTGTCATACTCTGAATTTTCTTTGTTGGGCTTTCTTGTAATTTGTCCGTAATGACTGTTTCTTCTCACTTTTTATCATGTGCTCGCCACGCGTTTTTTTGATGAGGGCATTTAGACATTCATTTTCGAACTTATTACCGCATTGAGGCCTTTGTTTAGAGGCCTTTGTGGTGACGATTGTCTGATTATTGGGTTCTCACTTTAGTTACAACCCCTGCGTAGCTCTTCCAGGTAGGAATTTGAGAACAGTGATTGGATGGTGGCTGGCCAATGATAGTGGGCTTGTATCGTTCTCCTCTCTGGTCCACACTATGGGTTAGTTGAATGAAATATGGATGATACAGAGGCTTGCTGTTGGGAGTTGCTTTTACTCCAATGAGCATAAGAGTCTTGCAGTTTCCTTTCTAGTCAGCATCCTAAGGTTTTGGAAGTTGCCTTGGACCAATGGCCGATGAAGAGTGAAACCCCCAAACCGGTCCTAGGATGCTGGTTTCCCAGTCCAGGGAAAACCTGGCCTGGCAGTTCGGGCTGGACTGTTCACATAGGGAACAGGGTCAAGACAGATTTGCATATGGCTGGGCTTAAACTGGAATGGCATGGGGAGCAAAAAAAACCGATGGATTTAGGTCCAGATCTCTGTACTGGGGTGAATGTTTGACATTGTTCAACATTCTGTCCAACAATTGTTCTTTTTGCCTTGGACCAATGAACACACCAGTTTAATGTTTTCCTCTCTGGTCCGCACTACTGATTTTCACTTGTAACTTTCAATTTACATAAAGATCTTTAATTGGAGGCTGTTCTTGTCCAATGTGTCAGCTAGTTCTTTCTATATTGGTTATTCACCATTTAGAGGCATGCTTTTAGATGGTGTTTTTGTCCAATAAGACTGCATACATCAAGGTGCTCTCTCTGGTTGAATGTAATAATTGGTTTCAGTTTGAAGGATGATAATAGGTTCTGGATTGGTGGTTTGAAATTTTCGGGAATACGATTGATCACATTGCCCTGTAAATATGTTGGTAGGGCCGTTTGGTGGTATGAGAAGGCTTCACATGGACGGGATTTCCCGTCTTTCTACATGATTTTTTGCAGGTTAGTGGGCCTCGAATTTGGGACTTCTGTTTGGAGGAATGAGTAAGATTCCTGTATTATTGGGAGCTAGAGTAGAAATCCTTAGTTTTAATCGGAACAAAACAATTAGTCTGGAGTTGTTTGGATATAGAACTATTTGGTAATTGTATTATTCTTTAAATAGATGGCAGTTTTGTTGGTTATTTGTACAAATGCCAACTATAGGTGATATGGGTGTACTTTGTGAAGAAATTGGGGTGTAGAGATGAACACATGTCCTGCTACTGTTCTGTACTCCTAGGTCCCACTGAGGATACAAATATACAGCGTCCTCTCTTTTCTGGCAAATGGATCCCCCTCGAACACAGAAAGACCGTCACTCACGCTCTCGTCACCAGCAGACTTGACTACGGCAACACACTCTATGCCGGAATCAACAAAAACCTCACCCGCGAGCTACAAAACATCCAGAACGCCGCTGCAAGACTAATCCTCAACCTGCCAAGACACTGCCACATCTCTCAGCACCTGTGCACAGTCCACTGGCTCACCATTGAGGCTAGAATCACCTTCAAGATTCTCACCCACGCACACAAAGCCCTCCACAACACTGGACCAGCATACCTAAACAACCGACTCAAATTCCACGCACCCCAAAGGACCCTACGATCAGCCCAGCTCTCCAAAGCCGTGGTCCCACGCACCAGGGAGTCCAGATCGGGATGCCGCTCCTTCTCCTTCCTTGCGGCCAGAGCCTGGAACGCCCTACCGCTCCACCTCAGACAGACATTATCACTCCCCATCTTCACAAGAAACCTCAAAACATGGCTCTTCGATAGATCTCCTCCTTGATGGACTGGATCCTGCACCTCCCTCCACCCCAGTGCCTTGAGACCCTTATGGGTGAGTAGTCACGCTCAACAAACCCATGATTGATTGATTTTATTATCCAGGAAGAATCATAAGAAAAATTAAAATAGTGCGAAACAAGTAACAAGATTGTTATGTACTATTATCATAGGTCGTAATACAGAGTGCCACTCTTAAGTTTGTATTATCTTGTTGTAATTTTACTGGGATCCAGCGAAGAGTCATGAAAACAAGATAAGTTATGGAATAAGTGGAATACAGTATCAAATATTCCAAGGTTTCTAGAGTTTGGACAATTCTGAGGTTTTAAGATTTTTAGACATACACTGGCCCATTAGAGAAGTTACAAGTTTCTTAGGAAACCCGAGTATAATTTCCAATTTTGCTGAGGTTTCAGACCCTACATTGAACTTGATATTGGGGTTTACCTGTATTTCACAGCATTGATAGAAGATATTGCATAAAGTCACCAGATTCTACTTGTGCTATAATGGAGATGGACTCTTAAACAAATGGTCAGTACTACTATCACTATATTGATGTCTAGAGGTAGATACATTAGTTAAACATTTTTCTTTTTTAGTGTTGGTGTGTTTTATGGTATATGCATATATTATTTTTTCTTTCTCTGTATATAAATATATGTATTATTCGTTTTCAGCTCTAATGCAGTCCCATTTTTGAACAAAACGCATTGGCTGGGCTGCTATTGGATGTTATAAAGAAAATTTTGTTTGGGAAATCATATCATGCATCCTGCGTTATATTGGATTTATTATTGGACTTCGTAAGCAATCCTTTCTTGCATGGGTTTTCAACTTCCTTGAGACACCTGCCTTCCAGAAGTCAGCTGTTCTCGGTCTTCATCTCTGTTTTCTGTTCTGTGACTGCATTGTTACAACTATAAAATGTCCTAATTTATTTAAATATACGATTTAGTTGGGTATATTTGGGGTTCAGTGCTTTTTGTTATTAGTAGAAATAAGGTGTTCTGAAACTGTTAGCACTATCATATGAGTGCGTGCATGAAAAGTAACTCAAATGGTGACCAATTTTCTCTTTATAACCAAGCACAAAAAAGGTTGTTTTTAAGAAATTGGCTTATTAGTTAAGGGTGTAGGTACCCACAGTTCTTGTCATTTGGGGTGAGCCCTCAAAGTCACTGATTAATCTGAGCTCAAACCATGGTAGCTATGGCACATATCAGACAGGTTTAACAAAAAGGCCATGTGCAAAGTTTTTAGGCAGTACCAAAATAGTTATAAAGTCAAATGCAAAACGAAAATTCCTAAATTAATTGGAAAATTAGAGTTAAAATTATTACCCAAATTGACATTAAAATAAAAATACAATAAGGGAAACTGGAGATATGATGTTTTAAAGTTTTGAGTGGGGAGAGGAGTTGGCCTAACAGTTAGGGCGCTCGACCTCGGACCTGGGGGAACTGGGTTCGAGTCTCGGTAATGATGCTAAACATCCTGTGATTCTGGGCAAATCACTTAATCTCCCTGTGCCTAACAAAAAATGAATGTGTGTCCTCATGTAACGTAACTGGTGCTATGTAAAGCGCTCTGATACCTGATTGGATTCGGGTCAAGTTCGCGCTATATAAAACTCTGCAAATAAAAAACAAAATAGCGCCAAGTGCCAATCATAGTCACTAGTCACGGTAGAACAGGACCTAGGTGTAATCGACGACTATGATGAAGTGTGGGATGGCTACTCTAACCAGGATTGTCCTGGTCAGAGTTTTTCCTTCTGACTTTAGTCCTTTAATCCAAGTCCATCACAGGAGTACACATCTAAAGCTCCAGAGGACTTCCGGGGAGGCACTCACTAACTCACGGGGTAGTAGGAAGAGTCCAGTCCAGGTGCCACTGATTAGCTTGGCAATTGCAGAAAAATACCTCTTGGAGCTTAGTGTATCCATGTAGCTTAAACAGAGGTCAGCCTTATGACCCTTGACGTTCACTTCTTTGTCCTTGGTACAAGAGAGCAGGTGCAGCCCTCCAGTGTTCTCTTAGGTTGCAGACGGTAGGTTGAGTCCTCTTCTGATCTTTCTCTAGTCCAGGAATGTTCTAAAGTAGGTGCCTGGTGATGCCGTATTTATGGTTGGCACAAGCTTGTGGGTGTGAATGATCCCTGGGTACGCCCTAACCAATTGGTGTAAAGTCTAAACCCAACCCACTTTGGGCATTTTCAAGATGGCCGAAGTCTTGTCCATCTGTATTTACATGTAAAAATCAGCACAGTTGAAAACTGAAGCTTTAGACATAACCAATATATTAAAGTCAAACATAATGGTGCTGGTTTGTGAAATTGCCAGACTAAGATAAAGCAAGCAATGACAATGCCAGAGGCCTGACTTTAAAGTGCTAACACATGCAAAAATACATGCAGAATACATCATAGTATTCATTAAAAACACACAGATAAAGGAACTACTTTTTCCTATCACTGTTCAAGCTGACAAATGTAACCACCAGCAAAATGGAGTGCAACTGACATTGACAAAAATTGATGCCCCCAAAGAGCCTTTTCTTATATCGATAGATAGAAAGATGAAGAAATGTAATTTTGTTTTCCATGTCTGTGACAAATTAACATAATGACTTGGCAATCATCCTTGCTTTTGAAAAGATGGGATGATCCTGGCAAAGAGGTGGTCAGTGAAATATCTTTTTTCCATTCAAGTGTACCATCTGAGATGTGTACCCATGGTTTTACGAGAGACTCCTGGGCGAAGATCTAAAGTCTTACAGCATATTCAAGCAGTACATTCTTAAGTATAAAACCTTTTGTGAAAATTGATGAGATTCATAAGACATGTGCAGCTGCTTTAAAAATAAAAAGCCTCCATATTTAGGGGTAGTAATGACAATAACTTGTTTTCTTATAGTTTTTTTTTTATAATAAAACACTTGTATCATTTCTAAGCACTGTAAATAACAGCTGTTCATGTTACCTAATTTAATAGTACTCAATTTACTGACCTCGGAAAAAATGAAAGGCTGAGTTGACCTTGCCAGGTTTAAAACTTGGAACCAGCAGCTCACAGCAGATGTCTGCAATGGAATCAAACATGTATTAGTTGACGAGTCACCAAAAAATGTACAGCTTCTTTTTCTTTATCCATTTCCTATTTGAAAGTGAGTGTGTGGGGATGAAAATGTCCTACCTGTAAATAACAAAAACCTGCCTCCACCTGTTCTTGTTACAACTAGGTTTGGAAAAAATAGGGAGGAACTATTTCTTCCAACTGCAATTATGATGTAGGTTGGGCAGGAGTATAAGACTGTAGAATATGAGAAGAAGAGGGAGTTCATGCTCAACAATATATTGGTCAGTTTTACTACACGGTCCCGACTAATCCTAGGTGTTTACCTAGAAATCATCGTTCCAGAATTTGAATTGTAGGATTGGTGCTGGCATTGGGCTGAGCATGAGCCATGGCACTAGAAAGCTCTCTGCCCTTGAATATATGCGCCAGAGGTTGTTTCCAAGAAGGGACATCTGTGCACCAACAGAAAAAGTATCAGACTCGGAGCTTGTGTTAAGAGTCTGCAAGATGTGGAGGTATTTTGAGGGAAATTAAGGGTTTTTTCTGGATGTGTGGAGGTGATAGCCTTATTTAGCTTGTATGGCGACGTGGCCTGCGCACATGGAGGAGCTCTAGTGATAAACTGTGCGGGATTCTGATGAGCTAGGCAAAATGGAGAATGTTCATTTACAATCTGACTCGTGAAGTGCAGAGGAACCGTGACCTATTCCGGGGCTTTTCGACACCTATGTATAATGATATGCACATGAGCATTACACGAGACGATTCTTCTCCTTTGCGTTTCCATTCTTAGCCCTATTACAAGGAAGTGGCATATAACTACCTTTGCTTTACAATCAAAAACATCTTCCTGCTGAACTGGCACCATGTCATGAGGAGGTTGCAGTCTCAATATTTTTATTCTAGATGTCCCACAAAATAGAAGAGCTTACTGTCGTATTTTGCATCACATGATGGAGAAGTGTAATCTTGATCCCATCTGAGATACTGTAGGAGTGCATCATAATCATGTTTAGTCAGCACTCAAATATATTCTGTGTGATTAATATTACTGCGGAGAGTGGAGTATTGCAAATGTTAAAGTACTCCACCTGAATAATTTGTGTATATAACCTGATTAATAAAAGTCTATGTAACATTTATATATTAATGTGACAAGAGAAGTTAACAAAATGTGTCCTATTGTGAGGTTAATAAATTAGACTGTGTATGTGTAAACAAACGCTTAAAGATTTATATGTGTAATGTAATGTAATGTGCACTTGTATAGCGCGACTGTCACCCCAAGTATATCCTGGCGCTTAAATTACCAACCAGCGAAAACAGAAAAAGATAAGAAAAGATCTAATTTCTAGGGAACAGTCTAGTTTTCAGTTTCTTCTTGAAACGTGACAAGGTGTTCAGTTGCCTGAGCTCCAGGGGTAGTGCATTCTATAGTCTAGCTGCCGTAAAGCTAAAGGATCTGCCACCCATTCGAACTTTTTTGATGTGGGGAACACAGACCAGATTAGCAGAAGAGGAGCGCAGAGATCTAGTAGGGGAGTACCATACAAATTTCCTTTGAAGGATTTTAGGCCCAATTTTGTGTACTGCCCTGTAGACAATACAGAGTGCCTTAAAATGGACTCTTTGCACAACAGGCAGCCAATGGAGATCCTTTAGGGCCAAAGAGGCCGAGGCTCCACGTGGCCGGGTCATTGCCAATTTAGCCGCCATAGTCTGTATTCTTTGCAGCTTCTTTAACAGAGAGACTGGAGCACCCAAAAGGAGTGCATTACAATAGTCTATTCTGCCCAGAGCAATACTCCGTACCACTAGAGGTCTAACAGGAGTGAGTAAAACAGGACAATCTTCCGAAGAGCTCGAAGCAGAAATAGACAAGTGCTCACTGTTTTGTTCACCTGAGAGCCCAACTGTAAGTTGCTGTCCAACAGCACTCCCAAATTGCGTACTGTGTTAGCGGGCGCAGAAGAATTGTTGGCCAGGTCTGGCCAGAAGTCTGCTGGAAGGGGACGCTGAATTTTACCTGACGTACAGCACAGAACTTCAGTTTTTTTCCCCATTAAATTGTAGGGAATTCTCTTTCAGCCAGTCTGCGGTTCTGTGCGGGCAGTTGTGAAATATTTCCAGAGAGACTGCATTATTGCCCTCAACCGCGAAGACAAGCTGAGTATCATCCGCATAGTTAATTACATCAATGCCAAATGATTTTATTAAAACATTGAGCGGGCGGAGATATAGGTTGAACAAAATTGGGCTGATGGCCGAACCCTGAGGGACCCCCTGTTTAACCTCTCTGTACTGGGAGGTAAACAGCGATAGCATCACTGCCTGCTGTCTGTTGGAAAGATAGGAATGCAACCAGTCTCTTGCCCCACCAACAACACCCAATTTCTCCAGCCTCTTAATCAGGATCTGATGATTAACCGTATCGAACGCGGCCGACATGTCAAGTAGCACCAAAAAGGCTGCTTGACCACTGTCAGCCTGCATTCTCAGGTCATCCAAGACTGCTACCAGGGCAGTCTCGGTCCCGTGTGCAGGGCGCAACCCACATTGGGCTTCGTCCAGCAGCTCGTTATCCTCGATGTATCTTGAAAGAGATTTTGTCACTACCCTCTCCAGAATCTTAATTGGATAGGGTAGCAAGGAGATTGGTCTGTAGTTAGCGGGACATTGGGGATCCAAGGAAGCCTTTTTCAGCAGCGGGGAAACAACTGCCTTTTTCCAGTAGTCCGGAACTACAGCGCTATTTAAGGATTGACAGCAAATATGGTATAGGTGCGGAAAAAGTTCACTCCCAAAGAGCTTCCAAAATTTATGAGGGAGTGGGTCCATAGGAGAGCCCGAGGAGATACCGGCAGCAATTGCATTGAATTCCTCTTGTGATGGAACCTGAAAATGATCCAGAACTGTCGCGTGTTCCCTCTCAGTTATGCCACAATTTATTAAAGTGTTATTGTCAGTATACTTGCACGTATCATCATCTCCAGGGGATTTAAGACCATTTAAAATTTTACTAATTTTCTCCTCGAAGAATATTGCCAAATCATCACATAGTTCCTGTGATGCTGGAGTGTTAGGCTTAACACATTCTGGATTGGACAGGCCTTTCACTAGGCTAAAAAGAGTTTGAGATTTATTAGCCAAGTGTAAAATAGTCTCCTCAAGGTATTTGGCCTTGGCCTTACCTATCGACTCCTTGTAAGTGTGAAGTAGATTTTTTAGGACTACTTTATCTGATTCTAAGTAATTCCTCCTCCATTTCCTTTCTGCTTGTTTACAGCTAGTCCTCATCGACCTCAATTCTTCGTTGTACCAGGGAGAAGAAGGTTTTTTTCGACTTTTAACTTTCCTCAAAGGCGCTAACTGGTCCAACGAACTAGTGATCTGATGGCATAAATTCAGATAATTCACTTCCACCGAGTCATGCATGACATAACTGTCGTCAACAAGCCGGGGAAGGTCCATTAGTTTTGATATTTTGGACCATTCCCTACTAATACAAGTAGATGACATACCAGCATCGTATTGTTGAAAATTATCAACTTTCAAGGCGAAAGAGACTAGAAAATGGTCTGTCCAGCATTGTGGAAGTATTTCCTTTACAACTATGTTGTTTTCATCAGCAAAAATAAGGTCTAGTACATGGCCCTTCTGGTGGGTAGGATGTAGTACCAGCTGTTGCAAATTGACATTCTTACAGGCCTGGCAAAGTTCTTTAATAGCTGTGTCAAGGGTGCCATTCTCCCAGAGAATAAAATCTCCGAGGATCAGTAGCTTAGAGTGAGAATCTGATAAGTTATATATGGCGTCAATCAATTCTTGATAAACATGAGCAGCACTCCCTGGTGGTCTGTAGCACAGTTAGCCTGTACACAGAGCACCACTGGTATCTTTGAGTGAGAACCCCAGCGACTCAATTCCCGGGATGTCCTCTACACAGAGTGGGGTGATATTCCAGATGTCTTTGTATATATAACCTACTCTTCCCCCTCTTCCATCCAGCCTAGGCTTATGGTAAATTTTGTAGCCCGGGGGACAGGCTAAGCCAAGCTCCACTTCGCTATCTACTCGTGTCCAGGTTTCTGTAAGAAACAGGACATCAAAATCGTGATCATCCAATAAAATGGAGATCTCCGAATGATGTTTACTCAAAGATCTGACATTGATCAATCCACAATTAAGAGTCCCTAAAAACACTTTCTTGAGGGGATGCTTACCAGATCCGGTGCCACTTTCATTACCCGTAGTCCCATCTCTCCGAGTGTCGAGACGGGCAAGCTCGTCTCTAGAATAGACCAAACGGGGAACCGCTGGGGCAGCATGTCTCGCGCTGAGCGCGTTCGGAGCGCGGACGGGCGCAGACGGGCTTGCACCACCTCCGTTAAATAGGGAGAGTGCAAGTTTAATGACTAGAACGCTACCCAAGATGTCGTCGCTCCGGTGACTCGCTCTGACAGACGAGTACACCAGCACATCAAGGGAGCGTGAGGAGAAAGTGACTTTGTGCAGCAGAAAAGGTAGGGGGTGCAAAGATAGCAATATTTTTGTTAAAAAGCAATATCTTAAAATAAGTACAATATTAAAATACACGCAATGTCTCACTGAGATTTAGCAGCCTAAAATGCCCAATCACGTTTAGAATATCATGCTGAACGCGCTGCGGTAATTATGTATTATGTGTGACAAATTATTTCTATGCAGGTGCATTTAGAATTACATCTTTGTAATCCTTTACAATGTATACTTGTTTTAAGAAGTTGCATTTATTGTGTGCATAGAAATGTGCACATATTCTGTAACCCTGTGGACTGTTAAAGTTGACTAGAGTGGGATTTGTGAAACCAGTTCAGTTTATGCTCACATTTAAAATCTGGTAAGTATACAGTTCCTGAGGAGGGCGTGGAGGGGGAAGGGGAGGAGAAAAGAAGGAAAGGGATGTGGGGTGTTCCAGGTACAGAGTGGAATCTATAGATGGAGATGCTCCAATAAGGAGCAAGGGCCCTCGCACACCCCGAAAGGTGTCATGCTTCATCATAGGGCAGCTTCTCGTTGGGCCAGCGCTGCAATGCCCAACAGGCCCCAGATGGAGGCTCTTTGCCGGAGGTCTTCTCTGGTTACCGACGTGAAGCTAGATGGTGATGTGGGGGCGTATGTGTAGTGAGTAGAAGTGGGAAATAAAAGGTGTGGGTTAAAAATAGCCAGCGGATTCCAAAACCAATTTTATTCACTTGATTCCTCTGCTACCGATAAAAACAACCGACTATCAAAGTTGTGGCTGGCAAGGAATATTATACCTGCTGCAGCTCAGAGTGATAGGTGTAGGGTGGAGATGGTCGACATGTTTCATGCCCAAAGTCGTCCAAAAGGAACTATGGCATTTCTTCAGGACCGGGGATCCTCATTTACTCAAATAGGCACAGTCAGAAGTGTGCAGAGGAATATCACGTCCCCTGTGATCTGGACTCAAATCGTAGTCCTGTGGAAAGTGCAAGTATAAAAATAGTCTACCTTCTGGAGAACACCTGGAGGGAGAAAGACAAACAAGTTGACATAGTAAAAAGGTCACAGTCACTTCTGCTTAAAGGAGGTGTTTAGCCCAATGGAGGGTGTAATGACGAATCAACAATAGAACACATAGGTGCTTTTCTAAAAACTGTAGTGGATCTTAGAGGACATGCAGACACATTCTGTGCTAGATAATGCATTTGTGTGTGGTGAAGACACGAAACATTATTGTGCCCAGATCTGAATGGATCTCCTGTGGGAGCGGTAGGAATGTCCACTGGCATGTGTCGATCATCACACTGAGGGGAGACTCACCTAGAAGGGGATGTAGATACGACCTCAATCATGACGTCTACGTTACTCACACATTGGCGAGGGAAGAGCAACCTATAACATGAGGGCACATACAAAGGAGAAAAAAGAAGAGAATGAAGGTATTTTGTGCACAAGGATGTGTGTGGTGTCTGTAAGTGTGGGGTATGGCACCGGTGGTTGGCCATAAGGCTGAAAGGGCAAAGGTCTGTGTGGGAAAAGGTGAGGAAATAGGAAACAGAGTAGCAGCTGCTAGTGCCGGGCGGGAGGCATTATATGCCTACTATGGCAATGGTTAGCCCAAGGTCATATCCCACGGTACAGACCTGTAATGATGTGGCAAATGGCAGAGGCAAGTGTTCTTGGATGGTTGTACATGAAGTGGGCAGCTAAGAGTTGTTGCCGAATGTTCGGGACTGGTAAAAAGGGGACTAGCAGGGAAAGCTTATGGAGGGAAGATCTCATTGTGGTAATGTCAGTGCCGACGGTTTTACGTGCAACTCACCGAAGTTGGGGAGGAATTCCCATCTTGCCAGGAGGGGAGCAAGTTCGGGGAAACAAACAGAGGTAAGAGGAGGGGGTATGGCGCTCTACGGCAGAAGGGCCCGTGCATATTGTGTTTACAGGGACTCCCTATTAAGGACGGGTCATAGTGGAATCGGGAGAGGCGCAAGGGGGGGCACAGTGAAGGGGATCGGGATAGCTACCGATCCATAAGTAACTGTGCTGGGAGGTGAAGCAGTGTGCTCCCACCCCTTCCTGTTTTGAAAAGGCTCCTTTGAGCCATTGACCTGACGAGCTTGTGGAGATGCACCTGTGTGCCTGTGAGAGGTACTGAGACCTGTAAGGATTGTGGCAGCCTGCTCAGCAACCCCATATAAAGTTAGTTTTTATCTCTACTGATGACGGATGATATCCAGAAACACGTGTCTAGAGATGTACAGCACTAACCTGCACCAACTTTGGTGGAACACTCCAGTAAAATCTCAAGTAAGCATGTACTAAGAACTGCATTTACCATAATGCTAAGGGGCGAACTGTGCTGGGAGGTGAAGCAGTGTGCTCCCACCCCTTCCTGTTACTGATCCATAAGTATGCATAGCATCATAAGCTCACAGTGACCCTTGTCGATAGGGGAGAAAGGTGACAGAAGCCGATAGGTGTCCGGCCCGTCGGTGAACGGGTGGATGAAGACTGTACTTACTCAGAACGAGGTCCTACTCAGCATGCGACCTACCCGTGTGTGGATATCAGAGGGGACGCTCGGATAGGTAATGCAGGAGTCTTATCAACGTGTGTGCTAGAAGCACGGATGGACTGGCTTGTATGCGAGCACAAAGTGGGAGAGGCAAACATGGCAGCCATATTGAAGTGGATAGAGGAAATTTAAAGGCTGGCGCCATATTGTAACACTATTCACGGACAATAAAACAGGCTCGCTGGTGTGTGAGGGGTTCTGCTGCATTTACTGTTGCTGCGGTGTTCGGTTATCCTAACTTTTACCGCCCTGGTTGTCATCCCGATGTACCATTTTTGACATGGGCATGTAATCATATACACACAGTTGCGGGTGTTACAGTTAGTGTTGGGCTTTTGGGTCTAAATGTCTAAGGGGTCCAGTTCAATTTGTCTGGATGGTTGTGTCAAGGGGCATACACTACAGGAACCGCAAGGATAGTGGCCAATAACTGGTTCGAGGCCCAAAAGCTGTGGTTGTCATGGTGTTTTTTTGGTGGGAGGTCTGGTGTGTACAGCTTTATCTTTGATGTTGGTGGTGTGTTTAAAGGCAAACTGTGGGGTGACTAGTGACATGTCACCAGTATGGAGTATGGACCTGTGCTTCTTGATGATCTTCTTAATTTCATTGGACTGGGGTGTGAAAGATGTGACGCAATTGATGACAGGGGAGGGGACCCTTTCATGGAGTTCTAGAAGACCTTCCCTGTTGTTGTCCCTCGCACTCTTGTAAGCTCTTAGTACCACGACTCGGGATAGTGTTGGGCCACTAGATCAGTACTCAGGGCTTGGGCCTGTTGTTTGCAGTCGTCAATGGCACCACAATTGCGACGCAGTCGCAAGAATTGCCCAAACGGGAGATTGTCGCGCAGGTGTTTGGGATGGTGGCTGTCATACCTGAGAAGGCTGTTGCTATTGGTGGGCTTTTTGTATGTTTTGGTAGAGAGTTTTCCTTTCATGGAGGGAGATCAAAAGATCGAGAAAAGGTAGCTCTGAAGTAGAGAGGTTTCTACTGAACCTGAGAAAACAGTCAAGGGTGTTTATCCATTCGCAGAACTCAAGACACGTTTTCTGTGTGCCATGCCTCAAGATGAGAATGTCATCTATACATCTCCGCCAGACCAGTATATTGGTCTGGAAGAGGTTGTCATTGCTCTGGATGTACTTTTTCTCAAAATCGGCCATGTACAAGCAGGCCGGGCTGGGAGCAAAGGTGCTACCCATCGAGGTGCCCTGTATTTGATGGTACAGTTGGTCGTTAAATTGGGAAAAGTTTTCCTTTAGGGCTAGAGAAGGGCACCCCATGATGAAGCCAACAGAGGTAAGGAATGTCTAAACCACAGCTCTGAGACTAGTTTCTATTACTTCCAGAGTGGCGGCTTGAGGTATATTGGTGTAGAGGGCTTCCACGTTGAGGGTGACCAGGAGGTCAATGGCAATGCCCTCACCCAAGCGATCAAGAAGGTTTGGAGCTGCAGTGGTGTCTTTGAGGAATGATGGGGTCTTGGTCACCAATGGTTGCAGGTAGTGATCACAAAACTGGGAAAGAGGTTTGAGGATGGATCCAATTCCCGACACTATTGGTCTCCCTGGTGGTGGTATGGTGGATTTATGGATCTTGGGTAGGGTATAAAAATAGGGTATCTTCGGATGGTCGTTGATCAGGAAAGCAGACTCCTTTTTGCTGATCCAACCCTGTGTTTCTGCTGAAAATGCCATAGATGTTATGTTCTTGCTAAGTCGTGCTGTAGGGTCTTCCCTAATTGGGGTGTAGTAAGCCCGATCACATAGGAGACACTCACACTCCAGGTTGTAGTCAGCAGTATTGAGGATAACGATGGCTCCTCCTTTGTCTTCAGGTTGTATCATAATGGAGCTGTCGTTCCCGAATCCGCATTGCTTCGGTCTCTAATCTGGACATGTTGAAAAAGGCATTCTTATGTGCGCATTGCTCCACATCCTTAGGGACCGCCTGCTCAAAAGTGAGAACCTCTGGGGGGACCATTCCTGTAGTGGGAGTGAATGTCGAGAGGGTTGTGAAGACCCGAGTCGGTGGTTTCTACAGGTGGTTTGTCCAAAAAGAACGCATGCAGATGGATCTTCCTGAAGAAACAGTGTAGTTCCTGTGCGGTCCTGAATTTGTCATCTCTTGGAGTGAGACAAACCCTAAGCCTCTGCGAAGGACGTTGGTTTACATCTCGCTCAGTTGCCTGGTGGACAGGTTCACAATCAGTTTTTCTTGCTGGCCGTTTGACTCCTGGTCTGCCGTGAGGTCCCCGTCTCTGGTGTTTGCCACTGAACGTGCTTCTGCTGAGTGCCTCTTCTTCTTCCTCTCCCGCTGCCCCAGCCTCTGCCTAAAAAGGGGATGGGGATAGTAGGGTGTTGGGAAGGCATGGGGTGGTCCCGGGGGGTGCCAACCTGTGGGGGCATCCTGGTAAGATGGTGCACCGTAACCCATCAGTGGTGGTGGTTCTGGGTTCCTGCGTGTCGTCGTATCCTCTGCTACCAGAGCTGGAATTACTGCTAGATGATGAGTATCGAGTGCGAAAGGTGGTGCTCTCATCGGATGACTAGTCACCAGTACCAACCTAATCTTCCTTCAGGTAGGGTTAAACGTATTCTTTATCGAACTTCTTGATGTCCTTCTGTAGTTTATTTATCTTTTGTTTAAGTAGATACTCCCTGTTTTCACTGGTCTCGGTGTTGATTTCCGCTAATATGTTCTTGTTTGCGGTAATTTGATTGGTAGTCTTAAGGGAATTCTCTGCCATAGTGATCCTGATAAGAAGGTCATCGGGTAGGCGTTTGGCAGGGTTGATGTTAAGGCTCAGCCAGTCCCTGGTGCATTTCCATGCAACAAGGGACCACTCCCTCCGGAATACCATATCTTCTAAGAAAATGTTAAAGTACTCCACCTGAAGAATTTGTGTACATAACGTGATTAATAAAGGTCTATGTAACATTTATATATTAATGTGACAGGAAAAGTTAACAAAATGTGTCCTATTGTGAAGTTAATAAATTAGACTGTGTATGTGTAAACGAACACTTAAAGATTTATATGTGTGACAAATTATTACTATGCAGGTGCATTTAGCATTACATCTTTGTAATCCTTTACAATGTATACTTGTCTTAAGAAGTTGCATTTATTGTGTGCATAGAAATGTGCACATATTCTGTAACCCTGTGGACTGTTAAAGTTGACTAGAGTGGGATTTGTGATACCTGTTCAGTTTATGCTCACATTTAAAATCTAATGTGCCCTTTATATTTAACCTTCAATGCAGAATGCATTTGCTTGTATTTTATTTACACTACAGGTATGAACAAGGCCTCATTAGTTAGCATAGATGGGGTTTGTTTTCATTAGATAGCAAGTTAAAAGAAGATGAAGTTGGCAAGGAGAAGAGTGGTACAGACAAACGCAGTTGTAACTTATCGACGTGTGAAAGGTGGTGCAAGTATTCAGTAATGCCAGAGACATGGAAATTCAATAGCAAGGATCACATGGGATTATCTAACCTGAATGCAATTGATATTTTATGCTGAAAAGTAGTGATGGACAGAGAGCAGATCTATGCTTCTGCTTGTGTGGCTTTATGCTTCTTGACCTATGGTTGGAGTGACTTCTACTGAAGACTCCGACAGCTGACACCTTTCTAATTTTACCTTTACTAAATTCTTCTTAGTTTGGAGTTGCCTTTAAGGTAGTGTAGGTAGAGGTATCTTGCTCATGCTTGTTTATAAAAATCAACTGTTACAATTCAATTTTCAATTCTTTTTCCTGATCATCTGTCTCATCATCATAGAGTTAGTTGTCTGCTTTGTATTATAGAGGTTAAATCTCTTCAGATTGTTAAGCTCCTTAAGTACAGAATTCATATATCATTTTGGACACTTGACATACACTTTAGTGACCTGAAGTGATTGTTACAATTGTGAAATGTCCAAACAAAGGTAACCTGTTTGCAGTTTTTACTAATATTGGTACAACATTACAGCATATGTTGAAAGACATTGATTCTTATTTTAATTATTAATACTAATAAGTATGAAGATTTTAGAGCCTACTGAACACACAGTACAAAGGTATTCTTGGTGCATATCTTTTTTGGTGAGTTCAGTTCACTGTTCTGAACAAGAAAGGCCAACCATTGTGAGGTGTTGAACAGTTCCCAGAGAGACATAATTATGAATAAGAGACAACATCGTACATGATATAGGAGATCTCATGGAGAATGATAACTGTGAGCAAGTGTCTTCTGAAAATGTTGCCAACATGCATGTGCTTACGCTTATATAGAACCAAAGTTTGAGAGTATTGAAGCCGGTGAAATGTGAAAGCTTGGTAACTGTGTTGTGGTCAAACTTCATGATCTGTTCTGTTTACACAGATCCAATAACTCTATTGTAAATGTCATTTCAGCATCGTCCATGGCATGCAAAGTAGAAGTTACCAATGTAGGCAGGGAAGCAGCTGGCCATGGTCTTTCTGGTGAAGACATCACCGACAGCGAGGGGACCAGTGGGTGGGAGGGTGAGGAGAGGGCAACAGAGGCCACCAGCGACACCACGTCTTCAGAGGCGTCCTCCAGTGAGCACTCCCTAGTGGTGGAGGACCCTACTGCTCCAGCTACACCTGCATCATTGTTCGCCACCCAGAGTAACATCCCTACCCTCCCTCTTGCTCCCCCCAATTGGCCTACCCAGGGCCTCTAAAATGCCTGGGATCTCTTTTTCTGCAGGCACCTGCCCCCTGCCCCTGTCTTCCCGGCTTGTGCTGAATGAGGAGCCTATTGACCTCCTCTGGAGCATCGCTATAGGGCAGACTGCCCTGCTGAATGCAATCCAGAGACTTAGTTACCATATGTAACAAATGGTAACTTACCCAGAAGGCACTCCCAGTGGTATGTCAATCCTTCAGTGGCCATTTCAAGCTATGGCCTCCTCATTCACCACATCCTCCCAGCCATCCCAACCTTCTGCCCCTCCTCCTGCCCCTTCCCCTCCCCCATTCCAATTCCCTTTTCCCAGCCCTGTCGAAAGCACACTCATACCTTTTCATGCACCCACTCAAATAGACACAAGCAGCACAGAAACATACAGAAACACCTCAATAAAATTGCAGGTGCTCATCCAAATATACAGACAGCACACCCACCACAGCAACTGGACTTTGCAAGGAGGGCACCAAGTGTGCCCTTCAAGCAGACTGTGTGGCAAGCGCTCCTACTCGGCCCCAATACACTAAACCCTGTCTGAGAAGTGGTCACACGTCCATGTGACAGGATACCGATTGTTCTGCCTTCCCCTGCTCGAGCTTGGCTCAGCATCAGGAGGGCAGAATCGTGTCTCTGGTCGGCAGCAGCCATGTTGTGCTGTCCGGGTCTAGAAGACTGGTACTGGGAGCACAGAGGGTCTCCCGGAGGAGCTTTACAGTACATACACCGTTTCTGGTGTGGGGGTATTATTCCAATATGTTTGATATCAAACATGATAGGATTCGTTACAGCCAGTTTCGAGATGGTCACCGCCTAATGACGCAGTGCCCCTCTATATGTTATTTTTTTTTTCTTCAAAACATCTGTTTATTAAATTTTCAGATTTTGTTGCAATTACACACAGTGGCCTATACAATATTCTTCAAACTTTGCTGTAAGTTAACAATATTAGACCATACACCCTACACCCTAATTACTACTTACATATTTTAACATTGTTTCTACTATTTGTATTCTGCATCCATTCGACAGCTCATTTCCAGGTCCAGGTCTGTTCTTATGACCGGTTTAATTGTTTTGCCTTTGGTATACACTCCCGTACAGATGATTAAAACAAGTTTTAACAAAAAGAACATTAACTTCTGAGCATTTGACAGCAACTGTCCTATAAAACATATTGTGAGAGGACTGTAACATGCAATTCCCCCTTGATTCACCTAGTACTATATTATCTAAGCGGGCCTCATATGCAACGTGATGTGTCGGTTTAGCTGTTTGGGTGGGATGGGGTGTGTCATAACTATAATGGGTAGGTTACCAACAGCCAATGCAGCGCTCTTGCTGAATGACTACGCATTGTGTGTATGGTGGTGAGGGACGTGTCTGCAAGCCCTACTACTGTGCCGCATGCCACCCGTCACCGCAAAGCCACAGGCACATCAATGAATGGGCGTGGATAGAGGAGGGGGCCGGGCATCTCAAACCACCCGTGCAGTGGAGGGCACATTCGTGCGCGACTCTCCAGAGAGCGTGACAGATTCCCCAGTGATGAAAGGGTAGGAGATCCCACACCACCTACTCGCAATCCTAGAAACTCCTGCAGTATGGTTTCCTAGCTCGGTGCTATAGGTTCTTTGCTTAGGCCACAAATATCTTCTACTCGGAGTGCTTTGCTCTCTGCTCTAGCCCATACCAGCAGCAATTGACACCACGCTGACACCACTGGGATCTGGCTTCTTCCATTTTTTTGTCATCAGTCGTTTGGCAGTTAGCATACCAAAATTAAGAAAGCGAGAAGTAACCCTAAACTTCCTGCCTCTGCTGAAAAGTGTAATAAACACTCCTCCCAGGTGTGCTCCAGACGACGGCCAGTTGACGTGACTAGTGTGTCATGCACTTGGTGCCAGTAAGTGCACAAGGAAGGTGCTGGCATCTGGGACACGCTGAATCGGTTCTCCTGTAGAACCTGTTGATTTTCTCGGGAGTGAGGTAAGCTCGTTGCAGTATATAATGTTGGATAAGCCTAAAGCGTGAGTTCCGCAGGATGTGTATGGGGCTAAGCAACGCCTCTGTCCACTCCTTTTCTGCAATGGAATACCCTATGTCTGCCTTCCGCTTCTGTCTGAGAGGCAACATAGTTATTGCCGTGTGGATTCGGAATGACTCTGCAAACCATCTGGTGAGGTGTCTGCCCTTGCCCATAACATGTAAATATTGGATGGCAGGGTGCACAGGACATTCTGTGTCCTTGTCTCCTCATCTACCACTGAGCGCCGCTATAAGGGAGTAATACTGCAAAAACTGACAAGATGGTATTCCTCACTCATCTACTAAAGCCTCAAATGGTAGAAGCACCCATCTTGATAGAGATCCCCATCGTCTGTATACCAAAAGCCAACCAGTTCTCTAGTTCTGTAGCCGCCTCTACAAGGTGTATCCTGTAGTGGCAAAGCTGGGGCATACGGGGTTGCTGTGCGTGTAATGTATAGACTTCTGCGGTAGGCTTTGTATCCAACCTTGAGCAGCAGCTGCTCTAGCAGTTTGCACCATACGCATGGGTGGAATATGCGAAGTATATTGTCAAGCGACCGAAGCAGGCCTCCCGTGGCTGTATCAGATATGTGCAGCCCCGCCATCCACTTTGCCACCCACTGGAGCTGCGAGACCAGGTAATAGGGCTCCATATTTGGAACCGCGAGACCACCTTTATCAGTCGGGAGGTAAAGTTTCGAAAGAGCTTCTCGGCAGTGAGATTCATTTCAGATAAACTCCCTCATCACCGCCGCAAACCTCTGAAATAAGCTGGTGCCACATACACAGGGAGATTAGTAAAGAGGTACAGAAACTTAGGGAGCACCACCATCTTCAAAAGTGCAATGCGGCCCGCCACTGCCAGTGGAAGCATACGCCAAAAAGACATCTGCAATTGCAGCGCTGTGATTGCTCTCCCTAGGTTGCCCTCTAGTAAGTTGTCTTGCTGGCGATAGGCACAGATTGCTAGATATCGGAATGTGTCAGGCTGCCAGGGAATGCACCCATCATTGTATCGAGTATGAGATCTGTGTGTCCGTGCCTGAAAGGGTATAGACAGGATTTGTTCCAATTGACCCTCAGCCCGGATAATGACGCAAAAGTAGAGATTGTGGAAGTCAGTGTAGCCGTAAGGGAGTGCATGTCCCTGAGGAAGATCATAATATCGTCCGCATACAAGGACACTGCATGCGTGCCATCCCCAAGGGAAATACCCCATTCCATGCCCTGCATTCTGAGTACTGCTGCTAGTGGCTCCACTGCCAGGGTGAATAGCAGGGGAGACAGGGGCCATCTCTGACGGGTGCCTCGGCCAATCTGTATGGGTTCGGAGATAAGGCAGCCTGTCTTTACTCTGGCTGTTGGTTGTGTGTACAATAACTGAGCCAGATGGAGGAATCGACCCGTGATTCCAAACTTGCTAAGTACCGCAAAGAGGTAGTCCCACTCCAGCAAATCAAATGCCTTTTCCAGTTCTAAGACCAGGCAGCCAGAATGCGACCATCGCTGGGGGGAGTAAGCGGCAACTCTGACGAAACACCGTATATTCAGCAACGTGCTACGGGCTGGAACGAAGCCATTCTGATCAGGTCCAACCAGCGCCAGCACCATTGGGACCAGACGACCAGCAAGCACTTTAGCCAGTATTTTGTAATCTGTATTTAGCAGAGCTAACGGACAATATGAGCCGGGCCTTTATCCGGCTTAGGCAGTGAAACAATTAATGCCTCCCGAAGTGAGAGGGGGAGAGAGCCTGCATCAAGTGAGGCATTATATAGCTGCTGTTGGTGCGGCGCTAGTATGTGTGCATAAGCTTTGTAGTAGTCAGAAGGAAGGCCATCCATGCCCGGGGTTTTGCCTATGGCTAGTGCCCATATCGCCGTCCCGATTTCCATGGGAGTGAGAGGCTCTTCCAATTCCAATAGTTGCGCCTTGACCAGGGTCGGGAGCGTGACCTGGGAGAGAAGGGCAGTTAGTTGTGCATCATTGAATGTGTTTCTTGATGTGTATAGGACCTTGTAATAGCATGACAGTACTGCATGGATTTCAGCTTGTGCATAGCATAATCGACCAGTGTCATCACGGAGGGCAGATATGGGCTTCAATATCTTATCTTGTCGAATGAGCCATGCTAAGAGACGGCCCACGCGGTTCGATTGTGCATGCACTCTGGCTGAGTGCGCTTGCGAAGTTAACACATCTAAGACGGTACTCAGGTCTGCCAGCTCACTACACTTGGCTTCAAGTGGCACTATACCATCCGGATTGGCTACCCAATTAGCCTCTAGGTGCTCGAGCTCACCCTCCACCCTCCCCACCTCCACCTCCAGGTATGTACGGATGTTCCAGTTGATACCCAGGCATCTACCCCTGAGAGTCACCTTAAACTCCTCCCATTCCATGATTGTGCTTCCTGCCGACCCCCATTGAGTTCGAAGTATTCGATCGTGGCCGCAACCATTGCTTCCCGAAACAATGCGTCCCCCAGAGCCAACGGCCGGAGGTGCCATGTGGGTATCACTGAGCGAGGCGCCTCCCATTTGTGACACATCGGAAGGGTATTGCGGTCAGAGTGTGTGAGACCAAGATAGTCTGTGTTTTCTACCCTAGGGTGAAGCAACAGAGAGCCCACTATTCGGTCAATTCGTACATGCAAGTCGTATGGGACTGAGTAATAAGAGTATATTCTTGTGTCAGGGTGTCATACCCGCAACAGATCCGCCAGTATCCAATGATGCATCCAGTCCCTCAGCGCCCAAGCATTAGTCAGAGAGTGTGTGTCAGTTAATGGGGGGAAAGAACTATCTAGCGTTGTGTCAATTACAGCATTAAAATCTCCCCCTATCAGCCATGGGAGACCGCTCCACCCCGCCAAGATAGTTGAGAGAGATCAGAGAAATAATGGCTGGTCAGTATTTGGGGCATATATCACATCCAGTATAAGCAACATACCGTTTAGACGGCCTTTTAGAAATACATATCTCCCTTGTGGGTCTATTTTTACCTCCTCCGCCACTAGCGGAGTCCCAGCCAGTCCCAATCAACGTTTCTCTTGCATATGAGGAGTAGCCTGTAGCGTAGACCTGTCCTCGCCAGCGGCGTCGCAAGCGCTCCGCCTCCAGCAGGGTCAGGTATGTCCCCTGTAAGAGAGCAATGTGGGTAGACCCACGCCTGAGGTAGGAGTAGACAGCATAACACTGTGCAGGTGTGTGCATACCCCTCACATTCCATGTTATTATGTTAGTGTGTGACATTGTTGCTGTGGTAGCTTGTGACTCTCACTATCCCACCAAATTTCCCAGTAGTCCCATGTCCAATTGGGTATGTCCTGTGTATGGGGAGAACCACAATGCATAGGACAGCAATGTTCAGTAACTAGATAGTGAACAGTACAACTAATAGAACACAACTTACAAAACATTAATGGGGCAGATATGAAGCAGGGATCCGCCCAAACTGGCGTATCACCCTGTGGCACTGAGTGCCCTTCCCCAGGCATGATGGGTTCAATACACATACCCGAGGTGGTTTGAGGGGGGTGGGAAACCACTGTGTCCCTGTGCCCTTTTGTCTTAGTGAACCGTTAGCCATAATGGCTACCCGTGACCACCCATTACAGTGCGACATCTATATGCATTACCTGTTTAATCCCCTCCCTTCGTTTGTTTTCCAGCAAGTGTTGGCTACAGAGGAAAAGGAACCGGCACCCTAAACCCACACGCGTGGGCGGCGCCATTAAGGGACCCATGGACAGCTATACCCTGAGGTATATTTCTAAATCCTTGACGTTTCGGGTTAGATAATGTGATCAGACGCTTGTGGCGTCACCTCTGGCGGCGTCGGTGTATCAGTTTCTGAGGTGTGGCCAACTACAGAGTCCTCTTCGCTTGTGGATTTCTCTCTGTCATTTTCTAGGTCTGAGGAGTGGAGTTCGGTGTGCAGTGCAGTCGCAGTGCATATGGCATTTATACGCTTTGAAATCAATTTGCCCCAGGTTAGGCACTGCAACCAGTTGCTCATTCCTGTTGGTGCGCCTCCGCTTGCCTCGGTTGCGATGGCTCACAGCTCCAGGGCCTCACTCCACTGCAGTGGGCCGCGCCATTGCCGCTGTATAGCCTGCCTGCCCCATCCAGTTCCACGCGTCTTCCGGGTCATCAAAGAACCAAGTGTTTCCATTGTCCATTGCACGAAGACGGGCAGGAAAAATCTGTGAATATCGCATGTTCAGTTTGCGCAGTCGACGTTTAACCGACAGAAAAGAGTGGTGTTGTTTCTGGACGGCTAAGGTGTAATCCGGGAGCATCATCAACACAGCACCATTCAGTTTGATCTCTTGCCTACGGCGCGCTTCCCGTAGGATACTGTTACGGTCCCTGTAGTTGAGCAGATGAAACAGGAATGGTCTGGGACTGTCTCCTGGTGGTGGCCTTCGCGCTTGCAACTGGTGCGCCCTTTTTAACTACAAATTGCACTGACAGATCTATTTCGGGCATCCATTCGCGTAGCCAGCTCTCAGTGAACTTCATAGTATCTTGGCCTTCAGGCAGGCCTATCACATGTATATTATTGCGGCGTGATCTGCCTTCCGCATCTTCCACTCTGTCTTCAAGGTTCAGATATACGGGCCAGGAGCGCTTGCAGTGTGGAGTTATTCTCTCGTCTGGCAGGCTGCAACTCTTCTAATTAAAGTTCAGTTTCGCGCTGATTGTCTGCTAGTTAACACTGGTCGGCCCGCAGATGATTAAAATCAATGGTTATTTTATCGATTTTGCTTTCAAGCGACGTCCTCGTGCTTTTTAGAGCTGCACTATTCTACCCCACTGCGGTGAGTACATTGTCTATTTTGCCGTTTAGTACCGTGTCTGACCGCCCCAACCTAGGAGGGACGTCTCGTTCCGGAGCATTCCCCAACGCTTCAATGGTCCCGCTAGGATGGGCGTAGGATTAAATCGGAGGCGTCCCATGACCAGCTGTTGGTCGTGGGCATCTGGCAGTCTGTGGTAACCACCTAGTGTCTGCGTGTGTGCGCTATACTCAATTTCACCTCAGGCTACAAAGGGGCAGTGCAATAGTATGACCCTCCAGCCTCCGCCACCAGTTCGGCACAGCTGTTCAGTGATCTTGTAGGGACAGGTTTATGTATCCAGTCACACTTTTTCCCCCAGCTGAGGGGACTTCCCATGTGCCATCTATACTTCTCCGGTCCTTACAGCGAGCGACCCTTTGCTAATGTACCTCACCAGTATCCATAATTATAGAGAGGCAACTCTGTTGGACAGTGTCAAAGCGACAACCGGTCGCAGCAACCCCTACTGGATCCCCCGGTCTGCTGTGCTATCTGGTCAGGTTCCTCTGCCTAACGTATGCCAGTGTACAGGACTCCCAGGTTCACTATAGTTGGCCGGAATACAGGGCCTCAACAGCACCAGGCAGCGGATAGGAGCCCCAGCAGGGACTTCCAAAACAGAGTTCCTGAGTGCAGCAGTAGGCGTTCATGGGTGGCAGGCCGAAGGAGCGTAAACAGGCCCACCCCAATGACTACAAGTCTCCATAAGCGTCTGACTCTTCCCCTGTCTGGATAATACTATGCGCTCTAGACACTCCAAAACTCCCCAGAGTGTGTTCATCCAACAGTGCACAAGCAGAAGGTGGAGAAGGGGGAAACCCCACTCAGGTTCATAATGGAGGTGCACCAGCCCCCCCCCGACATGTGTCCAATCCGACCCCTGGGTCTTCGCAGTCCCCCGCCCCCTAGCGAAGGTTCCCTCTGGGCAAGGAGAGAGCAGGCACACTAAGGTTAGGCTCAGTCCAAACCGTGAACCTGTCTCGTCATACAGCCTCACGATGAGGGGAAGAGAGGGGTGGCCCTGTATAGCAGGCAGATGTCAGTAGATTCCCCCACGGCCCGGATCCGATCCAACGCCTGAGCCTTTACAGTCGCCACAACACTGACCAGGAGGGGAGAACATCCAGCTCGTCCACGTCACTTCCAGGATACTCCCACTTCCGGAGCACGCGGCCTAGGCCCGATCCGGCCTCCGGGCACAGCCAAACAATGGCACCCAGGCAGAGGGAGTACCAGCCATCAGTAGGAGGGGCTTGGCCTCCCACAGGCCCACGTGCCCCCACGGCCTGAACCCGAATTGACCTCTGGACTGCAAAGCAGAGGGCCCGTGGCGGAGGTAGAGGTGGCCCCCCAAACAGCGAGACGGCACAAGAACTAAGTCGGCAGCACTCACCTCGCAGTACCCGCCGGTGCAGCCAATGCAACAGGGCTCACCGCTTCGGGTGACCTCCAGCCCCCAATCCCTGCTCGCAACCAATCCAAGCAGTATCGCAGGTAAGTGCTGTCTCCCTCATGTTACCGCCGAGCCTGCACAGACTTCGTGGCACAGACTCCATGCCACAGCTATGCACACGAGCCCTGGGACAGGGCCGACAGGCCTCACAATGACTCCCCGAGGTAATGTGGTACTCCTCACCCAGCCGCGTCTATTTCCCCAGGGCAGCAATCATCAGCACACTGCGCAGTATCCACGAGCTCCTCTCTTTCTCAATACGCAAAGGCCTCACATCCGGTGCCGAGAACAGACTGAGCAGGGAGCAGGCCCAGGCCCAGGCCCAAAAATCACTCCTGCTCCGATAGGCACAGCTGGCCACTGCCCCTCACATCAGGCGGCCAGGAGGGTGCATTGGGCAGGTTTAGCTGCTCGATGAAAGGCAGGATGGCACCCTGGAGGCCCAACAAGCTAGGATTTTTGACGGATGTAGGGCCAGGGGTACAGAGCCTCAGGTAAGTGTGACCGCCATCTTGGCTCGTTGGCCATGCCCGCCCCTCTATATTTTATATGGCTGTTTCACTTACAACCCAGGAGAATGGACTTCCCAAGCTGTAGGGGTGTCCTGCTCATTCAGGGGCACCCTCGCGATTAGAACCAAGCACCCTGCCTTCAGGATTGCAAAGGCCTGCTGTAGGGGTGACTTATAGGTTTTAAGTGCAGTGACCTTAGATCTAGGTAAACCTATATCTTTCGTAAGTGGTGCTAGCACCAACTTACACAAGCTGCAATGGCAGGTCTGTATTTACAAATGGAGTGGTCTCCCATAGGTGGTATAATACATGCTTCAGCCCATGTGGGACCCCTGGTTTACCTATGCCCTGAGTACCTTAGTACCATATACTAGGGACTTATAAGGGTACACCAGTGTACAATCAGGGATGTACCTAAGTTCTCAACATACCAATTTAGGGGAGAAAGCACAGAGACTGGGGTCCTAATTAGCAGGATCCCAGTCAGACTAGTCAGAAAACAGTGTTATATCAAGCAAAAAGTGGGAGTAACCATAAGAAGCAGATCCTACTTTCCTACGGTGTGGTAAACTTATAGTCACTCCACACTCTATCCACATGGCAGTAATATAACTACACATGAAGTGGGTACCTCTGTCTGTTAAAACCTCCTTTGGGAACCCCACTCTGGAAAAGATTCCAAGTAGGGTCTTGGCCACTAGAGGAGCTGTAGTTGTTCTAAGGTTAATGGCTTCTGGGTACCTAGTGGCATGGTCCACTAGTATGTAACTGTGTCCAGATGCAATTGAGTGGTCAAGGGACCAATAATGGCAATCTCAAACCTTTCAAAGGGGACTCCAACCTCTGTGGTACCGCATAACTTCCCACTGGCCTGGCAAGTGGCACAGGAATGACAACACTCCTTGGTGTCTTCAGACCGATGGGGCCAGTGAAAGTGAGGCACAAGCCTGTCCCAAGTCTTGCTTTGCCTTAAGTGTCCTGCAAGAGGAATATCATGTGCCAGGGAGAGGAGAAAACCTCTGAACGTCCGGGGTATTACCAACCTCCTGGGGGCACCAGGCTCGGGGTCTCTACCTTCAGAATACAGAAGCCCATCTTCCCAATAGACCCTATGGTGTCCACTGATATTCCCTGCTTCCTCATTGACAGTCTGCTGCCTGAGGGGTTCACGAGAGAGGCAGGTCTTCTGCCCCAAACTCAAGTCTGCCCTGGAAGGGCTCCCTTCCCCCATGAACTCTGCCTGGTCAGGCCCAAGTTCCTCTGGGACAGTTCCTTCACAGGGGCTGAGATCATCTCCTTCAGGAGGGTGATCTTCACTGGGAGTTTGTGAGGTGGGCAATTCCTTGCCCTTCCTGCTACTTCTCTTGGGAAGCACCTGGTCAAATCTTTCAGGATCCAGGGCTTTGTCAGTGGTGAGCTGTTTGGCCTGAGCCCTGGTGACAGCAAACACACTGGCAGAGATGCCCATAATCTCTGCATGAGTCCTGAACTCCACTTCAGCCCAGGCTGAAGTTTCTAGATCATTGCCCAACAAACAATCTACAGGTAGGTCTGGAGATACCACAACCTTCTTAGTTCCAGTTACCCCTCCCTAGCTGAGGTTCACAACTGTCAAAAAATAGTAATTCCTGACATTGCTAGCGTTCGTGACTTGGAACATTTGTCCAAGTATGATCTGAACAGGGGACACAACTTTCTCTGTCACCATAGTGGCACTAGCCCCTGTGTCCCTGTAAGCCATTGTTCTTTTCCATTTATCAAAGGATGTTGGGTCTGATTCACAAAACTAATCTGAGACGAAATTCTAAATTTACCATTCTTGGTATTCACAGAAATCACTTACGGCTCCTATCTTTACGTCCGCACTCGGACCAGAATTTCCACACCCAGGGCAGAATTTTGGCACTCGGGTCAGAAATCCCGTACATGGACCGGAATTTCCGCACCCGGGCCGGAATCAATCAGGGGAATTGTAAGCGTGCTACTCACCTGTGAGGGTCTCAAGGCGCTGAGGGGGGGGGGGGTCCGCCGATCTGTTAGCCGAAGAGCCAGGTCTTTAGGGTCTTCCTGAAGGTGTAAAGGAGGGGGCACGTCTGATGTCTGCTGGTAGTTCATTCCAGGTCTTGGATGCAATGTGAGAGAAGGATCTTCCGCCTTCTCTGGCTCTGTCGCGATGCGCAGGGTTTCGGCCAGTGCGAGGTTGGAAGATCGGAGGTTCCTTTTGGGTGCGTGGAAGTTGATTCTGTCGTTGAGGTATTTGGGTCAGTTGTTGTGTAGACATTTGTAGGCACGAGTGAGGATTTTGAAGGTGATTCTTTTCTCCACGAGGAACCAGTGGAGTCTCCATAGGTGTTGGCTGATATGTTTGTGCCAGGGAATGCCGAGGACGAGTCTGGCGGCGGTGTTCAGTATTGTCTAGAGTTTGCGGAGGAGGGACTTGTTGAAGCCGGCGTAGAGCGCGTTTCCATCAGGCCCGGACTGGCAATGCCGGGCACCGGGCAATCCCCCGGTAGGCTGCCAGGGTTGGGCGCCGTTTTTTTGGCCAGGGGCCGGTTTTGTTGCTGGGTGGGGCTGGGGCCGTTTTTTTTGTACACTCAATAGTCAGTCACTGACTCACTACTGTACTCTGCTGCGTCTGCGTGCGTCTCACTCGCTCCGGAGCCTCCGTGCGTAAAAAGCACAATTTAATCAATCTCTGCTTGAATGGATAGGATTCTCTTAATTTCAGTCACCTGTGACCGCGTTCTGTTCAGGATAAATAATGCATTGGAGCAGGCGCAGCAGTGCCATTTTAGGGGGTGGGTAGGTCGCAGACGTCTTCACCGCTACGTCTGCGCGGCCTGCTCTTAGTCTTCAGTTCACCCACCTTAGGGGGGTGGGGCGGGCGCGTCTGTTGGTGATGACACATGCGCATTGGGCTTTGCGCAATAAAAAGTGCGCCTGACCCGCATTCCAGAGCCCAGCGACTGCGACGACGAGAGGCCCTCTCCCGGCACCCCATAATTTAATTATTTCTAGCCCTGGCCTGGCCCCTGCCTGTCCCAGTGTCCCACTCCCTGCTGTCGACTGTCTGCCGCCCGCCGCCAGGTGAGTGTCGTTTGCATTTTTGCAAATTGCATTTAAAATCAGATAATGCACAGCAGAAGGTGCAGTAGGAGCGCGGGGTCAACGGGTAGGTAGGTAGGACTGAAGTTAGTACATGTAGGCAACTGCGGGAGGGGCAGAGCTTAAGACCAGAGGCCAGAGGGCCACCACAGTGGGACAGGAAGTGTGCATTTATCTAGTGAACATAGCGCTAAAACGAGGCAGCTTTTTCTGCACAGCCGCATCGCCCCATCTCTGTTTTCTATGCTCTTTGCTGAGTGCCTGCTCCTGCGCCCCGGTCTCTGGGGCTGCCCCTGACAGGAAGTAACCAGCTCACATCACATGAGCACAGAGGCGCAACTAGAGCCAAATTTCGGGGGGGGGGGGGGGCTAAGAAAAAATTTCGGGGGGTGGGGCTGAATCTTTTAAGCCATAGGCAGAGTGGAGCTGCAGGGGCTCTTGGAAGGGGTGAAACACCAGAGAGGCCTCATTAACATGCAAATCGTCTTTTAAAGACCTCTGAAGTGCTCGGGTGCGGCTGTGTGTGCACCGGGAAGCTGTCTCATCCCGGGCTGCCACACACGACGGGGGGGGGGGGGGGCTGAAGCCCTGCGAGTCCAATGGGTGTTGCGCGCCTGTATGAGCATTACCTGTCTCCAGCAGGCAGATGACAACACATGGGCCATATTATCGGCCCACAGGAATATTGTACAGTTGTGCATTTTGCAATGGTGATCAGTGAAAAGGAGTGACTCTCATGTGACACTTCCAGGCTGCAGCTTCAATGTGCTGATGCAGTGGCCCTCTTAGATGAGGGGATTCAGCCGGTGAGGCCTCATGAAGATTCACCCGTGGTTTACAACGCTACTGCCATTGTGACATATAAGTGTTATTTAAATGTCAGTAACAGCTACTTTTCCCTCTGCTCCTTCGCTGAACAGTAGCACTAGCAGTAGAAATGAGTAGTTAAAATAAGAAGTGATTGCGCTGCTTAGTAAATTAACACCTCTTACTATTAGGGTGACTCTTGTTCTAGTGATAGTTGCTTGGAATTTAAATCATATTGCATGCTCTACAATGGAATTATTCACAATCTTGCGTTAAGTTTTCTTTCAAGCCACTATTGCATAGCATCATCTTATCCGCTGCTTCATCTAGCTGTAGTGACTCGCATATTAACTAGTACACAGAGAAACGTGAATCCCTCTTCTAGACGGTGGATACAGTGCTCTCTGCCGGGGTTTGTGGGCGTGGTGGCAGCATTTATTCCAGCGCATGTATAGGTGTTTGTACCTGTGCATTAAGGAGAAGAAGCGCACCGCCTCCCCTGTTTAAAAAATGTTTCCACACTCTCAACTCTGGGGTCTTTCGCGCCCATATGTTTGAAAGCTCGATGAAGAGGGGCCACAGAATAATTGGAAGTTTGCCTCCTGGTTCTCCACCGAGGGACTCTTAGCTCTGGCCCGCTTTCTGTCTGTGCTTGACATTAGGGGTCTGCAACGTATGGCATCTGGAGTGTGTGTAGAGAAGAGGGGGGGATGGATAGATTCATCATGGCACTGTGGGCCGGGCCGGAATTAAACAAAAGGTAAAGGCCACCCCACCCCCCCAAATGCCCAGGCCCAGCCTGGGCCTATACCTTTTTGTTTAATCCCCGGCCCGGTTCTGCGCAGGATGCACAGCGCACTAGCGCCCTGGCCCCTGAGTGTGGATTTATTTGTGAGCAGGCCTGCCTGCTCTGGTTCCTCCTGCCACTGCCCTCGGGCCGCCCAGCGCCACCAGCAGTGCAGCACTGACCTCAAACCCTGATGAGCTCAGGTCAGATTCTGTAAAAATTAGTTTTCTTTTCGTCAGGGTCAGGTGTTGTCTGTTGTTCGTGTGTGTGTTGACTCCGAGCAGGGCCAGGCCAGCTGAAATGTTCCGAGCCAGCAGGCAGGATACATGTCGTGTGCTCCCTTTGGTGGTGCAGTGCTGCTTGACTCTTGGGGACTGTAACTGGGGCAGAGGTTGGGGTCAGCAAGTCTGCTTAAAATATATTTTTCAGCACAAGCCCCAACTTAGGGCTTGTGCTGAAAAATCTATTTTAAGCAGACAACAGGGCTTTGTAGTGTGGTGTTTTTTTTTACACAAGTGTTTTGTTTTCCACTGGCCACTGGTGTTGCCACTGGCACTTGCTGCTTAGGCTAACGTGTAAATTTATAGGAGCCCTCGGTGCGTTCCCCCTTGACTCTGGCTCAGTTGGTTTGTGACCTATATTTTTTTTAATTGTTCGGATTTCAGTCCGGATTTCACAAGAAAGGAGTTTGGGCTGTTAAAATGCGCACTTGTGTGTTCACTGTTCAGCAGATGGTTCACTTCTAAAAGATGCGATCGGGCCACAGTGACGGTAGCTGCAGTTCCCAGTGTGCAATCTGACAGAAGTTTTCGAAAGAGACTTGCTGTTTCATAATACCCAATTCTTTTGTGTTCTATGATATTTCTATTTCAATGTCTAAGGAACAAATTATATATACACATATATATATATGTGTATATACACATGTACATACATGTGTGACAAATCACTCAAATTTGATATGAGAACCCTCACTCACCAACCTGGTTGATGACATGCTTCATCATAGGGTTCCACCAGAGATGCCTACTGCATCCCTGGTGTGCTTCAACGCTTAATTAAAGCGGAGCTCAATGGTGGTTATGTGCCTATCAAAAAATTGTGTGATAAGTGAAAAAGTGCAAAGATTTCAACCAAAATAATTTTGATGGCGGAAAAACCGGCACTGAATAAAAGCAGGTGAAATTGGATGTTCCTCGCTGGTTTAAGTTGACCAGGTACATCCTACTCATTAGTGGTCGACATGTTTCAGCTTCTAGACGTATTACACAAAGCTTTCTTCAGGACCCAAAAAGGCACCACGGCGGTATAAGCACGCTAAGGCATACCCTAACCTGTCGTGCAATAAACCAAAAGAACTCACGGTTTTGTAGATGACTTTCAAGTATTTCCCAAAAGCCAAGAGTGTGTGTAAACAAAGACCACACAGCTCCTTAGCTACCGTTGGGTGGCAGGACTCAAAAAACAAGATTCAGTATGAATCACCGCCGGCCGAACACCTACTGCGTCCCAACAGACCCGAATAGTATTCGTGTTTTTGGCCTCAGAAAGCTGAAAAGGCTGGGTCTGCCTTGCATTGATTCTAATGTGTAACAAATTAGCTGCACAGAGTTCTCGACAGAAGGCACAGTGTTAAGCAAATGACATCACCAATCCTCTGATGACATCACAGAGTTGATCCACAGTTGATCGTTACACACCATATGGGGGGCTGGTCTCACTTTTACTTTGTTCTCTCTGATTCACTACTTATGTCTATTTTTGGTGCTCTCTGAAAGAATGTCTATGGGTACATATGACTGGGTGGGTAACCTGGTGCTCTTTAAGGTCATCATCTACTATTTACTGTGCTTTGAAAGTTGATACAATTGAAATGTAATGAAAAATGTGCTGTCGTTTTCCAAAATTTTCTAGTAGCTGTCCGGCTCGCTCGCACGCTACGCGCCGGACGGGGGCTGGTCTGCCAAAATTTGCCAGGGCTGCTTTCAGTTCCCAGTCCGGCCCTGGTTTCCATAGTCCAGTCTGCTGGTGATGAGTGTGTGGGTGACTGTCTTCCTTGACTCAGGGGGGATTCATTTAAAGGTCTTGCGTAGGGTGTTGAAGCAGCTGGATGTGACGGCGTTGACCTGTCGGTTCATGGTGAGCGATGAGTCGAGTACAATGCCGAGGTTTTTGGCATGGTCTGAGGGGGTAGGAGGGCGGTAGGAGGTCAGCCACCAGGTGCTGTCCCATGCTGAGGGGGTGGTTCCAAGGACGAGGACTTCTGTCTTCACGGCATTGAGCTTCAGGCAGCTGTTGGTCATCCAGACTGCGAAGTATTGCTTTCTCCACTTCCGGGCCGGAATACCTGCATTCGGGCCGGATGATCATTTTCGTCAATGTTAAACACCTGTCATCTTCATACCCAACAAGGACTAACACAAGACACAAGGGACAAAGGGACTCTATACTTTTCTGTATAAATACAGCACCTCTTGCTATTAGTAGTTAGAGGGAACCGATATTTCCAGGCCGACACACTGCCCAGAGACGCTGAGGCTCCTGCATGCAGTCGCTCCAGCTGACAGTGGTCTAACCATCCCTTGCGGGGTGTCCAACTCGAGACCAGGACGAGGTCCCACACTCATTATTCAGGTAATGGGGTTTGACTAAATCCTAGCGGGATTCGTGGCTCTTTCACACCTACTCACATGCTAGGTACACTTAGGTACATATAGACAGGCATCGTAGGAGTATGCGCTTTATTTTATAAATGCATTTTATATTCATGTATATGTTCATGACTATTTCAAAATGGTAGAGCTGTACTATTCCTTTTTATTCACTGTACTGCTGATCATATATACCTGCTACTGTTTAACAGCTGTCGCAGCACATATATTTTACACTAGAAGAACAACTGTACAATAAATTCTTATTGCAAACACGCTCGACTGTCTCTTCTGTGTAACTATCTGAGACCGAATGACTGAGTCTGAGGAATCAGGGTTGTTGTGTTCTGAGGTTGCCAAAAACGAATCGCTCTGATAAAAAAGAGTTTCTAGTGGTACTGTGAGCTAGCTAATGCAAACAGGCTAACATATGCGGTGGGGGTGCTCAGAATCAGTCTGCCACCAGGCCCACAGTGTATGTTATCCATAAGCGCAGGTCCTGCAGGGGTACTATAGGAATAACACTACATGGCGCCACCAATGTTGGTTTGGTACTTATTTAACAGTAGAATCTGATTAGTTCAGTCGTGCTTATTCTCAGAGACCCCTAATCACAAAACACCAGAGACGTCTGGAGTGGGTGGGCACAAACTCCGCCACAGCTGAGTAGGCGAGATATCCTATTTATTGGCTGTTGGTTAATCCAGCTTGAAGGACATTTTTTTCCCCAAAATGACTACTGAAGAAGGAGAATTAGACCCGCTGGCACAAGTACATCAGTCAGATGAGGAGGAACATGCCAATGCAATACATATTGCACCCAATGTAAGACACACACTCACACTTAAACTCCTCAAACATGGTTTTCCAGCCAGAGGAGGTATGGTGATATTCGTGATAGAGGTACACGAAGATTTCCAAACAGAGGTGTTCTATTCATGCAAATAGCAAATGCTATAATAAAAACTTTTCATTATTATATACATGAAGTCCCAGCGGTCTACACTCCGTTTGATGAGATGGAATTTTCGCTGACCTACCAGGAACGTATTTTCTGGTTTAATGGCGCCCTACCCCACTCAAAGAAGAAGAGCAAGACTGGGTCCATTAGGAAGACCAGGAGCAACATGGCCGATATTAGCGACCTAGGCACCACATCCTGACATTGACACAATGCCAAATAACAAATTGCTCTTACTACACAAAGATTTGATAAAACTTTACAGAAACATGACACAATTCGTCATGAGGACACTTACGGTCTAACCAACAGTACTTACACCAAATGCAGCTCCTACACAGATCACAGCTACTAAAATTACTCCACAAACGTTACATGCGGTAATGGGTAAATTGCCCACAAAACGTGAACAAATTCCTTGCAGGGTGGCTCAGAAAATAACCCAGTTAGAAGCAGTATTCGCAAATACTTCACCATTTGAAAAACACAGAATGTTAACAATCTGCTTGTCCATGAGGATTACACCACAGTTAGAGGATTGTACCTCTTGGGGTACAGTCTTTGCTGCCATATATACCAGAACTCATGGTATTCCTTCATTAGCAGTGATACCAGATGTATTAAGACAAATACAAAATGAGTACGGAGCAGAGCCTGCTCTGAACCTAGGGATGAAGTTATTAAATAACTATGACCAGGTATCAGCCATAATAATAGCTAACATTAAAGTTGAAGCAGCATCACTAGCAATCCACCAACGCCTACGGGAGCTCTCTCCATTAGAACAGGAGAATGAACTACCCAAAATAATTGAAACTTCGTATGCAGAGTTAGGCAGGAATAGTTTGGGGGGAAAAGTTGTAAAACCTCAACTAATGGGCAGTTCCGAAAAGGACACTTCTAAGCAGACACCAACTTCTTCTAAAAAGAAGTGAGATAATAAAAAACAACAAACGTTTAAATACAACAGATCTCAGTCCTGAGGTAGGTCTCCTCCACAGGAGCCCTCTAAAAGAGGTATAACCATAGAATAGGGATATTATTAGGAAACCTGACAGGTATCAGGATGCTGATACACGTTCCTCTCGTTCCTTTCAGGGCTCGAAGAAAAACTCAGTGAGAGAATGACAGTCAAAACACAGAGAGGAGTGCACACAGTCCAGAGACAAGCAGCGCGCTCAAGACTTTACTTCTAAAAAAGAAGATAAGCCAAAATCAAAACCTCAGTTTAAAAGAAAAAAAAAGTAGCAGGTCTAAAGATTAGACATGCTCAGAATTCTGAGGACACAACTTCTGAACGGGGAATGGGCTCTGATGATGCTAGACAGTGCGGCAGAAGTAACAATAGCTCGCCAAAACCTGAAGGAATTTCTGGTGACAGCGGACTTGAATGATTATTTTACGGTAGAAACACCAGATAAGAGGGTGAGCGTCCCACATAAGTTACATGAAGTAACACTCCGGATGGAGGGGGACAAGCCCAGGAAAGTAAAAGGTCTCTTTTGGAAGAACGTATCATCTGGTTATGATATCCTGTTAGCCGAACAAGATTGGCCGCCAGCATTCGTAATGGAGTGCCCCAGGGGAGAAAGTATAATTTTTCCTGCATTTTACGACCATGTTCCTGTTCACCTTAAACATGCATATGCACGGGAGTGGGCAGTAGCCCAAGCTCCAGCATTGTACAAAAATCACGCTGGGTGGGATGAGGACTCAACCTACCATGTGATCTCGTTAAAAGTTTCATTTAATGCTCAGAGGCAATACCCAATAAAGCAATTACCTAAAAAACAGGTCAGGGAGATCCTAAATCAACTTGAATACTAGGGGGTCATTTAAAAATGTACCTCTCCGGGGGCGTGGCCAAGATGGCGGGGTGAGCGGACGTCTTCTCGACCGGCTCCCGCTCCTCGAGGCCCCCAGACCTAGTTAAATCGCAGATTCTCCCCCCAATTCTCTGGGAGAACGCGCAGGGGAGCCGTCGGAGCACGAAAGGAGGCTGTTTGGTGGAACCGGAGGGCGCGACACATGTACGCGGCGCCCGCCGGACGGCAGAGACGGCATCAACGACGGGAGGCGGAGCTTCAGGCCGGGCCCCGGGAGAGTGTGCCCGGCCGCGGGACTACGGGAGCGCCGATCCCGGCGACGCGGCCTCCAGCTTCGGGACGAGGCCCGCCGACGCCAGACAGAGGAGGGCAGCATTGGCCGGGTGAGGAGAGCACACCAACAGCGGCACATCGAGGGGCGAGCTGACATCGCTGGCCGCGCGCTCAGATCTGGGCTGGCCACGAGGACGACCGCACGTGGAGCGGCGGCCGGACCACAGAGCCCCAAGGTCGCGGCGGAACCCGAGAGGCAGTGGGGTGCACCGGTGAGGTGCAGAGCAGCAACGGCCAGCGCCCAGAGGGCGGCAGGCAAGTAGCCTTCAGGACGGCGGCCTTCCCCGGAGCAGCCAGCGGACCCGACTGAGCGGGGCTGCTGGGACTACACCCCTCCACACGGGCGGCGGCGGCGGACGGACCGTGATACGGTGCACTGCGGAGGACGGGCAGGAGTGGACTGGTGGCCCCCGTTTTCCTTTCCATCCCCCCCGACCTCGGTAGGTCCCGGCGAGAGCAGAGGAACACAGAGTGGAGCACGAGCCGGGGCGGCCCGGTGGACAAGTAAGACTGGCGGGGTAGAAGGCCTGGACTCTGCAACAGCCGGGCTCCCCCACGCGCCGGGTCGGGAGGAGGCCGCCGAGGGGAAGCTGGTCCACAGCATAGAGCGCCTCCAACGGCCGGGGGACGGGGCCTGAAGCGCAGCACCCACGCTAGAAAGAGGAGAAGGCCACGTGGACGGCAGAGTAGGAGTGGGTGGAGAACACGTGGACGCGTGGAGCCGGAGCAGGGACCCCGGCAGGGGCCTAGCGGCGCGGACATGGCAGGCAGTAAAGGAGGGAAGAAAGGAGACCGCACCCTCCCCGAACTGTTGAACCGCCACCCGCAGAGAGTGGACAGAGGGCAGCAGTCGCCCCACGCCTCCGGGAGTGCCCCGGACCCCAACGGGGGAGAACCCCCACTCACCAGGTCCTTTATGGAGTCCCTCTTCGGATCCCTGCGGGAGGATTTCCAAACTCTAAAGAAAGAAGTAGCCGGGGAAGTACGGGAGATCCGCCGAGAGGTGGACGGATTGGGCGAACGGGTGGCTACGGCGGAAGAAGCAGGCCAACGGAGGGACGAGGAGGTTGAACAACTCCAACAGGAGGTGCTGAGACTCAGAGATCAGCAGATTGACCTTCAAGCACATGCCGAGGACCTTGAGAATAGGTCTCGGCGAAACAACATACAGGTTCGCGGAGTTCCATCTGCAGAGGAGGGTACAGACGTGGCAGGTTACTTGAGAGGCCTGTTCCGAGAGGTTCTGGGGGAGCCGGAGGACTTTCCCATCCGCATAGACAGGGCGCACAGAGTAGGAGCACCGCGGAGAGCATCCATGCCTCCCCCGGACATTCTGGCTTACCTCCCAGACTACCCGCTCAAGGAGCGTATCATGGCGGAGGCTCGGAAGCGGCAGGCCCTGACTTTCCGGGGACACTCTGTGGCATTATATCAGGACTTATCGGCCATCACGCTCCAGAAACGGAAGACATTTAAGGTAGCCACCGACTTCCTGAGAGAACACCGAACGCCTTACGCCTGGGGCCACCCCTTTAGACTTATTTTCAGATGGAATGGAACCCTGCATCAATTACGCTCCCTTCAGGAAACATGTGGGGTCCTGGGCCTCACCGCTGGGGAGGAGGACATTGTCCCACGACACCGGAGGCGCACTGGAGAGGACGGATGGCAGCGGGTGGCCGGGCGGCGATCCCGGGATCGGCGAACCCGGCCGGACTCTCCCACACGGGGGGCAGGTATGGCCGACGCGGTGTCGGCGGTGGCCGAGACCACGGGCTCTGGCGATGTGGCGCTGACGGCGTAAGGAAGCTCCGGGGGGAGATTACCATAGCCACCTACTAATGCAGGTTTGGGGGCTGGGGGGGGGTGGGGGGTCGCGGAGAGGGGACAGTGGCTGGACGTCCACTTCGGAACTCCTCCATAGACTGGTTCCCTCGGGAACTCGACTTGGACTATTGAGGGATGGGGTTTGGTACTGGGGGTGGAGAGGGAGAGGAGGGGGATTCAGGGGTGTTGGGGGGTTGTTTTGGTTGGGGTTTGGGGGTAGTTTCGGGGTGTTCTGAGGGGGAGCGGGAGGAGGGAGGGAGGGAAGGGGGTCCGGGGGCGGGGTGGGTCGGGGGGGGTCCAGGGAGGGAAGGGAGGGAGTCCAGTGCGTTAGCGGATCACAAGCCGCAGGGAGGGCCTCTGCGACACGGCTGCGTGGCCCACAGGTGACCTATGCTATCCCTATAGTTTCTCAACATGCCTCCAGTGACTCTTAAGATTGTGACGCTTAACGTCCGGGGCCTCAATAACCCAGTGAAACGGCGCGCGGTACTGTCCCTGTTAGAAGGCACCCAGGCTGATATATGTCTCCTCCAGGAGACTCACCTCCTGCCCAGAGATTGCCACAGACTGCGCTCACATAAATTCCCGACACAATTCTTCTCATCAGGCAATACTAAGACAGCGGGGGTTGCGATCCTGGTAGCTAGGACGTTTAGGGGAGAGGTCCTCCACAAAGTAGCGGAACAAAAAGGCCGGCTGTTGGTATACCGGTGTAGAGTGGGGGATCTTCACTTCACGATAGGATCCCTCTACAGCCCGAACGATCAACAGGAGCGCTTTCTCCGCGCGGCGCTGGGGGAGATCACGGCCACACCAGACAGGCACATTATAATAGGGGGGGACTTTAATATGGTCTTTAGCTCGGAGCTTGACAGATCAGCACACCGTTCACCTCAGGCCAGTGAATTCTCGGCCGGGTGCAAGGTGCACCTGTCCGACATGGACCTTCATGATCTATGGCGCAGCCAGCACCCCACGGAGCGGGAGTACTCATACTATTCCCACGCACACAAAACTTACGCGAGACTGGACCACCTACTGGTCACTGGGCCAGTTCGCGCCCTGGCCACCGGGTCGGAGATGGGGGTGATCTCCTTGTCGGATCACGCCCCGGTTAGCGCTACGCTTAGCCTACCACCGGTTTCCTGCCCCCCACGGGTGTGGCGTCTGCGTGACGCCTTACTACACAGGCGAGCGGTCGTCTCAGATATTTCCAACAAGATTCGGGAATATCAATCCCATAATGATGAATCGGACACATCTCGAGCGACCCACTGGGCTGCTCTGAAGGCGGTACTCCGGGGGGAGTTTATTGCTATCTCGTCGGCGGACAACAAGGACCGGCGGCATAAGCGGGAAGAACTCACTCAAAGGGTGCGGGAGCTAGAACAGATGCACTGTAGAACAGGCGCTCCTAGGATATGGCGCCAGCTTAAGGCGGCGAGGAAACTCCTGACAGCCTTAGATATGGACCGCGCCGCATACGCGGCCTTGCGTCTACGGCACGCCTATTACACAGGGGGGGACAAATGCGGGCGGCTGTTGGCGACTAGACTTCGGGTGGCCCGACAGAAACAGATAGTGAAAGAAATCTCCGACCCTACGGGTCGGTTGGTCACGGATGATGCGCAGATAGCGGAGACTTTTCGGAGGTTTTACGCTGACCTCTACATCGGGGACCCCCCGGACGAATCCGCGATGACGAAGTACCTAGACTCGGTTTCACTGCCTTCCTTGTCCCCTACCCAAGCGGCGGATCTAGACCGGGACATACGGGTGGAGGAAGTGATCTCCGCCATTGCTAACCTCAAGCACGGCAAATCTCCTGGGCCGGACGGTTATACGCCCCTTTTCTATAAAACGTTCTGCGGGTTGCTGGCCCCACTCCTCGCACGCCTTTTTAACTCGTTCTCGGAGCCGGGCGCCATCCCACCGGACCTGCTGCGGGCCTCCCTCACGGTCATTCCTAAGCCGGGGAAGGATCGGGCGCAGTGTGGGTCCTATCGGCCAATTTCTCTTCTAAATATAGATCTGAAACTATATACCGGGATCCTGGCGTCCCGATTGGCCCCTCACTTGCCAGGACTCGTGGACCCGGACCAGGCGGGATTCGTCCCAGGTCGGCAGACGGTGGACAATACCAAGAGGATTGTTCATCTTATAGAGAAGGCGTCTCGGATCCCGGGGGAGAGGATGCTTCTCTCGATAGACGCCGAAAAGGCGTTCGACCGAGTCCACTGGCCGTACTTGGAGCGGGTGTTATTGAAGGCGGGGCTGGGGGACCGGTTCCGACGCCAGATCCTCAATTGCTATAAACTCCCAACGGCGGTGGTACGGGTGAACGGTTACAGCTCCGGGAGCTTTGCCATCGAGAGAGGAACGAGGCAGGGATGCCCGTTGTCCCCTCTCCTCTTCGCTCTGTACATGGAGCCTTTCGCTCAACGGGTACGTGACAACCCAGCTGTGAGAGGGGTGAAGTTTGGGGGCTTTATCCACGCTATTAGCCTGTATGCTGACGATGTCATCTTGTCCCTGGAGGACCCGCTTCAGGCCCTCCCGGCCAGTATTGCAGAGCTGACCGTCTTTGCGGAGGTGGCGGGCTTTAAGATGAACGTGGGGAAATCGGTGGCATTGGACCTGTCTCTTAAATCGGCAACTCGCGCCCACCTGCGGGACCGATTCCCGATAGTCTGGTCAACGGACCTGGTGCCGTATTTGGGGATCCAACTGGCCCCCACGGTCCCCGCGATGGTGGCGGCTAATTACCTCGCCTTGGGCAGGAAGGTCCGGGAGGAGATGGGCCGATGGGGCCGCGGCACCCTCTCGTTGCTAGGTAAAATAGCGGCCGTCAAAATGACGATCCTGCCCCAGATACTATACCTGTTCCGAGCACTCCCAGTGCAGCCGCCAGTCGGCTGGCTTCAGCAGATGCAATCAGACATGGGGCGTTTTATTTGGCAGGGCAAGCGGCCTAGGATGAGGAGAGCTCTCTCAATGTTGGCGCCGGAGGCGGGGGGTCTGGGAATTCCGGATCTCCGTAAGTACTATCAAGCGGCACAACTACGGTGCCTGGTAGAATGGAGCAGATGGGAATCGGACAAGCACTGGCTCTTCCAGGATCAGGCGGTGGCCGGTCGCCCACTACAGGAAATACCGTTCTTGCGTAGGGCTCACCGACCGGCAAACCTCTACGCCTCTTATATCACAAGGGTGCCGTTGCGTGTATGGGATGCTACCTATGCCCTGCACGGTCTGACGACCTTCCCATCGCCGCTAACTCCCTTGATGGATAACCCCGACTTCACCCCGGGCATGGACTGAAGAGCCTTTGGTCACTAGCGTGAGGCGGGCTGCAGGGCCCTATGCCACATGTATGATCCGGAGTGGGTTATCCCCTTCACGCTCTTCCGACAGGAATACACCTTTCCGGAGACCGAGAGGCTACGCTATTTGCAGGTTCGCCACTGGGCCATGAATCCTCAGGTGCGGGAAACGGCGAATCGGAGATTCCTTCCCTACGAACGCTGGCTCCTATCCCGCACGACCGACGCAAAACTCATAACTGACCTGTATCGATTCCTCCAGCTTCCCGCCTCGCACTATCACAACCCAGGGAGGGAACGATGGGAGAGAGAGTTGGGAAGGCCCTTGAGCACTAAAGAGTGGGACCAAGTAGCATATAGATCCAGACACTCGGCATACCACACGGGCCTCACTGAAACCCTCACGAAAGTCTCCACATATTGGTATTATACCCCGGAACGCATACACGACATGGACCACAGTAAAGATGCCAGCTGTTGGAGGGGGTGTGGACGAGTGGGTACACTGACACACATTCTGTGGGATTGCCCGCTCCTGGGTTCCTACTGGAAAGAGGTGATAGACGAGGTTGACCGTCATTTCAGTATTGAGCTGCCACGTTTCCCCGCCTATGTCTTATTGGGCCTCCCGAACAGCCTGATGTACCCGTTGAAATCCCGCAGAGGTAGGCAGATAGCCATCGCATTAGGATCAGCGATACAGAACATCCTAGCACACTGGCGCACCATGACACTCCCCACGGTTACGGGTTGGCTCCACAGACTGTGGCATGTTTTGGGCATGGAGAAGATGTCACTTACAGTGGCGGGGGATGTGGAGCAGTTCCCTGAGATTTGGCAGCCGTTTCAGTCTCTACTGGTTGCGGAGTTTCGAGAGCTGACATGCCCGAGATACCTCCGGCTCCTGCGGCTCACCTCGCCGGAAGATTAGGCCTTCGGAATGGACGCAGAGCCGGGACCTGGAGGGAGGAGGCGACAGAAGGAGACGGGGAGATCCTACATACGCACTGGACGGAGGGAGGGTTGGGGGGGGTGTGGGAGTTGGGGGGGGGGGTTTCTTCTCTATTTGAGTGTCAGGAGCGGCTGCTCCGGGGGGACAGCGGAGCCGGCGAACCCCCTACTCGGCATAGCGCACGGGCCTTCTAGCGTTGCAACCTCTTGGGCCAATGACTTCAGGAAGGGGGTCTCCCTTATTCTATACTATAGGCTTCCCATGAAGGCACAGTCCTCAGGCAGAGTCTACGTGGGAGTGAGTGTGTCCTTATCCTCCTGGTTAGAAACGCGGCCGGCCCAGAAGGGTTGTAGGCGACATGCTGTGTTAGAGCTCATACTGTTCGATGTGTCCCCAACGCTGCTACCGTGCTGCTATCACTTTGTGACATTCGCCGGCCCTTTGGGTTGTAGGCGCCAAATGCTAATGCCACCCTTGACACTCTTCAATAAAAACGATTTAAACCTAAAAATGTACCTCTCCAATGAACAATCCTTTGTTTCCCGTCTCTAAACCCGACAATACATATCGTCTAGTTTTAGATTAGAGACATTTAAACTCATGCACAAAGACATTTGCTGTCCAAAATGCACATAGTGCTGCCTTAATGAATAACATTATGCGGAAAAAATACAAAACAACATTAAACATCTCAAATCGATTTTTCTGGCAAAATATAGTGCCTGAAACCAGGTATCTGACCGCATTCTCAGCGTTAGGGTCACAGCAACAATTTTGTCGACTCCCCTAAGGGTATAAGAACAGCCCGGTGGTATTTTCAGCAAGGGTAGCAGAGCTACTTCAAAAATGTGATGAAGAAACGTTGTCCTATGTGGATGATATTTATCTAACGGACAACGACTTAGAGAGGCACTTGACCAGGGTGAGCACCATTATTATGGGATTTGCCACTGACGGCTACAAATGTAACTTTAAAAAATCTAAAATAGCCCACCTCAATGTCCTATTTTTGGGATATGATTGACGAGAAGCACCAATGCTCTCCTCCTCGTCCCTCCGCTGCTAAAAAGAAAACCACCCAATCTCGGTCCTTCTCCGGAAATGCCCCGAACATCTGGAATGCCCTTCCGAGAGCCCTACGCTGCAACCCTTCCTACCTCAGCTTTAAAAAAGACCTAGAACTTCACCTTCTCAATAAATTTTGGGGCCCATAATTCTACTCGTATAACCTTGCTTACTGTTTCCTTCAATCTGGTCATCTCTCTGTTCTTCCTGGCCCTCTCTCTGCCCTCCGTTTTTATATGTTATCCCTGTTTACCCTGACCCTTCCACCTTTCCTTGTCACATCCCCTTCTCACATCCCCTACTCCTACCCTTACCCCCCTACCCCAACTATTGGTTCTGCATTGTCGATTCTCTCCTCTCTACCCTGATTTGTTACCCCCATCTTTTTCTGACACGTATCTAACCTGTCTTCTTCCTTTAATTTTACCCTCTTTGAAGTGATTTGTTTACCCTGACCCTTCCCCCTTTCCTCATCACACCCCCTTCTCCTACCCTCACCCCCCTATCCCAACTATTGGTTCTGCATTGTCGATTCTCTCCTGTCTGCTCTGAGTTGTTACACAATCTTTTTCTGACATGTATCTAACCTGTCTTCTTCCCTTGATTTTACCCCCTTTGAAGTGATATGTAATTGCTTGTTTTGTTGATCCTGAATGAATTGATATCCTTGATTATTTCTTCTCATGTAAATTGCTTTTTGCCCCCTTTTTGAATTTAATTGTATATTTACCTACTTGTTTTGTTTTTCACCCTGACTCAATTGCTTTTCCTGACTGCTCCTGCTCATGTAAAGCGCTCTGATACCTCCGGGTCTAGCCAGCGCTATATAAAACCTTTCAAATAAATAAATAAAATAAAAAATATGAGCTGTCAAGTGAATGGAAAAGTCTAGCAGCAAACTTTTTTTTAAAGTGTGTGCTGCTCCAGCCTCAAAAATCATTCAAACATTTACAATCAATACTGGGATTCCTAAATTTTGGCAGAACATACATATTAGATTACGCACAAAGGGTAAAACCTTTCTACGACTTAATGAAACCTGACTTTCCAGCCAGAAATTGGACACAAGAACATACTAATATTCTTTGTTCACTCTAGGAAGACATGATAGCTTCCAAACACTTGCAAACACGAGTAAACTAACGCCACTTGGTGATCCGTATAATTGCGGGGTCAATGCGGGTACACTTACTTAACCTACAATGAAGGAGAAACAGTACCAATCGCATACAAATCACACCTGTACACAAATGCAGAAATGCATTTCACTTCAACAGAAAAAATCCTGACAGCTGTTCAGACTACTGTAGCAAGAGAAAGAGCACTGGCTCAGGGGAAACGCATTATTGTAGTGACCACGGTACCGGCTTTAGAAGCTGTTAAAAAGGCTAGCATTTCAAATGCGAAAGCCTTACATCAAAGATGGATACAATGGCTTAATTCTCTTACTGCAACGGACGTTGAATACAGATTTGATCCAAGTTTAAAAACACAAGCATTCCTACAATATGAACAAGAATATCCTCTACCAAATGAAATCTTGCCTCTTGATCAGTATGAATATATTATTTATACTGACGGATCTGCGCAACCGGCAATAGAAAGTAAGCATCAATACAGCGCAGCATGTGCTATCGTTAAAGGTCACATGCTGGATGGAAAGTTCCATCCGAGTTACACAAAAACGCAATTGCTAGGAGACTGCACGGCACAGTTGGCAGAGTTAAAAGCACTGATATTGGCACTTGTAAATACGGATCACGAATTCCCCACACTAATCGTGTGTGATTCGTTTTACTGTGTTCAGTCATATAATGAATACCTATACCATTGGGAGCAAAACAGGTTTAAAGATACGAAAGATGGCACAATTAAGCATAAAATGCTATGGGAACAGGTAGCAGAGTTGAAAAACGAGCTACCAAGGACTCAAGTGATCCATACACTGAGTTATCAATGTGATGGCGTTCACGTTGAAGGGAATTCATTGGCTGATGAAGCCGCAAAAGGGGGCTGTTCGCACGGCTTCCGAAGCTGCACTCACTAATTCTAAAACGAGAATAGACGGTGAGATTATGCTAGCTGTCATTGCTTCACGCAAAGGCAGCACAGCAGTACCTAAAAAATGTCCACTCAAATACTCTTACAAGTTAGATGCAAGTAACATTCCATATGCTCAGATTTCTGGAGTGGGGGATAGAGTGATACCAAATATGGATCGTAGGCAAGGTTTAATACTAGCTGCACATGAGGGATTGGGTTCTGCGCACACGGGGGTTACAGCCACTATTTTTTTTACTGAAACAGCGCTATTGGTGGCCAGGGTTAACTAAGCAAACCAAAGACTATGTCTTGAATTGCGACATCTGCCATAGATGAAAGGCTCCAGAGTAGCAAAACCCACGCAGACGCCATTATTAAAATCAGACAAACCTCTCGCATGTGTGTACTTGGACCACTGCGGCCCCTTACAAACGGATGGGGCTTACAAATTGTCGGGGGGGTGTGGGCCGTGTAGGTTAAGTAGAGACAAGAGACTGTTGGATTGTCGTTTAACCGGTTTATTCCTCAACACAAGGTAAGTTCGTTTAGTGTCCTGAAAGTGAGGAGCGCTGGGGTAATAGAACTGGAGTTGTCTCTGCGGCTCGTCTCCGTCTTCTAGGGTCCCGAGGGGTCTTCAGGTTGCTTCACCGGAAGGGACTCAGGTGGTTATACATAAAAATAAAAAGAAAAGAAATCCGCCTTAGTCTCAGGCACAGTTCAAAGGTCGTAGGGTAGGGGTGTTTGGGGTCACCGTAGTAAGGAAGGTGTGCACGTTTAAGGAGCTAAGCCACCACCGTTACGAATACAGCAGGGTATCAGCAGCAGATGAACCGTCTGCTCGCTTCAGGAGGCGTCCCTGTATTTTTACAACACCCGCCGCCCTGAGCCCAGGAGACGTTCTCATACCTGCTGAAGCCAGGAACCTCCGGGTCCCTGGCCGGGCCCTGCGTGGTTCCAGCCTCCTGGCTCATCCGCCGATCGTCCTTCGCCTGCACTGGCCACCGCTCTCTTCTCCTCGTCCTTCTGCTCGTCTCCGCCTCGGTGGTCCCGCTCTCCTCGCTCCTCTGATTCTCCTTCCAGTTCCGTGTCCGTTCCTTTTTCCGTCTGACTCGTCCAATCCGGAGCGTCAGTGTCATCGGGGGCGTGTCCTTCCCACGACGAGGAGGCTGTGTCCTGAAAGGGCCAGCGCTCCAAAAAGGCTTCCGTCGGTAATTGAGGTGATCTGGTCCTGGCCTCTGGGGGCTGTGGGGCATAAGAGGGGGGTGACAAGGGTGAGTCCGGGTTCGGTTGCAGAGGGATAGGGAGCACATCCCGACACAAATATATCATGGTTGCAGTGGATTCATGCTCGAGATTCCTATGGGTATGGCCTCAGTGCTCTGATGACCCTCAAACTGTTATCAAAGATTTGCGAGTCTTTATCAGCACATACGCAGTTAGCACGTTACATTCTGACCACGGCCCTTCGTTTAGCTTTTGGGCTTACAAAGAGGCCATGGAAGGAATGGGCGTTGCATTGCGGTACTCCTCTCCGTACCATCCCAAGGGAAATTCGGTTGTGGAGAGGAAAAACCGGGACTTAAATCAATATTTAACAGCTAGGGTATTAAGCAAGGGCGGTAGTTGGGTCAAACACCTTTATGGGGTAGGGTACAGCGGGTGTTAAAGAACCAGCCAAGAAACACTCTAGGGGGTGACACTCCATATGAAGTCCTCTTTGGGACACGAATGTGGGTACCTAATCTTGATTGTGAAGGCGCAGTGGCGGATGAAAAACCATTTGATATCCATGATCGTTTGGTTGTTTTACAGGATCTAAATGAATCCAGAACAAAACAAAGCAACGTCCGCCTAAAGCAGAGCGCCACTGGGGAAGTCAAGGCAGACACGGCAAGACCTGTCTGGATCCCAAAAGTCAGGGATCTGGTCAGAGAGAAAATTGCGGACAAAAAGGAATTTGGACCTTCATACAGAACACCTGTACCAGTCCTTGCAGTACAAGGAACAATAACTGTACTTTTGCCGCCTCTTGCCGGGAAAAAGGAGAAAAGATTTGTCTCAATCGACTCAATCAAACCAAACTATGTGGCCAATAATAAGCAGTAGACCTCATGGTCTCCACAGTAGCAGACGCCCTCCTCTCACTACAGTCCAAGAAGTTCAAACAGAAAGACTTATCACATTTGAAGAGCCTCCTGTACGGAATGAAGGACTAATCAACAATGCTATGGAACTTGTTCCACTTGAACCAGACATTTAAATTCAAAATGAACATCAGAATAATTCACAAGTTGCAATTAGACCTAATACAGAAGTCTACATCAACATGCCTCATCAAGAGCAAAATAACATTTCAACTAATCCCCATGCAATTCCTACAATTGATCGAACTGCTTCTGGCTATTTCATTAACTTTGATACGTTTTCTTTGGATCCAAGTGAGCCGGAAACTACGCCAGCCAAAACACCATTAAAGCAGCAAATAAAGAACTTTCTTCACTTTCTAAAAAAGACATACCTGGTATCACCTTGGATTGAACTCTGGGTAATTTCTGGGATATTCTTTTTTCTTTTCTGGCTTGGCTTAGTACTAACTTTTAGTATGCTTATTAGTGGACGCTATCTTCAACAAAGTTCCACAGCCCAAAAGGTCAACATACTACTGAAGCCATCATCACATTGTGAGCATAGAGACTTGTCATCAGTGAACATTACAGCAGCTCCTATACCGGATGGTATAGTATGGGACAAGGTTTATTTTAACATATGCGACCCGACCGAACTTTTAAAAATTAATCATGTATTTAAAATGTCATTAAGTGATATCATTACCGCAAGTACATTTTCTGATGATTGGGACTCTGAAACAGTTTCTAACATGTTGTCTGATTTAGAGAAAACTGCTGCATTTTCTACTAATGAAATGTTAGAGGGTTCTTCAGATTATGACACATTGTACTGTTACCAGCATTATGGTCATCATTTCCTGCACAAATCCATTTCACCTAGGAATGTTTTTGAGTACCATCAGTGGGAACATTGCCCAACACCACCAAAAAGTAGTTCGCAAACGTTTGCACAGAACTGTTCATACTTTTCAAGGTTTAACACCACAGATCCAACCTCATATTACTATAAGGTTGCACCAACATCAGCACTGAAAATGATGTTGACAAACACTAAACAGATTTACTCTGCTTCCTTTTGGGCCCCATTGTCTGAACAGGATTTCGACCTATGGAAAGACGAAATTGACTTAAAATCAGTCTGGGGTTCGAGGGACTGGCAAGTCCAGGGTACTGAGGCACTATTAAGAGCATGCCTCATTCCACAGCAGATTATCTTTTTAAATGATACGGTGCAACAGACATCCTGTCTTGGATTAGCCGAGAGCAAGGACCTGAACACCCCTAGGTTTCCAACATCAACATATGCGGGGTGGCAGAATTCAACTACACAAGAAAGGGCAACAGTAGATGACATCTTAAAGTTCAATAGAACAGACCCAAATTGGAAACAGTGGGTGGTTTGGCCCTTAGACATGAATAGCTGTCATAAGTGATTCCTGAACATCACCGAGGGACTCAGTGTCCATAGGCCAGACCCACGTTATGTACAGAGAGAACATCCATGGGTAGTGACATCCTATAGTGTTGGGCAGTTGTGCCTTGATTGGCTAGAAACCTCAACACTTGCAGAAGTGAAACAACACTTATCTTTACTCTAAACTTAGAAAAAGCTTTAGCTGTGGTGGATAATGGGTTAACAACTTTGACATCCAGGATATATTCATTGGGCAACATTGTATCTTCTGCTATCGACATACTGGAACAGGATTTAGCCATATTACAACACGGCCAATCTCAGTTACGTTCTATTATGTTATTAAGCTGGACGCTGCAATCTTTGCATGCAGGCTTTGTGCCTTGGCGTTTTATAAACAGTACGTGTCTGTTTTCTGAATACAATCTAACAAATACACAGATAGAAATGGCACAAAGAGGAGCTAAATATACAATGCTACGTATTGAAAAACTGGACAGGCTACCATTCACAGTGGCGGAATCACCATCAACAGAATGGCTAATTCACGGCCATATCACTCTCCCGGTCACAACCTTTCAGTTTCAGTATTGCCTTGAGCAAAGGTAGGCAGATATGAAAAATTGGGTAAAGAATACATTAAGGAATCCTGGGAATTACCATATAGATTTTGATGCCGGAGTGGGGATTGTGAAGTGTTTTTGAGTGGTACAAACTGCAAGAACGCTTTAAGCGGCTCTCTCGTGTGTCAGGACATTATTTTACATGGAGCTTGTAATGGTTCGGTGGCGAATCTGTCTTGCCACAGGAAACGGACTCCAGCTGCCTTGATCACACCAGTTTTCAAGTTACTCTCCAATGGGAGTTACTTGATGCTGAGTGATCAAGGTTGATGTGGCATGCTTCTGGGCATCGCCTATCTGGTCACCGTGAACGCCAGAGTTACTTGCTGTATGCATGTATTGTTTCCCCCAACAAGTAATAATAAATAAATCTATATTTGTAAAGTGCAAACTACTCACCCTTACGGGTCTCACGGCGCTGGGGGCCGTTGTGGAAATTAAGTGAGCTTTTGCCCAGAGTCACACGGTGCTGAGCTGAGCTGCCGCCGGAGCCGGGGATACCTGTGCTCCGAAGTCAGCTGCCCTGGTCACTGCACCACACCTCTCCACCATGTACAGTCAGGGAGGCGCCTTTGTGGCCTTCGCTAAACATATCTTTTATAAAATGTGATACTTTGAGCAGGCTGAAAGCCATGCTTTTACAGCGAACTGTACCCTTAACCTCCGCTCGAGAGACCTTTGATCTTCAAGTAGCAAGGACATCGACCGAGATACAGGCACTTATTCGTACAAACTGCCCCTTTCATTTTGTAGAAATGGTGGGTTTTATCTTTAACATGTCTGATACGAGTGATATTGTACACCTATTTAAGACCATAGGGTCAGGATTTCTAAGCACCTTCCAAACAGTCCTCTGAGCTACCCCAAATTTTATACACTCCGTATTTGGAGGCATCTTTGGAGGTTTACCTCTGACACTGCTTTTAATAGCTGGAATCCTGTTTGTCATGTACCTGATAAGCAATGGACGGCCCAATCACGAACAAAATGGCGAAAGCTCTTCTGAAGCATAGATACCATGAGCGCATGGTACAACATCTGGGCGTGCCTCGCCTACGAGAACTGAGTGATTCTTGGTTCTTATCGTTTAGACCAGTCTGGATGGACTGCATCTTACCTGTTCTTCGATGCCTGTTTTGCGGTGACGAATGCGTGTTGGACATCTGTCTGACACTCAAGACGGAGACGCCTGCGGACTTGAACACAAGGTCCCACACTCGGCTGTGTCCCCAGCATATTCCTATCCTGACTAATGCATTCCTTGAAAACCCACAGGTGCTTTTTGCTACAACTGGGGTGAGCATCAGTTCAGCCACCACTAGCGCTGACACCAGCACAAGTGCTACAACTAGCACTTCGGGCACTGAGGTATCGACTACAGCACTGGCTGCCGATATACCAACTATGGACAGTACTGAATATCATCTGTGCTCCATCGACTTACTGTGTGAAATATTACAATTTCCGTCCCCTACAGCAAGTGACTGTGATGTTGCGTCTCCCAGCCAGGACACTTAATCTACAATTGGCTCATCATGTGCTGGGAAAGAATTCAGAATTTTCTTTTTCATTTCGACTCTGATTAAATTTGAAACGCTTCCTACTAAATTGACACTATCGCTAGAGAAAGCATGGCCTTCTAAACGCTTGTAAGAATTTGAAATTCTATAAATGAACTCAGTTAGACCTTTAGCTTGCGTACAAATTCAAATACTGACTCTACACATTTTTTCTCCTCTTAGAAATGTTTTTAATATGCTTTTAACATTTTGAAAATGTTTTTATGTGACTCACTGACAATTATATGGGCTACCACCTAGTATGAATTAGTAGTTCGCTGTCATTGTTTATTATTGTTGACTATTCAAATGAGGAGTGGGTGTTATGTTTCCTGTAGATGCCCTAATATAAGCATGGATTGAGATGCCCTAATATAGGCATAATCTTTCACCTACATTAGTTCCCTATTCTCCACTATAACGGGCGCTGAGGGCTGAACCTTATCTAGACTATGGTTTGGGTACAGTGGAGGGTTTTTCCCGAACAATGGCCTCCTATACTATCATCCAGCATGATTAAATAATTATAAGAGTTCTAGGAAACCAGGCAGGGGCTAGACTCCACCTGCATAAACATCTACGTAAACGGTTCATCCCATGCGTCATCTTCATACCCAACAAGGGCTAAAACAAGACACAAGGGACAAAGGGACTCTATACTTTTCTGTATAAATACAGCACCTCTTGCTATTAGGAGTTAGAGGGAACCTAGACTACCAGGCCGACACACTTCCCAGAGACGCTGAGTCTCCTGCATGCAGTCGCTCCAGCTGACAGTGGTCTAACCATCCCTTGCGGGGTGTCCAACTCGAGACCAGGACGAGGTTCCACACACTCATTATTCAGGTAATGGGGTTTGACTAAATTCTAGCGGAATTCTTGGCTCTTTCGCACCTACTCACATGCTAGGTACACTTAGGTACAGCTAGACAGGCATCGTAGGAGTATGCGCTTTATTTTATAAGTGCATTTTATAGTCATGTATATGTTTATGACTATTGCAAAATGGTAGAACTGTACTATTCCTTTTTATTCACTGTACTGCTGATCATATATCTCTGCTACTGTGTAATAGTTGTCGCAGCACATATATTTTACACTAGAAGAACAACTGTACAATAAATTCTTATTGTAAACACGGTCGACTGTCTCTTCGGTGTAACTATCTGAGACCAAATGAGCAAGCACGAAGGACTGAGCGAAAAGTAGTACATTGTTTCCAAGAGTCTGAGGAATCACGGTTGTCGTGTTCTGAGGTTGCCAAAAACTAATCTCTCTGATAAGAAGGAGATTCTAGTAGCACTGTGAGCTAGCTAATGCAAACTGGCTAACATACGCTGCGGGGGTGCTCAGAATCAGTCTGCCACCAGGCCCACAGTGTATGTTATCCAAAAGCGCAGGTCCTGCAGGGGTACTATAGGAGCTACACTACACTATAGGGACCCGCCTCCTGTTGGACCAGGCACCAGTATGATTAGAACAGGTTTAAATACGAAAGAAGATTGAATGAGACTCATAGATTAAACTTGTGTCATACATTAGAAAAATAATATAGGTTAGCATTGAGGAGCATGACATAGATCGACTTTTCTGGATGTGTTGGGGCACACTGAGTCTTGAGGTAGGGCTCGTACCGGCCTGGTCCGGCCTCCGGCTCGTTGGTTCCCCATACATCCATAAACGACTTGTGTCATACAGTTTTATTCCTTTATTAACGAATACGTTCATGAATATACCTAGTAGGTCGCATCTTGATAAACAACACTGTGTGCGGAATAATATGCTTAAATATTAAAAATATTCCCTTAAGTCATATATGATCCATACTAGACCTCTATACTAGACCTCCTTAAAAAAATATATATACACATCCTTGCTGAGGGTTAACATTGTGTTTAACTAATAGCGGCGACATTCACCCCAGTCTTCTCTTTGTGGGTTCCCCTGCTGGCCTCCGAACATTAGCGGTTCGGCAGTAGTGGTGGGGCCCACGTGGAGACCGAGCAGCGTGCTGCCGCATTAAGCATGAATAACCCTGGCCGCTTTAAGGCGCAAAACGTCTCCTACGTCTAAAAATCACGCGTAACTTGACGTACGATCAAAGTCTCAGGTGCATCTACTTAATGAAGTTCCCTTTAAAAAGCTGGTGTAGGGTTCGACAGATGGAATACGATAGGGATCTCCACGGTTGGGGACCTTCTACAAAATGGGAAATTACTCACATTAAAGAACTACAAGTGAAACACGAACCGGCACCCACAGAGATTTTCAGATACCTATAAATCCGTCATGCGCTTAACACAGCATTAACAGACCTGACGACTGTCCCGGACTCGTCCCCTCTGGAAGACCGACTTCTCTCTGAGTCCCTCCCCACTAAGGCCATTTCCCTTACTTGCTGAAAGCTGTGTAACAACCTCCCAGATCCCTTCCTTACTCTTAGAGACAGATGGCAATCAGATTTAGGACAGCTTGACGATGAGTACTGGCAGGCGGCCCTGATGTCCCCTAGGGAAGCTGCGATTAAACAATGCTTCAGACTGATTCAACTGAAGGTCCTACATATCTTACCGGGGTAAAACTAGCTAAGATATTGACACAACAAGATGCGCTTTGCTTGCGTGGCTGCAACCAAATTGCTACATTCTATCACATATTATGGGAGTGGACTGCCCCTATATACAGCACACCTGGGAACGAGCCACGAATAAGATGCAGGAAGCGCTGGGAAAATCACTCGTGCTGACACCCCCACTGGGAATCCTGAATGTTTGGGTAGCAAATGATATCACAGACATTGAACAACAATTCACCACCCTGGGATACACCCTGGTTAAGAGAGCCATTGCTATGAAATGGGGGGCTGCTGATAAGCCGTTGGTGATTGAGTGGGTGGCGAAAATGGACAAATGCATGGTTGCCGAAAAATAAGTTTATAACGGTAGAGGATGTCCTCAGAAATGGGATAAAAAGTGGGGGGCCTGGAATGCCTATCGGGGGGAACTCTGCATTTCACCGACTGTAGAACTTGAAATGTCACAAAGAAAATCACAACAATGTAACGACTGATTGTATAGTTGCTTATTCTACTGCATTTTTTTTCTTTTACATGATACAAAGTATACTATTAAGATCTGTATATCACGTATGTTTTATTCTCAATAAAAACATTTTTTTAAAATAAAAAATAGCCGGTGAAACTCTGGGCCATATTTTCGTATCCGGCTATGAGGGAACCGGCATAACGGAGGACGCGCTACCTGACATACCCGACTGAGGTGAGAGCACAGCCACCGTATGATCGTTTGACTGTCAGTTTAAGCATGAGACCTAGGGGGCAGGAGCTAAAATGCTGAACGTTTTAAGAAATGTGTGCATCTTGCTCTTACATTAACCCCGGTAGATTAATCACGAGGCTTAGGTGGCGTTAGTCAAAATCCCGATCACTTTAGAAAGGGTTGTGGCATATGCCTTTATATAAATTCTAAAACTTTTGAAAGGATTACAGGTGTGACCTTTGGGCGATTCAAATGAAGGGAGAACATGACCCTCAAGATTGCATAACTATAACAGAGGGACTTCAGCGCCCATCGTCTCCATAGAAAAACATCGTCCTTTAAAAATATGAACAGATGGAATAAATATTATAAAGGTTGGTGTACTGCCTGGTAGTGAAAACTGGCATTTTTAGGGAAGAAGATGCAGATAGTATGAACAGCCTATAAACATCGCTATTTGTGTTCCCCTTTTTTAGTATCCCACTGATATCACAGGGGATCCAGCAATAACCCAGATTTGAGGTGTATGTTTCATGAAATACCATTTGAGCACTAAGGAGAAGGTTGTTCCCCTTCCCTTTTTATACTGAAAGACACCATTAACGGTAGGTGTATTAATATGATGAGACGTCACCAAATTCTATGATGAGTCTCGAAAAGGCAATATATTATAATATGAATTAAACTCTCTTTTTAGGATTCCCAGGAACCTAAGGTCCTTTTTATATATTTTTTAATGTCATCATCGGTTCTCCTTTTTGAATTGGAGAACAACAGCTCACTCCACTCTTACCATACAGGTGGGTTTTATGGTGAATATTATTACGATTTAGCGATAGCTTAGAACATGTGGCTTCTGTTTGATATATCCTTAGACACGTGTGAAGCCTAAGAGGATAAACAGAGGAGGAGGTTCCCTGTGTTTCCATTACAAGAGAGTTAAAATACTCCTGTTTTGTAGCCACTGTGATAAAACGCTTGAGTTTGACTGTTAGTATGAGTGTTGGAATAGCTGTGTGGTATAAGTGTATATGTGGATGGTTGTACAGATTAAATTGTGGACCCCCATCAACAATTGTGCAATCACATTGTGAATGTATTGATTTCATTTAGTGGATAAATCATGCCTTTTATAATGATCTGACTTTTGGATTAGATAAAAGAATCTTTTAAATTGATGTAGAAATACATGATTGTGATTCTTTGCTTATGTTTGTGTTTTAACTCGGTTACGCGAATTTGAAACAGAAAGTAGACATAAAGAGAGACAGTTATTATTCTAGTCCTGATGAAGGTGGTTTCTGAATAATCCATTGCCACCGAAACGTGTTGATGCCTCTTTTTGTTCATTTAGGTTATATTCACAGAACTTTCCATATCCAATCTCAATATCTATTGTTGGATTCCTTTGAAACAGATTGATTCTTATGAAATAACCAGTATATGATGAGTTGAATGTTCTTCACATACTTTACTGTCTCTTGTGCACTGTAATTTGTAACTTTTAACTGTGACCTTTTATCACATCATTGTATTTTTATGTTTCCAGAAATAATCTTTTTAATAAAATTGTATTTTTATAATTTTTTTTGAGTTATTCACCAATGTGCTTGTACTTGTTTGTTGGGGTCCATATTTTGGGTTTATTTGAGATCCTTGAAGATATGTTTGGTTCTAAAAGACTTGAGTGGGAATGAATGATACGTGGTAAATCCTATCAGGTCCAAGAGAGTTTCTCTTTAGTTGTACCAGTATGATTAACACATGACACTACTCTGGCTGTACGACCCGTTGGGAAACACTGGATCATTAATAAAATAGCATTTAGGGATGTTCCCTATGGTGATGATTAGGTAAACACTGTAATCATATTTTGATCAAACTGACAATGGGGAAGTTGGCTGGAACACACTCTGGGATGCTGCAAAAGCTTTTGCTAGTGGGGATTTGACAGCACATACTTCCCCCTTCACAACTAGAAAAACAAAAAAAAGCAGACTTTGAATCTTGACTTGAAGAACTAGAGGCATGGCATAAATTAGAGTGTTCCCACAGGGCCTATAGAAGATTTTAGGAAAGTCAGAGGTGAACTCTAACAGTTGATGTAGAAGTCAGCTAGAAAATTGCTGTATGTAAAACAGAAATAATATGTGAATGGCGACAAGACTGATGAAAACCCAAATATACCTGTTTATTTTCATTTGTAATAATACATATAAGGCAGAAATCCTGCCTGTCCAGCATGTATTTTATTGAATATCAATGTGTCAGCTTTGAGGAATTGACACTGAAGAATGGTTGTGGTTTAAGTTAACTTTTTATTGTAAGTGAAGAAGTAGAATTCAGAGCATGCATACTATTGGATGACTACTCTGACTTAAAATAAGTCCCACGGGACATTCTCCAAAGTCCTGTGGGTGTATTGAGTTGTCCTTGGTTTGTATCTAAACTTTCTAAAAGTAGCATTTTCAGAATAGTAACTTAAAACCTTACTTTCTCATTAGAGAGGATTTTAAATTACAATTCATTTGAGTGTAACCAGCATATCTCCATCTGGTTCCTAACTGAAGTTAGTACTTATTAAGTGTAATACGTTAAGCTAGTGTTAGTCTATGTGTGAGATAGCCTTACAGCACTGAAAAACAACTTTAGGAGTTTTTCAATGCCAGGACATGTAACACCCACATGTACTACATTTTAAATACCATGCACCCTGTAGTATGAACCTTTTTGGGCCTACCTAAGGCGTTACTTATAGGTTTTAAAAAGGAAGATGTATGCCTGGTTTATTTTGCTATGTTGAAATGGCAGTTATATATGGTAACATTGGTCAATATCTAGTTATGATGCTTGAAACAGATCATATACAATATTTGTTGATATACGAACAACTATGAACATTTACCATATCGTATGTACTGATGGTTCACCTAAATGCCTAATAAAATTTGTGTTAAAAAAGATATATATGTTGAAATGGCAGTTTAAAACTAAACTGCACTACAGGCTACGGTAGCAGGCTTGAGACATAATTTACATGGTTACTTTAGTGTGTGGCACAATGAGTGCTGCTGCTTACTGGTAGCACAGAGGGACGCGAGGGAATTGTCATCATTCCCAAGGAAACCATACTCTATACCCCCACCGCAGGCAACATCCCACCGGTCATGGAAGACCTCAACTTCCAACTCCGAACCAACGGCAAAAACCACCATCAGAGGCACCCTCGCCTACTCACCTCCAGGACCTCACCCCAGCTTCTGCAGCACCATTCCTGATTTCATTGCTCCGTTCGCCATCAACTTCAAATACGACATCTCCCTCGGTGAGCTCAACTTTCACCTCAACGACACCAACAGTGCCAACCTCCTCGAAACCATGGGCAACATTGGCCTCACCCAAGTTGAAACCAGCCCTTCTCACATTGCAGGACACATAATCGACCCAATCTTCATGGCCAGTGACAGAATCAAGTACTGGCATGTCAACAAACTCACCTGGATCGACCTGGCCATCGTCCACTTCACCATCTATGGATCCCCGGCACCGCCCCCAAGCCGTCCTGCATGTCACACTGCAGCTGGAACAAGATCTCAGAGAACTAATGGACCGATGCCCTCAACACCCCCTGCCGCACACACCACAGCCAACCTGGAACAGTCAGTCAAGAACTTCTCTGCCTGGGCCACAGACTGCACCGACAGAGTCGCCCCCAGCAAACCCACCAAGTCCAAAATATCCACCAAGCAGGCCAGTTGGTACACGACAAAACTAAGGACCATTAAGCGCACCTGAAAATGACTCAAAACAAAATGTCGCACCAGCATGGAGCCCATGGCCATACAACATTCAGAACTGTCCTCAACCAATACCACCAACTCCTGAAAAAGACAAAAAGAAGCATCCTGGCCGACTACATTGAAGCAAGCTCCAACCACAGCAAGGAACTCTTCAACATTGTCAGAGAGTTCTCTAGCCCCTCAGCTATTGAGCACATCATCACCCCTTAACAGGGACTCTGCGACTCCCTGTCGGACTTCTTCCACAACAAGATCTCCACCATTTACAGAAATTTCTAACCCAAACCCACCGACCTCCTCAGCCATCTCGATCCCACAAATGAGGAACACGACCACCTGCTCACCACCTGGGACCAGCTCACCATGCAAGAAACCACAGCCATCATATTCTCTGTCTACTCAGGAGCACCCACGGACCCCTACTCCCACCACATCTTCAACCTCAGAAGCATGACGATCAGCAGCAAGCTTACCGCAATCCTCAATCCATCCATCACCACAGCCACATTCCCTGAAAAGCAGAAGCATGCAGAAGTCAACGCACCTACTCAAGAAAACATCCGCCGACCCCAATGAACTCAAGAACTACCCCCCCCATCTCTCTGCTCCCCTTTCCTGCCAAAGTCCTTGCGAGGTTATCAACCGCCAACTCACAGAACACTTGGGGAACAACAATCTTCTAGACACTTCCCAATCCGGATTCCTTACCATCTACAGCACCAAAACTGCCCTGATTGCAGCCACAGATGACATCAGATCCCTCCTCAAGCAAGGAAAAACAGCAGCTCTGATCCTCCTTGACCTCTCACTCGAATTCAGCATTCAACACAGTATCACACCACACCATCTTCAAAAGGCTTTGCAACATTGGAATCCAAGGAGACGCTCACAAGTGGATTGCCTCCTTCCTCACAGATAGAACCCAGAGAATCCACCTTTCAACCTTCACCTCAGACCCCAAGAACACCATCTGCGGTGTTTCTCAAGGTTTGTCCCTCAGCCGTACCCTGTGCAACCTCTGCATGACTCCCATGACCAATGTCGGCTGATCGCGTGGAGTGCACATCATATCCTACGCCGACAACACCCAACTTATCCTCTCACTATCAGAAGACGCCTCTGCCATGTTGACAAACTTCCACAGGTGCGTTACGAACATCGCCGACTGGATGAGAGACAACTGCCTACAACTCAACACAAACAAGATGGAAGTGCTGATCTTCGGGAACATTTCTCCATGGAACGGGGTCTGGTGGCCCTCCGAACTTGAATCCTCACCCACTCCAACTGTCCACACCCGCAACCATGGCTTCATCCTGGACAGTAAGCTCACCATGAAAAGACACATCAACACAGTCTCATCTGCTTGCTTCCTCACCCTTTGCATGCTTTGCAAGATTTTCAAGTAGCTCCCCATAGTCACCAGCCGCACCATCACACAAACCCTGGTAACTGGTTGACTGCACTACAGCAATGCTCTCTACGTAGAGATCAACTTGCACCTCCTCTAGAGATTGCAAACAATACAGAACTCCACAGCCAGACTCATACTAGACCTCCCTAAATGGGCCCACATCACCCCCACCTCAAGAAGCTCCACTTGCTCCCCATTCAGAAGAGATGGCAGTTCAAGAGTTGAATCCACACCTTCAAAACCCCCCACAACCACGAACCAGCTAACATCAACCACCGACTGAGCTTCCACTTTCCCACAAGATACCTGCGCTCCACCTCCCACTGCCTCGCCCACACCCCCATCCAACGCAGCAACAGTGGAGGAGGCTCCTTCTCCTACCTCGCTATGAAGTCCTGACATGACCTCCCACTTCACCTGCTGACCTCACCATCTCTACTGGAATTCCGAAAAAAACTCAAGACCTGGATGTTCAACTGAGTTCCCTCCAGAAGTACTCTCAGTGACTGGATACCCTCAGGGGTGATTAGCCACGCTATACAAATCCAGATTGATTGATTGACTGACCATTTAATTTACAGGCCTTGGGTACAGGTAGTTCCGTATACTAGGGACTTATACGTAAATGTAATGTACCATTCAGGTGTAAGGCAGTTTTACCATATTTTAGGGAGAGAGAAAACATGAACTTTACCAGTGATTAGCAGGATAAAAATGCAAAGAGTTCTAAAAGCCAGCAAAAACAAGTTCATCATAGGAAAGGTAAAAATCTGGGGTCACCCTGCAGAAAGGGCCAAATCCAACGAGTGCCTTTTGCTCTAAAGCGCCCTGGCAGAAAGATCCTCTTATTAGCACCAATGGGGGAAGATTTGTGGTGGCGGCCTCCCAGGCCGATTGAATACCAGTGTGCACAAAATATTCCACCAAGACCAAAAGTAAGAGCATTAAGGTTTTCCCACTCTAAGATGTGGTTAAACGCTTAGGCAATTGTGCTTAACTAACCCAGAGGGCCAAGAGGAAGATCATCAACCTGGGGATAACCCTGGAGTGGACTCACCCTCTCCCCAGTAGTGAGACCACCATGATGATGATGATGATGGTGGGGATGGTTTCAGTGGATCATGACCAGGATGTAGATTTTGAAGAGGATCCTGGCCATAGTAGACCCTGGCGCCCAGAAGAAGGATCCAAGCATCCCATGTTGGAGGAAAAGCTCTCAGAGGGTCCATCCGGTAAAGAGGTGTTGGGGACATTCAGGACCCAGATGATTTTTATCACCCTCAGTATGGATCCTAGGCACACAAAGTTGCTAATGTGATAAATAGACTTGGGAAACCATTGAATATAGAGGATAGACTTTGCATTAGGGTGGAGTGTCCAAGACCATCCCTAGATGTCAAAGTCGCAATGTCTCCGTGAATTGTAAACTAATGGTAAAATGCAATCTTTTACGAAAAATTGACTAAAGAGCTTAAAAATGGAATCTATTGTTTTTTGCAGACCCGCTCAGAAAAATCTCAGCCATGCCTGAGGAGGTCAAAGATTGGCAGTGGGTCAAATAACCTTCTGGAAGCAACCATAACAAAATAACAGTCAGCTGCAAACTGAGTCGCAATGTTAGACTGAAGATACAGATCTACTTGCCTACAGGAAACAACTGAAAACCTGGGGGCATATGTATGAAATAGCTCATTTGCGATTCCTTAACAGCAATTTTTAGCGAATTGCTATTAAGGAATTGCAAAATGCTATGTATGTAGAAATCGCAAGAATAATTGCGATTCCTTAATATTCCTTAATTGCGAATCGCAAATCTCGATTCGCAATTAAGGAATACCTTCCCAATCATTCCTATGGGCGTAGAGGCCCATAGGAATGAATGGGAAGAAATTCTCAATTTGCGATTCCCAATTACAGATTCGCAAGTTGAGAATGCAATTTCAAGGTTGCAAGGGTGCCATAAGGATACCCTGATGCACCCCTGAAATGAGCATTTGTGCACATGTGGCGCACATACATGCCCTAAGGGCATGTATGTGTGTCACATGGCACTTTGAAAAAAGCAAAAAAGTGCCTTTTTCAAGGAATTCGCAAATTACCACCAACTGTCAGTTGGTGGTAATTTGCGATTTCTTATGCAAAATTCGCACAACTTAGGTGCTTGCTACATCGCATTTAAGGAATCGCAATTTGTGATTCTTTAAATGCAATCGCAAAATAGAGAATCGCAAATTTTGCGATTCTCTAATTTGCGATTTCCCTTTTGGGATGATACATCCCAAAAGGCCTTTTCCCGTTCGCAAACGGGCCGATTCTGAGAATCGCCCCGTTTGCGAACGGGAAAAGGGCTTGATACATATGTCCCCTGGTTGTTTAAAAAAACAATATAATCCATCTTTTTCTTCTCTGGGTTTTCTTTTCTCTCTCTTCTTCCTCCGGCATCTGTTTTCTTTCTGTCTTAGCGCCGCGACACTCTTTTGAGTAGCCGTGCGCTCTATAAATCTACTTTAACATAACAGAGTTTACACTAATGAATGAGAACAAAAACAATAAACACAGGCAAACAAGGACTAAATACAGGGTAAGTGACCTTTGAATGTATATAGGGCCGGCAAGACTGCATCTGAAAGCAATGAAATATGCATCTTATAGAAGATTAAACACATTTTTATCCGCTCAGAGACAGTAATTCAAAAACGCTTGCACTCTAATCTACCATTTCTAGGGGTGAAGCCAAGTTACAGCAAAATACCTGAAAAATTGCCCTTTTCCAGTTATGGAGTGCGCTCCAGTATGTACGAAATTGCAGCATAAATCTTGTAAGCACTGTTACAATTTACAATAAGAAGATATACTATTTCAGAGAGTGTGAAAAAGAAAATCAAAAATTACACATCCTACTAATTACAAAATGTGACATGGCGGATAAAGCATCCAAATACCTGGCAGAATATGAGCCACCAAAAAACCATAAGCGTGAAGGTGGTTTGATTTGATGCAATAATGCTATATGGACCACAAAGCCTTTTCAGTTGATATTCACAACATCGCAGCGAAGCTGTCTTTGCTTCTCTCTTTTGTACTTGTTATTTAAGATAAAAGACATGTCTCAAATTCAAAGATATTTTGCAAACACCGTTGCAATACTTGTACACAGTGCATGAAATGGAAATATAAAAGTGCAAGTATTTACTCTCTCAGACTACCTGTTTGCTAGTGAGACATGCGGGCACTCAAACATTAAAACAATTGATCCTCTGCTAAGAAGTGCTGGCATTCTCCTTTTTTAAACTGGAGAAAAACGCAAATAACGGTACATGGCTATTGCCCACCCGTTTATAGCATAGCTTGTACAGCCCTTTCAAATACCACGCATCAGGGGTTAGACTAACACATTTTAGTGCTAGTGTCCGAATCAGAATACAACACTAAAATGATTAGCTAGGCGTATTACACTCGCCCTAGCAGCATAACAATGTAAGGCAGCTAACTCTGTGGAATATAATTTACAAAGAAGCAGCCAGCAGTCAGGGGGTAATATTCTCCCAATTGACTTGAATAACAGTGGGACAATTTCAGAGAGAGGAAAGCTAATTTAAAGCTATTTTGACATTTAGAAATTTGGGAGTCCCTCGCATGAATTGGGTCGGTTGGCATATATGGGCTCTGCAGCCTGCAATAATATCAGCACCACTGGGAGTCTAGTGTGATAAAGTAAGTCACGTAAAAATAGCAGTATTTAAGATGTGATTTAAAACATTTTCATGGAATTCGGACAGAAAATAAAACATATGTCCATTCATGTAAGATGCAATACACAGTTATAATGTAGATTTTCTTAGTTATTTATGAAGGAAAGTCTTAATTGCATTAAAGACATGGAGGCGAGTATTATGCTTCTCTAATCTTGAATTTATTAACATAGCAGCAGTCAAGAGCAGTAGAGCTACTAATCCCATGAGGCTTAGCAAGAGACTAGCCAATGGGATAGAAAGAAATAATCACAATAATCGCTAGTAGGATACATGTATAACCTCTCACTTTTTTAAAAAAAACTTTATTTGTAGGTTTTCATCAGGTACAGACAGCAGCATATTGCATCAGGCTTAGGCAGTAGCGAAAATACATTTGAAAACATGTGATTGGATGTCTACATTCACAGATGCAGCTACTATATCAAGAAGAATAGAAGTCCAACTGGTCATGCAATGTTCTTGGAGCCAAATATTCCATTGCCAGTTTGTATATCTGCCCGAAGGGCAACAGTCACCTATCAGCAGTGAGGGGTCAACTGGGAAAGAAGGGGGGTAGGAAAGAGGGGGGGTAGAGGGGAAGGGAGTTGAACCTCTCTGGCCGAGCTTAGGAAGGTGGTGCGCAGTTGCATAGGGTGGTCCCCCTGCGTCGCTTACATCTCCGTTCTCACTTACATACCTATTGCAGGGGCCTGTGCTTGGTCAACTGGGTGTGTGCGTAGAAAGCTTTGCAATGGTTTTCATATGTTCTTAGGGCGCGCTTGTGTGGGCATTAGTTCCCAAAACTCGAAGAGTTGATTGTGGCAGAATGCTGCATCTCTGAGCCATTCATCCCTACGCGGCTTGCGCTTGGGGCCCCAACAGATCGCCACACGTCTCTTTGCTAGTAACAACATCATGACCGCAAGTCTCCTAGTTTCTGTCAGGAGGTTCTTGACGTATCCTAGTAGGGCAGTCAGCGGGGTGCGCTCCAACCTACATTCCAGCATTTCATCCAATGCATCAAACACACAGCCGCATATCTCGCCACCAACCAGAATTCCCATGCCAGGTGCATGAAGGAGGCCTCAGGTGCTCCACAGCGGGTCCAACGCGCATCCGCACTCAACCCTGCTCTGCACAGCCACACAGGAGTCCTGTGCAACCTATGGATGTATTTAAAATGAATAAGCCTCAGCCTATAATTGGGTGACATATCCCTGGATTGCATGCAACAATAGGTCCATACACCTTCCTCAAATGGGGCTCCCACACTTTCTTCCTATTCGCGCTGGGCAGGGGGAAAACTTATTGGGGAGTCGCGCTGCATGCCAGAGTTAAAGACGGGTAATAAGTTTGCGGGGTGAAGGATTGGTTAGAAATGCTTCCAGGAAGTGAAATGTTGGTGGTGCTACCGGGAATGAGGCATAATGTGCCTGCATCGCCGCCCGCAGCTGAAAATAAGTCATCCTGTCCAGTAGGCCCGTGAGTTCGTCCCCCATTGCGACATCCAAGCCGATAAAGACACCGTCCGGGAATGCTCTTCCCAGCGTATGCAGCTGGAGCTTGCACAGTCACTGACAGACCCCCGCCTCTGCAGTGAAGGGCAACGCCGGGTGTCTAGTGAGCGGTACTGAAGGTGCAAATAGAGTGTCCAGGCGCGCTCTGCGATGGAGCACCTGCCACGCCCAAACTGTGCTGCAAACTGTGTCAGTCTCGGACTGTGGGTGGCACTGGGGTCAAAACAGCACCATGTGCAATGGAAATGGGTCACTCTCAGGAGCCGTGTGCGCCATAAACTGGGTCCGTTATATCCAATGGAAGCAGAATTGGGCCTGTGCACAGCTATGGTACAATTCCATGTCTGGCGCAACCTGCTCTCCTTGTTCGAACGGGAGCATGAGGGTCTCCCAGGCCACACGATGCTGCCTGCCCTCCAAAGCCAAAGAGATCAGATTTGAGCGAAGACGCTTCTTGAATTCCAACGTGAGAGGAAGCGGGAGATTGACGAAAGTATATAAGAACTTGGGCAGTATCACCATCTTGGCAATGGCAATTACGCCAGCGAAAGAAAGACGGAGTGCTTTCCAGCAGGGTAATCGACTTTCCAACCATGTATAACCTCTCACTTAACTGCGAACAGCCCTCTTTTCTAGTGCGAGAAGCTAAATTGAACCAGAAAACAAAGGAAAATAGATAACACAATAGAAATTTCTAATCTAAAAGTAAAGAGTTCTTGGGAAAAGTTCATGAAAATGAAACCCCTCGAAGAATCCAGCACAAGAGACGGAAGAATACCACGGAGATCCGCCAAGGCAGAAGTTGAAGATGAGTATTCAGCAGGTACTGCAAAGTCCTTAAGAGGAAGCAGGTGGTAATGCAGGAGCAGCTGTCAGGGATGGAAACAAACCCCAAGTTACCAAAGTGTTGAGGTGGGATAGTACTTGCCTCTGTTTCTTTAATAAAATTAAGACTTTCCTTCATAAATTACTAGCAAAATCTAAATTTTATATCAAGACCGGAGGCTCCTATTATGCTTGTTTAAATCATGTTAATTACAACAGAAGAGGCAGTGTGAACAGGTTTATAATAAAATGTCCTAAAATCTTATCTGTACACCAGTCAGTTGACCGCAGAATGTCCTCTAGTCTGGAACCTTCCCAGAAAGGTTTTGAAGCCATGGTACCTCTGGAGGAATGAGCTCCGAAAACAGAGGTATGAATGCCTGCCAAAGACATAACCCAGCTGACCCAGCGAGACAGGGTGGAGAATGAAACGGGATTGTGGGGTTTCTGGAAGGAAATGAGTAGTTGGGAATGAGAGGACGACCTGAGATCAAAAGTCTGTTGTTTGCACGCTTTAAAGTATTGTCCGACGCAAAGTTTGGGTTGATCCGGGAAATAAGGGTAAAATACTGAGTTTTAATTTTTGTGTGTTTATTAACTGTGAACATAACTCCAGTAGGAGTAAATTGGCGAGGGGAAAGATCTAATGCCTGAACGTCAGACAAACGTTTAATAGAGATCAGGCATAAAAACATAATAAGCTTTACAAAAAGCATTTTTAGTGAAAGATCAGTATTATCAGGCTAGGAAATAAACAATTTCAAAACAACATTTACATCCCACATTTTCCTATGTTTTGGAAGAAGAGTGTTAGATAATTTTACTCCCTTAGAAAGACAACAGATGAGCGGATGCTCTCTCACTGGTTTGCCGTGGATGTAGAGATGATTCATCGAAATAGCCGACCTGTACAGGTTTATGGTTCTATAGGACTTACCTCCACTTTCTTCAGCTGCCAGAAAGTTAATGATGTAGATTATATCGGCTGAAAAGGTATTGATAGATTTCCCCAGACACCAGTTTGCCCATAAAGCCCAAGCCAATTTGTAAACTATGGAGGTGCCTGGGGCCCAACTTTTGCTAGTGAATTCTGAGACCGCTGGCAAAATGATATCGATAGATTGGGTGAACCTTCTATTTTCCAAGCAGAGAGAGTGAAAGAATTGTCTAGAACTAGCTTGTAAGGATGGCCCACAGGACAGGAGGAGGATTGGGGAGGCGATTGCAAATTCTAGAAGGAGGGAACCCATACCTGTGATTGCCAGAACGGGACTACTATTACCAGGGTAGCTTGTTGATGTCTGGCCTGAGCTGGAACTCTGCTGATCATTAGAAAAGGAGGAAAAGCATAGTTGGCATCTATAACTAAAGCTAGAGGGTCTGGGTGCCAGCTGAAAAACGAGGTAGTTGGGAATTGAAATGGAAAGCGAAAAGATTGATGTTGAAAGGACCCCACTTGTGTATCAGAGACTGGAACACTTAGTTCCGAAGATGATAGGGTGCAATCTGCTATAGAATTGAGATTGCCCAGTAAGTATTCTGCTCAAACTAAGATTTTGTTGAGAAGGCAGAATTCCCAAAAACGTTTCACCAGTTTCGCTAGAGGCTTGGATCTGGTGCCGCCCAGATGATTGATATAACAGACTGCGGAAACGTTGTCAATACGGAGATGTATGGAACATTGCACTCTTTCTTTTGCTAGGCTTTTGATTGCAAAGGATCTCTAAACAGTTTATATGTAATTTGGACTCCTCGATGGACCATGTACCCCCAATCGAGATTGGACCACACCGAGCGCTCCAGCCTGTCTGACTTGCATCGGATTCTAACACAAGATTGGGGGCTGACACAAAGGTAGTCCTGCCGTTCCAGGCGTCTAAATGGTCAAACCACCATGACTCTGGGTTGATGCTGATGGAATCGGAATAGGCAAGACCTTCACACAGATGGCGGATCTATAGACGTTGAAGGACCAGCTAATGGAGTGGACCAGGAAAGACAGCCTGAATGGAAAAAGACAGAAGGTCTACAGTCCTTGCCAGCGATCTGAGGGAAATCCAGGAGCTGTGAAGAGTCTGAATAATTTTGCTTTTGATTGCTTTTACTTTTGATTGAGGAAGGTGAAGGATAGCGCTTGATGAATTTAGAAGAAAACATAGAAACTCTATTTGTTGAGATGGGAGCATAACTGATTTCTCCGTGTTTAACAGGAAGCCCAACTCTGAAAGAAGAGAACACATAAGATGTAGGTGAGAGCGGAGGATGTAGATTTTGGCTCATTAGCAGAACATCGTCCAGTTAATTAAAAGTCTGATACCCAGAGACCTGAGATATGCTACTACTGGTTTCATTATTTTTGTAAAGCACCATGGTGTCGATGCGAAACCGAAGGGAAGAGAGGAAAATCGGTAAGTTTGTCCCTGTCACTAAAATTGAAGAAATGTTCTGCAAGTGTGATGAATGGGGATTTTAAGATAAGCATCTTGCAAGTCTAATATTACCATCCAGTCGTGTTGGAGCAAGGGGTCTCTAAAGTGTAGGATCATTTCCATTTTGAAGTGGCAGTAAACCACAAACTGGTTGAAAAGTCTGAGGTAGATAACTGGTCTCATCTTTTAGTTCTTCTTTTGGACTAAAAACAGTTAACTGAAAAATCCAGAGGGATCTGGGTTGGAAAGTTGAATTGCCTGTTTGTGTAAGAGAGACATTAGATTGGACATTTTGTATGAAAAACTTGGAGGAGGAGAGAACACAGATTGGAAAGGTGTAAAGCTCTATAACATAGTCATGTTGAATTTGAAACCCAAAGATCTGCCGTTCTGGTTTGCCGCCTTGTGAAGAAATACTGAATAAGGCCTCCTACATGAGGAGGGCCAGAAGAAGGGCTCACCTTGCTGATGGTTGGTTCTGAAATTCTTTTGTCCACGACCTCAATATCCTATACCTCTCTGGGGATAGAATTGAGGCTTGTAGTCTTAGTAGCCGTAATTTGAATTGAATGAGCCTCTGGAGCCCTGGTTACGGTAGGTACAGCCAGTAAAGCGGCTCCTGCTTCTACCTGCCTATGCAAAAACACGCTGTGAGAACAGTTTTTTCAGAGACTGTTGAGCTTTATCAATGCATGAAAAAGTGGTAACATATAGACTGAGATCTTTCATTAAAAGAGTCTTCAAATAGGAGACCTTCCGCGTTGATGCCAGGATCAAGGTTTGCCAGATTTCCAGGTTTTGGATCCAACTTTAATAGCAGACCTATTTCCCATTCCTGTTTTATGGCAGAACCTGCGTTGCCTAGCAACCAAAAAGCTCTCTGAATCCACAATGAGAAATCTTGAGGATCAATATTAGAATTTTCCAATTTGGCTGCCTCTGCCATATCAAAAATGCGAGCCAAAGGACCCACTATGTCAAGTAACGTCCTGAAAAGTCGACCAGGCCTTATCAACTCCCTTATGGGGATCTTTGCCAAATTTTAAAAGACGGTAAGCAATGATTGATCACTCATTGGTGTGGAAGTAATGTTGGGAGATAGAAAAGGCCTGGGATATTCTGATTTCAACTTAGCCCTAGTTTTCTAGTCCAGGGGCAAACACAGCCGAGAAAAGATATAGTTCTCTACATCGGCAGTGGCGAACCATTCCGTGGAATTTGGATGGCATATGAGGGTTAAATCAAACATAGGAGTTCCTTCTGTATCCAGAACCGTTTTGACCAAAAAAGAATCAGAGGTGGAAGGTAGCAATTTTGACTTTTATGAACAAGGGGAGAAAGATGGATCACTGACCCCATAAATGTGGAGCAATCGAATATTTTTGGTCTTATTCTTGCACGCAGTATGAGTTTTCGTATTCCCCTCCATGGAAGGAGACCCAAGACTAACAACGTCCTCAGTCTGGTGTGAGGAAATCTCACTATTCAAGAGTGCTAATTCAGGATTGGGCATCGTTACTTGTTTCTTTATTGTAGATAAAGACAGTGTTTCCTTTTTTCTGCTTTCCCCTGCAGAATGGGCCAATTGTGTCTTAGACATCATATACAATACAGAATTTTCAATATTCTTGGACATCTTATCCATAGAGCCAGCCAAGGCCTGTTCAACTGAAGAAGGAATCCATTCATTTAAATCATTATTAAAAGCTTCCTCATCGTCATCAGTATCAGTCACCAGAGGACAGATATCTAATTCAATGTGTCAATAAGTAACAAGCATTGGCATAGCCAATAGGTCTCGCCTTTGGGACCTTATAAGTGTTTAGCCATGCAACAGTTGGTGTTGTTGCACCAAGGATATTGTGCTGCTTAACTAAATACTTATAAGGTCCCAAAAGCGAGACCTATTGGCTATGCCAATGCTTGTTATCTGATCTTAGCAACACTACATAAACCCACTGTCATCTTGCTGACATTTGTTACTGGGGTGTACATTACAGTTACCTTGTAAGAATATTGAAGCAAGCTGTATAAAGGAAAATGTGCGTACGCGAAAATGTGTTTAATGTTTTTTTAAAGGAACACTTCCTGTGTATAGGTGATGAAGCACCCGTTTTGACTTGCAACGAACAGTATTCAACGTTCACCATTACGTATTTAAGCGAGTTATAACTCTGCTGTACACACTTTTCAGGCCCCCGGGAGAACAGACCAAGTTAAAGTACCAGCGGGACTGGGAAGAGGAACTCGGGGTAGAAATCACAATAGCACAGTGAACTTGGTGCTTCAATAAGATTAAAAACGATCTCATTGAATGGCAGACATAGGCTGCTACACTTTAAATACATTCACAGAACCTATTACACTCTGGCAAGGTTATTTAAATATGGTCTGCGGGAGAATGATAACTGCATGAGATGATCCACCCAGAGGGCACATTTCACGCACCTGGCTTGGGAGTGCCCTGGCATCCGCATATTTTGGAGTGAGGTGTTCGCGGTACTGTCTAAAATGCTGGGTTGTACATTACCGGAGGAGCCGCTGGTGGCACTTCTAGGGTTTGATAAATCAATACCAAACGGGGTGCGTAAGCTGGCAGCGCTTGACCTGCTTCTGGCCCAACGGAGAGTGGCAAGCAGAAAGATGAGAGGCCCTACGCCTACTGCTGCTGAGTGGAAGACAGATCTGGCGTATTGTTCCACCCAATCAGAAAGCTATAACGAATTTGCTGCCTATTAGATGTGCACCTAAGAATATCTGGGGTCCATATAAACAATACCTGCTGGATCTGGCGGCCGCAGATGTATCTCTGTCGGAACACGAACGTACGAAGTGGGTTGAGCGGTGCAGTATGTTGGATAGGATGAGGTTGTTCCGTTAGGAATACCACTGGATGCTTTTTTTCTTTTTTTTTTACAACACGCTGTTTGGTTGCAGGAATTTCCAGGAAGAAAGCTGCTGCCTTAAATGTCCGTAACTATTGTTTCTCAGTAACACTGTATGTATTGACATGTAAAGTTACTTCGCTATTGTAACGCTCGGGATCCTGTGGTACTAGTCTTCAGGTATATTACTACTTAAATGATTTTTCTTTTGATGTTTGCTCATGTCTGTGATGTGACAACTGATAAAGTTTTTTTTTAAAAGTATTTCAGCGAGTTACATCGGTTTGGTGAGGGGAGCGAAATGTCCCGTGCATTATTTTTACTCAAAGGGGAGCAACGTGGAAAAAGTCAGATGATCACTGCTACTGAACCGTGAGACCTGTGGCGGCCCAAACGAGATCTGCCCCCACTGAGGATGATACGATCAAATCAATCCCCGAGCAGTCCCCTCGAAAAACTAAAGTTACACTCACCTCACTGGCATGGCCCCGTAAGCTCGCGAAGAGGGTGTTATTTGAAGGGAAAGATGAACCGTCCAGGTGAGGGCTGGACGGCGGCCTCACCCTTGCTCATTCAAAGTGAACTTCAGGTAGCCACAGTAAAGGTGTCTCTCACCGAGTAGTAAACCACTGGTGCTAGGGGAGGGGAGGGCGGCGCCTCAAGACAAGCGCATGACAAAAGAAGTGGGCAGGATGGCTTCCGGCAAAAAAAGAATACAAAGCGGAGATGGAATCCAAGCTAATAAAGGCAAATTTCGAGTCTCTTCACTCAGCGCCTATCTTTAAGCTGTCGCATGTGGCCCTCGCTACCTGAGAAGATGTGACTCAATTAAAGAGCCAGCGTCCTCGGGCAAAAGTGTTTAACACCCGCTCACAGACAGCATAACAATCGAGTGCAGCAGCTATAATCTACACTAGAGGCGTGATCGCCCACTGGAGAGTGCAACTGATGAAACAAGCAATGGCCGAGCGGCCGTGAAATTAAAAGGAACAAGCGAGCGCGCCTCGCGCTGAAGGGGAAAAAAAAGATGAGGAGAGAAGGAGGCAGCAGGGGGAGGAGAGACAGGAGGGGGCCTGCGCTTCCCTTGCGGGAGCAAGCAGGAACCATATGTTTGTAATTAACACATAGTATCAAAGCTCGCGCCCGCAAGGGAATCGCCAGACGTGCACGCGTTGCATTGAAAGCAATGCAATGCGTGCAAAGCTGAAGCGATTGCTACAGGTCTTTCAGCGCATGCGCACTGCGTAGGCAAGACCTAAAAACAAAAGCGTTAGGCAGAAAAAGAGTTAATACAAGCAGAGACGAAGGCCTAGTTGACTCCCCCAGGGTATGTGCATGCCCAGTAGACAGCTGATAAGGACGATAGGAGGCGGGATTAGAAGCCGCTCCCCTCCGGTGACGCTCCGGTCAGGAGAAGGTAATATCAACAGAGGAAGGGCCCTGTATGCCTGAAGAATGCAGGAACAAACTGCAGCAATGTGGAGAACCAAGCACAACACAGAATGGTGAGCGTTCAGAAACAGGAGCACATTTAAAATGACGAACAAAGGAGACGCTGTGAGGAGAAAGCGCAAGGTGCCAGAGGAAGCAGCAGCGGAGAGCACGCAGCGCTAAAGAAGGGTAACAAGCAGGAAAAACTATAATAAAGTAAATACACACCCAATAAATATCTAGACAGCAAAATTATACCATATGAGTAAGGACAATATACCAAGCGTTGGTAATGCATCGGTTTCGCCTATGTAATGAACAAAGAGCAGGTTTCATCAATTATCGACCGGGAGAAGGAAAGAGCTCTTTGACAGATAACTCAGGAGTGGAGAGGATGTGGCACAGTGGCCAGAGCTGCTGACTCGAGAGCTGGGGATCCCGGTTCAAGTCTCGGCTGCGCCGCGCAACATCCTGTGATTCTATGCAAATCACTTAATCTCTCTGGGTGATAAATTGTTTAATAAATATGCCGCAATAGTAAAAGCAAAACTTTATGAAAATATTGTTCCACCAAAGCGAAAGTTTACAGTACTTCAGCAGCGGTAAAATGATAAGAGAGGCAGAGGAGGAACAAGCATTGGTAAATGCAGGAAAATATGCTACAGCTAATAGAAATAGAGGAAAGGTATGTGGCACGCACAGGAACCAATGAGAAGCCAGGAAAGAGTCCCTTTTAAGTTTATATTAAAAACAATAGATTTCTCAATCACAACAAAGCAAAACCTAAGCATGCGGTACTGATCTTGACTGCAAGCAGCAAGAAAAGAGTCTGTTCGCAGTCAAGTGAGGGGTTATACATGTTACTGGTATCATATTGATGGTTACTGTTGATTATGTTTTTCTATCCCATTGGCTAGTCTGTTGCTAAGCCTCATGGGATGTGTAGTTCTACAGTTCTTGACTGCTACTATGTTAATAAATGCAAGATTAGAGAAGCATAATAGGAGCCTCCGGTCTTGAAATAAAATTGTAGGTAATGTGTGTCCTGTATTTAAAGTCAAAGACCCTGGCCTCAATGTTGTATATGATTTGTACCAAACACAATTCTTTTAAAGCTTTTTTCACATTCATGTGACCAATTAAATGAAACACTATTTTTTGTCAAGTCTGTTAGCGGAGCACTTACATTGGCAAAGTCTTGTATGTATCTGGAACAGTAACTGGCTATTCCAAGAAATGAACGCACCATAGAAACATCTTGTGGGGGGATCTGACTGCCTTTGTACTTTAACAGGATCTATTGCCATACCCCCATCAAAAAAGATATGGCCAATGAATTTTAGCTTTGTCTTATGAAACTCACACCTATTTACATTCAAAGTCAAACCTGCTTCAGAAAGCAAACAACGTACTTGTATGAGCTTTATCATTTTCTTTTTGCATAGCTCCAAAATCCAATATGTCATTGCTGTAAGTGAAAGCATTCATGACAGGCTGTATGATACGTCTAATGATGTCTTGAAACATTTCTGCAGCGGATGACACACCAAAACGTAGCCTCTTTTATCAAAACAGATCAACATGCGTAGAAGAGGTTGTACTGTACTTGCAAACTTCTTGAAGTTCTAATTAGCCTTTATTTAAATCAAGGGGAGAGAAGACCTTTGTACCACTTAATTGCGTTATCAGGTTACCAATATGTGCCCTGGATGTCGTTCTCGTTCAATTGCCTTGTTTGCCTGACGCATTTCAACACATATGGATACAGCTCCTTCACTGATCTTTTATGTCCGTTTTAGGCACTGCCACTATGGGAGAAACCCATGGTATTGGACCAATTGAACGTGCAATAATGTCATGCTTAAATAACGCATCAAGTTATTTTAAAAAAGATTCTTGAAAATGAAAAGCAATTTGTCTATGTCTTGGAGCAACAGGATGGACATCCTCAATAATTTGCAACTTTACTTTTATAGTCTTAAGATTTCCCAAACCATGAAATAACAAAGGGAAGTGACTTATTATTTTGAGGTGAACATTCACATTGTAATTCACGGCAATCAGTCCCATATTAAAGGCTGTGCTGAAACTGAATAGACAGACACTTGATGCGGTGCCCGGAAGCACATGGATGGGTGCTTGTACCTTCGTTTTCATGTGTGTGCTTCATTATCGCTACAAATAAACCTTGACTTTTTAAAGGCGTTGATGTAGCCCAAGTGTATACTTTGGTTTTTTCGCTGCCATAAATTGCGGCAATGAAGATAGTTCATTGTATTTCTCCTCTGGCATAATGTTTATCGATGCACCACTGTCAATGATGAAAGGTATCGAACAACCATTTACTTTCAGTGTAACATTCCGCCAATGTTGGAATGACTTTGGTGCTTTGGCATGTCGAGCTTTTCTTGACTGACATTTTTCATCATAAGTGACCAAACCAACATGAGCATGCTTTTCTGAGGTTAACATATACATGACACAATCATTTTCACTGGATACTGATACAGAAGAACTGTTTGACGATGATTTAGATGACGATCAACTTTGTTCAGTGTCAATTTGTCTTAACTGATGTCACAGCTTGGCCTTGTGGGTGTGCGCTGAGTGTTGATTCTGGAACTTTCTGGGGGCCATTGCACCACTGCATCCACTTCTCCTTCTGAAAACCCCCCACACACCACCGCACCCTACAGACCCTCCGCCACTGCTGGGGCAAAGTCACTGAAGAACAACTACAGACAAGCCTCGCACTCAACCCTCCGACTAACTCCACCAACCCCGATGAGGGTGCACTCACCCTCGAACGCTGGATGAACGTCTGCGCCAACGCCATAGCCCCGCTGAAAAAACCCACCAACAGAGACACCAGCAAAAGAGTCAGCTGGTTCACCCCGGAACTCCTCAACTCAAAACGCACCTGCGGGAAATTGGAGAACATATGGCACAACAACAAGACGCCAGACAGCCACGCTGCCCACAAAGACGCCATCCGCAACCACCACCACCTCATCAAGACCGCCAAAAGGACCTCCTTCACAGACCGCCTTGACAACAGCGCACACAACATCAAGGAGCTCTTCATAATCGTGAAGGAACTCTTCAACCCCAGCTCCAGTGCCAACAACATCCCACCATCGCAAGCCCTGTGCGACTCCCTCGCCACCTTCTTTCACTGGAAAATCACCGACATCCATTGTTAAATGGTAGCGGCAGTTTCAGTTGATAATCTTTCAAGTATTTGCCCGGCGGTAATCGCCTCTCATACCACTCGATAATTTACCAATAAAAGAGGCAGGCGCCGGAGACTGGAAGGCAGGAAACAAAGTTTTATTCCGTCGGAGCAGAACACATCAGATCAGACAGCAAGGTATCGTCACGAGGTGCTCTAACTGCATCTCTGAGACCTGGTCTCTTATACACTGGTTTATTGCTTTATTACACATAGTACATTCTTGAGATTCCCTTGATGCCTGAAAGAACATCCCCTGAAGCCCCGGCTCAGATCCGATCCCACACATAGATACAGTAGAAGTTCCCACCCTACCCGCAGTGGGAGATGGCTATCGCGCAGTAGGGAATTCCGCTAATTCCCGGGGGTGTGTGCAACTGGCCGGGTCTCAGGGGGTAGGGGCTTTGATCTACTGTAATCCCTTTGATGTGGGGTGTTTCCCTTACAGTAGGGGCAGTAAACTGCATCCGCAGGGCTAGGTGATGGCCTGGGACCAGTTCAGACAATGGGGCGCAGAGGAAGGGGGTTATCAAAGGAGAGGCATGACCATGTATGGGTTGTCGGTTGGAAGTGGTTCCGTAGCAGGGTCGCGCAGAAGGAGAGGGTTTATGGCCTGTATGAGAGAGCGGGGGTGGCCGGCGCGCGGGGGATGCTTGCAGCGCCAAGGGAAAACGCTGGCGGTCGAGAGTGAGCGGGGAGAGAGCGGGGTGCCTAAAATGGCGGCCGTGCATTCGTTGTGCGTGGCGCTGGGGAGAGGCAAGATGGCGCAGATAATGTTCAGTTTGCACGCTAAATTTCCACAGTCCTCCCTTTTAACATGTCTCGCCAGCTTGCCTAGTTTGGATCTATCCCCATAATACCCCGTACCTCCACCTCGTTCAGAGCTTTCATCCGCTCAGTTTCAAAGTCCAAAGTCTTAGGGCAGATGCAGTTCATAAAAAGCGAACATAAAGGTGGCAGACACTGAATCCCCAAGCAACATCCACATAGTAACACAATCGGTATCAGGATAAATGAAAACAGTCTCCATCCCCAACCTTTAATAGTGTCCCAAAACCAACTCCCCAGTGACCATTCTTCTTGTTCTTGATGAACCTCTGCGGACAGTCTGTGGAGATGTTCAATTGCTTTGTAGACTGAGGGTGAGTTATCCGGTACGTAGGTACAACAGCTGGACCCAATGATGCGGCATGCTCCTCCACGATCTGCCAGAACCACGTCTAGAACAAGGCGGTTCTGGAGAGCCACCAGGCGGACGGCCTGAAGCTCAGCGGTGTTGTTGGCGAGGGCGCCAGCTGTAATGTTCATTGCCGTTTCGACTGCCTGGGTTAAGTGGCGGATGGCACGGCTGTTTGCCATCGGACCCCAGAGTGGAACAAGGCCTTTGACTGCGTCCATGAACTGTGCTCCGGTGGAGTCGGCCTGCACAATGTCTTTGGCCCGTTTCTGTCGGTGATGGTTTGCTGGAGCCACATACGTCGGAGGAAGGACAAAGGCGATGTAGCAGGTGCCTCCCCAACCTTTCGGAAGCCAGGTGTAGGCCTTAGTACCACAGACGAAGTACATATTCGGGGAGGCAACAAAGGAGGGTGGGTCAACTGAGTCCAATGTTCGGGTGATGAGGCAGGAGCTGTGGCCCACCAGCTGTGCCCCCAGGCCTTCGAGGCATACAGACCCAGTGATGTTGATGACGGACAGGGCCACTGTTAGGGTGGCGGCCGTCCGTTTCCGGAGGTAAGAGAAGGTGGGTCTGGCTGGATTGTTGAACACTTGCATTTCAACTCGTTCTTTGGCAGGGATGTCCATGTGAAAGGAAGTGTTCGATCTCAGAGGGCAGAAGAGGGCAGAAGTTCTTCCAGTTTTGTTCAGCCAGAACCCATGGTAAAAGTGTGACATGGTTCTGTCGGAAGTGGCATTGTCCTTGTAGCTTTCTTGCAGGAGGATTAGCCAGGCGAGGCAGGAACCATGGACAGAAAAAGGTGAAGGGATGAAAGGGATAGAGTGTCCAGTGGCATGTGGTAGCAGTCCACAGATCCAGCAATTAGTGGCGTTGGTAGCAAGATTGTGTTGGTGGAGCAACTGCACAAAAGAGTTATTCCAGAACTCCTTACGCCTTTCTCGGAGTTGGGGTGAAAGCGAGATCAGATGATGTTCTTTCGTGGTGGTAGGTTGAACGGTGGTCAGTAATGTCTTATGAGCGGGTGTGCTCTCCTCCATGATCCAGAAGGTGACCATGAGGAGAAGGCAAAAGAGAAGGGTAATGAAAAGTGCAATAGTCTTTAAGCTGTGCATTCGGTCAGTCTTTGGGTTTCTGTAGTGGATCTTCGGACGTCCGGTTGCTTCCATCATCTTCATGTCGGGCGCTTCCATCACCTTCAAGAGACTCGGTAGCGGGCAGAACCACAGACTTTGTTTTAGTTTCTCTCCTGGTGGCCTTTTAGGTGACTAGGCTACCGTTCTGAGATTTCCACTTAGCCTGTGGTCTGCTTAGCCGAAGTTCTCTCCTTTCGTCGCAAGTTATACCCTTCTTTGGATGGCACAGTGGGATCGGGATATTCAATCAACTCAAGTGTCTCTGTATCCGGGCCGCGGTTCAGGGATGGTCGGTCTTTGTCCAGTAGTTCCTCTTGGGTGGTGATGTTGTCCGTGGTTGTCAGGGTCGGTGATACCTTCTTGCAGTGGTGTGCATGCAGCCAATTGCGTTTCCCCTCCACTCGAAGAGCTGTTCGGGTGGTGATCAGGACTTGCAGGGGGCCCGTCCACCGGGGCTCCAGACTCTTGGTGCGCTGGAAGTTACGCACTAAGACGAAGTCACCGGGTTGGATGTCGTGTCCCGGGCCCCTGGAAACATCGGGAATGGCGTGCAGCACCTGCTGGTGGATAACAGACAACGTCTTAGTTAGGTTATACAAATAGTCAGACATGAGGACGTCCGGGACGTCGTGGATGGATGATGGTTTTGGTGCAGTCCAAAGGTTCATGGGCCGCCCAAAGACGACCTCGTAGGGGGTTAAGTGGTGTTTGGTGGGGGTGGAACGCATTGATAGCAATGCTAGTGGGAGAGCGTCTGGCCATCTTAGTCCTGTGGTGGCGACTATTTTTGCTATCTTAAGCTTCAATGTGGCATTGTGTCGCTCAACCAGGCCTGCAGATTGGGGATGGAAGACCGCATGGAACTTCTGTTTTACACCCAACCCTTTTAAGATGAGTTGGATAACTTCGGCTACGAAGTGGGGGCCATTGTCGCTCCACAAAATTCGACAAAGGCCGTATCGGGGGAAGAATTCCTTCAGTAGTACTTTTGCGGTAGTCATAGCGGTGTTATCATGGGTCGGGTAGGCTTCCACCCACTTGCTGAAGGCACATACAACGACAAGCACATACTTTAAACCTTGGCACCTTTCTAGCTGGACGTAGTCCATTTGTAGGACTTCAAAGGGGTGATTGGGGACCCCAAACCCTCCCCGGGGTACAGCAGTTCCTTTCCCAGGGTTGTGTTGGAGGCATACTAGGCATTGTTGGACCAGACGTTTGGCTGAGTCTGGTATTCTGTCGTTGTGCCAGACTTTGGAGATGAGTTCGATCATGGGGGCAGACCCTATGTGTGCGGGGGAGTGTGCCATGGTCAGCATGGGGATCAAGTATGAGTCGGGTAGCAGCCATTTGTTCGAGTCTTTAGTTCGCCAACAACCGTCATCGTCCTTCAATCCTACCCGGGCCCATTCAGTTAATTCGTGTGGTGTGCTGGCTAGTTGGATATCCCTAATTGTTTCCCTAGCATCCTTCCATTTCTCAGTTTGTGACCTGGTCACGTACATACGGGTCGTGGACCTATTCTCGGCTGTGGTTCGGGCAGTAATGTCAGCTAGTGCATTTCCCTGACCTATAATGTCTGTCACCTTCTTGTGTGCCTGGCATTTGATCACAGCTAACCGTGTGGGGAGGAGGACTGCTTCGGTCAGGGCAGAGACTAGGTCTCCATGCAGGATGGGTGTGCCATGAGAAGTCAAGAATCCCCTCTCTTTCCATAAGAGCCCGAAGTGGTGAACTACCCCAAAGGCATACTGACTGTCTGTGTAAATGTTTGCGGTTGTCCCTGCTGCCAGGATGCAGGCTCGTGTGAGGGCAATTAGTTCAGCCGCCTGTGCGGATCGCTGTGTGATGCGGGCTGTCTCAACAACTGTTCGAGCTGTGGTGACTGCATAGGCAGCTGAGGTGGCGCCATCAGGGAGCTTGATGCATGAGCCATCCACCCACAGTTCTCCGTCAGGGTCCGGGAAGGCAGTATCCCGGAGGTCAACCCTACTCTTGGTTTGTTCGTCGGTGAGGGTCACGCAGTCATGTATAGGGGATGCATTGGGGTCAGCGTCAGGGAGAGGTAGTAGAGTAGCTGGATTCAGAGTGGTGCATCGTTTCAATGTGATATGGGGTGCAAGCAGAGTCAGTTCATACCCAGTCAGTCGTGCGCTAGTCAGGTGTTGAGTCTTGGTTTGGTTCAGGAGGGTATCAACAGCATGGGGTACCAATACTGTGAGGGGGTTCGAGAGCACGATCCCCTCACTTTGTCGGATAGAGACAGCAGCGGCGGCTACTGCTCGAAGGCAGGCGGGCAAGGCTCTGGCTACGGGGTCGAGAGTGGCAGAGAAGTAGGCACAAGGGCGTTGCTTAGGACCTATGGACTGGGTTAGGACAGACAACGCACATCCCTCCCTTTCGTGGGTGTAGAGGGAGAAAGGTTTAGTGTAGTCTGGGGTTCCTAGGACTGGGGCCGAGCAGAGGGCGTCTCGTAATTCTTTGAAGGAGGATTGGCATTCGGGTGTCCAGGGGAGGGGGAAGGGGACATCCTTAGCCAGCAGGGAAAGCAGAGGCTTTATGGTGAGACTGAAGTTTGGCAACCACTGTCGACAAAAGGAAGTGAGGCCCACTAGGGATCGTACTTGCTTCTGAGTTTTGGGAACAGGGGTTTCTAGGATGGTTTGAATTCGGTCAGGGGTAAGTTTCCTCCCGTCTTTGGATAGTAGGTGGCCTAGATAAGTTACCTGGGGCTGGCAGAATTGCAATTTCTTTCTGGAGACCTTGTGACCGTTCTCCGCAAGGAAGCGGAGGAGGTGAATGGTGGCTGTGACGGCAAGAGGAGTGGTGTCGGCCGCCAAAAGAATGTCATCGACGTACTGTATCAATACCACTCCATCGGGCAGTTGGACTGCATCCAGTTGCCTCTTGAGGGCTTGGCTGTAAATACTGGGACTCTCAGTGTAGCCCTGGGGTGCCCTGCAGAATCTGTACGAACGGGCTTTTAAAGTGAAGCCGAACAGGTAGCGGCTGTCTGGGTGGATGGGGATGGAAAAGAATGCGTTCTTGAGGTCAATAACAGTAAAGATGGTGGCGGTGGATGGAATCAGGGTGAGGATGGTGGTGATGTCTGAGACTACGGGGTACTGGGGTATGACTACTTTGTTAACCTCTCGCAAGTCAACAATGAAACGGTAGGCTTTCTCATCCCCCTCGCCTTGCTTCTTTACAATGGGTAGGATAGGGCTGTTGCAAACATTACTCACTACTTCTTCTACCACTCCTGCCTCGACCAGGGACTCGATGATTTCCACCAATGCCCTCTCGCCTTCGGGTGATATCCGATACTGTGGAAGCTTTGGGAGCACTGCGTCCGGTCGGACGGTTATGTGTACCGGGTCGATCACCATGCGCCCTACATCTGAGTCGGTTTTAGCCCATAGATGTGAAGGTAATGTGTCGAGTAGGGACATATCAGCATCGGTTATAGAGAGCATACGCCGAGTGTGACAGGGTCTGGACAGATCTGGGTTATCGTGTAGGATGACTCGAACTCCGTCTGGGGAGCATCTGATAGTGGCTCGAAAATGTTTTAGCAAATCAAGTCCCATAATAGCATCGGGGGTGTTGGAGGAGAGCAGAAAGGTCGTGTCAGTGGTGTTATCTTCTAAGTCAAAGGAGATTGGTGCTGATAAGGGGTTAGTGGAGGGCGTTCCGTCAAAGCCTATTGAGGTTACGTGTGAGCCAGACAAGGGTGCCCTAGGAATCAGTCGTTTAGATAACGCACTACGTGTCGCCCCAGTATCTACCAGGAATGGAGATTTTGTGCCCAAGACCTTAGCGGTGACGTAAGGACCTTGCTGGTCAACACGGAGTTCGACTGGATCCCTCCCTTGCCCCTGGCGGTCCTATGCGAAGTCATGAGTGCTCTCATAGTCGGACTGCTGACACTGGTTTTGGCGGGGGCGATCAAAGGTGTTTGGTCTGCCTGGCCTGTCGTTGATGGTGTTGTTCGTGTGCCCTCGTCCCTGTCCTCTATTTCTGTGGTCGTATGCTGCGTCTCTGGGGTCCCTATTCTTGTTTATTTCCAGAAGGACCGGGCACTGGGATTTCCAGTGTCCGAACCCTCTACAGAACGCACATTGATTTCCATCTTAGTCTCTCCGTCCGTTGTAGGGTGTAGGTGTATGGTCTCTAGGGGGTAGCTTTCTAGGGGCGGTTGGTTGGTAATTCTCTTTTGGGGGTTCCCTTCCTATGGTCACCCCTTGCAACTGCGCTATCATCACCCTCTCCTTTAATTCCTTTTTCTTCTTCTCTGACGCCCTATCGTTCTCGTTCTTCTGATTTTCGTAGTATTGGGCCATCTGGAGAATTGCTGCGGGTTTGGAGGCTGCCCAACTACTCTCGCTGGTCTGTAGCTTCTGGGAGACTTCTTGAGACAGACCCTTTACATAATTCTGGACAAAGAGGTGGTGTCCGGTTGCGGTGGTCATGTCTTGGCCACTGTAATCGGAAAACACAGTCTCGAATCGGGAGAAGTATTCAGACACATCCTCCTGGGGTTTCTGGCGGCAAGCCGTCACTATCGACCAGTCTACCTTTCTTTCTGGGATTAAAGTCTTCAGCTTTTGTACAATCTTGTCTGGGAGCTCTAAGATGGCTTTCGGGGGTTTCTGTCCAGGTTCTCGCTGTTTATCTATGGTATCGAGTTGTACCCAGGTATATCCGAACGGCTCAGCGTGGTCAACTTTCCGGATTTGTTTCCACACATCAGCCGGCAGACATAGCCCAAAGAACAAGTCGATATCTGCTAACGTCATTATCGTTGAGCCTAAGGCTGTGCCTAATTCAGTGTAGAAGGCAGTCGGGTTCTTTCTCAAGTCGGGTAGGGTCTTTCTAAAGGTCAAAATATCTTGCCGGTCCCACGGCTGGTAGACCCAGTTATATACAACCCTTCCCTTCGCATCTTGGTGGTTGATGTCGTCGTGCGTTCCCTGACCCCGTGGGGGGACCCAATAGGGGGCAGCTTCTTTAATGGGCATCATGGCATCGGCCCTTCCTCCCTGGGGCTTAGTTGCTATGGGGGTTTCTGTTTTGGTTGTCTGTCCATGTTCTTTAAGGTGTCGGTAGACCTCGAGTGTACGAGTGAAGAGGTTCGTTACATCGCCCTCTCTTTCTTCCCCAATGTCTACCTTCCTATATAGGGCCGCTAGGCCTTCGGGACCTTTATCGTGGTACCTATCCTCATATGTATTCAGGGTGTGATAACAGAGCCGTACGACGAAGTGTCGTCTGCGGCTGTCGGCATACGATTTATACACGTCCGTTATATACTCCTCACTTTCTTTTCGCTCCACCAGCGTCCCTACTATCTTGTCAATTCCTGCTCGTTCATCTTTAGTTAACCGATTCATTCTGGTGGACTCTTTCTTTCCTATCTCATGGTCGTCTAGCGTTGTAGTCGACGTTAGGTTCAGTACAAGAGGCTCAGCCGGCGCGGAGGCCGTGAGGGCCGAGGCCCCTGTACTGCTTTCGTTCGTGTTCGGGGGTTGTGGGTGTTGCACTACCGATTGGGAGGGTGCATACGGAGGGGGCATGTAAATGGTCGGGGGACCTAACAGTAATTCGTCATTCGTTTGCTGCTTGGAGGACAATACAGGGTAGAGCAAAGAAGGGGTCCTAACAGCGTACTGGCCTGAGGTTTCGGGCTCCTGTCTTAGTTTAGTTTCCCTTCTCTCCTTTATGTCTTCTTCTAACTTTTTAGCGGCTAGGTGAGCTGCCTTTCGTAATTCCTTTTCTGCTTTTACTTCTTCCCTCTTTTTCCGTTGCGTCGCTTCTTTGCGCCACATGCCAATACTGTCAAGCATAGTAGGCGTCGTCTTATTGCTACGCAGAGCTACTTCTAGCGCTTCTATCTTGCGGTCGTCGAAGGATCCCATCAGTGGCCACTGACTTTCGGGGTCCTTCTTGGTATATTTATGCCACAGCTTGCTATAAGCTACGGCGACTAGTCCATATTTAGTGAACATGTCCTTATTAGGGGTGCCTTCCAGTGGAGCCGGATGGTTCACCTCTAATAAGCGGTCCGGGCAGAACCAACTACCAATCAGTGGGGAGAAGATAGGCATGACGGGTTTCAACGGGGACAAAAGTCAGCACTACCTATCTTTTCACTGCTTGCAAAGACTAGACAGAATATCTCTATTCTTCGTTATTTGTAAGCAGAGAATACCTCCAAAGAACCAATATCGAACAACTAGTGTTCGGACAATCAATCAATCAATCAATGGGGAGATAAAGATAGGCACGACGGGTTTCAACGGGGACAAAAGTCTGCGTTACCTACCCTTCACTATTTGCAAAGACTAGACAGAATATTCCTATTCTACGTTATTTGCAAACAGAGAATATCTCAAAAAGTACTATTCTTCAAAACAATCAATGTTCGGACAATCAATCAATGGGGAGATAAAGATAGGCACGACGGGTTTCAACGGGGACAAAAGTCTGCGTTACCTACCCTTCACCATCTGCAAAGGGAGAGAGAGAGAGTATTTCTACTCCTCCCCGTTTGTAGACAGCGAATATCTCAAAGAGAACAATCAATGAGCATAATCAATGAGCAATACTAGTATTCAAACAATCAATCAATTATTTCGCACTTTTGTCGTATTTCACGACCTTACCCGGACCGCGTGGACAGTTTCTCGTCTTCCGCCTCCAGCGCCCGATCGTCCTCTATTCTCCGTATTTGCCGCGGCACTCCTGATGGTTCCCAGTCAGGACCGTAGATCACTCGAGAGAGGTCTGCTCGGAACCAGTGAAGTTCGGATGATCGGCTGCCAGACGAGGGTCTATTGGGCAGGAGCTCTCCCGATCGTTGCAGTCGTTCACTCTGTCGTCGGGACCTCTCCCACTGGATCCACGTGTCGCTGATGGGCCCCACGTTTGGGACGCCAATTGTTAAATGGTAGCGGCAGTTTCAGTTGATAATCTTTCAAGTATTTGCCCGGCGGTAATCGCCTCTCATACCACTCGATAATTTACCAATAAAAGAGGCAGGCGCCGGAGACTGGAAGGCAGGAAACAAAGTTTTATTCCGTCGGAGCAGAACACATCAGATCAGACAGCAAGGTATCGTCACGAGGTGCTCTAACTGCATCTCTGAGACCTGGTCTCTTATACACTGGTTTATTGCTTTATTACACATAGTACATTCTTGAGATTCCCTTGATGCCTGAAAGAACATCCCCTGAAGCCCCGGCTCAGATCCGATCCCACACATAGATACAGTAGAAGTTCCCACCCTACCCGCAGTGGGAGATGGCTATCGCGCAGTAGGGAATTCCGCTAATTCCCGGGGGTGTGTGCAACTGGCCGGGTCTCAGGGGGTAGGGGCTTTGATCTACGGTAATCCCTTTGATGTGGGGTGTTTCCCTTACAGTAGGGGCAGTAAACTGCATCCGCAGGGCTAGGTGATGGCCTGGGACCAGTTCAGACAATGGGGCGCAGAGGAAGGGGGTTATCAAAGGAGAGGCATGACCATGTATGGGTTGTCGGTTGGAAGTGGTTCCGTAGCAGGGTCGCGCAGAAGGAGAGGGTTTATGGCCTGTATGAGAGAGCGGGGGTGGCCGGCGCGCGGGGGATGCTTGCAGCGCCAAGGGAAAACGCTGGCGGTCGAGAGTGAGCGGGGAGAGAGCGGGGTGCCTAAAATGGCGGCCGTGCATTCGTTGTGCGTGGCGCTGGGGAGAGGCAAGATGGCGCAGATAATGTTCAGTTTGCACGCTAAATTTCCACACCATGACCGTTTCAAACCCCGGACGACCCCTGCAGTCCTCGCCGCACCAGACCCACCGCACCCCACCGCCCACGACACCCTGACAACCTGGGCCAACGTGAGCATCGAGGACACTATCAAGACCATGGGCACAATCCACTCCGGATCCCAGTCCGACCCTCTCCCGCACCACATCTTCAACAAAGCCAGCAACTCCATCGCACCCCACCTATGCAACATCATCAACCTCTCCTTTGAGACCGCCACCTTCCCTGAGAACTGGAAGCACGCAGAGATCAACGCCCTACTGAAGAAATCCAAGGCGGATCCGAGCGACCTCAAGAACTTCCGACCCATCTCCCTGCTTCCGTTCCCAGCAAAGGTCATCGAGAAGATGGTTAACACCCAGCTCACCCGTCACCTCGAAGACAACAACATCCTGGACCCCTCCCAATCAGGATTCCGCAGCAATCACAGCACCGAGACCGCCCTCATCGCCGCCACAGACGACATCAGATCCTTCTAGACAACGGCGAGACAGCGTCCCTCATCCTCCTGGATCTCTCCGCCGCCTTCGACACCGTCTGCCACCGCACACTACGTACGCGACTCCAAGACGCAGGTGCTGGAGCGGGTAGTACAACATTTTGTATACCCCCCCATTCCGTATGTTTATATTAATCCGAATAATCAATTAATTGTAATATTATTAATTTGTTTGAAGTGATAACTCACCAACTATATTAACAAGAGAATTACACGTGGGAATTGCACTTTGCATGGCTATATTAATTGTGAATTAACTTGTGTACGCATATTAATAGTAGAAAATTAGAATATTATATGTTATATGTTGCTTTAAGTGATGTATTTGTGATTTGTGCTTTATTCAGTGAGTATAAACCGCTCTGAGTGTTGCTTCTGCTAGATAAATACACACACATATGGGTATTAGCAAGGGGATAACATTTTATTAGCAATTTCTATGTTTTAATTACGTTTTTGTGTTTCTTTTTTCTTAAGTTGACCATTTCGGCCTAAACAAGATGGCTGAACGAGACGTTAAACGTGACTGCCCTGACAACACGAGGTTCTGGGTGAAGTGCGCATGCGTCACCGCCAGCAACAGTGGCCTGGACCTGACCCCGGGAGAACATGTACCCTCCAAGGTCGTTCCGGGAACCTATCCAAAAGAAAGGACAATGCTTGATTTAAAAGCCGGAATAAGCAAGTTGGATGACTTCATTATCCAACACCCTGAGAACTGTACCTCGCAAGTCAAAATTGACCAATAAGAACTCTCTAAACCCCGATCTTGATACTTTTTGACATTATTTCCATTATAAAAGTAGGTAGGGAATTGAACTGTATTCGGCTTGCTCGTCTTGACGAACTCGATTTCCTGACGTTATGCTGACGGAGAGGACGGTGACACTGCTGGACAGCTGTTATCCTGAATCTATGAGAGACTGAATTGCGGCCTAAACTTTGCTGAATAAATTCTCTTTGACTGACTGACTTCGAGGACGACTTTAGCCAGAATAGGTAAATATGATGCTCTGAAATGCTAATGATGATTTGTAACATTTCTTTCAATATTTCTTAGATAAAAAATAATTGATTAATTGACAAATGTGTTGTGTCGATTATTTGAAGAAGATTAAGAGAAAAGTAATAGAGCAAAGGTAGACGAGTTAATCATCAATTACCAATTCAACTAAATGATCTATCTCCGTATGGGAGGGATATCTTAGGTTTAATGTCAATGTGTTTAGGGTAAAGTAAAGGTATTCCTCTCATGTCAGCGTTGAGAAACGTATTTTCCCTCAGAAAACAGGTCAACCGAGAGTAAGTATATTGGTGTTATGGGCCCCACCAATGAATGTATGTGAGTGAATTGGATGCCGAGGTAGTTGGTCTGTGCCGAAGGGGGAATTTGATGTTTTGCGCTGCATCACAGGGACCCGGGCGAAAGCCCTGGACTGGACCAACTCCTTCCTCTCCAGCAGAACTCAGAGAGTCCGCCTCCCCCGTTCCGGTCCGAGGCCTCCGAGATCATCTGCGGCGTCCCTCAAGGATCCTCCCTCAGCCTGACGCTGTTCAACGTCTACATGGCACCACTAGCACGCATCGCTCAACAGCACGACCTCAACATAATCTCCTCTCACCGCCAAATCCAACCTCCACCGGGGGATGAAAGCAATCGCCGACTGGATGAAGGAAAGCCGACTTAAGCTGAACTCAGACAAGACGGAGATACTCATCCTCGGATCCAACCCCTCAGCATGGGACGACTCATGGTGGCCCGCAGCACTGGGGACCTCCCCGGCCCCCACCGACCACGCACACAACCTGGGAATCATCCTCGACTCAAAACTCACCATGACCAAACAAGTCAACGCAGTCTCCTCCACCTGCTCTAACACCCTCCGCATGCTCCGCAAGATCTACAGATGGTTCCCGACAAACACGAGGAAAACAGTCACCCAGGCCCTAGTCAGCAGCAGACTCGACTACGGAAACGCCCTCTACACCGGAGCCTCGTCCAAGCTCATCAACAGACTGAAAGAATTCAGAACACCTCTACACGCCTGATCCTTGACGTCCCGCGCCGAGACCATATCACCCCCCACCTGAGGAACCTGCACTGGCTCCCCGTCGAAAGGAGAATCTCCTTCAAGCTCCTGATCCACGCACACAAGGCACTCCACAAGACTGGACCAGCCTATCTCAACAACCGACTCTCTTTCTACGTACGCAACAGGAAACTCCGCTCTGCTGACCACGCCCTGGCCACGGTCCCGCGCATCCGTAGACCAACTTCCGGAGGCAGGTCCTTCTCCCACCGCGCCGCCAGGACCTGGAACACCCTCCCACTCTACCTACGACAAACCGAAGACCTGCTGACCTTCAGGAGACAACTCAAGACATGGCTCTTCGACCAGTAGCAGCAGCCCCCCCCCCCAGCGCCTTGAAACCCTTACGGGTATGTAGTGCGCTTTACAAATTACATGATTGATTGATTGTTTAAATAGTACACAACATTTACCGCGTTTTGATAAATGTGGTATAAATTCGTATTTGTATTCATACTACGTGCACACAAATTAGCGAATATTTTCAATCACAAAGGCTAGATCCTAAAAGGTAAAATTTTGATTCTAAACATATGTCCTCATTTTGGTCAGTGGAATCAATATATTTAACCTATCTCCTTTTATCTTTGGGACTCTCTGTGGTCTGATACTATAATCTTTCCATTTCAAGATGGCCGCCAAATCTGCGCTTCTCAGTTTTAGGAATCATCACAGTCCCCCTTTTATTTTCATGCCATCAGTGCCAGCCATACATCTGCGGTCAAAAAACAGGTGACAGTATTAGTAGTCACGAGTAGTTTCAGCTCTACTCTGTGCAGCGGGAAGTGCACACAGGCTGAGACTAGAAATGGTGCATCGGCCGTCTTGATGTGCAACTTAAACGAAGGGTGTCGTGGTCATGTTTACGGCGGCAGCAGAGAGCTTCCTCAGGCAAGCCAGGTAACAACTCCCGCTTTCTTTATCCTAACGATTTAATGCTTGTCTTGCACCGGGTGGGTAAGGTCGACTGTTAGCGCTGTAGGTCTGGATGAGGCGCTTTAACTGGTAACGGAGCATTCTGTTTAAGTGACTGAGCCTTAGGGTGTGACAGCACCTCTAAGGAGTGCCTCCTATTCCCTGGTCCAGAATAAACTAAATCTTCTGGGGATGACATCATTCGGAGGTGACAGACCCTCTTTTGATATTGCATCCTCTTCACGTGACGTCAGAGTCTAGATTTGCAGAATCTACTTTTCAGTGTTTGCATTATTTACCCGTATATGTTATCACATTGGTAAGATCCCGAGTTTACTTTAGAAACACAGGAGTAAGATCTCAATATTTACCCCATATCTGCCCCCAAGCAATTACTTTCTTTGCGCTTTCAACTCCTGAGCTGGTCATATGACTTTGCTAGAGTGGTGGCCCATTGGTAGCCTAGCAGCAGACAGACTTTGCTTAATTTCAGTGCTTGTTAAAAGTATCTAATCTAGCGCTATCTTGCTTGCAAATAATGCTGTTTCTTTCTACAGTCTTGCATCCTTCAATTGCATGCTATTTCAGAAGCATCCGTTATAACCGATAACCTGCATGAAAAACTGACTTTTACTTAAAAATTCTGATTGTTACCTCTCCTTTTTTTTTTTCTTTTGAATAGCCCTCTCCCTCCCTTCCGTGCATGCCTCTTCAGAACACAACTATAATATCCATGGTTCTAAAATATAATCGGGCTTCCTAATTCACACAACACAAAATATAGATTGACCAGCATGTTAGTCTGGGCATACCTATTGGTAGGACGGATTCCCATCACTCACCGACGTAACATGCTTCATCATCTGGGTCTCCTCCTGGCACCACGCTGGTGGCGCCAAGGGCTACAATCTCTCAACTATGAGGGGGAGCTCACGGATGTTTTATGGAGTAATCAGATCCACTAGATGTGAAGAGATGTGAGACGCAGTGTGTCGGCTCATTGAGCTACCCGGGTTACCGATGGAAAGTGCGGGGCCTCAATTTCCTGAGCCGTTGCCAGGCGAGGTGAGGTGCTTTCCCCAATTTATACGGATACCAACAGTATTCGGGATGCAACTGGGGATTTTTAAACCTACAATTCCAGGTGGCATGGTTGAGTATGCTCCAACTATGTTCCAGATAGTGACTATATGCACTGCATAATACATTTATTATTTTATTTTTTATTTCTTGCACTTCTTTCACGCATTAGTATTCCATTTAGTGTTCTGGTCATGAAGAAAGCCGTGGACGCAGTTAGTCCTGTAGGCAGAAACATGTCGACCTAACAGACACAGGCAGTTATTCTGTTAAAACTGTCACTACTTTGTTTTTAATCTGACCCTTTAGGGATATCAAATAAAATAGTTTTCCCACAGGGGTCATTTTATATTTTCACCTTCACATCTTTCACACACTGCGTCTCACATCTCTTCACATCTAGTGGATCTGATTACTCCATAAAACATCCGTGAGCTCCCCCTCATAGTTGAGAGGTTGTAGCCCTTGACGCCACTAGCGTGGTGCCAGGAGGAGACCCAGATGATGAAGCATGTCACTTTGGTGAGTGATGGGAATCCGTCCTACCAATAGGTATGCCCAGACTAACATGCTGGTCAATCTATATTTTGTGTTGTGTGAATTAGGAAGCCTGATTATATTTTAGACCCATGGATATTATTGTTGTTTAGTATATTGTTCTCAGGGGAATATATCCATGCTTGGTCTCTAAAAGCTCCCTTAGACCTTCTTCTCGGTTTGTGTCTTTACTCTTCAGAACACAACCTGCTCTTAGGCACCTGCGTGTTTGTCTTCATATCTGTTAATGTATTCATGCAGTGGCCATAACTCATTTCCAAGATCACAACCTCTCCGTCTTTGAAAGTCATACTGCTGCAACTTAACAATACCCAATCCATCTGGCTCCTCAATTAACACCAACAGCCACCTGCAGGAACTACAAAGTATAATATATCACAAAGAAACGAGTCATTTCATGGATTGGTTTGCTTGAGCTCCCAAGACTAATACCAATAACAAACAAGCCTTAGTAACACTGTACAAACCACTAATATTAGGTTCCGGAGCAGCTTGCTCACCAGCATAAACCACTGCAAAGCCTCGTGAGTGGTAATTGGTGCTATACGAATAAAATACAATACATAAGTTGTTGCATCCTGCGAGCCCTCTTAATGGTTACAATCATCCGTCGGGTGAGGGATTTTAGAGCTTCCTTCTAGGTTTGGTCAGAGACAAATTTCAAGTTGGATGTGGTCTTCTCCAGTATCAATTGTGCCCCAAAGTAGAGGACATGAGCATTTAATGTACCTCGCCTGTAAATTCAGTCAAAGCTCTAAAGAGATTTTTTACTTGAAACCTCAAATGATCCATACCCAAAGTGTCGCTCATTGTATCTTCATTATATAAAAGCATATAACCACATAATATAGTTTATTTTAACTATATGTAGAAGTGAATGCGCCAAAATGTGGCTGTTCTGTTAAGCCATTAACTCACTAATTACACTGTATCCCGTGATGTTTTATACAGATCTTCTCTTTGCGTTTAGTCCAGCGTGCTCTATTAAATTGGCAAAACAGTTGAGTGTGACTTAAGGTGTGCGACGTCCAGTTATGTCCGAGAAGGGTCTAGTATATGTACATGCTTTTCTCTAGAGTCTCATGGAAAAATGATCTTTTAAACAGTTTGGTTTTGCGAAGTTTCTTAAAAGTTTGCAGTTTAATTGATTCTGTCCATAATTAAGGGTCACAACTGTTCCATAATTCTGGTCCTTGCATTCTAATTGGCAATGTGCTTTAGCCATTTGAAGGATCATTGCTAGGTCAGGTGAGCTGCAGTTGGGCCGAGTATGCTAGGAGCTTTGTCATGGGATGTCCTATTTTGAGTGCATCTGAGTCCCCTATCCCAGTATTGCTTGTGAATAATGCATAGACTTTTAAACTTAATTTCTGCCTGCACCTATATCCAGTGCAGTTGTTTCGTGGTTTAATATGCTTCTGTTCTCTGGGGTTAGGGTACAAACGGGTAGGCTGATTCTTAAGTTTATCTTAGGAGGACTTCTGTAAATTATGTTACAGTAATCTACGTGTGCAATCACCTGGATTCTTGTCAGATGTATTTGTTTTGCAGTTCATAGGCTTGTGATTTTTCTCCGAAGCATTTAATATTGCAAATTGATGGCCAGTGTTAACTACGGGTCTGAGTGAGTAGTTTCCATCCAAGATTGCTCCTAGGTTCTCAATTTTCTGGGTTCTTTCAGTTGCAGATCCCATGCTTGCGAGTGGGCTAATGGGAGTTAATTGAGGTTTGTGTTCCTGTAGAAGTATCTTGTCTTTGGATCCATTTAGAAAATGAAAACCTCTTTTAACAAGTGATACATGTGGCCCTGGTAGCTTGTGAAGTTTGTATGATACAGCTGGCTGTTCTCCAATCGGATGTCAGTTTGGGCTTCATTAGTACACATTTGGATGTTGGCTTGGTATGTACCAGCCCTATTGCTAGTGGAACATGTAGCCGTTAAACAACAGAAAAGTTGTTGGATACTCACATGGTACAAATCAAGATACCACCTGGGTAGACTGTGTCCTTGTTCCAAGGCAAAGTAGGTAGCTGTGTTCAGAGAGAAAAGAGCAGGTTCAGTCTAAGGTGGGTAGGGATATGACTGGCAACACTTTGCAGTCTAGGATACCCAATTTTGTAGTACACTGTATAACCTCTTCGAAAAAGGTCCGGGGCGACTCATAGCAATAATCTAAACAGCAACTTAGATATCAATTTCACACAAGCACAACTGTGAAAAGTGCAAACATATTGAAACAAAATACAGTTACACACTTCTAATCCCAGAAGCTCTGGAGGTGAAACGAGATCATTCATCTCCTCCTGATCCTATAGTCTGGATCATATGAATTATGCTATACTGCAGTGTGTTCATCATAACTGTGCATTTGCTTCACTTATCGCATAATTCACCATATTCTGCATGATTTGCACATTTCACATTTCTAGATCAGACAGATCAAAAAGTACTAAAGCAAAGTGAAACGTGGTGCTGTTTGGCGGTATACCATGGAAAAGTTAACTGGTCATTTTCAGCTGATGATTGCTACATTGAGATGTCAAACTGATGCTAAAGAGTGGATTATTTTGCCCAGACAGTATTAATGTGTGTATAATGACAGATCAGTGATTTACTAGGGCCACAGAATGTGGCACATTATGCAGCATTATTTTAGTTTTTTTAGGTCTCGCCTAGCGATGCAGCGCATGCGCTGCTTGCTCCTGGCAAGATCTATTGTCATCGCTTTAGCTTGTGAAGCGAGGGTGGAAGTTCCACCCAAGCTTCTTTTTGGCGTGCCTTCCAAATCTGTGCTTTCTAATGGGAGGGAAGCATTTTGGTTCCCTCCCTGTCTTCGTTCGGCGTGCCTGCCCGGACAGGGCATGTGCACGCGCCCGGACAGAAGATATGCACGCCTATGCTGTGCGAGCACGGCGCACTTCTTTGTTGCATTCGATTTCTCTTGCGAAGGGGGACAGGAAATGTGCACTCGTATGGCTTGACTTTTGCTCGCGGCGTTTAAGCAGAATGCGCGCATGGCGCGCTTCGGTTTTGGCGAGTCACCCGGCATTGGTAGAGTTTATGCACGTACCGCAAACGTGTAAAGTGATTAAACCTTCAAATTCGACCACGGTTTCTTAACTGGCAATCGGCCTCACCAGATCTCTCTTGCCTAATCTCCGCTCTGTTTCTCGTTCTACTCCGCCCCTTCTCAGAGTCCTGCAACGTATATCAGAATGGTTAAAACCTGAAAGTGTTACTTGTTTTTCACAGGAAGTAGTGTCCCCGTCATAGTGTATGCACGTTTCGTTTGGTGCTCGCCGAGTCCACAAACCAACTCCGGCAATATGACTATCCACATCGTTGTATCAAAGAGGGGGAACATTCAGTCCATTTTCTACAGAGGAATCACATCGGCATAACAGTTAAAAATTTGCGAACATCCGTGACGAGAATTTTCAATTCTATTAAGGACAACGGAGGCGAGGATTATGCTTCTCATTTCTTTGCTTTATTAGAATAGCAGCCAATAAAAAAACATCTTTTTTTTTATTACAAACTACAAATCCCATGAATCTCATGTACCATAGAAACTATCACTATATAGAGTCCAGCCGAGGTAAACACCTCCTCTTTCTTTGCGTGACTGTTCGCTGTTAAGTCCAACACCTTAAACCAAAACTACACCGTCTTGAACTGAGATCGTGAACAACTGTCCGTGTAGGAGGCTCGGATTTATGCTTGTTAAAGCTTAGCCGCCACTACTGATGCAATATCTACAATAGGTTTGTAATAGAACGATTTAAAAGTAGATTAATTTGATCAATCCGCAGTATTCATGATGTCGGATAGGCTTACACCTAAGGAAAAAGACTTAGACGCCATTGCGCCACGAACAGAATGAGCACCGAACTGAGACACATCAATGCCTGCTTCGTTCATGAGCCAACGCACCCATCTCGCCAAAGTAGCCGAAGATACTGGGTGAAAGGGTTTTTGCAATGCAATAAACAGTTGACCTTGCATGTCAGAACGGAAATTAGCTGTACTCACCTCGTACGCTTTGACACATAGATTTGTATTATCCGGAAAAGCCGGGTAAGACACTGAAGTGGAATTGCTTTTGGTACGTCTGGAAATAATAAAAGTCACCCCTTCTGGGGATAACCGACTACCTGCGAGATCCAAAGCTCGAATATCAGAAACTCTCTTACAAGCGACCAGACATAATAACATCGCCAGCTTGGCTGAAAGCTGTTTCCGTGACAGGTGGTTGTTAGGTGGCCAAGAATCCAAATAGCGAAGCACCACCGTAACGTTCCACAAAAAGGAGTACTTTGAGCACGGGGGCCTGACCATCCGAATGCCCCCAAGTAATTTACACACCAGAGGGTGTTCTCCCACTGGCTTGCCTTCTAACGGGGCATGCCCAGCCGAAATAGCAGACCTGAAATTGTTTATTGTCCTATACGCAAAACCCGATGATGCCAAAGAAGCCAGGAAATTCATGACCATGGAGACATTAGCTGTAGCGGGATCGACGTCCCGTTGAACGCACCAGCTACACCACTTGTTCCATGCTGATGAATACCACTTATCGGTATTATCTGACCATGCTTGCTTGACAAAAGCGGAAGCGTCTGTCGAGGGACCTGCCACCTGTCCCTGAAACTCGCCACGCTACCAGAGGCAGCTGACCTGTGACCACTAATGGATGAGGGGCCTTGAGAGGGTCCAGCAACAGGTTCCACCTCTGGGGAAGGAGAATTGGTACAGCACAAGACATTTCCAGGGCTATCGGGAACCAAGCTTGGGCTCTCCACAACGGTGTAACCAACACCATTTCCGTCTGTTGGCGCCTGGCTTGAGCCAGGAACCTGGATACCATGACAAATGGTGGGAAGGGATAACAAAGGACTGGTGGCCAGGTCTGAAGAAACGCATCCGAGGCCAAAGCCTCCGGATCCGGGCGCCAGCTGTAAAAATCCGGAAGTTGCTTGTTCAGCCGAGACGTGAACAAGTCCAACTGGCAAAGTCCCCATAAGAGTTTCAGCATTCGGAAGACTCGAGGGTGTAACCGCCAATTGCTGTAGTCCCGTAGGTAACGGGAATGGGAATGCCAATCGGCCACTTCGTTGTTCCGGCCCGGGAGGTACTCCGCCACTACTGACGGATTGTACTGAAGGCAGTAATGCCAAAAATCCTTGGCAATTTCCGCCAGGATGCGAGATCGTGTACCTCCAAGTTTGTTCACGTACCGGACCGCCGATATATTGTCCATTCTTAGAAGAATGCAACAATTTGTCTTCTGTGGGAAGAGGCTGCGAATTGCGAACGATCCCGCCAACAACTCTAGGCAATTGATATGCAGGGAAAGCTCCTCCGGAGACCAACGTTCCCCCGTCGAGATTGGACCGCAGCGGGCTCCCCAGCGACTGGCGTCCGATTTGATCACTACCTCTGGTTTGAACCCGAAAATGGCTCTGCCATTCCACGACTCCATGTGGTCGAGCCACCACAACCTCTCCAACCTCGCCTCCTCTAAAAGAGGAACCTGTTCGGCATAGCTGAGGCCTTTGCAGAGATGCTGAATCTTTAAGCGTTGGAGAGCACGGTAGTGAAGCGGGCCTGGAAAGATGGCCTGAATCGAGGAGGCCAACAAGCCCACTATCCGGGCTATGGATCTCAAGGACACAGTCTGCTTGCTCACTGTCGATCTCAATTCTTTCTTGATCGTTCTGATCTTGATCGCGGGCAGCAGGAGCTGGCAGCTGCGAGAGTCCACTTGAAAGCCCGGAAACTCTATAGCCTGCGTCGGTACCAGAACGGACTTCTGAGGGTTCACAATGAAAACCAGGGACCATTCCAGATGCGTCGTCACTAAACGCGGACACTGCGCCATGATAATGACGTCGTCCAGATAAACTATCGGCCTCACCCTGCGCGAGCGCAACGACTCCATCACTGGCTGAAGGAGTTTCGTGAAGCACCATGGTGCTGACGAAATTCCGAAGGGAAGAACCGCGTACTCGTAACAGACGCCCTGCCAGAGAAACTGAAGAAAACGGCGATGAGGGGCGTAAATGGGTACGGACAAATAGGCGTCCTTCAGGTCCTGCCGGACCATCCAATCGCCTTCTTGCAACAGGTCGCGCAGTAGGTGGACGCCTTCCATTTTGAAATGGCGGTAAACGACCCAGCCATTGAATTCCTTGAGGTTCCGCACCAACCTGGACCCGCCCCCTTCCTTCTCGACAAGGAACACATTGTTGAGAAAACCCAGAGGATGAAATTGAGACTCGATTCAGTCCCTTCTGCAAGAGGGACTGAATTTCGTCCGAGAAACTCTGATCGAGACGGGAAAAATGGATGGGGGGGGAGGGGCACGCTGCATGGGGGTGTTGTACATTTCCAATTTGTAACCCTGTATCGTTTCCAGGATCCAGCGAGAGTGTTTGCCAAGCGTGCAGGAAATACTGAATGCGACCCCCCCCAACTTCACCTCTGAACAAAGGATAAGCCTCACCTGCTGATCCGGAATCTTGGTGGTTTCCCTGGTTGCCACCAAATCTGCGGAAGCGGTTCCGCGCTCGTCTGTAGGGGTAGAAATGAGAGTTTCCGGAAGAGTTATCCTGATATCCCCCTCTGTGGTGCTGCTGACCACGCGGGGCGCCTTGGGAATGACCTCGGCCGAACGACCGCCCTCGATTTCGTCCGGCCCTGGCGAAAACCGGTCGGAAGGCCCGTCGTAACGATTCCTGAGCCTTATCCAGGCCGCTGAAAGTAGCCACGAATTTGGTAAGTTCCTTCAGAAAGGGTTGCCCGAAAAGGAGACCCTGGGCTACTGGCTCTGCTTCCGAGGAAGATAACTCTGCCAGTTTAGGGTCTAGCTTCAGGAGGATGGACCTTCTCCGTTCGCTAGACATGGCGCAGTTTGCGTTGCCTAAGAGGCACACCGCACGTTGCGCCCAACCAATGAGGTCGTCTGGATCCACTGGAGACCCGGACTCCTTTGCCTGGAGACCCAGCTCGAGGATTTTGGCCAAAGGCCCTGAAAGATCCAGAAGTTTATCTTGGCATGACCGCCAGGTGCGGTCAGTGCCCTTCTTCAGGTCCTTAGAGTATTTTTTAAGATAGGTCAGCATGGTCGGGTCCACCTCTGTGGTCTCCGCCACACGATATGTCAGGTCTCGGGCACTCGGACCTAAGGCGCGCCCTGACGTCCTTGTCGAAAGGGCGTCGGAGATTCGACTGGAGGTAGTCCGCCACTTCTTGCAAGGGCATCCATGCTGTAGAGTTGGGATGAATGATATCCGTTGTGTCGAAGGTCAGATGTTTAGGTGGAGGATTGGGCTCCACATAATGCTGCTTCCTAGTCTTTTTAGCTGGTTGAGCGAATTCCTCCTGATCGGAATCGCCGTCAGCCGAGGAATCCCCCTTGTCTTCGTGGGAAGACTCAGTTTGCGCCAAATAAGCGTGGTCATTCACTAGGGCCCTGGATAGCCGAGCAAAGTCCTCTGAGTGAGGGTTAATATTTTTCTTACTCCTTGGCTTGGGGCGGGTATTAGCGGCTGGGAGCAAGCCCTGCTGCAGTGCGTAATTATTAAGATGCCGCTTAAGGGGTGCAATCGCCCTCACCAGCGCTGAGCTTACCGAATGCTCACTCCAGCATCTAGGGCCTCAACGAGGTCCTGCTCAAACGAGCCTGAAGGCTCTGAATCAAAATACTCCTCCTCATATGAATAATCAATCAGCCATGGTATAAGCAGGGGCTGACACCTTTAGAGCACAACAATGGCGCGAAGGCAGGAGCTAATAAGGGGGAGAGGAACAACCCCAGGCAGGCCAGGCAATCAAGCCTCAAAAAACAATGTTAAATAGTGGAGGGAGGGCCTGCCAACCTCTCTAGGCAGTGCCTATGCAAATATTATACAGCCCTCAGCCACAAACCAGCGTCAGGCGTCAATGGGGCAAAATACGGGCTTGTTTATTTTGAATAACGAGCGTTTCCCGCTCCAAAACAAAATCTCTGGTGAATTCCAATCGGAAAATGGCTGCCGCGCATGCGCGGTAACGGCCGCCCATAAAAGTAGAAAGAGGACGCTCGCGAGCACAGACGCGCCGTCCTCAGGCCCCAATACACTCCCGCTCCACACTGAGACGGCGAAGGGCGCCCGGCCGGGAAGGCTGAAGCACTCCCAAGGTTGCCGCACACTGAGACGACTCGTGGGTAAGCAGACCGCGCGAAGCCCTACCACAAAGGGTGGTTTAAACTCTGAACTGACGCAATGTAAGCGAGCACTAGCAAACAGGCAAAACGCTTTGATAAAGCGGTTCCCGCGCCACATAGACTAAACATAGAGACATAAAAAAGGCAATCACCGTAAGCAGTGCCCCCAAGACCCATACACCACAGTCATAACAAAAGTAGTAAGGGAGAGGCACTTAACTGGCTGCGGAGCAGCAAAGAAAGAGGTGTTTGCCGCGGCTGGACTCTATATAGTGATCGTCTCTATGGTACTGTGGTATATGAGATTCATGGGATTTGTAGTTTGTAATAAAAAAAGATGGTTTTTTATTGGCTGCTATTCTAATAAAGCAAAGAAATGAGAAGCATAATCGGAGCCTCCGGTCCTGACATAGAATTTTGTTTTCACTGAGTTGTGATTATTTCAGCTGGTGTGTTTTCTGCAAACTGTAATACTCAGTGGGTGTAAATGTAGTAAATTGTACAGATTTGTTTGTCCACGAAGTAAATGTGAGTGTACAAATAGGCTTTCTTAAAAATACAAAAAATTACTGCTCTTTCGTCATAAGACTTCACATCGCTTTCCACAGCATTCTTACTACCTCCACCGAGCATTCAGATACCTTCCCAATCCACAGAGTCAGAGACCTCTGCAGCGCGTACATTGAAGGCTGAGCAAGGCAAGCGACATCCAGTTGTGTAACCAGAGATTCTCAGACTGGTGGCTCGGAGTTATACGCTATATTGCTGCGCCGGTAATTTCACCCTATAACACCAGGGCTCTCAGGTTTTCCAACTCTACCCATGCGTATCCAAGAAAGTACAGTTTGTCTTTGCATTCTGGAACTTGTAGATAGATGGGACTACAAGTTCCAGAATGCAATGAAAAAACGTGGGTTGGATTGGATGGGCACTGACCCAGGAAAGTCTCAGCGTGCCAAGGTCTGTAATTCCCCGCATGCCACATGTTGTTGATTGAAACAGAAGTTCCCCCCACTTGACATGGGGAAGGGTGATGGCTGTGAGCCCTCCGGGATTATCAGATAGATTCGTGCCACAAGGATACAGTCTTGTTTTTTCCCGTTAGCATTCAGAGGTATAAAGTGTGCTGGTTGAACCGAATCAAGGCTGATCTGCTAAACGAGAGCTCAGAAGTGGAAATGTGGTACCACAGAGCCATTTTTTTTGTTTGGATTCCCTGGTCCCTCTCACTCCAAGCATTGTAGCAATGGATCACAGTGATCTGTTTTCGGCATCTTTTGCACCCTCGTCACAAGTCCACCACTTGCCAGACAGCACACTGGCACTTCTACGTTCAAAGGCTTAAACTCTGTGGTGCCACATTCACACGTTCACTAAAATGTGGATGCAGCCACAGGGCGGTAAAGAAGCCATGTCATTTCCAAACTGCATCCAGATGTGCACACAAATGTGCACACATTTAAACCCTGCTACATTTTGTGATAGCTTAAGCTGCTTGTCATACTTGCTAACCTTAGCAATTCAGGAAGTAGGCTGCAGCTTTTTTTCAGCAGAATTACGGCCTGCGGGTGTCTCAGTCATCCTTCTAACTGCCTTACAAAAGCTGTATAGTGAAGTCATTGAAAGGTCAAAGCCAGCTGCCTACACAAAAAGGGAATTACTGACACTGATCTGAAATTCGTATGGCATTTGAAATACCTACCTGGAGTTACTAACTGACAGCACTACACAGCATTAGTGTGATTGCTGATGTGTTAGTGAGGTTAAGGCCGGCCTCTATGCTCAAACGTAACTTATTAAATCATGACATTTAATTTTGATGAACCCGGTAAGTCACAAGTTACTCTTGTTTTCTCTTCTCTGGGTCCAGTGTCATGTGATGTAATTTCCTGTGATGTCTTCATCGGGTCTAAAGGTCAAGTTACGTAATTTTTAGGTCTTGCCTATGCAGCGCGCATGCGCTGCATTGGTGACCTTTGCCGTCGTGTAGCTCCCTTTTTTTTTTTTTTTTTTTTTTTTTCTTTTCTTTTTTTTCAAGCACATACTCGTGCTTGTGGCGGAATACAGCTTGTGGGAGTGCGCAGCAGCGCACCACAAGCACGAGCATGTGCTTTGAAAAAGAGCAGATGCTCTCGCCAGTGCGCGTGCACCACTCGCGGGTGCGCCTCTCTTCCCGCTGCAGCACGAGGCGCACGTGGAGTCTGTTTTGAAGAATGTTTTGTTGATAATTAGTTTGCCTTTGCAGCAGGGAAAGACGGATTCTATTTCTTATTACAAACAGTCTGCATAGGCGCCTCTGCTAGCAGATGGACTGTTTTACAGCGCTTCTGTTTTATTTTTGTTTTGTTTTAGAAATGGGTTGTTTTAAATCTGTTTGCTATCGCTAAAGTGTCAGATATTGCATTAGACGTCCCTAAATCAGCATTAAGTCATTTCAAACTTTCAATAAATTGTTGTTATAGCTTACACATTCCGTGATTGTGACACTGTGTTAATTAACTGCATAAAAGTAACTCTGACAGTATAACTTAAAATTTACATTGACGGCTGACCTCCCTTGTCGCATTCATTAATTTATATGTAGTGGGTTATACCGCACTTCTGAATCTACTATACACAGAAAATATTTGAGAAATACAGTGGAGTTTTTTTTTAAATTTTTTTTTTACAGGGATGACGATCTTCCTTTTGAACTGTGTTGTCCTTACATTTTCAATTATTTGTTGATCTGGAAAGCCGGCCAGGCTGCTTACCAGACACAGCCTTTGATTAGTGATACCCCTGACAAGAATTCCGACTCCAGCCTGTAGCGCCCACTACTCCTGCACAAAGAGGAGTGAGCGCTTTGCAATTAAGTGTGCTCAGGGTAGCCAGAAAGCTTTGTGTCACTCAGGGCTCCACTTCTGCCTGCAGCTCCACTCCTCTACTATTGCATCTACAAAATGCCAGTTTTCCAGGAAGTGTAATCAGCAGCTGCATTAAAACACACGTGTTCATTGAATTTGTAAAGGGGGCACTTTCACACTCCCGACAGACATAAGTGGTTTCATCTCCAGCCATTTAAATACATGCAATTCAGTTTCACTGTCTGCAGATTTGTTCTAACTTCAATTTTGTGTTAATTCAAACAAGACGCATTTCATTGGATCCAACACTGCTTTGTTATTGGACTTCTATTCCCTATATATGCCTGGTCGATTTGTGCACAGTTCATTGGCGATTTGGAATAGGGATGTTAATAAGGGCTCAACTGGTTCTGGTCTGAAAATGTAGAAGCTATTTGCCAGACACTTCATACTAAGCCACCCTGTGTGATCCTGGGAGCATCTCTGTTTTCCCCAGTGTCCCGTCCATTTATCAACTGTTAAAAAACAGGTAAAATTTTATGTAGACTTCTCAGACTAACAACAACATTTAATACAATATACAGGTCCCATCACTCAGTCACCCATATTATACATAAAAATATCTTGATACTTTCAGTAATCTGCAATTGGCATAGCCAATAGGTCCCGCTTTTGGGACCTTATAAGTATTCAGTTATGCAGCACAATATCCTTGGTGCAACAACATCAACTGTTGCATGGCTAAACACTTCTAAGGTCCCAAAGTCGAGACCTATTGGCTATGCCAATGCTTGTTATCCTAATAGACGTTTTTGAAACTGTAGACATCTGCCCTATTTAACTGCCACAGAAGGTGGGCAAGTGTGATTAATTTCAATAAAGTAGAGACCTCCGGGACCCTGTACGGGAAGGCTGGAGTGCACCGTGTGAGCAGTCCCTTCTCGTGGGAATTTTGAGATGCGGGTTTCCTAGGGGGCTGCTGTGCGCCTTCAATCTTTGGAAAGTGGATGGGCGGCATTTCTGGAAATCAAAATAGAGGTGCAATGTTTTATTTTCTTTCACTTGGCACTCTGCTACCTTCTATTTTGCGGTTGTCTTCAGCATTCAAATATCGGAGATTCTACTCATTTGATTTACTTGTAGAAGATTTAGGAAAATGTGCCTTCTGTTGGTGCTGTGATTTGTGTTTATCGGCAATGTTTCTCTCTCTGTGATCTGCTGGCACTGCATTGTCTGATTTAATTCACTTCACTGTACCTTGTTACCGATTTACTCCACTGTAGTGTGATTTCTATACTTCGCTGCTCTGTGCGCTGTGTCTAATCTACTTCACTGCAGTGTTCATTGTGTCTGGTGTACTTGACTGCACTGTATTTAGTCCCTATGCTTTTCACTGCAGTGCTCTGTGCACTCACTGGAGCGAGCTTTGTGCCGGATGTATTACTCTGCTGTATGCTTGCTTCGTGTGACCACTATGCTTCCTTGCGGATGCTCTTGTCTGCAGTCTGCTCAAGCCCGATGCTCTTCAATGCAGTGTGTTTTGGCCTAATGTGCCTATCCTGCTCAATGCTCTTGATGCACCTCACTCCAGTGGTCTGTGTGCTTGTTGTTCTCTATGGCAGTGTTCATTCTCTCCACTGCAGTATGTTCAGCCCTGATACTCTTCACTGCAGCGTGTTTTATTCTGCACAGTGCTCTATACCCAACTACTATGCTTATTATAACCGATGCAGGGCAGATTTTATTTCTCTAATACATCTGAGCGTCAGTATACACATAGTTGCTAAGGTTTCAGATTGCTTATGTGAGACATTTTCATAATTTCGAAATTCTATGGGAGCATGTGGCTTTAAGTACTTTTCCTGAATTTTCAAAATTTCTGATGTGTATTTTGAGCATCTAGATGATTTTTTCAAAATGACTTAAACCGGGGGTCAATGGTATTGAAAAGTAGTAAGGCCCTAAGAGCATTTACGGGAAACGGGATTGGTGGGGAAATTTTAGTATGACTGTTTATCGATTTCTGAAAATGCTTTTCTTCATAGGAATATGTTTTTTTTTGTTTAAATTGCCCCTGGTACGGTAGATAGTTTGATAATAGACCACTAAATATCTCATATCATTTAGTAGCGCTCTTGTTCTATATCTCGGAAACATGAATGGCAGAATTGGCCGTACCGGGTTCTCATTCCTATATAGCTGCCCTAGGTAAGAAATAAACATAATCATATACAGTACCAATCGCTCTAACTCTAATAATTGCGAGACCTATTGCATTGCAGATGCTTGTTTACTATATAATTTAGTCAGCCAGCTCCATAACTTGGTCTCTGTTGTCACGTAAGACCACATCAAATCGACTTCGCGCCAAGACGCCCTTGGGCATTCGTGTGCACTACAAATTTTCAAATCAATCAGTGGTCCTGGCTATGGTGCCAAAAGGGGTAGGTTGTAGGGGGTTGTCCGAGTGCTAAACATCCATCACCTCCAATTCTTCTTTAGTTTGGGAAAGTCTTTTATTTGGGCACAGTACTCTGTATTGTTGTCAAACGCCTGTGGTCATTTCTCACTGTATTCCTATGAGGACATCTTTGGATCACAAGAGTCTTTGATTTGCAGCAGTCGAGTCACTGATACAGATTTTGAGAATCCTGGAGCAAAGATATTGAAATAATGGACCCCAAAGTACTGCAAGGACTTCTTTACCAGACTCTTCAGAGATGGGCACCTTTTTGTTTTCTTAATTCTCTGAGGTTATTTATTTCCCTGTTTGTTTGTCTCCCCATCTCTTTCGTCCATAAAACATTATTTCTTAAGTTCCCAGCAAGGGTATTAGGTTCTCGCAATGTAGCAGAACTCTTCAAGTAGGTATTTGATAACTCCGGAGGAGCAACTATATGATCGCCCTTCCTCTGTACCCAGTCCGCCTGTACCCTGTCTTTTATTCATCATGCCACGGAGTCTAATGCTTTTATTGGGGTTGATATTGCTACATGTTCAGTTGTGTGGATCATGTTTGAATGTCCTTCAAAACCTCCACATAACCTCCTGTACGTGGTTATTTGTGTCTGACTTGAAAGGAAAAGCTGGGAAACAGTTTTCCTGTAGTTTTTCCCTTCCACTTTGTGCAGCGCTATTGCCACCTTGTAATTGAAAAGATTTGTAGTGGAGTTTAATGTAGTGTCATTTTGTTGTCCGTTTCATTAGATGTAACCCAATTTTAAAAGCTGCAATGAGATTTCTGTGAAAAAGCAGTATGTTCTTATCAGCAGTTTAGTGTGTGTGTGTGTGTGTGTGTGTGTGTGTGTGTGTGTCCGTCCATCCATCCACAGGAAAAAAACCCATAGGTTTCAGGGGTGTTATAGTTAGCTGGACATTTCACTCGTGCAAAACCATAGAAATTCCTCCGGTATAGTTAGTTCTGCTAACTATAACTCACGCGCCGAAATGCACTGATGATGATGTCGCATATTAAATCATTCATGACATGGTCAGTGACATCCTTGATGACATCTAAAAATTACATCACTGATGACCTCATCCAGTGAATGTGGTTTAGTTTGAAATTTAAATATGTATTATGTATATACCAATCTGTATTGAAGATTGAGTGGATATACTGGATGGAGGATTTAGTAGCTGTGTGACTGTCTGTTTAACCCCTTCCATGCCCATGACGGAACGGTTCCGTCATGAGCATCGGTTGAGCTGTGCTCATGACAGAACCGTTCCGTCATGGCCCCGCCCGCGCTCGAACCCTTCAGCACCGCGGGGGAATCCGCGCAGCGCTGAAGGGGTTAAGTGAGTAATTAAAAGTGTCTCACTTAATACATGGATTAGTAACTAAACTATGTGAATGTGTGCATCACTGTCTCTGTTGTATAACATGCTGCATCAGTTGGTCACTGACTACTTGAGTGTGTATATTAGTTATTGATTAGTTGGGTGAGTATTTGTATGGGACACTGAGTTTGTGTGTGGTTGGATGGGGTGTGTGTAACTCTATGCATAGATGTGTGAATGGTTGATTGACTAGGTGTATAGGTTTTAGAGTGCATGTGGAAACAGTTGTTTGGGTGACTGAATGAATTTATTTGTGTGTTGGTGAGCGAATATATGTTTTAGTTGTACATCTTCAACAAAGTAAAAAAATAAAAGGCATTGTATGTGAGAGTTGGTGTATATATGAGTCAGTGATTGTGAGAGTAACTATATGAATGAGTGTATAATTGTAATGGTGATTTTGTTTAACATAGTAACTCATAGTTAATATGTGTTTGAATAAATGAGGTGTTGTGTGTGTGTGTATATTTGTGTAAGTGAGTAAATGTAAGTGTGATTAATTTTTTTCATGAGTGAGTAGGATGACTACATAACCGACTAAGAGGACTGCTGATGTGTCAATGTCTATATATGTGTATAAGTGCATTTGATAGTGTTCTATTAATTAGTGACGACCTGTATAAGTGATTCTGTTGTTGAATGGGTAGTTGTGTGTGTAGACGTAGGAATCAGTGAGTGGGTATGTAGTAACTGGTATTGGTGTGTCAATGGTTTCAAATATGGTACTCTGTATTTTACAGTGAGTGATGAAAGGTTATACTAGTGTATGATGAGGTGTATCCGATTGACACGTGGATGATGTCATTAGTGATGTCACTGACCATGTCATGAATGATGTAATATGTGACATCAGCAGTGCATTGCAGGCGCGCAAGTTATAGTTAGCAGAACTAACTATAACGGAGGAATTTCTATGGTTTTGTACGAGTGAAATGTCCAGCTAACTATAACACCCCTGAAACCTATGGTTTTTTCTGTGAATTTCTAAGGTTTTTTAAATGCTAATTTCTAACTATAACGTCTCTGAAACCTATGTTTTTTTCAGTGAATTTGAAAGGTTTTTTAAATGCAAATTTTTAAGTGTAATAGTAGTTATACCTATTTTTTTGTACTGATTTTCTACAGTTTTTTTAACTGTTTATTTATAAATATTTTATTCATTAAATAACATTATATATGCTGAAAATAGCAAAACAAATAAATTGAAATATTGTTCCCTTTTTTGTTTGATTTTTTTTTTTTTTTTTTTAAATATTTATTTTCTTTTTTAATTATTTTTATTTTTTTCAGTCGCGCACCCAAAGCGTACACATCACGGGTGCGCGGATTCTAGCCGCCATTTTAGAAACCTTGTGAAGGATCCGCGTACGGTGTGCGACGACTGCGTGTTTTTCAGTTAAATCATATACATTTAATATTACGTGATGTGCGTGATTGGTATGCGACCAGTCCACGACTCCTGCTCCCACGCATTCACGACACATGCGCATTACAGTACGCGATGCTTGCGCAGTGGCTGGTCCTGCGTGACGTCATATACGTGCTGGGGTGCGCTTGGTGCGCGACTGCCGCAAATTTTTTTTATGTTCTAAAATGATATGTATGTGTGTTTTTAATATACATATTAGGGCAAGAGACTATCTAAGATATTCATAAAAATAATATATTTGTACTTATAATAAACTTATATTATTTTTAAATATATTTTCGCGAAGTCGGGTGCGTGCTTCGTGAGCGCAGAGTGCGCGGATCCCATGTGACCTAAAAAAAAAAAAGATTTCATTGGTTCATAACATTTCCCACTGTAACTATTGAAGGACCCCACCCATTTTAATCATTCTTGTTGGAGCATCTTTAGAGAGACATCTCTTTTCCTACAAGAACCCTTTTTGCTTGTTTTTATTGGTGTTAAAAAAAAAATCAAACAAAATGGCATCTGGACAGCAGCAGCAGGAGGAGGAAGTATCTTCTGAAGAAGAATTCTTGCAGGAGGCACTATGTCCACAGAGGCCGGAATCTGTCGTGTGGTAATTCTTCACTTTTCCACCTGGAGAGTAGAAAGTAAATGCGAGAAAGGTGACGTGCAAAATTTGTGACCGAGTCCTGTCCAAGAGGCAGTGAAAAAAAATACTCTTGTGGCACTGCTTCTATGTACAAGCATCTCTGGACCACACATCCTCTCAATCTTGCTCGGGAGGAAATGAGGCGAGCTGCTTTGAACCCCTCACCTGCTGTGGCAAGTACATCTGGAGCGTCCTCAAGAACACCTGCAATGGACATTAGGCCAGAATTTGCCTTTCTCGAGCAACACTGCGTGAAGTGTAAGAAACTTATATGCTTCGGTGAGCAGTCGGTGGATGCAGTTTGTGCTGCGCAACTGCGCAACGCAACCATCGTTGTTAATTTGTTTGTTTTTGGAATAAGTAATTCCAAATGTTTCCTGTTTTATTCGTTCCTTTTTTTTGTTCATTTTTTGAAAAAACACCAAAAAAATACAAAATTGTTCAAAGAAAAAAAGTTCTTATGAGAACAACCTTATCTTGATAAAGAAAGAACTATAATTGCAAGGTAATGTGTGAAAGTTTGGTTGAATATATGTATACAGCATGATTGACTGAAAGAATGCATTAGTAGTGTATGGTGAATTTATAGGTGAAGATTTTTGAGGGGACACTGCAAGCTCTTTAGCTGCACTGCACTGTGGCACTTCCGAAGCACAGGGATGTGACATATGTACATGAATATGTTGCAACTCTGTGCTTCCCTCTGCACTGCTGCACAAACTGCAGCCATACGGTGACACAGGCACCCTTGCACCATGGTGCAAGGATGTCTGTGTCGTGTGGAGATTGTTTTTGTGCAGGAAGGTGTCCCTTCCTGCACAAAAACAATCAGTAAAGGCATTTTCCTCTTTCAATGTATGCTGTGGAATGCAGCATGCATTGAAAGAGGAAAAAATGAGGAGAAATGAAAACCATTCTCCTCGTTGTGCCTTGCTACACCAACTCTAGGATGGCGCAGCATTCACACACATCTCCAGATTTACGATTCTCATAAATCGGGAGATGTGTCTTGTTCTATGGGTGTAGCGTGGGAACACCCACAGCAACACCTATGGGACGCCCCTTCAACGCAAAGTTCTGTGTATGAAGGGGTCGTATTTACAAGTAGAGGAAAACCCACGCAGGGTGGCTTTTCCTCTCCTTGTAAATATGAAGGAGTGCCTGGCGCCGTCACTACATTACAAATATTGACGTACTGGTGGCACAGGGTGCTTGTAAATCTGCTCCATAAGTGCTTAGGTATTGGCAGACTTGTACAATAAGAACATAGTGCTCGATGGGTGATTGAAGAATTGCATGAGACTGACAGGAGGTATCCTACGCTGCATGGGTTCTACTTCAGTATTTAATGGAGTGGACCAATAGTGTGTATCTGCTTAGAGGTTTGTAGGGATTATGCACAGAATATTTTATGTGTACTTGTGTTGGTGCCTAGGTCATTTTATAAGAATACCACTAGTAACTGGAATGATGACAGTGCTGCAAACAGAGTGAACACTTAATTTATAAGTGCTTCCGTATTGGTGGAGTGATAGGATAAGTGGATAGTGGTAGGTAAGTGATTAAAGAAGTGCATGGGACAGACTGGACGATTCCTACACTGCATGAGTACTAACTGGGTATATAGAAGAGTGTATCAATAGTATGTAGCTAGTTAGAGGTCTGCTTGGATAGTGCACAAAATATTATAGATGTACTTGTGTTAGTAGTTAGGCTATTCCATAAGTTCATAACTAGTTACTAGAATAATGACAGAATTGCGAACAGAGTGTATAGTGAATTTATAAGTGCCTAGGTATTGGTGGAGTAATAGGATAAGTAGATAGTGCTGGATGGGTGATTGGAGAAATGCATGGGACAGACAGGAGGATTCCTACACTGCATAGGTGCTAACTGGGTGTTTAGAAGAGCGTATCAATAGTTTGTAGCTGGTTAGAGGTGTGCATGCATAGTGTACAAAATATTGTACCTGCACTTGTGTTTTTGACTACGCCATTCCTTAAGTATATGACTAATAACTGGAGTAATTTCAGTGCTGCAAAGAGTGCATGCTAAATTTATTAGTGCTTAGGTATTGGCAGAGTGATAGGATACGTGGATAGTGCTGGATGGTTGAATGGAAAAGTGCATGGGACAGAAAGAAGGATTCCTAGACTGCGTAGGTACTAACTGAGTATTTAAAAGACTGTATCAAAGCTATGTAGCTGATTAGAGGTCTGCATGCATAGTGCACAGAATATTGTAGCTGTACTAGTATTGGTGTGTCTATGGTTTCGAGAATGGTAGTCTGTATTTTAGGATGTGAGGAGGTGCATCAGATGATCACATAGATGATGTCATCAGTGATGTCATTTGAGATGTCATCAGTGATTTCATCAGTGATGTCACTGACCATGTCATGAGTGATGTAATATGTGAGATCATCAGCAGTGCATTACTTTAATCCAAAAAGCTGGCGGCCATATTGGCCTGGTCACGATGTGAAAATTCAGGAATTGATACAAAAAAGAAAACAAGTGTTAATATGCACACAATGTCATTTCAGCATATCTTGCCCCGTGACCGCCATACTTGTATGTTCGTCAACGTGACTTATTAAAAATAAACATACTTAGAATTGCAAACATCAACATTAACAATGGACTACACATTACTTTAAAGTGAAAGGCTATCGGCCATATTAATCTGGGCACGTTGCGCATTATAATGGTTTTTACACGAAAGAAAAAGAAAAAAAGGGGTGTTAATATACACACACTATCCCTAAATAAAGTTCTAGCGATTATAGTTCCATTCCATTCACAGCTCATTTGAGATGGCATGAGTGATGTAACTGACCATGTCATGAATGATGTAATGTCTGAGGTCATTAGCAGTACATTGCGGGGGCGTAAGTTATAGTTAGCTCAGGTAACTATAACTGCTGAATTTCACTGGTTGTGTACGAGTGAAATCTGAGTCTAACTATAACGTCCCTGTAATCTTTGTTTTTTTCAGCAAATTTCTAGTTTTTTGTTTTTCTTAAACGTTAAGTAAGATGCATATCACAATGGATGGTGGGGGGTTGGAAGCAGGGCCTGGCATTGTGCTGCCCCCACCCAAGCTTGCTGCTCCTGCCTTCCCTCCTCCTAGCCATCTATTGTCCAAGTCCATGTCCCTGCTCCCTTATTACAGCCCTGTGTGGCCGTTGTTCTGCCATTGGCCTTCCCGCCTTCTCTGAACAGTTAGCTTGCTGCCCCATCCACCTCCTCCCTATCCTCTGTTGTCTGAATCCATGGACCCGCCTCCTCCCTCCTGCCATGCATGTTCTGATGTGCTGCCACTGCCCTCCATTTAGCATGATGTACCAGTCCACTCCTCCTGCCCTCCATTGCCCAATTCTATCTCTCATCATTGACCTCCTGCTTAGCCTCTGTGCTTAGCTTGCTGCCCATATTCTCCTCCCCCCTGCCCTCCGATGTCTCTGTGCATGCCCCCTGCTCCATCCTTTTTGCCCACCATGTTCCATGGACCTGCCACTCCTATCTACTCTGAGTGTTCTGTTGAGCTGCCACTCCCCTCCCATCTGCCTAGCATTGTCATATGACTGTAACCTGTCCCTACCACCTCCACCCTGCCTGTCCACATTCCATTCCCCTATCCCCTTCCTCCTGTCCTCCATGGTCCATTTTACTGCCACACCTTTCTGCCCTCCCTGGTCTGTTGGAGCAATGCTGCAACTGCTCCTCCTGCTTGCCCCGTGTGGTCTGTTGTGAGGCCCATTCCCCTGAACTCTCTTGTCTGTGCCCAGGTCCTGACCCTCCCTTCTATCCTCCATGGTCCTTTGTGCATGCCCCTGCACCCTCCTTCTTGCCCATCATAGCCATTGTGCTGCCACTAACCCTCCCGCTTGCCATGCATTGTCTTCTGTGCTGCCACAGCCCCTCCCACCTTCCCTGTGTGGTCTGCTAGCTGCCCCTGACCCCCTCCTACCTTCCCTCCATGGTCTGTGTGTATGCCATCATAGTCTCACTGTTGCTCTCCATGGTGTGTCTTGCTTCTAGTGCCCATCCTGCCTGACCTCCATGGGCATCTTGCTGCTACTGCCCTGCCCCCTTGCCCCTAGCCCTCTGTTTCCATGTGCAGGCCCCTATTCCCTCCCTCCTGGCTTGTATGTTCCATTGTAATGCCCCTGGTCCGTCCCTCCTGCCCTTTATGGTCTGTTATGCTGCAGCTTTCTCTCCTGTCTGTCCATTATGGTCAGCTAGCTACCATTGCCTCTTTCCCCTCTGTTCTCTGTTGTCCATGTGCATGGTCCTGTCCCCTCCCTATTGCTTTCTATGGATTGTTGTGCTGCACTCCTGTCCCGCATCCCCTGTGTGGTGTATTGTGCTGCTGCAAACCCTGATGCCTGCCCTGTAGGGTCAGCTTGGTGCACCGCTCCATGTTCCTCCTGTCCTCTGTTATCCGAGTCCATGTCCCTACCCCAATTCCTCCTGCCTACCATGATCCAACGTACCATACTTGCGAACATTTTGAACTTGGTAAGAGGGAGATTTTGAAAAAAAACTGGGGTATTGATTTTCCCCTTTGAGTTACATTGAAAAAGAGGAGATTGTTGACAGGAGACAGATCAAATAAAGTCCATTTGGGCTTAAAAACATTGGACGTTTCCTGGCTGAATCGGGTCTGTTGGCATGTATGGTTGTACTACCATTGCCTCTTCCTTCTGCCCACAATGGTCTATTATATTGCCACAGCCTCTCTTGCCAGTCCTGTATTGTTGGTTTGTTGCCTCTGCCCCCCTTTCCACTGCCCTCCATAGTCTGTTGTGCTGCCACTGCCCTTCATGCCTGCCCAGTGTGGTCAAATTGTTGCCTCTGCACCCTCCTACCTGCCTTCAATTTTCAGAGTCCGTGCCTCTGCCTCGCAACAGTATCCTAATGAAAAACTAGATTGCTAACATTCTATATTTATTACAAAAGTGTGGAACGCCTGACGTCATCTTGATGTAATCAAAACTGTAATACCTAGAGCATTTCCTTTAGAAATTACATATGAGAGGGTCTTATTTGCATCAAAATTATGGTTAGTGCTCTAAAAAACTAAAATGAGGACATATTTTCTGAGTTTTCAAATAGCGACAAAGCACTTTTAAATTATTTATCTTTGTTTTTTTATTAAGTTGACCACTTGATGAAATGTTGCACTTAGGGGAGACGATGTGGTGTTACTTCCAGAGCTGCAGACTTTGCAACTGCGGAACCAGGTTGGAGTTTCTGCTTCAGCTTGACATTCTGTGATTCTGGTCCAATCACTTAATCTCCCCATGTCTACAACCAAAATGAATTTGTTCTTGTGTGATGTAACCAATGCTCATGTAAAGCACTCCAATACCTGACAAGTCTGCACTATATAAAACTGCAAAAACACAAAAAATAAAACGTGTTTTGCACACTTCTGTCATTGGGCTACATCTGGGTGATATTTGTGCTACATTTGGGCTCTTTTGTCTCTGGTGGCCATCTTGGGAGAATTATTTGTTATGAAGTTTCCTAATTTCCTTATTTACTACAGTCTCCGCAGTAGGAAAAACTTTCAGTTTTTTACTTTGATTCCATCAAGAAGGCATTCAAATGTGTCACGCATTTGCCATAAATTCAGAATGTTCGCACTCTAGTTGCTCATTAGATCACTGTAGTAAAGCTACTGCTCACCAGGGAAGTCTGCTGCTGGTATTGAAAGTGCATGTTTCAGTCTGCATGTCAGGAATATTTTAATGAAATAGAAGAGGATTTGAGAAGTCACTCAAAATGTGCCCTAATTTTTCTTTCTGCAGGACTAATCATACTTTCTATGGCAAAATGAACCCCCTCATTTTGTTCCTTTTTAAATTAAATGTTTTAAGAGTTACCACTTTATTCCACTCAAGATGGCTTCAGGTGTGCAATACTTTTGTCATAAGTAGGACTATTAGCGCTCTAGTTGTTCTTTAGAACACTCTGGGAAGCTGCAGTAGAACACAAAGGAATCCACTGACAGTCTCTGCCCTTGTTGGATGTACATGTTTTACTGAGAATGTCAGACTTCATTCTCACATGACTGAGAAAGATAATGTGAATTTACAGAAAATATGCTCTCAGTTTAGCTTATAGATCACCTTCCAAACCTCTGTGGGAAAAGCATGAGAAAATAGTTTTCTCTCAAACATGATTCATGATATCCCAGCAGAAGGCTTTTGCACATGGTAAAATCACCTTAGAACACTCCACAATTGCTAAAATGAGCATGGGACCATCAACAAATGATTTATAATGTAACTAAAGTCTTAAAAACTTCTATTAACTGCAATGCTTTTTAATGAGGTGCGATCATGTATATTGGTCCCAAGATGGCTGCCAACACTTCTTGGATGAAGTGCTGACAGCCAATCAGATCTCACGATGAGGTGTGTGGTTAGGCTCCACCCAGATATATATATTTCTTTTCTTTTTCTATTAATATTTTAAAAACTACTGAACGGGTTTACACCATTTAACTAAAAGGCACGACTCTGAACCAAGGGCTACCTTTTTGCCAAATTTGGTATAATTCCGTTCAGCAGTTAGGGCTGTAGCTGCGACTAAAGGTTCCTATGAAAAATTGCATGGGGAAAACACGTTTTGGGACCCCCCATTTTTGTCAGCCCCCACTTCCCGAATCACCCTGAAACTTTCAAGATAGGAGTGGACCGGAGCGCCCCACGAGTTTTGAAAATTTCGCGAAAATTCGTCAATCGACGCCAAAGTTATTGGGAATAGAATGTTGTGATTTTCCTATGGTAACTAGGTCCTAACTATAACTACCTACTGGCGACTGTGTGTGTGTGTGTATATATGTATATGTATGTGTGTATATATATATATATATATATATATATATATATATATATATATATATATATATATTCAGTTCCTTTCGATGCCATTTGATGCATCCTCTCATATGAATCTGCTTGTCTTTGAAGGGAGATCCAGGATGGAGAGCTGCAGAAGTTCTGTCTGCGCATCACTGGCTTTCTTCAGAACCAGGATCTGGGGAGTGAGACCATCGACTGCCTTCGGAGACTATACCTCATTATATCTGCAACTAAATATGGGAGGAGGTAAGCTTATGTGATTCTGTCTCCAAATCTTGTGCCCAGTATTGTCAAAGCCTCAGTGCTTCTGCTTCAGGTCAGCCTGTCTTTCAGTATACTCATCTGATTTAGTTGATATTGAATGTATTCGCATGTTATTGGCAATCATTGTATGCAGATCTGGGAATGCCATTAATCGAATGAATAATTGTTTGTTGTTTTTTTGGCTGTATGAGGTAGGCAGAGATGTTGAGCTTGTCAGCTGTCTGTGTAGCTTGGTATGACAATAAAATGAGAGTTTGATTTTTACTTGGCACTCCTGATCACTATCTTGCAGTTTTGTGGCTTACTAAATAATTAGTGTTATTATACCCCAATATACCAATACTGCTTTAGCAACTTAAGGCTACATACAAAGCTGATTTAGCCCCAGAGGCAAACCTGTGATTTCAGGTTGGCCTCATATTTCCACAAAACTTTAGCTTTATTAACTATCAACTGCTATATCTGTTAATAATGTGTATCAGCTTGTAAGATAGGTCAGAGGGTTAAGGCATCTGCTCCACATATGTGTGTTACCCAGCAGGTCTCCCCTGAATACACAGCTCGGTTGATTGATGTAATTGTTGCAGGGATGATAAGCAGATAGCACATTTGAACGCCATTCAGGGGGTTCAGAGGTTTCATGCTTTTGTTACTCAAGTACAGGTATCAATCTCTAGGTCAGAAGTTCCAATCCTGGTAAGATAGCTCAGTCAAATATTCACCTAGCGCAGTGCCCTGCTTTAAATGACCATGATTATTTCAAACTATAATTAATCTGAGGGCGATACATGAACTACCTTTCATTTCGGTGCACATAACACTAATTTAATGGCAAGAAGTAATTCAGTTTTTGTTGCGTGCAATATAAACAATTATACTAATATTGAACGTATATGCCTACAATAATACTTTACAAATGAGATATTGAATAGACCTGTTAATTTCCATGCCTTAATCGAAAACCAGATGCAGAATATCATTAGCCACTTTCTACTGCCTCTCATTTTTAGGTCTCGCCTAGCGCAGCGCGCACGCGTTGCTCTTGGAATCACTGCAGACATTCAGAAAGCTTTCTGAAAGCTTGTGCGTCTGCTTGTCAAATTCTTTTGGCCTTTGCGTGTGGCTTTCAAAAATTGAAAGCCCGCAATTGGCCAAAGGCGGGTGCATGTCCCGCCTTCTCTCTAAACGTTAAGTCCCCTGGCCTCGGGAGCGAGCAGCAGCGTGGCCGGGTGCCAGCTGCATTCCGGACATTCCTTGTCTAATTAGCGCGGTCGCTTTAACTTTCGCGGCCGCACTTGTTATTGTTGCTTCCCTTTCCCGCTTGTGGCTGACCTTTCGAAGCTTTGAATGCACTGCACCAGCAATGCAGGGCGAGTCCGTTTGAATGCATTCACAGTATGACCAGGCCCACCATCAAACACGGTTCCACCATTGCCGCGGCACCGTCATAGTAGAGCCAGCCCACACCCAGACAAGTTTAATGCCAATGACAGTCGATTGTAATCACAGACAGGAGCACTTGTAATGGCAGGGTTTTAATTGTACTGTACTTTATTATCCATACTTTCAAGGGTCTTTAGAGCCTCGTGCGATATTTACTTTAATGTACCGTTTCCTTCTAGCTCACGCTCCATGTTCCTTCATGGCATCCAACCTCAGTTTCTTCACTAGCGGCGTGGATGCCTTTGAGGACGGCCCTGTGGGATGTGGGCCCCTGCATTTAACACTAGCACTGCTGAGTGCACTGAAGGCCCTGCCGGCTGCTCACATGGTGCTGAGGGGCCCTCACAAGAGCCCTCAATCCATGAAAGGGCCACGGGCGATCCTTTACTCTACACACCGCTCCCTATGACTCCGGCAGCACAGCCTGGGCAGGAGCCCTGCGGTAGCTCACCAGAGGAGCCCCCCCCCCCACCAGCACGTGCCCTCAGCCCATAGGCAGTCCCCCACTGTCCCATCCACGCCGCTCGGTGTCAGTCTGGCCACAGCACAGCCGGGGCAGGAGCCCTGCGGTCATAGCAATGCTGGGTGCACTGAAGGCCCTGTCGGCCTGCTCCGATAGCTCTTCGAGGACCCCCTCTACACGTGCCCTCAGCCCATAGCCAGGGCCACGGGCAGGCTCTCACTGTGACTCAGGCACAGCCGGGGCAGGAGCCCTGTGGTCACCGCAATGCCGGGTGCACTGAAGGCCCTGCCGGCCGCTCAGACGTTGCGGAAGCTCTGCGAGAAGCCCCTCAACACGTTCCCTCAGCCCATAGCCAGGGCTACGGGCAGGAGCCCTACGGTCACAGCAATGCCGGTGAACTGAAGGCCCACCGGCCTGCTCCGACGCTGCGGCAGCTCTGCCGAGGAGCTCCTCAACGTGTGCCCTCAAAGCTCACTGGCAGTCCCCCAGTGTCACTCCACTTGCCCCCTGTGACTTGGGCACAGCAAAGACTGGGCAGGAGCCCTGCGGCGACAGCAATGCTGGGTGCACTGAAGGCCCTGCCGGCCTGCTCCGACAGCTCTGCAAGGACCCCCTCAACACGTGCCCAAAGACAGGGCCACGGGCAGACCCTCATTGTGGCTCTGGCACATCACCGACAGGGCAGGGAGAGTTCACTGTCCAGGACAGGCCTTGCCCAGGACATTGCAGCAGGCCTCATCACAGGACAAGGGAGCACCGGCAGGGAGGAGCAAGAGACTCCGGAAGGAGTTCTGGTGACTCAGACCGGTCTGGAACAGCTGGGACACGTGTGGAGGAAGAAAGCCCCTCTCCCTCTAGAGGCAGCAGCTGCCGGGCATGTCCGCCCGCACATTCCTCACAGTAACCGGGCCATACCAGCCACAAGCAGCACAGACCAAAACCTAAGCTTTGCATAAGCCATAGGTAATGGATTGCAGAACTAGCAATGATGAAGTATGCACAGCAAAAGCTCCTCCCACCAATGCTAAACAGATGCAGTCTCCCCTAGAGGGGGCATACCACACCAGGCCAGTCAAGGGAGGGCGCCAAGGCCAGTACCAAAATGCACTGCAGCAACATGTCGCACAAGCCTGGCACCTACCGTTTGAAAGCAGGGGGACTACTGCAGCTGCCATTCTTATTCAGGCGTATAATGCCACTTAAGTACAAGCTGGGGCACAGTATTTTTCAGAGTCATGGATAACATCAGTTTGGGGGGAAAAACGAAACCTGGGACATATGAAGCATTATAAGCCAGAGGGCAAAGACTAAGCGGGCCACAAGGTAAAACTCACAGGGAGCTGGTCAGTGGCTAAGGCTAGCGCTCCTTTCTGTGTGCCACCAACACATTGTGTCACACCACAAAATACCAAGCAACCATCGCCTCCTCCACACAAAGAATCGCACATGCAGGAGCCCTCCACTGTCAATATAACAGCGCCATGGCGTTACCAGCCCAAAGAAAGACCTCATCAGGGCAAGAGGCTGGGGGCTGTGTGCACAGCTGCCAGGTCACTAACCCCCTTTACTGCCCATCAATGCAATGGCATCACCCATTCAAATACCATGCATCAAAAAGAACTCTGGGCATTCAATCGACATGTGCAGCCCCCTCGGGTTGTGTATAACAGCCCGGGGGGTAACCAGGCCAAGGGCTGCTTGCAAAGCGGGTTTCTGAAACACAGAAGATCTTTTCCCTTGGTCGTGGAAGCAGCGCCTTCACGCCGCAGTGCTCTCGCCAGGTTCCGCTAGGGGCTCATCTGTACACCCCAGCATGCCAAGTCTCTCACCTGCCAATGGATGAAGCTTCTAACACAACACTGCACCCTAGCATCAGAAAGCCGTACCTCTGTATAATACAGAAGGAACTATCTAGCATAGTATTGTTCTGTTAAAAAAACAGTGGCAGTGCACCGAGGTCACAATGCTGAGCTATACAATGGTTACTTGTTGACGGTGAATGACTGGAGGGAAGCCTTCATCGAGTGTAATCGGCGCAGGCAGACTGCACTCTGCTCCTCTTCCTCCCTTCCGTTCACCAGGTGACCTTAGACACAAGCAAACTCTCCTGTGCTTTCATCGCCTGCGCTGCATCCTGTGGGGAGCATTATCATATGGAGGCAGTAGCTGAGTACAGCACCTGACCATGGGCAGCTCAGTTCAGAAAGATCACGTCTGCATTTCCATGGGCAAGTTACACCATTTGCGAATTGCATATGTGAACCACAACCTAGTCTGTAATCCTTTGTCCGATATACACACTTCTTCCCCCTGTTGGATCGCACCAGTACATCTTGAGAGGAGCTAGTGTTCTGAGAAGGGCAGGGAGAGTGCATGCCTTGGAGGCACAGCTGTAAAAACCCGGAACACACAGCAATAGTTGGCAGGTCCTGCTCGTGCACAGGAAAACTATTTAACTCAGCTTGAATGACACCCCGGATGCATACTGTTGCCAATGCTTTTTTTGCATCACTTTCAAACATGTTGCACAGCAGCTACAGCGCTAACTTTGTGCCAACTTTTTTATATCATTTACAAAGCCAACTCGTATCAGGAAATAAAAAAACAAAGCCATTGCAAGACCTATTGGCTTTGCCAATGTTTGTTCTATTCTTGTTTTGATCACTTTTATTGGGAAGTTGTTTGCCTTTTAAAAAAAGCGTAGATTTTACCATTACTTTTTGTGTCTTAGAAATTTGTGATTTGAATGACAAAGCGTATGACTCCATATATCTGTGCTCCCTTGGATCTCACACCTCATCCCGACCAAAATAGAGTGATATTGATATAGAGTTCAGAATTTATGGGGAGGGCTGAAGGCCATCCTTTCTTTTACGCTTCTATCTCCTTGAAGGTCTTGGCAGGAAGAAGACTTACATTTGGAGAGGTCAGAAAATCTGTGGATTTGGATGTACAAGTCCACCACAATGATATTTTCTGATCTTTTAATTTCTAGTTCTCATCTTCTACCTGGCGAGTTATTGGCAATGTTAACTTCGGAGCAGCTTTTGATAGACTGAGTTATTGCTGTCATGCAGGAAAAAAAATACTTACATTGATTTGAGGACAAGTAAGCATACCTGAAAAAGTAGACTAGGGTTTGGTAACTAGTTGTGTGGTTTCTCTCTCATATCGACTCGTATTACCTTTTAGGTATCCAAACCGCAGTAGCTGGTTTGGATGTTTACAATAGTATTTATACTTCTGTAATCCCCTGTAGTTGAATCCTATCATTTTAGTGATGCAATGGCCCTCTTCACTGAAAAGGACCTCAGGAAAAAAAAACTCATGCATTATGTGTATTGAATACACTTTAAACATGTTGCCTAGACCATACCAGGCAATTGCACATGTACAAGGTTTAGGGTAAAAGAGAAAATAAGGTGCAAGAGAGCAACAATATATGTGTGATTAGTTATAATTGCCAAATGTAATTCCTGTTGTCTAAAATAATAATTATATATCCAGTAGGTAGTTGTAGTTCGGACCTAGTTTCCATAGGAAAAGTGTTTTTTTTTTTTACTTGTCTATATCTTTGATGCAGTTTGACGAATCTTCACGAAAGTTTCCTAAAAAAGTGTGACGGTTATACTAGTCGTGCATGGAAAGTTTCGGGGAGATCCGGCAAGCGGGGCTGAGAAAAAAGGGAGGGTAAAAAAATGTGTTTGTGCCATAGGAATTTTAGACACGTCAACAGCCCGAACCGCTGAATGGAATTACTCCAAATTTGGCGGAAAGGTAGCGGTTGGTCCAGACCGCAACCTTTTTGTGAATTGGTGTAAATGAGTTCAGTAGTTTTTTAGATATTAAAAGAAATCCAAATTTGTATATGTAGGGATGCGGATCCATCCCAACGGCTACGCGGAGCTCCGCGAAACCATGTGCCAGGAGCAGAGCTGTGATCGGCTGGCCACTACCTGTGTAGAAAGTTGCAGCTGCCATTTTGTAAACTGGGACCGTGTCCCATGGGATGAAAATAAAGATTGGAAACTATAGAAGGGGTCAGGATAGGGGTACCCTGATCCCTTGGGTACATTGTAGCGGTCACTGAGGGACCCCTTATGAGTTTGAAAATGCCCCAAACTGTTTTTTTCCAATGTGGTTGGAGTCGCGGATCCATTGCGACACTCAACGGAGCGTCGTAATTAAGTTGCAAACCTAGCTGAGATAAAAAAAATAATACATTCACCTACTCACTCGCACATGAATGCATGTAGTGACAGACTACTCAGAGACTCACCCACCCACTCGGAGACCCACTCAGACACTCACGCACCCACTCCCTCAGAGACTCACACACAGACACCCTCAGACACTTATGCACCCACTCTCAGACCCCCTCAGACACTTACGCACCTACTCACAGACCCACTGGGAGAGTTATGCACCCATGTACAGACCTAGTTAGACACTTACACACACCGCTCACTCACCCACTGAGAGGCTCATGCATCCACTCACAGACCAATGCAGCCACTCACACCCAATCTCAAATTTTACAGTTGGAAATAAAAAAATTTAGAAAGTTGAAATTCATTGAAAACAACAAAGGTTACAGGTACGTTATAATTAGGAAATAGAATTTAAAAAAATGTAGAAATTCACTAAAAAAACAAAGGTTGCAGGGACGTGATAGTTAGGTTTAGATTTCATTTGTTCAAAACCTGTGAAATTCAGCAGTTATAGTTACCTGAGCTACTTATAACTTATGCCCCCGCAATGCACTGCTTATGACCTCACAAATTACATCACTCATGACATGGTCAGTGATGTCACTGATGACACCATTCAGTGAATGTAAGTATTTTGCAAACTTTTCTGAGACTTAAAGATACATATTAAGCTACTGCACAAGTTAAATTATTATTCTTTCTGTACTACCAATAAGTGATAGCAGTTCTAACATATGTGATCTGAGTGGTTAAGTGACTGTATCTGTGTGTGAGTGGCTGTATGGCTGTGTGATTGGCTGTATGGGTAAATATGTGGTTGTGTGAGTAGCTGTGTGGTTGAGTGAGTGGCTGTATTGGTGATTGAGTGGGTGTGTGAGTGGCTGTATGGGTGTGTGAGTGATTGTGTGGGTGAATGAATGGGTGTGTGAGTGGTTGTATAGGTGTCTGTGTGATTGTATGGGTGTGTGACTGGGTGTGTGTGTGTGTGGGTGAATCGGTGGGTGAGTCAGTGGCTGTATGGGTGAGTGCCTAGATGTGTGAGCGCCTGTATGGGTGAGTGCTTAGGTGTGTGAGCGCCTGTATTGGTGTATGGTTGTACAAGTGGCTGTATGACTGAGTGTGTAAATGGCAGTATAGGTGAGTGAGTGAGTGTTTGAGTGGCTGTATGGATGAGTGAGTGGGTTTGGAAGTAGTTGTAGCAGTCTGTGAATGGGTATTTGACTGCTTCTGTGGGCATATGGGTATGTGTATGAAAGTTGTATGAGAGCGTGAGTGGGTGAGTGAGTGGTTGTGTGGATGATGTCATCAGTGATGTCACTGCCCATGTCATGATTGATGTAATTTGTGAGGTCCTAAGCAGCGCATTGTGAGGGTGTAAGTTATAGTTGGCTCAGGTCACTAACTGCTGACTTTCACTGGTTTTGTATGAGTCAAATCTGAACCCAACTATAACGTCCCTGTAACCTTTGTTTTTTTCCCCCCAGTGAATATACATATAATACTATTTTTTGGGGGGAGCTAGTTTACACGTCATTCATGTTATAACTTGCAGCCTGTGTAAAATATCAGGATAAAGACCGGTGCCACTGATGGCCCCTTTTATTTTTATTTTAGAATCCTCTGTGATCTCTTTCCATAGCTTGTATTTGCGTGTGTGCCCATTTACAAAACCAGGCCCCTGCATGTAAATCTGTTACTCCTTCTGCTTAAATCCATAGGTTTCACTTCTAAATTAACAGCTGCACAACAACTAAATAAATCACTGGGCTGGATTTTCCCCATGCATTCTTGCACTCAATATGAATATTAAATGGGTCGGCAAAGGTGAGCGCCCTGCCCAAAATAGTTAGCCTTTGGCTGGGGTGTTAACTAGGCTTTTCGTTACCCAAGAAAACTGTAAGAAAAGATCCAACTAACATTTAGTGAAAGTGTAAAGTGATGGAAGGCAGCAGTTACAATCTTGCTTTTCCTTGTTGTTAGAAATTATGCTGTTAGATGTGGGGGGGTGTTAGGGACCCACCTCAGATAATGAGCACAAACGTTGTCAGGGTGAACCCTCAAAGTCAATAAATTAAAACCTGAGCTCAACTCCCTGATAACTATGACACAGAGCAGTCGGGCTTAACTTAGAGGCAATGTATAAAGTATTTATGCCGTACCATTACGGTTATAAAATCAAAATGCAAAACAATAAAAATTCCAGAGCGAATTGGTGCAATTTAATTAACAAAATGACAAAAATCTAATAAAGGCAAACAGATGATGTAAAAAAAAAACCCACATTTCAGCAGCAATAGCGCCCAGAAGCACTAAGTGCTAATTATAGTCAGTGGTCGTGGTAGAACGGGACTGAAGTGCCGTTTGATGTTGACTGTGAGGGCGCGTGTGTTGGCTATACTAACTAGGTTTGTTCTTGTCAAAGGTTTTGTCTTCTGATTTTAGTCCTTTATGTCCCAGTCCATCACAGGAATATACTTCCGAAGCCCCCAAGACCTCAGGAAAGGCACTTAGAGACTTACGGGGTGTCAGGCAGAGGCCAACAGAACAGTCTGGTCCAGTTCAAGTTGCCACTAGTCAGCGTGCAGTTGCAGGAAAAGGCCTCATGAAGCTTGTCGTGTCCCTTATCAGGAGATCATCCTTATGACTCTTGGAGTCCAGTTCCTTGTCCTGGGTACAACAGGAAGAGCAGGTTCAGTCTTTAGGCCTCTTCTCAGGGCACAAATAGCAGGTCCAATCTCTTCTGTTCTTCCACAGGTCAGAAGTGATCTGAGGAGAGGTCTGTTGGGTTCCCTTTTATGCCCAATGTCAGCCTGTGAGTAGAGGGCAAGCCTTTGTCCAACCCTTAAACCAGTTCTGGTCAGTTCCTATACCCTCACACAGTTTGGTGTTAGCCTGACTAGAGCGGAGGCAGGCCTAGGTGAGCTTCACCTGCCCGTGACTCAGCAGGCATCCTTTGAAGTGCAAACAGGAGCTAGGCACAGCTCCAGAGCCCACCTTGTCAAGGAGGGAGTCCCCAGCCCTTTGTTCAATATCTGGGAGAAATACACATTTCACCACAGGGGAGCCATCAAGGATCAGGTGACAGATGGACACTGTCAGGAAAGCCTTTTGTTTATAGGCAGGAAAATGACAACTTTCTAAAAGTGTTATTTCCTAACTAGTGATATAAAATTTGACTTGACCATTAAATTGAATTTTAAATGTCTGTTAAGATGAGCCCTTAAACCATCTTTCTAGCTACTTCCAAATTTATATTCCCATTTATTAACTGTACTAGTGGGATAAAAGTGTTAGCCTATGGGAAAGCCAGCCTTGCTACAGTGAAAAACGACTTGAGGTTTTTCACTTCCAGTCCAACTAAAACACTAAATATACCTTTCCTACTTTTAAATACTTTGTACTCCAACGTATGGGCATTTAGGGCCAATCTTGGGGGTGTTTTATATGTATTAAAAAGAAAGATGTAGTCCTGGCAAAAGGTTTGTTTTGTTCGGTCAAAATGGCATTTTAAAACTGCACACCCAGGCTGTAATAGCATACCTGGAGACATGTTTTACAGTGCTACTGTAGTGGGTGGCGCAATGAGTGCTGCAGGCTCACTACTATAATTTAATTTCTAGGCCGTGGGTACCATGTACTAGGGATATATAAGTACATTAATTGTGCTAGTTAGGGGTATGCCACCCTCAACATGTTTAGAGTGAGAACACACTCTCTTTACCACTGGTTAGCAGAAATAAAGTGTGCAGAGTCGTGTGGCGAACAAAAATGGGTTCAGTAATAGGAGGCAAACATCTGGGGTGACCTTGCAGAAAGGGCAAATTTCCAACACTTACCCATGTTCCTCTCTGTCTGCGCTATTCCTTAGTGCAGTATAGCACAATTAAGGCAGCATATTAACAAGCTGCTATAGAGGTATTAAGTTTTGTCTTCTTTTTATGACCCTTCAGGAATAACCTTTTGCTTTTTAAATTGTTTAAAAATTATGTGGTATAATATTTTACTGTATACTTTTTTTTGTTTAGCTTATATGGTTGTATTCATACAAACCGAATAAAAGCTTTTTGACTGACTGACCCTTCCTTTCAGCCACTACTCCCATGGAATTGGCTAGCCTGCTTTAAGTTGTCGAAATCCTTTTGTGGAATTGTTGGTGCAGAATTTCCGGGCACTGGACAAAGCCAATCTGCAAAAGTCACCACCAAAAATGCTGCTTTCATAGAAGCAGAGTTACACTTGTAGTTTTTTAAAGGAAGTTTGTTGACATGCTTCACTGTATATAGCACCCCAAATCTAAAGTTTATCTGCCATGTTTGTGTCTTTCAAAATTTTTAAATGTTGGCTTACCTTTACACATGATTTTTTGCTATTTAATTCCCCCCCTGCAGTTTGGACAGAGAGTTTGTGGAGTATTTGCAGGCAACACTATGTTTGCCGAAGTCCCCAGAGCAGATCCAGGTGCTGTGTGCAGCCATCCTGAGGGAGATGTCACCCTGTGACCTTGTAAGCCTGTCCTGCGATCCGGTCATTGACACCAAGCTCCTGAGCCTAGTGGCATCAGTTTTACTTGTCCAGGTAATCCGGGAGGAATGGCTAGAAAAGGCATGCTAGCTGGTAGTTATTTTGCTGCATTTGCAACATAATTTGTGCTTGGTGTGGAATCGGAGCAGTAAGTCTTAGTGAATGTGTGTGCCGTCACTCATTGACTGAGTATTGTTTCCTTTTTTTTAAGGGTGTCAAAGATAATGCAGCATTTGCTGTGGGAAACCGTGTGGTGAAGGTCGTTGAAGCCCGGCAGCCTGAGGGTCAGAGTCTACGATACTTGCTTCCAGTTCTGTCAAAGGTCACCACTCTGAATTCGTCAAGCGTGAATGAAGGTAACATGAAATCTAATCAGCCCGGGAGGTAGATCTTGATCGAAATGTACCCGCTTATAAACCTGAGCATTTTACATGTTGCATTTCACACAGATGGCCATGACATTATGGTTTAGAAATTAAGTGCTCTTGCATTAAGTGCACCACCCAGATACCCCTAGGGGGGACAGTGTTGCGCTTTACAAATTTCGATTTTTAGTCCAGTAATGAAAATGAATCCGTAATAATGTTCCAGTGATTGCTCCATGAAAACAAGGCAAAGTGATTACCAAAGAAGTGACAAACTGGACTGAGAGGGGATGCATTATACTACTCATTAAGATAGGGCTATGAAAATGTACTTGTTCATTTACAGAATGCCACGACATTAGTTGGGATGGGCATGTTGGTCATGCACTATTACATGCCAGAACAGGTACGCCGGCGAGCAGAAGCACCAAGTAGAATGTGTGTGAAATCTGCCCTTCTGTAGCATTGTAAGTGGAATACCAGTGCTCTGGAGCTTGCTGATGTACAGACAAGCACATCCTGTTGTTTCAGGAAGTGTTCCCACAACATGCCGAGCATGGAATTTCTCATTAAACATTCTAGTTCCCCTTTTTCTACTGAATCTTCCACATATAAATGGAAAGAAACATTTGTAACGTTCTGTGTTTAGTTTCTAAAATGAAAAGAGCAAAAATGAGGTCCTTTTTGGAGTGTCTCTCATTGCTGCCACTTATAAGTGCCAACATGTGCCTATTGACCACCTAAAAGGTTACACGAAGGGATGAGAATACCAAAAGAAGTTTAAATGACTACAGATGTGTGCACATTCTTTCAGGTTTGTGTATGGTTTTATTGAAATTCTACAGCCAGTGAAATGTGAGTTTTGATCAGCTGAAAGAATGGAGAAATGTACCAAATGCCACTTTATTTTTTCACTGGGCAATAAATATAAGCAAGGTGGGAAACCAACAAATGTGGAGAAATACTGATGGAAATGTAGAAAAATACAATAAAATTAGGAGTCCTGCTTATCATTGCCATTACTATCTAGGACTTTGTCTTTGGAGCTACACATCCATGGGCTTCCCAGTTTCAGGATGGCTTGAATAGAAAGTGGAGCCAGATGCTCGCCCACAGCAATGATTAGGGTAACGCTAAGCGGAATACAGAATATCCGGTTAGGTTGAAGGCAAATACCATCCACAGAATTAGAAGACTGGTAATTCATATTTTGCTGGTGAAGTTGTGTTCGACCTCTCAAGCCATTCTGCACAAAAACCTTGCCACCTTCACACTGTTACCTCAATTTTAAACCTCCTCTTTTGCTATTAGGCCACCTGGCTAGCAAAACTAGGGATTTGTTTTTGCTCCTGACTCTTGAGTTCAAAGTGGTTTATGGCACAGATCATGCGTCTTATAAACCTGTTTGCATGTAACCGAACAGTCTACATTCTAAAAACTAATCTCATTCTTGCACTCATACCTTCATCCTCTGCAATCAGTTGGCATGCCCATTATTTGCTGAGCCCTCTCCACTTAAATTCAATGTACACAGACCTGAAAATACACTCAAAATGCTTATTCCTACCTTGAATCTCAAAGCAGTGAAAAGCATCCTTGCTGCTACTATTTCCGAGAGTCCGCTCTCTAACCCCATTCAGAATCATTAGGAATCCTGCTAAATGTTTAAATCATTCAGTGCACGAATTGTTTTGTCAAAGAAATAGATAGCCCATCTAACTCACCAGATTTGTTCTCTGACCCACCCACATTATCTTAAACATTGCAAGTCCCCATCATAATGATAGAAACAGCGGAGGCTATGGACATGTCCGCAAAATGAAAGCTTCTAAGTCTCTTATGGAGTCATGCTTTGCTGCGTGCCTCAAACAAATTGTCTCCCCATTTGCTGGAGATACTAATAACCTGATTGACTCCTCCCCCCCACCCCCCACCTTGCCTTGTTCACTCACTGACCCTTAACACATTTAATCATGAATCACCCCTCTTAAGACAAACCTATGTGGTGTCCAAAAATATTGCCTAACTACTGACCACTCTCCGATCACCAGATCATTAGAAAAATCGTATAGATGGATGAAACAAGAAAACTTTGTGATTCTCTGGAACTAAACTGCCTAACCATCACCCGCCAGTGGACGGAACGTCCCTTAAGGGGCATAGAAACAGAACTTAAGAGCATTAACTCCCTCTTTCCATGGTCGATGGCAGTAAATCTGCCATATTACTCCTTGACTCTTATGCCACCTACAACACTGTGCACCGCAAACTTTTTTTAGACAGTTGGAACAGCAGGCAGACATATCAGGACTTGCGCTTCAATGGGTCCATTAATTTTTCTAAAATCCTAGCCAGAAAGTCATGATCGGATCTTATGAATCTTCGACACAGCCAGCCTCTTATTCCATTCCTTAATTGACAGACTGCTTGCGCCCCTCAGGCGTAACTCCTTGCACAGCACTAGGTGAATTTCCAAATGTAGGTTTATGATGCAAAAATCACTTCTGATTAAATAATAAGCCAGAGAGTCCAATCAACATTACTCCCTACCTCAACCAAATGTTCCATTGAATGAAGGAGTGCTCCCTTTGCTTGAATGGTGGTGCCAAACCCTAAATCCTGCTTACTGCAGTCACAGAGCATAATACGCTGCCATTTGCTTGGCCTTCAAGCCCTGGAACCAATCCTACCACCTCACCTATAATGAGAAACCAAGAGTTCCTTTTTTGCTGCCGACCTCTTTCATTCTCCAAGGCACTGGTATAGTATATAGATTTGGCTGTCCTTTGAGAAATTCTCCCTCTCACCCACGATGATCACGGAGTGAACTGATGTTTTATTTTGTTATGTGAGGGATTCTTGTAGCGTATGAACGGCTACTTTTGAAGAGCATCCTGGTGCTGAGAGCTTAGAAGGTCACTGCACAACACTAACTCTAATTCAATGTTAAACTAAAAGCTTGGTTTTGAGAGCCTTTATGAAAGGAAGGGTTGACGATATCTCTTTAAGTGCTCAAAGTAATCCATTCCAGTGTTTCCCATTTATATAGTTAAAAGCTCGACCTCTAGAAAGTTAGTTCTTAAACTTTGGGATCAACAGATCATGATCGTTGGCTAAGTGAAGAGGGCACTTAAGGGTATATAAAATACAACTTCCTGCACTTACTGTGCTTCTCCATTACCTGATGGCCCTTACACAGGAACTTAAATAGGATCCATTTCCCAAAAGGTAACCAGTCAAGTTTGTTTGCATGCAGTTGCATGTGCCCTTCCTCTAAATCTGAATGTCAAACGCATCGCTGGGTTCTGCAGTGTCTGATGTTTTGACTGTTCCGCTCTGGAAATTTCAAGTAGAGGCTGCTACAATATCTTACCTTGAAAGGATTAAAGCATGTGTAACAATTTTCTACTCTACTAAAGTCAAAATGCGTAATTTCCTTTAGCAAAGTAAGTTGGAAAAATCCCTAAGACTCTGTTTTATTTACCTGAGCCTTGAGAGATAACTTGTCATTGAGATCTGCCCTGAGGATGTACACCATTCAGAAACCTCAGTCTTCTCTGAGTTGAGTTTTAGTGCATTAGTTTGCTATGCCTGAGATTTATTCTTTAAACCGTATTTTGTTAATCTTGTGAGCTCCATCCATCTTCAAAATCAAATGGGTATTATCAGCATCCATTGCAGAATGGAGCCAAAAGGAATATGTCGGTTTGATCAACCTGGTGACATGAATATTTTCAAGAGTGGGACGACCCCAGTGGAACTTCGTGTTCTACCGGAAATATGTCGGACTGGGCTAAATTAATCCTCGCTGTTTGCATGTGCCTTTGGACATGAATATTGAGCTAAAGTAGGGAATGGCTTCCGAATACCTATCTGAGTGCCTGTCAAGCAGGATACTATGAAAGATGGTGCTGAAACAACTAGTAGTATGAGAATGCAGCACCTCCCTCATCCAAAAACCAACTTATCTCATACACCACTGATATCAAAGGTGACTGGTGCTGCGCATAGTCTGAACTCAAACTGAGTGGCCTCCAAGATCTTATTGGATTGTAAGAGTGTAGAGCGAATGCCACTCACATGCTTCTCCAGCACCTTCATTGGTGCTGCTAGCAAGGCTACAGATAGAAAATTTACAAGAACAGCTGGATCAGCTGTTTATTCTGGATAGGGGTGATGATTGCATACCTCCAACTCAACTGGAACTGAAGCTGATCTTAGAGAGGTATTGCACAGGTCTATCAGAATGGTACCAACGATCATGAGCCCTAGTGGAACAACTTAACAGGTTAGGGAAACCTGTGGGGACCCTGATTTTACTGAGTAATAAGAGTCCCCTGCGGAGTGGGAGGTGGCTGGCTGACAGTAGTGGATTCCGTAAACTCACTGCCACTTCCTCATCAGTGTTGTTGAATGCGTCACAGATCTTGAGTATTTTTTTATAAAAGAATGCAGTCAAATTATCCCATGTCTCTTACATATTCTGAATGCTTACATTTAGGCATTCTGTATAAATGAGTTTGCGATTTTCAACATCTCCTTTGTCGAACTGTTGGTTTCTAAGATTTGCCCAGTGAGATGTTCTCTATGTGATGCAGATCTGTATTTTATGTTTGTGTAAGGTCTTTTAGATATAACGTTTTTTTTGAGAAGCATAATCATTGTGCCACATTCTTTCTAGGTGCCTACAGTATAGTTTCGCTTATGGTATGCATCTGAGAACCAATGTGCAGAAAGTCTATTCTATGCAATTCTAGCTTCCTTAATTGGAAAAACTTCCTCTAACACTGCTATAATCAATGTACTCACTGATTTGTTCAACTTCAACATTTGTATCCTTAAAGTCAGACTGCCCTGTTATTTCCTAAAGGGCTGCTGACCACAAGTCTGAAGTAATTTTGCTCCAATTCCATTTTGCGATTGTTTTAACTGGCCTGTGGGTCTTTTGTACATCCACATTCCAAGGAAATAAAATTAGCCTGTGATTGGAAATTGTTAAAATTCTATTTTGAGACAAACATATGTTCTCCTTTGTTGAGAGTATCAGTTCATTGGCCAGGTTTTCAGTTTCTTGCAGAGTTCTAAGATGGAGCTGGTGGCTTTGATGTGGAAGCAGAGGTAGTTTCTCATTTTGACAGCCTGGTAGGAAAAGGTGAAGCCCCTTACTCAGGAGAAGGAAGAGGAGAAGAAGGAGAAGGAGGCTGCTGGCTAAATGGAGGTGTCTGGTCAGTGTGTGGAACTGTATCCAACTGTTTAGGTATGCTGTGACTTGGTTGCTTAGTGCATTGTAGGTGTGTGTGAGGAGTTTGAAGATGGCGTGTTTGTGGATAGGGAGCCATGAGGAGTCTTTGAGGTGTTTGGATAGGTGACTGCTAAGAGGTAGTTTGAGAGCGAGTCTAGCTACAGCATTATGTAAGACTTCAACTCTCTTGAGGGGTGATGCCCACCTAAAGGGCTTTGCTGTAGTCCAGTCTGCTGGTGATCTGGGTTTGAGTGACTGATCGATCTTCTGGTATCCAGCAGGAGTCCTCTGAAGACTTGCTTGAGTGTATAGAAGCATGTGAATGCGACTGTGGTGAATTGGTTTGACATCGAGATCTGATAGTTGATCATTATCTATAGGTTCCTGGCTGTGTTAGACGGGCCGGCTGTGGGTCCTAACTCTGAGGACTACCACGCCGAAGGCCGAATTAGGTGTCTTTTCCAAATACGAGCACTGCCATTTTTTTGGTGTTGTGTTTTAGGCAGTTGGTCTTCATCAAATTATCAACCTCAGGTATGAAGCTGATGAAGTTTTGTTGAGTGTTTGATGTATTCTGTATGAGGGAGAGGATGAGCTGGGTGTTGGTGGCAAAAGAGATGATTCTGAGCCTGTAAGTGGCCATAATGTTGGCGAGAGGAGTCCTGTAAATGTTGAAAAGCGTATGACTAAGCTAATAACATGTAATTTGATCAATGGTTTATGTTGGTGACACACTGCAACTAAGTTGTTTCTATGCCTTTGAAAACTAGTAGATTTTATAATTACTGCAAACACAGTGGTGCTTATTTTATCAACCTGAGAAGGATGAGATTTAAAGTTGTTCATTATGAATTTCAAACCCGTAATATTCCGGTCTCCTTAAGTTGCATTGCATGTTGATTTCATGTACACATATTGTCAAGTACACATTTTACTGACCTAATTGCAAGCCCAATTATTATTCTTCTCTTTTAGACCAGGCCAATCTTATCAACAAAAAGATGGTTGATTGGCTGAGGTACGCAAGTGTTCATCAGGGAATGGCTCAGTCGTCTGGAGGATTTTTTTTAAGCACTAGAAATAAACAGGTTGGTGAAAAACACAAATTTAGCTGTCACCACGTTTTGCTTCTTTCCTATTTAAATAACATTTTGGTGTAAAGACAGTACTAAGTTTGCAGTTATAACAGGATTTGTTTCCTTGCACAGCCCAGTCCCATCGTGGAAGTGGACGGTGCCATTGCTGCAGACTTCTTCACAGTGCTGTCAGTGGGTCATCATTACACAGAGGATCAGTGGCTCAACATGCACAGTTTTTCCATGCTTCGGAAGTGGCTACTGTGCTATGGAAGCGGTGGGATGAGTCGTGTTGAATCAGGTACAGAACTGTTTCTCGATGCTCGACTAGGAGGTAATACCCCTTTCTAATTCTCTGCAACCTCCTGTTTTCTAGATCACTCTAAGTGTATCGAGTATGGCAGTGTAAACTCAACGTTTGTGAAATTGTACTCTTGTGGCTAAAGAGCACAACAAGAGTGTATGGCAAGCCTTGTTCTCTATAGTGTTTGCACTTGTGTTATTCATGTTTATAGCATAAACATAAAATTTGACTTTGCTTGTGTTTCAACAATAATTAGAGGATTTTGTCCATCCTTTATCTCCACTGATAACCTATTTCAGATGACAAATCTGACTTGGAAGGTTCGGTCATGTCCATGGTCTCAGCCACATCCACCTCAAGTCGCCTGTTGCCCCCAAAAGAGCGACTGCGAGAGAAGGCCTATGAATACTGCCAGAGACTCATTGAGCAGAGTAACAGAAGTGAGTACTTAGAATTCTTTCTCTTTGTAGAGACAGCCACGAATATGGTGCTAACAGGGAAAAGTATAGGGAAGGGTTGTTGACTGTGAATGAACGAATGTTCTTCATTTTTTCCACTATTTAAAGAGTCTAACAAAGATTTTAAAAAATAAACATTTAAGCAAAGTAGTAATACATGTATTTTAAAATGTTTTTTTAATAGAGGCCCTCAAGAGGGTGGACACTGATCTGCAGAAAGCTGTAAGTTTTTGTTCCTAATGATTATATATATATGTTATGGTTGGAGAGGCTCATGTTGCTGTTTGGTTTACTGTAGTAAACTGATTGGAATATTGTGTTGTCTGTGCAGTGTCTGATTGAGGCGATCTCCATCATGGATATAGTGTGCAGACAGGATTCATCCTATGTCTATCGAGCCCTCCCATTTTTGAAGATTGTGCATGGGAGAATCTGCTTGGATCCTACTCAAACCCGGGTGTTGCTACCCCTTGCCCAGTTTTTCCTGACTCATAGTAAGTCTTATGTTGTGTCTTTTGCGTATTCTGCCAAACAACTGAAGCTGCCTGGCTAAGAATTGCCATGTTGAATGCCTGTTTCTCTGTGCCAGCACTGTGCATTGATCTGCAGCGGACTAAATCGTGCCTCTGCTGGTCAAATTGGAAGGATTGGGAGGGTTATGTATTTGTGTTTTAGACATTGGGTAAAACGGGCAGATAGTTGTAAAGTAGCTTTTGAAGTTTTATCAGCAGACGGGATTATTCCTGTTGTCTAGCTTTTTTTTGGGAAGTTTTATATAGCGCGAACTTGACCCGAAGGTATCCGAGCGCTTCACATGAGCACCAGTTGAGTTACTGATGGACACATTCATTTTGTTAGGCATGGGGAGATCAACTGATTTTCCCAGAATCACAGGATGTTGAGCGTCCCTGCCGAGACTCTAACCCGGTTCCCTAGTTTTGAGGTTGACTGCTCTAGCCCTTACACTACTTGTAGGAATGTGCCTTGGGTAGTTCTGAGGATGCTGGTACTGTAAGAGTAGAAAGGGTGCCTCCATTATATGACCCGGTTTCCTGCTGCACCTTGGACTTTGGGACCCATGACTGGTGAAGAAACTGTGCAAGGCTGAAGAAACATTAGTCCACTAAAGCTAATATTTTATGGAAGGATGCCAAAAAGATGCAAATCGGACAGCATGTGGAATTAAAAACCCTTGTGTTCTATTTCCATGTTGAAGCAGTGCTTCAATTAATCTCGGCTACTAGCAATCTCTGGCCACATACCAGACCATCATTTTTCACCCCCTGTTCAATTCTATACAAAGACCTGCCTTATGCAAATCGATCTTGGTCCTGATCCAATAGGAACAGTCCAGTCTAAACAGCCAGGCCAGGTCCCCTCCAGATGAGAACACAAGCAACCTCAGCCCGTGTTTGACCTGCAGGTTTTGGTTTGCTTGTCTTCCAGTTCAGACCGGACCTGGCTTGGCAGTTCGGGTTGGACGTTTCTTATTGGAGCAGGACCAAGGCTGATTTGCATATGACTTGGTCTAATCTGATCTGAGATGGCCTGAAGGGTTAACAAATGATGACTGGAATGTGTCACAAGTAATTACCAGTGGCTGAGATTAATTCAGGCACTGAATTCATAACTTTTTTGTATTCTTCAAAGTAAACTCCCAGCATCTTGGGTCATTTATTGTGCAAGCACTGGAACTATAACACCACTCGGTGGTATGTGCCCTGTAACCCCATTTGTTAAAATTCTACGATACGACACCACCACAATTGAATTGCTTTCACAGATATTTTTTCCCCCCAAGTCAACTCTTGTGGTGTCATAGATTTGCTTTGGGGTGATTTGGAAGGGGGAATGTGGCAAAGCCAGTTGCCAGGTGGGAAGCTTTAAAATGAATAGAATGTTCTTTGCCATTGTAAAAGAAGTATTGCCTCTGCTACATGGGCAGATTGACAGTACATTGCCAACCACTGAATGACTCCTTAAATCTGCAATTTGAGGATAACCTGATACCTCTTGACACATTTTTACTGCTTTCATCAACTTTCAGATAAACCTTTGCAAACTACTATGCAGCATGAGGCACTGTGAGTTTCTAAGGAGGTATGCTTGGGTTTCCCCACAAACATACTTTTTAATGACTTTAAAAAAAATATATTAAAATTGCTCTGTGCTCTTCAAATTATGGGTTGGTTACTCTTTTGAGCATACAAATGATGACTTTTTTGTCAGTTGCATAACGCTCCCTAAAGACCACATCTGGATATTTTATATCTTCACAGGCGAAACTGCAGCAGTTGACTCTGAAGCTGTGTACCGAACCTTATTTACAAAGGTCCCAGCCGAGTTCTTTCATCATCCACTTTTAGCCTTCGAGTTTATTCAGTTCTGCAAAGTCAATGCCACATTCTTCACACAGAATGTATGCATCTTTCAGAAGTTCTTCCCAAACCTCTTCAAGGTACAGTATTTGAATTAAAACAATTTTTTTGCGCTACTGAGCATAAAAGCAAGGAATAGCTTTCCTGCAAGTGATTGAGTCCCTTACAGTATTGAGTCCATGTTTTACTATTATAATAGTTTTCTCCAGTTTGCATAAATCAATAACCAGACACCTAAGCCCTTATGGCACTGTTGAAAGTGTATATATTTTCCTTCTTTAATAACCTGACACAACTTAATTTTATAAAAATTGCTCAATCAAGAGTTTCAGAAAGACTCGAGGTGTGTTTACAAAAAGCCCCTTTGTTCCCACATTTTGAACTACTAGCTTTTGTTCCTCTGCAACCACATTCTCTGCTCAGGCTAGCATGTGGATCCCTAAACTTCACCACCTTTTGAGTCCCAGCCCATGTCAAATCATCTTGTATGCTACCTTCGTCACCAAGGCAGTCAAAATGGCCAATTGCAATTAACACCCATATGCCTATCCTCCTCTACATACATAGCTACCTTACAATGTAAATAATGACTGTGTGCAGGACCCAATATAAGAACCAATATACACCAAGCACAGTTAAACATCATTTTGCTAACTGCTGCTATCGCAACCACTCCATACATCAGTCCACCTGAACTATTCAAAACTCACTCGGTGTACATTACATGACTCACCTCTCCTACTGACTTTCATCGTCCCAGTTACCCACTTGTTTTGTTGAATTTTTTTAGGAGTCCTAAGATGGCTAACATCAATTTCTGGTTGATATGGTGGCAGCCAATGAGATCTCGGCTTGAGATTTGTCAGATCCACAGAGGCTCCTCGTCCCTAAATACAGTGGCGGCTCCTCCGCTAAGATGGAGGAGCATTGACCCACTGCTTTTAAGCAGTGTAAAAAAAAAAAAAGGAACAAAATGATGATAACATGATGTTATCGTTTTAATTCTTCCCTACTGAAGCACTTTTGCGGGGTTGCTCTCCTCAGAGGAGCAAGTAGAGGATTGGTGGGCACATTGTAAGTGAGCATGGCGGTTTGGCCAGCCGTCTTGGGCTGACCAAACAGTTATGCGCAATTTGTAATTTCTCCACCCAGGTTGTATTACACTCTGGGTGGAGAACATGCACATGCTCCCACTGCCTGTCTGAGCGCCGAACCAGGGCGCTCAGACCAATCACAACTCTGCATTGTAGTGTTGTGATTGGCTTAGGGGAGCCTGTGCTTCCTGCTTCCATTCCAGCCGGGAGCGATGACCGAGGGGAGGCACGGTTAGGTAAGTGTATTTTTTCTCCTTTCTTCTTCCTCCTCCCCACCACCCCCGATCCAGGTCAGCTGCCGCTGCCTAAACATACAAAGTGTTTGTGCATTAATTGCTCAAAAACTGTTGAATAGATTTACACCAAGATCTAGCTTTCTGCCTAATTTGGTGTAAAATCTTATGGGCTGTAGCTGTATCTTTAAGGTTCCTATAGCCCCTGCTTGTCGCACTGCATTAAACTTCCACACCACAAATTATGTTAACCACCAACAACCTGGTACATCAACTCATATACTTTGTTGGGTCGTCTACACCAAGCTGAAATATATTGCAATTTTAACTCCCCTTTCAACCCTTAGTAAACACAGCAAACGTTTCACAGTAATTACCAAGCATCAACGTCTTGACATAACTCACCTCTCCAGGACTCAAAAACATCACTATTCTTTACAAACAATAGAGATAATGTATGCACCACTCAAGAAAATGCACAAGGCACACCATCTTGAACTGCAGTCACTTCCACACTCCTCACATCAACCTTTGTTATTACCCAGTTGAACCTCTAATGAAAATGCTCACCATTCATATCAACCAATCCATACCACTGCATATCGTAATGCACCCAACTCTGGTATAAACTATATGGCTCTCCCACAACAAACACATTATACATTCCACAACACAACTGACTCGTCCCATACCACCACTAATTTCTCTTCATCTCACTCTTACAAAAAACAGGTCATACCCCACATTTGCCATTTGGACACAACTGACTCGTTCCATATCACCACTAATTTCTGTTCATCTCATCCTTACCAAAACAGTTCATACCCCACATTCGCCATTTGGTAAGCACCAAACAGTCATTGCTACCACATGGTCTCTGCCGCACACATCCACTTTGTTTTGTTCCAGTAGACCCTAAGTGTGACGAGTATGCAAAGATGTGGATCCTGTCCGCACTGTACCATAGGCCTCTTCAACAAGGTATAGCTTGAGGCTTATATAGGCTGTAACTGGATTGGGGTTGGTGTTCCCATCTAGAGAGGACCTGGTCAGGAACTTCTGGTTGGACCTTTTTGTGTTGTAGCAGGACCAAGACTCCAGAAAGGGGTAGTGTATGACAAATTATGGACTTGGTTGCGGCTTGAGTAATTGCCACTGACTTGAATTAATTCAAGCATTCCATTCATAATTTTGTTTTCGTTACAGTAGGCACGCATCCACCAAAAGTACTCAACATCCACATCCCACACACCACATACTTAACTATTATCAGCCCGTGAAAGTTCTGCATAGCCGTCCTACAAAAGGCACATTTCAGTGCAAGTTTGCCAGGCACCTCATTAAACAGCCCACTTGCCTTCTCCCGCTCTGGTACCTACCAATACAAATCTCTGCCTGAACCAACCACGCCCCACATTCCATGTGACACACCAAACTCAATATAAACAATTGTCAGCAAACTGCTAAATATTTCTATCACAGATAACCCAGTATCTCAGCTCATTCATTTTGCCATTTTACCTATGCAGCCCAAACCAGAATGATGCACACCCCTAACATCAAACCTGCCAACAGCGAACCACACCCATAGATCTATCATGTTATGTACCAAAAAATGACAATGCCCCACACACCATTTAAACTGACTGCGTAAATCTTAGTAACATTCATTGTCTCTCCTCAGCACTCCTCTCTATGCCTCTTCCCACTATTAAACCAGCTATGGAACACATTATTTGTCACTGAAGAAATGGAATGCCATCACGTTATGATGAACAAGTCGATTAAATTGTTTTTGACCATAAAATAATTTTGATGTTTATTTAAGGAAGTAGCTAAAATTATGACCTCAGAACTTGTGTAAAAGTGATTTGCATTTGTGATCAGCAAAATAATTGCCACTATTTTCTCACTTCTCTAAGGTACGGCCTTAGAGGTGGATATAGGCCTTCAATACAATTATCTTATTGTTTGTAACCAGAATATTTATAGGCTAGCTCCCTATCCGAAAAATCAATAAGTTAAAAACTACATTTTGGAAAACGATAACTTTTTTAAATGTCATTGTTGTGAGAGATACAAAAAAAAACTCACCTGCCAGTTGTTAGCTCTGGATGAGTTTTTTATTTGGAGAATGTGTTTTTTATACATTTCAAAGTAGGGCTGAAGATTCATATGTCATTAATATCTCTAAGTAAAACTTGACGGATTATGAGAAACAGCCAATTTATGCAAGATCTCTTCAGCTGGCTCTAGACAAATTAGGCATTGGTTAGGGAGCAGAGTGAATCCTCTGATTGAAATGAAAATTGGATATTTCTTGGGAATGAAGGAATAGAGTGTAACTATATATACAATCACATCATGTCTGTCAAAAATGAGAACGATCATTAACTGATAAGTCCTATTGTTTATCCAGATGTGGGAGAGTAATTTGCAGGCGAGCACAGACTTGAAAGTTGTAGATGCTTACACCAAGCACATTACCCACACAGGAATGGGAAGTGCATTACCTCTATTGAGGTGTTCACATTGGCAGAAAAATATGTTAACAGACTATAAAGATATCAGTGTCTGCCCCGTACTAATGGAAAAGCAGTATGCAACTACGTTGGACTATGAATCTCAATGACAGAGCTTTAATTGTTTGCCTTTTTATTGTTTACTAGTACTTATTTCCTGTCCTGAACATGAGGATCAATATATGTTCCAAGATATTTAGATGCTGTTTAAGAAACTAGGCTCTTGAGTTTCCAGGCTGACTAGCCAACGCCTTAAAACACCCAAAGGTTAGAAGATCCAAGACCCTACACTGCCATGAATATGCTAAATTTTAAGAGTGAGCAAACTCCCTGAACGTCCTGAGAATAATGTATGTCCATGACCTAGAGGAAAACATGATCAACCTCTTCTTCATCCAGTTTATCAAGCGACCCTCACTTAAGAAGTAATGACCCGTTCCAATCTGGCAGGCATTAGATACAAATGGTTGCGTGGGATTCCCCAAGTAAAAATTATATTGCCATGTATAATTTGGGATTTGATTTTCATTAAGAAGCACGATGAAGCCTGCTGAGCAAGTCGTGTCTCACATTTATTTTCATTACTTCAAAAAATTGAGGAAACTTTTGTTATATGGCACAGTCCAATAACCGCATTATGTGCTCAAATAATGAGGTTCTGTTCTTCTCTTCGTCTTTAGGTAGAACATGGCTATGGAGATTTCTGAAGATAGATTACTTTACTTTGGGCTGCAAAACTGGTTTTAGTTCTAAAAGAGTTGGGAGAATCATGGATTCCTGAGTTTAAACCATGAATTTGCAGGGGGCTACCCACAATCCTTTAGAAATATAGTTGCAAAAGTCTGAGGAATGTTAAAAAAAGGGCAAGTGAGAGTGGGTGAATAATGGGAGAGCTGGTACAAGGAAGCAAAAATCCCCAAATATAGATACATTGAGTATATAGATTTGTATACGCGTTTGCCACAGATTCAGGCTCCAATTTGTATTTGAAGTTCCTCATATATTTCAGAGTTCCGTGGCTTTTTTATTATCCCAGAACTAATGACTAAATTTGCTCGCCATTTGGTTGTAAAGTTGCCTATCTTCAAGAAAGTAACAACTTTGAATAGTCACAGTACGGTGCTACAATCGAGAGCCAGAAAGTGAAGCACTAAACCTATTTAAGAGTAAATGGCTTTGTACTTGTCTCAAGAAAATAAACAGACACTCTGACACCACCACCTCCAACGTCACCCTGCCTTTGCCCGCATCTACCACTTGCAACTTAGGTCGTAAATATCTTTTGGTGTTTTTACTACAAAAGTCATTAGAGTTCAAAACCACACCTTTTTTTCCCAAGCATTTGTTTAGAGCCATCTTTATTGTCTGCCCTTGGAAGTATTTACATCATCCACTCTTTCAGTGCTTTCAGATAGTTTGATGTTTGTGTAGGTTTCTTTGGCCAGTGAAATGCAGACCGTTTTGCATTTTTTCCAGAAAGAAACGGCACGCAAATTGAGTGGCTGACGTATGGGACACGTCTGTTTTTAAAGAGAAATGTTAAAAAAAATCAATTTAGATGCAACTTCATACTGGTTTGGCCGAGTGACTGTCAAAAAAAGAAAAGCCTCTGCCTTTTTCGCAGTAAACATGGTGCATTAAAGGAAAAATATCCTTGATTGGCGCGATTATGAGAATGTGATTCTAAAACTATAGACCATCTTAAATCTGCCTATCCAAAGTAGGATGTGAAATTGTCCAGTAGCATTGACCTGGCGTATCCTGATCAGTTGTCCATTCAGTTTCCAGGCAACCTGAATGTTTCTAGAACCCAAGATACATGAAGTTTGGAAGCATTTGGAGCCCAAGCAGCATAAGAGGAAGAACACTGTTGTGTTTCCATCATCAAATGCTAACAAGTTGTCCGTCCTTTTACATAGTGTGTGACTGAATGGTGTAGATGGTTCTCCTATAGGAAATTTGAGTGAAATCACATTCTCAAACCAATTTGAAAAAAGTTTAAGTTGCTGATGGCTAGAGTATGTCCCATTTCGAAGGTGTTTATAAACGTGTAGGTTATCCTAGGGTGTTGCCTCCTTTTTTTTTTTTTTTTTTTAGTAATTGTAATCTTTACTAAAGAAATAAATCTTGATAATGTAAGGAACGGCAGCACCTTCTAATCCATGTTTTTTACTCTCTCCAGTTCCTGGCGTGGAATAGCCCACCGCTAGTCTCAGAATTTAAGGAGCTTTTTCCGTCTCTGATTCATCCAGAAACAGCCATTGAAATTCTTCACTTGTTGCTTGATTTACCATGTTTGACTGCTGCCCTCGACCTACAGTTACGGTAATGTAATTGTTTGTTTGATTTGCTTTCTGTAAAGAGTTCAGAAGCAGAATACTTCATAAACTTTGTGTGCTCCACAGCTCAAGTTGTTTTTAAGTGCTGTTCTGCCCGTTGAGGTATCCGCGTGTAAAGAATTTAAAATAGGCGAGTCCTAGGTTTTGAGGGCAAAGTTGAAAGACACTCAAACATGACATTTGTCTGGCAAAGTATTCTAGATCTGAGAGCCTAGTTTGGTTGTACCACCCAGACCCGAGGGTCTGTGACATGGTAGCTCTGTCTTGGGATGTTCAGGTTTTAGTTTCCCCAGGCACGTCTTACCCATTGTCCTGTTGAGAATATTGTTCTGACAAACTCTATCTTAGTTGATATCTTTCTACAGCATAGCAATCCGTCTTTGGCATAGGACCGACAAATAAGAGGAGTAGTCGTCCGTTAAGGCAGAGGTGTCAAGATGGCTAGCCAAGGACTTGAAGCAGGCTAAGTCACAATAACAGCAAGGAGGCAGGCAAAAGCAAGAAAAATACACATCTATGTGTATTGAAAGTGGTACATTTGGCATGACATACATATGGGCAATAAAGAATGTGTAGTAAAGCGTCCCAGTGATCTCATCATCTAGATCCTTTTGACTGTACTGCAGGTCTGTAGTGTCAAGTCGTATCAGTAGATAAGCCTAACTTTATTGTCATATTTTCATTTTGAGTGTGCTGGATCATAGTATCGTTTTTCATTTTGAGTGTATTGATGCACTGAATTTAAGCAGACTTTTGTTACAAACAGAGCAATTCTGCTGTCGAGGCCGATGCACTCACAGAAAGGTAACTGCACGTACAGTGATCATGTAAACAAACAACCAGATATTTTTTTGTATGTAAGATTTAAAAAAAATATGTATTGTACCTTTGCCTTACACATAACCCTTGGTATATCTAAGTAGGGTAGCCATTTACTTCTGTTTGTGCATTAAAGGCTTTCATTCTTTTATATCTTTGCATCTTTCCATTGGTCATTGTTCACAACACACATATTTCTCTTTGTCATCATTTATTGAACAATAAAAAAAAATAAGGCTGATGAACTCCAACAGAAAATGTTTATTTTGAGTTGCTGCTGAAGGTGTTAAACATTAACCAAATCACAAGGTGGTCTTACCTATTTCAGCCAAGGTTGCTGAATTTTGGCTAATATTTTAATTTACCAAATGACAGCATCATTTGTGTGCTATTTGTCATCTGAGGTTAGATTTACCTACTGTTAAGACGTGGTGCGGGCTACATGATGTCCTGGTATGCTAAACCATTGAATCTTGAAAGTGTGCTTTACTTGCCACACAACATTGTGTCTGAATCTACGTAGCACATCCATGGTCAATTGTGGGTGGTTAATTGCAACTTTTAGGCTCCCTAATTACTCTCGGTGTACACTTCGGAGGAGACTAGAGATTGAGGTCAAATGAGCACCATTCATTTTTAATGTATCATTCTATAATTCTAATGTACTCGTAAAAGCAAGATGATTTGTGTTGCACAAATATAGTACCTCTTTTAGTTATATTTCTTCACGTTGGCATGATCATCAGTTTTTTGTGCCTTTTACACATTCTTTTATGTACGTTGGCATTACATGGCTTATTTGAGGCATGCATCCAAAGGCTTAATCAGAAGGTGAATAGTCTGATACTACCAGCCACACATGGATTATGGTCTGGTTTTGCAGGTCTCTTTAAAAAAGATGCTTTCAAAGTGACTGAGTTAAATGGGTTTTAAATTAGGTCTGGAACTTTTAAATGTTACTGTTTTCCAGTTTGTTTGTATTAAGGATTCTGTGTTAACATTTCTAGGTCTTCTCCTACAACTGAAAAGGCCATGGGAGCCGCCTCCTTGCCCCCCGCCAATTCCATGGAAGCGTTTGGTCACCCATTTTACAAAAGCCTGTTTCGGTATCTGTTGCGTTATGAAACCTGGAATGGAGACGTCATTGAGGGGTAATACAGCTATCCAATGTTGCCTTTCTATGACCAGATATTGACCTTGCAAGCATGTTTGGAGCACCCTTCTTTTGTGCTGTGATAATCCTAGTGGTTATCTTTACACATTTACATTTTCTAAGCAACGCTCCATTGATTATAAAAATATAATTGAGTGCAGATAAGCGTGTTGAAAGTTATCCACTCTTACCACATCCCTAATAAGGGCATGATTGAGATCTTGGCGGACGGGTTACTCTGTCATAATCGCATGGATTTCCCGTCCGCCGAACTATAAATCCCATTATATCCTATGGGATTTATATTTCGACGAATGGGATATCTGTCACTATTGTGACGAAGTAACCTGTCTGCCGAGATCTAAATCAGGCGTTTCGTCTTTCCCTTCAGTCCCAGTGTGGTCTCCACCTTTCCATTTTCTTTTCAGTACCCCTATTAGTTATCACAAAACTTAAGAATCATGGGAGGGGTGTAATTTAAACACTCTGGGTTTTAATTAAAATAGCAATGTTTGAGGTAAACTTTGCTTTAGAACCTATTTGGATTATTTTTAATTCTTTATTTTAAGATTTTATATAGCACTGACAAGACCCGAGGGTACCAGAGTGCTTTACATCCGTATATGTTCACATCAAAATAACGAGTATAATCAAATCAATTAAGTCAAATCGAGTAAAGTCAGTGGTTGAGCACAGGGGAAGTGACATAAAGGGGAAGGCGGGGACAGAATGATGGGGTCGAAAGAGAACTGAGGGTGGATGCTGTCTCGTTGAACGATTTATGATCCGCTAGTTGAGGTGTTGGTTGAGAAGGAGATCCTTTTGAAGCACAAGAAGGAGAGGTTGGTCCTGATATGTATTGGTATGGAGTTCCAGATTTTAGGGGCATAGCTCGAAAAGGAGTGTGCCAGAGTTTTTTGTTTGTGGGCTTTTGGCAGGATGAAGAGTAGGGTGTTTGAGCTTCTGAGTGCTTTTAAGTCTGACCTGCCCTTCTGAGTTTAGAGGCAAAGTAGGTTGGTTTTCCAGTATGCACGTCTTTGTGGGGTAAGGCACGCTGTTCTGAAGCTGCAGCGGGCTTCAATCGGGAGCCATCTCAGTTCTATCAGGGCCGGGGACGTGTGGTCAACTGGAGGTCACATTGCTGCAGTTTCCAAGAGTCTGTTGTCGGAGTGAACCTACCCTATTCTGCAGATTAGGATTATGCATCAACAGTTTGGAATATGCTGGCTTAAATGTTTCCTAGGCATATCCTGACCTGAATGAAGGGCAGTAAAAGGGATGAGCACTTGCACATTTTTCAAGACCTAAAATGGCTGTTTTTTTTAGGCTTTTACCACTCTTTCTCCTTTCATTTCGAGATTCCTTAGCATCAAAGGTTAAACTGCGGCCCCTTGAATAATTGCAGATGGATTTAGCTTGCCAGATACTTTTTTCTGGGCCACACAGTACATTAGGGTTTATTAAATCAAGCGACAAACCAAAAAGCATTATTTTCTTTCTACACATAACATCTAGCCAATCTGCTTTAGCAAAATATATCTTGGATTGTCATACTGAAAGCTGTAGCACAATGTGTAGTACTATCTAAATGCCCCCATAATTATGGGCGGTGTTGAATATCTTGTCCATCATAAAATTATAACAGTTAGCTAACTTCCTCTTTGAAATGTAGGCAAAGTGAAGACTTAAAGCATATTTTTTAATGTGTCACAGCTGAATGTAAATCCATAGCAAGTGAAGAAGTGAAGGGGGTTTTTGCAAAGAGTGAATCTCCACCGTTTAGAATTAGCTCTCCCAGGACCTTATTTAGTTTCCCAAATAAATCTTACTGTCTCAAAACAAGAATAGTGAAATTAGATGAGTTGCGAATAGGATGAGGGGGCCTTTTCTCAAGTTCTCACTGAAGAAGGAGCTCTTTTTTTAAAAGCTGAGAAGTTTTATTTAAAATGCTTAATGTACCTTTTTATTAGGCCATGTGTGCTATACACTGCTGCCCTTTAATACTGCCAAGGATGCACGAGAACAGCAGTGTATCTTTTTCAGAAGACCTCTGAGGACCTTTCTGTTTCAATGGAGTAAAAGTGTTCTCTTTGACCTGCAGTATGGTGACATATGGCCCTATCCTTGGAGATCTGGGAAATAATACAAAGGTTCTGTTATGAAGAGGTTGGAGATCAGTTACTTTCTAGTCCTTGCTCTTTGTAGCTCATACTAAAACTAGTAGAACATGGTTGAGAGACTGAAACAATGTGAAATGCCTCTGTGCCTCCTAGTATACCTCAATCCCTGGTAACTGCTGTATCTGAATGACATTGGCAGCAGTCTCCTTCTCAAGAAGGGTACAGCTGGTCTCTTCATTGACTTGTACACTACCCATCTGTTCACTCTACTCAATCCTAACTCTGTCTCTTGCCTTTTCCTCTGACACTGTTATGGTGCCCTGCTTCCAGTATCTATATGAGGCACCCTTGGTGGTAGGCACTGACCAGACATTGGTGATCACATGCTGGTTGGACCGATAAGGGCATTCCATCTGCTATATACCTTGTTTGCTGTCACTCTAAGTGTTTTTGGATATATCTGTATTGAAACAATATACCAAAGCTCCGAAAATAGAACACACAAGTTATGTTTCTTCTTAAGTGATTGTGACAGACGTTTTCTCGGCTCAAAGTTTTCTATCTTTTTGGCACCACTTTCTTGAATGTCCTATTGATTTTTTTTTTTTTTTCTTGTTGTCAGACTCGGTTTGCTGCATCAATTTCTTGTGGACCTGTCCGAATGCCTTCGAGTCGTGCAGTGTATGCAGATTGTCCCCATCTTGCTGCAGCTTTTTCTCAAGGAAGTAGTAAAGGTAAGAATCCCTGCCTTGGAAACTATTTTTGGCTTGCCTTTCTCTTTGAAAATGTTACAAGCCTGTTTGTCTAGTGCCATGAGTCGTCCATTCCCATAACCGTGCTTTGGAGAACCTCTCATATGAGAGCTTTTTAAAAGCTTTTGGATTTTCATTTGTAAATAATTATACTTAAATCTGCATGTTCAAAACAAAGTGTTCGGTTTTCTCATTTTAAAAAAAACAACAAAAACACATACATAACCTTTAACTAGATACGTAGTTGTTGAGATTATGAAAACATTAACGGAGACAACTGGGCCTTCTGGAGGATGCCTCTGCAAGTTTTCTGAAGTGGGCTGCATTTTGGGTGCCACTTTGGTCTCACTAAAAAAGAGAATCCCCACAAATCTAGGAATCGGGGAACCCTGGAACTTGAACAGGACATACCTTGGAGACAAATCAACTAAGATTGCTGACCCCTGTTTGAGGAGAGTGAGATAATGGCTCAAGATTTGGAATCCCTCAGCTTGATGTGAGACAATTAGCCGTGTCTCCATCAGGTTGATGTGGAGGTGCAGCAGAGTTGACAAATTCCATAGCATGATGAGGCTAGGTTGTTGGAGCCACCAAGGCTCATGAGTCAATTGAGACGCACATGGTGCAAACTCAGTAGTCCTTCCCAATTCACCAACCTCAAATGGGATTAGAGCTTCATCTTTAAATTTATAGCAGCTGTTGTGTTGAGAGTTATGAGACCCACATTTCATAGGGTTAACCCAACTGCCGTGGCAGTCTCCTTAACAATACATCATTAACACTGCTGCACACACTGTAGATCCTGGCGTTTGGCACAGTTGCAAAAGAGGTTTGAGGGCATAAGAACACACGACATGAAGAGAACTGCATCAAGGATGACAAGCCTGTCCAACAGAGAGGTGTGTGCCCTATATTCAAAAAGAGCAGTGGAGAACAAAACTTAGTTTGACGAGAAAATAGTGGCAATGATACCGAAGCATAGTCAAATAGCAGGTATTGAATAACAAACGGGGAGGCGAATGCAAGAAATAGATTTTTTGCAGACGGGTCATCAATGCCTGAAGTGTATCATTTTAGATTCTCTTGTTATCGTGCATGCTAATGGCCTTTGTGATGGGCAATAATTAGCGGGTAAAAAGAGTTGTAATTTGATAGAAGTAGATGGTTGATGTGGTGGGGAGGAATATGGAGTGACCTGAAATGAGTATCAGATAGAGGTCATAATTACTTTGTTGAGATTGCACTAGAGTGGTTGTTGAACAGTCTGTTGTAGTGGTGGTGGTCATGAATACCTAGAAGGGTTTGAGAAGAGTCCGCTATTGACAAGTTTATTTTCCTTCCTGTACGCTCCCTTGCTCCCTCCTCCCCTTGTGCACCCTCTACCCCCGATACTAGGCACATTAGAATCTGGGATACTGTTTAAGGCACTAAATGAAACAAAGGGAAATAACTGTGAAGCAACTGATGGTTTTAACACCTGTATATGTGGTTGATACAGAGCTGTTGTTACGTCACCCTTAACTCCAATGATAATGGCTCTATTATGTGCTTAACAATAAAAGTGTGAGCAAGAATTACATGTGAATCTGAACCTGTGATACAGACAGAGGAGAACTAGTCACTTAAAAATATATTTCTTCTTTTGGCCAAAAATGATGTATGAAATGCCTGTTTTCTATTTCTTTGGGCAAAAATTAATTGTTCAGCAAAACATTTGCCGAAAATATCACAGAGATATTTGACATTGGAGAAAAGTACTATATTTAGTTTGATGTACATTTTCAGCCCAATCGATTAAGATGAGGAATGTGTACACATTCAAACACAAATCTTGCAGAGAAACCTACCTTATTGGTTGCCTAGCAAAATAAATGGACCTGTAAGCCAATACATAGTAAATGCAAAGTTCATGAAAACACAAAGCCCCGAGGAAGAAGATACAAACACACCTACTAGAATACAGAACCCAACCACACCCATTAGAATACAGAACCCAACAGCTTGATGATAAAATTCGCTGTACCTGTACGCATTGGCGTGCAAACAAGAGCATAAGGAAATGGATTGCCACAGAGAAAGAATTGCAATGTATTATGCAGAAACATGGGAACAAAGTGCCTTCTAATTGCATTTATAAAGCCAGCCTGCCCATAGCGATGCTTCATGCCTGTAAAAACTATAAATGCACAGACCATTCAAACAGTAATTTGAGCATGCGCACAAGCCCCCCAAAATGTCAGGTCTGCTGTAAGGTGCAGCCTACACATGGAAGGGTAGTTATGGGTATGATGTTGCAACACAAGGGCAACACATCCATTGTTTAAAAAAAAAAGATGAAATCATGTAATGGAACCTCCAGTGTGCATTCCATCCTTCCCTCACCCTCTATCATCTCAGCCACCTCTAAGGTTGCATCCTCTTCCACCTCCTACTAAACCATCTCCTACTAAACCATCTCCTTCTTTATCATCATTTCCTTCTTCATTACCTTCTCCATCAACTTCTTCTCCAGTATCCCCCATTTATCTGTGCCTCCTTCTCCTTGAACACTAACACCTCTCCATCATCTTCTCCATAATGCTTCTACACCTTTCTTCCTCCTGTGTTATCCCCTCTTCCATCATCTGGTCCTCCCCACCATATATTACCCCCATACATCATCTCTTCCTCCTTTTACACATACATTATCTTTTCTTCTCCTTCATCCATCATCTCCACCGCGTACAGCTCTGTTATATCCATCTCTGCCTTATTTCCATCTCTTTCCTGATCCATTTCTGACACTGCTGCCTCATGAATCGCCAATGGTAAACTTGTCTATTATCTGTTATGATATCTGCATCTTTGAATACTCTGCTGGCATCTAGGGTGGCTGCATTTTTCCATTAACGCAGGAAGCAATTGTAGTATGCAGTTCAGCATAGTTTGATCTCACATAGCAACTGGATTTTGAGGCAGGTGTATAATTTGCCGTTGCAAGACAGCCAAGGGGCCTGTAGGGACTTTGATGAATATGTGTGTGCCATTGGTTGCCCCTATGGTGAGGTGAAAAACACTCTTTTTGTAGCAGTCTCTCTGCACTTGTTCTTTCATCTGTTGTCTTGGGGAAGGTGACCTGGCATGCTGAGTGCTTTAGGGGCTTGTCACTCTGCTTTGCTGATAGATGGTCATCAGGTGCTCAACTGTGCTTTTGACTTTCTGGGGCTCTAGGGGCACAATAGGGTTGTGGTTTATGGTCTTCATGGTTGTGGTATGAGGCTTTTTTCTTGGTTGCGAGTTGGGTGTAAGAAGTCGGTGGTGTCATCGTTGAGTAGAGGGGCGAGATGTATGCAGGTAATCATTTGCGATTACCAAATAGCTTTTTTTTGCAATTCGCTATTTGGTAATTGCAAACACCCATGTATAAATGTGTGTATTACACATTTTGCAATTCCCAGTGGGTCGCAAATAGACCTACCTCATGAATATTAATGAGGTAGGTCTCTGTTTGCGATCCATTGGTAATAGCAAAAATCACAGGGATGGTGACCTGCAGGGGTCAGCAGGCCACCATTTCTGTGATTTGGTTTTCAGTAAAGCAATTTTTAAAAGCAGCTGGTTATCCTCAAAGGAAAACTGGATGCATTTCAAAAAGTAAAATGAAAAGTTTTCTTTAAATTTTTTTAAGGGAAGGCAGTGGTCCCTGGAACAACTGCCTGCTCTCATAAAAAGTTTTTACAAACATTCACAAAGGGGAAGGGATCCCTTGGGTGCCTCTTCCCATTTGCGAATGGGTTACCACTAACTTGAAGTTGGTGGTAAATTGGGAATATTTTGCGACCGCATTTCGGTTGCAAAACCTTAATACATGCCACTGCGATTCGTTATTAGGAGGGGATGCCCTAAACAGGCCCCTTCCTAATACCGAATCGCAAACTCAAATTACGATTCCGTAACAGGTTACTGAATCGTAATTGGGCTTTGTACATTTAAAAATGCCTGTCTGCATTAGGAAACGGCCCAATTCTGCGAATCGGGCCTTTTTGGAAACGTAAAAAAACTTTGTACATCTGGCTCTAAATACATTCATGGTCTTCGTAGTCTGGAAGTGTGGCCCTTTCCCCGAACTTCCTTTTTCCTCTGTGCTCTTCTCGCCTGCCCATATTCCATATATATTTGAAAGGCAGCGCTGCATTCCATGATTTTGAGCTGTTCCTTTCTTTAGCATGGTTTGTGGCGTTCAGAAGTGCAACTAAGGTGATGCAGCAGATATGTCCATTTACGCTGCCCCCAAAATATCTCCTTGATTCCTTCAATTCAATTTATTTGCCCTGCCAAGGCAGATTTCTTTTCCTGGGTTTTTTGGACTGTTCTCTTGATTTCTGCTCTTGTGAACAGCCTTTTGCTTCTTGCATCATATGAATATTTTATGCGCTGATAATGACCCTATAATCAACATGGGGTGAAATGCCAAACATTTGAATATTTCATTGTTCCATTGCCTATTAAATTATACACACTGTTGCACAGTTTTTCTACCTCACTGTGTGATCACCTGAGCAGTTTCCCTCTCTGAGAAATTATATAAAGATATCATTTTGGAATTCATCTGCTCGTGTTCCTGCTCTATTCAATTGTTTATGATTTGTTAAAATGATTGCTGGATACATTTGCCTTGGTTCAGTTGTCCCACAAGGAACTATTGTGGTACGTGTGTACAAGTATCCTAAACATTTCACCTGCTCTGTTTAGTTTCTAAATATAAAGGCTCAGATTAAGAAAATTTAAATCAGTTTACCCCAAAATGAACTAAGGCCTGAATTCACACAAACGTACACAGTGTACACAGATATGAACAACTGCAAAATCTAAAATGCATGAATAGCCTATTTTGCACACACTCCCACTAAGTGATTTACAAATAACTTGCCACAACACAAAGGAACATGATACATAATGTATCTTTATACTGAGAAAATCCTAACAGACAAAAAGCTAAAACTTGATGGAAATATATTTACTGAGGGAAGCCAACAGATAACTACATACATGTACTATTTGATATACTTTTTTTTCTTAATAGCGTTTTACACTCGTTCATATTTTACACACATGCATCAGTGGTGGTGTACCGCACACTCATGGGGTGCCAAAATAAAATAAAAAAACCTCGGGGTTAATTGGTTCAGGGAGCACTTTCTCCTGTCTACCATTTTGTTCCAGCTGTACTGAAACGATCTGATTTACTGGCTGCAACATTGGAGAAAATGTTGAGGCCACAATTACAGGACTCTCAGACTCAGTCCCAGGGTCTTAACAAAGACCTGAAAAGGGTCTATAAGAGGGCAGGATGCGCACACCCTGACCAAAGTCGATTTTGTTGGCGGTACCGCAGTACTCCCACGCGACCCTGCGCAGACCTCCATATGGTATTACAGTTGTACTGCAGTACTCAAAATAATAATAAAAAATGCTGAGAGCTTCGGGCGTTCACTGCATCGTTGGTGGTAGGTGCAGGGTCTGGCACAGCTAGGCCCTCATGCCAACCTCTGCTGCACACTGCTGATCCATGCTGTGCATCATCAATGATTTCATTTGAGAGGTTATCAATGACCTCAATTATTTAATTTAACATCTGACAAGTGAGGTTATAAAAAGTCCATGACGGGGGCACAGCTTGTTGGTAATCCCTATAATGGGCGAATTGCAGTAGTTTGATAGTTTTCAGTAGGTGGTTATAGCGCAGCCCCTGCTGCTTGAAACTAGAATATTGTAAAACACATTATTAAAAACACAGAGTGCTTAGAAATAAAATAGGATTTTTGGTGTATGAACTACTTAAGATGTTTAATACATTAAATATTAGGGAGAGAATGTGTTTAGGTTACGTTTTAGAGTGTACAGTGTCTCCACAAGTCCCCTCCGTTTTCAATTTCTCTTTGTTCCACATCCATCTTAACCAATTTCAGCTAAATATTTTTTTTTAAACTATAACATTTACTTTAAAAAAATATATATATTTTTAAACATTTTAAACTAATAAAGAACCAGGTAGTGTGACTAACAGACATACATTCACTTTGTACACCATAACTACATTCCAAACAAATGATATTTTCACACGAGTTATATGAAAATAATAACCTTCCTGACTCCAAGATTCTTCTTCTAACACATTGTCCTGTCAACATTTCTCTTGTGCGTCCACAACCATATAAAAGATTTGAGGAAATATCTCAATGTGACTATTCAGACATTGTGTATGTTTGAACTACCATAGAACACAGTTTGTAGTGCAAGCAAGCCTAGTCAAGACTCCACATCATATTGAGGGCAGAGAATAAAAGCCCATTTTATTTTAAGTTGTTGACTCTCATAGTTTCAGTGGTCAGAGTTAGCAATGCATGATGAAGAGTCTGAAGCTTTAATCCATGGACAATGACAGTAAATGTACCTTGTTGTTTCAGTTTGCTGATGGTCCTTTAATAAACCAGCTTTCCTTGGTGCTTTTGAAGCGGAGTGCCATGTTGTATGATGTCCCCAAGTACAAAACTGATGTGCATAGGTGAGTCCATCACAGCTTTGAATAACGTATACATTTCAGCATTGCCTCTTGTTTAGCACTTGTTCTGTCAGTTTGTTCTGGGTGATCTAGTTTCAAGAGCAAAGTAAAGTGGCAAGCCTGAGCATTGAAACATTCACTTATATTTATATTAGACCCATTAGCTCTTTACCAGGTCCCACCGATAGATGAATACGTTACTCCGTCATGTCTGTCCTGACCAGATGTGGCGAGTAGATCTGTGCCACATCCACATGCTGGCGTCCTTTCTGTTCTTTGCGTCATCGGACGTGGAGCCTTTAAAAATCAGATTGTACTAGTATGCAGAGCTCCAAATTGGCATCTTATTAGTATGAACTAGATTAGTCCATTCTACAGAATGAGAAGATGGCGGTTCAATGAGGAAATTATGGCTAGATAGTCTGTACCAGAAAAGGCATTACCGAAGGTAAGTAACTTATTCTTCTTCCTTTTTATTTTAAGTTTGGGTTTATTCAAAATACTTAACAGCAATAGGAAAAAGTTAAGGGAAACGATGCAGTAGAACAATAGTTTAAAATATGATAATAGAAAAATGCAGGAAGAAATGCACATGCTTTAGGGAATTATTAGTGAAATATAACAAAAGGATGGTTCAAGGGGAAGGAAAGAGGGGGGTGAAGGAAGGGAAAACAATGTAGAAGATGTTATCTGCTAAATTGTATAAATAATAAGAAACCTGTAGAGATTTAAAAATTATATTTGTAAATAATATATAAAAAGACAGAAAGGTGTTATGTATATTAGTTTTACGGGGCTTCTGAACTTCGTCAGGAGTCAAATTATTCTTACTGGCAAGTAAGCTACTTTGGATAGAAATGTAGTAATTGGAAGCCGTAGTAAGTTTCATATAACCAAGGATATAAGTGATTGAAACAGTGTACCACCAGGATTTAGAAGTGACATTTTGTGCACTTTTCCAATTAAATGTTATTAAACTTGTTCTTCTGATAGGGGCTTCTAACCATGGATTTCTCACCTTGTGAATGGATATCAAAGCAGTAACCCTGCCCTTCAGAGGGTTGGGGGGTTTGTGGAATGACTCCGACTAGAATATCTTGCAGGACAGATTGGGCAAAGCGCCCACCCCACCTGACCAGCCTGTCCAGGCAATAATGCTTTGTGAACGTGTGGCGGGCAGCCCACGTAGCAGCCTGGTAAATGTCCACGACTGGCTCACTGCACAACAGAGCAGTGGTAGCAGCCTTTGTTCTAGTCAAATGAGCACGTGTGCAACATATTTTTCTTCAAAGAAGTCTTTCGAGTCACGGGGTATAGTGACTTCCCTTATGAATGGTAATGTGCATGAGTTTCGGCTCCATTGTTAGATTGTTTTCTTTCCGCTGTTTGGTTCTGATGTGTTACTAATTGAGGTCTGGGCTGAGCTTCATGGTGTTTGTCGTTGGACACCTACGGTCTGTTCTGTCCCGGTGGCACAAACAATTTTCATTTGCTTTGGTTTCCTCTCATTGTGACCTCCATCGGGCTTGGCAACTGGTTTTCCACTCAACACCCCTCTCATGGCCCCTGCCCTTTGTGTGGCCTTGTTACTCGTCTGTCGTTTTCTCGTCTTCAAGAATGAAGATTCTGTGATGGAAAGGACTCTATTTTCAATATTATCAGCAGTGTCACTCCAACTATTCTTGGACCAACCACCATCAGGTCTGCAAACTGTGCCTTTCACCACAGCATGAGCAGGCTGCTTGAACTGCCTGCCTTGGGTTCCACTTGAAGAAGACCTTAAGGTATTGGCATGATCGGTGACACGCTTGCTGTAAAATTGAGCACTAACAGGATGACGACACGCCATAGGGCAGCACCTTGGGAGACCAGCCTTTCCAGTTCAGCGCAGACGGAGCTCACATTCGGAGTAGGAGGCAGAGGAGCAGCAAGTCCTGGAAGCACATCAATGTGGCAGGTTTTCAAGCGGGAGCATACCCTTCCTTTCACCAGATACACACCAACAACGTGCACAGGCCACACACCATTTTAGTGGGGGACGGGCGTTGAGCCCTGAATCCCAACTTCAAGCTTCCATTCCACCACTGCCTGTGGGCCCTGGTCGGCACCGACAGAAGGCCTCAGAGCCGATACCAAGTCAACACTTGGTGCGAAAACCACTGTACAAATCACAGGCTTCTTTGGTGCTGACAACTCCCTTGGCACCAAAATCCACTTCAAAGACCTCTTCGGCTCTAAAATATAACTCTACACTGACAGTCACCTCTGCTCAGACACGCCTAAAGAGCCCCTTAATGTCAAGTCGCCTGGTACCCAGAGCACCGCTGTCTGCAGGGTATGAGGATCTATAGTCTCCAGCATCTCTAAGAAGAACTTGACTTTTCATCCATCCGCAGATTTGTAGGCTCTCTACCAAGCTGCCTCCCAAGGTGTTGGATTCTCTTCGAAGGAAGAAAAAATTGACGTTTAAGGAGGAGTTTGCATTGGAACCCTTGTCTCCTCCTAAGAAGAAACACCAGGACAGGAGCGCAAGCCCATTACTTCTCAGTCCCCCTGCCCCCGCCTCCTCCACATCCACCACCTACTCCACCACCTTAAACCCCCCCCCCACCACATAGGCTACCTCTGCCATTGCCCCCATGCAAGATTACACATGCATCTGCTACAAGAGTGCCTGGCAACACAATGGTCACAAGTAAACGGTCAGAGGGAAGATTTGGTGTGGGCCAGCACCCATTGCGTCCTGCAGTGGTGGAACAGCAACAATCTGTTGCAGGGTCAGTCCTTTCTGGACCCAGTTTCCCAGGTGATCATCATAACGGACCTTACCGGCTGGGGGGTGCATTTACAAAACATGACCGTTCAGGGCACGTGGCCCCCTCATCAACAAGGCTCCCTCATAAATTACGTGGAGTTCTGGCACTTCAGCTAGCACTCAAAGCCTTTTTCTGCCAGCTCCAGCGCAAGGTAGTCCTCATTCTGACAGACATGATGGTCTTAATTTACCTCCAAAGACAAGGGGGCACGTATTTACAGCAGCTGTCAGCACTAGCGCAGAGCATTTGGCGTTTTTGGGCACTCCACCACAACATATGCCTACTGACCGAGCACCTTCCAGGAGTGGACAATGACTTCGCAGATCTGCTCAGCAGGATGGGGCAACAAGTTCAAGAGTGGGAACTCCACCCGCAAGTCCTACTCCAGTATTCCGTCATTGGGGAGTTCCTGACGTAGACGTCTTCTCAACTACTGAAAATGCTAAATGCCAAAGCTTTGCTGCCAGATTCTCACAATCCATGGGCAATGCAGTATGGGTGATCTGGTCCGGGTTATTTACCTAAGCTGTTCCACTCTAATCCTGCCCGTTCATCTTGAGGAAGGTTTCCTTCCTCATTACCATCACATTTTTAAGGCGTGTAAGTGAGCACAAAGCTGTTACCTTAGAAGAAAATTTCTTCCAGGTACTCAACAATTGAGTCCTACTTAGATCTAACCCAAAGTACCTGCCTAAGGTGATCTCCTGCCCAACTTAATCAAACCATGAGCTTCCAGTGTTCTTCCCATAGCTAGACTCCGCAGCAGAGGGCCCTCCCCAAACTAGAGGTTGAGCAGGCCCTCATGTATTATATTGCTAGAACAAAGCCATTTCACAAAGCTCAACTCTTTGTCGCCTTTAGTAAACCGCACAAAGGCCGTTCTCTCTCCAAATCTGGCATAGCCAGCAGGGGTGGCCGGTATGCATGGGCAAAATGGAAGTGGCCCCATCATTCATGAGAGGAGAAGAGGAGTGGAAAAAACACACAAACATCTCGCACAAAGGGCTGGCTGCTCGGTGATGAAGCAGGGTGGTAATTGTGTATTTGGGGTGGGTTTGGGGTTTTAGTTGCGCATACCTGGGCTCGGTTTCACACGCCCTAATGGAAAAGCCCATCACGCATATGTAAATAGTGGGGCACGACCATTCTATAGTGCAATTGGGAATGTATGCCTGGGGGTGTTTCGCTTTTTGTCCCAGGGCGGATTCAGCACTGCAGAGCACCATAGCAGCGTGTATGAGCACTGGACAGCGCGGGGTGACAAAATCGGAGTGGGTGGGAGGTACTAAGTTGTGAATGGTGGTATGCAGTAGGTTTGGATGTAGGGAAGGGCTGGGGAGGAATCCAGTATCCATGTTCTTTCCTGACTTCCTCAGTGCAGACCACTTGCTGGCTACTGGACTTTCAGAGGAGCACTGAGTGTGTTGCCTGTGAGTTTGCCATTTCGGCCGCACCACTTCCTGCCCGTTCCTGTTTTTGGACCAGTGCAGTCCTGCTTTTTGCTTTTGGACTGAATTTGACGCTCAGACTGAGGATGTGGCGTAACGTCTAGAGCTACCAACTTTGGAGCTGGGGAACCAGGTTAAAGTCTTGGTGTCTGATCAACTTCTTGTGATTTTAGGCAAATAACTTAATCTCCTGTGCCTACAAAAAATGAATGTGTAATGTAACTGGTGCTCATTGTCTTCTGCAGACAATAGCAAAAAACTCAGTTTGCTTTGTGCTAGCCCACTGCTTACCATGTTCTGACTTTCTTGTTACTCTTATTTGCTTGCTTTTTATTCAGTGGCTTTCCTCTTTGTTTCTTACGCTTGTCTGGCCTTTGAGCATAGCTTCTGTGCTATCCTTTTGATTGGATCACTTGTATCATTCCATGGCTCACATTCAGGACACAACTTTTTTCTGTTTAAATTCGGCACTCCATGAGAGTGCATGTGTGTTCCAACTTTCTCCCTCCTGCCCTTGTGTGCTGCTGCCCCCGATAAATATCCGCTCACGCTCTGTTTTGCACCTCCCAGCTTGTTTTTACAAGCAAAGCAACAGGTATATTTTTGGTGGGTTATGAATAAAGGGCAGACTTCAAGGGCTGTTTGGCTTTATCTTCTGAACTTCCCCTATTGCATGAAAGGATAGGCCTTGGCACACAAAGGCTTTTATGGCGTCAAGAGAGGGACTGTCTGCAGCACTCAGTACTGTTTGATGCAGGCGCACCTAGCATGATTGAAACGGAGATGTCACTTCTCCTGAAGACCCTTAAATATGTGCCCTGGGAAACTGCAGAGAACCAAATGGCTGGAGCATTTGTTTCAGTTCGGAGTCCTTCAGGAAACAAATAAGGCCTGTCCAAGAATTTTCCTTAAAATCCTGGCACTTCCTTTTTCTTCATAAATTATGTTGAGTTTCCTGAGTGAAAAACTGTTTGAAAAATAAGCCAGATTTTAAAGACTAACAATATTGAATTCAGTGTACAGTTTTCAAATACCTCAAGATATGTTTACTCTGCATCCAGTATTTAGATTTTTTTAAAGGTTGCTTTGCAAATGAGCCCTGGCAAAGCCAATGGATTGCCACCTATATTACAGTAACGATGAAATCTAATGGTTGTCAGTGCATGTGTTTTAGATATGTGCACCAACTAGCTGCCATTCTCATTCCTAGCTGTGCCTAGCCTATTTTGCTTTTTTTCCTTCCTGCCACCAAAACTATGGAATGCTGTCCTGCCTCCCTTGAGTCCTGATCCATTGTCAAACCTCTTAAACCCATCTCAAAATCTACCTACTTTACTTAGTTTTTTTAATATTCTGAATGGAGGTTTGTGTTTGCATGCCAACTTCAGTACGTTGACTTGCAAATTAAAGTACTGTATAAGTACAAGAACATAAAAATGTAAAGTAGCTGCATTTTTCTTCTGTTTGGGAGACTTTTTGTTTGGAGTGAGTAATAACCCAAAGGGCCTGTGCTGGGTTTCATGGGAGCAGCGATGATGTCAGCAGGGGTAGGCAGAGTAGCGGGAGAAGATGAGAGGAAGCACAGAGGGTTAGGAAAAATACATGGTAAGGGAATAAAGGAAAGGTTTGGGTATTTATAAAAGGAATCGGGTGTCTTTAAGAGGGTACCCCATGAATGAGTATAGGAGAAGTGAGGAGATACACTCACTAAGACACCCCGTACTACAGGGATTCTGTTGAACCAGAAGCAATATTTCTATGTTGAAACTCGGCGATTGATTTAAACTGATTATGACATCAGATAAGAATAAACTTGTGGACTATTTAGGCTGATATGTCGGCTGCCAAATATCTATAATTTGGAGCGATTGTTTGGAATGAATTCCGATGCTAAATATTAATGAGACTTGCGGATATTAAATGTGGATACATATTTTAAAAGGCATACTTTCTCGGAATTTGAGGATAAAATAGGAGATGAATTGTGGGATACTACTTTGAAAGCCCTGAGGAAGTCGTAGGGTGTACTACCCACATGCGACGAAACGCGTTGGTGTAAGGCAGTGGAAGGACTCTGAAATATTAAAGAATTGGAGAAGTCCAAGAAAGAAATGTATTTGGGTTTACTTTTATTACATGTATTCTATTTGCGTGTGCTTCAGAAATTATTAAAATTTGTACCAAACTCTGTTTTGGAATTTTGGGAGAGTCTGGGTGATTGCCCCTCATTCTTGAATGCACAGCAGAACTTAGTTATTTTATATATACTGTGTAATCTTTTATGAGTGCCCCCAAAAACTATTTTTTCATCCAGCTTTCGTAAACTGCTATATAAGCACATGTACTGTAAGAATGTCAGCTGGGTTGTTCTGTCACAGTATTTCGACAAATAACAATTTAAATAGCACTATTTTATTTCTTTTATAGTGCTACTCATCCCAATACAGAGTGTTAGAGCACTTTACATAACATACACCATATCCATTGCAAATAAATCATGTAAGTGTGTCAATCAATGTACAAGATGTGTTACATGAGACAGTCAGGGTTACAAGGTGAAGGAGTCAAATACCCTTCATAGCACACTGTGGTCTACTACAAGGATTATAATTTATTAACTGCAAGTAACAAAAGGATCTTTGTGTTCAAAGTAGTAATCCAAAACATATTTTATTGCATTTTCAGTTGGCATGTGTTATAACATACGCATACCAGAGCACCATTGCATAATTAAGTGGTACATTTATGCTCACAGCATTGTATAAGATGCACACCATGTGTGTTGCGATGTCATGAGTAACAAATCAGAAGAAGGTAGCAACAAAATAGAAGTTCCACATTCCCCAAACGCGCCCCACCCCCAAGAACAGTGGGTGATTGTTTTGCAGGATACAACTTAATCTTGTATACTATTTTGATTTAAATTTGGGACTACTCGGATTTCTCCAACAAATGCGTTAAGCTACAAAGTTATGTCATCATTATTATTTTTCCGTGAGATTTACTGGGCATCTCTGCAGCAGATGCCTTAACCTTATAAAATATTTTAAACTGCAGACTTTGCAACCAATTAAGCATAACAGATCTACTACCATGCTTTTCCTTGTTGCTAATTTCTTTGTGGCAGGGTTTTAAAAAAATGTATTCGTTGAGGCCCAGATTTTGCATCAGGATTGCGCCACTTTTTTGGTACAACCCGACTCCAAATCTCATTTGTTAAGTATCAAAATACACTTAAATGTACTCATGATATACCTGATAAACATGTGGGAGATCTTAGTATCTGATGGCACTTCTTGTGATGTCACTTCCAGCAAGGTCACTTCCTATGATGCCGCATGGAATGTCCGGCATCGTGACGTCCTGTGCTTTGATGGCACTCGTCATGATGTTACTTGCATACTGCCTAACTTGGTAGGTTTCCCCACTTCTTTTTTTTTTTTTTTTTTTTTAACTTGTGCCCTGTAAATAGCGCTCTTTCTTCTAAGCCCCAGAGAGTGTTTGCCAGTGATCACGCGCCAGTGATACTAAGCGGGAGCAAAGGCCACGGGGCAACGCGCCAATGACAATTGGGGAATGTGCATTTGACATTACCCAGGCACAGAATGTGTTTCCTCAAAAAAATGTATTCCAGAAGGGAACCCTTCTGTGATATGGGCGGTCCACCCAAAGGTTGCAAAAAGCAGACCCTATCCTTATTGCACCCATGAAACATGCATGTTTTTCGGAACCATTGGTCAGGTTTCTCGAGTGTGTGTATATATTTTTTTAAACAATTTTCTCTCTTGTGAGTTGAATAGCTTCTTAATGTCTTCCTCGTTGAGACTTGAATTATTTTACTCAAGCCTAGATTCCCCTTTGTATTTAGACATGGGTGTAAATTGAACTTCTTAGAAGGCAGACGTTGCTTTAGTTATTTCCTCTACCTGGGCTGTCTGCTGATGACGCTTTTATTTTTGTACATGCGGTTAACATTGTACTTGGACGTCATCATTCATTTCTGCCCAGTGTTTTCTCTGGCTTGTGCATCCTCGGCCTGTCGGTGACACTGCCAGTATCACTTCCGCCTCCCACGTCATTAGCGTAGTGTTCTTGAGATTCTTGATGCCGGAATGGAACACTGTACTTACTGGTCGGTTGCACCAGGAGTTTGGGGGGGGCATCAGAACAGTTTGTTTCATTCGTGCCAACTGTACGTGGCAACGCTGGGTGAAAGCAGATTATGTTATGCGATCCGACGAATTGGCTTGCGGCTAGAAGTCTTAGAGTACATTCAGAAATAATGTAGACAATTTTGCATAGCTTGCTTTGCATATCATTGACATATATCAAAGGGGGTTTAATCTCTCGTTATGCTCTGGATTCTGGTGCCCATTCTGAACCCTCGGCTCCCTGCTCCTCTACCGTCTTGATGCCAAGTGAACCTCAAACTGCAGAAACACTTGTTTGGTGTCTTTTATAGGTTCCCATGCATCACACCCAGCGTCACCCGAAGGCAACAAACGCTCTGCGATAACGGCGCATGTTGTTCCACATTGCACCACAGGGTGGCAGAATGGTGTAAAACATGTGAAATACGAATGCAATCAAGGGGAAAAGGAAGAATAGGCAAAGTCAAATGTTTATACTTTTGAATAGTAAACCCGTTTTATCTATATTCACTAATACACCCAGGTAAGGTACATCACAGGCTGCATTAGTGTAATCTCCCTGCCTCACAGCACTGGAGCAGTGCTGGTACCGTTCAGACGCACACTTGCACGGCACATGCAGCAGGAGTGCACTTTCTCTCTCACACACACACACAAAACACATACAGCATGACCAGCATTGGAGCAGGCTCTGCCCTTTCCCAGCCCCTTAGCACACCACCGCCAGTTCCAGTCCCAGTTATACTGCAGCAGTTTCCAAGTTTTGCTAGAAGATCCGGTTTAGTGTAGGGTGATATATCTAGGTGAGTGTATGTGTATGTAATTTATGTATGTATATATGTAAAGGTATGTATGTGTGTATATATTATATATGTGTGTGTGTATGTATAATGTATATATGCATCGTGAACAAGGCAGCTAAGACTGCTGAAACGCGTAGATGTTTTGTCGTTTGAAATAAAGAGAACCGAGTGACCTAACCCATCTGGAGTGCTGGACGATTATTTCCTGGAAAAGAGGAGAATCTTATTTTTGAATAAATATATATATATATATATATATATATATATATATATATATATACACACAATTGTATTCACCGCAAAAAAAAAAGCTTAGGGTAACATAATATAAATTAAAATTTCAGTGGTAATGTAACGTTTTAAACAAAACGACCTGAAATCCACCAGTTAGTTATCTCAAGTAACTATAAGTCATACCCTAGAGTTACTATAACTCGCGCCACCGCAATGCAGTCTTGTCCTCAATTCTGTCATTTCAGATGTTGCAGTGATGCTATCAGTCAGGTTATAGATCATGTCATGAGTGATGTAATATGTTGTCTGATTAGCAGCGCATGGCAAGAGTTGTAGTTACTTTAGGGCCTGAGTTATAGTTGCTTGAGAAAACTATAGTGAATTTCAGAGTTTTTTTTAGTTTAAAACATTATGTTGTCCCTGACATTTTCACTTTACTATAACGATGCTTGATCCTTTGGATTTTTCAGTGAAGTTTTAGGTTTTTTATTAATGTTAAGTAGCATTTTATTATCATATATAACGTCGACCCCACACCCTGCATGACCTTCGGGTGTCTGTGGCATGGCGTAGGCCGTGCATTGCATCCAACCCCTCACTGCGCATGACTTTGGGACATGCACAGCATGGGGTTGGTTATAGGCCAGGCCCTGCACCCAACCTAGGCTGATGCCCAACACTCTGCTACGCACAAACCATGCACAGCTGGTGGTTGGGTACAGTGCCTGGTGCCCAAACCCCTATGGGTGAGCATGGCCGAACATAAGGGGTATTATTTTACGTAAGGCAGAGCAAGAGATTTTGGCAAGCCACAAAACCAAAATATTTAAAGTGGGCTTACACCCTTTATGCAATGGCCACCATATCAGCATATATAAAGCACACCTATTATCTTTGTGTAAAAAAAAAAAGTCACCAATAATTATAAGGAAATGTATATTTCTTTAATTCACACAGTGCATTTTTTAATAAAAGTGGCTGTCTTTAAAATAAAAAAAAAAGTAATACATTGAAAAAAAAGAATCCCTATGTCTTAGTCTATTTTTCTTCTATTTTTTCCCAACAGTTTTCAGGCTACGTAATGCAGCCATAGAACCAACCACAAGAGGGCTCTGCACTCCAGCTGAAGAGCATAGAGCTCTTGCTAGGAGTGCTTAAAAAAACACATGGTAAGCTCTCCTGGGGTCATGGACTTAATGACCCAGTAGACTTGCTGTTTTTTTTCTTCTGTTGCCGGGGAGCTGATGCACTGGCTGCAGCACCCACATCATTAAAAAAAAAAAAAAGGCTTGGTGGTGTCCCTCCTCCTGCTAGGTGCACCACCAAGCTCCAAAAAGCATAAAACGTTCTGATAGGGCATTCCAGGGCTCTCCTTAGTGGAGCAGTTAATAATAAAGGTGGTGCTCCTCTATTATTCAATTTGTTTTTAACATTTATTTTTTATATATTTTGGTTTCCCTGGGGCATCCACACTTTATTTTAATGTTGGGGTCCCGGGGAAACCCCAGGGCCCCCGCGACCCCGGCTGGCATCCCGGCCACCATTGTGGCGTGAGACAACAACTTTATATTTTGGTGGGTGCCAATCCGGGGTACCCAGATGCTTGACTTAGTTGGGGCTCGCAGTGGGAGGCTCAGGTGTCCTGTAGCCCTTACTGGCTCCCCTGGTGGGAGCCAGCCTTAACTTCAATTTTTGGCGAGTGTCCTGGCGCTTACCCGAAGCACACATAGTCCTTCCTCTGAGGGGCGTGGGGAAGTGCCCCAAGGACCCCGCAGACCCAGCTGGTTCCCTGGCTAACACTATACTGGGTGCCAGTGGGAGCCGTCATCATTCCTTTGTGCCCACCTAGGCAGGAGCAACACTTTTTTTTTTTTACTGCTCCCACCTAATGGGAGCTAAGTTCAGTTTTCTGCCTGGGAGGGTGAGGGCAGGTGATGCCTGCACTCCAGCGGGCAGAAAACAGCACTGTCCCGGAGGATGACCACTTTGGGACACTCCAACCGTATGGGGTCCCTGGGGCTAAACATCGCCTCAGGACGGGTGCTCTGTGCACGTCCCCTCACCTTTCTCACATTGCTGCCCCCGGGAGATGGGTTGCAGGGCCTCGTTAAGGCTCGGGGATGGGGGCTGCACACCGCTCCATTTAATATTAGGAAGCAGACCATAGTTTTTATTTTTTAGATCTGGTGCAGTAATCTGTGCTTAAAAAAAAAAAAAAAATGTTTTTAATTTACTGCAGATTGGCAGACCCACCACAAAATCACAGTAATATTTAAAATAAATAGTTTTTTGCCCTGGGATTGGTCCCTCTGGACCGCCCCCTCTTCCTACTTTCCCCACGAGTCCTGAGTGCCAGGTATCCCTAACCTGCCCCGCCCCCTTTTTTTTTTTTTTTGTATTTCTTTATTAGCATTTCCACATGCAATTTACTATCCACAGAAAGCAGACGGGTGTCTTCACTGTCCTTACAAAGGTTTCAGTAATAAACATATTTAGCACACCGCATCTTGTGGCATGACTTTGACCCCCTCCCAATAACAGGTCGAGGTGGTGCACCCCCCACTTACCCACCCGCAACTTATCTCCACAGATTCAGCTCTCGAGGAGCATGTAATCAGTCCACACCTCCTATAGGTTCCATGTCATATACAGGCAAAAGAACAATTGCAACAGTATGGCGGCACCTAATTACCCCTTTATGCAGGGGGGGGTCATCCGAGAACTGTAGTCAGGGGCCCGTGCCCTAGCCAGTATCACTGCGTTCCAGGCCAACTATACCTCCTGAGTGTTCGTGTCTAGTCCTCCGCAAGTGTGCCTCCTCCACTCCAGCCCACTCCATCAAATCCGCCATCCATGCCTCCCGGGAGGGGTGGCACACCCCCATTCAGTGTATGGCTATTCGTCTCTCCGGTAATACTAAGTCAAGCACTACAAAGTGTCTACTTATCCTCATTTGTTGTGTTCTTCGGTAGGAGTCCCAAGATACATTGCTTAGCCATTCGGGAAATGTTCCATCCCGTCACTCTCTGCAGGTGGTCTAAGATCTGAACCCAAAACACAATGAAGGCAGTACCACACCATGTGTAAAAAATCAGCTCCCTCCACCCTAGGCCTGGGCGAAAATTTTGTTCCGTTTGCGGAAATTGCGATAATTTGACATTTTCGCGTTCCGCGGAGAGCGCGAAAATGTAAAAAATTCCGGTTTCCGCAGCTTGGCGATAATTTGTTTCTTGCTCGCGTTGTAGAATAATACATTCTCGCGCGCGCGCGATCGCCTTACCTGAATCCCTGCGTTCGCCGACAAGTTTTCTTGATCCGGTCACGTTCTCCATGAGATGTTGTATTGTTTTTAGCCATTTGCGCTGTCTCGCGACAGTTCGCGCCCGCAGTGACGTCATGCGTCGCACGATCACGTCTTTCTTCTCGCGATCATGCACCGCGAGACAACTCAAAACAAGATGGCCGCTCCCGCAAGCAACCACATGGGTAAATTGGCGACCCGCAACCATGCAGAAAATTTCGCGAACATGCCGGAAAAAAACTTCCGTATCTTCGCGATATTTCCGCTTGTTTGCGATAATTTGAAACATTTTCGCGATAATTTGCGAAAGTTAATTCCGCAAATTCCACCCACCCCTACTCCACCCCACACTTAGGGCACCCACCTTCCCGAGAAACATGTATCGCAAGCAGCCTCTTTGGGGACATGTAGGTTACATAAATCATGTTGTACTGTATCAGTATAAATCTGCCACTCACTGCCATCATACACACCCCACTGTGAATCTTCGACATTCTTTAGGACCAATGGGTGTAGTCACATGCTGTTGCCATGTATCCTCCACCATGAGCTGCTTGGGTCGTTTATCAGTGCAAAGAGCCCAAGATAAATGGGAGATGAGTATGCGTCCCCACCCCATAGCCAGTAGCGTCAAAAGAGTGTATGTGAGTGACTGGGCCTCCTGGAAGTGGGCCAAAGCTGCCAGGCCGGAGCAACTAATGTGCTCTGTTCCTCCCCGTCAGCCGGAACTAGGTTATTGGGGGTGAGTCTTCAGCGTATGCCCGGCGCTTTACATTTCTGACACTAGCGCGTCGAGCTTGCATGCCTTTATATCAGTCACCAACCTTGCATTTTTAGTCTCCTTGGTTGCCTGTTTTTACTCCCCTTTCAATTGTCCGTGTCCCTTAGGTCCCGGTCCTCTCCCGAACAACACCCCCCCCCCCACATTAACTTAGCTTTATTTATGTTGCCAATACATGTGCGCAAGTGATGAACGTTGAGAGTGACTCTCACCAAATATGACGAGTGATGAGATTGATTCCTCCACTAAGTCACACTAGATCGCTTATTTGTCGTTCACCTTACCTCCAGCCAAGTAACCACTCCTGGCACCTGAGCACCGTTAAAGTCACGCCGCATCCACTTAGTCAACCTGCACTCACTGGCCGGTTATGGACGTTATACAGTGAAGTGAATCCTAAATTACGAATCACAAGTGTGCTTCTCACCATACCACCTACCAGTACATGTACTGTATGCCTCCCGGCAGGTTTAACCGCTGGTTCTGTTTTCTTCTTTTTTCTCTTTTTTTGGTCTTCTCTCCCCTCTCCCACAGGTCTCTGTACATCCCAGTACCAGTTTTATTAATTACCCCCTACCGTAATTAGCAACCTTTGCTATACGGTAGTGCACTCATCTCACATTCACTTGGTCCTGACGAAGTGCCATTGACCCCTTCTGGGGCAGCTGGGGCACGAAACATGTTGACCACACTCACGCTTGATTAGCCCTTAGGGAACATTATTTCCTACACAGGGCTTCTACATATTTTTATTAAGGCTGGAGCTACCTCAATAATCAAAACTTGAATTTAGTAGGACGGCTCTAAAACCTTTTTTATTTATCCCACTCCTTGTGCACTACCTAGCCCTCACACCCACACGCACCCATACGGCTTCTTCAAAAGAGCCCCGGTTTCGGGAGCCCGTCAGGCATTGCAGCGCCGGCCTGACGAGGGGCAAATGCCCAAATGATGAAGCATGACATCCCTTGGGGTGTGTTAGGGCATTTCGAAGAAAGACCTGTTCTCCCCCTTCCCCTCCTTTCCCCTCCCCCTGTCCTAGACAGCAACCCCTAGGAACTGCTCATTCCTTATTACAATACTTCCTTGGGGCCTACGAGCAGGACCTAAAAAACTTGGCTCCTTGTCCCCTCTTTGGTTTAAAAGTGGGCCAAAGCTGCCAGGCCGTTGCGTTCCACTTAGCATATTGCAGGAATTGTCCCTGTCCCAAACCAAATGTCTCCACTGTCTCTCCAAGAGAGATAAACCGGCTCTCAGGAAACAAATCTGACAACATCATACTGCCACCCTCCTGCCATCTCTCTACAGACGTCACCAAGTCCACCTAAGCAAATGGGTAGATTAACCAAAGGTCAAGATCAGGGGCAAATGGCACCCTCCTAAGCACACTTTTCAACTCCCTCTCCCAGATTCTCCTCATCAGTCGAACCAGGTGTGGTAGGTCTCCAGGCATCCTCCCGCCACGCATCAAGAGGGCTTCTAGTTGGTGGTCCCCATGATTGCCTGCCATAAGTGATCGTTCCAAGTTGGCTTTCCCATGCAGCCAATGTATTGCGTTTTGCAATTGAGCCGCAAAATAATAGAGCTCCCCTTCCTTATCCTTCCTCCCTTCCTTATCCCATTCACGCCTCAGAGTAGACAGCCCCACTCTATATCTTTTGCCCTGCCACAGGAGCTCCAATAGTAATTTGTCTAACTCCGCGAAGACCCTCCTCGGAATTTCAAGAGGGCGTTTTGCATTATGTAGAGACAATGAAGCAACACGCCCATTTTTTTATAAGGGCAATCCTGCCCATCAGGGAGAGGCGAAACGAACCCCAAAACTTAATAGTAGGCCGTAGATTATCCAGCACTCTGCCCAGATTACTAGAATAGAACTGGGATCGATTGCGGGTGATATAAATGCCCAAATATTTCACCTCCTCCACCGCCCAGGGCAAGTTGACTTTCGGCAAATGAGTCCAAGGGCAGTCTCCCAGAAGCCCCAGCGGCAGTAGTTGTGATTTGTTGGGGTTGAGCTTCAATCTGACATTTCCCTAAACTCAGACATGACTGCTAGGAGTATCGGGGCCGAGATGTCCGGTTGTCATAAATAGATTATAGTGTTGTCCGCATACAATGAGACTATATGTTCCGTCGGCCCCACAGTAATACCACAACCCTTAAGAGCGCAGCAAAGCCTCCAAGCCAGAGGCTTCATTGCCAGGGCAAAAAGCAATGGGGACAGCGGGCATCCCTGCCATGTGCCCCGCTTTGAAAGGATCTCCATCGAGACACATCGTCCGGTTGGTTCCCTCGCCCCTGGGCTTGTGCATAGTGTTTGAACCCATCTAATAAACCAGGGACCTCTCCCCATCCGTGCCAGCACTCGCCATAGGTAGTCCCATGAAACCGAGTCAAAGGCCTGCTTCATATTTTAAAAAAGCAAGAGCACATGGAAGGCCTTGCAGTTCTGGTGAGTGCAACTCCTCACCAGCCGGCGCATATTATGTTGAGTGTTCCTATGAGGAATGAAGCTGCATTGATCCTCATTGATTAGCTGGGGCAGACATGGAAGCAAATTGCTGGCCAAAAGATGACTTAGAAGCTTGAGTTTGACATTCAGCATAGAACTGTGTCTATACGACCCCAGTTTTAAGGGGTCCTTACCCTGCTACGGGATTATCGCTGTGCCTCTCTCATGGAATGCAGCAGGGTACCCCTATCAAAGGCCTCCTCATAAACATCCAGGAGTTTATCTAGCAAGGTTTGGGGGAAACACTTATAGAATTCTGCCGGCAAGCCATCACTCCCTGGTGACATAACCGGTTTTACAGCCCTCCCCTCACAACACCTCTCAGCTCCTGAATGGAGCCTCCATCTATTCCCTCACTGAGGGCTCCAGTGCTCAAAGCGGGAGCACCCTAGATAGTCTAACAGCTCCTGCGAGTGGTGCCTCCCCCCCGGGGGAACCTCATGCACTCTTCGGAAGTGGTCTTCGAACGTGGCATTAATGGCCTGCTGCTTGTGGCACATATTGCCCGATGAATCGGCCCTAGCCAATATAGGATGGGGTGCAGCCTCTGCACTGACCATACATGCCAACATTCTACTCGCCTTGTCCCCCTCCAGATACCACTCCATTTTCCTAGTGTATTTTTCCAATTTGTCCCATAGCTCACATACCTTCACCTTCTGGACCCTCCAGTCTGCCTGTGCGGAAGGGTTCCCAGGAAGTGCGCTCTCCAACCGTACCAATTCCTTTTGCTGTCGCATAATATCCTCCAAGACTCGTTTCACCCTAAGCGCCGTGGCCATATATACTTCTCTTATTACTACCTTCATGGCATCCCATCCCATCCCACAACTTTACTCCCCTGTCTCCCCAATTGTTATAAAAATACTGGACTATAGCAGTAGAAACCGCATTTCGGAACACTGGCTCCGATAAGGCCTCAGCATTTAGTCTCCACAGCAGGACCCTAGGCAGTTTTCTGTCTATAGAATATGTGAGCAGCAAAGGCGCATGATTGGAGATATATCTGGTTAAATATTGCACCTCCAGCACTCTAGAAGCAACCAAGGCCTGAACATATAATCAAGACTGCTGTAAGTGCCTGCAGCGGGGGTGTAGCAGGAAAACTCTAATGTATTGATATGGCGCTGCCGCCAGATATCCACCAACTGTAGCGTATTTTGTAACAGGGTGCTGGTTGCACGAGGTTTAATCCCCTCGCGGGATGGAGACCTATCCAGAGCCCCGTTCACCCTACAATTAAGATCGCCCACCAGCAGAACCTCCCTGTCCGGAGACACCTGCAACACCTTTACCACCAAACCCAAAAAGTCCCCGTCATCTGTGTTCGGTGCATACACGTTAACCAAACATATGTCATGAGCGTCCAGCATCCCCTAGGATAACATAGCACACCTCTGTATCTCTAAGAACCAGAGTGGGTTTAAATGGGAGTCCTGGGGCCACATATATTACAACTCTCCAAGCATATCGGAGTAGGAGGTGGCAAATATTTGTCCTCTCAAACGCTTTTTCAGTCCGCCAGTACTATCCCCATGTGTGTTTCCTCGCAGTCGCCACCTCCATATGTCTTAAGACCTTGCTGTACCCTATTGCGCTTCTGCAGATTATTCAGTCCCCTAATGTTCCATGTGAAAAATGTATACTTGGTTCCCATGTTAACAAGGCACTCGCCCCAAAGGGCAACCCCCCCATTCTGGTGCAACAACAGTGTCCTCTAAGCTTGTACCCAGCTCGTATCTGTTTAAATCCCTCCATACCCCAACTGCATACCCACTCCCACACCCATACGGCCACTTAGTCTCCAACTGACAGATACAGACATTCACACACGTCACTCACCCATACATTCACTGAGACACTTAATAATTCACTTGTACAGTTGCTCACGCACCCACTGAATCATCCATTCAGGCACTCTAGTTGGCCCCTAAGGACCCTCAGGAGCAAAGGGGACTTCATCCCCCAACCAAGAGCGCGCCAGGAGGCCTGTGTGGCCCCCCCTTCCCTTGACCCTTTTGGGCCTGGGGGACCCCATCCCCCGGGGCCTGACCCATTTTGAGTTTAATTACAGTAAACCGGGAGGGGGGCCGCATGGCCAATTTCTGTCCAGGGGACCCTATCCATAACCCCCCCCCCCCCCTTCCCTGGGCCAGTTTTGGCCCCTGGGAACCCATCCCCCGGGGCCTGCCCTGTATTTAAAAATTATTTTAATTTTGCCCCCGCCCCCTCTCCTAAGGCCAATTTTGGGCCTTTGTTAGTTTTTTTTTATTTTGATAGAGGAGGGGGGCCGTGGGGTCCCCTCAGGCTGATTTCGAGACAAGGACCCCATCCCCCGGGGCCCAGTAACTTTTTTGTTTTAATTTGTTTTTTAAGCGAGGGGGCCGTGTGTCCCCTTTCCCTGGGTCAGTTTTTGCCCGGGGACCCCATCCCCCAGGGCATAGCCAGGTCATTGGGGACTGCAGTGGAGCCTCAAGGCCCCGGCGATTCCTGCCAGCTCCCCGCCTCCTGCAGGAGCCAGCATTGCTTTTGGGCAGAGGGAGCTGCAAACACGCAGCTCCCTCTGCCCAAAAGCAATTCAGCTGAGCTTCAAATGAAGCGATCAGTGTTTGCTATGACTTGGTGAAAGCCCCAGGTGAAACAGGTGGGACAATGTTGGAGCTGAACCTGGGGGGTGGTGGTCCCCAGGGCCATTTACGGCCTCAGGAGGGTGGGCCGCGCAGCCCACCCCATTTTTAAAATACCCCAGGAGGTGGTGGTCCCCGGAGCAATGGGGGGACGGACGGACGCGTGCCCCCCCCCATATTTTTGAATACTAGCCCCTGGGAGGTGGGGTCCCCGGGGCTGCATTGGGGGGGGGGGGGCGGAGCCCCCCACGGTAGTTATTTCAGTGTAGCCCCGGGGAGGTGGCAGTCCCCAGGGCTGCGGGCCACGTGGCCCAACACATTTCAGATAATTGGCCCCGGGGATGTGGCGGTTCATGTGTGCCCTGCATCTTTATTCGTTATTGCCCCAGGACCTGGCCCCCAGGGGCCTAAAGTAAACAAAGGGCAGGAGCCCGTGATTCAATTTTTCTTTTTTTTTTTTTCTGCCGGGTTTGAGGATCCACCCCAAATCCCGCTGAAAATTAAAAAAAATAAAAATGCTTTTTTTTGGCCCTGGGGATCCCTGTGTGACCCCCCTGCACAGGCCCAGGGGGTCAGGGTATTTCTACCCTGCCCCTTTTTATTGTTTTTTCACATTTTTGCTTTTGACTCAGTTCAACAGTCACAAGATGGCTGCCAACACTTCCTGGTTTGAAGAGTTGGCACCCAATCAGATCTCGGGCACGAGATCGGTAGGGTTCGCGGATCCATTGCAGCCACAGTTGTATATCTGAGATATCTTAAAATTTCCCAGGAAGTACTGAACGGATTTACACCATTTAACAAAAAGCGTGCTTACTTGACCAAGGGCTACCTTTTTGCCAAATTTGGTCTAATTGAGTTCAGCAGTTCCGGCTGTAGCCGTGTCTAAAGTTTCCTATGGAAATTAACATGGAGTCTCAGTCCCCGCTTGACGAATCGCCCCGAAACTTTCAACACAGCAGCTGAAGTGAGTGCCCCATTAGTTTTGAAAAATTCACAAATTCGTCAATGTATATAGCCTCCGGACTGGGACTCATGCGGCAGACGCCACCGCCGAAAATATTGCTTTGCACCCCTCCCCAACACCTTCACACCAGTTGGGTAAAACGAGCCAACACCAGAAGAGTCACTGCTCGTAGCAGTTTTAATCTGCAGATACAGGAAACAATGTGTTTCAACCATTCACTGTCTTGATCACATGACAAGTAGTTGTTAGAAGCACATTTTCAAAGAACTACTGCCATTATTAACATAGAGAACTGACTTTGCTACAGTCAAAATGTGCCAAATGTGCAAATCATTGTACAATTCAAAATCCATCCCACTATGCCATGTACAATCTTTTATGTCACAAGATTATCTTATATCACTCAATAATGGCTACTCAAAGTTTATGACCTCTTGAAATAAAATAAAGTAAGACGTATCTAAATGAGTATAATAAAGTGCTGGTGAAAGGGAATACTTTTTTTTTTTATGCGCTTTCATAGAATTTCTTGATTACAAATAAATTGAACCAATCATTTCATTCCACCTGTATCATTTGAAGTAAATGATTTCTCATAGTTCAAAAGCACCTATATTAAAGCATTCAAGGCACTAAAGTGCATATTAGGACTCAGTTTAGATGCTGGTAAAAGTGCCTTAAGTGCAAATGAACATATTTAACCTTAATTAATATAAAAGTCCTAAAATATTGTCAAGAACCTTTTTTTGTGTTTGTGGGGGGGAGGGGTACTGAGATGTTAAATCACCATTTTCCAAATATATTCTTTCACACATATAGTTTCTCATAGTCCAAAAGTGCCTATGCTAAATTGCTTTATATGTTTGGGTGTATATCTGATCTCAACTCCTAGAATGCTAAAGTGCTTTGAACAATAAAGTGCATGCTAGATCTGTTAGATCTCATTTCACAGACTAATCCTAAAACACCAAATATACAAATTATCCTCAGTTCATATATCCAAAAATATTTTCTTATTTTATATGTCCATTCCATATGCCTGATAATATTCCCTTATAAATGAACATGCAATTCTGCATCCACGTTATGACCAAAAAGAGCTTCAGTCCCTGTTAGTATAATTAACCTTGTCTCTGTCTCAATTTTAACTCCTGATTACCTCCTCTTTCTTTATATATTTAATCCCAAAGTAGCTTAATTATTTAGAGTTACCTTTGTGCTCCTCCCGGAAATGCTTTGCTATGGGGTATGAGAAATCTTGTTTTTTTTATTGCATGTATGTGCTGAGGAATCCTGAGTTTCACATTCTTGGTTGTACTACCTACATAACGTTTATTACATGTACATTGCTGCACATAAACATCATGTGTTTCACATGTAATTAAGTCTTTGATTTCCTGTTTATTATTATGCAGTTTATAACCCAATTGGTACACCTTTACATTTAGCGCATTTCAAGAAGCCAATCTTTTCTTTATTGAGCCAGTTTGTTTTTTGTAGATTTTAAAGATGGCATACGGCTTTGCATTAGCAGGTCACCCAAAGAAGCTACTTTTCAGTAGGTAATTTGTGGATGGTAAGTGAGGACACCTTCGAGAAGTTCATCCATTTGCAACATTTTCTAATTCTTCCTTGTAATTTTCTTGAGTTCAGAATACTCTGTATTGTAATCCATAATAAAGCTGACTTTATTCTCCTCTTTCAGTTTCTTATTTTGGATCACTAATAATTCCTTCCTTGTCTTGCTCTTTGTAAATAATTCTGAAGAACCTCAACTAGGTACCCTCTCCTTTCAAAATGTGCTCTCATTTCCTTAGACTGGCATTCAAAATCTTCCATTTCTGAACAGTTTCGCCTAGCACATAGTAGTTCTCCAAATGGCACATTCCATTTCAGGGTTTTAGGGTGTCCACTAGCCGCATGCGGAATGCTGTGCCCTTGCGATGAATGTTGCTACAAATTCTATCATTCTTTATATAGACTTCAATATGCAAAAATCAGTTTTATCAACACTGATGGTGTGGGTAAATTTCAAGTTGTGTTTATTTTTATAAAGGGAGGAAATAAACAATTCTAACGTTTCCTTATCTCCTTCCCAAATGATGAACAAGTCCTCAATGAAACAGGTCCACAGTTAGACATGTTCCTGCAAAGTTAGATTTTTCTCTGTCCATACAACTTCTGCTTCCCACCAGCCCATCATTCGATTTCATATATTGGAGCAAAAGAAGTTCCCATTGCTGTTCTTTGTTTTTGCAGGTAATGGGTGTGATTGAAAATTAATACGAATATGCTGTTAGAAATGCTTGAGTTTTGCTAAAATCTTAAGGGTTCCATGTAGCTCACAGATCTGGCTCCAAGGAAGTACCTACATTCATTGAAGCTGAGTGTTGTATAGATGTATATAAAAGTATCACATCTATAGTTGCCAGTAAATAGTTTTCTTTCCAAGGTATATCATGGATTTATTCAGAAAGTCAGTTGAGTTTCTCAAGTATGATGGAAGCACTGTCACATATTGGAAGAGAAAGATGTCAACAAATCTCGATTTATTCTCCAGTAAGTAACTTGTAGAGCTGACATTTGGGCACCACTGGTGGATTGTTAATGTTTTTATGTACCTTCGGAAGAAAATTGATGGTTGGTGTATTTGGATAATCTGTCTTCAAATATCTATATTCTTTTTATCAGATCCCAGTTCTGCCCATTTATTAAGTTTACGTTGGTATTCTCATTTTATACATTTCTTTGATGTGATTTTCATCATCCATGAAAAACAACTATAGTAAAGTACAAAGTACCCCACTTCACCAAAAGAACTGGACTAAATGTTGAAGTAATATCTAGGGTAACCCTCACCCACTTGAAACATACTCCCACCAAACAAAGATATAACACCACAAGCCCCAAACAAATTATCCCAGGCTCTAATCCTAAAATTAAAGCACTCCAAACACTATCTCAATTAAATGAATAAAAGAAGTAGTCCCATGCCAAATGAAAACAGTAAATGAACACAAAGTCTCAAAAAAGGACCCTAAACCTCATCAAAAACATGAAGTTTATCCTGAACCTTGTAAATGTGGTGTTCATACGTACGTAGCAAGCCTATAAAACTCCGCTATCCATTCTTGATGCTTGGGTACCTGTGCTGTATGCCAATGTCTCACAATGTAGATCTTTGCCTCCATATGGGCCGTCGACATCCATTTACGCCAGTGGGAAGTCATATTATCCAAATCAACAAAGTCATGCAACAGAGCCATTTTGTCTGACTCCTCAAAAGGGATAAAACCAGTTGGACTTGGTGTTTCCCATATATAACGCCAATATGTAGCTAATGTAGAGCATGACCAAAGTATTTGATACAGATCACATGCTATGCTAGAACACCTCCAACAAGCCACATTGGGAACTAGTTGAGCTTTATGCAATTTGAAAGGAGACCTATACCAATTATGTAACATTTTAAAATAAGCAAACTTTAAGCACCCTTCTGTGAGCGAGCAATCATCGTACTCTAAAATTTCTTTCCTGTCGCCCTCTTCTTCGGAGTATTTCACTCCTAATTGCTCCTGCCAGTAGGATTTAGTGGTGACACAAGTATCATGTGTGTATAAATTGTCAATAAGTATTTGCTACTTAGACACACTACCCTTGGAAAAGCCCCACAAGCTAAGGTAAACCACAATCGGCGAAGCTGAGAGATGAATTGGATCTCGCTCTAGTTACCTCTACAGCAATGCTGCACTTGTCAATACTTCCAGAGCTGTGACTGGAGAAAGGAAAGTTCCAATTTTAATGACTCAAAGAAACAAAACGAATCCCCATCAAGAAGATCTCCAATGGATTTATTTCCTCATTCTTCCCATAGAGCCCATCTGATTGGCTGTCCATCTACAGTAATTCACTCATTGTTTTAAAGGGACGCGTCCTTATGAACTGTTCTATCCAATCTCGAGTGTTTCTTGTGGAATACTTTCTTAAATGAGTCTATGCTTTATGAAAGCCAACCAACCTTTAATGGAAAAACTTCAAAATAACTATTCAAGGGCCAAATCACATGGTACAGCCCTCCTGAGAAATGTCCAAGATTGCTGTAATTTCCGAAGCAGTCGCCTCAACGTCAGTTCGTGCTTATACAAGACACTGACTCAGACTTCAGGATGGATTTCCTGTGTGTGCAAGATTGTCCCACAAGACCTCTTTAATTAGTGGCCTGTCTGATCCTCCTTCACCACCTTTTGGAGATAACTGCCATTGCGGGGCATCATGGCATATTGGTGCTGATGCGTTCCTTAATGGAGCAGTGTCTGTTTCCATCCTCTAGAGGCTGCATTATCCTCTGTTTCTCCTTTTTTCTTTAAAAATGTTTGTTAAATGTTTCTAGTCACGTGTTTCCACTAGTGCCTTTTTAATATTACATTCTTCTTTTCTTACAAAAAAAGAGCAATGTAATCGTTATGTTAGCTGGGCTTATATAGCGCATGGCTACCCCAACATGGGGGCGTCCCACTGCTTGCGGGCGGGAGACCAGGGAAAGTGATGCTAGCTAGATGGAAAGACAGCCAGGTATAATCTGTTTCTGAAAGACCCGGGAACAAGGGCGCAGCATACATGCATATCGTGCGCTAGATGGATGAATGGAGAATGGCTGCTACAAATTGGTCACTATGCCTTATTTGCCATAAGAAAGTAGATTTCTCCACTCAGAAAGGAAAATGTACTTACTTTTAATCCTAGCTGTCCTTTAAGAAAATGTTCCTTGAAGTCATAAGCACTGATTGGTCGTTTCCATGCATGGAATCATGGATCCCTTGGCTTCTCTAGTAGAACTATTTGCTAAAGGATGTGATGCAACAGCTTCTTCATCCACTGTATATGTAAAGATATACACAAAGGACGTTAGTCTTTCTGGGGGTTTACCTCATGAAATTGAGGGATACAAAACGCCGCACGTTTAGGAGTAGTTGTCTTAAAAGTAGGCTCATTGTGTGCAGTGTGACTTACAGGACTTGCATTTGGCCTTGCTACTAAGGTTTACGTAGGGGCTTTCCTGGCATGGTGTCCCCAGTGACCAAGCTCTGGTGCTGCTATTTTATTTGGTAAAGAAGTTGGTGCTCTGATCCTTGCTCTTGGCCATTTGTGAGGGGAATGAATTTCTGCAACCAGCACAGTCTGGTTTCTGTTAACTACACAGCAAGGGGTATGCTTTGGTCTCAATCCTGAACGAGTTTAGGATGATAGTGGATGCAGATGGCTGAGTGACAGCGATTTTATTGGGAGCTTTGTTTCTCTTTACTACAGTATCACACATCATCCTTATAGCGCGTGTCTATCAAGTAGGAAGTTGACAAACTATTGCACTGTTGTCATCTTATTTAGAAGATCACCCTCCCGCATTCAGATATACATCTCCTCTATCATACTTTAGAAATCTGGACCACGTTATGTCAAAGAGCCTGTGGTTCATCCTCACACAATCTAATGTATATGTGACTGCTAGCACGTCTTATTCATGCATTTACTCTGTAGGTTTTCTTGGTGTGGGAAGTGTTAGGGAAGCTGAATCGGAAGAGGACTTGAGCTAATTTCTGGATTTGCCTGGATTTAATGTCAGTCTTGAAGATCAGATGGCTATACTGTAATCTGACAAAATTGGGAAGGGAATAGTGCCTCAAATCTAAAGGCTCACCCTCTAACTTTGGTAAATCCTAGATATAGTAGAAGAAATTCAAGGACGAAAGCAGGAGTGTAGCATCTTAGTGGGTTAATCCAAGGAAAAGTGTGTGCATTTCCATACAGCATTTGATGTGCAAATCAGAAGATATCAAACGGTATTGTATGGAACAAGGAAGCCTCTGGATAAAAATCTTATGGCTGCCGTCAAATGAATAGATTTCCTTTCCGAGCAGCCACATTTTGAATGAAATTGTAAGATTGATTTACTTGGTAAGTTCTGGTAGTTACTGTTTCCAAAATCAAACCCAATCGTCAGGTCATTAACTATAGAGAACGGATGTAGAAATGAATTAAGGGTATGGCAGAGCACCACAGGCGATAAAATTAACAAGGTGAAAGCACAATCTTCCACATCTAAGTAAAGACCCTTGTCATTTAAGAGGCTGAGATTTCTTATAGAGGTTTCTTATAAAGGTTGCCTGTCGAGCCTATTCTAGGAAGCCAACGTTTTTTGTGTCCCACAGATAAAACCTAGACTCTGTGAACAGGATCTCTGATTTTGTGGTGTTAGATTTTATGAAATTGGTGCACATCCTGTCATAGATTTTGACTACAGAAATCTACTCTCTCTAACTAAGTGGGATATGTCTTTAATCGGTGTACATGCAAAATCAGATATTACAAGTAGGTAGCAGGCTGGCCAATGAATCAGAAGGTGGTTTAAGTGACAGTGCCCCTCTTGACCATGTAATGCCGGCTCCTAGAAGTAAAACCCAAAAGCAGACGGACACCACTTGTTGGAAGAAAGTATCTTTTTCCATTTTCCTTGAGCTCATATTCAGACAGATGCTTCTGAAGTAGGTCATCTGCAGTGTTGAAGGCACTGACCTATTTGACAGTATGCTTGGACTATACCAGTATGCATCTACCACTTAAGGAAAGTTATCTATAATGGAGCGGTCTGTAGCTACATATCATCTTGCAGTAAACTTTTTTTTAAATTTGTTTGCTGGAAAGATATCTTCTCTGTATGGCATGGGCATCTTTTCAGTTTCCGCTCTAACCTACTAGTGACTCTCAGCGCTACAGTGCACCGTCCATGGCAGCAAGGGACAAGAGAGTATTAAAGATCATAGCGCAAATGTATGATGGAAACGCTAGCTGTTAAGTGGAGCTGCTCCTTATGACATTTTTATATGTAACTTACCCAATGCATAAACCTCAGTAGCTTTTGAAGTAATCTCGCAGACCGCTCAGTGTTTAACTGCATCATAGAAGCTGTGACAGTTTCGTGTTAATGGCTTAGGTGAAATATTTAAAACCTGGCCAGTAAAATATTTACATTTCTCCATGTTGTGACTACTTGGGTTTTGAATTTGTGTTGATACTTTATGCTCTGATGCTAACCTTGTTCTGCCCCACAATTTAAAACACAGCGGGTGAGATTTATTAGTGCAAAAATGTGTGCATTTCTTAATGAAGAATATTCAATTACTGCCCTGGTTTTCATCTTTTCAGATTCTGTGATGTGTATGGGTATGATTGAATATTTGTAAATTTGACCAACGTCTCCCTATTGTCTTTTTACAGAGTGATGAGCTCGTACCTACTCAAACTATGCAGGATACACCCCTCTCTGGTAGTGGAGCAGTCCAAAGAGCTACTAGAGTTTTCTGGGACAGCTACCAACATTCAGAACAAGGAGACCTTCTTCACCCATGTGGTAAGGACTGGTGCATTTGGCTGTATATAATGTAGTTTATTTTCTTTGGTAGTAGTCTTTCAGTTTCTTTCAGGGAGGCTAAGCTGATGTGGAGAATCTGGCCTCTCAGGCGTCAACGTTGTGTCTTAATTTTGTTTGAGAACAATATACACCAACAAGGGTAACCCCAAACATTTCTGAGAACCTAGGCTGATACAATACGTTTATGAAACAATGGTTCACTATGGTATGAGTCATAAGACCATAAACTCTATATTCTATATAGAGAGCAATCTGAAAAAGTGTTTTCTTTATTATGCTGTTTAGAAAGAAATACTTTAGGAAAACCTTACTATGTACATAATACATATATTAACCCCATATAGACAAAAATAATTCAAATAGTCATAAGACCGAAACTGATTTTTACTGTATAAAATCTCATTTTTACAGTAAGCAAATATATTTATAATATTTCAGATCAAGTGCTCACACACATGAAGAAATGTGCAGTGATAAGTGACAAGTGAAGAACGCTGCATCAAAAAAGCTAAAAAGACCTACGACTCCTGATTTCTTTTTTCTTTTCTTTATTTTGAGGTTCAGGGAGTGGAGTCTAAAGATGTCTTGGTCAACAGCGTTTCGACCTCAGGTTAATGCTAGGTCATCATCAGGACAGGGCAGTGAGCTCCCGATATCTAAAAGTTAATCGGGGCCAATGTTAATGGGTTACTGGTGGACTCCAGAGTAAACCATGCATCGGTTCGGTTATAAAATGGGGAGCAGAGGAGAAGAACTTGCCTTGTATTTTATGTAAGAGGGATACCCTAGTGAGCCCTTGATGGCATAATTAGCGACTGCTAGTCCGAATAAAGCCTCCCAATGGGGGATACTTTGTAACATATTATAGAGGAGGCCCTAGAAGGAATAAGCGGCCAATAGTTTGGAATATGCTGTAATGATAGGTGGCAAAAGTGGTCCAAGGGCAACAGTTTGTTACGTGACCTACACGAACGTAGCAAAGAATGAAAACATAGTGTGAAGGTCCTCATGGAGGGGGACCTCTGGTCCAAGTTACTTGTATCCAGTCGTCCAACAATCCATGAGGTAGACCCTATTTGGAATACAGGAACTGATTAGACCAACCGATAAACTATAATAAAAAAACTCAGTACTCTCCTGGTATGGGGAAATTATCTTCCCCAGAGACAGCCGCGTTCTGTGCAGGTAACAGCATTGGGGCGGTGTAAGAGGGGATTCCGAGGGATGATGCAGAGGGAAAATTAATTATTTATTAAGTTGTCTCTCTACATGGTCCCTCAGCATCCCCCTTACACGGCCCCACCGATGTTATCTGCACGGACCACGGCTGCCCAGAGACCGGTGGCCTGGAGGGTCCAGCACCATGTGGAATTAGGGGCAAAGTCCTTGTTTGATGCTTGGATACGTTTTGATTTGTAAGTTTAGTGAGGGTCTTTCACCCTCGTTTCTCAGGCGTGTAACTGTTCCCTGACCTCAAAATCACCATTTCTTTAATGGTAACGTGACAAAGAACCATTGGGCTGGTTCCTGAGCAGCAAACAGGTGGTCATCTTTACAAAGAAAATAAGCATTCTATACCGGTCTTTTTAAGGTTTTTTTGTGTTACAATCTTATAGATTTCAGTCTTTCTGCATGATGGGGAGGCATATAACACAGGCAGTCTTCATCATGAACTTGACAGATCTTCGTTTGACCACGTTTCTGCAGTTCTCGAATGCTGCTTCGTTAATTTGGGCTTAGCGGATGGTACCTAGTCTTTTTCATCAGTGACCAGAGGTTTTGTGGAAACCTGACAGAGGAGAAGTGTTGGATAATCCTACCTGATCCAAAGGCTATGACAAATTTTCTGCAGCTGCAGCCAAGAACTCCCTTGCATAAGCAGCTGTGAAAAATCTGTTACACAACCCTGTCAGAGGTACTGTTATCTTCAGGGGTTTTATTTGTAGTCGAGTGGAACCTTATCGTGATTTCTGAAAGCAATAGTCGTACACCGCGATTGGTGTTTATGATTGGTGATTTATTTTGTACAATCCGTGCGTACACGTTGTGTATCAAAAATGTTGAGAACTATTATTATTATTAGTAGTAATATTATCATTTATAATATTATTTCAGCAGGCAGCCATAATCTAAAACAAGATGAACGGAGGAGGAGGAGGAGCCTAGCGCGCAACCAAGATGGCCGCGTAGGCTTGTGGCTCCCTAGGGCCTCCGCAACCTCCCACGTCTATCCTGTCATAATCCTGGTTTTCTCGATGGGCTTCTGTGTATGATATTGCGCTAAGGTGCCACTCGTTTTTTAAATCGAAATTGGACTCCGGGAACCGGTTTTGTGGCGATCTGAAGTTTGCGGCCTTCTTCGGCCTTGGTCCCGAACTCGAGTTGGTGAAGTGTCCGGGTGCGAAGTGAACAACAGCGGCATGCCAGGTTGGGCCAGCCCCGGACCCCGTGCTTTCACTTTCGGTTTCGTGTTGATCTGCGGAAACTGACGCCGGGACATTGGGTGAGCAGCGCCGAGGACGGGGTGCATAGCCTGATTCTTGAACTGTAAACGGGCCTATTTCAGTTGGTGGCCCTGGTCTCTTGGCCTTCCTCCGGGTGCTGGAGGGTGCTGACCTTGGTGGTCGCCAACGATGACGACTAGAGTGGACGGCGATAAGCTGAAACCCAAGTCTACCCGGAGGGGAGCCTATTCCCAGGCCAACAATATGGACCGCTATGCGCAGCCAAAGGGATCCCCTAGTGGATCACGTAAATCGCCTGAGCCGCCCAAGGAGGCCTCGGGCGCCTCATCCGAATTGACTCTGCTGGGTGTCATGGGGGCCATTGAGGAGATGAAGGCGACTGTGAACCAGCAATTTGATACCTTGGCTAATAAATTGGACTCGGTGTTGATTGATGTCACTTTGGTCAGAGCAGAACTGTCCAAAACTAATGACCGGGTCGACTCATTGACTCAAGCGGCGTCGAGCCTAACGGTAGATGTGGCCGCTTTGCAGACGACGGTGCGGAGGTTGCAGCTCGCCAGTGACCTGACTGATCGTCGCCTTGAGGACACCGAAAGCAGGGCCAGGCGGAATAACGTCCGTATTATCGGGGTGCCCGAACGATCGGAGGAGTCTGCTGTGGATCTTTTTGTGGAGGATCTAGTGGTGACTCATCTAGCACCCAAAGGGCTGAGCAAGTTCTTCGCCGTGGAACGGGCCCACAGGATTCCAGGGGGTGCACCGAAGGTGGGTGCCCCCCCGCGGCCTATCATTGCCCGACTTTTTAATTTTCGGGATAGAGACGCTATCCTTCAGGCACGAGGGTGACTGGGCCAGTAAAATTTGAGAATTCTAATGTTAGCTTTTACCCAGACTTCACGCAAGCGGTTCAAAAGCAACGGATGGGATTCTCTGCCATCAAACGGCGCTTGAGAGACATGGAGTTGAAGTATGCGATGCTATTCCCGGCTAAGCTGCGGGTCGAGTTAGATGGTCGCTCACACTTCTTCGACCGGCCGGAGGCGGTGGGAGAGTGGCTGGACGCCCTACCCAGGAGTTGAGGTCGGGAAGGTCGGATGGCGGAGAGCGGAGAGGGTTTGACGGCGTAGGAATGGAACTGTGATCCTCTCGATGGACTGGACTGGTAACGTTTTGCACCTGTGGCTGCACTGGACTCCAGTTTGTAACTCTTTGCCCCGTGGTTTTTGGAGGTTTGCGGGGGGCTAGCTGGGGCCCTTTCCTCCTTCAGGGTTTTTTTTTTCTTTTCCCCTCTTTTTTTGTCCTTTCTGTAGTGAGTTTCATATTGGGGCGACAGGCACACTGCATGTTGGGGGGGCTGTTCGGGCTCACGCAGGGGTGCAGGGTGGGGGGAGTTCTGTTGGGGTTGATGGGGTGGGGTTTGTTTGTTTGTTTCACAAGGCGGGGTAATGTTTTTTGTTGTGCTATTATGATTGTGCTCTCCGGGAGGGGGATAGCTTGTGCTGGGAGGGATGGGGGGTAAGGGGCTGAGACTTCTTTCATGGAATGTGAACGGACTGGGGGACAGGATAAAGCGGGGGGTAGTCCTGCAGTTCTTGAAACGTATTTCGCCTGACATCGTGTTTCTGCAGGAAACACACCTCATAGGGAACTCTTTCCATGCCATGAACAGACGTGGGTATCGCCTTTTGGCCCATTCTGGTTTCACCTCTGGCTCGAGGGGAGTGGGCATTTTAGTCTGGACCTCTCTCCCGTTGGTGGTGGATGAGGTGCTCCATGACGACAGAGGGCGGTACACTGCGCTGGTGGGGAGGTGGGAGGGTAAGCTGATTTCGCTGGTCACGGTTCACGTGCCGCCGGGCCTGCAGACGGCCACCTTTGCTGATTCGGGGCGCCTGCTACTTGGGCTTCCGGGGGGGGGGGGGTTTTGGTCTTGGGGGGGATTTTAACGCGGTGGTTTCCGGAGTTGAGGATCGACACCCCCCTAGGGACCTCCCTCGGGCCCAGAACTGGCTGGGGGGCTTTCTGGATACCCTGGGACTGATAGACTGCTGGCGGTAGAAACACCCTGGACAGGCGCAATATACCTTCCACTCTGGGGCCCACGGTAGTCTTTCGAGGCTTGACTATATGCTAGTGCCTGCGGCCCAAGCTGGGAAGATCGGGGAAGTGCGACACTTGGCACGCGGTATATCTGATCACTCCCCTCTTTTGCTACACCTAGATATCGCCTTGGGGCGGAGGGGAGGGTGGCGCCGATCATTCCCTGGTACCTACGAAACCCCACGATCCGTGCAGACCTGGTTAAGTCCCTGGAACACTATTTTAATGACAACGTGGGGTCGGTGTCTTCCGCCATCTCCCTTTGGGAGGCCTTTAAGACGGTGCTCCGGGGCCAGGCTCTGTCTCTCATTTCCCATACCAAAAAATGCGCGGCGCAGGAGGTTGTTCGGCTAGAAAATGAGATCACCGAGTTGGAGATTGATTTGGAGCAAGGTGTTACGGATGACAGACTGCATGTGTTGGCGCTTAAACAGGCCGACTACAATGCGCTGGTTACCGAATCTGCTAGGAGTATGAGCAGGGAGCAACAGGGGCGTTTGTACGATATGGGTGATAAGGCCGGGAAGTTGATTGCTTGGTTGGATAAGAGGGAGAGAGCGAGTCGAGTGGTGCCGGATGTTGAGAGGGTGGATGGTGTGCGGATGACGGACCCCGGTGATATTGTTGATTGCTTTGCGGAGTATTTTCACGGGGTTTACTCTCCGGTCTCAGAGCGATCAGAGGAAGACTCTCGACTACTGCTTCGAGACATTGCTCTGCCATCTCTATCTGATGAGGATAAATTATTGATGGATGCGGCCCCGTCGCCGGATGAGATTGCTTTGGCCATTCGCTCTATTGCCTCTGGTAAGGCCATGGGTCCTAATGGCCTTCCCATCAAATTATATAAGTTGCGCCCAGATAAGATTGCGCCGTATCTCCGGGACATGTTACTTGAGGCTCTGGCGGCGGGTTCCCTCCCCCCTAACCAACGTCTTGCTACCATTGTTGTTATCCATAAGGAAGGGAAGCCGCGGGATCGGTGTACTTCTTACAGGCCTATCTCTTTGTTAAACGCGGAGCCCAAAATCCTTGCCAAGGTACTGGCCAATCGCCTGATCCGGGTTGTGGGCGACCTGATTCATCAAGATCAATCCGGTTTTATACCCCATCGCAATACCGCTTTGAACCTGCGGCGACTGCATGGCGTCCTCGCTAGAGCGCCATTCATCCGTGAGCCGGCCATTTTGGCGTCCCTTGACGCTACCATGGCGTTTGACACCTTGGAATGGCCGTATATTTGGGCAGTATTGGCGAAGTTTGGGTTTGGCCCGGGGTTTATCGGTTGGGTGAAATTGCTTTATGATAACCCACTGGCACAGGTGGTGGTCAACGGACGGGTGTCGGCTCCCTTTGTTTTGGGTAGGGGCACCCGACAGGGCTGTCCGCTGTCGCCTCTTCTCTTTGCGCTTTGTTTGGAGCCCCTTGCGGAGTGGCTGCGGTGGCACCCCTCGATGCGTGGCCTTCGCTGGACGCCGGAATATGAGGATCGTGTCTCCCTATATGCGGACGATATCCTCTTGTATCTTGCATCTCCGCGCAAATCGCTTATTGTATTGGTTGATGTGTTGAGCTCCTGTGGTCGCAACTCCGGATTGGTCATTAACTGGGCTAAGTCTTGTGTGTACGTTCTCTCCGGGGAGGCCCCCCCCCTTCCGCGGGGGTGCCCTATCCAGGTTGCGCAGTCGGGGTTCACGTATCTGGGAATCTTTATAAACCTGGACCCGGTGGCCCGGTATGAACGGAATCTTCTCCCCCCCCCCCCTTCAGCGCCTCAGGGCGGATGTAGCGGGTTGGCGGCGGCGGCTGCCGCTCTCGCCGCTCGGCCGGGCGGCGTTGTTCAAAATGATGTCGCTGCCGCGCTTTTTGTACGCCCTGCAGAACACTATGGACGCAGTGCCGGCCCGCTATTTTCGGGAGGTGGAGTGTCTTCAGCGTCGATTGTTCTGGGATGGGCGGCCGCGGATTGCTCTCGCTAAACTAACCCTACCGTGGTATGATGGGGGGGGGTCGCTCTCCCTGACATTAAACGATATTATTGGGCCTCCCAGTTGGCTGCTATCAATCACGGGATGTATGGGCCTGCTCTGAACCCGGCTTTTGAGATGGACAAATTGTTATTGCCCAGCGGGGATTATAATCGAGCACTATACTCGGGGTCCCTTGATGCGCGGTTGACTGGCCCGACGCGGGTCGCGGTGCAGGTGTGGCGTGCAGCAAATGCGGCGATGGGGTGGAGGGATCGCTTGACTCGGGCAACGCCATTGTACGCTTCCCAGCGTTTGGTTTATCTGTGTACTACGAAAGGCTTTGAGAAATGGGATATGATTGGTATCAGCAAGGTAGGGGATCTCTGGACGAAAGGGAAATTTAAGACGTTCGACATGCTGAAAACTGAATATCAGCTGAACGATAGGGAATACTTTCGGTATGCTCAGGTTCACCATGCCTTGTGTTCCGTGTTCCCGGACGTGGCGGCTATTCCAGAGTATTCCCCGTTGGAAGACAGAGTATTGGACGGCTATGTACCGGATAGCACCATTTCGCTGATTTATAAGAAGCTTATCAATGATCGAATGGGTTTGCTGACCTCATTGCGAGAGACATGGACTGCCGACGGTTTGGAACTTGACGATGAAGATTGGGTGTCAGCGGTGGCCTCCCAGAAAGAGGTGGCTATCCCGGCCCGTTTGCGTTTCGTCCAGCTTAAGATACTTCACAGAGTGTACGTCACGGGGCCTGGTTTGATGCGTATGGGGTACTCGGTGGATGGTCTGTGTAAGCGAGGCTGTGGACTACTGGGGACTTTCCTCCATATCCTGTGGGAATGTCCGGAAGTGACTCGGTTTTGGTGTAGAGTGCATGCGGTGTTAGAAGAAGTCACGCATGTTGCCTTGTTGCCGGAGGCACGGAGATGTTTGCTGAATGTCTGGGAGCCGATTGATTACAATGTGATGCAGACGCAGTGGGTGACTCTGGGCTATATGGTAGCGAAGCGGGACATTGCACAACTGTGGGGCGCCCTGAGGCCACCCACGGTCTCAGCGTGGAAGGAACACATGGACTGGTGTATGTTCAGAGAGAAAACGGTGTATGTGGCGAGAGGCAAGCCTGGGAAGTGGATTAAGGTGTGGGGTCCCTGGAACTCCTATCGTGGAGGTATTTGCGCCCCGCCCCAGACGCGTGAGATGGATGCTGCTCTGTCTCCCTAGCCCGCGCATTCCTATATGCTCCTGCGACATGCGACTTTGGTTTCTTCTGCCTGCCCCCCCCCCCACCCCCCCCCCCCCCCTCTGTCTCCTTGGGTTTGTTTACTCCTTCGATGCGGGGAGCACATGTTATTGCCATTAACCCCCTCTGCCTTGTGTGTGTGATGTTTCTTGTTTTTTCAAAATATGAAACCTTTCTTTGCTTATTTATGGACTACGGCTGCGGCCGGCGGAGTTGATTAGCACCCCAGTAGCTCTTTTGTTGCTTCATCGATGTGAATGTTAAGCTGTGCCTAGGTTTACACTGTGCGTTAGCGGCCGGCCTGCTGGTTGTAGGCCCATATTTGTATGTCTCTGAAACTGTAATAAAGGTTTTCCAAAAAAAAAAAAAAAAAAAATTGGAAAAGTTCATCCCAACTATTAGTAATTTGTCTAAACTCTACCTACCGTTTTATCTGTATTGTTGTTAGCTTTCCCCTTATGGTATTATTTGAATAATTTGCAGTTTATTTCATGAATTTATGCCAAGCCGTGTATGATCCATGATCCCTGCATACCTCTGGGAGGCTCTCAGATTTGCAGTCTGATTTCAGCGATTCGGTATTTTCCCGAAGCAAAGAGTCTTTGATTCTGCACCTTCCAAATTCTTAGGTCTCTTTATATCCTTCTTCCCAATGAATCTCCATAGGTAGATAAGGTGGGGGGGGGGGGTAGTTAGTTGCTGTGCCACTCCACTGAGTGAACAATGCCTTATTTTGGCTCGTATCTGAAGGCAAGTAGTTGTATCAGAAACATGCTTCCTTCCATAATAACTCCATGCTCGGCCGGACAACTTTGCTTTGTTCCTAACTACTAAACTTCAGAATGGGAGCTTCCCTCCTTGCTACGTATCTGTTATTTTTGTTAGCGTGTGGTTAGAATGATATAGAAATCTTTCACCCTAAGCTAGCTGTTATTACAGTTCATAAAATTAGATTACTAGGCCCTAAGACTTTCACCTATATATACTCCAAAGGATTAGTGTTCTCTTGTTTCTTATGCAATTAGGCCTGATATGTATATAACATGCACATCATCATAAATAACCTTCCGTATAGGTTAAGTCTGATAACTGGCAAGTATTCAAAACTTATAGATCTATCATAAATTCACAGCTGGAGAACTTGCACTTACTTGTCTCCAAGCGTCCTATCTGTATGTGTTGGGGAAATTATCAAACATATTAAACTCGTGAGGCAGCTACATGAAAGGTATATTCAGCTAAACATGCTCTGACCACAGTAAGCAACTGCTCTGCAGTGGACATTTGTTTCCAAAAGGTTTTAGACTGCTTTCCAGATGGCTTTAAGAGGCCGGTGAATTTGGAAAGACATTGATGCTGCTCTATCCCTAATTTCTTGGATACGTTCTGCCAAAATGGATCCTGAAACTAGAGTAGCACTCCAAAATACAGGCGACAAACCAGCAGATGCTTTAATTCTAGAAAGCTGTTTGAAATACTTAGGGGCCACCCTATGTCCTAAAACTGCTGCAAGACTTAAAAGGCATTGTAGGTTCAAAGTTGGAACTGAAAGGCTTTACTAACTTTTCTAATGTGTATGGTCCATTTAACATCGAAATAAGAATTTGGGAAAAGACAATAAGGTGTCCTGTTAACGTGTCAATCCAAAAGGCCCTTCAGCACAAATGAAGGCAGAATCACAAAACCATTCTCCCTATGAAATATTTTTGGGAGTTCCTCAGTAGAGAACAATTGTAACCAACTAATCTTCTGAGTGAAAGTGCCCCCTATAAGAAAGACTGTCTTCCGTTACACTAGTTTAATGGCACTAGACATTCAAAAGAATTGTGCGCCAGAAAAACAAAGCCATTTAAATTCCAAACAGGGTATGGCTTCTTGACAGGGTTAAACAGATAAGTTGAATTGTTTTGCAATTAACATTTGTTTTCAGAGATTCTTTGAGGCAAACTTTGCCAAATTGGGTCTCCTTAAAACAACCTGGATTCCAGGATTCACCAGCTGTAAAGTGAAAGAAAGTGGTTGATCTGGTGACAAGTGACCAGATTAATTTCCAATGACAGATCTGAGTCATTGCTGTTACAATGGCACCTGTTTCATTGCTTTCTGGCAAAATGTTTGATCCCCAACCGTTCCCAACACAGGCTAGGTGACCTTAAGCTAGTAACTCATGATGTAACTGTCCAAATTATTGAACAAATGGACGGTTTCATTATGAGGCCCCTAATTATTGCAGGCAAGGCTGTTCTTCATGGGAAAGAGAGAGAGTGTCCACACAACTTCCAGGAGAAACAATATTTATTGGGTCAACTCAGAGCCATGAGTATCTTTCTGTTTCTGAAAAAGCAGGACATGTAAAAAGTTCTGTCCTCTTACTCAATTAGAAATCAGTCCATCTGAGAATATCACTTCCTACCCATCCATGCTGCTAACAACTGCTATTTCTGTACAAATTATTTGTTGAAGCATAGATGTTATCTAAGATATGGTAGGTTCTGTTGGAAAGAGAATAATTGCTTTAACTTTGTCATAAATATATGTGCAAGAAACAAAAAGGAACACACCTGGATTGATGTAATCAGAAGGAATTGTATTAGCAAATTAATTCATTTTCCTTACAATATACTTTGGTGATGACGTAGTCAGGCTGTCACAGAAAGCAACACGTTGTTAAAAAACAACGCAAGATAGGTTAATTTGTGATTAGGTGATCTAAAAGCAACAAAGTGCTTTGGGTGAATACATATTTACAGTGTTGTACAAAACGTATATAGAATGTTCATTCAATAAACATCAATCCCTATACACTTGAATCTCCAATCCGTAGAAGGTTCTGCTTTTCACATGGAGTGGAGAGAGTAGGGAAATGATTGTGTAGGCACGTCGACATTTCGACCTAGAAGGTGCGCGATTCAAGTGGAGTCACGGTGGGTCGTCTTCAGGACAAGGGGGACAGCCTTTGGGAGAAATGAACCATGAGTATGGTGTGTTACAGGATGTGAAGTAATTGGACAGTGGTCATGAAAAACCTACCAGTTAGAGATGACAATAAAAAAAAACCTTAGATGTGCTTTGATTGAACGATCCACAGGAGGTTGGAATCTGTGGAAATGAGAGGGCATTGAGGAAAGGCTCCATGCAGTCAGAAAAGAAAATTACCAGGTTCAAGGGTTGGGTGGTTAAAGCACAGAGGCTACCCCAAAGGATTGCTCAATCGTGCTCGGAAGAGAGCCTGGTACTGCCCTTGAGAAATCCTACTAGAAGTGAAGACAAAAACTGATACTGAGGAGAAACTAGTCTGTGTAGCTACCTTCAGTACCAGAAGCCAAGAGATCAAGAAGGTCATAAAAATATATTAGCACCTTGTATCAACGGAAATCAACACAGTATCTGAACCAGTGTTTGCCTTCAAACGGGCCAAAAAAATATTAGAGACGGTGTTGTGAGTTCATACCTGGCACCACCAACACCAATGGACATTAGGGCCCAACTACAACTACCGCCATTAGTTGGCCACTTCAGATGCAGCAACTGCAAGGCCTGTAAACTGAGAGTTGAGGGGTCAACCTTTACACACAAAGAGCGGACCTTCCAATTACTCCATCATACTAATTGCAACAGTGCAAATGTGATTTACGTCATCGAATTCCCCTGCGATCAACTATATGTTGGTCAAACTATACAAAAAGTAAAGAGCAGAATCCTACAACATTGTAGTAAACTGCAATGTAATGTACAGGGTGCCCCACTAGTAGATCATTTCATTGAATCAGGCCATGATCTGGAAAGTTTAAGATGGTGGGTCGTAGAAAGGATCCTGTCGCAGTGCAGATGGCATGATATCACAACATTCCTCAACCTGAAGGAATTTAGGTAGATACACATCTTGGATACTGTGAATCATGGACTTAACAAACTGGAGGAAACAAGCAGACAACTGGGTCTTCTGGGAAGGAGATAAGTCTACCACAGTTCAGCTGGGCCTAGCTGGCTCTTCCCTTCTTTTAACCCCATGTTGATGTTTTAAACTTTTATGTTGTTCTTCCTCTGGAGATTTCGTCTTCTGACACATCTGCATTTTTTGTCAGTGATCATGTATGATTTCCAGTGACTAAAGTCGTTCGTTCATCCTCCGAGATTCTATTAGTGGGTGGTCTTCTAGATTCTAATGTCAGTGTACCCCTCACTGTAAAGTTTCTTGGTTAAGGTGAATGTCTTATTGGAGCTAACCTTTCTATCGGAAAGTTTGAATTACCATTCGGAATTATGTCGTTATGGATTTGTCTAATTAGTAGGCACTAGTCCATATACTTTGTTAGAGGAGACTAGTGGAAAGTAAACATGAGCTTGAGGCAACAGCCAAGGACTATTTGCAGTTGTCACAGAAGTGACTCAAAACATTGCAGTGGTGTTCCAAGGTGGAAAATGTCCTGAAGAGGAATCTCAGCATACTGTGAACGAATGAATGTCTCCCAAGAAGTGAGTCACATATGGGGATCTTCCCTCGCCCCCCTGAAATGTGCTTTAAAAAATAAAGAAAAACGGCATAGACCAAAATGTCCTGGAGTAGAGGGCCTGTGGCGCTCACGTTGTTTCTGTTTAGTGTTAGAAATTGGGTGTCTGGTTGGCAGAGGTATGCACCCTGTCCAAGCAGGAACGACAATCCTAGTTGGGATAAGTGTAGTACACACTAAAAGTTTACCTGTGCTCACACTGAGGTAGCATCGCACATAGCAGTCAGGCTAAACTAAAAGGGCTATGAGTAAAGTATTTGTGCACACACACATACAGTAACACAGTGAAAACACCCAAAGAGTACTCCACACCAGTTTAGAAAAATAGCCAATATTTATCTAAGCAAAACAAGACCACAATGATGATAATCCAAAATACACATGTCAAGTTAGGTATTTTGCAAGATTAAATCAAAATGGAATGCTTAGAAATCAATAGCTCCAACTAGGGCGATCTGGTCACGCTTGACCGGGGCAAATCCAAAAGTTTAGTCCGACCACAATGAAGCACGGGCCACTTACAGGAGTCATGCAGACCAGCTGACAGTACCTAGGATGCGTCGTAAAATGGAGGGGATGTGTTGCTGTTGAAGGCGATGCATTGTTTCCAGAGTTAGGCAACGTTGTGGATGCGTCCATGCCAAGAGCGCTGTGCGTCGGTCTGTGGTGTCGATGTGGAACCGCTGGGCTGTAGACGATGTGTTGGCACAAAGTCGCGCAGGGCCGTGGCATTGCAGACATCAGCGTTGCAATGTCCGAGACTTACGCATGAGCTATGATTCAGAGGCACTATGTCGGCACAGTTGGGGCTGCGTTGTAAGTCAAGGTTGTGACGTCGCTTAGTCGGCGAGCTGTGTCTAAGGCTTCAGTGCAGGCCACGGCAATGCATCGATATGGCAGAGAATTGCGCATGTTCCGATCGACACTTCGGTGACTATGTGTTGGTTTCTTGGGTTGTAGCACAAAACGCTCACTTTCAAGGGCCCAGGACTGTATTTGACACCACTTGGCAGAGCAGGACTTAAAGCAGAGGAACCCAGGTGCTGATAGCAAGATGCAGGTGAAGTCTTTGATATCTCTGAGACTTCAAATACAGGAGGCAAGCCCAGTAAGCCCTTGGAGAACCTTTACAGATGCAGGATGTAGAGAGTCAAGTCGAGTCCTCTTAGTCCCAGGCAAGAAGCAGCAGGCAAAGCAAGCAGCAAAGTGGCAGTCCCTCCTGGCAGCACAACCGCTTTTCTTCATGATTAAATGTCCTCAGTTCCAGAAGTGTTCTGAGTATATGGTGTCGGAGGTTCAGTACCTATTCCTATTTTAGCCTTTGAAGTAGGGAGAATTCAAAGAAAGGTCTTGAAGTGCACAAGACCCTGCAGTTTCTTTCCCTGGCTCCAGACACACTACAGGGGGGTATGCAACTTTTTTTGTGGAAATAGGCTCAGCCCTATTCAGGTGCAGGGGTCGGCACCTCCCTCTAGCTCAGAAAAACCCATCAGCCTGGTGATGGGTCACCGGGATACACAGGGCACACTCCGCTCCCTTTGTTTGTGACTGTCTAGAAGGAATGCTCAAAGCCCAACTGTCACCCAACCCAGACTTGTAATGGTTAAATTAAGAAAATGGCAACTTTCTAAAAGCCGCATTTTCAGATCTGTAATCTAAAAAACAACTTCACTAAAAGATGTGTTTTTAAATTGTGAGTCCAAAGACACCAAACTTACTCTTCCTATCTTTTCCCAATTGAAAGTTGCACTTGTAAAGTGTTACAAGACTGCTCCAATGCTAACCTATGGGAGAGATAGGCCTTGCTGTAGTGAAAATACGAATTTCAGAGTATTCATGTAAAACTGAAAAGTACGTGGCCTACCTTTTACATAGACTGCACCCTGCCCATGGGGCTACCTAGGGCCTATCTTAGGGGTGACCTATATAATAAAAGATAAGGTTTGGGTATGGCAACTAGATGAATCTAGCAAAACCAAAGGAAATGATGGACGGAGTGTTGAACATTGCAAGCACTCACCCCCAGTCAACTGATCTGGGTTTAATCCATCACCGTTCTTTAGCCCACTCTGCCACCCCAGTTCAGACATGGACATATGCAAATCAGTCTGACCCTGTGCCTCATGGGAACAGTCCAGCCCGAACTGCCAAGCCATGTCTTCCCTGGACTGGAAACAAGCGTCCTAGGACCGGTTTCTGGCATTTCAGCCGTCTTCAGCCAGGCTTGCTTGAATCCTTTGGTTTTGCTTTGTTCACCATAAGTTGGCAGGGTATGCTCAGACGTGAGTCCCTTGCTCACTTTGCCACTGCAATTTGCGGTAAAATATTACTGCAAAAACAGAGGAGCAAATGAACGCGAGCAGCTGCTGTTAGCGGTCCTCTTGATGTGGTTCAAACTGTAACTTAACGCACTATATATATATATTGCACTAAAATATTGCGCAAAATGACGTAATTGCATTTATTGTAATTTTGATGTAATTACTCAAAAGCACATTATGCACATTTCAGACGCCCCTACACGAGAAGGACTCCTCTTAGTGGAGGGAGTAGGCAAGATGAAGGACATATTCCAGTTTATTTGTAGGCAAGAGAGGTAATCGAACTTTATATGTTCTCTAATAATGTGAGCGATATTATCCCCCAGAGTTCTGGACGTAGACCACCATATTGTACGTATGCAGCGATATAAGCAGTTTCCCAGAAGGGAAGCTTAGGGCATACTTTGAGTGATACTGTCACACTCTGCATGCAAGTGGTTGTAGTGTTAGAGCAAATAGAATGGGGAGTGGGGGCACAACCGTGTCTGATACCCTACATGTCATTGGGTCAGTGATTTGTCAATTGAGGCTATTGCATCCAGTGGGGGCGGTTATAGCCGATTAATTCAGCTTAAAAAATGGTGTGGCATTCCTATTCAATAGAGCGCAGTAAGTAGAAATTTCCACATCAATGAATCGAAGGCCTCTGCTCCGTCTGGGTGTTTTTGCTGCTGCTTCCGGATCTGGGATAAGTTCTGAAATGAGTGTGAATTTCATTTGCAGATTATGTGACTTGGATCTTGCAGAAATAAATCCAGATTGCATGGGTAGGACCATGAAAAATCTGCTTGCCACTATTTTAGCCAGTATATTGACATTGGTGATATTAATAGTCTGTAGGATTTGCAGAAATTTGGTGGCTTGCGAAGCATTACTAAAAGAAGTCGCTCATGGAGGTGGGATGTGAGTAAATGTGAGGCTAGTATGTGGCTGTAACTGTCTCTTCTGAATTTCAAGGTGCCAATCTCGCAGCCACATGACTGCAATGCTATCTATTCCAGTGTTAAGTGCCTTTTTGGATGGGGTTCAGATGCTTAGAAGTGTGCGTAAAATTCAGTGATTGTTTTTTTTTGTAAAACATTTTTATTGGCATTTATAAACAATTATACACGCAGGCACAGGCGATAGCGCCATTATCATAGAGGCTTACATATCAGGAGCGCCCAGTCACAGCCCTTTCGGTCTCTCAGTCTCGTGGGCCCTCAGGCCACTCGCCTCTACCCTGAGTGGGGCTGCAGGTATGTGTCCGGGACCAGCCTCTGGGTATGCCCTACTGGAGCGCGCAGTGATCGCCTCGCCGCTTGGGTGCCATGCAATGTGATTGAACCCCTGTAAGGGGTGTCGTAGAGGCTATAGGGTTGTAGCCATTAGCTAACCGTTAACTAACTGGGGACAGAGTGCGTAAAATTCAGTGATGGCCTGAATAATGCTCATGGTGTCATGGCATAGTTAGCCATCGTCTAGAGTTTTTTGGCAATGTTACTATTGACCCACAGGTATTTGAGCACATTAGCCAGGACCTCACCTGGGCTCACTATCACCCCAATATATTGCGTTGTTGCTCGCCTATTTAGGTATTTAACCTCATGTTCCTCTGTCTTGTTCTATTTCGTGGTTTCTTTTCTTGAATGGCAGCTAATAGAGAAAGGTCAGACTTTCTTTTGTTTCAAGTCTATTTCACGTATCTCTTGCTCCAGCTTCATAATGTGTGCCCTGAGCGTTTTAAGGACCCTATTTTGCTTCGCTATACAGGCACCTCTCGCCAACACTTTGAAAGTTTCCCATATGGTGTACATGCGGTCTACTGTACCAACATTATTGATGAAGTATTCCTTTATTTCTACTCTAATTTCTTCCCTGAATATTGCATCTGTCAATGCACCACATTGAAACTTGGAAAGGGGGAGTAGGGAGGAGAGGTGATCCAAGCTCAGGAAAACATGTGAATGTTCTGAGAGTTTTCACTTGGTGTTTTACAGATTTCATCCAAGCATTGACATCCTTAATGCTCAGGCGGTAGTCCAAACTTAACCAGGAGCCATGCCCCGAGGACACAAATGTATCTTCACCCCCACTGGGTACCTATTTCTTCCAAGGTTTCACCGATCATGAAGTGCTGGGCAGCTGCCCTCTTGTTTCTCCCTGCATTGTAGTATTTAAAGCAGTATCAAAGTACCCCCACCCCCTATTATTCTCTGTGGCGGAAGAGTGAGTACCATATTCCATATTTCAACAAAGAAACTTGGGTCATCCATATTTGGGATGAACACATTAACTCTCGTATGTTTCCCATATATAGCTCCTTGCACAGTGGCAAGTCTTCTTTATTTGAGTGTCATTTCATAGTGTGTATGAAAACTTTAAATAACTCCAAGGCGCGACCCCAAGGAGTTCAGATTGTTCATAGTATTGATCCAAACAGTGCTACTCGTCTATGCTAATTATATTTGTTTTTCCATATGGTGTCTTGGTCTAGGTGTGGTGTATCGGAGAATATATGTCTGTTTCGTATGACAAACGGTGCACAGTGGAGCAAATCAACAAGTTTTTTGAAGTGCTAGAGGCTGTGCTATTTGAAATCACGCAGCTACGCGCGTCTGCCAATGTTCCCAAATGTTCACCACGCGTGATCACCGTTTTGATGACGACACTGGCAAAGCTGGCATCCCGCAGTCAGGACCTGATTCCCAGGTACGATCTCCATCAGCACTTTAAACTGAATTCATGTAGTTGAAGGGGCACAGGGTGGTACAGTCTCCAACCATCAGTGTAAAGCAAAGCATTTGGAAGAGTAGATTTTGATGTGAGTCACGTGTCGCTTCGACGCTTGCCTTTTCTTTTTAGAATGTTTACAAATTAACATGATTTTGTGGGATGTGCTGGAAACAGTCATCCTGTGTGCTGCATAATGCAGAACACATAGAAAGAGGAAATAACCAGGAGAAATAAAGACATTTCTCCTTGTTACGCCTCACCTCGGTAGGCGTTAGGATTGGAGGCTTCACCCAGGTTTACATGCTCTTGTACATCTGGGGCAGCTTCAAAGTCCATGGGTGTTGTGTGGGAAAACCCACTGCAACACCCATGGAACGCCTCCCGAGTGCAGAGTAAGGCAACGCAGCGCTTTGCACTGCCTTGCCTTACTGCATATCTACGAGGCCATTCAGAGCCATGCATAGTGGCTTTGTGTAGCCTCATAGATATAATTTAGTAATCGGCGCTGCCGGAGTGTCGTAAAAAGTGACTCTCCGGCGGCGCAGGCCTCGTAAATAAGCCCCTCAGTGTTTAGCAGTCTTTCCACAATCAATCTCCTCTATTTTTGTCAATGTGCAAAAATCTTTCTGTATTATCGACTTGTATAATATAATATGTTCTGCCCGTTTTCTGTTGCACAAGAAGCAAGATTCACACATTTTATATCCCTTCTATTTGAACAGAGACTTGGATGGAGCCTAGTAGTTCTCATGATCCCTACGTTAATCTTATGAGCCCAAATAGCACACAAACGGCCAACATGACATTTAGCACATAATAATGTTTCAACCAAAGCAAACCTTGGTCCCAAACTAAAATAGTATTTATATTTGCATGTGTGCTTTTGTGAAAATTCTCAAAGCAGGTTTGTCTCTACAGGGTTTCACTGTATCTATCTAAGATGAGATCCTGTGTCCAGAGTAAAGCCATGATCTCCCTGTATGGTGAGGAAGACAGCGAAGAGATCTGCATCCGTGCCACAGAGCTCATGAACTTGTTGAAAATGCCCAGTGTTGCCCAGTTTGCTCTCACGCCCTCTGCAGAGGTTGCTAGTCCGGGGTTTCATCAAGATACCAGTGTCTCCCTTTCTCTTGCCATGAGGACATCCAGCCGGCTGTTGCAGCGAGAAACCAACTATGTTCCAGGATGAAAGTGGACTCCTATCTGTGTGTTTGCACACAGTGTACCATTATCAAAACTGTATTTTGGTCAGACCTAAATTGGAGATGGTGTATTTACCTTATTTGGTCACGGCACCAGAAAAGTCTTCATTAGACGAGGGATGGCCCTGAACATCACAGAGAGCACTTTATTTGTAAAGGGAAACAATTTAGGAGCACATTTGTGTTTTAGCACATTGATATATGTGCTACGGGTCAGATGAAATCCTTGATCATGCCAGGACTGATTTTCCAATAATTGTGATTTTTATACATTTATACCAAGGCTAAGCAACTTTGCATTGCTAACTTGGGGGCTTGGTCTTGTGACGAACCTTTGTATGATTCACTGCTTATCTGCTGTTGTGAAGTGTGTTCTACCATACACTTGAGGACAACTGCGGATGTCTAGGGTTGCACAAGTGTTAGCTTAGCAGATATTCAACTAGTCTTTTTTTCAGCTCAGAGAGATTAACTCAACTGCCACCTCTTCTTCAGTAGCCAAACCACCAGTCCATGTTGCTTCATGTTGCCAACATTGTTTCTTAATACAACAAAGACCAATATTTTGTCTGACAAAATTTGTTGATCCACTTTATTTTTTTCTACTAAGAAAAAATTATTAACTCAGCATTAACTTAACTTATTTTTTTTCTTGGGAGATATATCTGTAAATGATATACAAAAATAACCAACAGTATTAAGATTGCTGTTAGCCATCGATGAAAATCAGGTTGTTCGTTCATTTTGTGGCGTAGTGGGCAAAAGAACGATAGATTTAACCCAGATCTTTTGACTAGGGGAGAATGTTTGCATTGTCTGCATTCCGTCCATCATTTGTTTGCTGTAATACTTTTCGCCCTAAGTGCGCCAGGTATGCCCAGACGTGGGTCCTGGGCTCACAGTGACACTGGAATCAAGCTATCCTGGCTGAAGTGGTGTGAAACCCTGAAACCGGTCCCAGGATGCTTGTTTCCGGTCCAGGGAGGACCTGGCCTGGCAGTTCGGTCTGGACTGTTCCCATGGGGCACAGGGTCAAGACTGATTTGCATATGGCTGGGTCCAAACTGGGGTGGCGTAGTGGGCAAAAGCACAATGGATTTAACCCAGATCTTTTGACTGGGGGAGAATGTTTGCATTGTCAGCATTCCGCCCATCATTTGTTTGCTGTTCATTCATTTTTATGCAGTTGACACGTCAGAGGATTCCACCAATGTTATTGAAGGCCAAAAGTATACATGATCACTTAACTGTTTTATATTTCTGTGTTACAGACTTCAGTCCAGGCTCTAATAATTTGAGATGTTTGTTGGGCAGGTGAGTCTTTTGGTCAGGTGGACCATTGAATGTTGTTTTATGCCTTGCAGTTCGCAGGACCACCGCTAGCATATACTAGTGATAATGATATCTATATCTAACTGTGCACTGTTGTTTGGTGTGGATGACGTATCAACGACTTCAGAGACCATGGATGATACTGTCATAAATGATGTTTCTGGAGTACTTTGTCCTTTGCTGCAGTGCAGCCCGTTGCCTTAGTAGTCCTTAAAGTCGCTGAACTCTAGCCTTTCTGCAGAGAATTGGGATAAGGACAGCTCCTTATTGCTTTCCCATTCAGGCTTAATCAATACCTTTCTGCTTATGTGACCTTCAATCTATGAGAGCACACCTTGCAGAAAAATAATCTTTTTATTTTTTTAAATAATGCACCCTCGGGTATTGATTTTCATGGAGCGGCCAATTCTCGCATTAGGTTTATGAATGTGGTCATTAGGCTATGTGCTACCATGTGCCCTTCTGCTTATTCACAATGTCATAGGTGACTGTTTAGAAAGAAATACCATTACATGGCTAAAATTGTTTAAGTACCTTTTTCACTGATGAAAACCTTGTGTTAAGATGGGCTATGTAGAAAAATGGCAGTGCTTTAAACCTGGAAGTGTGTATGTGTCTGTCTCAGATTAGCCCCAGGTCCTTAACCTGATCAGATGCCAAGTTTCTGTAATTAATATTTTACTGCCTTTGAACGAGTTAAGCCAGGGTTTTTCCCCTCTGAGCGCTGCTGTAGCTTGGCTGAAATAGCCTTGATTTTGTTTATTTATATTTCACCTGTTACTATTGACATTTTGAAAATATACTATTATAAAGGTGGAAATTACGACCCTATGAGCCCAAAACTGTGATTTCTTTTTTTTGGTTCACTTAAATTCTTTTTAGTAACGTATGATGTGTTGTCTTTTTTTTCCCCGTAGTTTTATATAGCGTAAACTTGACCCGAATTATGAGGTATCAGAGCGCTTTATATGAGCACCAGTTGCGTTACACAAGGACCAAGTAATTTTCGTTAGTCACGGGGAGATTAAGTGATTTGCCCAGAATCACAGGATGTTCAGTATCATTGCCGACACTCGAACCCGGTTCCTCCAGATTTGAGATCGACCGCCCTAGCCGTTAGGCTACATCCTCGCCCTGAGTGTTACTGTTTTAATATGGGTAAGGATTTACCAGGGCTTCCGTTGAACATAACGTCTTAAAGTCACTTGTGAATAAGCTACAATCAACCTAAAGAACAAGTTGCTTCGGTTTTGTAATGTTCTTTTTGGTGAATACTGTACCCAGCCAGGTGCACGGGTCCAGCCCTCCTGGACTTACATGTGACCAGTCCTCTAACTAGTCATGGCCCTTGTGGATCTGGTTCCAGCGCCTCTAGGCACCCGTCCGTTTTTTCTTGCTTCTTCGCCTTCTGTCTTTCTCCCCATGTGACCTTGTAATTGTTTCCTCTGCTGTGCCTCTCACTTGCCACCTCTGTTCTATACATCTCATTCACTCTGTACCTCTGTTTTGTCTGACTTTGCCTGTTTTTGTGCCTTTGTTGTGCTTGCTGTCTTTCATTCACTTTTGTGCCTCTGTTTTGTTTGCTTTTGCCCGTTCTTGGGCCTCTGTTTTGTCTGATTTTGTCCCTTGTGCTGCTGTTTTGCCGTCATGTTCTCCTGCTTTGCGTTCGGCAGCCACGATGGCGGACATGACTTGCTGAGGCTCCCGACTCGGGCGCCTATGTCGAGGTCCTGAGAGCATCACCGGGACTGCTAGCCGGTCACAGATCCGGCGGAACCTGCACGGCTGGGGGAGCGGTGCCATCGGAGGCTCGTAGACGCCGGAGAAGTCGATTCCGGACGGAGCTGCGAGGCGGGCAGCTTCCTACGCCGCGATTTTCCAAGATGGCGCCGGCGGCTCAGTAAACAGCCCGCCGGCGATCCGAAGACACAGCAGTGAGCGCGAGTGAGCCGCATCTGCCCGCGGCGGAGCCCGGACCCCTCGAACCTCGGACGACTCGACTGGAGTGCGGGGGCGAGCCGGCCCCCCCCTTGTACAATTGGTTGCATTCGGGGACTGGGAGTGGACCTGGCCGCCTCCCCTCCCCCACCTCCTTGTTCCCCCCGCCGGACGGCTGGGAGGCTCACTGTTTCTGAGACCAAGGGGGCAGAGAGGCGGCGCTACTCATCGGCGGGGGCCCTGAGCCCTGAACTTGCCCATGTGGGGGCGAGAGGAGTTGTCTGGCCTCCGCATGGCCATCTGAGCGGCTTGGCGGCCTGCGGTGGGAGTTCCTGCCTTGTGAGGAGTTGCGGTGGCAGGGCCCCCCCCCCCGAGCGAGGACGCGACGGAGTACCCCCGAGACGTTGCAGGTACACGGGGTGAAGGGTGCGTGGTGTGGGGACGAAGGAGACCGTGCCCATTGTGACCTTAAACTTTGCTGCCAGCCGGGCGCACCCCCCTGCCTGACCTCGACGAGCCCGCTTGCACGTGGCGTGGCCTCGCTACATTCCCTCCACAGGGGCCCATAACCCACGAGGACGGCAACTGTCCACTATATCCGTGCCCCCATCGTGTATCTGGCTCGGAGACGCCATAGTGGAGGAGTGACTCGGCGACCAGAACGCTCCGCCTGGCTCAGCGGACACTGCCCCATACCTGGACCCCTGGGTGAACAAGAGTATCCAGTTCCTGTCCGGGACTCCTTTCCCCTCCCCTCCTCCCTTTGCTGGGGGACCACACTTACGCCGGGTGCCTCTCCCCACCTCCTACACCCGATACGGCGCCGAGGCCAGCGGGACCTGCGGAGCTCGCCCGGGGAAGGGCCCACCTCCCTAGAGCCACTCTACCATGGGGAAACCACGATCCACACAACAATGTGCGGTGCCAGAGACTGCCCCGGAAAAGATGCCAAAAACTTCTACTTGGTCCCCCAATACCACGCCTTCGTCGGATCTCTCCATTTCGGACAAACTAGATAAAGTCCTCGCAGCCATTGAACTCTCCCGGATCTCGATGGAGGAACGACTCGGCACGTTGACGATGGAAGTCAATTTGCTCCGGGATGATCACCGCAAGCTGGCGGATCGGGTGCGGGCAGAGGAACTGACATTGGAGGAAATACAGCCCGCACTGAAAGAACAACAGGCGACACTCCAGGGAGTCCTCACTCGCTTGTCTGCAGTGGAGGAACGGGCACAGGACTTGGAAGGCCGCTCGAGACGCTGTAATATTCGGGTGGTGGGGCTGCCGGAGGGGATCGAAGGAGCGAACCCCATAGACTACATGGACACTTGGCTCAAATCCTTTACCCCAACGGCGGACCGTACAGCGTTTTTCTCGATTGAACGAGCCCACAGGGTGCCGGCCCGGAAACCCATCCCTGGAGCGCCCCCTCGACCACTGCTCGCTAAATTCCTGCATTTTCGCGATCGTGACGCGGTACTTCGAGCGGCACGACAGGCGGCGCCACTCCGAATAGAGGACAAGCAGGTAATGATTTTCCCGGACTATGCTCGAGCGGTGCAACAGCAGCGATCCACTTTTCTGGACGTAAAGCGGAGACTGCGGGATAACAACATGCAGTATGCTTTACTCTATCCAGCTCGCCTCAAGGTTCTCTACAAGGGCTCTTCAGTCTTTTTCACGACCGCCGAGGCGGCGCGCGATTGGGCGGATCAGCACTGCACACGGACGCCCGATGCCCACCCCAGAAACGGCTCGCCCTATAACACGTTCCGAGCCAAAAAGCGCCCCATGAAGCCTCGTCACACGGAGAGGAAAGTAGTTTCTGGCGCCCACGACTCGCCGGACCTGGAGCAGATCATGAAGGAGAGGCGGGGGGCGCTGCAGGCGGTCATTGATCTCCGATCCACCCAACATACCGACTCCATTGATCGCCCTCCACACATCTTCTCCTCAGAGGGTGAAAATGACAGTGATGACACCGCATCGGGGATGGGCTCCGTGATGCCCTCTGGGGTCACTCCACAAACGGCAGAAGGACTGTTGGATGGACAGGCGTGTCCCTCCCCACCATGAGGCACCCAAGAACGCTAGACTGTCTACGTTGTATCCTTACGAGTAATAGTCAATATACACCCACCATCACAAATGTCGAGCTTGGCACATCCCTAGTGACGCGTAATGATCCTTCTCCCATGCCTACTAGACGCATCGGCGCGCAGCTTCAGGTCGCCACCCCCCAACATATAGAACAGGTTCATTCTCCCGGCGTTACAGGGAGAAGTTTGGACACACCGTCTCTCGGACGATGAGTCCTTTGCATTGGGACTGTTTCCCGTTCCCCAGCATACCGTTTATTTCCCAGTTCTTACACATCCCACACGTCATGGCACCCTACACTTGCAAGACCAAGCGCCCCAGCAGCCGGGATCACTGGTCCGTTATTCAGCAGCAGCGCAGCGCACCCCTAGGCCCCCACACACCGACCACTCGGGTCGGCATCTCCCTTGGCCTGCACACTGGCGCGGAGGACGAGTGTAGCAGATGTTAACATACTAACGTTAAATGCGCGCGGTCTTCACACTCCCCGCAAGCGTTATGCGACCTATGCCTATGCGAAGCGCCAGGCGGCCTCCATACTTCTAGTGCAAGAAACCCATTTGAATGCAACAGAGGTGGGCAGGGTACAGGCGAAATGGCGGGGCCTCGTCTGCGCTACAACCTATTCATCATTTGCCCGCGGCGCGATGATCTGGGTTCGACCGGGTACTCCCTTCCAGGAGCTCCAGCGGGTGGTAGATGGGGAGGGTAGGTTTGTCCTGTTGAAGGGCCTGCTCGACGGCCAGACCGTCCTACTGGGAAGCATATACGCTCCGAATGTTGACCAGGATAAGTTTTGGGACAGACTCACAAAAATCCTAGCCCAATTCACACATGTACCTTGGATACTCGGGGGAGATTACAATTGTATCCTGGATCCCAGATTAGATCGCTCCTTCCCTCCATTGCCACGTTCCCCTACTTACAGACAAATCGATAGATTTAAGGCATGGGTAGCGCACTGGTCACTCACAGATGCATGGCGATTGCACCACCCTCATACGCGCATGTACTCCTTCTACTCTGCTCCTCACAATCTCCGAGTCAGGCTAGACCGGTTCTTATGCACGGCAGCGGTGCTCCCTCAGGTCCGTCACACAGACTACCTGGGTAGAGTCATATCCGACCATGATGCGCATGTGCTGAGTCTTCAATGGAGACCCCCACACCCCCCTGCCCCAACATGGCGCCTTCCACGCGATTGTCTGGTGGACCCGGTCTTCACACACAAACAAGAGTGTAGTATCAGAGAATACTTTGCCCGAAACGCGGGGTCAGCATCCTCCACCCTGATGGAGTGGGACAGTTTTAATGTGGTGGCCAGGGGAGACTGCATTCAACAGCGCGTCGGGTGAAGCGTACCCTGGAACAGGCCCTCGATAAGGCTGAGAAACGGCTTGCTAACGCCACAAAACTCACTGATCAATCGGTGGCAGTGGTGACGCAGCTTGCCCATGCCAAATCGGAATATCAGGTAGCGTGCGCGGATATGCGGCGATACAACTTTCGGGCATATGCGACTCGAATGCACAAAGACCGTGACAAGACGGGCTCGCTGCTGGCGTGGCTGGCTAAACAAGACACGGAGATGCGACCCATCACGTCCATAACTACGCAGCACGGCGTCTTGGTACACTCCCAGGACGAGATTCTTCAAGAATTCCGTCAATATTACTCGGAGGTCTATGATAGCCCCCGAGAGTGGAGTCAAGGGACGATCGATCGCTTCCTTGACCCTCTCCCTCTCCCTCGGATATCTGCTGCAGAGAAAACTGACCTGGACACGGCAATACATACCTCGGAGATCACACATGCCATACGTACATTGGCTCGACACAAAGCCCCGGGCTTGGACGGGTTCCCGCTAGAATACTATGCCACCTTCGCTTCGCTGCTGACCCCCCGTCTATCGATGGTACTGGACACAGCACTGCGCGCGGGCGAATTGCCCAGATCCATGAGAGAATCGGTAATTGTCACTTTCCCGAAGCCCAACCGCGATCCACAGCTGTTGGCTTCTTATCGGCCTATAACGCTCCTCACAGCCGACTGTAAAATTTTGGGGAAAATATTGGCAGAAAGATACTCCCGGGTGATACGTCCATTAGTACACATTGACCAATGTGGATTTGTTCCGGGCAGGAACACCTCCCAGAACATACGACGTCTGTTCCATATCCAGGATCAGATTGGTGACCGCTACCCCAGAGCGGCGTGTCTGATCTTGGACCTCGAGAAGGCCTTCGACACCCTGACGTGGCAGTACCTGTTCTCGGTTCTCCAGCGTGCTGGCCTCGGCCCCAAGCTAGTAGCCTACACCCGCCTTCTGTACACTAAACTCACTTCCCGAATCCGCATTGGGCGTCGTATGTCTATGGCATTCACAATACACAGGGGTACCAGACAGGGCTGCCCCCTCTCGCCCCTATTATTCGCGCTGGCTGTAGAGCCCCTGGCTGTCCGTCTCCGTGGGGAGGGGCAGGACTGGGGCATACCGCTCGCGGACACCACACACTGTGTCTCACTGTATGCCGACGATCTCCTCCTGTACATACGGGACATCACCGCGGATCTCACCTCACTCGGGCTCACCTTGACCGAGTTTGCAGAGGCTTCAGGCTTAAAGGTGAACTGGGAGAAATCTGTAGTGTACCCCCTACACCCCGACTCTGCCCCTCGGGAGGTATGGATTGGTGATCAGAGACTCAATTGGACGGCGGAAGCCCCTCGCTATCTAGGGATTCGCCTATATCACTCACCCACTGACATCTTCAAGGGTAACTATCGTAGGACACTTGCCTCCATACGTTCCACTATCGGATTCTGGCGGAACCTTCCGCTGGCCCCGATTGGCCGCGTAGCCCTAGCGAAAATGATTTTGGTCCCGCGCCTACTCTATTATTTCACTAATCTTCCAGTGATACCACCTCGCTCTTTCTTCAAAGATTTGGACACTCTTCTTGGATCCCTAATATGGGGCAAGGGGCGACATAGAATCGCACTGGCAAAACTGAAATTACCCACAACACAAGGAGGCCTTGGAGCCCCTTCGTTCGAAGCCTATTTCCTAGCGGCGCAGCTCCAATGGCTCTCCTATTAGACAGCTGACAGGCACACGTCCGAAACATACACGACCACGGGTCGGATAACGACACCGGAATTATGCCGTCTGCTCGTGCCAGGAACCCGCCCAGCGGAGACCTTCCCCCTCCAGGTGGAGGTGGCCCGGGGATGTATCCGACGCATACACCGACTCGCACCGGACAGGCCCCCGTATTCACCGTTGCTTCCACTAGTGGGCTGGCCCAAAAACACCCAGTTCTTTACCCCCGCCCTGCTCCGGGAGTGGACATCTAGGGAGGTCACCGAGGCAGACATACTGTTCGCGGAGGGACACCTTCGGCCATTCCAGCAACTCATTGATGACTATGATCTCCCCCCAGGGCAATTCTTGAGGCATCGTCCGCTCCTCAGCCATTTCCGACCATACTATGATCTCACACTAGAAGAGCCCCCCCACACATCCAGTCCTCCACATGATACTGCGAATGGGACGGGGCCGTCATCTCACCACCTGGCTGTACAAGTCCATCTGGGAGTTAACACCCCCATCGCTGACCCCCTTACGGGCCCTTTGGGAGGAGGAGGTGGGACGGGCGTTTCACGACACTGAGTGGGAAAGGGCACTCGAATTCCCCAAAAAGGTGTCTAGGAATGCCTGTTTCAAAAACATACAATATTACATTCTGCATAGGGCCTACTTGACCCCAGCACGCCTGCAGCGTTTTATCCCGCTACGGTCTTCCTCTGCCCCCGCTGTCAGGCGCAAGACGCAGATTTTCTCCATATGTTTTGGTCGTGCCCGGATATTCAGACTTACTGGTCGACTATCCACGAGACCCTCCGAGATCTCACGGGGTTGCCTCATCTAGATACATGGGAGTACTGCGCACTGGGAATAATGGGCCGGAAGACACGGCACAAAGTGCCCATACGATTTGTCTCCTTAGCACACCTCCTGGCTAAACGATGCATAGCTATGCATTGGCGTTCCCCCACGGGCCCCCCGCTGGCGGCATGGAGGGGGGCGGTGCTCAAGTGGTCCGCGGCTGAGGAGGATGCCCTGCGAGAGGAGGAAGCGAAGGGCATACGTAAAACCCGGATTTCCCTGGAATGGGCGCTATTGATGCATCAGTTTAAACAGCCCCAGCCCCTAGCTGATCAGGGCGCGACCGCGACCATCCCTACTGTCACGCAGCCTTGCGCAACACAACCCCACTCGGATAATGCTCCCCCTAATGCCCCACGCCCACCCTAGAGTGACCACGTTCCTATCCCCGCTACTCCGGGGCCTGCACCTATGCCGTATGTCCGCCTGCATAGTCGTACCCCGACCAGGGGTTCCCACTGCGTTGTCTCACCAGTTACCTAACGGACCACATGTGAGATGGTCCGGCTGCCCTATCTCTGATAGTCCATGACTGCCCCTAGTTTACTCTCCCCCCCAGTTTACTCTCCCCCCCTCCCTGGTTTGTTTATTCATATGGCAAATACCTGTTACATTGCATATAATTGCAGTAAAGATATTTCTACATGTCAAGATGGATATCACCTGACTGGAAAAATGTACTTAATGACGCCACGCTCCAATACTGATATGTAACAACTGTACTAACAAATGCCAATAAAAACAAGTTTAAAAAAAAAAAAATGTTCTCCTGCTTTGCATCTTCCTATGCTTCCTTCTCGTCCTCGCTCCTCCGCCTCCCCTTGCACCTCTCACTCCATTTGTTCTCTGATGCCACCCACCTCAGCCCCACCCACAAACCCTGCGATGTTGCCAGAAACTACTTAATGGCGGGCACGCTGCTGGTGCGCCAAACGCAAGCCCATCTGCCCCCATCAGTGTCTGGATCACACACAGTGGCAGAAACCCTAGTCTTTTCTGACCCACCACTACCCCACTGCACTTCGTCACACCTCAACCCCGGGTGCTCGAAGCGCTCTGCTGCTGCACTGCACCACACATCACAGAGGAAGCCTTCACCAGCACCTTCTGCCACTTCGCCTGCAACACCCCACCTACAGCTCCAACACTTCCTAAGAACACACCAGAAATGCCTAGCACCTCATACACTAGAACACCTTCCAACAAACACTCGCCCGCTTCCCATACGGCGATATGGTGCGTGCTCCTTAACACCTGATGCTCAGCAAATACACCACGGAGATCTGGGACCTGCTGGACGACAATGCCCGGACATCCTGTTCCTCAGTAAAACATGGATGACCGCAGCATCGACACCAAACTTCACTGCAGCTATCCCCGCCGAATACAGGATCGTCAGTTAAGACTGCCAACACAGACCAGGAGGAGGAGTCCTCATCCTCTTCAAAGACCCCTTCAGCTGCACCTCCTCTGCAGAATACAGAGCTGAATACATGGAACCCCTCAACTTTAAACTGCAAATCACGGTCAACTTCAACCTGGACGGAACCCTCGTCTACCGGCCCTCTGGATCCCATGTCAACTTCACCAGCAACATCACTGACTTTGTCGCCCCAGAGTTATCAACTCCAGCTCCTATATCCTCCTAGGAGACCTCAGTTTCCATCTACAAGACCGGACAGACCCCCCAACTCTGCTGAAACCTTGTGCTAACCGATCCCACCTATGCTGCAGGATACTTCCTAGATCCCATCTTCACATCCCTCAACAACATCACAGTCCACACACCCCCGTCCCTCACCTGGACTGACTAGGCCAGTCAGTTTCACAATCCGCATCCATCACCTCAGAAGAACCTCTACGACGGTTCTTACGCGCCGACACTGGAACAAATTAGCTGAGGTAGACTGGACTAATGCCTTCTACAAGAACCAACCGAGCAAACATGCCACCTAGCACGCAATATCGACAACTTCAAGAAATGGATCATCGCCGACACCCTGTCCCCACAAACTATGCCACATAGTAAAAACTATAACACAGGCAGCTGGTTTAGGGAAGATCTTATAATGGCCAAATGAGACTGCAAACAACTAGAACGGAGGTGGGGAACAAGCCAGAAGGAAGTGGATAAAAGACTTGTTCAAACCCGCCCTGAGACACTGCCACCAACAAATCCAGGAAATCGATAGGAAGGCTCTAGCTGAACACCTCAACAACTGTTCCAGCAGCAGCAAAGAAATATTCATCATGGTCCAGGATTTCACTGCACTCTCAGCAGCCACTAGCAACATCAACCCAATTCAAGAACTGTGTGATGTTCTCTTGGACTTCTTCTGCAGCAAGATCACAACCACATAGAGCTACTTTGCTTCAACCCAGACCCCTTGAACCTTTCCAGAAGCCTCCCGGTGACTGACAAAGTCAAGAAAATAACCTCATGGGACACTATCATCACAGAGAAAACCACCGCAATCATGAAGACTATACACTCCGGGCCCCATAGGACCCATGCCCCTACCATAAATTTGACAAAAGATCAACCCACATGGGTCAGACCCTCACCCTCAACACCTCCATGAACAGTCAACTTTCCGGAAACGCCTTCCTGAAGAAACCCGCAGCCAAAGTCCTGGAAAAAGCCATTAACAGTTGCCTCTATGATCACATCTCCAACACCCAGCTCCTCGACTCCACACAATCGGGCTTCAGACTGAACTACAGCACTCGGACCACCCTCATTGCAGCAACAGATGTCGGCAGTATGATGCTCAAAAGAAGGAAAATCGCAGGTCTCATCCTCCTAAACCTTTCTGCAGCCTTCGAGAGTCTCCCATCCCATTCTGATTAGACAACTCCATAACAGCCATTCAAAGACACACCTTCCAGTGGATCTGCGCGTTACTCACTGGAAGAGCCCAAACAGTCAGCATGCCTCCATACTCTGTAGCAGCACGGGAACTAATTTGCGGAGTTCCTCAGGGCTTCTCACTCAGTCCGACCCTCTTCAACATATACGTGACCCTGCTGGCAAATGTCATCCGGGCTCACAACATCAACATCCTCACCTATGCAGACGAGACACAACTGATACTGTACCTCTCAGACAAAACATCCAGCACCAGGATTTTCACCTCATGATGGACTGAAATCCAACTGCCTCAAGCTGAACACAGACAAGACCGAAGTGGTGATTTTCGGGAAGGACACCTTGCGTTGGACTCCTCCTGGAGGTCGACCGATCTCTGACCTCCTCCCACGCTCAGCACGCAGCTAGAAACCTCAGAAACATTTTAGATGACAAACTGGACATAACTGTTTAAGTTAACGCAGTTGTATCATCCTGTTTTCACAACCTGAAGATGCTCAAGATGATCTTCAAGGTGCTAAACGACAGCAGGAATAAGGTCACTCAAACCCTCATCAGCAGCAGGCTGGACTAAGGGACCCGCGCCCCTATACGCAGGAATAGGTAACCAACTCACAAATAGACTCCAGACATCAAGAACGCAGAAGTCAGACTGCTTCTCAATCTACCACACTGGGCTCACAACTCACCTAAGGAAAATTCACTGGCTCCCAATACACAAGCACATACACTTCAACCTCCTCAACCACGCGTACACAGCATGACACAACACAAGTCCCCTACTTGAACAGCTGCGTACAATTCCACCACCCCTCCAGGTACCACATTTCCACTGGACTCTCAGCACATACTCCACTGATGCACAAAAGCAGATCAGGAGGTTGTGCCTTCTCATGCATTCCTAAAGCCTGGAACAACCTCCCACAACACATCAAGGCCTCTCCCTCCCTTCTTGAATCCTGCAAGAAGCTGAAGACCTGGCTCTTTAAGTAGGCCCTCTCCATGCCTACCGTACACACCTGCTACAGTATCCTCACAGGCAACAGTACGCTATAAAAACACTAGTAACATAACATAACTGGAGATAACTTACCTTTAGAATCTTCCCTATGCACTAAGTAGGATCTGTAAAACTTCATAGCTGTGCTCTAGTTCTCTACTAGGTGGCACCCTGCACCTCCGCATTGACTCTGGTCCGTCCCAGAAGCGAGCGGTGTGATAAGTGCCACTCCCACATACTGATGCAAGTTTCTTGCTTGACTCGACCCACACCCCCAATGCAGAGCACAAAATAATTGGAGGTACCAATGTGCAGATCTCGGATTTGGGGCCTTTGTAGATGGTAAAAGGAGACCACTCCACAGAACAAGGAGGTGTGAGGATGGGAGGAATCCGCGTTCGAGTATCGACCAGAAACAACATTACCCAAGGTATATAACTTGTTCTTCTGATAGCTGTGTCTAACAGCAGATTCCTCATCTTTAGATTAGATACCAAAGAAGTACCTCCCAAGGTGGAGGGTCTTTGGAGTGGGCTCAGGCCAAAAAGTCCTACAGGACCAAACAGGCGAAATGCCTTTTCCCTTGCTCTCAAAGTAGTAGTGCTTTGTCAAAGTGTGCTCATATGCCCATGTCATGGCCTGACCGATGTCGAGAACAGGCACTGTACTAAAGCAGTGGTAGCAACTTAGGCCCTGGCAGAATGAGCCCTTAGTCCTTCTGTGGGCTGCTTCTTGACTAGTGCAAAACTGATCTTGATGCAGAGGACTATTCACATGACAAAGTCCTTTTTTTGCCCCCAATGGCCACACAAAAAGCTTGATTGTTCACCTAATGGTCTTTGGTGTGATTGATGTCAAAAGCTTAAAGCTTTTTTGGAGCAAAGAATGTTTGCTCGGCATGAAAAAAAGCCATTACTTTGGGCAAGAAGGGCACCCTGGTCCTTAGTACCAATTTGTTCGGATAAAAGAAAGTGTAGAGCAGTTGAGGCAATAAAGCCTGGAACTAACGCAACAAGCGGAAATGATTGCGATGAGGTAAACACTTTAATGCCAAAAGACAACGAGCAGCTGTGTATTGGCTTGAAGGGAGTACAAATGAGAAAAGTATGGACCAAATTTAGGTTCCCCTGTGGCATCGCAAATAATTTAGGAGGGAACATGCATGTTGAAACTGCATCACAACAGGTGATTTCAAAAATGATTGTTGGTCTGGAAAACGCAGAAAAGCCTAAGGCTGGTCAAAATAACCATTAATAGTGCCCACTACAAGGCCTTGCCGAGCCAATGACAAAACATACAACAAAATATCCAACAGCTTGGCGTGTACAGGGTCTGTATTGCGGTCGCCACCCCAGGCCACAAATTTATCCTACGCTCGCCGTAAATAGAATTTGTGGAAGGATTCCTGGCAGGATGACGTCCACTTCATTTGACAGATCGAACGTGGTCAACTGTTGGTGCACAATCTCCATGCATGGAGGTGTAGATTGTAAACGTTTGGGTCGAGAACCCTACTCTGCTGCTGTGACAGATTTTCCTAAATGTGTAGCCTGATCAGAAAGCAGATGCACATGCTTGGAAACTCCGGGTACCATAGGATGATTTGGTCCCGGCTGTTCGTGATCTTCAGACCTCAGGGTAGGAAAGGCAGAGGCGGGAAGGCATAAAAGAGTCCTGTACACCACCCCATTCAAAAGGAATCCTTTACGGAGGACCTCGATTGGGACTCCAGCGGTCAAATGTTTGGCTGCTGCGGATTCTCAGCAGTGGCTAAAAGATCAAACCAGGGTTCTCCCCATTGTTGAAAGACAGCCTATACAACCTTGGGGTAAGTTCCCACTAATAATCCACCAGGTACTGCTGGCTGAGCTTGTCTGCCCGGTCATTCAATGATCCTGTTAGGTGGTTTATTATCAGGGAGATGCCCTGATGGTCCAACCACCTCCACAGTCATAAGGTCTCCTGGCACAGGATCCACTCTACCCTGTTTGTTGCAGTACATGACGCTGGTGGAGTCCGTGAGGCCCTGTACCAGCCTCCCCTTGATGGACGGTAGAATGGCCTTCAATATCAGGCAGAAGGCCCGGAACTCTAACTAATAGATATAAAGGCGTTGTTCCGCTGGAGACCAGAGTCCTCTGATCTCCACCTCTCACAGATGACCTCCCCAACTCCACAGTAATGCATCTGTCACCACTGTCAATCTTGTTGGTAAGATGTAATGATCTGCTGCTGGTCAGTTTGTGGTCAAGCAGTCACCACTTCAGATATTGTAAAGTGTCGTCGGAAACCTGGATGACACCTGACAGGTTTCTTATGTGCTGGGCCCACTAAGACGTTAGATCCCACTGCAGAATCCGCATATGCCACCTGCCAAAGTGGAAAAGCAGGATGCATGAGGCCAAGAGGCCTTAGAGTTGCTCTACAGTACTGAGGCTGAAACATTGGGATCATAGCCAAAATGTGCTTGACTTGTTGCACTTGTAAAAGGAAATCTGTACAGAGGTGTTGGGTGTTACTTTGGCTCGTTGATCGAGAATGCCATTGATGTCAAGGGGTTAGCCGTTGTCTGGAGATGGATTACGATGGACTGTGGCGAGCCCGCCTTCAACAGCCAGTCGTTGAGGTTGGGGAATACCGGTATCCCCAACTTGCAAAGATGAGAGATGACCACCATCACTTTTATGAACACCCAAGCCGCGCTACTATTTGTGAAGAGCAGGAGGGCAAACTGAAAATTGTCTTGCCAACCTTGTACTGCAAGTAACATCTGTGGGACTGAAGGGCAGACACATGAAAGTAAGCATCCTGCAGGGCCAAGGTTACAATCCAGTCATCTGGATCCAGGGCAGACAGAGCCTGTGCAGTGTGAGCATTTTGAATTTGCCCTCTAAATGCCTCCTTGCAGAAGCACAAGGATGTAACATAAAAAGGACAAAGACCTCCATCTTTCATCTGGCACAAGGAAATCGCAGGAGTAACAACCTGACACGGTTTCCTAGGCTGGTGCCTTCTCAGTGGTCCCTTTGGACAGTACAGCTCTCACCTCCTTGGAGTAGAATTGCTAGGTCCTCCTCTAAGAGCCGCTCTGATGTGGGAGAAATCTATGGTGGGTCAGAAAGAAATGGAAGAGCATAGCCCTGTTAGACAATCTGGAGGACCAATTTGTTGGATGTGGTGCCTACCACTCAGGGAGAAACTGTTGGTTCATGCCTCCCACAGAGTGGTTTTGCGCAAATATGGGCAAACTTAAGCAGCTTGGAGGCTGATGTTATAGGGAAGCTGGACTTGGCAGTTCGTGCCACTTTGACCTGCGCGCTGCCTGTCCGATCCTCTTCTCTGGCCACAAAAGGGCTGAGGAAACTACAGTGGGGATTGAGGTCCCTAGCGTTTCCTATACTCCAGGCCTATTAAATAACATCAGAGGGACCAAAACTGATGGCTTTCTTTTGAAGGGCTCCAGCGTGAAATAAGCTTTTTTTTTTTTTTGCCAAAAGGGCTGGATATATCGTAAGGCATATCCTTAACAGATGCCTGCACATCTTCAGAAACGCCTGTGGATCTCATCCGTGCATGGTGACGTAGCACCATGCTAGTGCTGACTGCTCACCTCAAACAATCTGTAGTATCTGGACCAGGCTGAACCACGAATTTGGCTACATTCTGACCATTCTGAATGGTGTATCCCTAGGAGGATCTAAACCTTTCCAGGAGGGAGTGCCATCAAGATCTTGCAAGTCATGTCCCAAAGGGAGTGCATGCAACGGCATAGTAAGCAAACTGTGTTGGCAGAACTCAGTATGGCGGAAGAAAACATTTGTTTCCCAAATGCCTAAATCCTTTTTGACTTCCTTTCGGGGTGTGGGCGTGGGGAACAAATTAGGAGTCATCTTGGTGGTGAAAGCTAGGACCACCAAACTCCCAGGAATAGTATACTGCATTAGAAAATCAGGGTGTCCAGACCTCGATCTGTGCATCTGGCTACCGACCTGTTCACACATTGAATACAAGAAAGAACACAGAAGAAGCCGGCCCAAGCTAACTCCCTGCAACTCTAACTCAGTGAGGCAGCAGCCAACTCGGCCTCGACAAAGAACAGTCTAGCCATAACTCCGGCAATGCAAGAACTTCCGCTACATAAAAACAACTCTCACTGGGACGCGTTTAGACTCTACGATCTCAATGACCTCACCAATATCCTAGCAATGACCAAACTCAACAACCACTTTAACAACCCTATACCCTCTAATTGTTTACCGCACCTCTTCCATATCATCGCACCACTCTGGACCAAAATCATCAATACCTCTCTTTCACAAGCCCACATCCCAGACTGCCTAAAAACAGGCCAAGTCACCCCTATCCTGAAAATACCAACAGCAGATAACTCCGACCCCAACAATTTTCGTCCAATAACCAACATTCCTATGCAAGCTAAGGTCCTGGAAAAATGTGTGCAGCAACAACTAAACCAACACATCTTGCACTTCAATCTTCTGAACACTCACCAATCGGGCTTCAGACCTGGACATAGCACAGAAACAGCCATACTACACATTGTAGATGATGCCCTTCAAGCTCTTGACCACAACAAAACATGCCTGTTAGTCCTACTTGACCTCTCATCGGCCTTCGATACGGTTAATCATGACAAACTACTAAGAAGACTAGAAAAGGATGGTTTTTTGGGTAAAGTCCTTCAGTGGTTCAAATCCTTCCTGGAAAACAGAACGCAATCATACATGATCAACAACAATCTCTCCGTTTCCTCCCTGAACTTGCTGGGAGTTCCTCAGGGCTCCACGCTATCTCCCATGTTATTCAACCTATACGTTGAACCTCTCACCGAGTTACTACAGCAGGAGAACATCTCCTTCCACATGTATGCGGATGACACTCAACTGTACATCAAGATCTCCTCGATCGAAGAAATAAAGTTAATGAACCTAACTTCCTCAAGCTTAACTCTAAAAAAACAGTTTCTCCTAATCCCCCCCCCCCCCCCCTAAGAACTCCACGGAGACAAAGGAATGGATCAAAATTATCACTGCATTGAAATGCACGCCAACTGTAGTAGACTCCTCCTTATCACTAGGTATCACGCAAGATAAGAACCTCAACATGCAACATCACATCAAGTCACTGACTAAAAATGCCCGCTTCCACCTCAGTTATCTCAGAAAAATTAAACCTTTTCTTGAGATTTCCGACCTCAAATCCGCAGTCCAGTCCTTAATTATCTCAAGGCTTGAATACGGCTGCACCACCCTCGCTGGACTTCCCAAAATCTCTACCGCACTGCTAAAAGCCTGTCTCAATGCAGCAGCAAGACTCATAACAGGGTCTAGGAAATTTGACCACATATCACCACATCTGAGAGCTCTCAACTGGTTACCCTACAAAGCCCGAATCCAGCTAAAAATAGCTTGCATCACACACACAAGGCGTTACACCACAACAGCCCCCAGTACCTAGCCCAAAAACTCACCTTATCTGGAGGATACAGACATTCAAGGAGTTCAAACAATTTACTTCTGAAACCCTCAAGTTTCAAAAAGTCTAAAACTTCCAACAGAGCTTTCTCCGGGGCTGCGCCAAGGATATGGAACTCTCTTCCACCATTCATCAGAAAAACCTCCGCTACACCTCTCTTCAAAAAGCAAGCAAAAACTTACCTGATGAGCAAATTCCTACTTTAATTCTGCACAATCCTGACCCTGGAACCTCAACCACTAACTACCTCTACTGTGGGTTCCCTGCAAGGAATTATAACCTACACGAGCTTGAACTATATCGTAAGGCTCAGAGCATTGCTTCCCAATGCTGACACGTAAAGTGTAAACCGACACGAATGCTGAATGTTTTACTACTTGAACTATTCATTTCATTGTTGTTACTCCTTGTTTCTTTCGGAGTATGTCTTTTTATATGCTATGTTCTCCTTTGAAAGTATTCACCGTTTGCCTTCTGTAAAGCGCTCTGATACCCTTACCTGGGTCTGGTTTGCGCTCTATAAAACTTAAAAAATAAAATAAATAAAATAAGCGGTAGAACTTCAGTAAGTGCATTTGTTTTAACTTCCAGAGAAGGTAGTTGTAGGTCCAGGACCTCGGTTACATGTCTGAGGATTACTGTAAAGGAAGCACTCTCTTCTGTTGGTGGTCAAATAGGGAAGCCAAACCTGTATCAGTTGAAGTATCAATTCCCACTGGCCTCCTACAAATCCATGTATAAATTGTCATCGTAATGTGGGGGTAAATCATTCTCCTCTTTACCATTGTCATCGCCGAAACTCTGGTCAGATTCGGAACCGAAACACTGATGGAGCATTTGAGGATGGATCCATGGTAGAAAGTGTTTTATCTGAATCAGCCTATATAGGAACTGGGTCGCCGGGAGTGGCATCGGAGCTTGACTTTATTTGGGGTCAAGACTGACTATAACAGGTCTTAGAGCCGGAATGGAAGTTTGCATCAGAGTCGGGGCTCAGGCGGTGCCAAGGACAGATCTGCTAAAGATAACACGCCGGAAGGCCCTGCGGCCTAAATGCGAGCCGGAAAAGAGCCAAAAGTAAGTAGCATGGCCTCTCTAAACACCTCGAGTTGCTGCAGCATCTCAGATGACCTTGAGAACTAGGGCACATTGGGATCATCTCCTCAATCAAAAATCGGGAGTGCGGTTAAGTGGCACCTTGACTGGAAACATCCATTACAACGCAATCATAACCACGCATGACAGTTACCACAATACCATTACCACGCATGCCTTTACCACAATTTTCATTGTAAAGGCATGAATGATAAAGGCATATGTGTGGTAAAGTATTAAGTGTTCTATTTGGAGTTGTTGCACGAGCGCGACATTACTTATATTGCTGTGATCATGTCTCCATCAAATAATGCCATGTTGACATCATTTAGATGACGTGTTCTTTTAAAGCTTGCCCCATGAACTGTTAGTTTTGAGGGCTTAGGGTTATAGTTTAGGGTTTGGGGTTGAGTTTTAGGGTTATTTTGCAGTGTTTTCGGATAGTTTTTAGGGATTAGGGTTGGTGTGGGCAAGGATTCTGGGTTATTAGGGCTCAGGGCATGTTTGTTTCATCCATATAGGAGTTGGCTTGGTTTGGGTGTGATTGGTGTGTTTTTGTACATTTTTGGCTGAAATTACCTTGTTTCTGAATAGGCGTGAGGTGTGCTTGGGGTGTAAATCGTACGTGTTCCAGTAATGGGATCGGGATGTGGCTGCTGGAGGGGGTTGGGGAGAAGTGGGACTTGTGTCCCTGTCAGGACTGGCACCTTCTCATGTGTGCGCTGTGTTAATAATACATCATACCTGTACTTTAGCGTTGGGTGTTTCATTGGAATTGGTTTCCATGTTGCCCTTCTGCTTTCTTTACTCTGGCGACGAGTGGGTACCTCAAGGTGTGAAATTGCAAAACTTTGAACGTGTTTGTTGTGCACTGTAATACAGAAAACACTGTGGAGCACTTAAAGCAACCACTAATGTTATTGGTTGGGTGGAATCGTGCCCTCAACGCGACGTCGCATTTCTCCAATTTGGATAAGCCTTGCATTTTGTGCCGTTTCCTGGTTGGTGGAGATTGGCTCCCGTGTGTGCTGCAGGGCGCCCATTGCTTACTGTTGGGCAAATCACAGTCAGTGAGTGTACGCGCAGTTTAGGGCACGACGGCCATCAGCTTTCATAGTAATGGATTTTCTTTGATCTCCTCAGCAACTTACACGCCGCTGGGAATCATGTGTTTTCGTAATATCAGCACATATGGGGATTATACTTACCTATTACATTTTGACCATGCATATGCCTTAACTAACCATGTCTTTACCATAACATTTTCGTGGTAAGGCATGAATGGGAAAGGCATATGCGTTGTAAAACTTTTCATAGTAAATGCATGTGTGGTAATGACGCTTGCGTTGTATTAACAGTGTAGTAAAGGCATCAGTCGTTATGTCATAAATCCCACCTTGACATTCTTGCAGCTTCTCTTTTGATAGAGAGTGGTGGAACTGAGTTGAGTCCTGCTTCGCCTTCTATTTTTTCCGCTTTGATTTGGACTTTGACTCACATGATGACCGCGAAGGGGACCTATTGCGAGATTGGCCTCGAGAGTGGGAACAGTTCCGCACCCTTGGGCAGGAACGGGACCTGCGTGGCTTCTTTCGATGTTCATTGCCGTACATCTTAGCTTCACAGTCCCGGATCGACTTTAGGTGCACGAGGGCACATTTCTCACACAACTTGGGAGCCTTGTCCTCAGCTCAAAAAATGAGGCGCACCTTGTTCTGTTCCATCACCAACATCTGTTTATGACAGTCACAGCCTGGTTTGAACCTTGTATTTTTAGGTCGGGATATTATTCCCTTGCACAGTGGAATGCTATTTGAAAATCTCCACAAAGTGCCAAAAGCTCTTGGAAAGAAATTAACTGACGTCAGCAGGCAAGTGATGGTGCGGATACATGGCACTGTCACTCCTGAAGTGGAAAAGAGTTGAGGCGAAGCTGAACAGTGCCACTTCGAGGAGCGTGGGAGCACTGCTATGAAAACTTCAGGATCCAATCTAGCGCCTAGGGAATATTAAAAGGGGAGGAATCTGATAGTGATTATCCTACATAAAATGCCTGCTGTCGTTGATCGAATGACATTAGTTTTCCAAAAGATAGGGATATTTTTCATAGTTGGTTGACGCACCATTAAGTTAATTGCTCTAAACCCTGAGTAGAGGGTGGTGTCACCCCGTAGCCACACATTCTTCAAGTGTAGGCAACCGCCACAATTGCCACCTCCTTTATTCCACAACCACGTGCATATCACATTCCAAAATAGGCTTTACACATAGGAAATACCCATTTCAAATAAGCCAGAAACTCACATGGGTCCCGAAGAAAGTCGCGGACCCACTGGGCTCATTGAAAATGGCTGAAACATGTAGACCAGTCTAGATGAAAAGGTACCAATAGTTTGTATCCCTCATCAATAACAATTGTGTTGTTGTCCCGCTTTCTGATCCAGTCAAGGTAACCAGGAATAAATAACCGGATATTTGAAGACTGTTTTAACTTATTTCTCTGTTTTTCTGGCAATGGGATACATTCCCTCCTTACATGATAACATAAATAGCCCACTTGAACTCATACAAGTTCAGGTGTGGGAATTCCCAAAGATGAAGCATGCCACAGATCTGTGGCGCTGAATGCCTTGCAATTCCCAATGACCTATGTGTCCCAAATTTGTGTTTTCAGATATGATTAGCCCTTTCCTACTATTGTTCTGTGTGAAATATTTTGATAGGGAGGACCTATTTCCCCTTTTTTGTGAGACAAACAAGGCAAACTGTAGACACATCCCTTGGCCAGGTTTTGCATTTGTGTACACAATAGCCCTTTGGGTCTCCACTGTTGCAGGCTCGGTCCCCAAAAGTTTGAACTCATGCAGAGACCAGAAGATCTATCCTGCGAAGTGAATGGCCATTTCTGTTTTAAACCGCTGTGATTTGCAGTCTTGCTCCGACAGGTTATGAAATTATAATATCCTTGTGATGGATGTCTGTGATTAAGAATACTGCCACATTCCACTAGAAACAGAAGCCGCTCACTGGGCTCCTGTGATGTTCATTTTTCTGGCAGTAGGTGGCCTATAGGAGGACATCTGGAGGAGGCAGTGGCAGCTGGAGTCGCGCGGCTGAGCTGGAAGGTGCAGATGTGGAGGGAGGTGGACACAAGAACGTGACAGCCAACCAGAACATTCTCTGTCGTCTATTATTGGAACAACCTCCTAGGATGAATCCATCTATGACTAGAAGGAATGGACAAAATAATTAAATGTGCCATCCCTTTCTTAGGATTTTGATAAATTCTGCACATTTGAGCTTGGTTCCCATGCATGCTGACCTCCAGGACAACCATAAATCTGAACCCCTCTTGCTATTGGCCCAAAGGCATAGAACATTTCTTACAATTGCCAATCTTCTGTTCAGATGTGGTTGATGTTTACTCGCTGTTACAAGTAAGGGGCCGTGGTATGGGTTACTTCCAAATGTGCTTTTGAGCAATACTGTGATATTATTAGGATATCCCACTGCTCCTAGAGTCACCTCCTCTAGTGGGATGGTAATTTTCTTTACAATTATAGTCTCTTATGTTTTAAAAAAAAGCGCACAGAATGAGAAGAGTGGTTATCTTTGTGCCTGTATCTTGCGCCGAGCGTTTGTGGGGCAGTTGAAATAATGACCGCGTTCATCATGGGAGTTTGGTGATGAGATGCGAAATTGAAACACAACATGATTTTTCTCCGCTTTGGTGGCGATAGAAGAGCACATCTTGCGTCTGCATAGCAAAAAGTACAACTCGCCCAAACGTTTAAAGGGTAATAAGGGGTGTGTGAAAATGTGACTAATACCACAACATGTCTGCTGAAGTAAGGGGAAAAAGTGCCATATTACATGACAGTTGACTTCAGTGAGTATTTTTTTTAATGGAATTTTAAAAACTGCAGTAAACAATGTATTTCTTTTTTTGTTCACTTTCTTCTGCTCTCCCTGAATCATATAAAGACCCAGCAGTAATGTTATCAGTGCCATTTGTAGGATTTTATTTTTGTACACTCTAAATGTGTCAGTCACTGGCGAATGGAATACTGATGAGGATGATGATGATGGCTCACACTAGAATCCTATAATCACTTTAGTATGGAGAGAAAGTATCAGTGCGGCTGTCATCTATGGAGAGGAAGGGGTTGGTGCGGGCACGCATATAAAATAAAATTTAAAAAAACACCTTACTTGACAGGACCACCTTGCTCTGGACGTCCTTGCAGGTTCTGCAGCAGTTCACCAGGAAACTCCCTTGACCAATCATGGCGGTGTTCTCACCAGCATGAGAGAAGCGCCCTGATTGAAGGAAGCGGCCTCTCTCGGCGCTTCACAGCGCCCTGGAGGCATGCACTTGCTCTAACCCAGGTGTGTTTAAAAGATTTTTGAAGTGCGAATGTGTGACTGTCGTTCGCAAGACGGCCGGTGAAAATGACATGCGCACTTTAAACAGTGCATACACAGCCCACCTGCAGCGGCCCTGCCGCTGTCCTGATGCTCTGTTCGGGACGTGGGTTGAAAAATAAAATGGTAATGGATTGCCATTTTATTTTTCACCTCAGGGGCATTGAAGTGGGGCGACGCACCTCCGCTCCTACGGAGGAGCCGCCCCTATAATCCCGGTGGTTGTGGAAATGACTTTCTGGACAATTTGATCAACGATAGATAACATCACACCCTTGTCTTCTCAACAGCATCCTGTTTCCTGCTAAAGAATCGAAGTGCAAGGAACGGAAACTAAAGAGAGCATTTCTGGGCTTGCAACAACAGTGTCTGGGCTACCAACGGGCAACCAAGACTTTCAGCTGCTGCCTCAGGTTTCTACTTCTGCCGAAGGTACATCCAATACCAGTGGCTTCCATACTTCACCATACTGTAGAGGCGTGTTGTATTCTCTGCTGTTGTGATGAGCGCCTCTCTTCTTGACATCACAAGATGGGGCAATAGTTGTGTTTAGAATTGGAAACTATGATGTGCTCAAATAACCTCGACCCGGAGTGCCGTATATTGAGAGCAGTCTGCTCACTAGTATTTCACTGTAGGGAAAATCTTTATCTGCCCGTTGCCTCTGCCAGGTGCGCCGCAGATAGCAGCCCTTGCAGAATGTGAAGCCAACAGCTGGAAGATGTGACGAATGGGGCAGTGATTCAAACTGAATTAATGCAAAGGCACAATGGGGATGAGGCAGGGCACACAGCTTGGCTTGGTCTGACTATTCTACCACAAATCACTAGTGAAGGGCTTGATGCACAAGCTTTGCATCTCCAAGCTTACGTTGGGTTGTGATTCTAACTTCCATTTCATGATTCACAGAATCTGGATGTGTGAAATGTTCGAATCATAAAGTGTACTTCCCATAATGGAAAATTCACCAGTTTGGCACATTTTCCACCATTAGTCCACGTCACAAAAGTGGTGTGCGGGATAGGAAGACCAGCAGAAAGGCATGGAATTCCCCAAGACAGGCCCTGGAAATAAGGGTTGGCCCTGAAAAAGGTTGCTTCAGAGTGCTAAATGTTGGGGAACAACGCTAAATTTGATGAACTTTGGAAACCAATATCCACTAAGCAACTGCATGTTTCCATTTGGGCTTTCTACCTAGCAGAAAATCTGCATGAGTTGATACTGGACAATGAGACTACTTCTGGAAATCCTTGAATTCCAGTTCTTGTGGTGTTTACAAATGTCCCAAAAACGGTATTCCAAAGGTAGGATGGGAGCAGATTTCCAGTGTTTTAATTTTTATGACTGTTCCTTTGCGTTTGTATCAGGATAGGAAACCGCCTCAGTGGAAAACAGCCTTATTTCTAATGCAAACGCTCAAGTTCCATCACAACACAGAATGGACGATTCACAAAAGACTTTATATGAGTACGGGAAGTGGTTCTACAGGAGTACTCTTTTACATGCCTTAATGAATATGCCCCAAAACATCAAACCTCTTGTTGGTAAAAGTGCAGAGAGGGCACAGTCCTTTTTATTTTACTAACTGTATATTCATATGCCCTGAATATCCCCATTTTATGCCCTCATGTTGTGTATCCAATTAACAAAGGCATGTAAGAGTACATATGCACTCCAAATTGCCTTTGTGAATATGCCCTGAGAGAAGTACAGGTGACCAATAGGATGCAAGCTTCTGTCGCCTTTTCATGAAACATTGACTTTTCAGAGCAACAGAGACAGTTATTGAGGGATGGATGTTCACGTACTTTTATTCTTAATGTATTTTATAATATTGCAACATTTATATATGCGTACTACCTCTGTGGGGCACTGAAGGGCTTGCCTCCATGGGTAGCACATTGCACTGCGAAGTGTGTGTGGTTGGAAGTGTGTTGTCTTTGTTTTCATCCAGTGAGGGAAGTGTTTCCTTTTTATGAGTGATGACCACTGAGGTGCAGGTATCATGTCATGAGGTGCAGCGCTTAGGAGTGGCATGGATGAAGAAGTGCGAGAGATAGGCGAGCAGTTCATGGTTTTCAGTAAGCTGGCAGCTTTCAACAGCTCAGCTGGTACCTTTATAGTATTTTATATGGTCATTGCCCCCTTAGCTGGTTACTGCACTGGTTTGTCTTTTCTGAGATATTTTGTTTAGTGTATGCTCTGTGAAGGCATAGGTTAAGGGGAGAAATGGTGGAGAGACTTTTTAATATCATCCCAAATCTGATTGTCATTGTGAAATGCCAGTAAGTGGCAGCAGTATGCAGCTAGTCGGGACTTGCAGTGGTGGACTATACTAAAGTCCTCCGTTGGCCAGCTGCATGTGGCAGATGTCTTCAGTTATTCCATGCCTGTTTAGTCAGTGATGGGTGATTCATTGCTGTGGACTGGCACAGTACTGGGTGTCTGTTCTTCTTGAACGTTTCAACAGCACCTGCTGCTCTAGTCTATATCTTAAATCATGTGTGCCTCTCAAAAACTAGTACTTGAGGTAGCTTTAACACCAGTTACAGGCAATTGTCACCTCGGGGACTATCTCGAGATAGTAGTGAATCTTAACTCCACCTTTTCGTGGGTAAGGCGGGAGTAAGAGTTACATTTTTTGGATGGGCAAGGAATGGGTAGTTTTTGTTGATATTATTTATGGAATAGCACAAATTCCATATTCTGAAATAGTCCCCACCACAGCATTCTGCCTCCCATTCTGACCTGATTGACGTAGTAAATGGGGAAACCACCAGGGGACACCAGTTACCACATGGTCATGTTGCCACATTGTTAAACCGGATTCAGAGTTTTGCATGTTGGAATAGGGAATAACCTGTTATTTCACTTAACAAAAGAGTAAAACTACACGTTTCCCGCCTTTGCAATCTGTTTTCACATCACTAATTCTTCGTGTAATACGTGGAGAGATCTGCATGTCGGACAAAACCTGGATTAATGCACATTTTGTGCAGGTCTGAATCTGGTTCTGCATTAACCCAGGTCTCTGATTCAACCTGAGAATGTGTTAAAATGTGATTAACAAATTACTTATCTTCAGTTAAGCCTTATCTGGTAGAGACAATATCTAGCCGCAGATTTCTTACCTCTGAAAATTACTTAGGTGTCAGACTGGATCCGAAAGATTTTTCGTGAGCAGTACCCCTGCGTGCCGGTAGGTGTTTTCGGTCGGCTCAGTGTTGCGTCGTCCACACCGGAAGTGACATCTGTGTCACCTATATATGTGCCACCTCATTACACTGACGTCAGTTACTTTTCACCACTTTCCATGCCAGAAGCACGGAGCCATGAAGTACACTGACACTGGTGTCTGGTGTGACCAAACTAGGGCCCTGAAAGGGATAAGCCCTGACCCTAGAAACCTGTCCGCAGAGAGGAGGCTGGATGGGTCAGTAAGAAATCTGCAGCTAGATATTGTCTCTACAAGATAAGGCGTTATTGAAGGTGAGTAACGTGTCCATCTGATAGAGACATCTAGCCGCAGATTCCTACCTTTGAATAGATAACCAAGCGATACCATCCCCAGAGGTGGATCTGCGGACAAATTTAGACTAAGCAGTCCTGCAGGACCGAACAGGCGAAGTACCTGTCCCTGCAGCCTGACTGTCCTGGCAGTAATGCTTGGTAAACATGTTCAGGGACATCCACATTGCTGCCTGACTGATGTCCAGGACTGGAACTCCATGGGCTGACGCAGTGGTCACAGCCTTAGTTCGGGTGGAATGAGCTCGTAATCCTTCAGGAGGCTGCTTTTTGCCAGTCTGTAGCAGATCTTGCTGCAGAAAACAACCCATTGAAAGATGATCTGTTTCTGCACCGCCCGACCTTTCTTCGCACCAACATACCCCACAAACAGTTGGTCGTTTACCCTGAACTCTCATGTGTGGTCAAGGTAGAACGACAGTGCTTTTTTTGGGTCTAGACGGTGGAGTTGCTCCTCTTCTTTAGAGGGATGTGGAGAAGAGTAGAAAGTGGGCAAGATGACAGATTGGGCCACATGAAATGGTGTTACCATTTTTGGCATGATAGAGGTCCTAGAGCGAAGCACCAGTTTGTCAGGAAAAACTGATAGGAAGGGAGGCTTGGATGGCTGATGTAAACGCAACAAGAAAGATTGTTTGGATGGTGAGCAGTCTGAGGGGACAATTGTGTAAAGGCTCGAAGGGAGCACACATCAGAAATGTGAGAACCAAATTAAGTTCCCACTGAGGCATAATGAAAGGGGAAGGGGGAACATGTATACAAGAACTTTTAGAAATCTATTTATAATGGGAGATTTAAATAAGGGGGGTCGGTCAGGCAGCAGCAAAACAGCAGACCGGGCAGAAAAATACACGTTCAGAGTGCCCAGAGCAGAGTCCAGCTGGGCAGGGGTAAAAATAAAAAGCAAAATATCAGAACGGCAGACAGAGAGGATCAATAGACTTTTCTGTATAATAAGATACAAACTTTTTCCATCGGCAGGCATATACCGTATTGTTAGAGGGACACCTAGGTGCCAGAATAACATTACAGACTTCAGGAGGAAAGTCAAAAGCTATCAACTGCTGCTGCCCAATCTCCACGCAAGAAGAAGAGTTGACCGGTTCAGATAGAGGACCCTCCCCTAGTGCTGTAACAGAAGATTCTCCCAAAGGTTGGAATACTGAGGAAATATGAATTTTTATGATCAATTGTGTCCCCTATCTAGACCCCAACGGCTCCATGTACATGCTACAAGTACATGTATGTTCCCTCCACTTCAAGCTATGAAGACGCAAATACAATTGTGTCCAACGTTAATATGTCCTCTTTCAGATCTGCCATGAATGGGTCAGATATTCCGTTCCTAAGTATGCCTTGCCACCGTCTTTATATGGTATACTTTTCACGTTTTCCAGCTCTGGCAAGGTAGGCCCTGAATTCTGCCATCGAGCTTTTCCTGCTTCTGCCTCTGAATGCTCCAGCCTGGACCTGTATCTGTATCCATGAACTTTGTCTTACTCCCTGCGCGGTTAACGGTGCCTAGCCCGGCCTGTTGCCTGCCAAAATCTGTATTCAGCCTTCAAGTTATCTGCTCCGCTCCTCGAGAAATGCATTCCTGTCTAGTAGCTTAGGTAAACATCCCTCCAGCTGCAGAGCAAAGGGCCCGGCCTTACTGTCTCCGTGCAAGTAATTCATGACTTTCGTTACCATGGTAGGCCCATGCCCCCTCGCATCTCATGTAGACACTTAGACGCTTGTACACGCACTAACAGTCAGTATAGAATAGGCTCTGTCCGAAAAGACCTTTCCTTCCAGATAATATAGTTCCTTAAACACAAGATATTAGATATGATTTGGGACTAGGTTGTCCTGACATCCCAGACTTCTGTCTCCTCATGTAGGGCTAAATGTCGAGTTCCCTTCACCCTCTAGTTACACGTCAATCACACGTCATGCGGCTGCGCGCGCATCTCTGCCATGTATTTCTGCTGACTTTGCAGGATTCTCTTATGGATCCACCCACTTGTGTCATCATCATAATGACGTTTTTAGTATACGCCTTTATGCACGCCTATTGTAACGCCTTTTTTATTACGTATGTGTATTCTTATCTTTCCTATCAGCTGTTACGCCTCCTGCATCTGTCTTTACTGTAATGCATTTTAATATAAATATGACAACCTGTCAATAATGTATTGCTGATCCCTTCCTGAACCTCCGTGGTGACGGAACTCGATTGCCTGGTTCGAACCATAATTCCTTTGTAAGGAATAAATTCCCTTTTATAACCTCAAATACCACGGATTCTGCCTCTTATTTTTACTGAGTTATTCTTCTTGAATTTTACCGCATAAATTAAGTCTAGGTAATTTAAATTTACCACAATACCCTCTGTGCCCAGTCTGGAGACACAAGGATGACTTGGGCCCAGTCATTCCTGATCTTCTTGAGAGCTCTGGGCAGGAGTGGTATGGGCAGAAAGGCGTACAGGAGGCCTGAGCTCCAATCAAGACGAAAAGTGTTTCAGGCGAGAGCTGCTTTGGAAACTCCAGTGTGCAAAAATGCTTACATTACACATTATTGGCATAGGCGAACAGATCTAAACAAGGCTTCCCCCACTGTTGAAAGAGACCTTGCGCCACCTCTGGGTGGAGACACCATTCGTGATCCACTAGGCATCGACGGCTGAGTTTGTCCGCCCTGGCATTCAGGGAACCTGCCAGGTGTTGAACCACCAGGGAAGTGCCCTGCTGTTCCAGCCATATCCAAAGACGCAGGACCTCTTGACTAGGGGTTCACTACTCCCACCCCGCCCTGTTAGTTGCAGTACTACATATCTGTGTTATCTGTAAACACCTGTACCACCCTTTCCTTGATGGAGTGTAGAAAGGGTCCTCTGATCTCCACCTCTCCCAGATGGCTGCCCCATCCCAGGAGTGACGCATCTGTCACTACTGCGAGATCTGGTTGTGGAAGGGAGAGGGGTCATCCTCTGACCCAGTCGGGGTTCGTTAGCCACCATTCCAGGTCATTTGCAGTTCCGATCTGGACCATGTCAGAGAGGTTTCCCTGATGCAGCGCCCACTGGAACCTCAGGTACCAATGTAGAGCCTGCTTATGCCAACTGGCTTGTGTCACTAGCAGGATGCAGGAGGCCACGAGAGTCAGTCAAAACCCAAGAGAGACAGAAACATCAGTATCATTGCCTGAATATCCTGGACTTGCCACTCGGATAAGCCCAAAACTGCACTGTGTCCAGAACAGCACCGATGAAAGGGAGCGTCAGAGAAGGAGTCAGCTGTGTCTTCGGCATTTTGATAGTGAACTCCAGCGAATGTAGGAGGTCTGCCGTAGTCTGGAGTTGGGAGATGACAGCCTGAGGCGAGCCTGCCTTCAGCAGCCAGCTGTCGAGATAAGGAAAGACTGCCCCCCCCCTGATCTGCGCAGATGAGCTGTGACCACCGCCATCAGCTTGGTGAACACCTGAGGGGTGCTGGTAATGCCAAAAGGGAGCACGGTGAACTGAAAATGCTTGTGCCGTAACGTAAACTGCAGGTACTGCTGATGCGTAGGTAGGACGGGGATGTGAAAATATGTGTGCTGCAAGTCACGCTACTAACCAGTCTCCTGGGTCCAGGGCAGACAAGACTGGGCCAATGTGAGCATCTCGAATTTCTACTTTTTTAGGAAGTAGTTGAGGGTTCGGAGATCTAGGACAGGACAAAGGCCCTTGTCCTTTCTGGGACAAGAATGTAGCGGGAGCAGCAACCACTGCCCACTTCTAGCACCAGAACCCTCTTTTTGGCTCCCTTGGCCAAGAGAGTCATGACTTCCTTGCGAAGCAACTGATTCTCCATCAGCCGGTCGTAAGATTGAGGCATGGAGGGAGGAGTAGTCTTGAAGGGGAGGAAGTAGCCCCTTTGGACGATCTGCAGAACCCACCTGTCCGATGTTATGGACTGCCAGTGGTGGAGGTGATGGTGGATCCTGCTACCAACTAGATGCCCATGATCTAAAAGGACAAGATTAGGAAGGTTTGGAGGTGCAGCTGCCGGTGGGGGGTGGCGTGGCTGTACAGACCACTAGCTGCCCGATCCATGAGGCCGATAGGAACCGCGTCCACGCAGAAGCTGGGAAGCTTGCGCTGTTCGGTGGTTGGGTTGGATTTGGCATGGTTGAAAGCCCCTCCCGTGGTCATGAAAGGAGCAAAAGGCAGACTGGGGACGTGGGGAAGCTTAGAGGCCCAAGGACTTGGCCATAACCTGCGAGTCCTTAACATGCACCAGTGCCAAGTCTGCCTTGTCTCCGAAGAGACGGGTAAAAGGGCTTGTCCATGAGGGAAGCCTGAACATCCCCCAAAAAGCCAATGTTCTCAGCCAGACATGGAATCTGAGGGCCACCCTTGATGAATCCGCTCTGCCTAGTCGGTCGTGTCCAACCCAGTGCCTACAGTGAACTTCGCTGCATCTCTCTCGTCTGTAACTGCTTGAGAGAATGGCCCAGGCCTCCTCCAGGACCTGTGTCAGCACTTGCGCAACTGTTTCCAACAGTGTGTGGGATTAGAAGCCCCATAAGCATGCGGTGTTCACTCATAGCAATGCAAGGCTGGCAGAAGAAAACATTTCTTTCCCAAGTTGTCCAGCCTCTTGGATTCCCTGTCCGTTGGAGCAGCAGGGAACACGCCATAGGAAGTGGAGGCTTGGACCATCAAGATAGGTAGGGTGTTGTTAGGAAATTTGGGTCCCCTGGAGCAGGGTGGCAGGCAGGCAACCGTCCTATTCACAGGATCCTCTGTGCTGGGTTTGCACCAGGTCCCCAGAATGATGTCGGTGAGGGCTGCGTTAAACAGGAGTTGGGATTCAGAGGAGGAGACTCCCGGTTGCAGCACCTCTATCAAGATCAAAACGTCACAAAAATCCTGTCAAAAAGTGAAATAGGGGTAGCCCTTTTCTCGGATCAGTGCTGGCTGGCACGAAAAGAAAAGAACTGATATCAGTGCGCCGAGGTGGCACCTATATAAGTCACTTCCAGCATGGACGACACCATGCACAGCCGTTCGACACCACCTACCGGCACGCAGGGGTACTGCTCACGAAAAATCGTCCGGATCCAGTCTGATGCCTGTAGAAATTCAAAGGTAAGAAATCTACTAGTATTGTTTGGATGTTACCGTATTATTGGCTGCAGATGCCTTAAAACAGAGCTAGAATGTAAGTTCCAGGAAAGTAGATAGAGCACATGCCAGACTAATTGGCCTTTCAATACTGTTATTGGTATAGAGCTAAGGTATGGAATGCCTAAATAATAAATTATACAAAAAGAAAGTAAAACAAAGAGGTTGATTATGGGTGACGTATTTTCTCATTTCTGCACAACCCCTTGCCCTTAAAAATGGTGAAGTGAATGCAGTGCTCACTTATTTAAGAAACCGTGTGGATCAAATAAATCCAATCCTCGTGGTCTCCTGTAAGCCTTTTTCAGAAAAACACACATCCGAAACAAAATGTGAAATTCTCGTTATTGTGTAAGGCAATGCATTGTTTGGGTTTTAGGAACAGCATTTCAGTTATATTTTCTTTCCCACTGTGCTTTTACTCAATCAGCGTAAACGCCAGCAGGCCTTTATTTGCAAACTATGTTATTTACAGGTTGATTTTATAAACAATGTCGTTTAAACTTTTTATTAACACACAACACCCTTGTTCATGTTAGTAGCTTTGGTGATGATTCCCTCCATTCGGATGCAGGTCAAGCCAATAACGTTGCCACTGTACTGTGTGGCTCTGTGTCCTCCTGTGCGTTCAGGCCTCCTCTGCTCGGCGTGGACTGTGACAAATGGGTCGCTCTCACAGTTGGGTTAGTTTAGCTGAAGGAAGTTGTGCTACTTTTGAAAAGTCGTCCTTGTGTCTATAACTCGAGTTTCCGTGTTTTTTGACCTTGAGGGTTACAAAGGGTTGTTGCAACAGGACTGAAGGGGGATGGGCAAGTGTGGACTGTTCAAAAAAGGACAACAGTTACTGGAGTCCTCCATTCAGGAGTGTCTGGCCGGTGACCAAGTGGTACGCGAGTCTCCAGCTTAAACACTAGAGCGCATAGGGAGCCACAATGGACCATAATGGGTCACCCTTGGTTGATTACTCAACGAAGGAGAGTGCACTCAAATTCGATAATACTGACAAACTTCGCAGTGTCCTGGTCATGAAGTAATTACTCACTCCGAGCCTAATTCACTAAACATTTTTCATGAGTTGCCGTGTCGTACTCTTGTGAGTTGCACTTGACTATTTTGGCCTTGCCACAAAGTATTTTGTGTGAGTAATTTCCAATTGTCCAATTTCCAATTGTAAAACATGCTTATTTGGGTAAGCGTGAGTACATTTCCCCTTGCTCCCAGAGATCCATGGATAAGTTGCATCTAAGCCTAGAGTAAGACACAGCTCCTTGTAGAAAAGACTTTGTGAATTGAGCCCACATATGCAATGTGATCGTAAACATCTGATGGATACGGCAGGCTCTAAGATGATCGAATAGTGTACACTCTTTAAGGGAGAAGCCCTGTGAAAATGATGCCGTGGTTTAATATGGTATCCCATGGTCTAATACATGAACCCAACACCTTCTCACATTATGACTCGAAGGGGTATATTATCAAGCACGGCGTTAAAATTATTGCCGCTTTAGCGGCAGAAAACTGTCGCTAAAGCGGCGATAATGGGCTTGATAATAATGCGCAGAGAATTTCAATAGAAGCCAATTTTGACACCAGAACATGGGCTTCTATGGGAATTCTCAAGGGCATATTATCAAGCCCATTATCGCCGCTTTAGCAGCAGTTTTCTGCCGCTAAAGCGGCAATCATTTTAACGCTGTTTGTTGATAATATGACCCCAAGAGTATGCTTTGTAGTTCGAGTGATTGCCTTTCAATACTGTCGGTCAATTGTTCGTTTCAAGTAACTGACTGAATGAAATATGTCTCTTCCATTTCGATAGGTGGGCTAATAAATTGCTTAATTTCCAAAGTGTCCAACAAGGCCTCCATGGCGCGAGCTAGCTGGAGGACCCAGCGTTGACCTTCTCAGCAACGTCCACCTCAGACTTGGCGACCAGGAAGCGCAGCTTCTTTCCGCCGGAACGGATCAGGTCCACTGCACTGAAAAGAACCAGGAGCAGAACGGTTAGATACAGAGAGAAAAGGGGCATGCAATGCAGAATTTATGAGTCTTGCTACATGGAACAGTAGTTTCATTATGATGCCTGGGGAAAGAACTGGCAGTGTCCCTACACACTGGTTTCTTATGTTGCAGTTTTATGTGGATTTTGTTCTTTTTGAAGCCAGGTACCAGTCGCAGCTCAAAAACATTTGCCTGCATGGAAGTATAGCTAGTTAAAAAACAAACAACAAATATCATTCGTCCAGCTCCCATCAAAAAGTAGCCACGCTTACATAAAGCTTTGTACAAATACGCATTTTCAATTTATTTTTGCTAATTTCTGTGCATAAATGCACAAATTGTAAAAATAAATCTATATTAAGCGTCTATGGCGTTGATTAGAAATGCCCCGGAGAATTCTGATCTGTGCGGTAAAAATCACACGTCCCTGCAATTTTTCTCAGGTACATATTGGCAGATCAAACCTGCTACAATATACCAGCCTAGTAAATACTGGGATATGCATATTTTGGTGTTAAAGAACCAACATCTGAAAATTATGCCTCATATTTTGGGTAAACCACAGTATCGTATTTTACCAGATGTTATAAATATTGCAAATCCCCAAGGGGAATTAGTAATCAGGGCCGAAGTGTATGACTCTCATTAACACTGGTGAACAATACCTAGTGTCATAATCACACGTTTGGGCCTGTTATGTAAGGGTTAACTTTAGGAAAACTTTAATCTACTCTCGTTTGAGAGAACGGAACTAGGTTTAAATTCACCCTAGTTCTGTTTCCTCTTACATACTTTTAGGGCATCACCACAGAATCCTTCTGAGATCAAGACTATTTTGAATGAGGCATCACCTGATGTTCACAGCAGCGATGCACTCAGATTCAGCAATAAAATTCTATTTTAGCCTGCTGCCAAGGGCTATACCAGTTGTTAAAGGCCTTAAGGCTCGGGCCTATAACAAGGAAGAGGGCAACTGGTATTACCAAAGTCCAAAGGGCTATAAGAACATTCCTCCCACTGAGGGTTGAATGTTCTAAATTAAAATGGGAGAAACAGAAAGACAAAAATTAAAATGTTGGAGCAGGAGGCTTATAACAGCCATTATAAGCCATGAGCCACTTCATTGTCTTCAAAGGAGATCTCGACATTCCAATTTTATAATATAGCCTTATATCCTGCTGTAGTGGGCTATACCGGCCATTAAAGGCCCGCTCCAGTGTGAATTTTACCAGTTTCAATCTCAACCCACGGAAATGACTCTTTTATCGTCCAGGGGATCTTTATTTTTATTCATAAGCACTGAAATGTCCTGCTTGCATGCATAGTGACAAGAAAACTTTATATATATATATATATATATATATATATATATATATATATGAATACTCCTCTCACACCAGGAATGACGACGCCATGTCTTGACAATATCGCTCAGATTTTAATCAACGGCAATGTCGGACGCGTTTCGCCTGAACCAGCAGGCTTGTTCACCAACAAAGTTTTGTCAAAAAAAAACCATTTTAAAGCCGTGCACATGATCAATCACATGATGAACTACAAATAAAGTGCATTGAAAGACAGACTCGTAGTTCATTTAGGTTAATGTGAAAACAAAAGCAGACATTTGCGGAATTAATCTCAATTGAAATTTAACTAATATCACAGATATTCCAGCATAAATACGCACAAAAGAACAGTACTGCTTGTTATGTTTCTCACATACGGTAAACCCTGAATAAAGCCCTTGTGGGCATACGCAATGATTCTTGCTGTTGTCTAACTAATTAAGCCCCAGTGGGCATACACTACATGATTTTCCAACCTCTTAAAAGCACATCATGACTTTTCTTATTGTATAGAATAAAGTGCTGCCCCGTGTAACCTCACAAAACATACAATTTATACAATACCTACATTTAAAATTGACATAAAAAGAGAATGCAGAAAGAGAGCAGCAACAACATAATCCTAATGACTTGGGTTTCAAGCCTTCATAGGTGTGTAAACAGGTCCTCTTCCATGTTGAGGCCTGTCGGGGCTCTGCTATTAAGCTCTAGGATATAGCGGGACTCCAGTTTTCTAAGATCTTTTTCCCTATTGCCCCCTCTAATATTGGGCGCAATCGCATCAATGACAAAGTACGTGAGGCCTGCATCATTATTTTCATGGTATTTTGCAAAATGACGAGCCACAGGGTACGTCTTGTCAACATGGAAGAGGACCTGTTTACACACCTATGAAGGCTTGAAACCCAAGTCATTAGGATTATGTTGTTGCTGCTCTCTTTCTGCATTCTCTTTTTATGTCAATTTTAAATGTAGGTATTGTATAAATTGTATGTTTTGTGAGGTTACACGGGGCAGCACTTTATTCTATATAATAAGAAAAGTCATGATGTGCTTTTAAGAGGTTGGAAAATCATGTAGTGTATGCCCACTGGGGCTTAATTAGTTAGACAACAGCAAGAATCATTGCGTATGCCCACAAGGGCTTTATTCAGGGTTTACCGTATGTGAGAAACATAACAAGCAGTACTGTTCTTTTGTGCGTATTTACGCTGGAATATCTGTGATATTAGTTAAATTTCAATTGAGATTAATTCCGCAAATGTCTGCTTTTGTTTTCACATTAACCTAAATGAACTACGAGTCTGTCTTTCAATGCACTTTATTTGTAGTTCATCATGTGATTGATCATGTGCACGGCTTTAAAATGGTGTTTTTTTGACCAAACTTTGTTGGTGAACAAGCCTGCTGGTTCAGGCGAAACGCGTCCGACATTGCCGTTGATTAAAATCTGAGCGATATTGTCAAGACATGGCGTCGTCATTCCTGGTGTGAGAGGAGTATTCATTCATATTTTGGACTTGGTTTGCGAGGTCTACTCGACGACGCACCTGCTGATTAGGAGCGCGGTGGCTGTTCGCAAACAGTGTGGAAATATATATATATATATATATATATATATATATATATATATCGATCAACACAGAGCACCAGACTTGGTGAGCCGCACGTCTTGTGTGTGAATTTCTTTCCGCAAGGCAGCACTGTCTACATCAATCACTGCTTAGAACAGTCATCTGCCCAATTCAAAGTCCTTACGTGTTTCGAGCGTCCCGCGCTCTTGATCGCAGGTGTGGGGCAAAACATGGAGCAGCATACTTCCGCAGAGACTCGGAGCCCCGATTTCTAGTCTCTCCAAGTGGGCGTGTCTGCCAAGTGCATCTTGGAACTCCGAGTTCTTACATCAAGTAAATAATATATCGTAGCGGTTGCCACAAGCATGTTTAAAAATTCAATCACCTTGGTAGGTTTCTTCGTCAGTTGACGGATGTGGCAGTACTGTGTTTCTTCCTCTGTTGGCAGAAAGCACAAGACTCCCATGTCATGGGTGTAGTACCCCGTTGGACACCACTGCATACGTGGGGGGGGCTCACCGCGACCCTGGAAGGCCGCAATTAACATCAACACAGAGCACCAGACTTGGTGAGCCGCACGTCTTGTGTGTGAATTTCTTTCCGCAAGGCAGCACTGTCTACATCAATTGCTGCTTAGAACATTCATCTGCCCAATTCAAAGTCCTTACGCGTTTCGAGCGTCCCGCGCTCTTGATCACAGGTGTGGGGCAAAACATGGAGCAGCATACTTCCGCAGAGACTCGGAGCCCCGATTTCTAGTCTCTCCAAGTGGGCGTGTCTGCCAAGTGCATCTTGGAACTCCGACTTATATATATATTATATGCTTTTTTTGAGATGAGCTAATTTTTGTTAAAATAAATGAAGTGTTATGTACAACCTGTACAAAGTTTATATTGGCCAACTTTTGTCTATTTACTTTAAAAAATAAATCCATTTTAAATCCAGAAATAAAGTCATTATAAATAACATAGTGACAAGAAAACTTTGACAGACCTTCCTTAAAGGAAAGATGAGAGGAAATAGGGAAAATGTAGCCTAACGCGCTGAAATCAGAAAGGTAGATGAACCAGCTGTTCCTCCTGAAGGAATAGCATACCACCGGTATCACATCAAGCCCTGTCAGCAGCAGTTGAGCCAGTTCTTTTTTTCTGTCTTCTGGTGATAGAAAACTGAGGCACTGAGCTCAACCATTTTAATGCTTTTGTTCTAGGAAGCCTTTCCAATACTTTGAGAAACACCTTCACTCCATTTCTTTACGGACAAAGAGAACATTTTTTATGTTTTGTCACTGAAACATATTTTTTCATTCACAAAATACCATTCCTTTTTGTGAAGAGTCCTACCTGTACAGGAAGAAAGGGCAAACATACCCTCACTGTCCGTTTTTGTGTCCTTCCCCACTTCCAAACTTCTGTCGATTGTGTCAAATAATGACCAGGAGGACTTTAAAGCACAGGGAAAATAATCAGACTGCATGAACTGCAGTAGGACCAGCACAGGTGTGAAGAAGCAGCACCTGGAAAATCTGAGGGACATGGAGAGGGTGCTTTCTCTAGCACAACTTCTTCCATTGTTTTCGAGGACCCCTCACAATGGAGATCCAGGAAAAGATACCAAAAGGACCAACAGGAATGCACCAGTTCAATATCGAGACCCATGACATTGAAGGTGGTATGAGTGGAAACATGCTCGCCGTTGACGGCTGGTTTGATTATGTAGTAACCCTGGGCGTAGGACTATGCTATGCTCGCGTAGTTTGCGCAATTATGCGCTACACGAATTGCACGTAGCACAGTGCAAAAACGCGTAGCGGGCATTTTTTGCTTGCTCGCGGTCCTCAACGTCAAGCGAGCTAGCAAAATGACATCCCGGCGAGACGTTGCCCTCGTTCGCGATCAGCAACATCAAGTTGCCAATCGCGAGCGTAGAAAATAAACCTCCCGGCGAGATTCTCAACATGGGGTTTCTCATTGCGAGTGGTCGCGTATGCTCGCGACCGTCCGCGTTGAGAAAACTGCAGCTCGAGTACAAATCTACTCGAGCAGCAGAAAACGGCCGCTTGCACTGTGCAAGATGCCATTTGCAATGATTGCACAGTGCAAACAAGCATCTGGCACTGTGCAATCAGTGCGAACAGCATTTTCCCTACTGCACTACACAGCTCGCGTAGCTTGCGAAGTGCACTTCGCATAGCATAGCGCTACTATGCAAACTATGCCCAGGGTTATTATTTAGGCAGTAGATTTGGTGAACGTGTGCCACAGATCTTCAGGATGCCTACTTTTACTTCTCCATCATACAGAAACAAAGATTTCTGGTAGGGAGTGTGCACTATGAATACAGAGTCCTCCCTTTTGATCTGAAATCATCTCTACAAACATGTATAACGTGCATGGTGGTAGTTGCTGCATACCTCAGGAAGATGACATTTTTTGTGTGTCCTAGCTTGGATGACTGACTTATAAAAAAAAGTGCTAATATCTCAGAGGGCAAAGCGTCACTTCAAGATAAGTCCCTTTCCTTTGGCACTTGGGTCTCAGATTAAGTCACTACAAGTCTAATGTAGTCCCATTTCAGTTCATCCATTACCTTATAGCGACATACATTTGGCAAGAGAGTATCCTAAGAGACTGGCTTTTATTTGCCTCAAGTCTCAGAACCTTAAAAATAAGACTTCTGATGGTGCACCAAATATCATCACTTTTGGGGCTCATTGGTATCCTATGTTTTTGGGTTATCAAGCACCCTTTTAGAGATGAGACCCTTACAACAGTGTCTAGAAGATCATTAGGGCCAGCTCCCAGTCAGTTGAGAAAAGAAGCTGAATTCTCAGGCTGCAATCAACACCCAAAACTCAGGCGAGCCTGACCACTCAAGCCTGCCTACTGAAGAGAAGTAAATGTTTTTTCTTGACATTGTGGACACCATAGCAGATGAGAAGAGCTCTTTTGGATCTTTGTGAAAGTAGAATTCTATTTTGTTTTAAACACATGAACAATGAATTTGAATTTTACAGAGCAAGGGCAGCTAGAACAGCACTATTTATTGAGAAACAATGTATTTTAATTCATGATGGTTGCTGGTGAGCACCTGACCCTGTTTTACTGAGAGATTGGAGTAGACGAATTCCCTTGAGTCATTAGATAGTTTTTTTTTTAACTGTGTCCACTTTGAGAAATGGTCTCACTCTTTTCAATGACTTTTTTTAAATTGTGTAATACTATAACTCTAAGATTCTTTTTAATGACTCAAGATGAGACCATGCATTTTTGGGTATGCCGTAATGGTCCCAGATGGCCTCAGACACAAATTAGTGGGGACTATCTACTAAAGAGGAGCTGGAAATCTGGTAAATTGGTTTTGGATTGCATTAGAGAGCACCAGGTCTCAGCTAACCAGGCGCATGAGAGATGTATGTAGTACAAAAGACTGCTGACTGATCTAGCATCTGTGGTAAGTCTGTCTTATTACCACCAAGAGCCCAGAAGAAGTTTCCGATGACTTGGGTCATGGCCGTTTCTTTGTTACACACTAGATGAAATTGTAACTAAAAGCAGCAAAGTATAACAGTGGAGGATATGAACTAATAAAGGTGAGTCACTACTAATTTCTTGAGAACATTTCCTTACAAAGTGGAGTTTGAGGTGGGATGGGTAATTTTGAAGTTTACTATGTAAATGAAGAAGGCTACAAAACTTTGAAGATTTCTGGTTTGGTTTAGTGCTCCCAGGACCTCTTGCTGGAAGTGATAGGGCTTAACATCTTGTTTGTTTATGTTTCAATACGTTTTTATAGAAAATTGCTGCTTGAATTTCAAACGAACAGCAAACCAACATTTACCCATTGCCCCTCCCCCTGCCAACAAGCAGTGTCACATGGGCATCACAATTGCTTTAGTTAAGCATTTTCAGCCCTCTAAGTGGAATAACGCTTGGGCAATCCCCCACCGCCCTCAATATGACTTTAGTCCTTTAATATTTCCAGGGCCATAGATATCTTCGGCAAGTCATTGCCCTATGGTCCTCTTACAGGTAGTCTAGAAGATCGTTTTAGCTCAACGAAAAGGTATGTTCCACGTCCGAAATGGTATGGATGATTTGTTATATTCCCAACACGTTGCATACTATGACATTCTAATCTAGGATATGAGAAATTGGGGGACCCCTATCTGGTCAGAAGAATGTTTAGTATACAATAATAACAATTTGAGCAACTCAGTTTCCGTCTTCTTCCTCCCCCAAGTACTTTGGGTTAGCCATCCCAGTAGCACACTAGTGGGGTCAGGGTGGAGTTGTATGGACTTGGAGACTTCAAATCTTTCTATGTGCTTCCAGAACTTCCTTCCAAAGGGCTTGTACATGGACATGCTCCCAGAGAATGTGTGACAGAGTGGCTTCTGACCATAACCCCTTCAGCACAAGACCGAAAGGTTCCTGGATACTGCATGTAGACAGCGCAGAGTATAATGCCAATGAAGCAAGATCTTGCTTGCTGGCTCTTGTCAGTGAAATCGGTCTAACTAAGTAGTCAGTTTAACAGTAGCCTCCATCTCTGCTTGCCTATGATGGACTCTTGAAGTGATAACCCAGAATGTGGGCAAGCAATATATCAACCCGCTTAGTTTTGGGTTTCACCAAAGCAAAGAATTGTATGGAGAATGCTACTTGACCTAGCCCACCAGGTGTCTCAGGCCAGGACACGTGTCTGGTGAAAACAGACATTCCCTCTCAGATGCCTAAAGGCTGGTATCTACTTATTTTGGTCACTAATCTGTATGTTGAGGGAAATAACGTCAATTTCCTATCCATATGGGTAGCACAGGGTTATCTGATGTATGGCAGGCCCTCCCACATCATGGCCCAGATGTTGGTCCTATAGTGCCCAGGCATTCAAGAGACCCACATCCCTGGAAGGTGGCAACAGCCCCCGACCAAGTTTCAGACAGAAGACACCCCAGAACTCGAAGTAAACCTCCTTTTCACTTGGATGGTAAACCCTTCTAGGAGAACCCAAATCCACAAAATGACCATCCACTTACCATCTCCCCACACCCATATCACCTAACTTGACATGGACATACGGGAAGAGCAGCCATCCCCCAACTTGGTCACAGCAACCATTCACTGTTATCCTGGGAGTACCTTGCAGTCTGCATTTCTCCACACCAATGAGTGGCCTGCTCCTCAAAGCTGATCAGTGACCCCCCCCCTCTCTTTTTCTGTGTCTACTGCAAATTGCTTCACCTCTTACCATTTGGAGACTACTGAGACAAAAGAAGATAAATTAGGCACACTCTACCCCTTGTTTTGAAAGTACAGAATATAAGACTTATAATTATGCAAATAGTCCATCTGATGCTTCAGGAGAGGAAGCCAACCATTCCCTCTCAATAGGGACAAAGTCCAGAAGTTATTAAACAATTTCTCCAAGCACACAGAATTACAGACTGAAATTGTGGTTTCAGAAGTCTTTTATTCCAATGTCTTTCTCGATACCCATATGCCAACACATGTTTCGCCTAGAGCTGTTTCAGTCACAGCAGACTTCATCAGGGCAATGCATCTAAAACACGAATGTTTCACTTAATCAGGAGGAGTTATCTTCAATCTTATTGTGATAACAATCACCAGGGTCATACGACCTCGAAACTTCACCAAAGAGTGTCATTAGTAGTAGTAAGAGAATCTGTGCTATCAGTTCGTAGTGTTGAATTAATTGTGGAACAGTTTCGATTTCACGTGTGTCCAGGTCTCATCATACCCAACAGCGTGCGAGTTTTGTGCGAAAAAGTAAACAACATGCAGTGCCATGTGATATTGATAAGACCGTGAATGGTGGGAGAGTAACAGACTCATTCTCACTAGGTCAACTAGAATGATTAGATCCGAAGTAACAGTTGAGTATATAATGATAACAATTCTGCAAAGAAATAGTATCTATTAGTGGATGTACTACCCATGAGCTATCTAGTATACACAGTGACGCAAAGAGGTCAGACGGCCGACTCTTTACCTTATGTCCAATGTCAATTGTCTCAAGTCCAGGGTTTAGGAAATCTAAAAGTCAAAGTAAAGGTCTCATCAGAGATCAAAGACTGCCAGCAATCAAGTATGGTTAACAAGTAGTTCCCACGGACAAGCCCCATCAACAGGGCGTCCAACAACGTGTAAAACATCACTTGTCAGACCGGTGTACTCTAGTTCTGTCTTATCAGTGCTATTAGAGTCTGTGAATAAATACATATCGTGAACGCATATGGCCTTAGCAACTATAATTCACTACTTCCTCATGCAAGGATAACCATGCGTAACTGGCCAACAGTATATACACTTGTGGGTGGGCATCCCAGCAGCTCCTCTGTAATGGGCGCTAATCAATATCATAATTCGGGTGCCAGGCGCGTAGTATAAGCTCGAGCTCCAAAGCACCATAAACACTACCAGTATTAACATGATAAATTACTGGTACATGCATGCCAGGTATGTGATAAATATTTATACAAGCTCGTGCAAAACCCAATAACACGCTGCCAGTAATATTGGAGTAAAGTATTAATACACGCATACGAGTTCCCAACCCAATAGGCACTGCCAGTAATAACGGAGTGACATATTAGTACACGCATGCCATAAGGGCCCCACACAAGACGACCGGCAAATAATACCACATACTATAATCCTTATTATATCATAATCGTCACATTAGTACTCACTATTTGTCCCGCAAGTGTATCGGTAAAAGTCCTGTGGTCCGCAGAGTAAGCAAAGACCAAATATCAGCGTGGAGGATGGCCACCATTATAATCGACTTAAGTAGTATGGAAATGAACAACGTCCCTCATGTTGAAGGTGTGCCCATGTAACCAGAACTGGGGCGGCCATCTTACAATGTCAAAAGTCAAAACCGAGTATAGGAAAATTTATTCCAAATGCAGTTGATATCGTATCAAAAACTCACCGCAAAGTATAAACACAACATCATCATTCGTTCTATATTTTACTGTCGTACATGAACAATTTGTGATCCACCAAGTCCTTTCTTATTAGTGGACATAGTATGCGGCCATCTTCCAATATCGAAAGCCACAGCAAGTGAAGAAATTTGTTTTAATGTTGGCAATGTCAAAAAAATTCTACCAACTAACCAGGGTGTACACACATAATAATCTCCTTACATCAATAATCTAATATAATAAATCTGTGTTTCGTAATCCACCCAGTTACCTCAGAATAAAGGACAGAGTGCGATAATATAAGTGAAGTACAGCGGCCATTTTGAAGTTCCCAAAGAATCATAATACAACGTATTGGGAAGTCATATTAAACCAACTAGCCCTCTCAAATATATTGGTGGTTATGTCCTGTTATTAGGCTTATTTGGACCTACATATACAAGAAATTAGGATCCTTGAGAAGTGTTAGTTCGGCTAGTCTTGAAAAATGAATACCTCATGCTTTAAGAGTATCCGAGCAGGTGTGTAGAGGGAGTAAGAGTAAAAGGAGAAAAAAAGGAGACAAATGGCAGAGAAGTTTATCTGGTCTCTGCACTATTAATGTTAAACATGATCATCACACTAAGTTGTTCCTACATTGGTACCAGTATTTCAATCCATCAATAAATTTGCCCAATCAAGGCAGGCCTTAATTCAATCATATACTTCCATCAATTATCTACATCCTGAATAAGCACATGTATGTTTATAATCAATTAGCAGTTCTCATACGCCCACAAAATGTGTACCAAAACCATATTCATCACTGAAGGAGGGCAGATTCATATTCTAGGGCATGATTATAATATATATGTTAATAAATGATATTGTATATAGGTCACACCAAATGTTATTGCATATTATAAAGAACATTTCCACATATCATTTACATGGTTAATGAGCAGAAAGTCAATAATATCATTGTTAAGAACAGCACACCTGCTCGATAGGTATTAGTCCCCTAAGAAGTGGTGCAGTCCTCGATCAATGTTCAGTCCCTGATGTACTGCTTTCAGGTATAGAATCCATATTGCTTCTTGACGTCTCAACTGCAATTCTCGATTACCACCCCTTTCCCTATGGGGAACTACTTTAAGTCCGTGATAATCAAAAGTCCTGTATTGTGTCTGCTTGTCATATGTGAGCGTGTGGAAGGCAAAAGGATACTTTGGGTCTCCCTGTTTAACTGCCCTAAGGTGTTCCATTACCCTATCCTTCAACATCCTTATTGTGCTGCCCACGTATATCTTACCACATCTACATATCAAAATATAAACAACATATCCTGTAGCGCACGTGATATTATTGGTAATATAAAACAAGCGACTGTTATTGTAGCTAAATCTTGTTGTCCCTTTAGCTAATCTGCATATTGAACAGTGCCTGCATTTGAAAAAGCCTCTATTGTATTGTCCTAACCAGCTATGCTGCATTCTGATAGTACCTGGGTAACTCGGACTGATCAGTCCCTTAAGTGTTTGTCCTCTTCGGAATGTTGTATTTGCCTTCTCATTTATGTATTGTGCAAGGATGCTGTCTTCCTTCAGTAAATGCCAATGTCTATTCAATATCTAGCTTATGTGGCCAGTATTACTGCCATAGGGAAGTATTGGTTTAATAATTTCCCTTTTGGTGTTTGCCTCCGACTTCTTATGCGCTAGTGTCTTCATTCTCTCCAATTTGGAGGCCCTACTACTTGCTTTCTTATCATAACCTCTAATGGAAAATTTCTGTTTAATGTCAGCCAGGGTTTGGTGAATTTCTCATCTGTACTACAATTTCTCCTGGCCCGAACCATTTCCCCATCGGATATTGCTTGTAGTTGGTGCCTAGGGTGCGCACTACTGCCATGTAATAATGCATTACAAGACGTTTCACAGGTGATGCCACCTTTTTTCTTGCTGCTTCAAATATCCATCTTTCTGTTGGAAGTGGTGATCTATATCAGTCTGAGGTGCAGGTGTCACTGTTCGATGGGTTGTGTTGGGTTCAATGTCTTTTCTGGCGTCTGACTGGAGCAGTAACCTATGAATGTGTCCCTCAATGTCGTTTCGTCCAGCTCCTCAGGGTAACCCTCATATTCTAACATTAAAGCACCTGGAGCAGTTCTTCAAATCCTACTCATGTCCCTGGCAAATGACGTTTTCTTCTTTCAAGACCATGAAATCCTGTCTCAAGAACTCTAAATCTTCTGGATAGTTATTCTTAGATTTCTCCAGGGAATGTACACCGTCACCAAGGACGTTTACATCTTTTTTGACTTTCTGATGTTCATGTTCAGCTCCTGCCTGCAAGGAGCGGGATTCCACCTCATACCTTAAAATAATTTCTCCATGAAAGTCTTTGACATAGGGGCATCACTTACTTCAGCACTTGAGAATAATAGGCAAGAAGAGAGAATCTAGTTATTTCCCCTCGTTTGTATAACTGCTTTCTCCAACATTCATTTTCCACTGCTGGAGGACATGATTAATGCTCGTCATGGGACTGAGGACAAGCGAGCAAGGCAACCACACCAGGAATCTCTCACTGAACTGCCAGTATGTTTGCTTTTGTTTGACCATTCAGGCCTTGAGCATTGCCTTGAGGATCTCCACAAGTTCTTCATCCATCTTCGTCATCCATTGATGGCAGTGATGCAATGGTCACTATTTCTCCATCAGAGTCAGGCATGTCTTTGAGTCTTGAAGGAGGTCCTGCTCAGGAGTCGAGCCTGCGACCCTTACTGAGGGTAGCCACCTATTCCACATGGAGGTAATAAGACTTTCACTTTGTGTCTCAGAATTGAGCCTGTGCTAGGCTAACCTTCCCTGACTGCGAATCTTCTCTCTGGCCCTGACCAGTACATTGGCTGACGCACTCTTCTTTGGCATCTCCAACCAACTCACCAAAGACTCCAGACCATCCAAAACACTGCCACCAGACTCAATCTAGACATCCCTGTCTGCCTTACTGAACTACACTGCCTACCCATCCACAAATGCTGCAAATTCAAGCTGCTTATCCACGTCTACTAAGCCCTTCACAACACGGGACCAGCATACCTCAACGAACGACTCTAACTCTACCAACCCATGCTCAAGACAACTATACTCCACCTCTGTCTCCCTCACACGATTCCCACGTATCCGCAGAAGCAATACAGGAGGACACGCCTTCTTCTTCATAGCGGCCAAAAACTGGAACGAAATTCCGCAACACATCAGAACTGTCACACCACTTCTCAACTTCTGCAAGAAGCTGAAGACCTGGCTGTTCAACTAGGAGCACCACCGGGCCCACTCACCTGCTCCAGCACCTGGATACCCTGACGGGTTATAAGCTCTCTTGGGGAAATGTACTGATCGGGGCCACTCACACCAAGGTAGCTCATCCAGCGTTGCTTCAGTATTGAGAGTGCCCAATGTTGTCTGCCTCTATCACATTCAGATAGTCATGCAGGGTAGTGTTTTAGGGTAGGGTCGGGGGTCGTGCAGGGTAGTGTTTTAGTGTGAGGAGAGGACTGGGGGTCAGGGGAGGGCCGTGCAGGGGTAGTGTTGTAGGGTAGGGAGGGGACTGGAGTTGGGGATGTCGTGCAGGGTAGTGGTTTAGGATAGGGTCGGAGGGGTCATGCAGGGTAGTGTTTTAGGGTAGGGAGAGGGACTGGAGGTTGGAGGGAGGGTGGTGTTTTAGTGTAGGGAAAGAATTGGAGGTTGAGGGGGTCATGCAGGGGTAGTGATTTAGGATAGGGCAGGGTAGTGTAACTTACCTTAGATACTTTTACCAAAAGTATACCTTTACCACGCATGCCTCTGCATTGTAATAGCATGTGTGGTAAAGGCATATTCGTGGAAAAAGTATGCGTTGTAATGGTAGGTCGTGGTGAATGACTATGCGTAGTAATACCCAAGTTGTAATAATATGCGTGGTATTAGTACGCATTGTAACGTGTCATTTTCTGGCAGACAGTTGCATCTTCTCTGTTCTCAGCACCTCTGTATATACCCTTAGGGATGGCCATCTCCAGGGACACACAGTCTAGACACTGGGAGTTACCTTGTGCTTCTGGTAAGACCGCTGCAATAATCATGCCGGGTTGGAACTGAAGCTCATGCCAGGAGCTCTCCAGGTCTTCAAGACATGCAGCTCATGTCTCTTCTGATTGCACAGTGCCCACATTCTTAAGTCCACAGCTCATGTTGAGGGCCCCCAAGTCTCTGCAGCCCAAAATGCTGCTCCAAGGGAATCTGCCTTGCTGGTAATGCTACCCTGTAAGTCACTGATCACGTTGGATCGTAGGGCCTACAGGTGAAAAGTCTGAATAGTTGACTACAGTCTGTTGCCGTGGAAGCCGGCATGGTAGGACCAGACACACGTCCTACCTCTCAGAAATGTTTTGTTAGTGTCTGAGTTCAGAGAATCAAGATTTCAGCTTAAATTTTGTCGAGACCTAGGCTGCCTGTTATAGTCACAAATTTGTGATGGGTGGTGTCAAAGGTCAAGCATGTGTTGACTGGGTGGCGAGTTTTCCCTGGATTATGGATAAACATGCTTTGGTTGATCTAGAGGTCAGTGGAAAATGAGCAATGTATTTTAAGGATTACACGGTGAAGGCCATCTTATTTTCACATCCTTCATCACAACACTATTTTTGGGGTGCCAATAGAATTTCTACCCAAACGAGTAATACTGAATCCAATTGACAATTTGTTTTCATTTTGGTGCATATGTGAAGTTAATTACGTTGAATATTATGGAAACATCAGAATCTTTGATTTTTTTAATCTTGTAATTTATCTATATTCAGTACTTGACATCAAAAACAAAGGAGATGCCAAGTCAGTATTTTATTAGAAAGTTTATCATAATTATTGTCAGGACCTGACTGGGATATTTCCGGTCTGGTAGAGATGTCTAAATCCTTTCATTCAATATCTATGTTTTGTAATCTTGTAATCAAACATCTGCAATTTGGACTGTCGTATTGCTTCCATTTCATAAAATGAGTTGACCCTGATAGGTAATGCAAGGGGCTGAGTACCACTATTATGCTGTGTTCAATGTCAAAGGTTGGCTGAACTGTAAAATAAACAGGTTATAGTGCTGCCTGTTCACTTAAATCAATAGAAACATGTGTTCCTTTCATATGCTTTCATTTAACAAATCGGCATCTACCAATGATTGGACAACACTGCCCAGAACTAGATACGCTGGTTCTACAAACACCGAACAATCTGGCAACAACAATGGGGTGTGAAAGGGACATGGCCTTCCAGTGAAGATGGAAATGAAATGCATGCCCAGGGTATAAATCCGCCGTGTTACCTCTTATAATCGGATCCAATGAGGCTGGCCCCATTGACGGCAAGGATTCGGTCTCCAACGGAGAGTCGCCCATCTGAGGCTGCCGGGCTATCGGCGATCAACGTTCTGATGTAAATCCCAGGAGTGTTCAGGGTAGTGTGCTGTAGAAGACAACCACAAAGCACAAGAGCAGTCAGACAGGAGCTCGACCGCTTAAATGCATGCACATGTGAAATCAAGCATATGTCTAGTATTAGGCAAAATATGTCACATTTTAATGCCCTTAAATCACTGACAAAATGCATGGACCGTTGTCAACAAGGAGAGATATTGCCGAAAATGCTTTACACCATGATTGGTGAGTTGTAAAGTGAGGTAAAGTCCATACTGTAGACTAGTTCTTGAGACTTCTTTCACGTCAGAACATAGAATTTAATTTTACCATCAGCACACCCGGAGATGATGCATTTAGTATTGCTCCCCAATGCAGTTAACACATTCCTGAAATGCCAGTGATTGATGCTGGTAATATGGCATCCATCATTAACCTCTGGATCTGCTTTTCACCCATTCTTCTTTCTCTTAAGAAGAAGAGGTGAAGGCAAATATTGACAGACCTGCCAACTTAGGTGGGAAACAGTGATGTAAGCGCAAATCTGAGGAACACAATGTCTAAGAATTTTTTTTATTTTATTTATGCATGTTTGACATAATTTATTAACAAGGGAGAAAGAAACTAAGCCAGTATTTTATTAAAAAGGTGATCATAATTACAGACCGAACCTCACTGGTACATGTCTTGTTTGGTGGGTATGTATAAACGATTTAATTCAATATCTAGGTGCGTCATCTTTTAATCAAAGATTTATAATAAGAACTTTCTTGTTGCTTCAGTAAAAAAAAAAAAACTGACTCTGACAATGGCTCCTTCCTGTATACTTAGAATTGTGAAAAATCAAGGTCCATTATCTTTAACCCCTTCGCTGCCAGGCCTTTTCCCCCTCCTGTGCCACGCCCTTTTTTTGGCTATTTGGGGTAGTGCGCGCTGAGGCCCCTGTAACTTTTCGACCACATAAGGTATCCACGCCACATTTGCGTCCTTTTCTTCCAACATCATGGGGCTTCTGAAGGTACTCAGGGTTTGTTGATTCCCCTGGAGGGGTCACAGAAATGAGCCAAAATGCAGCAAAATTTAGTTTTTTGGGGGGAAAATGAGAAAAAAGGGCTGCAAATGAAAGCTTCTGGGTTTTTCCCTGCAAGTGTTATCAAAAAGGGTTTGTGGGGCTGAAATCACAATTTTCCCAGCTTTTAGGGGATACCAGACTTTTGTCAGAAACCCAACATTTTTTACACAGTTTTGGCATTTTTCTGGGACATAGCCCATTTTTGCTATTTTTTGTGCTTTCGACCTCCTTCCAGTTAATGGTAGAAATGGGTACAAAAGCTATAATGGATCCTGGAAAGCTATACATTTTGGAGAAGTAGACAAAATTCTGAATTCAGCAAGGGGTCATTTGTGTAGATCCATCAAGGGTTTTTTTATAGAAACTAACAGTTAAATATAGGATACATTGAAAATTTGTTGAATAAAAAAGCCTTTTGTGTCAACGTTTTCACCTGTAACTTCTTCTAATTATGACAGCTCTTTGAAAGCAATATACCGTTACATCCGCTGGACATTACTGGTTGTGGGGATATATAGGACTTGTAGGTTCACCAAGAACCCGACGAACCCAGAGCCAAAAACTGAGCAGCAACTTGCAATGGTTTTTTATGATGTACCGGGTATATAGTAATTATTCTGTAAAAATGTGTACATGGAAAAATCGGTATGAAAGACACCTATGTATTTCTGAAATGGGAACAAAATATAGAGTTTAGAAACAGTAGATATTTGCACATTTCCGAAATTGGGAATACTCATACTAGCATGAGAATTATCAGTCATTTTTTAGAATGACTTCTTTTTTACACAATGTCTTTCATTTGGAAGGCAGAAATGCATCGAAAGTCAATAGCTAATAACAGTTCCTTTACATATCTGAATTACCCTAAGTCTCCCGATAAAAACGGTACCTCACTTGTAGGGGTAGGCATAGTGCCCACGACAGGAAATGGCTCAAAACCCAACGTGAACACACCACATTTTCACAATGCAAAATTACCCATTTTTAGCAAAGTGCCTAGCTGTAGTTTTTTAACCCTAACTCTGCCGGCACCTAGGAAAACCTAACAAACCTGTACATTTTTGAAAACTAGACACCCAGGGGAATCCAGGATGGGGTGACTTGACTGCCTCCCACCAGGTTCTGTTACCCAGAATCCCTTGCAAACCTAAAAAATTGCCAACAAAAACACATTTTCCCCACATTTATCTGGTGGAAAGTTCTGGAATCTGCGTGGATCCACAAATTTCCACCCACCCCGCGTTCCCCAAAGTCTTCCGTGAAAAATGGTACCTCACTTGTGTGGGTCAGCCTAGTGCCCGCGACAGGAAACGGCGCAAAATGCAACATGGACACACCTCAATTTCGTTGTGAAAAATGTCCCTTTTTTGGCAGAGTGCCTAGCTGTAGTTTTTGAACCATAGCTCTGCCGGCACCTAGGGAAACCTAGCAAGCCTATACATTTTTGAAAACTAGACACCCAGGGGAATCTAAGATGGGGTGACTTGACTGCCTCCCACCAGGTTCTGTTACCCAGAATCCCTTGCAAACCTAAAAAATTGCCAAAAAATACACATTTTCCCCACATTTCTGTGGTGGAAAGTTCTGGAATCTGCGTGGATCCACAAATTTCCACCCACCCCGCGTTCCCCAAAGTCTTCCGTGAAAAATGGTACCTCACTTGTGTGGGTCAGCCTAGTGCCCGCGACAGGAAACGGCGCAAAACGCAACATGGACACACCTCAATTTCGCTGTGAAAAATGTCCCATTTTTGGCAAAGTGCCTAGCTGTAGTTTTTGAACCATAGCTCTGCGGCACCTAGGCAAACCTAGCAAGCCTAAACATTTTTGAAAACTAGACACCCAGGGGAATCTAAGATGGGGTGACTTGACTGCCTCCCACCAGGTTCTGTTACCCAGAATCCCTTGCAAACCTAAAAAATTGCCAAAAAATACACATTTTCCCCAAATTTCTGTGGTGGAAAGTTCTGGAATCTGCGTGGATCCACAAATTTCCACCCACCCCGTATTCCCCAAAGTCTTCCGAGAAAAATGGTACCTCATTTGTGTGGGTCGGCCTAGTGCACGCAACAGGTAACAGCGCAAAACGCATCGTGGACACACCTCAATTTCGCAGTGAAAAATGAACTTTTTTTGGCTAAGTGCCTAGCTGTAGTTTTTGAACCATAGCTCTGCCGGCACCTAGGGAAACCTAGCAAACCTATACATTTTTGAAAACTAGACACCCAGGGGAATCCAGGATGGGGTGACTTGACTGCCTCCCACCAGGTTCTGTTACCCAGAATCCCTTGCAAACCTAAAATATTGCCAAAAAAAACACATTTTCCCCACATTTCTCTGGTGGAAAGTTCTGGAATCTATGTTGATCCACAAATTTCCACCCACCCCGCGTTCCCCAAAGTCTTCTGAGAAAAATGGTACCTCACTTGTGTGGGTCGGCCTAGTGCCTGCGACAGGAAACGGCGCAAAACGCAACATGGACACACCTCAATTTCGCTGTGAAAAATGTCCCATTTTTGGCAAAGTGCCTAGCTGTAGTTTTTGAACCATAGCTCTGCGGCACCTAGGCAAACCTAGCAAGCCTAAACATTTTTGAAAACTAGACACCCAGGGGAATCTAAGATGGGGTGACTTGACTGCCTCCCACCAGGTTCTGTTACCCAGAATCCCTTGCAAACCTAAAAAATTGCCAAAAAATACACATTTTCCCCACATTTCTGTGGTGGAAAGTTCTGGAATCTGCGTGGATCCACAAATTTCCACCCACCCCGTATTCCCCAAAGTCTTCCGAGAAAAATGGTACCTCATTTGTGTGGGTCGGCCTAGTGCACGCAACAGGTAACAGCGCAAAACGCATCGTGGACACACCTCAATTTCGCAGTGAAAAATGAACTTTTTTTGGCTAAGTGCCTAGCTGTAGTTTTTTAACCATAGCTCTGCCGGCACCTAGGGAAACCTAGCAAACCTATACATTTTTGAAAACTAGACACCCAGGGGAATCCAGGATGGGGTGACTTGACTGCCTCCCATCAGGTTCTGTTACCCAGAATCCCTTGCAAACCTAAAATATTGCCAAAAAATACACATTTTCCCCACATTTCTGTGGTGGAAAGTTCTGGAATCTGCGTGGATCCACAAATTTCCACCCACCCCGTGTTCCCCAAAGTCTTCCGAGAACAATGGTACCTCACTTGTGTGGGTCGGCCTAGTGCACGCGACAGGTAACAGCGCAAAACGCATCGTGGACACACCTCAATTTCGCAGTGAAAAATGAACTTTTTTTGGCAAAGTGCCTAGCTGTAGTTTTTGAACCATAGCTCTGCCGGCACCTAGGCAAACCTAGCAAGCCTATACATTTTTGAAAACTAGACACCCAGGGGAATCTAAGATGGGGTGACTTGACTGCCTCCCACCAGGTTCTGTTACCCAGAATCCCCTGCAAACCTAAAATATTGCCAAAAAAACACATTTTCCCCACATTTCTCTGGTGGAAAGTTCTGGAATCTGCGTTGATCCACAAATTTCCACCCACCCCGCGTTCCCCAAAGTCTTCCGAGAAAAATGGTACCTCACTTGTGTGGGTCGGCCTAGTGCCTGCGACAGGAAACGGCGCAAAACACAACGTGGACACACCTCAATTTCGCTGTGAAAATTACCCTTTTTTGGCAAAGTGCCTAGCTGTAGTTTTTGAACCATAGCTCTGCCGGCACCTAGGGAAACCTAGCAAGCCTATACATTTTTGAAAACTAGACACCCAGGGGAATCTAAGATGGGGTGACTTGACTGCCTCCCACCAGGTTCTGTTACCCAGAATCCCTTGCAAACCTAAAAAATTGCCAAAAAATACACATTTTCCCCACATTTCTGTGGTGGAAAGTTCTGGAATCTGCGTGGATCCACAAATTTCCACCCACCCCGTGTTCCCCAAAGTCTTCCGAGAAAAATGGTACCTCACTTGTGTGGGTCGGCCTAGTGCACGCGACGGGTAACGGCGCAAAACGCATCGTGGACACACCTCAATTTCGCAGTGAAAAATTAACTTTTTTTGGCAAAGTGCCTAGCTGTAGTTTTTAAACCCTAGCTCTGCCGGCACCTAGGGAAACCTACTAAACCCACACGTTTCTGAAAACTAGACACCCTGGGGATTCCAGGGAGGTATGGCTTGCGTGGATCCCCCAACGTTTCCTTACCCAGAATGCCCTGCAAACCTCAAATTTAGCTGAAAAAATCACCTTTTTCACACATTTTTGTGTGGGAAAGTTGTGGCATCACCGGGCTGACACAAATTTCCTACCACCCAGGATTCCCCCGGGTCTCCCAATAAAAACGGTGCCTCACTCGTGTGGGAGGCCCAAGTACCCGCGACAGGCAAGGGTCCAAAACGTAGTGCGCCTCAACAGGCAAGGGTCCTAAACGTAGTGCACCTCACTACGTTTTGGACCTTGCCCGTGGCGGGTCCTTAGGCCTCCCACACGAAACAGGCCTTATTTTGCCTGTGTAGTATTCTCCCAATTGTAGACAACAGTCCGCGTCTGTGCCCAGCATGTAAAACTGAGCTGTCAAATGTTAGTCCCCATGGGCTCGTGCGATGCCTGATATTTTGTGCATACATTTGCATTCAATGAATTTAAATATTAATGATTTGCAAAGTCAGCGGCTCTCCTGAACATCTGGTATGGCACCCCCCCTCTTGAGACATCACTTCTGCAAAAAGATACATTATCTTCTGTTCATGTCATCTGAAATTGCGCAACACAAAGGGCCGCTTTTTGTGTGCCCTAGATATCGAACGTCTTTGAATTTTAGGGAAAGTATCATACATCTTCGTTTTTCACGTGACAAGTATAGTCTGGAAAAACCTGGCAAAATTTGAATTGAAAGTCGAAAACATGCAGTAATCTGGAGATGACACAATATACCCCATTCTGGCACTTCGAATGATGCCGTAATATCCCACCTGGTAAAATCCACAGCAGGCAATATCAGTATTTAACACGTGTGATATTGTTGCATCGCACAATGGAGTACTGAAAATGAGAACCCAGGTAGAAACTTCCCTTTCCTCTGGGTCCCTCTCTTAATACACATGGCATCCAAATTGAAAGGAGAAAGAACCACCCTTCATTATATAGCTAGAAGTGTCAGGGTAAACCCAGTTTGATCATGGAGTGATGAAGAAACTTACTTTTTGAGTCCTTTTTGGCAACAAATGGTATGCTGTTCTAATAAGGAGTGTGCATCCCGGAGGAGTTCCCCATGGCAGATGAGCCTGGAGTCCTTACTCAGTAAATTCTTTCTGTGAGCGGTATTCTCCCTGGATATACGGAGGCTACCGACATCCCGCTGAGCTCTAGGTGTTCATGATTCAGCTTTGTTTGATAGCCAGATCTGAAACTGAGCAGTAATGGCCTCAGGGACACAGTGAGAGAGAGAGTTCATGTCAGAGTAGCGTTGGTGCATGCTGTGCTGTCCTTTTTAGGTCTTGCCTGAGCCAGCGCTGCTCTGGTGAGAGTTTTAGTAAGCAGGTTTTGGAAGTGCTAACTAGTGGATTTTTTCAGGCCTCCAGCTACAGTGCATGTGCGCTGGGCGCGTGCACCATTTGTCAGTCTGTGTTATCACTTTCGCGGCCGCTTTGATGCTCTCAGTGAGCCGCGCGGCCACTGAGAACATCAAAGGGGCCGCGAAAGTGCACACCATTTGCCAGCCTGCGTGCCTCTCTCCGCCTTAGTGTGCGCGACGTGCCCTACCCCCTCCCTTATTTTTCTTTGCCTCTTTCATCCAGCCTTTATGCTTTCCCAGCCTGCACTCTTCCAGGTTCCTTTTGGTCTCTGGCTGCTTTCTTCTCTTACTTCACCACGTTTGTTCCCGCCTTTGTTGTCCTACTTCTTTCCCCTTTGATGATTTCTTCCTCTGGGTTAAAGTATGTCCATTAAAAATAAGTTTGGCTCACCCCCATAAGGGCACCAATAGACCCCACACCCGCAACCAACGGTTCAAATTACGCAGTGCAGATTGGAGCACAAATCTGCCTCTAGAGGCATTAGTTCGTTTAACAAACTAAAGAGACTAGTTACTCATTTTTAGACACAAGGAGATGGAATGATTTCCCCCAAATCTTTGGAATTTAGCTGAGTTTGTGATTCGCCAGTTCAAGGGTCGGAAGCTCGAGGACACATCGTCTCTCCTTGGAGATGAAACAGTAGAAGCGTGTGACCCTTGTTAGCAATGGTTATCGTTTTTCACTTGACAGTTAATGGGGCGTGCTGCATTTGTCAAGAAAGGTAGCAGCTTTGGCAAAGTCTTTACATGAATTAACATCTTAACCAAGCAGAACCCATTAACAGCAGATCAACCAAAAATAACACACAGTGACAATATAACAGAACACAATAGATTACAAAACAACCACAAAAGAATACCTAACAACATAAGACAACAACAACTTAAAGCAAGAAAAAATGGAACCCAATAGTGCAGCACAAAATAATAGCAGTGGAAAAAACAACACAACACACTACCACGCAAAATGCAACACTATCACACCACAATAAGTAATTCACAACAATGCCACACAAAAACACTAAACACAATTGAAACTACAACATAAACTGACACAGCAATTCAACAGAGAAAGAGCATAGCAATGAAACACAACAAGGGCAAACAGAACTCAATAGTAGAACAGTACACACAAAACAACTGCAAAAAATACAATAATATAACAACTGAACAAACATAAAATAACAACACAAAAATACACCACAAGAGCATAACGACAGAGCATAGCAATACGTAGCTTTGTCATCAGAGAATAGAAAAAACAAGCAGAATAGTAGAGCAGAACAGAAGAGATAATAACAGGAGTGTGGCGGGATCTTCTCAATTCTGAGGACTATGTGAGAAGTCTAAACAAGCATTGGCATAGCCAATAGGTCTCGCTTTTGGGACCTTATAAGTATTTAACTATGGGAGGCCCAAGTACCCGCGACAGGCAAGGGTCCAAAACGTAGTGCACCTCAACAGGCAAGGGTCCTAAACGTAGTGCACCTCACTACGTTTTGGACCTTGCCCGTGGCGGGTCCTTAGGCCTCCCACACGAGTGAGGCCCCATTTTTATCGGGAGACCCGGGGGAACGCTGGGTGGTGGGGAATTTGTGATTTTTTTCAGCTAAATTTGAGGATTGTAGGGCATTCTGGGTAAGGAAACGTAGGAGGATCCACGCAAGCCATACCTCCGTGGAATCCCCCGGGTGTCTAGGTTTGGTAGGTTTACCTAGATAGCCGCCAAGCCCGGGGCCAAAAACTCATGGGACCCCCTTTGCAAAACCAGGTTGTTTTGTGATAGGTCATTTTGATGTCTCCTCAATTGGTTTTAGGCCCTTGCCTGACGCGGGCACTAGGCCTACCCACGCAAGTGAGGTACCATTTTTCTCGGAAGACTTTGGGGAACGCGGGGTGGGTGGAATTTTGTGGACCCACGCAGATTCCAGAACTTTACACCACAGAAATGTGAGGAAAATTTGTTATTTTGGACACATTTTTAGGTTTGCAATGGATTCTGGGTAACAGAAACTGGTGAGAGCCAGTCATGTCACCCCATCCTGGAATCCCCTCGGTGTCTAGTTTTAAAAAATGTACAGGTTTGCTAGGTTTGCCTACGTGCCAACTGCGCTAGGGCCCAAAATCCACAGGTATGCACATTGCTAAAAAAAAGCCGGAGCCCAGTGGGCTTTCTGCCGCCCTGGGGGGGAATCGGGGAAGGGGGTTTCATCCCGATATGCCCCTAAAGGGGCAGAAAGACTGTGGATATTTTTTGTGGGGGTGGGGGCATTGGTATGACCATTTTGGGCAGCCCCCCCCCCCAAAAAAAAGGGGGGGCGGAAAGACTGGAGTTTCTCTGGGGGTGGGGTGGGTGTATTGTCATGCCCATTTTGGGGAGCCCCTACCCCTACACTAATAAAACAAAAAAATCCATGGTTTCTAGTGGGCTTTCTGCGCCCCCCAGGGGGGGCCAGATTGGGGGCTACAGCTCCCATCTGCCTCCTGGGGGGCAGAAAGACTGTCATTTTTGTGGGGGGGGAGGGTGGAGGCATTGGCGTGCCCGTTTCGGGCAGCCCACACCCTAAAAACAATTGCGCAAAAAAATCCCTGGTGGATAGTGGGCTTTCTGCCCCTCTGGGCGGGAGGGGGGGGGGGAGATTGGGGGCTACTGCCCCATCTGCCCCCCGGGAGGGGGGGCAGAAAGGCTGTAATGGTGGCGGGGGATGGGGGCATTGGCGTGCCCGTTTCGGGCAGCCTCCACCCCAAATAAAATCCATCACCCTAAAGTTGCGCGAAAAAAATCCCTTGCGTCAAGTGGGCTTTCCGCTCCCCCCCGAAGGGGCAGGTTAGGGGCCAATGCCCCATCTGCCCCCAAGGGGGGGCAGAAAGGCTGTAATGGGGCATTGGCGTGCCCGTTTCGGGCAGCCCCCACCCTAAAAAAAACTAAAAATGAATCCCTGGTATTTAGTGGGCTTTCTGCCCCCCCCCGAAGGGGCAGATTAGGGGCCAATGCCCCATCTGCCCCCCGGGGGGCAGAAAGACTGTAGTAATTGGGGGGGGCATGGGCCTGCCCGTTTTGGGCAGCCCCCACCTCTATTTTTTTTTTTTTTATTATTCCCTGGTGTCTAGTGGGCTTTTTGCCACCCCGGGGGGGGCAGATTGGGGGCCGATGCCCCATCTGCCCCCAAGGGGGGGCAGAAAGGCTGTAATGTTGGCGGGTGGGTGGGGGCATTGGCGTGCCCGTTGCGGGCAGCCCCCACCCTAAAAAAAACCGAAAAACTAATCCCTGGTATTTAGTGTGCTTTCTGCCCCCCCGAAGGGGCAGGTTAGGGGCCAATGCCCCATCTGCCCCCTGGGGGGGGGGGCAGAAAGACTGTAGTAATTGGGGGGTGGGTGGGGGCATTGGCTTGCCCGTTTTGGGCAGCCCCCACCCCTATTTTTTTTTTTTTTAATTCCTTGGTGTCTAGTGGGCTTTTTGCCCCCCTGGGGGGGGCAGATTGGGGGCTGATGCCCCCATCTGCCCCCCAGGGGGGGCAAAAAGACTAAATTGCACCAAAATAACCAGTGGGGAGCAAAGGCCCTTGCCCAAGGGGCCGCTCCCCCCTCCCTGGTGTCTAGTGGGTGGATCCCTGCTTGGGGATCGCCCTCATGTGGCGATCCCCAAGCAGGGATCCACTGGGAAGGGGTACCATTGGAAAGGGGAGATTCTCCCCTTTCCAACGATACCTCTCCCGTATTTCTACGTGCTCAGGGGGCTGAGATAGCCGCCTGAGCACGTAGAAAGTGAAACTGAAATGAGCCTCTTGGCTCATTTCTGTTTCACTTTCACTGTAATGACGTTGGCGCGACGTGCGCGACAATCGTCATTACAGTGAAAGGGGGGGCGCCTCGGGAGCTGGGGAAGCTCTTCCCCAGCTCCCGAGGCTATTTTTAATTAAAGGGAATCCCTCTGGTGCCCGCACCAGAGGGATTCTCCAGGGAATGCCTCATGACGAGCTGGACTCGTCATGGGCACAGCGCGACTGTGCTCCATGACGAGTCCAGCTCGTCATGGGCACTGGAGGGGTTAACGTCATTTATATACTCTAGTAATAATTTAGGCTATCTCTTATAATCAAGTTGTGAGTGCAGCCACATTCTAGTGCGGACACTAAAAAGATGGCGACAAGATGTCAACTTTCGGCAACACGCCGTTGATACCATGCATGGCCCATCCCTTGTTTACTTTCCTGGTCCCTTCTACCTCCCGATCCCATCTCCTGGTCCCTGCTCAACCTCTGCGAATCCCTACAGTTGACGCCTCCCAATAACAAGACCTTGACAAAGGAGGCAGTCGGTTACATTCTTCAAATTAGAAAGAATCAAAGGATTAAGACTAAGGGCCGCAGCATAAAGGTACACTTTCTGTACTCTTCATTTGTTGAAAAAGATTGACAAGTAGTGAAAAGCTCTAGGCAGAGCAAAAAGTATGTGCACGAAGCCCTGATACTGATATCTTATTGACGTTGACGCTTAACTAAAGAAACAGGCCTTATTTTGCCTGTGTAGTATTCCCCCAATTGTAGACAACAGTCCGCGTCTGTGCCCAGCATGTAAAACTGAGCTGTCAAATGTTAGTCCCCATGGGCTCGTGCGATGCCTGATATTTTGTGCATACATTTGCATTCAATGAATTTAAATATTAATGATTTGCAAAGTCAGCGGCTCTCCTGAACATCTGGTATGGCACCCCCCCTCTTGAGACATCACTTCTGCAAAAAGATACATTATCTTCTGTTCATGTCATCTGAAATTGCGCAACACAAAGGGCCGCTTTTTGTGTGCCCTAGATATCGAACGTCTTTGAATTTTAGGGAAAGTATCATACATCTTCGTTTTTCACGTGACAAGTATAGTCTGGAAAAACCTGGCAAAATTTGAATTGAAAGTCGAAAACATGCAGTAATCTGGAGATGACACAATATACCCCATTCTGGCACTTCGAATGATGCCGTAATATCCCACCTGGTAAAATCCACAGCAGGCAATATCAGTATTTAACACGTGTGATATTGTTGCATCGCACAATGGAGTACTGAAAATGAGAACCCAGGTAGAAACTTCCCTTTCCTCTGGGTCCCTCTCTTAATACACATGGCATCCAAATTGAAAGGAGAAAGAACCACCCTTCATTATATAGCTAGAAGTGTCAGGGTAAACCCAGTTTGATCATGGAGTGATGAAGAAACTTACTTTTTGAGTTCTTTTTGGCAACAAATGGTATGCTGTTCTAATAAGGAGTGTGCATCCCGGAGGAGTTCCCCATGGCAGATGAGCCTGGAGTCCTTACTCAGTAAATTCTTTCTGTGAGCGGTATTCTCCCTGGATATACGGAGGCTACCGACATCCCGCTGAGCTCTAGGTGTTCATGATTCAGCTTTGTTTGATAGCCAGATCTGAAACTGAGCAGTAATGGCCTCAGGGACACAGTGAGAGAGAGAGTTCATGTCAGAGTAGCGTTGGTGCATGCTGTGCTGTCCTTTTTAGGTCTTGCCTGAGCCAGCGCTGCTCTGGTGAGAGTTTTAGTAAGCAGGTTTTGGAAGTGCTAACTAGTGGATTTTTTCAGGCCTCCAGCTACAGTGCATGTGCGCTGGGCGCGTGCACCATTTGTCAGTCTGTGTTATCACTTTCGCGGCCGCTTTGATGCTCTCAGTGAGCCGCGCGGCCACTGAGAACATCAAAGTGGCCGCGAAAGTGCACACCATTTGCCAGCCTGCGTGCCTCTCTCCGCCTTAGTGTGCGCGACGTGCCCTACCCCCTCCCTTATTTTTTTTTGCCTCTTTCATCCAGCCTTTATGCTTTCCCAGCCTGCACTCTTCCAGGTTCCTTTTGGTCTCTGGCTGCTTTCTTCTCTTACTTCACCACGTTTGTTCCCGCCTTTGTTGTCCTACTTCTTTCCCCTTTGATGATTTCTTCCTCTGGGTTAAAGTATGTCTATTAAAAATAAGTTTGGCTCACCCCCATAAGGGCACCAATAGACCCCACACCCGCAACCAACGGTTCAAATTACGCAGTGCAGATTGGAGCACAAATCTGCCTCTAGAGGCATTAGTTCGTTTAACAAACTAAAGAGACTAGTTACTCATTTTTAGACACAAGGAGATGGAATGATTTCCCCCAAATCTTTGGAATTTAGCTGAGTTTGTGATTCGCCAGTTCAAGGGTCGGAAGCTCGAGGACACATCGTCTCTCCTTGGAGATGAAACAGTAGAAGCGTGTGACCCTTGTTAGCAATGGTTATCGTTTTTCACTTGACAGTTAATGGGGCGTGCTGCATTTGTCAAGAAAGGTAGCAGCTTTGGCAAAGTCTTTACATGAATTAACATCTTAACCAAGCAGAACCCATTAACAGCAGATCAACCAAAAATAACACACAGTGACAATATAACAGAACACAATAGATTACAAAACAACCACAAAAGAATACCTAACAACATAAGACAACAACAACTTAAAGCAAGAAAAAATGGAACCCAATAGTGCAGCACAAAATAATAGCAGTGGAAAAAACAACACAACACACTACCACGCAAAATGCAACACTATCACACCACAATAAGTAATTCACAACAATGCCACACAAAAACACTAAACACAATTGAAACTACAACATAAACTGACACAGCAATTCAACAGAGAAAGAGCATAGCAATGAAACACAACAAGGGCAAACAGAACTCAATAGTAGAACAGTACACACAAAACAACTGCAAAAAATACAATAATATAACAACTGAACAAACATAAAATAACAACACAAAAATACACCACAAGAGCATAACGACAGAGCATAGCAATACGTAGCTTTGTCATCAGAGAATAGAAAAAACAAGCAGAATAGTAGAGCAGAACAGAAGAGATAATAACAGGAGTGTGGCGGGATCTTCTCAATTCTGAGGACTATGTGAGAAGTCTAAACAAGCATTGGCATAGCCAATAGGTCTCGCTTTTGGGACCTTATAAGTATTTAACTATGCAGCACAATATCCTTGGTGCAACAACATCAACTGTTGCATAGCTAAACACTTATAAGGTTCCAAAGGCGAGACCTATTGGCTATGCCAATGCTTGTTTGGGTCTGGGTAGCAGAATTTGCAGCGCAAAGAAACATACACATAGAAAGGGCAAGTAAGCCATCCCTCTTCAGGCACTGACGGGTAGGGGTATTGGATGATAAAGAAATTTTTAGGGTTTCGGAGTGGGTAATGGTATTGGGTGATAAGGGTGTTTTAGGGTTTAGGGTTGGGTAGGGGTATTGAGTGGTAAGGGTATTTTTAGGGTTTAGAGGTGGGTAGGGGTATTGGGTGGTAGGGGTATTTTTAGGGTTTAAGGGTGGGTGAGGGTATTGGGTAGTAAGGGTGATTTTAGGGTTTAGGGGTGGGGTAGGGTATTGGGTGGTAAGGGTGTTTTTTAGAGTTTAGGGGTTGGTAAGGGTATTTTAGGGTTTAGGGATGTGATAAGGGTATTTTAGGGTTTAGGGGGTAGATGAGTTTAGTGGTTGATAATGGTGTGTGTATATATAATGTTTAGGATTTCACTTACCTGATATATACTTACCATTTTCGTTGTAAAGGGATATGCGTGGTAATTACATTTTTTTGTAAAGTCATACATCCCATTGAGACTATCCTGACCTACGTGACTAAGAGGGAGGGGGAATAAGGGGACTCATTTTCAACCTCAATTCCATTAGAGTGTCACAATAGGGACGTGCCCCACCAACCTGTATATAATGTTACTACACACCAGTGAGGGTAAGATCTCAGATCTTAGAGTATGCTGCACAAAAGGTGTGTGATTTCACAAATATCACATTTACGGTGATGTGTGATTTTGGAATTGCATCACTTTATCACGTTTGAATACCGTACATGTCTACCTGAGTTTTGTTTGTTCGTGAAAATGCAAGGGGCTTTTGATAGAGGTTCCGTTACATTGAAATGCATGCAACAGTGTGAATTAGCATTCTCTGTGCATTGTTTTGTCTTTGTGTAACCATTACCGGACTCTACAACTGAGAGTGGGTGACATTAATGATTTCTTCTTTGTTTCTAGCACATTTTCAAACCTGAAGAAAGCAGGCACTAATATATGCTTTTCCAGCTGGGGACAGGCTAGTAGGCCTGTTTGAAACATTATTGCATGTTGTATGTATGTCTATGTTATGTTATGCCGGCTCTGGTGGCTTAGTGGACTAATTCGTACACTGTAGGGTCTTGTGATTGACCTAAGGGTCACAGGTTCTAATCCCGGTGGGTCCACTCAGCCTATCATCCATCTGAGGTCGATAAAATGAGTACCATTGAGTTGGGTAACAATAAACATCTGTTATTCAGCACCAAGATACCCTTCTGGGTGAATGTGCACTTTATACATGTTATGTTACAACATAGAACTGCTGACTGACCTGACAGAATAGAATGGGCAGCAGCAATTCTGGTTAGAGAAATGTGGGACATTAGGGAGGAGTAGTCCTGATAAAAGCCTGGGTACTTTTGTAAGTCTGTTTGAAAGAGCTGAAACATGTTCAGACATTGCTAGGGTGCAGAGGTAGTAGCCCCCGCCCCCTAAGAACACCAGATAAATAGGTTTTAAAAATACCAGTGGCACCTGAAATAAGGAGAAAACTGGTTTCCATTAGGTAGTTTTAATCTTTCAATTCCCCTTTAGAACTAAGAATAATATTCAACCAGCTTCCTGGGATATGGCTGAGTCCACCCTGGTGTTTAGGGACCAGGGTGCGACCCGATGATGAAGCATGGCACCAGTAGGGGGTGTGAGGGTCCATAACCTAACCATAAATGCTTCTCTCGAGGGCAGGATGTCAAAGCTATATTGGAACCCGGAAGAAGGGGTGGTAGGATATCTTTTTGTAAAGTAAATTCTAGATAGGGAGACAGTATGCTGCGGTTCCCATTAAAGATTTCAGTCTCTCCTTTTTCACACGTAAGTGTGGATCTTGAGGAAGTGTATATTATGTCTCCATCTTTTGCAATCCACCCTTTGAGACATAAAAGCCCAGCCGTGAGCAATGCCAGACCGAAGAATACGATCAGTTTACTGACCTGAATTGTTTGTGTGGTAAGCGATAAATGATAGATAACCTAAAATGTCTGATCACTCAGCATAAAAAGTCTTTCGGAAAAGCTACTTCTTACTAAACAGAAATGTGTGTTGTTATCAAATCTACTTACCAAACCATCAATAAGTCCCATGCCGAGTCCGATAGGCCCTTTTTCCAACTCCACTACAAAAACGTAACAGAAGTCCTCCGTGTCTGAGCTAAGGCTGGAAGAAGCCGGGGTAGGGTAATCGAAGGGTATTGGTGAGTTCCCTGAGGGTGCAAAGCAGGTGTTCAAAAAAAGAAGTAAGTACTATAAACTTACACTTTAAATATTTCCTCTCGCCTCCAGGGTTCATGATTGTACCCACATGTGCTAAATATATAATGCTAAAATGTCAAATTGTCTCCTATGATAAAAAGGTTTTACTCCATGGTCCAGAGAGGGACTGCCTCCATTTAGATTACCCCAAATAAACCACTAACAGTCCTCACCCATACAGCACCCTCAGTATATCATCCTGATACCCTTCTAAAACGTTGTTCCTCGATTTGGAGCATAAAGAAACTATAAAGTAATTTTAAAAAAAAGACAAAGTGGTCTTTCAGATGTTTCTTTACAAATACAATCACTGTCACAGCACGGGCTAATATGGGCAACAATGACACAAAGAAAAATGCACAATACGGGAAATCAAGAGTCCTCCTCTGATTGACAGCAGAGGGTTGAGTGGGGTGACTGGAGACATGGATAGGAACAGGACTTCAGTCCCACTTTAAAAAATATGAGAAGTTAGTCAAACCTCACAGTGATAGCAGTAACCCGTGCCCTAGTAGGAAAGAGTTGCATGTTTGCATTAACCCATCTGCCTCTATTGTTGCACATCCCTTCAACATAGAGTAAGCCAATGAATGTTCTGGGACAATGAATTTTCATACCTTCTGTGGCCCTGATCTCTGTGTTGGTTTCTGTGGTTTTCATTTTGGTTCCATTAAGGGTCTCTCTTCTAAAATCCGGCCCAGCTTTGCCGCCGTCATTGTTCTGTGCAGAGTCGTTGCACTCTAGGTCCATGTTTGACGGCGTATTGGGAGGGGTCAGCAAGCAGGAAGGATCCAGTGGTTGCATGCTTGTTTTAGGGAAGTTGTTCTTGCCCAGGGAGTTCTGCAGCTGTAGCTGCCTTAGTTTTTCCTTGAGCCGCTCCTCTGTCGAATAATACTCCCGGGGCTGTCCATTTGCACTGGATGCGAGGGAAGCTGTACCATCAGCCTCTGACTCTCCGCGGGTTCCCGGCTGTCTACAATCTGACTTGAGGGATGGACTTTGACGAGGCAAAGGGGAGATCCGATTTTCGGAGGTCACCTCTAGGATGACTTGAGAGGTGGGAGTTTCATTCTGTAACATCAAAGGGAAGCACAGAAAGAAAATTGATGGTTATAATGTAGTGCACGGGGATTTAACAAATCTAGTGATGGCAATGGGATGCTAAATGTAATTTTCAAGAGCCATAGAGCACTTTGGATGAAAATGTGGGCCACACTGTCAAACACTGATTCCAGAAAGTGATGGAAGCTTGGGCAAGGGATTGGCCCAAGAATTTAAATTAAAAAAAAAATGTTTTTAACAATATCTACAAATCAACTAAGTATCAAGCAAAGTAATTGTTTTCTGAAAGCTCCAAAACACAGACAAAACATGAAAAGGTAAGTATAGAGAAGTCACGTGAGCGATTGTTAAGGATAAACCTTTGTTTCATTGCTTTGGAAGTGATATGTTTTGCTTTGTACTGTAGGTCTGTGTTTTACTCGAGCCCCCGTGTGTTTTCCAACCCTCACTATTATTTTACATTCACATAAGTAACATTTCTCTATCACGAGATGTCATTGAAACACAACAGACAGACCTGAATACTAATACTAAGAATGGAAGACAATTATCTATTGTGAATGATGACAGCCTCGTTGTGTATCAAGAACCAACATTAAGATTGTAAGACTAATGTGCCACTCTCTTTTGCCAAATTGATAGGGATCTGCTCATCACCAGAGAAGTAGTGCACACATTTTGGGCACATTGGGTGTGCTCTACAGTCTGGCGAAAGTATGATGAAGAGACACTCAGGAAAGAGAGGAGCTAGTACTAAGTTCTTCCCTGGCAATACCATTAGAACTAGTTCTATTCTGAAATGAGAAAATGTAATATGTATTTGTTAGACCTGTCAGCCCTTTGGCAGTTCCCTCCTCATTTTATTATTTTCTGTCCCTTTTCACCTTCTCATTTTTTCTGTCTACCAAACTTTTTTAGGTGCTGATGTAGAGGTTCTGGGCGCCTCTTCCTCATCACTTGAGGGAAAGACGCAAGGTGCTCCTCTGAGGAGAATAGATGGGGAAGGTGAGATGCGCAAAATGGTGGCTCCAACTGTCACTTTGACACCTGGGCCATGACTTGCCATGAGAGGTTCCGGAACCTTCTGGGCCCTTCTGGCAAGTCAGGCCCAAGGTGATAAATAGAGGTGGCAGGAGGGCAGCCATTTTAGGTTAGAGTGGACTGCGTGGCAATCAGGAGGAAGGCACCTGTGCGAGGAGGTGGTTGTGCCTGAAAGGGAACAGACAGGTTTGCGGACCTGCACAAACTTCCAAACCAGGTGACATCACCCCTAACCTTGTGACCGGGCCCTGGACACAGTCGGAGAACCGGTGGACAGTGCTATCTGGAGATTTACCGGTGGCCACACTCCTTGGAAGTGGCCCAGGATCAGCTGGTGATCGACCCCCCCCCTCCCTGAAACTCCAGCTGAAGGGGGCGATGCCCACTCCCAGGAAATAGAAGGGTTCTGAACTCCAATCTAGCTGCACAAAAGGACTATTGGCACCCTTAATTTGGCCCCCCCCTAATTCTCTCACCGAGACCCTACCAGGACAGTTCACCGTCTTCACTCAGAAATCAGGCGGGAGGCTCCTGTCGTCCTCTGGAGGTGGTTCGCTGCTGACAGAAGTTTGTGGAGGGATTCCCTGTGAGGTGCGGGTGAGCGAGCGGCGCCGTTGCTCAGGTGAGGAAGGTCGTCTGAGGAGAGAGAGGGACGCGGAAGGCAAAGAGGCCAGCGTACTCATGTCACGTGAGAGGGGCCGCAGCGCCGCCCCTCTCTGATGCCGGTAGCGTGGCCGCACCCCCAGGAGACACGTCGCACTGAGGCAGCAGGCATTGGGAACCCAAGCAACCCGGGGAGCCCGGCTGGCTGGCCGAGTCCGCAGCCGTGAGGAGCGTAACGGAAGGCAGATAGCAACGGAGGGGATCCTCCCGGAGGGAAAGCCTAGGGAGCAACGCTTCAGCGGGGGGTGTCTATTAACGGCCCTCCACCCGATGACAAGGTTTCCTCGGCTGGCGCTGGGAGTCCGGATTCCCCTGTAACCGGACCCTCGTGATCAAAGTAAGAGGGGCACAAGAAGGAGGCGGTGGGGGGAAAAGAGAACCCCGGAGGGCACCAGAGAGTGGGCAATTGCGGCCAGGTGTTGCCTTGAGGAACCCTAGTGACAGTCTCTGAGAGACCCTGGTTCGAGACTGGTAATGTGGGTAGACTGACTTGATTGTACAAGAGACTGACCACTGAGAGGGGAGGGGGGAGGCGAAGATACAGATACCCATCATAAGGGTTGAGAGAAGCGATCTCCACACTGGTAACCGCCTGAGTTCATGTACAATGTTGAAATGTAATGATTTATTGGCTAGATAGTAAGTAGACTGTTAGAGGTCACCACTTAATTGCAAGCAACAGGGAATATCCAGCGTAGCACTTAAAAGGAGGAGTTTGAGATAGGACCAAATTCTCTATTGAAGTTGTAGAAATTATAGATGTGGTGCGGAGCACTCCCTGTAGGAATTTAACCTAGATCTTCTGATTCGGGGCGGGAGGAGAAGCTCAGGGGGTGTTTCTGTAATCGCTTTATAGATGTAACGTTGGAATGGTATTGTCATTTTAAGTGCAAATGTAATGTTTTACTCTGTCTTGGGAAACTGAGTACCTCCGTTAAAGAAAAGAAAGTTGAAGGATTCTAGTAAACCGTAAAATTCAATCAGTGTAGTGTCCTTTTTGTGTGAGGCTGCGCAAGATTGCGAGCTGGGCAGGATGCAAGCATGAGAGGCCAAGTAGAGATGTAAGCCTGTTGACCTGAGCCAAGCTACCCCTGGGACATAGGTCCAACAGTATTCCATCAGTGTGACCTGTCGTCAGGTGGGCCTGGCTGTATGCGCAGACCCCTGTTAAAGTGCCTTGCTGCCATGTACCGCCCAATCCTTCCAAGATTCTTAGATGTCTTAAATTTGACGACATATTACATCAAAACATTATTTTGTTTGTTTTTGTTTGCATTGCAATGAGTTAGATGTTTTTCATATTACCCATTTTGTACAATTTTCAAACACACTGTTAAAAATTATGTGATATCTACAGGAGAGACTTTGCCTTCACCTGTTCACTATGTTGCAGACAAATTGTAATACAGGAAGATGCATTGTGTGGAATTAAAGACAGGAGCAATTCTGCAGCTATTAACTTAATGTGCATGGATTGGAAAGCCTGTTACTTGTAGCCAATGTGTGTGCTTATTCATTACCATAATCAACATGTATCAAATCCACTTCGGAGGTGGGTGGGGGGAGGAGGAGCAGACGCGCGTTAAGATTTCAACCAATATGATGCCAGTACATTGCGAAGCCTCAGAATTTACCAGTAAGAGAAGGTGCAGCGACCACGCGCTGAGCACTAGCCGGCACCTTGGACTTCCGCTTCCCGTTAACACTGATAATGGGATTGGTGAACTTTCCATGCCCTCTGTAGTAAAATGCTCAGACTTTCTGTGATGGGATTACTCAAGTGTTAATCCCCTCGCATCTGCTTCCATGTCCGGCTCATCCCTCGAGGGTCTCTGAGTCATCAGCATCTCTTGTTTCTAAGGTGGTGTGTTTGTTTTGAGGGATTAGCCATCAGTAAGCAGAGGCATGTTAAACCTCCTCAGCAGGCGGAGTATCCTTGTTACAAGGGCAGTGTGTGTGGTGGGCTATCGGCGCCTCCATGCAAGGCTTGAACGACGAATGGTACTCTGAAGAAATACATCTTTGAGATAGAGTTTAAGGGACTTTTGAAAAGGGAAAAAGCCTCTGCTACTCCCACAACCACTAAATCTTCATTTCTGTTTTTGTGGCCTATGGGACTCTACTAGCTTGGTGGATTTCAGCCCAGGCAGGTCCCCTCCACTCCCCTACAGATATTGTGGCCATGGGAGTAACTCATGGGGGGGGGGGGGGTAGGTTTGCAGAAGGACTTGCTATCATACGATTTTTGGGTAATTCGTTGAGGTATCTAGACTTCAGCTAAGTATCCATATGAAATAATCTCATAATCCATCTCATTTGCGATAATAACTCCTGTTAATGGCTAGATAAGGAAATCCCCAGCACTTGTGGTGAGTGACTATGACTTTCGGCATCTCTATTTGCCCTTCGGAGCACTTTATTTTTTCATTTATGTTGCAAATCTTCAACGTGCTCCACCAGCCTTATTTGGGCAGAAGAACGTTTTTTGCCGCCAAACAAGTGAAGTTTAAAGAAATTGGTCAGTTGCGATCACCTTTTCAGTTACTTGGACTCTCAGAATCCAGGATTGCTTGAAACAGTTGCGCATAAGGACGCAAAACACGTCTAAGAAAAGGACTTCGGATTCAGGCGTGTGGGATTGGACTTCTAATGCAGACTGGTTATGGACTGACAAGAAGACCTTAAGGAAGCTATCAAGGTGTAGGGAATTGTGCTGTAATAGACAGAATCCCCACTTAGCCGCATCACGAGCGCAAAAACATAAATGTTGCCAAGAACAATATTAGAAAGAGAAGGTCCATTGAACATGAATTTGAACGATGATTATTTAAACAACAAATCCCTTGAAAAAGCCAAAAAACAGGATTCAAATATGTACAGTCGCGTTAGCAAGTAGGAAGGAGCCTAAGTAAATGCCAAATTGAGGTTACTGCACAAAACAAATAAAGACGCATATTGCAGTGAGGAAACAGTGACTTGGGAAAGGAAACACAAACTAATCACTAACAAGAAATTAAAACAAATGTAGCAACCAAGATTTCCCTACATGAGAATACACACGACGGTGTACTCGCTATATCAAATAATTAAACATGTAGGGGATTATCAGTAAAATACCTAAAAGGAGATTGGATAATAAAGAAATAGGCCTGAGATCCTTTTTTTCCCCAAAGGACCGTAGGCAGGAAGAAAATACCTGAGACTCGACGACGCGACAGGCTTGTCACGATGTCGACTCTCAGGTATTTTCATTGTGGCGCGTAAAAAGGTCCAGAGTGTGCAGGCAATAATAAAGTATTGCACAGATAAAAAGAACAGGCGCTGGCAGAAACACAAAGAAAACAAAATTTAGTGGAAAGCGCACAATGTTCGGAAAATGGTAACAACCCAGTCTAGATAAAGTGAAAGACAACAAGAACATGGTATCGTGCAGATATTGCACAGGACAGGTTCCCCATTTCACAAGCCTGGCACATTGAAAGTGCACCTTAAAGACAGAATATTGAGATAACTCCACCACAGTTGCAAATGGCAGCAGACATTGAAAGCGAAGCACACTGCATGCGAAAAATCATGGTACGTGCATGTCATGGAGAATGAACCATCAGAGAGCCTGACTTTGAATGTGGCGTGAAGTGTATGATGCAATCATACATGACATCAGCCAGGACTGTGAACAGATGAACCGGATGACAGCACATGGTTCAGGCCAACGACAGCTAGCGAGCACCAATGCAACTGACCAGCCTTCAGAAATCAATTCATAAGTCACATTGAACAATGAAATCCCTGCTCACCACGATTCACATTACGCGTGTGAGATTTTACCAATCAATGAGTACAGGTACCATGTCACCAGCTCCGCTAGACAGGAAGAGAATCACGGACTTTGTAACTGATGATGCTCACCGACCCATGACGCAGAGGCCAAGTAGCGACCAAGGTTGCTTGAATGGATCAAGAACACAATAAGTGTTAACAAAAAATATCAAAGTGGGAGTTTGTCTTTAAAAAAAAAAAATGTATGTCCCTGACGTAGTGGGGGTATAGGGAGTTGGGGCGGGGAGGGGCTGGAGAGGTTACTTGTTTTGTTTTCCTGTGCAGGACCGGCCATCTTTCCAAAATAGAAAAAAATATATTGGAAAGTCTGAGGTACTTTGACCAATGGGCTATTGTCACTCGCGCTGTTGGTCAAAGAATCCTCCGGCTTAACAGAAATATGGCAGCATCCCTGACTCTAAACAGAGCTTTGGAACAGCAAATTAGGCAGAATAGGTATTTACAGTGCAGTTTCTCCACACACTAGAACTCAAATATGCGATAAAGAAAGAACAAACTAAGAAAGTAAGGACCTTATATAGAGATATAGAGTTTTGTGCACAGGTTGCTCCTCCACTAGTGGTGCAGAGTTCCCAGTCCGCCACATTCTAAATAAGGTTATTGTCATTTGGTTAGTGCCTTATAACATAGTTGTGTTCAAGTGTGTGGAGAAACTACGCTCAAAGTGTAGGACAAAGCAGGAAACTTTATGAAGTGGGGATGTTCAATATTCAAGCACAACATAAACTTTAGGCTCAATTAATAACAAGCAATGGCATAGCCAATAGGTCTCGCCTTTGGGGCCTTATAAGTATTTAGTTATGCAGCACAATATCCTTCGTGCAACAACATCAACTGTTGCATAGCTAAATACTTGTAAGGTCCCAAAGGCGAGACCTATTGGTGATGCCAATGCTTGTTATCTATTATCACTATCATATGTATATAAAAAAGCTCTTACACATTGCTTCTGCCTAACCACGCAAACTCATACTAAATGTCTGGTTGACTTTTAACTAGACATGTATTGGTTTGTGTACTTTGCATATTGACATGAGTTTGGGAATCAAGCGGGGTGCAAAAGCCCGGACTTTGGTGAAATGTTCACCTACACGGATGGACTTGTTAATATTAGAGCAATGTTTTACAGTATTACTATGTTATTTGAGTAAAGAGAATCATAATTTGTCTTTGTAGCCCTGATGAAGTCAAACGTTGATTTACCGGGTGACGAAACACGTGTTGACTACAAGTTCTGCCGAAGATGTTTGAACTCATGTGAAGATAAAGAAATAAAGTGAAAAGAAGAAATACCAACTTTTGGTGGACTTTTGAATTTTTGGACACTGATAGGTGCTCAGGAGATTCCTCGATTGCTTTGGATATAGTTGGGCCCATTCAACTTAAACCAGTGTGTCATGGTGTTTATTGATATTTTTCACACTGGCCTGAGACAGCAATAGTGAATTCAGTAGAAACGATATTTGTTATAACATTTCTGGAGGAGAGGTGTGGTGCAGCGGCCAGGGCAGCTGACTTCGGAGCAGAGGGTTCACGGTTCGATCCCCGGCTCCGGCGGCAGCTCAGCTCAGCACCGTGTGACTCTGGGCAATAGCTCACTTAATTTCCACGACGGCCCCCAGCGCCTTGAGACCCGTAAGGGTGAGTAGCTGCGCTATATAAAAAACTGACTTTAGCAAGGAGGACTTACAAAAACGATATGAACAGATAATGGGTGCAACTAATCTCAAGAGAAACTGAAGCATTTCTGGGTGACAGGGGAATTATATGCAAAAAGACTGCTTTGTGTAATCCCTAGAGAAATGGTGGAATAATTTAATAAGTTATTAAATGAAATGATACAAAGAAAATTAGTTTGTGGCATGAGTTGGACTGAGGAGTTAAAGAACAACGTGAGGCTGCATAGAGTGACAGCCCACTCAACCACAAGTGTTACACTGATTGAACTCTTTAGGAACAGAAAGCCCATTACAAAGGTATGTCCTTCTTGGGTAAAGGAAAAGCGGTTGGATGAAAATCATGATAATGAATGTAAAGAGAAGAAGGAAGAGATGAAAGTGACTGAAAGAATGGAGAGGTATGATGAACGCAAAGCTGCCAAGGTTAGAGAAGTGTGGAATGGTGGCATTGTGAAACCCAGAGACCCAAAGAAGAGTAGTAACATGGCAAAATGTATGAAACCAATTATAGTGAACTGTTCAAAATGCAATTGAAACAGAAGATCACAGAATTCAGAATGGAGTGGTAAAATTACCAGGCATGAGTACTGCTCAGGGCACTTGAAAGGCCGTTTGTGGGGTTTTGCGAAAATACAGGAGTATTGGGAGTAAGAGTTACTGAAAGACCCCAGCATATTTAAAAAAAACTATAAAATAAGCATCTGCTTACAAATAGTTGATATTCTTTTCTTCTGTGTGGGCTGTCATGCAATGTGTTTTTCATACATGAAGCGCTGCTCTCAATGCAACATGTTTTGTGCAGATGACGGGCTCTCATACAACATGTGTTTGTTATTTTCTAATGTTTGCTATTGTGTATAGTTTGTTGACTGTAAAGGTGGGAGTTGTGAGGCATTCTTAGAGCTAAACGTGTCCCTTAGACTGACATGAAATGTTACGATTCAGCTCAATTCAGAGGTTAAGAGAAGAAGCAGAAAATGTGGTGGTGGCCGAGGGAAATTATGGATACTTCATTAAATCTCACATATCATCAACTCAACCCAATGTCCTTTCAGTATCCCAGGGCCAAAGGGCAGAGTTGTGGAATGCGAAACAAAATGTAGTTCCCGGCTTTGTGCCTTTCTTGTTGGAGCTGCTCATGGATTGAAACGCTCTCTGGGTGAGGGGGCAAAGCTAGTCCTTAAGATGCAAATGCGAGCATCTCACTGTGAGTAGGCTAATGGCAACATGTTTCCCAGGCCAATGGGAGCAGCAGCAGGTGTGTGTCTAGAAACACAGAGAAATGAAAACTAAGGACCTATAAGCCCCGCCCCCTTTTCAAGCCCATCCTCGACCTAGAAGGCGATGCGCTTCGAAGACCACCGCGAGGTGGCCTGCGATTAACAAATACAGCACATGCAAAAATGCACCTTCATGAACACCGGGAATATATCTGGCACGGATCTAGACTGGCATCTGTATGAAGGTGACTTAAAAGTGGTCCCGGTCTACTTTTTAAAAAACACAAGGGGCAGAGTGAGCGTCGAGTTCCTTTACAAGAGGGGCCCCATACAAATCAAGATAGTTTGCATTAATATGAATAAACTCTTTCATCCGCTGACATTGTTCAACTGCAAAAAGGAGGCAGCCACATGCGGGGGAGAGAAGAATAGGCACGGCAGGGGATAGTAAGTGAAGACCGATGCCTAAGTAGTTAAAATAACAAGCAGTGACGGGCTGAAGCTGCACAGGGAAATTCTTGAATTAGGTTTCATGTTTTTAATTGGTGCCGCATACTGCCCACGCACGCTTGATTATAAATCAAGATAGTTTGCATTAACCTGAATAAACTCTTTGATCCGAAGACATTGTTCAACTAAAATAAGAGGCAGCCACAGGCAGGGGAGAGAGGGGACGGGAGGGCATGGGATATTGACAATGGGCGCCGAGTTAGTTAAAGTAACAGGCAGTGACGGGCGGAGCGGCATAGGGAAATTTCTGAAAAGAAAGATTAATAGGCGTGTTTTCTTGCTGGGGCCAGCGCTCAGGCAGCTTTCTTTTTTATTGCAATCTGAGACAAAACATGAAACGCAGTGATTGCAACCCGAGACAAAACATGAAGCAGGAGTACGAGAAGGTAGTGCAGTGCCGCTTCATGACCCGAGTCAAATAATTAACGTGTGGTGCACGCCGCTTGTGGTTCACGCTGACGAAGAAAGGAGGAGGCAGCAGGGGGAGGGGCGAGAGGAGGGGACCTGAGCCTGTTTCCCTTGCAGGAGCGAGCAGCAAGGCGCGATAATTGATAACATATGGTGCCAGCAGCTCGCTCCCACAAGGGAATCGCCACACGTGCACGCGTTGCCATTGAAAGCAATGCAACGCGTGCACGTTTTTGCCTGCAAAGCTGTGTCGATTGCAAAAGGTCTTTTTCCTATGCAACGCATGCGCGCTGCTTAGGCGTGACCTAACAACTTCACACGCCCTTTATACCACCTCCCACATGAACCGAAGTTAAACTGGATGAAAAAGATACCTTTTTTAGTACAAAAACTTGGAAAGAATTACAGCTCTCTTAGTGCTTCACGGTGGTAAATTTGGAAGTCTGCCCTGATCACAGGTACTTTTTCACTAAGAGAATGCTCATTCTTTTGCACTGAGTAAGAAGTTACCAGGAAAACATCACTCTGCCCTTGACACCATGGCTCATCTTATACTGCAGGTAAACAGCAATGTGTGGCCCGGTCATCTTCATCAATCAAAGTTTACCGGAGAACTCACCCAAACTTTGATTCAAAGTGGCTTATCAAACTCCTAATTAATTGCTTTTCTTCTAAACTTACCCGAAAGTTTAAACTGCTTGGTTTCATGATCAACGTTAACCTCTGCAAGAAAGCAAGCTTTGCACCACGTCAGACAGAGTTGTGCCTTTTCAAACCCATTTCTGTAGCTCAATTCAGGCCGCTCACTCTACTCATAGGAGCACCTTAACATTTTTATACTCCCAAAGACTCTGCTGCACTCAGCAGCTAGACCTCCTGCGGTTCAAAATAGGATGACAGGACCCCAGATCTCAGAGAACGTTCTTGGCTACTCCTGGAGTCCAGGCTTGTAGGTCTCACCTTCCAAGCCCTGAAAATAGCAGAAGCAATAGAGTCCCTTGGTCTGAATCCCCACAATTTAAATCACATTTTGCTGCAACTAAGTCACTTTCAGATGATGCGCCTTCCTGATGGAACTTTCTTCCAAAGGGCCTAAAATATCAGGAAAACAGTCTTCCTTTCAGCCTTTCTCATTCCATTGTTAAGTGCAAAGGCACACTTACATCCGGGGGTAAGAACAAAATATAAATAAACTATCAAGGGGCATATCCGCAACACCCGGCGATAATTATCGCTCAGCGCTCTTAGCGTGAGGATAATTATCGCCGGGTAACGTGGATTTTTATCGCTGAGATAGCGTGCTATTAGCAACGCTTATCTCCTCAGCGATAAAAATCCTCACGCTAACTGCCTAACGTGAGATTATCGCTGGAAACCCAGCGATAATCTCACGCATTGGGGCGTTAGCTTGCTGATAGGGACTCACAAACTTAGCCATGATATCCTCCTTCCATAGGACATCGTGGCTAAGTCAGTCCTGAAGCAGGCGTAAGGAAAGTAGCGATAACAGGTTATCGCTACTTTTCTTGCCGCTATGCTTCATAGCGTGGGGCTTGATGATAGGAATTTCTCCTGTCATGTTAGGTCAGGAACGCCCACTTTGCATCTCATTAGAGATGCAAAGCTGGGCGTTAGGAATTCCCACGCTAAAGCACGGTTTCACGCGTTAGCGTGGCCTTGCTAAGTAGGCGATAAAATTATCGCTGCTTTTCGGCCGAAAACGGCCCCAAAAGCGGCGATAATTTTTTAGCGCCAGCTTGTAAATATGCCCCCAAAGCACTGTGAGATGTTAGGCATATCCAATCACTGCGCTAGCATGCTTTTCTCATTAGCTGGACCAGATTCAAGTCTTCACTACAAAAGGCCCATTGTGTTGGACCAAGTGTCAATCACCGTTAAACAGACATATCACCAAGTGCAATATTTAAGGGGGTAAAGTATGGCCGCTTCATTTGGAGAGCCACGGCACGGAAAGACAGAAAACATGATAATACTGCACATAACCATGTTCAGAACTATAAAATCCGAAATGTTGAATATTTTACCCACACAAATTCCACAAGGTTTTACCTGCTGAATACTGTGGCAGGAAAACGAGGGGTATTATTTTTATTATTTTTGGAGGAATGGCCAATCCTCCTTTTCCTCACGGATGCCTTGCCGATCTGATCACAAGCAAAAACGCAAACGTGTGCACATAATTTGCCTTTTCTTGCCACATAATGTAGCCAACTGTACTGCATAATTTGGCCCTCCCCTCCAGCATAATTCCAGCGGACCTGCTAATAATACACAAACCTAGGTTAACAAATCTGTCTTGACTTTTTTCATATAAAAACATTTCTGGATGAATAGGCCTCTTTGTGCAATGTCTGCTCAGACCAACTTATGAGAAGAAGCAGACTTCATAACTTCAACTGCATAAAAAATTGTGAAATGAGCAAATATTACAACATTCAGCACGGTCCAGAGAAATGATAGACAACAGGCCTTGCAATGCTAATGTTTATAATATCGTCATATTTCTCGATGCTCCAGTCATTTACTTATGTGCTCGCCGATGTGCTGGCCAGGCTGAACACTCCAGAGAAGTCTTCGGGAACAGCCGTGCTGCAGCCTTGCAGCACAAAATGGTGTTAATCAACTTGTTTACAACTTGCACTGGAAGCCATCAGCGCTTGGGGACTCTGCTCCGACATCAGAGCTGTGGAAATACGAGGTTTGCTTTTGTCTGAAGTCTGAGAAGTGAAAAACTGGTACAGTGACAGACGCTGATCTGCCACCTCCCCCAGTGGCATAGCCAGGTTGCTATGGGCCCTAGTGCAAGCAAAGTAACCGGGCCCCTCTCTAGGGCGACATCTCAGTCTGTCCTATGGGCCCTAGTGCAAGCAAAGTAACCGAGACCCTCTCTAGGGCGACATCTCAGTCTGTCCTATGGGCCCTAGTGCAAGCAAAGTAACCGGGCCCCTCTCTAGGGCGACATCTCAGTCTGTCCTATGGGCCCTAGAGCAAGCAAAGTAACTGAGCCCCTCTATAGGGCGACATCTCAGTCTGTCCTATGGGCCCTAGTGCAAGCAAAGTAACCGGGCCCCTCTCTAGGGCGACATCTCAGTCTGTCCTATGGGCCCTAGTGCAAGCAAAGTAACTGGGCCCCTCTCTAGGGCGACATCTCAGTCTGTCATATGGGCCCTAGATCAAGCAAAGTAACCGGGCCCCTCTCTAGGGCGACATCTCAGTCTGTCCTATGGGCCCTAGTGCAAGCAAAGTAACCGGGACCCTCTCTAGGGCGACATCTCAGTCTGTCCTATGGGCCCTGGTGCAAGCAAAGTAACCGGGACCCACTCTAGGGTGACATCTCAGTCTGTCCTATGGGCCCTAGTGCAAGCAAAGTAACTGGGCCCCTCTCTAGGGCGACATCTCAGTCTGTCCTATGGGCCCTAGTGCAAGCTAAGTAACTGGGCCCCTCTCTAGGACGACATCTCAGTATGTCCTATGGGCCCTAGTGCAAGCAAAGTAACCGGGCCCCTCTCTAGGGCGACATCTCAGTCTGTCCTATGGGCCCTAGTGCAAGCAAAGTAACTGGGCCCCTCTCTAGGGCGACATCTCAGTCTGTCCTATGGGCCCTAGTGTAAGCAAAGTAACTGGGCCCCTCTCTAGGGCGACATCTCAGTCTGTCCTATGGGCCCTAGTGCAAGCAATGTAACTGGGCCCCTCTCTAGGGCGGCATCTCAGTCTGTCCTATGGGCCCTAGTGTAAGCAAAGTAACTGGGCCCCTCTCTAGGGCGACATCTCAGTCTGTCCTATGGGCCCTAGTGCAAGCAAAGTAACTGGGCCTATCTCTAGGGCGATATCTCAGTCTGTCCTATAGGCCCTAGTGCAAGCAAAGTAACTGGGCCCCTCTCTAGGGCGACATCTCAGTCTGTCCTAGGAGCCCTAGTGCAAGCAAAGCAGCTGGGGCCCCTCACTAGGGTGATATCTCAGTCTGTCCTATGGGCCCTAGTGCAAGCAAAGTAACTGGGCCCCTCTCTAGGGCGACATCTCAGTCTGTCCTATGGGCCCTAGTGCAAGCAAAGTAACTGGGCCTCTCTCTAGGGCGACATCTCAGTCTGTCCTATGGGCCCTAGTGCAAGCAAAGTAACTGGGCCCCTCTCTAGGGCGACATCTCAGTCTGTCCTATGGGCCCTAGTGCAAGCAAAGTAACTGGGCCCCTCTCTAGGGCGACATCTCAATCTGTCCTATGGGCCCTAGTGCAAGCAAAGTAACTGGGCCCCTCTCTAGGGCGACATCTCAGTCTGTCCTATGGGCCCTAGTGCAAGCAAAGTAACTGGGCCCCTCTCAAGGGCGACATCTCAGTCTGTCCTATGGGCCCTAGTGCAAGCAAAGTAAATGGGCCCCTCTCTAGGGCGACATCTCAGTCTGTCCTATGGGCCCTAGTACAAGCAAAGTTATCGGGAACCTCTCTAGGGCGACATCTCAGTCTGTCCTATGGGACCTAGTGCAAGCAAAGTAACCGGGCTCCTCTCTAGGGCGACATCTCAGTCTGTCCTATGGGCCCTAGTGCAAGCAAAGTAACTGGGCCCCTCTCTAGGGAGACATCTCAGTCTGGCCTATGGGCCCTAGTGTAAGCAAAGTAACTGGGCCCCTCTCCAGGGCGACATCTCAGTCTGTCCTATGGGCCCTAGTGCAAGCAAAGTAACTAGGACCCTCTCTAGGGCAACATCTCAGTCTGTCCTACGGGCCCTAGTGCAAGCAAAGTAAATGGGCCCCTCTCTAGGGCGACATCTCAGTCTGTCCTATGAGCCCTAGTGCAATCAAAGCAACTGGGGCCCCTCACTAGGGTGACATCTCAGTCTGTCCTATGGGCCCTAGTGCAAGCAAAGTAAATGGGCCCCCCTCTAGGGCGACATCTCAGTCTGTCCTATGGGCCCTAGTACAAGCAAAGTTATCGGGAACCTCTCTAGGGCGACATCTCAGTCTGTCCTATGGGACCTAGTGCAAGCAAAGTAACCGGGCCCCTCTCTAGGGCGACATCTCAGTCTGTCCTATGGGCCCTAGTGCAAGCAAAGTAACTGGGCCCCTCTCTAGGGAGACATCTCAGTCTGGCCTATGGGCCCTAGTGTTAGCAAAGTAACTGGGCCCCTCTCTAGGGCGACATCTCAGTCTGTCCTATGGGCCCTAGTGCAAGCAAAGTAACTGGGACCCTCTCTAGGGCAACATCTCAGTCTGTCCTACGGGCCCTAGTGCAAGCAAAGTAAATGGGCCCCTCTCTAGGGCGACATCTCAGTCTGTCCTATGAGCCCTAGTGCAATCAAAGCAACTGGGGCCCCTCACTAGGGTGACATCTCAGTCTGTCCTATGGGCCCTAGTGCAAGCAAAGTAAATGGGGCCCCTCTCTAGGGTAATATCTCAGTCTGTTAGATTCCCTGACACTCCTCAACCTCCTTCGACAGAGTTTGCATCGGCCATATCAAAACTCACTGCCATTTTCATATACAGACTATGGGCCTCGTTTACTATATTTTGACACACAGCAGCGCAGCAAGCCTTCCTGCTGTGCGTCAAAATAACAAGGCAGGAATGCGCCATATCTACAGGTTACGACACATTCCTGTCCTTTTCCCCTGCACCGGCGCACAAACAGCAGCCATGCAGCAACGCAGGCGCCCTTGCGCCATGCTGCAAGGGTGCATGCGTTGCAGGGATGATTGTTGTTGTGCAGAAAGAGACACTTTCCTGCACAAAAACAATAATGAATGGCGTTTTTCTCCACATAGAAAGAGCAAAAAAGGAGGAGAAATTAAAGTATTTTCTTGTTGCGCCACGGGGAGGCGTAGGATTCTGATGCATTCCCAGGCTTACGACACTTTGTAAATCTGGAAATGTGTCAGGTTCTATGGATGTTTTGTGGGAACACGCATAGCAACACCCATGGAGCGCCCCTTTCACGCAGAGTAAGCATGAAAGGGGCCCTTATTTACAAGGCCATGAAAAGTCACACAGGGTGGCTTTGCGTGGCCTTGTAAATATGGGCAGGCATACTGCATCGACGGTGCGTCTATAAAAGTGACGTACCTGCAGCGCAAGGGGTTTGTAAATAAGCTCCTATGTATTTCCACTCCTTGCACTGCATTTCTACCAGTCAAAGTCATAACCCAAAAACATAATACCAAAGTCCGTAAATTTGGCCCTTGTAAAGTGCACACACACAAAGATATTACATGCAGAGGCCTCACATTCACATTGCTTCCCTCACATAGGAGCACCCCTCATGCTACCCTCACACAGGCATATGCCTCACTCTGTACTTACACAGGCACAACATTCAACCTGTAGACCATTTACCCTGCACTCACAAAAGAGAATGCTAATCTTACCTTTACACAGGCACACCCCTCACAATGAACTCACAAAAATGAGTGCCCATCGTGCACTGCCAAAAGCAAACTGCTTACAGTCAGGTACACCGCTCACCAGGAAGGAGCAATGTTGCGCCAGATGGTGACAAAGAAGGCACAGGTTGAGCATCTGGTGCATCAGTCCAGAGCACAATTGAAGTTGTTGCGGTAAGCTACACTGAAGCCTGGATTTCCACTGAGCTTATCTAATCCCCCATCAGCCATACTTGGACCAGCACTGCAGACTATGAGAGTCTGATCTTTGTCGACTTTTATGGGGAAGTCTTTTCATCCAAAAAAGTACAGCCTGCCTTCTAAAAACACACGGTGGTGGTTTTCTTAGTAGCGCAAGCGTAGGCTAAAATAAATACAAAAGAAGTAAAGAAAAGCAATATAAAAATATATACCAACGGATTGTGGAAGCCATTTGCCTCAATACATTTTTTTTAAAGTAATGCTTTGAACTGGTCTACCATCTATCAAAAATGATAAGAGTATGCAGAATATCATTTCAAGGTGGTGCCATGGTTATGAAGCTTGCAGCAGTGATGATGGGGTCTGCATAAGAAAGCAGTAGTCCAGTAGCAATGGCAGCGGACCTGCTTGTACTCTCATTACTCAATTAGCACTGGTTTGCAGTTAGAGGTGAGCTGCGGGGGGGGGGGGGATAAACTAAAGGAAATATTTCCTGAGGTCGTACTTCTCTGGATGCAGGCAAAATACTGTTACTCATACTGCCTGACATCCTAAGGACCAGTGGTTATTTACTAGGCAGAGCCAAACACTGGCAACAAAGCCAATGGCTGAAGAACGCTGATCCTCAGCCCAATTGTTTGGATGCTGTGCTGAAGTGCTGAATCAATGTGTAAATGGCACTGTGATTGGTGAATGACTGAGTAGGCTTACCAAAAGCCAATTTTCTCTAAGCAAGATTATGAATCTGTAAACATCAGGCTAGTGAGACATCAACAATAGTCTTTTAGGCAGACCGTATCACACAGAAATAGATAAAGCACAGGAAGCAAGAGCGCAGCAGGTCCTTGGCTCACACACGAGACACACAGCACTGGTCAAGAGCATCACATTCTTCCTTGAAAGACATGGAACAAGTGTGGCACTGTATGGCCAGTGCAAGCTTCCTTCATTAACATGGAACAAGTGTGGCACTGCATGGCCACTGCAAGCTTCCTTCATTGACATGGAACAAGTGTGGTTCTAAAGTGCCAGCCAGTGCAAGCTTCATTGAAAGATCTGCAAGTGTGCCACTTCAGGGCCAGTCAGTGCAAGCTTCCTTCAAAGACATGGAGCAAGTGTGGTACTGGAGGGCAAGCTTCCTTCAAAAACATTGAAGTGGCACTGGGAAGCACTATTTAACGCTCCATTCAAAAAACATGGACCACGTGGTACTGCAGGGCCAGTACAAGCTTCATTCAGTAACATAGAACTAGTGTGGTGCCAAGGTGCCAGGCAGTACAAGCCTCATTCAAAGAAATAGAGCAAGTGTGATACTGCAGGGCCACTGCAAGCTTCCTTCAAGTACTTGGAACAAGTATGACACTGGGAAACACAATTTAACGCCTCCTTTAGATACAACAAATAAGCTGCATGTCAGATTTGGTATAAGTACAAGGAACAGCACTGGGGTGAATAAGTGCACGCTTGACTCACACATGGCAAGATTTCCCCACACAAAACAAGTACAGCACCAGGAAGGAGTATTCGCTTTCCTCACACCTATAGAACACATACTGATCTGGCCAGAAATAATTCAAACTTCCCTTGCATGCACAGAACATGGACAGCACCTGCAGCAGCCCAAGCCTGTGTATAAATATACAGAGAATGCGCAGCATTCGGCAGCAATGTAAGTTCTCCTCACACACAGCACAGGTACAAGATGGTCAGCATCACTGCAAGCTACGATATCCTCACGTGCAAAAGGTATCACATTAGCTGCAGCATCGAAGCTTTCTGCAGGCACAAAATACCCAGAGTAAAGTGCAGAGGTGGGTGAGTCACTTAAGGCTCGAGCCACATGGCAGACTCTGATGAGCTCAAGGTCCTCTTGAGCGTCCAGCCCTAAATGAGCTGAGCTTTTATGTGGCTTCTGCCTGCTACCTGCGCTCTAACCTCTTGCATCAAGAATGAAGGACGATTCATTAAACTTTGATGTGAAACTGAGTGAGAAAGATATACCAATCTAGTGGCTGAATTACAAAGAGTGTAACCAGAACACCTGGGATCAATCTTGGTTTGGCCACTTGAACAAATTGTATGATTCAAGGCAATTACTTTATTGTGCCTCCTATTGTTTTCATTATTGCATATGATAAAACATTGAAATATGTGAGGATGTGTGCTGTACAAAACCTTGCTTGTGTTTTACTAAATAGACTGTAATGTTGCTCCTTGTAAAATAAGAGTGTAGCTCTCATGAGGGGGTGCACATGACAATGGACTTGCCTGTTCTCTACTGGTATTGCCATCAGTGTGGGGCGGCAGGGGCATGAATGCTTATAAGTTCATGGTTAAAAACTATCATTTTTTAATAAATCTCTCAATGCCTCTCAATGGTGTGACATAATCTGATGTTCTAAGGTGAAATGCTTGTTAAAGAAATGCACTTTTTGTTTTAGAATTTGAAGACATTTTATCATATTTTTACATATTATTTGCTGCACAATTTCCATCCCAAATGTTCACAAGGCTCAGCTCCTGCGGGGGTCTTAGAGCCAATATAAGCTCTGAGAGCCAAGACAGGCCCTTGGCTCAGCCATTCCTGTTAATTTGTTGGCTCACCCGCCTCTGCTACAGAACTCTGTATAACAGTTACTTGAGTTACCCATCTCAGTATCTTGCGCTGGGAGCAACATCTTGTTTTCTGAGATTCTGGACAGTTTCCACAGGTCTCAGAAGATTAACTATTCCTACGGATGTGTTTTATTTTAAAGAAAAATTGTGCATGTTTCTAAGACGATGTTTCAAAGTTACCTGTGCTTTGGTTTTTATTTTAGCATAAAATGAAAGATAAATTCTCAAATAATTCATTTTCCCAGTTCCAGCACTCTGTGCTAAGTAAGCCTATGTTGTTTTGGTAGCCGCCATCGTCTGCACTCGTCAGGCTGAACGCAGTGATTACTGTGACTGTCTTGTCTTCTGAAGCCATGCAGCAGCATGGGCATAACTTCTTCTTTAACCTCTGCTGAGCGGCAGGCAGCCGAGGCTTAATGGCGCACTCTGTTCAGAGTCTGACTAGTAAGTGCCATCTCAGGGCTCAAAGGTTTGTAGTACTTGCGCCCCCTTCCCACCTCTGGGCCCTGGTGCATTTCACCGGCTGCACCACTAATAGGTATGCCCCTGACCTCCCAGGGTATCCAGAGACTGAACAGAGGCAGTGTAATGGCGGCTGATGATCCGCCATGTTGCCCACCTTCTCCCATCACTCTTGGGCAGGGCCAGACTTTCTGTAAGGTGGGGGCCGGTTTTGGACGCCTGGGGGCCGTTTTTGTTAATGGGGCCGGTTTTGCAGCATAGGTGCAATACAAAAGCGGCAGCGGTGAGACTGGAGTGGTGCTCTCAACAAGCAACCCCCCCTGGGCCGGCCGAGATGTTTGCCCGGGCCGGTTTCGGTACCCAGTCCGGGTGTGCTCTTGGGTCTATGGAGGTCCAATGGAGGAGCGGAATAGGGGTGACACTATTGCAGTCCCAACCACTGCCTCCCCCATGACCCTGTGCTCTATGTAGAATTGTGACTGACAGGGGATGGAAGAGGGCACTGGCAGTAACTCGCTCCGACATGTTGTCAGCACAAGGTGCCTCTGGTGTGACTGGAAGGGATGGAACAAGGGGCGCTGCTGAAGAACGGCACAATGCCAGCAACTGTATTAATTTTAATACTGAGGAGGGCTCAGGGAGGCTGCTATGAAGGCTGTAAGGGAGTATGGAAGGACAACTATTTTTTCTGTATTTGGTTGAGGGATGGTACTGCAGAGTGCCAGTTCTTTTGCGTTCAAATATTTAGACATGGTAGGTGGCCAGAGGGTGGTGGGTGGATTGCAGGAGGCTACTTCATTACTTTTAAGGTACAGCTAGGGAAGGTAGGACTGAAGGAGGGGAGGCCCTGTTGTGCATTATTACCCATTTATCACTGCTCAGCTGATCAACAGGATAAGCAGTGCAGGGAGAATAGGATTTGTAGTCACATAAAATCGCAGAAGGGTCACTGTCAATGATACAGCGTTTTCCACCCAACCATAACAGGTGACATCACAGAGAACTCGAGCTTCGTTATCTTTGCCTTTTCGCTGTCACTTGGGACGCCTCTGTGGAACCATCCCATGATGCATCTATTTATCTCCTCCAGAAGAATCTTTGAGTCCAGTAAGTACTATTCAGAAATTCGTTGGTTGCTTCCACTGTGTAGTCATAAATGAAAGTCAACAGTATAAGAAAGAGTCGGGGCGCCGCCCAGTAATTTGGAACTTGGATGCTTTCTCACTGGATTTCCAAATGGTGTTTCTAAGTTGAGGTCTATTCTGTAGATGTGACTCTCGATGGAGCTATGGGAGCGGCAGAAGTATTCAGCTAAACTTGAGGAGCACAGGTGGCATTTTTTCCTGTTCATTTATTCCTACCCTGCTCTCACTCATGGTCTAAAACGTACAGAATATTGGGCTACCTGCCCACCGTATTCTAAAATCTGAGGGACCCCCACTAACGATAGATTACAACCTTTTCTGTAGAAAACATGCAGACTTTGTTCAACATGTTGTATTGTCAACGTGTGCTTTGAACCCATAGTGTGCTGTTATACACAATCTTGCAGACCAGCTCTTTCTTCATTGTACCAGGAATCAAGGACCGTGCCAAGTTCTAGAAGCTATTTCATGGAAGTGTGTCCTTGGCACAGCGCAGCTCCCGCCTACCTGCACTGTCGGCCAGCCTTTTGGCTTTGTCAATGCTTGTTTTGTCATGGGTTTTTGCAAAACTATATTGCTGGGGAAGCTTTTGGGCCCTCGTCAATCTAAAGAAAACTAAAAGCAGTTTGGGAGAACTACTTTGTGTGTGAATGTGCTCCATTTGAAAACGCAGAATGCTGTCACTCACAGTGAAGTTAGCTTGCGGCTGAAGAGGCTGACCCATTGCCCCATGCTGGGTGCTGTAGTGGGTAGGGGAACATTGGATGACACAGTAATATATCAATAAGTGAGGAGGGATGGATGAAAGTCCCCTTGATCTCTGCTAATGCCAGACCTAAAAATAGCTTGTGCTGTAAGGGCGAACATTGGCCCTGATTAAAAATTCAGCATTGGACCACTGAACCACTCACACTTAGAAGACATACCTATGTCAACGAAATACATCTACCACACCACTTGAGGGAGGTATGCTGTATTTAAAGAGTCCTATCATCGTAACAGTGCGACTAGGTCCTTTGAACCTTCTCCCGCTAATATGATGGAAGCAAGTTCTGGAGAAGGAAAAATGACTGCGGATAATTCCATCATCTCTGTCAAGTATGGTGAGGAGCCCACCCGCACATCCGTTGTCAAAATCACAGGCGTCATTTGGGGGACTAGAGATGGTCCCAAGAGCCCGTGCTCCAGGTCCCCAAGAGAAGGTGCCGGGGGTCGAAGGTCACTGGAGGGTACCTGCCAGCGCCAACACAGGTTGCAGGCTGTTCTTCTAGGTACCACCAATGCATACATGGTCTTCGGTTGACTGTGGGAATGCAATCACATGTTCTTCTCATCACAGGGTGCAGGGCAGCCCATTCTGGCTTTGAGGTTGGGAGCTACGATGCCTCACCGGTCATCTAATTCTAGCCACCACGCCAATCACTTGAAGGCCAAGGGGTGGCAAAGAACACTTGAGGTCTGTGAGGGTCACTTGAAGCATGCACTACGGTGGTGAGGCACTTCCTTAGCTCTGAGCAGTGCAAACAACGTATGTGCGGATCAAGGTGGGTTTTCTAAAGTTCAGTCTGCTTCTTCTGGGCAGCGCCTCCACAATGGGCTACATAACTTGGGCAGAACTTTAGGCCGAGGCCGGTAGGCTACTCAGTGCAGGGTAACGGAATAAAGTCCTAACCTGCATGTATAATTACAAAATACACTGCCAAGCTTACGTTAACAGACACAAGGACAGTAGACTCCTGGATGGGTGTTTGGTGAGCCCTTCCAGACCACAGAGCCCCATCTTGGGTCTTCAGCAGCATTCCCTAAACCAGAGTTCCAACGCACATGCATAACAGCCGCGCATACAGGTCACAAAATGTAAACATATCATAGAAACATGCAGTGGGGTAACTCAGGCCAGGGTGCATACCCACAAAAGTATGCAAGGGACATTCCCGACCCAACAGTGTGTGTTTTAAATGATGCACTTGTTCAGTAGGTTTTTCAACCAGGCGGAACTAGTTGGCATCTTTGCTGTCATTTTCAGTAAATTATCTGCAACCCACCAAAGGGCTCTAGGACACAAGAGCATGTCAGACTGCTTCAACACCTGTCAAACCCAGGAAGATTTGGGAGCGATGGAGTGAGCAGCCGGGGACAAAGTGCACGATAACAGAAGAGGGAGTTGAGTGGGCCAATCACCAGGTACAGATCATGGCTTAGATCCCCTGGAACTGTTATTGGCTTATTTACAAGCCTCTTGCACCTCTGGTATGTCACTTTTTCCAATATTAAAAGTGACGCACTAGCGGCGTAAATAAGCCCCTTAAAGTGCCTTGCCCGGGTCCTCTTGCCCCATCAGTACGTCGCTTGCTACACTGTTGCAATGTCCTAAAATTGAGGCACATTATTTCAGACCAGTTACTGATCTGCTTGTTTAACTTTACGCGGATGAATATATTGCTTACGTCAACAAGGCTCAATGGGGAAGAATGACGTATATGTGCTGTTGCTATGATATTCAGGTACAAAGAGCACCGCTCAAGCAGTGTCTGCTACGAAGCACTATGCGCAAGCACCGCTTTTGGAAATCATGAGAAAAGAATGAGGATGGAAGCGTTTTGGAACATGCTGAAGAGGCAGGGGACCCTGACTGACATACAGGCAGTATAGGGGTGAGCGAGAAGGCATACTGAAAAAAAAACCAATGAGTCTACCAAAGGGATTCCCCATCCATCGGCCGAGCATCTGGCTAGGCGAACATCTGGGTGAGGGAATCTTCAGCATCATATCCAATGTAATAACAGTCCCAGGAGGTCAAGCATGGAACAAACAACCGTCTTAAAAAACCCAAAAGAACGCCCAGTAGCCTTATGTTGATAAAGCAAGACCCGAAGGACCTCCAATTCAAGGGCTGTGTGAGACCTTAAGTGAACTTACGGAAAGCAAATGTTTACTGTCCGGTTTGCTGAAGGAGTGGAAACGGGTTCAGAGAAGCAAGAAAGTCACCCAAGACCTAGAGAGCTTCACTCATCTTAAATGCAAGACATACAAAAAAAAACAGATTTCCTCAACAATACATATTCACGTTCAAAACTCCCCAAGAGAAGAGGAACTTGGCCACAGCCAGCTGTGACATCATTTTGCTTGTTAAGAATTTGGCAAGTTCCACAATATATCAATATCCCTCATGCTGCTATAACAGAAGTATATTGAAAAATCGTAGCACTCTTTTCTTATTTGCCCACATAATGCTGCCTTGCTGAGAAAAGCCCCGATACCACGCCTGGGGCATGAAGAAATCCGTGAAACGACACCCGCAATGATTCTGTTGAGTGACACATATCCACGAGTAACAAAAATTATCAGATTTTTTTTTAGCACTAGTGTGTGAAATCAAAACCAGAGAGCAGCAGGAAAACAGAAATCAACTGTGTTGATGATACAACAGTGTAAATTGACCGTCTGACACAAAAGTGATGCCAAAGGAACTGCGCCCGAAAGGATCCCCTTGCACAATGTCCTGTGCCCTGAAGCTATTAAAGAGCCCCTTTTTATATTATTTTTTTAAATTATTTTTCCATTATTCTTCTCAGTCCTTTTCTTTTATTTCAACGGTATTATGATAGATTGTATTGATTGATTATTCATAGATTTTCAGCAAAAGCTTCAAAAATGTAAACTAAAGAAAGTGTTTTAACATACCGGCGTGCGATTCCTTTCGGCAAGCTCCTTCATCACTGGGCTTTTAGTTCGATGACTCCACAGGAAGTGACGTATGTACAATAGGTGCCTGTAGATGTTGTCATCCAGAGAATCCACCTCCAGGTCAACCTTAAATCCTCCACTTGGCAAGATGATAGGGGGGTGGTTGTCAAAGGATTCCAGGATGTCGTCTGGGTAAAAAACCAACAGGTCACTACAGTTCTACAGACAGCGCTATCATCGGATCGATCAAACCGTGGAAGTTTTGCCCTCATACCGAGTCTCTGCTATATAAATACCACACATAAATAAAAATACTTTGTTACTGTATGAGGGCAAAACTTCCACAAACAAATCAAGCTACACACAAGTTTCTTTTATTATTCTTATGTGTAGTATTTGTATAGCGGACACCTAGTACTAGGGTAGCGGAGCACTTTACATATAAACCTCTCTGACATATACCTACTTTACACATACATAAAATACATATATATCATGCATACTGATCATACACATGCAATCCCAATATATATTTCTTCCTCTGAATGTGCTCATTTTTCACTTTGCTTAAATAAGGCAACACTAGTGACTAGTATATACCTGTTCAAAGCAGAAAATAGTGCACAACTTAACACTTGACACAGATCCTAGTGCTAACTGTAGTCTTAAAAACACCCTAGTGCAAATCACATTTGCTTGTGTTTGTTATGCCTGATTAACTCTAGAAGGCAGGAGAGAAATGTGGACAAACAGTTGACACCCCTTATTGTGTGTTAATATGTAGTTTGTTCCTCAGTGTGAGGGCAGTTACCACCAGCTAAAAATGTATATCCAAAATACCACACATTTTGATCCGTTCAAAACAGACACTAGTGTATTGACAGGCAGAAAAACATTTACACACACACATGTGCACTTGACCTGGTTTGTGTCCACCATGGTTCTAACTTGGATTTGCTAGGGACAGTTAACAAACGTCATTTCACGAAAATGTATTTTAATCATTTTATGCAGGAGCCTGTTTAACAATATTATTATATGGATTAAGACCTAAAACCTATGAGTCTTCATGAATATCATGATTACAGTTTATTCTTTCAAAAACATGGGAGCGGATATTTCGTGCTTACTCTGTTGCCACACATGTATGTCGGGAGGGTGCACCTTAGATATACTGGAACGAAAATATTTGTTTTCTTATGGATGTGGGTAATTGATACACGACAAAATGGTGCCTGTAGAGAAACAAACTGAAAGTGCGGATGCAGAACAGCTGTAAATGATATGTGAGCTCTTCAGGACTGTTTCAGGTAACAAACTGATGATGGTGTCTAAGCTTTCAAATGCACTTGGAATAAATTCATAGGGACAGATTTACAAGAACTGACGCATCTCTGCATATTAGCAAAAAAAACTTGCACCACCATGGATGCGTCGCATTAACAATGCAGCGCACCATGGCGCAAAGATTGACAGATGCCTCAAGCATCTGTTGGCGTACTGGTAACACATTGCTGGAGTCGTGTCGCAAGCATGACGCAACTTCAGCAATGCTCAGAAATGCCTATTCCTAATGTGCTGCGTCACTCCTAACGCCTGCAGGCGTACGGTTTTGACGCAGTGCCGTCGTAGAAGGGACTCAGTGAAATCTTGTAGATTTCACTGAGTCACTTTTACGAGGCTTTCTTGCGTTGGAACACCCACTCTGCATACATTATACCTGACGCAAGTATAATGTGACACAGGGCTTTACAACATGACACATCTCCCTAGATGCGTCATGTTGTAAATGTGTCGCAACGTGGCGCATTGTTTACGCTGCCGCTGCGTCACCAAAGTAACGCAACAGCAGCATAAAAGTGTCGCAAGGGGCTTGTAAATCTACCCCATAACTCTTTTCCAAGTAAAATGTTTTTTTAGAGGCATATTTACAAAGAACTGGCTTAGAGCAGAGCCACAAGTCATATAGCTGCGCTGCCCTACGCCAATTTGAAAGGGCTGGAATGCCCAGTATTTACAAGATGCAATGAATTCCTGTTTTTTCTATCTGTGCCGGCGCACAATTTGCAGCAGAGCTGCAACACAGGAACCCTTGCACCATGGTGCAAGGGTGTCTTTGTTGTTGGCAGGATTGTTTTTGTGCAGGAAGGAACACCTTCCTGCACAAAAACAATCAAAAGAGGCATTTTACTCGTTCCACATGAGCTGCAGACTACAGAACACATGGAAAGAGAAAAAAAACGAGGAGAAGTGTAAACATTTCGCCTCATTACGCCTACTCTAGGAAGGCACAAGGTTTTGGCACTGCCCCACGTTTGCGAGATATTGTAAATCTGGGGCAGCGTTAAAGTCCATGGGTGTTGGGTGGGAACACCCACAGCAACACCCATGGAAAGTCTCTTTGCTACACAGTAAGGCAAGGCAGCTACTTGCACTGCTTTGCCTTACTCTATATCTACAAGGTCATGAAAATCCATGCAGGGTGGCTTTATGTGGCCTTGTAAATATGGCTAAGCCTTGTATGCCACAGGAACGTCGCAAAAAGTGACGTTCCGGCGGCACACAGGGCTTGTAAATAAGCCCCTTAGTTTATTTTTTTTAAAGTGACGGCTTGCTTGAAGTTTCGGACAGTCTCGACGGTCTCTACCTCTCAAACTGGCTGCACATTTCACTGGATGATTCAGCCCAAGCTATACTGAATTGTCGTTCTCATTTGTCGACAGATCTCTGTGATCTTCGCATCTTAGCTATGACCTTGAAAAATTTTAAGCCAATAGTGACTGTGTTATTAAATCGTTTTTTTGCACAGCTATTGTCCCTATTTGCAGGAGGCATGTGCTGGTAGTCCCATTATTAAAAAAAACCCCAAAAAAACCCACTGCTGATGCAACAAATTTGTCAAACTTCAGGCCTATATCTCTCCCACTATTTGGAATCCCAAGGTCTTCTTCAAAATATACTATCTGGGTTCAGGCCTAATCAGCGTACTGAATCAATACTTCTTCAAATTACAGAATTCATTAAAATCAGCCCGGTCCAGGATCAATCTGCCACCTTGGTGTTCCTCAACCTCTCTGCGGCGTTTGACACTATGCCATTCTATCTTGTTAGTGTCTAGAAGAATGAGGTGTTTGTGACTTGGTCTTCCGATGACTGAAATCTGTTCTCACTAATAGAAATCAGATGCCTCCCTTCTAAAATGTTCTTCATCTACAAAATCTCGTAAATATGGGGTCCCGCAGGCTTCTTTATTGAGCTCTACTTTAATCAGCAGCTCCTCTTGCAGCAATTATCCAGCCATTTTCCGTAGGCATAGTTTCTTATTTGGACAACACGCAATTCATGTTTTCTTTTGAAAAAACTCCTGAATTGATGCAAGAATCATTTAAAGGATGTCTTGTAAAGGTTGCTGATTGGATGAAAAACAGCTGCCTTAAACTCACTTCGGCCCAATCAGAAATTCTGATTTTCGAAGGTTCACAATCTGTGTGGTCCAATGTCTGGTTGCCGGGTGAACTGGGTGCTATACCTGCTCCTTCTAATTCAGCAAGAAATCTAGGAGTTCAATTTGATTTTGGTCTTTCTTTCAGACCCCAGAGTTCAGCAGTTGCTCCAACATGTTTTTCTCTCTTACCTTCTTTAAATAAATTTGTCATCCTCCTGGCCAATGCACGCAAGCCCACTGTCATGCTCTCAATGCTGCAGACTTGATGAAGCAAATTCCATGTATTAGGTCTACCCAGGACCTTCTTTGTTGGCCACGGATCGTACAACACGCAGCCGCCAGGCTCATTTTTAAAATTTCACGGCCATAGCAGTATCATTACATCTCAAATTACGTCATTGGCTTCCAGTACATGACACAGAGCCTTTTATAAGAAAGACCGACCCAAAATCTCTGATCGACAGATTTACTCATTATTGCCCGTAGAGATGCCTGATATACTGAAGATTCCTAGCGTCCAAAGCGCTTTGAATGGAGGTTGTCCTTTTGCCATACTGTCAGCCAAAATATGGAGCGAGCTTCCATCTCATTGGAATCCAGCTTTAAGTAACAGCTGAAAACCTGGCTATTTAAAACAGCGTAATTATTTCTATTTACTGGTTTGTGGGCTCTTTGCTTGCATAGCATCGGGATACCCTTTTGGCATAGCTGTTGAGCTTTATAAGTCTATTATTCATTCATACACATACTAGTGACATTGGTTCCTTGACGAATGTGTGACTACAGGGAGATGTTCTCTCTCAATTCCCTATTAGACCAGTAGCCCCAAAAGGTGGGGAATGACAGTATTTCCAGATACAAAGCAAGTATCTTGCATGTCTTTGTGCCTGTTTTGTCTTCATCTTGTATGTGTTAAACAGAGCTCAAAGATTATCAACAGCGACATGCAATCTACCAGGGACTGCACAGTCCTGATGAAAGCCTTGTGACGCTTCTGGGCATGTATGAAGGCTGAAACATGTCAACTTGAGAGGATGGTGGGATAATAATATCCCCTCTCCATCCAACTGTATGATTTTAATCTTGTCTGGGAAAAAAATGAAAATACAATACATTATTGAGTTTTTTTCCTAAGCCAATACAAACAACAAACTAGGAGGCTTATTTACAAGCCCCTGTGCGCTGCCGGACCGTCACTTTTAGTGACGGTCTGTCGGCGCACACTGCAGGGCCATGTCCACAAGGCCACGTAACACTGCCCTGTGTGCCATTTTTTCATGGCCTAGCAGCTACTGACTGAGGCAACGCACTGCAAGTCGCTGCGTTACCTCACCCTGCGATAGGGAGGCGCGCCATGGGCGTTATGGTGGGTGTTCCCAGGTGAAACCCATGGCATTTGACACAATCACAGATTTACAAGATATTTGCATATGCATCAAAAGCCAACGCCTTTCCAGGGGAGGTATAAGGGAGGCGCAACAAGGAGAAATACCATTATTTCTCCTCGTTTTTCCTTTTTCTACGTGTGGTGCATTTTGCAGCACTCATAGAAAGAGGAAAACCCCTCTCGTGATTGTTTTTGTATTGGAATTTGTCACTTCCAGCATAAAAACAATCATCCCTGCAAGGCAGGCACCCTTGCACTATGGTCCAAGGGTGCCTGTGTTTGCACATGGCAGCACATGGTTTGCCAGCCCACGGCAAAAGGACAGGAATGCGCCGTATCTCATAGACTCTATACACCCCTGCCCTTTTCTTTTGACGCAGTGCAGCACAACAAGATTCCTTGCGGTGCTGCCCTGCGCCAAAACCTTGTAAATGAGGCCCCATGAGATCCACTAGTGCGGTTGAGCACATCCCGAAAGAAAGTAGTAGGGATGTGCAGCCGGATGATGAAGCATACCACAAATTGTGGGTGAGGGCAATTCTTTCAAAACAAAGATTTTTTTCCTTGAAGTATTCCACACATACACCACTAAGCAGTGTCCATAGCCTATGATACTGATGGTCTGGTAGATGGATCTAAGCTGATATTATTTATAGAGTGTTATTTATGAGTATTAAATTGCTTGTTTTCAGATTGATTACGTATCACTTCCGTGGAATTGCCTGAAACACAGCAGTGACATTACTTCAATACTTGCTGAAAAAGAGCAATACCTATTGAGAGGGAGTATTGAATTATGGAGTAAAAACAAATTATGCTTAAAAAAATTGCTCCATAAAATATTAAATGAGAAATTTGTGAAAGGATATCCATGTGAGTGCCCTTAAAGAGTATAGATATTAAGTTGAATTTCTGATCCATGTAGTACTTTTCCTAACATCCCAGGGAAGAGCGTAACGCACCAGTAAAGTGATAACTATAAAGTTGTACCGCGTGTGGTGACTTTAATCACAATTGTAACATTTCAGTTCTTATGAACTATGATAATTGTATCAAAAACAATATCAAAAAGTAAACATTCAATATTATCTACTTGACATTTTCCTTTTCACTGGTTCCCCAGGAATGAACAGCTGGCCTATGGGCACATTCGGTTTCTGCCACGAATAACAATGATGCTCTATTGTTCTTGCAAGTCACTACCCTCACAACCATAAGGAGAAAGGGCCCTCTGAAACCCAAAGGATTTTTAGTTTGCGGGAAGACAGATATTGGCCTCATTTCATCTTAAGCCAGGGAGTCGTTTCCCAAATGTTATTAATGAACAAAACCAGCAGTTTCAGCCCCTACTTAGAGGTCAGTCGATTAATGGCCAAGGCAAAAGCCAGCAAGCTAGGGTTGTGAACAAAGTGTCCTGTGCTTGATTTTATAGCTTGTGTTGGAATTCTTCACGCTAACGGGGTCCTGAGTTGGACTACACACCAGCTGACATCATGGCCCGAAGAAAGGCGGTGCCGGTAAAGAACAAGGCAAACCTGCTATCACATCCCTCACTTGGCTGCCTTTGAGGAAACCATCATCAGGGACTTAAATATCCCAGTAATAGGAAATCTCCTAACTATACAATGGCTATACATAAAGGGCCTCATGTACAAGTCCATTGCGTCACCAGTGCGTCACTTTTTTAGACGTACCCGCGGCACAGTGTGCCTGCCCATATTTACAAGGCCACGTAAAGCCACCCTGCGTCACTTTTCATGGCCTCGTAAATGTGGGCCCCTTGCACGCATTACTCTGCGTGAAAGGGGCGTTCCATGGGTGTTCCTCTGGGTGTTCCCAAGCAACATTCATGGAACCTGACGCATTTCCAGATTTACAAAGTGTTGTAAACCTGGGTAGGAGTGGTGCTGCGAGGAGAAATACTTTTATTTCGCCTCGTTTTTTGCTCTTTCTATGTGTGCTGCATTCTGCAGCACACATAGAAAGTATAGGAGGAGTGAAACACCATTAATGATTATCTTTGTGCAATAAAGTCTCCCTTCCTGCACAACAATTATCCCTGCAATGCTGGCACCATGGTGTAAAGGTGTCTGCGTTGGGGCCCGGCTGCTGTTTGTGCGCCGGCGCAGGGGAGAAGGACAGGAATGCGGCGTATCTTGTACATACGGCGCATTACTGCCCTTTTATTTTGATGCACAGCAGCACAGCAGGAAGGCTTGCTGTGCTGCTATGCATCACAATATTGTAGATTTAGCACATAATGTGTACTTCTGGTGCTCATGGAGGGACCCATAACAGGGCTAGATGATAGACGATGAACGGTTTCCAAGGAGTATATCCAGGTTATAAACAGCCACTTGTTTATTCTTGCCTTTAGTCTTTTTTCCACTTCTTCTTTTTAAGAAGTTCCTAGCGGAAAGAGTGAGACTCTCTGGTGCAGGTGGTCTCGACCCTCATATCTAGGAAATAAGCACGTTGGAGTCTCAGGTAACAGACTATAAGGCCACTGGCCTCTGTGCTAAAAAAGCATATTTGTTTGGAAACTCCAGAGTGGAGTTCTTGTGAGTATCCCCAAGGGGCTGCAACTGTATCCCTCTGGAAGCACCTTGTGGACCACCTTTTCAGGATGATCTGCCAAAGCCTCACAGGGAGGGACCTGGCCAGCAGGAAATACTCGTGTAACTGAGGAACTCCTGTGGAGCAGGTGGGACATCTGATAGGGACCGGCACAACTGCAGATATCACGATAGAGACTTGATGTAGCACTGAGGATCTTTGGCGTAACCATCCCATAACATAAAGCTGATATCAGTGTAGCTCTATGGTACTGGGATAAGAAGAATGATGCCTGAACCAGCCTGCAGATATCACAATAGAGACCTGATGTAGCACTGAGGATCTTTGGCGTAACCATCACTTAACATAAAGCTGATATCAGTGTAGCTCTATGGTACTGGGATAAGAAGAATGATGCCTGAACCAGCCTGCAGATATCACAATAGAGACCTGATGTAGCACTGAGGATCTTTGGCGTAACCATCCCATAACATAAAGCTGATATCAGTGTAGCTCTATGGTACTGGGATAAGAAGAATGATGCCTGAACCAGCCTGCAGATATCACAATAGAGACCTGATGTAGCACTGAGGATCTTTGGCGTAACCATCCCATAACATAAAGCTGATATCAGTGTAGCTCTATGGTACTGGGATAAGAATAATGATGCCTGAACCAGCCTGCAGATATCACGATAGTGACTTGATGTAGCACTGAGATCTTTGGCGTAAACCATCACTTAACATAAAGCTGATATCAGTGTAGCTCTATGGTACTGGGATATGAAGAATGATGCCTAAACCGCCCTGCAGAAATCACGATCGATAGAGACTTGATGTAGCACTGAGATCTTTGGCGTAAACCATCACTTAACATAAAGCTGATATCAGTGTAGCTCTATGGTACTGGGATAAGAAGAATGATGCCTGAACCAGCCTGCAGATATCACAATAGAGACCTGATGTAGCACTAAGGATCTTTGGCGTAACCATCCCATAACATAAAGCTGATATCAGTGTAGCTCTATGGTACTGGGATAAGAAGAATGATGCCTGAACCAGCCTGCAGATATCACAATAGAGACCTGATGTAGCACTGAGGATCTTTGGCGTAACCATCCCATAACATAAAGCTGATATCAGTGTAGCTCTATGGTACTGGGATAAGAATAATGATGCCTGAACCAGCCTGCAGATATCACGATAGTGACTTGATGTAGCACTGAGATCTTTGGCGTAAACCATCACTTAACATAAAGCTGATATCAGTGTAGCTCTATGGTACTGGGATATGAAGAATGATGCCTAAACCGCCCTGCAGAAATCACGATCGATAGAGACTTGATGTAGCACTGAGATCTTTGGCGTAAACCATCACTTAACATAAAGCTGATATCAGTGTAGCTCTATGGTACTGGGATATGAAGAATGATGCCTGGACCAGCCAGCAGATATCACGATAGAGACTTGATGTAGCACTGAGATCTTTGGCGTAAACCATCACTTAACATAAAGCTGATATCAGTGTAGCTCTATGGTACTGAGATATGAAGAATGATGCCTGAACCAGCCTGCAGATATCACGATAGAGACCTGATGTAGCACTGAGGATCTTTGGCGTAACCATCCCATAACATAAAGCAGATATCAGTGTAGCTCTATGGTACTGGGATAAGAATAATGATGCCTGAACCAGCCTGCAGATATCACGATAGAGACTTGATGTAGCACTGAGATCTTTGGCGTAAACCATCACTTAACATAAAGTTGATATCAGTGTAGCTCTATGGTACTGGGATATGAAGAATGATGCCTAAACCAGCCTGCAGATATCACGATAGAGACTGGATGTAGCACTGAGACCTTTGGCGTAAACCATCACTTAACATAAAGCTGAAATCAGTGTAGCTCTATGGTACTGGGATATGAAGAATGATGCCTGAACCAGCCAGCAGATATCACGATAGAGACTTGATGTAGCACTGAGATCTTTGGCGTAAACCATCACTTAACATAAAGCTGATTTCAGTGTAGCTCTATGGTACTGGGATATGAAGAATGAAGCCTAAAACAGCCTGCAGATATCACAATAGACACTTGATGTAGCACTGAGGATCTTTGGCGTAACCATCCCATAACATAAAGCTGATATCAGTGTAGCTCTATGGTACTGGGATAAGAAGAATGATGCCTGAACCAGCCTGCAGATATCACGATAGAGACTTGATGTAGCACTGAGGATCTTTGGCGTAACCATCACTTAACATAAAGCTGATATCAGTGTAGCTCTATGGTACTGGGATAAGAAGAATGATGCCTGAACCAGCCTGCAGATATCACGATAGAGACTTGATGTAGCACTGATAATCTTTGGCGTAACCATCCCATAACATAAAGCTGATATCAGTGTAGCTCTATGGTACTGGGATATGAAGAATGATGCCTAAACCAGCCTGCAGATATCACAATAGACACTTGATGTAGCACTGAGGATCTTTGGCGTAACCATCCCATAACATAAAGCTGATATCAGTGTAGCTCTATGGTACTGGGATATGAAGAATGATGCCTGAACCAGCCTGCAGATATCACGATAGAGGCTTGATGTAGCACTGAGATCTTTGGCGTAAACCATCACTTAACATAAAGCTGATATCAGTGTAGCTCTATGGTACTGGGATATGAAGAATGATGCCTAAACCAGCCTGCAGATATCACGATAGAGACTTGATGTAGCACTGAGATCTTTGGCGTAAACCATCACTTAACATAAAGCTGATGTCAGTGTAGCTCTATGGTACTGGGATATGAAGAATGATGCCTGGACCAGCCAGCAGATATCACGATAGAGACTTGATGTAGCACTGAGATCTTTGGCGTAAACCATCACTTAACATAAAGCTGATATCAGTGTAGCTCTATGGTACTGAGATATGAAGAATGATGCCTGAACCAGCCTGCAGATATCACGATAGAGACCTGATGTAGCACTGAGGATCTTTGGCGTAACCATCCCATAACATAAAGCAGATATCAGTGTAGCTCTATGGTACTGGGATAAGAATAATGATGCCTGAACCAGCCTGCAGATATCACGATAGAGACTTGATGTAGCACTGAGATCTTTGGCGTAAACCATCACTTAACATAAAGTTGATATCAGTGTAGCTCTATGGTACTGGGATATGAAGAATGATGCCTAAACCAGCCTGCAGATATCACGATAGAGACTTGATGTAGCACTGAGATCTTTGGCGTAAACCATCACTTAACATAAAGCTGAAATCAGTGTAGCTCTATGGTACTGGGATATGAAGAATGATGCCTGAACCAGCCAGCAGATATCACGATAGAGACTTGATGTAGCACTGAGATCTTTGGCGTAAACCATCACTTAACATAAAGCTGATATCAGTGTAGCTCTATGGTACTGGGATATGAAGAATGAAGCCTAAAACAGCCTGCAGATATCACAATAGACACTTGATGTAGCACTGAGGATCTTTGGCGTAACCATCCCATAACATAAAGCTGATATCAGTGTAGCTCTATGGTACTGGGATAAGAAGAATGATGCCTGAACCAGCCTGCAGATATCACGATAGAGACTTGATGTAGCACTGAGGATCTTTGGCGTAACCATCACTTAACATAAAGCTGATATCAGTGTAGCTCTATGGTACTGGGATAAGAAGAATGATGCCTGAACCAGCCTGCAGATATCACGATAGAGACTTGATGTAGCACTGAGGATCTTTGGCGTAACCATCCCATAACATAAAGCTGATATCAGTGTAGCTCTATGGTACTGGGATATGAAGAATGATGCCTAAACCAGCCTGCAGATATCACAATAGACACTTGATGTAGCACTGAGGATCTTTGGCGTAACCATCCCATAACATAAAGCTGATATCAGTGTAGCTCTATGGTACTGGGATATGAAGAATGATGCCTGAACCAGCCTGCAGATATCACGATAGAGGCTTGATGTAGCACTGAGGAACTTTGGCGTAACCATCCCATAACATAAAGCTGATATCAGTGTAGCTCTATGGTACTGGGATAAGAAGAATGATGCCTGAACCAGACTGCAGATATCACGATAGAGACTTGATGTAGCACTGAGGATCTTTGGCGTAACCATCACTTAACATAAAGCTGATATCAGGGTAGCTCTATGGTACTGGGATAAGAAGAATGATGCCTGAACCAGCCTGCAGATATCACGATAGAGACTTGATGTAGCACTGAGGATCTTTGGCGTAACCATCACTTAACATAAAGCTGATATCAGTGTAGCTCTATGGTACTGGGATAAGAAGAATGATGCCTGAACCAGCCTGCAGATATCACGATAGAGACTTGATGTAGCACTGAGGATCTTTGGCGTAACCATCACTTAACATAAAGCTGATATCAGTGTAGCTCTATGGTACTGGGATAAGAAGAATGATGCCTGAACCAGCCTGCAGATATCACGATAGAGACTTGATGTAGCACTGAGGATCATAGACACTTGATGTAGCACTGAGGATCTTTGGCGTAACCATCCCATAACATAAAGCTGATATCAGTGTAGCTCTATGGTACTGGGATATGAAGAATGATGCCTGAACCAGCCTGCAGATATCACGATAGAGGCTTGATGTAGCACTGAGGAACTTTGGCGTAACCATCCCATAACATAAAGCTGATATCAGTGTAGCTCTATGGTACTGGGATAAGAAGAATGATGCCTGAACCAGACTGCAGATATCACGATAGAGACTTGATGTAGCACTGAGGATCTTTGGCGTAACCATCACTTAACATAAAGCTGATATCAGGGTAGCTCTATGGTACTGGGATAAGAAGAATGATGCCTGAACCAGCCTGCAGATATCACAATAGAGACTTGATGTAGCACTGAGGATCTTTGGCGTAACCATCACTTAACATAAAGCTGATATCAGTGTAGCTCTATGGTACTGGGATAAGAAGAATGATGCCTGAACCAGCCTGCAGATATCACGATAGAGACTTGATGTAGCACTGAGGATCTTTGGCGTAACCATCACTTAACATAAAGCTGATATCAGTGTAGCTCTATGGTACTGGGATATGAAGAATGATGCCTAAACCAGCCTGCAGATATCACGATAGAGACTGGATGTAGCACTGAGACCTTTGGCGTAAACCATCACTTAACATAAAGCTGAAATCAGTGTACCTCTATGGTACTGGGATATGAAGAATGATGCCTGAACCAGCCAGCAGATATCACGATAGAGACTTGATGTAGCACTGAGATCTTTGGCGTAAACCATCACTTAACATAAAGCTGATATCAGTGTAGCTCTATGGTACTGGGATATGAAGAATGAAGCCTAAAACAGCCTGCAGATATCACAATAGACACTTGATGTAGCACTGAGGATCTTTGGCGTAACCATCCCATAACATAAAGCTGATATCAGTGTAGCTCTATGGTACTGGGATAAGAAGAATGATGCCTGAACCAGCCTGCAGATATCACGATAGAGACTTGATGTAGCACTGAGGATCTTTGGCGTAACCATCACTTAACATAAAGCTGATATCAGTGTAGCTCTATAGTACTGGGATAAGAAGAATGATGCCTGAACCAGCCTGCAGATATCACGATAGAGACTTGATGTAGCACTGAGGATCTTTGGCGTAACCATCCCATAACATAAAGCTGATATCAGTGTAGCTCTATGGTACTGGGATATGAAGAATGATGCCTAAACCAGCCTGCAGATATCACAATAGACACTTGATGTAGCACTGAGGATCTTTGGCGTAACCATCCCATAACATAAAGCTGATATCAGTGTAGCTCTATGGTACTGGGATATGAAGAATGATGCCTGAACCAGCCTGCAGATATCACGATAGAGGCTTGATGTAGCACTGAGATCTTTGGCGTAAACCATCACTTAACATAAAGCTGATATCAGTGTAGCTCTATGGTACTGGGATATGAAGAATGATGCCTAAACCAGCCTGCAGATATCACGATAGAGACTTGATGTAGCACTGAGATCTTTGGCGTAAACCATCACTTAACATAAAGCTGATATCAGTGTAGCTCTATGGTACTGGGATATGAAGAATGATGCCTGGACCAGCCAGCAGATATCACGATAGAGACTTGATGTAGCACTGAGATCTTTGGCGTAAACCATCACTTAACATAAAGCTGATATCAGTGTAGCTCTATGGTACTGAGATATGAAGAATGATGCCTGAACCAGCCTGCAGATATCACGATAGAGACCTGATGTAGCACTGAGGATCTTTGGCGTAACCATCCCATAACATAAAGCAGATATCAGTGTAGCTCTATGGTACTGGGATAAGAATAATGATGCCTGAACCAGCCTGCAGATATCACGATAGAGACTTGATGTAGCACTGAGATCTTTGGCGTAAACCATCACTTAACATAAAGTTGATATCAGTGTAGCTCTATGGTACTGGGATATGAAGAATGATGCCTAAACCAGCCTGCAGATATCACGATAGAGACTTGATGTAGCACTGAGATCTTTGGCGTAAACCATCACTTAACATAAAGCTGAAATCAGTGTAGCTCTATGGTACTGGGATATGAAGAATGATGCCTGAACCAGCCAGCAGATATCACGATAGAGACTTGATGTAGCACTGAGATCTTTGGCGTAAACCATCACTTAACATAAAGCTGATATCAGTGTAGCTCTATGGTACTGGGATATGAAGAATGAAGCCTAAAACAGCCTGCAGATATCACAATAGACACTTGATGTAGCACTGAGGATCTTTGGCGTAACCATCCCATAACATAAAGCTGATATCAGTGTAGCTCTATGGTACTGGGATAAGAAGAATGATGCCTGAACCAGCCTGCAGATATCACGATAGAGACTTGATGTAGCACTGAGGATCTTTGGCGTAACCATCACTTAACATAAAGCTGATATCAGTGTAGCTCTATGGTACTGGGATAAGAAGAATGATGCCTGAACCAGCCTGCAGATATCACGATAGAGACTTGATGTAGCACTGAGGATCTTTGGCGTAACCATCCCATAACATAAAGCTGATATCAGTGTAGCTCTATGGTACTGGGATATGAAGAATGATGCCTAAACCAGCCTGCAGATATCACAATAGACACTTGATGTAGCACTGAGGATCTTTGGCGTAACCATCCCATAACATAAAGCTGATATCAGTGTAGCTCTATGGTACTGGGATATGAAGAATGATGCCTGAACCAGCCTGCAGATATCACGATAGAGGCTTGATGTAGCACTGAGGAACTTTGGCGTAACCATCCCATAACATAAAGCTGATATCAGTGTAGCTCTATGGTACTGGGATAAGAAGAATGATGCCTGAACCAGACTGCAGATATCACGATAGAGACTTGATGTAGCACTGAGGATCTTTGGCGTAACCATCACTTAACATAAAGCTGATATCAGGGTAGCTCTATGGTACTGGGATAAGAAGAATGATGCCTGAACCAGCCTGCAGATATCACGATAGAGACTTGATGTAGCACTGAGGATCTTTGGCGTAACCATCACTTAACATAAAGCTGATATCAGTGTAGCTCTATGGTACTGGGATAAGAAGAATGATGCCTGAACCAGCCTGCAGATATCACGATAGAGACTTGATGTAGCACTGAGGATCTTTGGCGTAACCATCCCATAACATAAAGCTGATATCAGTGTAGCTCTATGGTACTGGGATATGAAGAATGATGCCTAAACCAGCCTGCAGATATCACAATAGACACTTGATGTAGCACTGAGGATCTTTGGCGTAACCATCCCATAACATAAAGCTGATATCAGTGTAGCTCTATGGTACTGGGATATGAAGAATGATGCCTGAACCAGCCTGCAGATATCACGATAGAGGCTTGATGTAGCACTGAGGAACTTTGGCGTAACCATCCCATAACATAAAGCTGATATCAGTGTAGCTCTATGGTACTGGGATAAGAAGAATGATGCCTGAACCAGACTGCAGATATCACGATAGAGACTTGATGTAGCACTGAGGATCTTTGGCGTAACCATCACTTAACATAAAGCTGATATCAGGGTAGCTCTATGGTACTGGGATAAGAAGAATGATGCCTGAACCAGCCTGCAGATATCACGATAGAGACTTGATGTAGCACTGAGGATCTTTGGCGTAACCATCACTTAACATAAAGCTGATATCAGTGTAGCTCTATGGTACTGGGATAAGAAGAATGATGCCTGAACCAGCCTGCAGATATCACGATAGAGACTTGATGTAGCACTGAGGATCTTTGGCGTAACCATCACTTAACATAAAGCTGATATCAGTGTAGCTCTATGGTACTGGGATAAGAAGAATGATGCCTGAACCAGCCTGCAGATATCACGATAGAGACTTGATGTAGCACTGAGATCTTTGGCGTAAACCATCACTTAACATAAAGTTGATATCAGTGTAGCTCTATGGTACTGGGATATGAAGAATGATGCCTAAACCAGCCTGCAGATATCACGATAGAGACTTGATGTAGCACTGAGATCTTTGGCGTAAACCATCACTTAACATAAAGCTGAAATCAGTGTAGCTCTATGGTACTGGGATATGAAGAATGATGCCTGAACCAGCCAGCAGATATCACGATAGAGACTTGATGTAGCACTGAGATCTTTGGCGTAAACCATCACTTAACATAAAGCTGATATCAGTGTAGCTCTATGGTACTGGGATATGAAGAATGAAGCCTAAAACAGCCTGCAGATATCACAATAGACACTTGATGTAGCACTGAGGATCTTTGGCGTAACCATCCCATAACATAAAGCTGATATCAGTGTAGCTCTATGGTACTGGGATAAGAAGAATGATGCCTGAACCAGCCTGCAGATATCACGATAGAGACTTGATGTAGCACTGAGGATCTTTGGCGTAACCATCACTTAACATAAAGCTGATATCAGTGTAGCTCTATGGTACTGGGATAAGAAGAATGATGCCTGAACCAGCCTGCAGATATCACGATAGAGACTTGATGTAGCACTGAGGATCTTTGGCGTAACCATCCCATAACATAAAGCTGATATCAGTGTAGCTCTATGGTACTGGGATATGAAGAATGATGCCTAAACCAGCCTGCAGATATCACAATAGACACTTGATGTAGCACTGAGGATCTTTGGCGTAACCATCCCATAACATAAAGCTGATATCAGTGTAGCTCTATGGTACTGGGATATGAAGAATGATGCCTGAACCAGCCTGCAGATATCACGATAGAGGCTTGATGTAGCACTGAGGAACTTTGGCGTAACCATCCCATAACATAAAGCTGATATCAGTGTAGCTCTATGGTACTGGGATAAGAAGAATGATGCCTGAACCAGACTGCAGATATCACGATAGAGACTTGATGTAGCACTGAGGATCTTTGGCGTAACCATCACTTAACATAAAGCTGATATCAGGGTAGCTCTATGATACTGGGATAAGAAGAATGATGCCTGAACCAGCCTGCAGATATCACGATAGAGACTTGATGTAGCACTGAGGATCTTTGGCGTAACCATCCCATAACATAAAGCTGATATCAGTGTAGCTCTATGGTACTGGGATATGAAGAATGATGCCTAAACCAGCCTGCAGATATCACAATAGACACTTGATGTAGCACTGAGGATCTTTGGCGTAACCATCCCATAACATAAAGCTGATATCAGTGTAGCTCTATGGTACTGGGATATGAAGAATGATGCCTGAACCAGCCTGCAGATATCACGATAGAGGCTTGATGTAGCACTGAGGAACTTTGGCGTAACCATCCCATAACATAAAGCTGATATCAGTGTAGCTCTATGGTACTGGGATAAGAAGAATGATGCCTGAACCAGACTGCAGATATCACGATAGAGACTTGATGTAGCACTGAGGATCTTTGGCGTAACCATCACTTAACATAAAGCTGATATCAGGGTAGCTCTATGGTACTGGGATAAGAAGAATGATGCCTGAACCAGCCTGCAGATATCACGATAGAGACTTGATGTAGCACTGAGGATCTTTGGCGTAACCATCACTTAACATAAAGCTGATATCAGTGTAGCTCTATGGTACTGGGATAAGAAGAATGATGCCTGAACCAGCCTGCAGATATCACGATAGAGACTTGATGTAGCACTGAGGATCTTTGGCGTAACCATCACTTAACATAAAGCTGATATCAGTGTAGCTCTATGGTACTGGGATAAGAAGAATGATGCCTGAACCAGCCTGCAGATATCACGATAGAGACTTGATGTAGCACTTAGGATCTTTGGCGTAACCATCCCATAACATAAAGCTGATATCAGTGTAGCTCTATGGTACTGGGATAAGAAGAATGATGCCTGAACCGGCCTGCAGATATCACGATAGAGACTTGATGTAGCACTGAGATCTTTGGCGTAAACCATCACTTAACATAAAGCTGATATCAGTGTAGCTCTACGGTACTGGGATATGAAGAATGAAGCCTAAAACAGCCTGCAGATATCACAATAGACACTTGATGTAGCACTGAGGATCTTTGGCGTAACCATCCCATAACATAAAGCTGATATCAGTGTAGCTCTATGGTACGGGGATAAGAAGAATGATGCCTGAACCAGCCTGCAGATATCACGATAGAGACTTGATGTAGCACTGAGGATCTTTGGCGTAACCATCACTTAACATAAAGCTGATATCAGTGTAGCTCTATGGTACTGGGATAAGAAGAATGATGCCTGAACCAGCCTGCAGATATCACGATAGAGACTTGATGTAGCACTGAGGATCTTTGGCGTAACCATCCCATAACATAAAGCTGATATCAGTGTAGCTCTATGGTACTGGGATATGAAGAATGATGCCTAAACCAGCCTGCAGATATCACAATAGACACTTGATGTAGCACTGAGGATCTTTGGCGTAACCATCCCATAACATAAAGCTGATATCAGTGTAGCTCTATGGTACTGGGACATGAAGAATGATGCCTGAACCAGCCTGCAGATATCACGATAGAGGCTTGATGTAGCACTGAGATCTTTGGCGTAAACCATCACTTAACATAAAGCTGATATCAGTGTAGCTCTATGGTACTGGGATATGAAGAATGATGCCTAAACCAGCCTGCAGATATCACGATAGAGACTTGATGTAGCACTGAGATCTTTGGCGTAAACCATCACTTAACATAAAGCTGATATCAGTGTAGCTCTATGGTACTGGGATATGAAGAATGATGCCTGGACCAGCCAGCAGATATCACGATAGAGACTTGATGTAGCACTGAGATCTTTGGCGTAAACCATCACTTAACATAAAGCTGATATCAGTGTAGCTCTATGGTACTGAGATATGAAGAATGATGCCTGAACCAGCCTGCAGATATCACGATAGAGACCTGATGTAGCACTGAGGATCTTTGGCGTAACCATCCCATAACATAAAGCAGATATCAGTGTAGCTCTATGGTACTGGGATAAGAATAATGATGCCTGAACCAGCCTGCAGATATCACGATAGAGACTTGATGTAGCACTGAGATCTTTGGCGTAAACCATCACTTAACATAAAGTTGATATCAGTGTAGCTCTATGGTACTGGGATATGAAGAATGATGCCTAAACCAGCCTGCAGATATCACGATAGAGACTTGATGTAGCACTGAGATCTTTGGCGTAAACCATCACTTAACATAAAGCTGAAATCAGTGTAGCTCTATGGTACTGGGATATGAAGAATGATGCCTGAACCAGCCAGCAGATATCACGATAGAGACTTGATGTAGCACTGAGATCTTTGGCGTAAACCATCACTTAACATAAAGCTGATATCAGTGTAGCTCTATGGTACTGGGATATGAAGAATGAAGCCTAAAACAGCCTGCAGATATCACAATAGACACTTGATGTAGCACTGAGGATCTTTGGCGTAACCATCCCATAACATAAAGCTGATATCAGTGTAGCTCTATGGTACTGGGATAAGAAGAATGATGCCTGAACCAGCCTGCAGATATCACGATAGAGACTTGATGTAGCACTGAGGATCTTTGGCGTAACCATCACTTAACATAAAGCTGATATCAGTGTAGCTCTATGGTACTGGGATAAGAAGAATGATGCCTGAACCAGCCTGCAGATATCACGATAGAGACTTGATGTAGCACTGAGGATCTTTGGCGTAACCATCCCATAACATAAAGCTGATATCAGTGTAGCTCTATGGTACTGGGATATGAAGAATGATGCCTAAACCAGCCTGCAGATATCACAATAGACACTTGATGTAGCACTGAGGATCTTTGGCGTAACCATCCCATAACATAAAGCTGATATCAGTGTAGCTCTATGGTACTGGGATATGAAGAATGATGCCTGAACCAGCCTGCAGATATCACGATAGAGGCTTGATGTAGCACTGAGGAACTTTGGCGTAACCATCCCATAACATAAAGCTGATATCAGTGTAGCTCTATGGCACTGGGATATGAAGAATGATGCCTAAACCAGCCTGCAGATATCACAATAGACACTTGATGTAGCACTGAGGATCTTTGGCGTAACCATCCCATAACATAAAGCTGATATCAGTGTAGCTCTATGGTACTGGGATATGAAGAATGATGCCTGAACCAGCCTGCAGATATCACGATAGAGGCTTGATGTAGCACTGAGGAACTTTGGCGTAACCATCCCATAACATAAAGCTGATATCAGTGTAGCTCTATGGTACTGGGATAAGAAGAATGATGCCTGAACCAGACTGCAGATATCACGATAGAGACTTGATGTAGCACTGAGGATCTTTGGCGTAACCATCACTTAACATAAAGCTGATATCAGGGTAGCTCTATGGTACTGGGATAAGAAGAATGATGCCTGAACCAGCCTGCAGATATCACGATAGAGACTTGATGTAGCACTGAGGATCTTTGGCGTAACCATCACTTAACATAAAGCTGATATCAGTGTAGCTCTATGGTACTGGGATAAGAAGAATGATGCCTGAACCAGACTGCAGATATCACGATAGAGACTTGATGTAGCACTGAGGATCTTTGGCGTAACCATCACTTAACATAAAGCTGATATCAGTGTAGCTCTATGGTACTGGGATAAGAAGAATGATGCCTGAACCAGCCTGCAGATATCACGATAGAGACTTGATGTAGCACTTAGGATCTTTGGCGTAACCATCCCATAACATAAAGCTGATATCAGTGTAGCTCTATGGTACTGGGATAAGAAGAATGATGCCTGAACCAGCCTGCAGATATCACGATAGAGACTTGATGTAGCACTGAGGATCTTTGGCGTAACCATCACTTAACATAAAGCTGATATCAGTGTAGCTCTATGGTACTGGGATAAGAAGAATGATGCCTGAACCAGCCTGCAGATAAGCTGATATCTGAGCAGAGGTTTGATATGAACACACTTTGGCCATGAGCCGAGAAGTCACCTGTCTTGAAGGCTTCTGAGCTGTCCTCTTCAGTGGGCTGCCAGGCAGGTACTGGCCCGGTGTTTGTCGCCAGTTGGTACTGAGTCAGGATGCAGTGCAGCTGCGAAAGGCTCAGCGCTGGGAATTCCGCCTTTAGGGACTGCCAGGTCATCTGTATGAGCACGTCGGGGACCAAAAATGAAATTAAAATGTGGCCTACAGTTATCCAGCAAATAATGTGTAAATCTGGTGTTCTGTTAACATTTACAGCACTTAAGTCCTTATTTGGAGTATGAAGTAATTTTGAAAATCCGCAGAGTTGGAATTATTTAACACATTTACAGTATCCTCTTACAATACGTTTGTAGCAGTTACCAACCCATGCAGTGTTCACACATGTGGCAAATCTGATAGATTTCATGTCCCTTGGCAAGCCATAGAACAACCAGCAAAACCACATAAAATACCTCCAACAAACAACATGCATTAATAATGTGCTTCCCAAAAAAGGGCTAAGAAGATAGAGCATAAGCAGCAGCAAACTCTTCAACTGCAGCGGCACAGAGGGCATGTGACATTTCCATCCACTTGTGACAAGCTCATGCACTGGGGTGCCAGGGTCAAGATTAAAGGGCGCCCCCCAGGAGGGAGCTTGCACTTTGTTCTTCGCAATGTACTGCACTCTGAGGACAGGCATAATTGACATGTACTTTAAAAGCTATTACATAACCAGCCATTGTACCCCAGAGTCCACCATGGCCAAGGGCTAGAGTGTAAATATTGCAGTTTCTGAATACTTCCCAGATGTGGTACAGGGTGTTCACGCATCGTCTGTATCCCTCGAAGGGTCCAATTCACTTTTTATGAATAGTTGTGTCTTACTCTCAACATTAAGGTGTGATTTACCCCTGCACACCTACTAAGAAAATAAACTTGTCAATTGGGTCTTAAATGAATCCACTACCAAGAAATGAGGGCCAGCATTTGTAAAGCCGTCAAGGTTCTCACAATTGTAATGTATGCCTATGTTTGTATGTAACTTACACATGAGTGGGTTTATTTACTAACTCCCCACCCACATTGATATAATTTACAGCTGTCGTGAAGAACAGTCTTAAGAGTGTGTTTTACCTGTTCTCCTAGCCCTAAGCTTGCATACTTCAGAGCTGTATATAGGAATAGTGTACACAAACATGCCATCTTACCTAAATGTCATGTCCTAACGATTGTTTACAAAAATATCGACCATTGGTGTAGATTAACGATTATTAACTCCAACAGGGGGATATTTTAGTTGAGGATATTTAGAACACATGTTTTATGACAGGCGATATTCTGGACCCACATCACATTTCAGGCACTGTTTAACTACGCATGTTAAGTACTAGTATATAGGACACATTTTTTGGATTGCTAAAATAGAAAAAGAAATATGAGAAAAAAAATCCTTTCTTTAATTTCACACTATTTTCTCCACCGTGTTCCTACTTACAATATACAATTCCCCTATGAAAAGTGGAAACTCGAGTGACTGCGGCTACTTCCCACACTTTCTGCAGCAGGGAAGTCTGGACTTTCCAGTTGTTACTTGAGTGAACAAATAAGTGCAGGAAATGCACTTACACAGCTTTGTAAATATGCATAAAGTTACACCAGAGGGGGTGTTCACACATATTCATTGGATGTCTATGAGTACTCCTCTGACACCTGCTGGGAACAGAATGCAGTAGGGAATACCAAACACGAAATATTGATGGGTGACAATATCGGGACTACACTATCGTGACCACAATGTTGAGTGACCAAGAACAGGTAAGTGCACTGAGGGTGGGAAGAATTTACTATTTTTAAATACACATCTACGTACCTGCTAGATATATTTATCACTAAGGCATATACATGTGAAATTTGGTATAGAAAATGTATACGAATGTACCTTTCAATATTTTGCCTCTGGATATTGTGACCTGCGATAATTCAGATTCGATAGTCCCAGCCTACCCTCTGGGAACCGCCACAAATAAAACGTGAGAAAAACTTACAAGTGCACAAGTTATTCACACAAATTACTATTTCACTGACTAACACCAGTGCATGCACCTTCATAAATACAGTGCCCGGTATACACACGTGTAATGTACTCCTATTTACTGGCATAAAAGTTGTACAAATTTGGTAAATTTGGGCCCTAGCCGTGATTACAAGTGGGACGGACAGCTTGGATCCCTGCGTAAACCCCTCTATGAACACGGAGATAGGAAATATAAATTGTGCAGAGTTTCCCTGCGGTACATTCTGCACCCCTGCAGTTTTCTCCAGGTACATTTCAGCAGGTGAACCCTGCTCAGATGCACCAAGAGAAAAAGCCTGTTAAAGACAGAAACAAAAACATTCTTGATCAGAAGTCACCAAAATCTGTCTGCTACGCCCTATTCTGAAGGGCAAATCTCATAATTGGAGGTGGTTATTGCACCCAATGAATTATCAATCCTGATCAATCAGGGTCCACTGGGGGCGCTAATTATACTATGCACTCGGGCAGCGGCGTAGCGTGGGTAGCCAGCCCCCTGGGGCAAGGCAAGTATCCTTCCACTTTTCTTTAAAAATGTTGAGCCCCTATTAAAATTTTGCACCCCTAAAAATGCCCCTAAAAATTTTGCACCTGGGGCAACTACCCCTGTTCCCCCACCCCACCCTCAGGGCACTCATAACCAAGGCCAAAATCTTTTATATCAAGCATGTTGTGAAGGAAGCGGCAATATTCAGCCAAACTGAGCTAGAGCTGATGACGGAGCGAGACCTATTTCCATATCACACATCATCTAACCGTGGAACCTGTTTTATGTACCTGAGACAGCTGAGCACTCGGCGTGGCCAACAAATGCGCCGCGTTATTAAGTTTGCTGAAGAACTGCTCGGCCAGGTGGCCGAATCCCACGTTGCGGATCCATTCCAACAGCAGCCGCAAGCAGGCACGGATCTTCACACCTTTCGACCACCGAAAGCAACCCAACATGGGCCCTGTGCAGAGGAAAGACAGAATCGCAGTAATTATACCTCTGCCAAGCTTCTCCACAAACTGAAGCGACTTCCCAGGAACTCGGAGTAAAGCTGGAGTCTCTGGAAAACATATGTTGAAAAACTCGGGCCAACATCTTCTCTCCAGAGCTGAAATGAAATGCAAAGAATGTACAGTGATGATTGTGTGTTAATGGGAGATGCTGCAGGGACAGCTCTGGAGAGTGGTTAACACAACATTCCACAGAAATCCAAGAATTCTCCAGGGTGCATCTTGCGCTCCCTCACTTCCTCTCCATAAAAGTCGAGCTTGAGGTCGCAAGAACAAGGTTTCCAAGTAAAAGAGTCGAGGCTTCAGCGAGGGGAACAAACAATAGAAAAGAATACTGTCCAACAAGTAAGGAAGCATAAGGTTTACATGCACTGAACCACCTGGGTTCCATCACAATGCGCTTAACAAAGGATCATCCATCGCAATGTGCTTAGTAAGGGATCACCAACCAATCCAAAGGGAAATTCATTCGTAACCAAGCTTCCAGGTCTTGCCTCCAGTTAGGGGTCTCCCTATTTTATGGGCAGGGATCAGCATGCTTCGGAGTTCATATTCACCCCCCTCATGGACCAAGACTGGACTGGAGAGGTCAATCAGCATGTCCCAAGATCACACAGTGCACCACGGCGAGATTCAAAACGAGGCGAAAGGAAGGTGGGACAATGTCAAGCCTGAGTGTGTTCAGTCTGGGGGTCAGCAGTGCTGCTGCAGCTGCTCTGTAATGGATGCTTTGGATTCAGACGAGAAGGAGGCAGGAGCCCTGTAATGGCTCTGTGAAGGAGTACATTCCAATACCCACCTCTGCAAAAGGTTGAGGTTTAACTGGAGCTGTTGAACTAGTTGTGAACCCGCTAACCTGTCTTCTGCACCGCCCCACTAAGACTGGATCCATCAGTGATCTTTTGTGAGCACAATAACCAATACAATGTCTGACACAAAGAATGATTCCTGCCAAAGTTACCAGTATCTCGTCTACTCTGTCAAATTCCATACAACGCCTCGTGTCAGTAATAAAGGGGAGAGGAGTTGGCCTAACGGCTAGGGCGGTCGACCTCTAATCTGGGGAACTGGGTTCGAGTCTCGGCAATGATGCTGAACATCCTGTGATTCTGGGCAAATCACTTAATCTCCCCGTGCCTAACCAAAATGAATGTCTGTCCTCATGTAACGTAACTGGTGCTGTGTAAAGCGCTCTCATACCTGAATCGGGTCAAGTTCACTGTATATAAAACTCTGCAAAAAATAATAATAATAAAGTCTATTAGAATGTGTTTAATCTATTTTCTGACCTAGGCTTCTGTGCAGCACCCTGCGAGGCATGGATCTTTTTGTTCCTTAAAGTGCTTCTTGAAGATGTAGAAGGAACAGAATACTACTAAAAGTGAGTTATTGAAATGTGCACCACTTTATTTCCAACAGCAGCTGCATGCGAAGACCCAGATTTAGTATGATTTTACATCAGGGTTGTGTAATTTTTGTGGCGCAGCCCCAACGCAAAATCATTTTGGCATTTACTAAGCCACACAAAGCCACTCAGAATGGCTGCATGGTTTAGTAAATACAAAGTAATGCAACACATCACATAGCGCTGCATTGCATCGGGTAGGCATTCTATGGGTGGGGCACGGGCAGTCCCACAGATCCACCAATGTATTCTGAGGCAAACCGAGATTTACAAAGACTTTCAAACTTGAGGTTTGTGCCAAATTGGTGTGCGTATTCGACAGAGGCGTAAGAAAGTCAAATATAACTATTTCATTTGTTACTTCCTCTTTCCATGTATTCTGAAGAAATAAGACTATGCCTCTTTGGAATGTTTTTGTGCAAGTAAATACTCCTTCCTGCACAAAAACAATCTTGCCCGTAACACAGGCCCCCTTGCACTACACTGGAGGGGAGCCCGCATAAGCCCTAGGCAAGACACAGTGGGGCATATGTACAAGGGGACAGTGCCACCAGGACATCACTTTTTTCGACGCTCCGGTGGTGGAATGCCCTGCACCTAATTTACAAAGCAGCCGTGAACCACTTTGCATGGCCTAACGCCGCTCCGTAAACATGGTACCCTTTAACACAGGTATCTGCATGAAAGGGTCTTGCACTGGGTGTTGCTGTGGGCGTTCCACTGCAACATCCATTGCTTTTTGACGCTGCCCTAGAGTCACAAGGATCTGTAAATCTGAGGCACTGCCAAAAACTAACGCCATGCAAAAGCAGGCGTTAGATTGGTGCAACGAGGAGAAATACTTTTATTTCTCCTCGTTTTTGCTTTTTCGATGTGTGTTGCATTCTGCAGCACACATAGAAAGAGCAAAACACCATTAATGTTTGTTTTTGGGCAGGAAGGTGTCCCTTCATACGCAAACACAATCTTTAAATAATGGTGATTTGCTACTTCTATGTGTGCACACATAGAAGTAGCAAATCACGATCATTGAATGTTTATGTGCAGGAAGCGGCACCTTTTTGCAAATAAACAATCATCCCTGCAACACAGGCACCCTTGCACTATGGCGTTGAGATGTCTGTGTAGGCGCTAGGCAGCTATTTATAGCAACAGCGCTAGGAAAAACACTGGGGTTCACCGTATTTTTGTAACTAGGGTGCATCCCTACGTTTTGGAAATGATGCAGCGTGGCACTGTAAAATTTGCCCCCGCGGTGCACCATTTCCTTATACATATGCCAAAGTGTGTCCGCGCAAGTAGATAGCAGATATACTCCATATATTAGATTATCAATAGAATTAACACATAAACTGCATGCTTAGTAGTAAAGTGCACCCAGGGAAACATCTATGGTGAAGGAATCAAGGGAAGCAATCAGTAATATCTGTAGGCTACTTATGAAAGCAAAAAAGGTTGTATGACAGAGGCACGCATGGCTCAGCCATGCGTGCCTCTACAGCGCTGCCCGAACAACGATGCATCTTAACAACGCATTTCTTTAACACGCATGCCTTTTCCATGTAATTTCGTAGTTAAAGCATGACTGGTAATGGGATATGTGTGGTAAAGATCACACAAGCCCTAAAAAAAAAACCCGACCCCCCCCACCCAGCCCTAAAATCTACCCGACCCCCCCTAGTCCTAAAAACTACCCGACCCCCCTCCTGAGCCCTAAAAACTACCCGAACCCACCTGAGCCCTAAACACTACCCTGACCTCCCCCGGGCCCTGAAAACAACCCACCCAAAGCCCTAGAAACTACCCCCCAACCCTGAGCCCTAAAAGCTACTCCCAGCCCCCGAAAACCCCATCCCAGCCACACTTATTAGACAGCTTCCTCTCCAGATCATTCCTTTTCCTGTGCCCGCCCATCCCAGCATCTAGATCGCACACTGCCTTAACCATGCATATGCAGAGTTAAGGCAAGCTCTGTTCCGCTTGTGGGGAAATGGTACGAGTGGCTCAAGACGCGTTGTAAAGGTCGTTTCTCCCCAGAAAGCTTAGTGACTGGAGTGAGACTGTATCTCACAGGTTGTAGCTGGTGTAGCCACAGGGATATGCAGGAGATCATGAGACACTGACATATTCTAGAGGACAATGTTAAATGTGTACCCCTCTCCTATTACTCACTGCATAGTTTGTAATTTGTTGGTGGTGATCTTTACTTGCACCTCTCATGGGTCAGCTCCTAGACACTATGGCATGACTAGACAGGCACAGTCATAGCCACTCCACATAAAATGATGCCAGTTTGGCCTTGGTTTATGTTGGATTCCCTTGTTGGACATGCAATTTATCTGCAGTGACTGCATGGCCAGGTGTAATCCCACACCTCCTTTGATGATTGGCATATATTACATCTATGGGTGCTTAAGCAGGAAAGAAAACATTTGCTTCTTCATGCAAACCTGAAAATAACCTATTTCCTTACTGTTTTGGCCCGGATGTGTGACAAATTCCAACACTTTACCTTCACTTCGAACCTATGCTGACACTGAGGAAGAACAGTATTCTTGGTGAAATGTTTTAAAAATCACAGCTTTGGGATGAGACCTGCGTAACTGACCTATGACAAATTCAGAAGTCTTCCCTTCCGTCAGTTGTGGACGTCAGTCATGGAATGTTGTTTTGCAGTCATGTGTCATTATTAGATACTGAGGTGGCCACTCCACTTAATAAGAACTTTGGGGCAGATTTACAAGAAGCTGACGCATCTCTGCATTATAGCAGAGATATGTCAGTTTACTTGCGTCACTCAAAAAGCCCCTTGAACCACCATCGGTGTGTCGCATTTACAATGTGGCGCACCATGGTGCAAGGAATGACAGATGCGTCACGCATCTGTTGGCGTAAAGGTAACGCATAGCTGGAGTCATGTCGCAAGAACGACACAACTCCAGCAATGCTTAGGTATGCCTATTTCTATTGTGCTACATCACTCCTTACGCCTGCTTCAAGCAGGCGTAAGATTTAGACGCAGTGGCGTCGTAGAAGTGGCGCAGTGAAATCTTGTAGATTTCACGGCGTCACTTTTACAAGGCTTTCTTGCGTCGGAACGCCCACCCTGCATACTTTATACCTGACACAGGTATAATGTGGCGCAGAGCTGTACAACGTGACGGATCTTCCTAGATGCGTTACGTTGTAAATGTATCGCCACGTGGCGCTTTGTTTACGCCGCTGCTGCGTCACAAAAGTAACGCAATGGCGGCGTAAAAATGTCGCAAGGGGCTTGTAAATCTGCCCCATAGAACTCATCTACATTTAAAATAAAACAAGCCTGCATACTTTAAGGTCTACATTATGAGTGGCCTGGCGGATATTTATTGAACTGCAACATAGTTATAATGTATTGGATACGAGAAATAGCAGTTATTCGAAACGTTCAGTGGGGAACATGCTTACTGCACCAAGATCTGCACGTTAAACGGTAATTACTGGGCATTTTTAGCTTGTTGAATTCCAATAGGTATGGCCTGCCAAAACTGATAAAGGCTTGAGAATTTTATTGCACCCAATAATTTACTGGTGATACATCTGCATAACTTGTAATCCCCCTGGACACAGGGGTTTGTACAGGGTTCGGAGGGCAGGGAGGGCACACGTAAGAAGAATTACAGTGCAGACTTGTTATCCAATCGATGGTGCACTACCTCCAGCCTCCATTCCCTTGGGCCTCGCTTAGACACAGATTAAAAACAGCCTCGCTTTCTCTTTCTTCCGAGCCTCTTGTCCTGTTGTAAAAATAGCAGGGCTATGTATTATTAATGCACTGACTTACTCTTGCACGCCTCTCTGATTACAGGACCTGACAAAGCAATTCAGTAACTTGATAAAATGCGGTCTTAACAGGAGAGAAGTTAACATATTCGATCAGTTTTCCTCAGTGCAAACATCTCCCGGGACTGCATGCTGGAATGCAGCAGTCCGGCTCCCAGTGGAAGGCCACAGAGGCAGACATCTTGGAAAGGTGTAAGACTTTTGAATTATGTAACAATGAAGGTCATTCCTTTCCGCTCCAAGGGCCAGCCTTCAGCCTTCTTAGACCAGTTGATTAAGGGATCCTTGTCATTCGAAATGTAGAAACAGAACATCATTACTGAATAACGATTTATAAAAGAGATTAAAAAAAGTATATGGCTCCTACTGTTGCGGTGAGCGCTGACAAATGCACCAGATGGAAAAGCCGGAACAGAGATAAATTACAGGTATTCCTGCTCTGGTCGAGTGTGTCAGGAAAACAGGTCGAGCCGCCCGCTCTTTCATCTGTCACTATGTGTGTAGGTTTCTAAATAACCTTTCCTGTGCACTGAAGCTGCCTACTGCACAAAAGTGAATGCTGCTATTCATTCAGGCACTGTGCATCCTATACCACTAAAGTAGTAATAGCAAACTAATATTCCAGGACTGACGGAAGAGGGCAGAAGCGAATTTGCATGGAACACATCCACGTGAAGAGTTGAGTCCACATCTGGCTAGTGAACCAACTGGAACACCGTTCAGAGGGCCACAGGGCAAGCAGGAGTTAGTGGGTTCAACAGTGGTGGTTGAGGCCTTTTACTACTGATATCCTGGGGCCCGACCTACTGTGGATTCTGAGCACCTGGGCCAAGTACACCTTCTGACTGTCAGTGATAGCGCAGGTTGAGTAGTTCAAGGTTTCTCAGGGAGTGGGACATAGACAGAAGAGCGCGAACACAGGCTCACCACTAAAAATATGTTCAGCAGCAGCAACACATGATTGGCCATTCAAAAACTTGCTTTTATTAAAAAAGGAGTATTTATATACCAATACTAAGTAAAATATGGCATTCAAAAGAATACATTCAGTCCCCCAAGGTCAGGCATCTAGTATTTCAATAGGCAGTTCTTGTGTTCCACTCCCCTCTCGCTAGCAGTAGTGGTTTTCTCATTCCCGATAGGTGACATTCAGTTTAAGCCCTACTAGTAGTTCAAGTCGCAGGATTCCAACTCCAATTAAAGTCAAAAGTGGTCCAGGGCCGAAGCACTATATAGCAGGCAAGTTCCCCTGGGGCTTTCTGTCCCGTTTATCAGTCTTACCTGTACCAGCAGGACATGTATGACTGGAGTCTCCAATCGCACCTCCCTCGCGGGTGCTAAAGCTGCAGTGGCTATCCCGGGTGAATACTGCACATGTGGACCTGCAGGTGCAGCAGTCAGGTGTCCTTGCGTTCTTCTAACACAGTCCTACGGGACATGTATGACTGGAGTCTCCAATCGCACCTCCCTCGCGGGTGCTAAAGCTGCAGTGGCTATCCCGGGTGAATACTGCACATGTGGACCTGCAGGTGCAGCAGTCAGGTGTCCTTGAGTTCTTCTAACACAGTCCTACGGGGGAAGGCTGGGTGTCTTCAAAGATCATCCGATGCCGGAAAGTTGCCTTGGATCCTCCCCATTGATTAATTGGTCGCTCTTGGTGCAGATTCTCTGCCTGGGCTTTGGCCCGCACGGGTTACCACTAAGGCCTCTTCCTCTCGATGACTGTCTCGATCAGACCAGCCTGCTTGCCTTTTTCCCAGTGACCCCACCTGGTATACAGGGTCTCCAACCTCAATCCATACAAGGTCTACAGCCCAATCAGCACAGCAGCAATCTTCACTACGGCTACACTTGGCATACAGGGTTGTCAACTTCCTTCTACACATGGGCTATGACCCAATTGGTGCAGAAGCCGTCTCCTCACATCTCACTTGAAAGATCCAAAAGCATTCACTGGCGCTCCAGGTCCAATGGGCAGGTGGTCTTGGATTCCGTGGGTGATGTCCCCTCATCCAACGGGGGGAGTGGCAGGCCCTAGCCTTCAGTCCTGTCACAGGCAGAAGTCTTGTAAAGGTACTCCTTCTTGCACAGCCTGGCTGGCTCCTTGGCAGTTGACAATTTTGAGGGCCTCGAGATCCCCTTCTTATAGTCCATTTCCAGGCATCAAATGTGATTTAGAGCTTGAGTCTTTTAAGTTTATTTTGGGGGTCTGGTTCCTTTTAAAGTACCTCCTCCTCTGCCCTGCCCTTCCTCCAGAAAGCAAACTGTCACAATAGGAGTGACTCCAACATTTTTAGTCTCACAAAAAAGGCCATTGAAGTGACTAGAGGTTCACACTTGGATATCAGCCACAGTGATATGTGCATCAAAATGTTACCCCAAGGCCACAGGTAACCTTTATGATTCCTTTATTAGCTCCATCTCCTTCTTGAGATGTGCCCAGGTCCCTTTCCAGGGACTGCTCTCTGAATCAAAGAGCATTCTTAGAAGTATGCTGCAGAGCCTGGCTCTACCATCTACAGGTTTGTCATAAGCAACTCACAGGAATGCAGCAATCCACAAATCAGTCTGGGGGAATTCCTCTACCTCCTCCTACTCCTATATTGAGACCTGGGTCTCCCAAAATGGAATCCAGAATCTTTCATGTATTGCATCGTTCACAGGCACCCAGCACATGCATAGAACCTACACGCACTACACAGCACATCTTCCATGTATTGTGCCATTCACATGCACACTGCACCCAGCAAATGCATGTAATAGACAAGTACTGCACTGCACTGCATCATTTAGGTATTGCACCATTCACAGGCACACATACACCCAGCTAATGTATAAAACACACACACACACATACACACACACTATGCAGCACTACATACCAATCTGATGTAGGCCAAGGGTGAGTTACGCACACAGTAGGCAAACTTTAAATGAGTGAGCCTGTAGATCTCACTCAAGTGACACAAGTAAAAATAATTTTTCTCTTCTACGTATCACTACACGGTATGCTGCCACACAATGCTCGTGCTATTTAGCTCCTAGCAAAAGCAGTAGCCTTTCACCACATGAGGGTTTTGGGAGCCCTCCCGGTCAAAACAGACCACAATCCTAGACACAGGCCTATGTCATGGAGCAGACACATGATCCGTGATTACCCACGACCGCAAAATTAATCACCAGGGATCCAGACATCATTACAGTTGGGGCACTGACAGCAGGGGTACACATCCATCACCATGTGAGGGACATCTCTTTCCCAAACAATGACATTGTACAGCTATGCAGAGCTTCCATGATGGACATAGTCAAACAACCTGAAGTAGGGTTTTCTGTAATCTATAAGTCTTGGTTTCATCTAATTCTATCAACTGTTATATATGTTGTATGAGATACTTGCGCATATCTAGTGCTTTAAGTCTTAGTCACTAATAGGTCAGTGATTTCCAAAAGATTGTGTCAAAAAAATGTATACCTATGCAAAAGAATTCTTAATTCTTGAAAATAAATAAGTTAACTCTCTTATTGGCATACACGTGTTCAACACGCTCAAGTAGCTCTATGCATAGATTGGGATGTTTTCTTTAATGAATGAATTGTGAAAATCCATCATAAGGACATGTTTGGTCATTGATAGATCCCGTTTATAAAGCTAAGCTGATGAAGACTTGTTGAGTCCCGATCAGCACGGCAAGACTCACCCTTTTCCATCAGCTGGTTGAAGAGTAAGGTGTTGGAGAAGAAGAAGAGATAAGCAAACATCTGTGAGGCGATCTCAGGGTGGACTTCATACTGGTGGAGAAGGTCCAGTGTGGCTTGATAAATCAGCACGACTCGCCGAACTTCATCAGGCACCTGAGCCGATAACCGCCAGGCCTCACTCGGCAATGGGCTGCCCTCGAGGAAGGCTGGCAACGACACATACAAGGCCTAAAAGGCAACACAAAGTTCATTACTGACACGTATCAAAAGGGATCTCGCCCACCTGCCAAATATCATCTCTCCTTCTGTAAAAGAAAAACTTGATTCTAACCAACGTCCTCACCTCCCTCCAAGAAATACTGCTTCTGAAGTTTGGAAAAAGACACATTGTTTTCTTTGCCATTTCCCTGTCATAATTGACTGCAATTTTCCTGACTGGACATGGATCAAGAGATCCCTGTCGACCTGTTCTCTATAGACACCAGGAAGCATAGGAATTTATGGAGAAGGGCTTCTACGTCCCTCACAAAAAAAGCCAGCCGAAAGAGACACTCGGAACACAAGGAAGGCCTAGTATTGATGTACCTACCCAACACTTTTCAATTACTGACATATGACCCATTTTTCACCTTCACCAGAAGAAGCATTTATGTATATTTCTTGTTTCCTTTTTCCAGAAAGCTCTTAGCGCAATGAGCACAACAGCTTTCCACTGTGACAGATTTATTTTTCACTTTAGATCATCTTTTATACTGGAGTACTACCAAAAAATGCTTACTAAAATGATTTCTGATAACTACCCAAAGCTGAACCAGGAGCTAAAAGAAGCCCTGGCAAATGTTTCCATACTGCAACTAGCAAATGAGTCAAAACTGCTAGAGGAGTTTAGAAAATGGGGTAACTCGGTGAAAAAAGTATTTTTTTGTAAAGGGAAAACACCACAGTTTTTCAAACATATTGACTAAAAAGACTTTCGACTTTACAAGAAGCGTTTTAAATGACATTAATACAATGTTCCAATATGTCTTAGACCAGCACAGTACCAAGGAGCATTACCACTCAGAAGAGAAAAATCATGCATATGCGTTTGGAAAGATGGTAGGTTGCTGCTTTTACAGCTAGATGAGCCATGTAGCTCTTTCCCATTATAACCCTTAAAGCAGTGCACTGCACCCAGCATCCCTTTTTAGGTTGAGCTTGGGAAGCGCATGCGCTGCTCTGCAAGGCATGCTGTATTCGAATATGAACTTGAAGCTCCATCCTTATTTTTTATTGGCTTGTGTCACTGTCCTTTGTAAATGCTGACTTCTGATTCGTTATTAGGCTTGTTAGTGACTCCTTAGTACTGCCTTGTCTTCATTTGAAGCCTCCCATGAGGTCTGGCCCATTTACTTCTGTTGTTACACGGTATGTCTTATTTAGGTTGTAAGCACTATTTTCTATAACAAGTTTCTCCTACTGCAGGCATGACATGCTTTCCTGCAACATTCAGCGCTCCATGTGCGCTTTCACTTTCCAAGCTGCCCGGGACACTAGTGGAAGTTTCTTTGAAATGATATAGGTCGTACATTTACAAGATGTTGAGCTATTGGCATTGTAAATGACAATGCCTTGTATTTATGTGTTAATTATCAAAACAGATAAATAAAAGGTAATGACATTAGTTTAAACTCTTGCAATGCGAGACCTACTGCATTGCAAATGTTTGTTTTTGATGTGTCATATTTGGCCAGTCTATTGGTAAACATGGGGCCTGTGTAAAGAATAGCAGATGTAACCTATCGTGTCAGTGGCTCTTGACCTGTGGTCTGGGAACCGCTGGAGGTCCGTGAAGCCTATTCAGAGGGTCCACAACTGCTTACAAAATTAAATAATATTAACAGATTAATAAAGTGTGTATAAATAAAGAAGCAAATGTAAAACTGAAAATTTGACAACGTTCTGTAAATGTGAAGGAACTTGAAGTCTAAAAATGAAATTAGTATCCTCAGATTGATTCGTTGGAACAGTGCAAGTGCATGAAATAGAATATACAATGGAGTCTGAGTGACCGCAATCACATTTAGAACAGCTCCAACCTTCCCACTAAAATTAAAATATGCAATAATTTGTGTATTTGTCTGATGAATGCTTGTTTCTGTACTTTTTGTGAAATAGTTTGCCGTTCAAATCATCGAACATGCTTCGGGTGGTGTCCCTGGCTTACAAAAATGTCTCAGTGTGGGTCCCCGGATTCTAGTAATGATTCAGTATGGGTCACTGGGTACCAGTTAAGATTAAGTGTGGGGCCACAGAGTCAGAAGGTTGAGAACCACTGCATTAAGTCTTAAAATATGTCCAAGATGATGGCGTAACTCTAGACCTGTGCAACAAATGGAACACGTATCTGACAAATGAACTGAGCTAAGAGAGGGATAGTTCAGTATTTATCCTTGGGAGAGTAAATTCATTTGCAGGCATCCTTAATGCCAAATGTTGTGCGATGTGTGAAATTGTCAGCAGTACAGTGTTCTGATTGAAAGAGGTATGCAAGCATTATGCTTTAGAAAAGGAGATTAGGTATTGCAGCATAATAATATGACACATCAGGTTTTCGTTAGAGGTGCAGTTAAAAAAAGCTCTGTCTTTATAGAAAACGTTTTGAAACCAGGCCTTGGTCTAGTGCCCGTGTCTATGCAAATCGCCGCACAACCGGACAGTAGCTAGTTATCTATTTCAAAGTGGCTTATCAGCTTACATTCCTCTTGTGTTCAATTACAGAGATCTATTCAACATGACCCACTACCTCTTGTGAAATATAACATGATCTGTTGAAAGGTTTCAACAGGCAAAGCCAAAAAAGTAAAACAATTGCAGAAGCATCATATACTTTGTTGAAAAATGTCAAAACGCATCTAATTTCTTTGAAACCTGGGAACCAAAAATAAGCCAAATTGTCAACAGCATAAACACCAAATAAATGTTGTGTATAAAATCAAACCTAGTAAACAGAATGTTTGTGGGCTTCAATCTAAGCATTGTTCCCAGATTGCCCTAAGTATGCAGGGCATCATGTTTTTGGCTGTGACAAACACATGGAGGTCAGATCTACGGAGTGGCGATCATAGGGACATCGCACTTCCAAACAATGTGAAGGCACACACACTGGTAGCTTCTAAGTCACATATGGCACACAGGTCCAGTCTGTGCCTTAACATGCCCAGCAAGGTTCTGTTAGCACCTTTTACAATTAATGAACACAAAACACTCCACGTAGCTTCTTTTAGAAAGAATTAAGGGGCATATTATCAAGAAACGGCGTTAAGATTATCGCTGCTTTAGCGGCAGAAAACTGCCGCTAAAGCGGCGATAATGGGCTTGATAATATGCCGCAGAGAATTCCCATAGAAGCCCATGTTGACACCAGAACATGGGCTTCTATTGGAATTCTCTGCGGCATATTATCAAGACCATTATCGCCACTTTAGGGGCAGTTTTCTGCCGCTAAAGCAGCGATAATTTTAACGCCATGCTTGATAATATGCCCCACAGTTCGAGATCAACAAACCATGTAATTAGTTTACACTGAAAACAAATTGCCCTCATTTAAAACTGCATTTTGGAATTAACTGGATTGGGAACAGGAAAACCCTACCTGACAGCTTGCACATGAACTTTGCGCTCCCTGTAGCCTCAAAGCCAAGTTTAGGCATTTTTCTAGCACGGAAACAACATTTTTCCACCCCTCCCCAGGTGGTGATCACATTGTAATATGTTGAGAGCCAATGTCACCATGGTGAAGGTGCTCTAGGTGGTCTCCTCTTCCCTTGTCCTAGAACATCTCCTACTCACATCTGAAGAAGCTGATGGTAACCTCCTACATCGCTCTCAGATACCAGAGTTCATCTCTGCTATCCTGTGTCTGCTCGGTTCCTACGTGCACATGAAATGGCGCCTGTTTCATACACATGGACTTCTCCAAGTTTCCATCTGCCTCTTCCAATTGTCAGAGTCTCGTAACCAGAAGTCCTCTCGACCACAGTACATATGGGTCCATCAAACAACACTGCAGGCCTTTAATCCTGCACTTTCTGTGTTGTACAACACCATAAATTGCAACTCTTCATTCGTAACCATCTCCTTCTGCTCCCCAGCTCCACACAGGACTTAGTTCAACCACATCAATGGTGTATTTGCGTTCCGGCTGCTGGAGCATCTGCTGCTGCTTAGGATTTCCTATTTAAAATAAGGCTATGTGGTCACAAAGTTTTCATAACCACAGCACAGTTGGTGAACATATTGCATTACATTATGCTTTTTGCTGCCTACTTATGCTGTCCAGCCTAAAGGTCTCTTTTTTCAGCTAAGCCCACCACAAACCACAAATGCAAATACAGTGAAACATAGCGATGTTCTCCAACTGCATGACAGTAGTCCAGAAACAGAGTCCAGAAATAGACTGGCCAGGCCTGAAAGACAGAGGCGGCCACTGCCTCCGAGAAGAAGCCTGAGGCTGATAATCCTGTTTCCTACCAGCCAGGTTACAATGTGCCATTCAGTTCAGCCATTTTAGTAACTATGGTGTGGGAGTTTTAATTTTTCTTTTCCTACTACAAGAATGAGCCTACAAGTCCCAGATGTGCTACTGGGTATAAAAGTGAGAACTGGCCGAAGGTTTAAGTTGTGTGCCAACTTCCCAGAATCCAGCACTGCTGGGCTTTCACCTAACCTCATGCGTGCTCTAAACTGCAGTTTTCGTTTGCTTCTACTTACGCAAATGAACTAAGGTATCCAGGGCCGTTTTTACCATTAGGCAAGACTAGGCGGCCGCCTAGGGCGGCAAAAGGGGGGATTTTTTTGTTATTTGAACCTACGAAAGTAAAGCTAGGCGGCCGCCTAGTCTTGCCTAATGGTAGAAACGGCCCTGCCCCCAGCAGATACAAGAAGGTGGCAGGGGATAGGGAGTCAGACAATGCTAAAGCCGGTTCGCAGGGCCACGTGCGGCCATATCGGGCTTGCCAGCGGCGCCCTATGCAGCCGGCTCCCATCCGTTTGTGTCTGGGAGCCATCCACACCCCCTTCCAGGCGTGAGGCAGGTCTGAATAGGGCAGAGGCACCGTATAAAGAACAGAGCTCCGCAGGTCTCTGTCGGCGCTCCGCCCGTTGAGAACTCACATGGGCTGCCTCCCTGTTCCTCCACTGCAGCACAGCCCCTACCTCACCTATCCTTCGTTTTCCAGCGGCTGGGGCATCAGCCCACCGATAGCCCAGGTACCACCTCTCGGCACTCAGCGCAAGCATCTCGCTGCCGGGCACTCCAGCCTGCCCCCTGCTAACGCCGACCCCGATAGCAGAGTGCCACACAAGACTGTACCCTCGGCCCAGTCTCCGGGCCGTCCGCCGGCGCGCTACAAGGGACAGAGGCTCTCTCCCTAAATGCAGGCAGGGGTGTAATGCCACACTCTGGACTAGGGACTTTGCTCAAGCAGGGCCGCAGGATTGATCAGATATTTAGGCCTCCACGTTGGGAGCTTTAACGTGGCAGAAGAACCTGTTGCAACGCCAGCACCCTCAAAACTATGGAAAACTATGAATTTCCATCCAGTCTTAAGGGCTTATTGGGTCAGAGGGAGCCATGCACAAGGGGCATTGACTGGTGCAGAGAGCCCTGTAGATGAGAGAGGGGATCCGGAAGGAGGCTTCCTGGAAGAGAGGCGCCGAATACTGAGGCTGCGGGGATAAGAAGGGAGCGCAGGAGAAGAAGTGAAAGGTAGAAGGAGGAATCAGAGAGTGCGCTCCAGGGTAAGCGGGAGCCGACGTGAGAGAAGCGAGAGCTGCCGGGTGAAGGTGGGAGTGCCGGCAAGTAGGATGAGAAGGGCACGAGGACAGAGAGTTCAATGATCCATGCAAGAGGGAAGGGGCACCAGTGATGCGAGAGCAAGGACATTACTGAGGACTGTCACTGAGAGAGAGGTGCTGAGGGGGTGCTACCCACGGAGAGGCATTGAGGACTGGCACTGATTGAATGATAGTGAAGGGCACTGAGGACTGGCACAGAGGATTGGTACTCATAGACTGTCTTGAGGATTGGTACTCACAGAGGGGCACTGTGGACTGGTACTGAGCGAGGTGTACCGAAGACTGGCGCTGAGGACTGCTACTGACAGTGGGGCACTGAGGGCTGTCACTGAAGAGGGATTATGCGGACTGGCACTGAGCGAAGGGCACTGAGGATTGGTACTCACCGAGGATCTCTCAGGACTGATACACACCAATTGAGCATTGAAGACTGTGTTGAATGAGGGGTACTGAGGACAGGTACTGACCGAGTGAGCCCTGAAGACTGCGTTCACTTAGGGGTACTGAGGGCAGGTACTGAGGGCAGGTACTGACAGTTTGAGCATTGAAGACTGTGTTCACTGAGGGGTACTGAAGACAGGTACTGACAGTGACTTTGAAAACTGTGTTCATCAAGGGGTACTGAGGACAGGTACTGGCCGAGTGAGCACGGAAGATTGTGTTCACTGTGGGGTACTGAGGACAGGTACTGGGTGAGTGAGCAATGCTCTTTTTTTTGTTTCTGGTTTTGAAAACGAGGTGAACTTGACGCCTCGGTGGTATTTAAACACAAGGCTCTATTGGGCATCCGTGTACATAGTTCTGTGAGTGTATGGCTACCGTAACGGTCTGGCGTGGGCCTTTCGTTGAGGTCGTTTGCAGGACTGACTTTTGTGATCGTGTTTCCTGATAGTAAATGAGAGTAATATAGAAGGGTTCGGCAGTAGAGGGTGTGCCTCTCTAGCCTGGATGACAGGGGGAGAGAGTGATTGATGGTAGAAAAAGGGAGGGGGCGGCATTTTTCAATTCTCGCCTAGGTCGGCAAAACACCTAGAAACGGCCCTGAAGGTATCTGAAAAAAATGGTATGTAAAAGGAAAGTCCAGGGTTGGAAGCATAGGGCCCAATTCCCAAAAGATATGCTCACCTATGGGCATGTTCACTAAACATGCATGCAACGCAGGCCAGAAAGCAACAAGAGATATGATGCTTTTCACCTTTCTACCTGCGCTGGCGCACTTGAGGCTGCTTAGCGCTCACGCAGGTACCGTTGAACCATGGTACAAGGATGCCTGCATTACGGGCAGGATTGTTTTTGTACAGGAAGGAATACCTTAATGCACAACAACAATTCTAAGGGACAATTTCCTCTTTCTAGGAGTGTTGCAGAATGACACTTAGAAAAAGAAAGTACTGAAGGAAAATAAACATATTTCTCATTGTTACGGCATGGTCGGTTGGCGTTTCATTTGGGCGCAATACCAGGTTAAGCTCTGTATTGCCTGGCATCGCTTTACATGACGCAAGAAGAATGCAAAGGCTTAGTAAAAATGGACCCTAAGTGTACAGTAGGTGCATTACACAGGCAGTTTGCATTTTGAAATTCCCATCTCGCTTCACAGAAGCAGAATTAATTTTGAAGGTCATAATATTCCTGTGATCGAGGAAAATCCAGTGAATTTCAATAATTGTACATGGGAAGGAAAAGGCAAGATGGTGCTACATTGGAAGGGGTGATGTTGCAAAATGCAGTGAGAACATTCAAACTCTAAAGTTTGTGGTTATTCACTAAGGGGCAGATTTATAACGGACTTGCGCCACTTTTACGCCGCCGTTGCGTCACTTTTGTGACGCAGCGGCAGCGTAAACCCTGCGCCATGTTGCGCCCCATTTACAACGTGACGCATCTAGGGAGATGTGTCACGTTGTAAAGCTTGCGCCACATGTGGGCGTACCTGCACAGGGGGGGGGCGTTCCGGCGCAGGATCGCCTCCGAAAAGTGGCTGAGTAAAATCTACAAGATTTCACTCAGTCACTTTTCCGGCCATGCTGCGTCAAAACCCTGTGCCTGCGCCTGCTTGAACCAGGTGTAAGGATTGACGCAGCATTGTAACAATAGGGCAACCCCGAGCCTTGCTGGAGCTGCGTCGCGCTTGCGACGCAACTCCAGCAATGCGCCAACCTTCCGCCATCAGATGCGTCACGCATCTGTTTATCCTTGCGCCACGATGCGCCGCATTGTAAATGCGGCGCATCTATTGTGGCGCAAGGGTAAACTTTTGTGACGCATCTTTCCTGGCGCATCCCTGCTGATTTGCAGGGATGCACCAGGAAACATAAATCTGCCCCTCAGTGTACTCCTAATTGTCCACCCCGGAAAGGCACACAAGAATATAAAAGCAGGGCATGGCAAGTGCAACTCCTGGTAAGGAAAGGGAAGGAAACAGCCTTGTATTCCATGGGACTGAAGCAGAATGGACTTCTCTACAGGAAAGTTATTGATACGGTGGAGAAAAATATATAAAATTTACTAATGGAGATTTTCCACATAGCGACAGCTATAGGTGCCAGGGGCGCAGAAAACGGTGAATGTTCTTTTGGCAATGTGCTACATTATTTTGCCACTGCGTTCACTGTCTGGCCTATCCTGACACATCTCACAACTGCAGCATCCTGGAGTGAAAGAATACAAAGATAGACGACTGCTCTCGCTTGCCGCCTCCATCTAGCCGTTCTTGAGGATGACGAGGAACGATGCCTCATGAATATTGAGGAGGCAGGAATTGCTTCTTTGCACTGATTGAAATGTACACTATAGCGCAAAAAACTGCCCCTGTAACATCGCAGTAGGGAGGAGATGTAGCTTAATGGCCAGAGTGGCCGTCTTTGGAACTAGGGAACCAGCGGGCACATATACTAAATGTTCAGGCTGTGCTGTGCTGTGTGAAAGTGAGAGAGCTGAAGAGAAGGTATCATACTAATATAGTATGGTCTTCTGCTCTCCACCTGCACTGGTACACTTGAGGCTGGCTAGCGCCGACGCAAGGACCCTGGCACCTGTATACCTTTGTTACACGCAGGATTGTTTTTGTGCGGGCAGGAATACCTTCCTGCACAAAGACAATCTTAAGAGACAATTCCTCTTTATTTGGGTGATGCAGAATACATGCATAGAAAGAGAAAGTAATATGGAGAAATAAACACCATGGTCGGGTGGAGTTCCATTTTGGCGCAATTCCAGAATTACTGATTTTACTAAATCTGGGATTACGTCAAAATCCATGGGTGGGTGGAGGCACGGCCATGCTCCACCCATGGAACGTCTACCACTACGAAATGTAATGCAACGCAGCGCAAGGTGCTGCTTGCGTTATATTTTTTTAACAAAGTCACGCAGGGCATGCAAATCGCCCCTTGCGTGGTTTTATAAAGCTTACTTACACCTTTGTGGTGTCTTGTGTCACCTTGTGTGATGCAAGGACAACGCAAAGGCTTAGAAGATCTGGGCCCAGGTTCGAGTCGGACGTCGACTCAACATCCTGTGATCTCCCCGAACCTATTAAAAAAAAATTGCCTTTGTGGTTTGCCTTCTGGTGCTTTTGGGTAGTGATTTAATGAATGCCCTTAGTCCAAGATCGCGATATATAACACCGCAAAAAAAAAAAAAGCGCAAAAAAAAGAGTACCGCGATGCAACTGAGCCAATGAGAAATCTCGCGATATCAAGACTCTGAGATGCGAAGAGGTACACCCAGAGAGAAATGGAAGGAAATCTATGGGGCCGAGGGGGTCTGAGGTGAAAACTGAAAGGTTCTTTCCAGCGGAAAAAGCTCACACTAGATGCTTGTGACTTGAATAGAAGTATGTGGGAAAAAAGTGCGACCGTTAAAAGTCCAAAGATGTCCACGCCCTGCAGCAGACACAGGCCTGCTCTCCTGCAAGCACACTGCCAGCACTGTTGAAATGCACACGATGCGGCCTATTTAAAGAGGGAAACGTTTAACCTGCGCCAGCGCGGCCAGGACGCCCCTCACGCGGAAGTGCGCTGCCATCTGCCATGAATAGTTTCATTATTTATGAGGACAGCCGTTTACTGTGCAGTACATTCCTGACAATTCCCCAAACCACCGCAAAACTTCCAGCCTCCCCATCCCGGTCCCCTCCGTGAAATCCTCGGCACCGCATGGAATGAACTCGTCTCGGGGCCTGGGTGGGTCTGTCGTGAATCTGTCCACAGACTTCACTGCCGTCAGCATAGCTGGGCGGTGGTTACACGCTCTTCCTAGATTGTAGACTAACACCGGTAATGACAGGGGCAATTACGAACTTTTGGTGAAACGCAGCGCTGACAGTGCTACATTTATAAAAAAAATTAAATAAAAGAGCCTGGGTCCAGAGTTTGTCTCGGAAGCCTGCGGCCAGCTCTTTCCAAGGAGGGGTGCCGAGTACCAAGGTTGTGTGTGCAGTCTTGAGCCCACCTCATGTCTCCTCCCACCAGATACTCCTATCACTCTTTCAGGCTCTTTTACAACTCTGCTTTCTCTCTCTTTCAGTGTTTTGCAGTCTTTCCCTTCCTCCTCCTTTCTCCCTCCTTTGTTTTTCTGTCTCTTTGCTCTGGATCAAAGTTAGTTAGGGGCATATCAACAACAACCGGCGATAATTATCTCTAAGCGCACTTAGCGCTAGGATAATTATCGCCGGCTAGTGTGAATTTTTATCGCTGAGATAGCGTGCTATTAGCAACGCTTATCTCAATAGCGATAATAATCCTCACGCTAACAGTCTAACGTGAGATTATCGCTGGAAACCCAGCGATAATCTCACGTTACCTTGTTGATAGGGACAGGCAAACTTAGCCATGATATCCTCCTTCCATAGGATATCATGGCTAAGTCAGAAAAATGTATATAAATCAAAAGGGGGGAGAAAGAAGGGGTATGACCCACTCAGCTTCTTTGTCTCAAACGTTTAAATATCAATGGAGAGTGGATCACAGGTCCTGAAAGAACCAGGGTTGAAAGCAACAGTACAAAGTACTGTTAAGAAACCCTCAATCACGTGTTAGTTCACAGGCGGGATTCTAGCGGTATGTTCGATTATCCGCTACTTGATTGACAACGTGACAGCATCATCATCGGGTTAATGAATGCTTCCTCCACCCGGAGGCAATTCCTCTGGTTTTTTCAGTTGTGATCAGAGAACCGTGTTAGGTGTGTAGTGAAGTGCTATATAGTGAGTGAAAAAGAAGAATTTAAAAGACTCGAAAGAACCAGTTTGTTATTTTAATAAAACTGGGTTCGAGTTAGAATAAAAATTACTTATCGTGCACAGAGCAGACTATTTAGGATCTAGTGCACTAAGAAATGTGTCCAGAAAATAGGTCGACATGTTTCAGCCTTTTCTCATGCCCCGAAGGGTCATATAGGCTTCTACCGGGTGGAGAGAAGCAGTGACAGAACAAGTCACGTATTGCCGCCTCAAAGAGCGGGCACAGCTTACCCCATCAGATGTAACCCTCCAAACGAACAATTAAGAAACAGGTTCAAATTGAACTCAGACCAACTGGTGAAACAACGGTACCCACCCATTTCACGAGGGAGATCCTTTGCAATTATAGAGTCTCCTACACATACACTAGGGTCCTGATGAAAGCCTATATGACCCTTCGGGGCATGAGAAAAGGCTGAAACATGTCGACCTATTTTCTGGACACATTTCTTAGTGCACTAGATCCTAAATAGTCTGCTCTGTGCACGATAAGTAATTTTTATTCTAACTCGAACCCAGTTTTATTAAAATAACAAACTGGTTCTTTCGAGTCTTTTAAATTCTTCTTTCTCACTCACTATATAGCACTTCACTACACACCTAACACGGTTCTCTGATCACAACTGAAAAAACCAGAGGAATTGCCTCCGGGTGGAGGAAGCATTCATTAACCCGATGATGATGCTGTCACCTTGTCAATCAAGTAGCGGATAATCGAACATACCGCTAGAATCCCGCCTGTGAACTAACACGTGATTGAGGGTTTCTTAACAGTACTTTGTACTGTTGCTTTCAACCCTGGTTCTTTCAGGACCTGTGATCCACTCTCCAGTAATAAGTCAGAAAAATACCAGACGTAAAAAAGCAGCGTTAACCGCGGTTAGCGCTGCTTTTTTTGTCTCTAACAGGGTTAGCGACATTCTTGATAATAAGAGAAATGTCGCTTAGCGACATTTCTCCTATTATTTTACTCTGGAACGCCCCCTTTGCATCTCATTAGAGATGCAAGGGGAAGCGTAGAGTAAAAGGGTGCTAACATGCAAATTTGCATGTTAGCACCCTGTTGTTGATAGGGCGCTAGTTTTATCTCTCCTTTTTTGGCTTTTAAAGCCAAAAAAGCAGAGATAAAGCCCTTGTTGATATGCCCCTTAGTTGGGGACAAACAAGAGCTGGTTCCAAGAGGTTGGCGAGTCACTGGAAGCCTGAAGCATGGCTCTGCCACCGCTCGATGTCCTGTTGGAAACTCGAGCCCACAGCAATCTGAACTTTCTTGTGGCTTCTGCCTCCCTCCCTGTGGCTTCTGCCTCCCTCCCTGTGGCTTCTGCCCCCCTCCCTGTGGCTTCTGCCTCCCTCCCTTTACTTTGGATGTGGTGGTGTTACAGCCACAGGTGCTGACTGTGGAACTCGGGAACAACCAGGTTTGAGCCTCGGCGTCGGCTCAACATCCTGTAATTCTGGTGAAATCATATAATCTCCCCATGCCTATAAGCAACGCAGGTGATGACCCTGTGTAATGTAACTGGTGCTCCTGTAAAGCGCTCCATCACCTTCCTGTCGAGTTCTTGCTGTATTTTAAAAACTGAAGGAGAATGGACTAAGTGTCAAAACAAATCTTTTACATAAGGATTGACAGACAAATAGTTACCCATTTACTTGCTGATTTGTACAAAGTGAAATCAGAAAACTAGGGTAAATCGCAGCTTCCCTGCTTAAATTGTGTGATCTTAATATTTTATTTCACCAAAACTCTTTTTTCTTCATTGTCGCGTATGGAAGCGCTCAGTCTACCTGTTGTAGTTTTAATATGTTCTTCTCAGTGCACTGCTATAATGTGCCCTTTTAATGTTGAAGCTTCCACATATTAAAGAAATGTATTTTTCCCAACTTTGAAGAAACCACCAGTTTTATGTGGTTTGTTGAATGATTTACATAGCATATATTTTCAAGACTCAGCACATGCACAGCCTCTAAGATCCGAGCCAGACCCTTGGCTCGGCTCTCCCTGTTAACTTGTTGTGATCGCCCACTTCTAACGGTCTCCAAAACTGAGTGCTGGTGGGCCACACCTGCAACCGCGGCTCAAATTAAGCACTGGTGCTGCAAATAAAGAGTTTTTCTTTCCCCAGGCACTGGTGCACTGTAGGCTGGCAGGGCCATTGCAAACCCCCTTCAAACCATAGCACAAGGGTGAGTGTGTTCTGTCGAGCATCGGTTTTGTAATGGAAGGTAAGCATTCCAGCACAAAATACGATGGGGCAGATTTATGTTCCCTGGCGCATCCCTGCAAATCAGCATGGATGCGCCAGGGAAGATGCGTTACGCAAGTTTGCCCTTGCGCCACCGCAGATGCGCCGCATTTACAATGCGGTGCATCGTGGCGCAAGGACAAGCAGATACGTGACGCATCTGCCGGCATAAGGTTGGCGCAGTGCTGAAGTTGCGTCGCAAGCACGACGCAACTCCAGCACTGTTCCAACCTACCCTATCCCTAACATGGTGCGTCAAGCCTTACGCCCGCTTCAAGCAGGCGCAGGGTTTTGACGCATCAGCGTTGGGAAAGTGACTCAGTGAAATCTTATAGATTTCACTGAGTCACTTTTCAGGGGCGTTCCTGCGACGGAACGCCCCCCCTGAGTAGAAACGCCCACATGAAACCTGACGCAGGTTTTATGTGGCGCAGGGCTTTACACCGTGACCCATCTCCATAGATGCGTCACGATGTAAATGGGGCGCAACATGGCGCAGGGTTTACGCCGCCGCTGCATCACAAAAGTGAAGCAACGGCGGCATAAAAGTGGCGCAAGTCTGATATAAATCTGCCCCCTTGCATTTACAAGATTTAATAGTTTTCCCACTCTGTATGGTGCTGTACAGGGCAGCACAAATGCAAAGGGGCAGATTTATATCAGACTTGCGCCACTTTTACGCCGCCGTTGCGTCACTTTTGTGACACAGCGGCGGTGTAAACCCTGCGCCATGTTGCGCCCCATTTACATCGTGACGCATCTACGGAGATGCATCACGGTGTAAAGCCCTGCGCCACATGAAACCTTCGTCAGGTTTCATGTGGCCGTTTCTACTCAGGGGGGGCGTTCCGATGCAGGAACGCCCCTGAAAAGTGACTCAGTGAAATATATAAGATTTCACTGAGTCACTTTCCCAACGCTGATGCGTCAAAACCCTGCGCCTGCTTGAAGCAGGCGTAAGGCTTGACGCACCATGTTAGGGATAGGGTAGGTTGGAACAGTGCTGGAGTTGCGTCGCGCTTGCGACGCAACTTCAGCACTGCGCCAACCTTACGCCGGCAGATGCGTTACGTATATGCTTGTCCTTGCGCCACGATGCACCGCATTGTAAATGCGGCGCATCTGCTGTGGCGCAAGGGCAAACTTGCGTGACGCATCTTCCCTGGCGCATCCATGCCGATTTGCAGGGATGCGCCAGGGAACATAAATCTGCCCCAAAGTTGGAAAAATGTGAACTTACTCCATTGTTACGCCTATCTCAAAGAGGCATAATTTTCTGTACAAATCCCTATTTACAAATGTTAGCACTTAGGAATTTGCGTCAAAACCCATGGGTGGCTGCATGGGATCGCCCATGAATCACTCAAGGAATGCGCCATTGAAAGAAAGTAGTGAAAAGTAGCTCAAGCACTTCCTTGCATTATTATTAGGCAACCTTCCAACGCAAGTCATGATTTGAGTTGGAAAGTAAATCCCAACACAGCACTTTTACCCGACATCAATTTTGTGATTCAAACCAGGTGCAAAGTGTTCGTAAATTTCCTCCAATATGTGGGTCTGAGTGGTGGTTACATGTTCCTTCTAGATTCTAGCATAACACTCGCAACAGAATGGAGCTCTCTTCTGTGGTTACATGTTCCTTCTAGATTTTTCTGTGCATACATTATAGCCAACCACAGAAGAATGCAGAGAACGCGAAAATGAGGTGGTTAGAGGAGTGTTGACGCACACCTCCAATCTGTGCGTGTAACAATCCAATATGAGTAAATATCCATTAAGGTAACACTTTCTTTGGTGCTCAGCAGGTAGGGAAAGCAGCCACCCCTATATGCTCTCCAGGTTGGAAATAAAGTTTTTTAAAGAGGTTGCTAGCGCACCCCTCCATAAATAGCAAGTCTCTCAGTAGTCCTTGATTCAGGTCTTCTGTTTAGTCTGTGCCTTCAGTCAGTGCAGTTCCAGACATCTAAAACGTATTTCGTCAAACTGGGTGTTATGCTATGACTTTGTCATGGCTTGGGACAGCATTTACAAATATTATAATCAGTCTAATACTGATGCAGTCATCCGTCATTTTGTGACTCTTCCACCAAAATGCAGGGGAACCCGAATCTCATTTAATTGAAAGTTTTTAAGAAGGTTCTGTAAATGATCGATCATGCGCCAGACAGCACTTGGGACAGCTGCTGCTGTAAAACGGGAGATATGCGTATAATTCACAGTACCTTTTAAGAATACAGTCAAGAAAATAAAATTGGATGCACATGAGTTTTGGTGGAAGGATCACAAAACGATGGAAGATTGCATCAATAAATGGCTGATTATATTATTTATGTATGCTTTACCTAGCCCTAACGAAGTCATAAGGTAACACCCAATCTGACAGGACATGTGCCCTTGGAGATAAGCACTGAGCAAAAGAAGGGTCTGCCTCTGACACCCATCTCTGGGAGCCTCTTAAACAGGATCCTGTGAGAGATGGTGTCAAAGGCAGCCGTAAGCTCTAACAGTGTGAGGGCTGCATCACACCCCTGATCTAAAATGTACCTTATCTTGTCCACCACTGGTATCAAAGCTGACTGGGTCCTATGCATAGCTCTGAAACCAAACTGAGTGGCCTCCAAGATCTTACTGGATTGAAAGAATATGGAGAGAATGCCATTCTCATTTCTCCAGAAACTGAACTGGTTCTGACAGTTAAAACTTACAAGAATTGCTGGTTCAGCTGTTGTCTTTTTTCAGGATGGGCTAACGATTGCATGCTTCCAACTCAATGCAACTGACGTCAATCTTATAGTAGTGCTGGACAAGTCAGTCAGAATTTGTACCAAAGAAGGTGCGCCTAAGTCTAACATCTTAATAGGGCAGGGTTCCTCCAGGGATCCTGATTTCACTGAGAGCAGTAAGTCAAAGGTTGCCTGCGGAGTGAAGGAGTTTACAGTTTTGAACATCTCCTTAGGCGAATTTGGTGGATTCTAAAATTTGTCCAAGTTAAATACTTTCTTTTTGCGTAATGGATCTGGTTTTTTTACTATGAAGTTCCTTCAGCTATAAATATTTTTTTCTCAGAAGCCTATTCTTTACGCCACATTCCTGACTTTAGTAATGATTTTGGCAGAATAAAGGGGCATATTATCAAGAACGGCGTTAAAATTATCGCCGCTTTAACGGCAGGAAACTGCCGCTAAAGTGGCGATAATGAGCTTGATGCCCTTGAGAATTCCAATAGAAGCCCAGGTTTGATGTCCTTGACACTAGAACCTGGGCTTCTATTGGAATTCACAAGGGCATATTATCAAGCCCATTATCGCCGCTTTAGCGGCAGTTTCCTGCCGCTAAAGCGGCGATAATTTATCGCCGTTCTTGATAATATGCCCATTAATTGGGAAGGGTGGAAGTTTTGGGAAAGAATACTCCGGATGTCAAGTGCAGACAAGCAAAAATATTTGTGTGAAAACGTCACTATTCCTGCCGCACCCTCCGCCCTCTTCCTAGGCACTCACTGTCAAGCTTCTTTTAAGGCCCTGGTACAGACAATGGTTACAATGAAGAACTCAACTGGGGAGTATGTGTCCTTTGCCACTGGAATCCCAGGGCCACTTCTACTAGTGCACAATAAGGGTCTTGACTTGCTTGGGGTAGCAAGAGCAAGCAGAGAAGGCGAGGCTTAACCAGGGTTAATTTATGGGTTAGGAACCCACTTACAGTACCACATAATGAGGTACAATTAAACTATAATATCCACCCATGGCCAAACAATGTCAGAAAACCGATAATCATTTGTTTACTCTATGGCCTATTAGGACACTAAAGTGATGAACAACAAACCATACTTGTGAGATCTGAGATATAACCCGAAATGTTATCACAGAGTTACTATCCCATGCATGACCAATGCGATACACTCATGTTTACTCTTCTGTCCTGTGCTAGGAGATCGTGAGGGGCAGTCTTGGTTGTGTTTCACACTTTTGGACTTTTAAAATGATGAGAAATAGTCATTCTTCTTGTAAGCAGACAGACTAATTGATGATTGAATCTGACTCAAGCAGAAGCCAGTCATTGGACCACTTTTCTATCCAATAAAGGGCTATCAATTGCTTCGTGTCGCTATTTTTGATGCCTCTGTGATGCATTATTGTACAAACCATTGCAGAACTCATATTCATACCCTTGGCTTAGAATCCACATGCATGAGCCTCTGAACCAGTCATCTGTGGTGTAAAGTATATGGTATGATATTGTAGCCAGAGCAAAGCCAAAGGGGCTGGACTGTTCCTATGAGGCACAGGGTCAGACTGATTTGCATATGGCCGTGTCTGAACTGGGGTGGTGGAGTGAGCTAAAGAATGATGATGGATTAAACCCATATCAGTTTACTGGGGATCATTGCTTGCAATGTTCAACACTCCATCATCCCCTTTGGTTTTGCTATGATATTGTAGCCAACCACGGTAGAGAGAAATTTCACATCAAGGAAACAAAATCTGCATGAGGAGCAAGTATTCCCAACTCCACTGGCATTGCAGTAAAGCAGAAAGTAAGCAACAGCTGTGGATAACAAAGGCATAATCTAGTAGAATATCAATGGGACCTATGTCTTAATTTCACAGTACTCGGAGGCCTATCATGTCAAAGGTGGTAGGATTACCATGAATGGCAAACTACTCCAAATCAGTGGAAGAGAAGGAGTGCATTCCTGTGGGGACTGTGCATAACTGCAGTATTTCATAATTATCCTCTTGTTCAATTCCAGCTGGGCATGGCCCATGCAAACTGCCCATCTCTCAAACCTTCTTGCAATTGTCGGGTGGATTTTTGGACATAACAGAGTCAAGATCTTTGTAAGCACTAACATCACATTGTAGTGCAGACTCCACTGACCTCTAGTCATACAAGTGCAATCTGCACTCCTATAGAGTCTTACGCCTATGCTTTAAGATGGCAGCAGAGAGATCCGTACACTGCTTTATTAATAATGTTCTGCCTTCAACTAGCACCTCATCTTTGAAAACCACTCCACTCCACTCCACTCTATTCCACTCCACTCAATTCCACTCCACTCCATTGTTATTACAGTAATACCTGCACTTAGTGCCTAAACATTCTAGATCAAACCTCCTTCCATTTTATCTGTTTAAGCAATATTTATGTGCATGTTAGGTGTGTGTTTATTTGGATCCAACCCCAAACTAGCTATATGCTTTGACACCACTGTGGTCAACTCGTTTGATGGGGTATTGAGAAGTAGGCGGTAGAAGGATAAAGCCAGCACCCACCTACCTTTGAGATGTAATACACACACTGCTGAAATGTGTACATGATGACTTCTTCTAAAACAGTCATGGCTTCCTCACTAGTTGTGATTGTAGATGAAAACAGGGATTCCTTAGATCCTAGAAAGAACAGAAAATCAGGGCTAAAATTAGCAAAGTACAGGAAACTAAAAGTTGCAAAAAGCCAGACTGCATCCTTGACCAACTCTGACTTCTCATTCAACTCTGAGATGTTGAATAGTCTTTTGAAAATGCTATCCAACATCTTGTATGAAACGAATAAAGGTTATAGGTATATCGCAAGCAGTAATTGAATCTTTTGCTAAGGGAAACACATCAGATATTTGCAGCCATTACTCAAATGTGGAGTGTCCTAAGAGATGGGAGTTGTGCACATATGTGAAGTGTTGGAAAAGAGCCTTGGGTTAGGTGTGGTATCTGTTGTTTCACAGGTTCACGCATTGACTAGCTCACACTGCGCAGTTTTTTTCTCTGCATTCTGGGATTTGCAGTCTGATTATTCCATAATAAAATCAGGACTACAATTCCCAGAATGCAAAAATGCATGAGTTAATCATTTATGGACCTCGGAAACTTGACAGCTCTGTATTTAATTCCCCAGATTTACTAAGCCTTTGTGTTGTCCTTCCGTCACAGAGGGTGACGCAAGGACAACACAAAGGCTTCAGTAAGACTTATTAAGTCACGCAAGGGGCGATTTGTGCTTCCTTTTGTGACTTTGTAAAGAAATGTAATGCAGTGTAGCAACTTGAGCTGCATTACGTTACATTTCGAGCTCTGAGGCGTTCTACGGGTAGAAGATGGGCGTTTCCACGCATCCACTCATCGATTTAATGCAACTCCAGATTTACAAATGTTTGTAAATCTGGGATAGAGTTAAATCGATACGCCTCCCAGAGGGTGGCATAACGAGGAGAAACAAATCGTTATGAATAGCTTTTTGGGCTGGAAGGTATCCGTTCATCCACAAAAACATTCCTGCCTGACTGTAACAAACGCATACACTCTTGAATTATGGTGCAAGGGAGCCTGCGTTCGCGCTAGACAGCGCAGAGTGCACCAGTGCAAGGAGACAGATATGCTCCACAGCTTTGTAAATATGGAATGTTTCCACTATCTCACTTTTCACGCAACGCAGCACAGCATGTTCCCTTGTTACGTAACGTTATTTATTATTTATTTGAAAGTTTTATATAGCGCGGACAAGACTCTTGCGAGTATCAGAGCGCTTTACAAGCAGGAAGGAGGCAAAGTACAATATACATAGACAACAGACAGTTAGACAAAATCACAATGAATAGATATAGAGTTCAAGTGAATTTAGCCATGAGGCTAGCTTTCACTTCTTTTTTGAAGGAAGAGGTGGAGGGGTTCATTCTTGTTTCACTGGGCAAAGCGTTCCATATCTTCGGAGCCATACCTGAGAAGGTACGGTTATAGGTTTTTTTCTTGGCAAAACGTTGAGGTTGAAGGAGAAGAGTTTTGGCACTCCTAGAGGCTCTGTTGCCCGCAGAGAGAACTCGTTTCTGTGCAAGGTATTGTGGAGTTTTGTGGTAGAGGGCCTTGTGTGTCATGCAGGCAATTTTTAGGTGAATTCTGGCTTCAAATGGAAGCCAGTCGATGGCTCTCAAGTCAGGTGAGATGTGAGCGTTTCTTTTAGAGCCTGTGATGAGTCTCGCAGCTGCATTGATCGTGGCTCTTAATGGTGCTGTTGAGGTTCTTGGGAGGCCGCATAGCGTAACTGCTCCATACTCTACTCGGGGGATTACTAGGGCTTGAACTGTTTGTTTGAAATCATGTGCAGGCAGAAAGGGTTTCAGTTTTCTCAGGGTCTTTAGTTGGAAGTTCGCTCCCTTAGTTGCGGAGCTAATGTGTTTCTGCATCTTTAAGTTGCTGTCTAGCGTTATTCCCAGAGATTTCGCTGAGTCGACTATGTGCGTGTGTCCATTTAGGGCTGTTAGGTGTTTCATCCAGTCCCGGATAGTGTGGGTTTTGTTGGGGGGGGGGGGGGGGCGATTAACGGGAATTCTGTTTTGAGAGAGTTAAGTTTCAGATGGTTTTCTGCCAGCCATGTTTGGGTTTTTTGAAGTGTGGTGTTGAGCGACTTGATGTCCTCTAGTGAGTGTATCTTGATGTATATTTGTGTGTCGTCTGCGTACATGTGGAAGTGAATCTTGGTGAGGCGTAGAAGATCTGTGAGAGGTTCCATGAAGAGGTTGAATAAGGTGGGTGAGAGAGAGGAGCCTTGAGGTACTCCTAATGTGACTGGCATAGGGTTGGATAGGGATTGGTTGATCTTGAATCTTTGGGATCTGTTTTGGAGGAAGGATGTGAACCAGTTCAGAACCTTTCCAGAGATACCCATTCTGTGTTTTAAGAGGTCAAGTAGGTTGTCGTGTTTGACAGTGTCAAAAGCTGATGACAGGTCGAGTAGGATTAGAAGACAGGCTTCATTCTGGTCTAGGATTTTAATCGCGTCGTCTACAACATGAGCCATGGCTGATTCGGTGCTGTGACCTGCTCTGAAGCCAGATTGAAATTGGTTCAGCAAGTTGTATTGATCGATGTGACTGTTCAGTTGTACGTTAACACATTTTTCCAGGAGTTTGGCTAACATAGGTATATTAGATATCGGACGGTAGTTGTTGGGGTCCGAGGGGTCCGCCATGGTTTTCTTAAGGATAGGTGAGACCTGACCGATTTTCAGGATGTCAGGGATGGAGCCTTGAAGGAGGGAAGTGTTAATGATCTTAGTCCAACTGGGTAGTAGGAGAGGGATGAAGTATTTAAGGTAGTTCGCAGGGAGCGGGTCCGTGAAGTGATTGGAGGGCTTCAGAGTGTTGAGTGTTTTTAATATGGAATCTTCAGAGTAAGTGTCAAAATGGAGCCAGTTTGCATTGTTTTTGAGTTTAAATAATGGGCGGATATTAGTTAAATCACCATCCAGGGGGGTTGAGGGGCTCTTAGTCAGGTCCGATAAGGATTTCAGATCCTTGAGTAAGTCTGATTTGATGGATTCTGTCTTGGCTGTGAAGAAGGAGGCAAACTCCTCACAATTGGGTGGGGAGAGTGGGCTGGTGTTGAGGGCATTAGGTAGGCTTTTAGTTTGTGATTTGATAAGGTCGAATAGCTTTGAAATAATAGTAAATACTCCACTTGGTTTGTACACTAGATACACCTGGTGTGAACCCAATGAATGGAGGGCAAGAATTGCTATACTGAAAACTGTTCCTTTGAACAGAGCTTGCTAGTCCATATTTTAGGCCGAATGAACACTTACAGGAAAGAAAGCACAGGTCGGAACTGATATTTGAATATGTGTTACTTTGAAGCATATTTCCACTTATAGAAAGCAGTAAGGCTATATGTTCCAGCAAGCCTGGACGACTCCTCCTTGAGAAAATTTCTGGCCACTAAAAAATATGGCCTACTTTTTGGAACTGAGCTTCAAATAATCAGACCTTCCCTGTCAGCAGCTCATATAATATATGTACATATGAAATGATACGCGGCCGACACCACTGCCTTTTTTGTCACTTGTGTTGTTTGTGAACCTGTGCAACCTACATTTAGCCTGGTGCTCTGTTTTGTTTTCGCCCACTTTGGTTGACCGCTTACGCATAATGCTTTCTGCTGATCTTGTACAGTACTGGTGCATTATCAAGAGGGCCACAGAGGTACCTCTGTTTTTATGATTGTACTTCTAAGGAACAGTCATGCCACTTGGATTTTTTCCAGATAATGCATACACTGCAGACAGCAGAGGTCGGAAACAGTGCGCAGTGTGACTCTGATTGCATTCCATTCCGTTGTTTTTAGATTATCTGTGGAACTGCAGACAGGGACCAACCACATGCAGATCAGTATTGCCCCGCCCCAAAATGCAAATCAGAAAAGCTGGTTGCTTCAGGTTGACCTATTGAGGAGCACCCAGCACGTGGATGACATCTACACAGGGATCCAGAAAGGAAGTGGATGATTGCAATCTTCTAAAAAAGAAAAATGGAAGGGGGATGGAGATTTCACAGCAAGGAGCTGTGCAATACCCGGCTACATGCCCCTCTTGCACAGTCCTCAAGGTGGCACCTATCTCTTCAGCATGGAACAGGTGGTGAGGGATGAAAAACATCAGGCAAAAATCAAAAGATACTAAATATAAACAATTACATTTTTCACATATAAAAATAGACAAGTGAAGGTTTCACATCTCCGGCAGATGACGGAAGGTGCTTGGTAAGTTATATCATGCTACTCTCGTCTTAGAGGTGGGTCCCCAGAAGCAAGTAAGATTGCACGGCTGCCACTTTACATTACGCTTAATACGAAACGGATGAGAGGACATCTTTGACAACACTTCCACAACCACAGCACCCATAAAAGCGTTGAGACCCTGTGATTTGCTCTTATCATTTGGATGCACAGCCAAGTTCTTCAGATGCCACTCAGGTATGTCCCAAGCACGGTCCACCTCTACTTTTGACCAAGCGGATTATCAAGTATACTTTGCCTTTGCTTTAGTGTCCATACAACTACGTCGCTCTATTAACCAAAGGTCAAGAGATTACAACCTACTAGTGCTTAGCTCGCCAGTCTTGACGCGGTGCAGCCCCTAATGAGTCCAACTTCATGATCTAAAAAAGTCCTTTAACCCAATATAGATAATGTTGTAGATAAACACAAAATCACTTCTGTTGGCCAACAGTTGAGTTGTCGTCCTTGAATGAGTAGAGCCAATTTCTAATCCACGGCTTCCCAGTTTGACCAATTTGTGTAATATTCGGTATATTACTTTATCTCATGGTCACTCAGTTGTTTTTCTGAAACAAAGCGTGAGTACGTACAGGGGTGGCTCCTCCGCAAAGGCAGAGGAGCACCTCCCTACTGGCTCAGCAGCAAAACAAATAAAGCAATATTTCATTATCGTTTTATTTTGAAGCCGCTGGCTCAGCCAGCGTGTGCAGGGAGGGGCGGAGCTGAGGCATGGGTGGGGGGAGGAGGGGTGCACATGTCTGTTTGGCCAGCCGTCTCAGTCCGACCAAAACACATATGCGCACTTAGGTTTCTTTAACCCGGCTGTATTGAACAGCTGGGTTAGAGAAACACCACAGACACCCTGACCTGAGCGTAGAGGAGCGTCTTTTCAGCTTGGACAGGGAGTCCCAGTGTCTGCTGGGAAACGGAAGACCCAGCACATGGGGCGGGACCTGGGAGGCGGCCGGCAGCTGGTAAGTGTAACTTTTTAAAGCATTTTTATTATTTTGAATTCTCTTGTCCCCCCCGTCCCCCCGCGCCCTCTTGCAACAGAAGAGCAGGGGAAAGGAAAAAATTGCACCAGTCCTACTGCTAACAAAAAAGTGATGTAAAAAGATATCTTACTTGATCATAAAACAGTCATCTATGTGGTAAGGAGGCAGGTAATGACACCAGATTCTTCTTTCATTGTGTCGGTGCAGCCATTAGTCCTGTGTTTGTATGGCTATCACTCCTTATATCTGTCTAACAGCATGGGTCCACAAGTGGCGTCACATAACTTCTTGCTGGTAGTGAGCGTCAGGAAGCAGCGCAGGCAGGAAAAGAACAAGAATGCGGCTAGGAGCTACAACATGAAGATATCTAAGCTGCCTATTCAGTTGGACACCCATAGCTTGCATGGAAAACTATTTCAGGCCCTAGCTGCAGCAACTGAGAAATTGATATCTCTTCTGGAATTGAACTCAAATAGTGGCACAGAGGCCTCTACCACCTGGAACCCATGAGACCAGGGAAGGGGCAAAACTGTGGATGACATTATATGGTGCCCAGAATTTTTTTATAAAGACACATTTAACAGGAAGCTAGTGCATGAGGTTTCTGTTCACAGGCCTCAGTTACAAGTGGGCAGTAAACTCCTCAGTTCCCTGTCCGTGAAATACCATCACCGGAGGCCTCGGTAGAACCTGAGGGTGGTGAAATACCAGGAATTGCAAGTGAACTGTTGTTTCTGGGCAAATTACTGCATGGTATGCCAAGGTCAAATAAAGCCAAAGTCTGTGTGACGAACAAAGACATTTAACTCCAATGGATCCATTGAAATTGACGCCTTAGTGTCCTCTTTCTTTGACCACTGGAAGGGCACCCTACAGAATGCTGTGCAAATTGAACTGCATGAATAAGGGTAGAGGGAAGTTCTACAGAGGGTGCTTTACAGTAACCTCTGCCCAATACAAGTTAATGCCAAGACTAATACTTTACGAGTGTCCATAAGTCGCAGACACATCAAACCGCAGCATATGGAGGGAGGTCAAAGCAGGCTTTGACAAAAACCCTAATAAGGGAGGACATGATTCTGTCTATGTCCAGAATGACCCCAAGATGTTTTACCTTGCCGTAAAGAGTTAGTGACACCCCAGTGTCAGGGCAGAAATTAGATATTTCAGAGAAGGCCTGTCTGTCTGACCCGAAAATGTAGTCTTAGTTAAGTTACTGTCACGCTGCAGCCAGTCATCGACCGTAGAGGATACCTTCACTGAAGGTAAACATTAAAAGGAGTTGAAGACCAACGAAAGGTCCGAGGAGCTGCACCACAGAGTGACATTCCCCCTAAGACACAAATGGGGCTGGTTTAACCCTCTGATGCTGAACGGGTAGAAAGGAATGGTACCAATCCATCGCGTGAGGCGCGGCTTTGTCACAACGGCAGCCTCTGAACTCAAACATGTTGGCCCATGGAGTCAAACACGTAGAAAGTGCCAAGAACTCAGTAAAGACTCCTCTCCTTTGCCTACCTAGTCTGGAGCAACATTTGAAAAAATGAACGAATCGGCTTTTGTGCCACATTCAAGTCTAGGTCCAGACTGCGCCGGGAGTGACCGGAATATTTATAATTGTAAAACACACAGTAAATGAACCTCACTGTCACTGCTCCCATCTCTTCTGCCAGCACCAGTAAGATTGTGGTTGGTCTGAAGTTTCATCGGATGAAAGGTTCAAAATAAGATTATTTTATTAAAGTAATAAGAACTCCTTTTAGATCTTCAGGTCCCTTCAACTCTACAAGAGGCCTCAAGACGAGAGTCCAAATCAGAGGGTTAAAGATGTCCAAGGAAAAGTGGGGCGATTAGTGACTGTTTGAGCCAAATTATTAGAAGGGGTAAGTCCATTGTTCAAATAAGGCAGCATGGAAGAGAAGATACGCAGCATTATATTTGCTTCTGTTTAGCAGTTACCGGTAGCCACAATGCTACATTTTCACTTTTGTCATTAGAGTTGCTGCTTAAATCGCCACCCACTGCCCCATGCTGCATGCTGTGGCTGGTGAAAGAAAAATGTGAATGACACAATTCAGTGGCAGAAGGGAGAGTGCGGAAAATACCTAAAAGTATATTACTAATATAATTTTATTAAAGTGAAAAGTTCTTGGCTAATGGCCAGGCCTAAAAAACACAATAATACATTTGAAACAACTTCTACTGCCCATCATAAACACACATTCACTCCCTCTGGCGGTTCACAGACTTGTTTATTTGCAGTTTTATACAGCGCAAACTTGACCCAAAGGTATTGGAGCGGTCTACATGAGCACCAGTTACACTACACAATTTGTGTTTTCATTTTTTTGTTTATAGGCACGGGGAGATTAAGTGAAACCGCCAAACCCGAGAATCGAACCTAGTTCCTCGGTCCCAAAGATGGCAGCTTAATCTCATTTCTCACATTCAACATTTCTATAAACATCTCCCTACATTTCTTGTTACAAGAATTCAGGGAAAAAAATGCAAAATCAGTTGCTATGAATTGAGCTGTGGTACTATTTATTACATGCAGTGCACTGGGGGCACAGCGACCTGCAATGCCATTTTCTGTGCCCCCAGAACACTGTAGTATTACAAAAGGGGCCTCAGACGTAATACAGGCAGCTCCGGCACACAATACCGTACCGCGGAGACGTTCAATACCGTACCGCGGAGACGTTCCCTCATTATCACTGAAGTGTGGCAGCATGCTACTAAGGGAAACACTTGGGCACAGATGCAGAGACCATCAAAAGTGCCCTTAAAGAGTGTCTCAAAGAGGCGGGGCCCTGTCAGGGCGCCCCCAACGGCGCCTTCTGAAAGGAAGGAAAGAGGGTCCGTGAACCTCAGACATCCCTCTGCAGGAGGGTGCACCCCTTTCCTGTCACAGCAGGAACAGACGTAGTGCACTTATAGAGTGTCTTAAAGAGGTGGGGCCCTGTCAGGGCGCCCCCTGAAAGGAAGGAAAGAGGGTGCCGTGAACCTCAGACATCCCTCTACAGGAGGGTGCACCCCTTTCCTGTCACAGCAGGAACAGACGTAGTGCACTTAAAGAGTGTCTTAAAGAGGTGGGGCCCTGTCAGGGCGCCCCCAACGGCGCCTTCTGAAAGGAAGGAAAGAGGGTGCCGTGAACCTCAGACATCCCTCGGCAGGAGGGTGCACCCCTTTCCTGTCACAGCAGGAACAGACGTAGTGCACTTAAAGAGTGTCTTAAAGAGGTGGGGCCCTGTCAGGGCGCCCCCAACGGCGCCTTCTGAAAGGAAGGAAAGAGAGTCCGTGAACCTCCGACATCCCTCTGCAGGAGGGCGCACCCCTTTCCTGTCACAGCAGGAACAGACGTAGTGCACTTAAAGAGTGTCTTAAAGAGGTGGGGCCCTGTCAGGGCGCCCCCAACGGCGCCTTCTGAAAGTAAGGATAGAGGGTCCCGTGAACCTCAGACATCCCTCTGCAGGAGGGTGCATCCCTTTCCTGTCACAGCAGGAACAGACGTAGTGCACTTAAAGATTGTCTTAAAGAGGTGGGGCCCTGTCAGGGCGCCCCCAACGGCGCCTTCTGAAAGGAAGGAAAGAGGGTGCCGTGAACCTCAGACATCCCTCGGCAGGAGGGTGCACCCCTTTCCTGTCACAGCAGGAACAGACGTAGTGCACTTAAAGAGTGTCTTAAAGAGGTGGGGCCCTGTCAGGGCGCCCCCAACGGCGCCTTCTGAAAGGAAAGAAAGAGGGTCCGTGAACCTCCGACATCCCTCTGCAGGAGGGCGCACCCCTTTCCTGTCACAGCAGGAACAGACGTAGTGCACTTAAAGAGTGTCTTAAAGAGGTGGGGCCCTGTCAGGGCGCCCCCAACGGCGCCTTCTGAAAGTAAGGATAGAGGGTCCCGTGAACCTCAGACATCCCTCTGCAGGAGGGTGCATCCCTTTCCTGTCACAGCAGGAACAGACGTAGTGCACTTAAAGATTGTCTTAAAGAGGTGGGGCCCTGTCAGGGCGCCCCCAACGGCGCCTTCTGAAAGTAAGGATAGAGGGTCCCGTGAACCTCAGACATCCCTCTGCAGGAGGGTGCATCCCTTTCCTGTCACAGCAGGAACAGACGTAGTGCACTTATAGAGTGTCTTAAAGAGGTGGGGCCCTGTCAGGGCGCCCCCAACGGCGCCTTCTGAAAGGAAGGAAAGAGGGTGCCGTGAACCTCAGACATCCCTCTGCAGGAGGGTGCACCCCTTTCCTGTCACAGCAGGAACAGACGTAGTGCACTTAAAGATTGTCTTAAAGAGGTGGGGCCCTGTCAGGGCGCCCCCAACGGCGCCTTCTGAAAGTAAGGATAGAGGGTCCCGTGAACCTCAGACATCCCTCTGCAGGAGGGTGCATCCCTTTCCTGTCACAGCAGGAACAGACGTAGTGCACTTAAAGATTGTCTTAAAGAGGTGGGGCCCTGTCAGGGCGCCCCCAACGGCGCCTTCTGAAAGTAAGGATAGAGGGTCCCGTGAACCTCAGACATCCCTCTGCAGGAGGGTGCATCCCTTTCCTGTCACAGCAGGAACAGACGTAGTGCACTTATAAAGTGTCTTAAAGAGGTGGGGCCCTGTCAGGGCGCCCCCAACGGCGCCTTCTGAAAGGAAGGAAAGAGGGTGCCGTGAACCTCAGACATCCCTCTGCAGGAGGGTGCACCCGTTTCCGGTCACAGCAGGCACAGCCGTGCAGAATAGAACTCTTCAGGTTTTCACATCGGTACACAATGTAAGTAGTTGGTCCCAAAAAGTGCACGTGCAGGTTCGTTTAGAGTCTGGCAAAGTTTGCAGTGGTAGGGACTGGGGACTGCCTGCGGGAAACACTGTCAACACATTCTTTAGTTGTATCTTTAGGTGGCTTTTACCCACCGTTCCAAAATAATGGGGGATAACATGCAGTTGTGGTTTTAGACGATAAAATGGCATTTTCTACCCAATTCCTCACTTTATTAAACTACACAAATTCATCTAGATGACAACTAGATTTGGGGTAGACAATATGTGTGCCCGGCTATAGGTTTTCGCGTTATTAGACTACAGGAACATTGAAAAAAGAGTGAAAACAGTTTGATAGCAGACTATGCGCCTTCACCCTTCATGCCTTCCAAAGTTAGAGCACTGCATGGATTCGTCATGCAGTTAAATTAGTCATCCTCAGAAATACAGAAATGGAGGCTTTTTACTTTAGGGGAGGAAAAGAGCCCAGTCAAAAAACGTCAACCTTTCCAAAACCAGGAATAATTCACTGTTGCCCTAGCAACTCGTGTTTGCATTTTTGGGTGTGAGAAATTTCTGTACCCCAGAGAATGTTTCATACATGCGTTTTCCATCTGTAAATTTCACCATCGCTTTTCACACCTACGTCTTCTCACCGAATTGAGGGGAAGAGACAAGTTCCACACTACTTGCACCAAATCTTCAATATTTCAAACCAAACACTAATTGGTACTTTTCTATTTAAAAGGCATCACTGCCCTCACAGGAGGCCTCATCACAGCCACTTCACATTCTGGGTCAGTTTAAGAGAGACCCTCAAGCAGAGAAAATGGAACAGTAAGAAATTCTATTTTGGGAGATGGGTGGAGACTTTCTTTCCTTATGTTCTTGGCAGGCTGGCTCGAGGAAAGGGCTGGCCCATCATGGCTTAAAGGAGGAAGGCAGTGAAGACATCGGGGCATATTATCAAGAACGGCGCTAAAATGATCGCCGCTTTAGCGGCAGAAAACTGCAGCTAAAGCGGCGATAATGGGCTTGATAATATGCCCTTGAGAATTCCAATAGAAGCCCATGTTCTGGTGTGAACCTGGGCTTCTATGGGAATTCTCAAGGGCATATTATCAGGGCCATTATCGCCGCTTTAAGCGGCGATAATTTTAACGCTGTTCTTGATAATATGCCCCTTGGTGTGTTGTTTTTATGGCGGTAGCCATTTTACTCTAGATAGCTGCTAAAAGATATTCAGTAAAACACGCCCCACCCACGAGTCTACTCATTTACCTGCCAAGAGGAGCAAGGTTTCTCACCAGAGGTGTAGCTTCTAATGATTCAGCAGGTGCAGTGACACCGGGCACAGGGGCCTGAAGGGCTCATTGAATCCTATTGCTGTATTTCATAGTTCAAGCAGCAGCTAGGGGGCCCACTTCTTTCCTTGCACTAGGGCCCACGAGACACTTGCTACGTTACCGCCTCTCGCTGCAGGGTTAGGATGAGGTCTGAACCAGCCATACGAGCTCATGGGCAGAAGACAGGGGGGTTGGTTCCAGGGTTGGGTGGCCTTAGAGAGGATCAGCTTAGAAGAAGCCTTGGGAGAGCAGAGAACACTTTCTTGTAATCACATATACAAGTTATTCCTCTGAGGAGATAGTGGAGTGTACTGAAAGTGTTGAACTAGCTCATGAGTTTCTCTTCAGACCGCCTGGAAACCTACGGCCTTTGCATTCACACTTCTGAAACACCGTGGGCCCGATTCACAAAGGTAAAGTTAGACCAAAATTCTAATTTAGACCTAAACTCCAACTTTACTACTTTTAGGTAATCAGAAAGATAAGTTCCTACTAGTAACTTTACTACCAGTAACAATAGTAGTAACTTTACTAATAGTAAGTTTACTAGTAGTAAAGTGACTAATAGTAACTTGCCTTTGTAAATACCGAAAAGTAGTAAAGTTAGACTTTTTGTCTAACTTTACCTTTGTGAATCTGGCTTTGTGATGTAAAGTGTATCTTTTGGAGTATTGTGTGTCAGTTCTTTCAAGAACAATTCACGACAAGACCCTGGAGAAAACCGTCTTCTCTGCTTTGCTTAAAAGTAGAATTATGTAGAATAAAACGTTTTTCAGGGAAGGTGTTAGTACCAGGTGAAGCCTTGCTCAGATTCTCTTCGAGATGTTTGCGAGGAGCTAATGCGCCCTGTGCAAGTCCTGGGGGTGGGAGAGAGATAATGCAATATCGGGGGCAGAGATTGAGAGTGCGATACATCACCGCAGTGGCAGCAGGCTACACATAAATGAAGTCACAGCTGCGCTTTGCAAGTGAGTTCATTCAGTCATTACCTCTTTGTGCACCTTCTTGTTGGAGATGGAGAGGGGTGAGGTTGGTCTTCCATTACCTATGTTAGTTACAATGTAGGCTCCAAATAAAGTGAGTAAATCCAAAGAAGACAGGCACGTTGAGGAGTTCAATAACTTGTAGCAGGTCAGCTGTGCCTCAATCCGCTGGCTCCCCCCAAAGGCATCATGTCAAACTACAGAGGCCCATTAAGTCCATGAGGATGTAAAGACTAAAAATAAGATTAAGGACCTGCCTTGGCATCGCATGCCCAGAATAGCACTACCAATGCACACTAGCTTAAAATACCAGCATACCTAAACAGCCGACTCAAATTCCACGCCCCCAAAGGACCCTACGATCAGCCCAGCTCTCCTACGCCGTGGTCCCCTGCACCAGAAAGACCAGATCGGGAGGCCACTCCTTCTCCTTCCTCGTGGCCAAAGCATGGAACGCCCTTCCGCTCCACCTCAGACAGACAGCATCGCTCCCCATCTTCGCAAGAAACCTCAAAACCTGGCTCTTCGATGGAATGGATCCTACTCCCACCCCCCCCCCCCCCCCCACCCAGTGCCTTGAGACCCTTACGGGTGAGTAGTCGCGCTTAACAAACTCCTGATTGATTGATTGAATTGCAGTGTTATTACCAAATGGTGCCCTAAAGTAAATCCTTAAATCCTTCACTGAAAATTCACTAAACATCGACAGGCTTCAATACTTTTTATTACAAATGTTACAGAAGCAACTGAGTGACTGAATGAAGAGACTTACGGTGCCTAAACTACAAAAAAGACCTCTTGGAACTTCCAGGCTGAATTGAATGATTACTTATATATGGGTGCAATAATGCTTTGTGGTCCGTCTGCTTCGAGGCATTTCTATGAGGCAGTTAATGGCATTAAGTCAAACACAGATGTAGGTCCACATAATAAGAGTCACTTTACTCTTGGGGCCTTATGTAGGTGGGCTTGCATTTACCACTTCATAAATACCGAATCATACCGATTCGGTATTTATGAAGTGGTAAATGCTATGTAGGTAATGAGTCGGTAAATATTACCGATTCTGTAAAATTCGGTAATTACCGAATCGGTATTTACCGATTCGGTAATGAGGCATACCTTCACATTGATGGGCAGGTATGCCTCATTACCGAATCGGTAAATACCGATTCGGTAATGGGGGGAACACATGCAAGGGTGGCAGGGTGTCACATTGACACCCTGTTGCACCCCTGATTCGGCCATGTGTGCACATGTGGCACACATACATGCCCTAAGGGCATGTATGTCTGCCACATTGCACACTTCTAAGCGCTATGAAATGCATTTACACATCCATTCATTATTTACCACCAACTATTAGTTGGTGGTAAATACCGACTCCAAACAACACCCACACACTCCCCCTACATCTCATTTCTGTATTTGGAATTTACCGAATCGGTAAAATTACCGATTCGGTAATTTTACCGATTCGGTAAATTACCGAATACAGAAATGAGCCCCCTACATCTCAAAAGCCAAAATACCGGTCGGTAACGGTATAATTACCGAAAATCGGCCGTTACCGACTGGTATTTGGCTACCTACATGAGGCCCTTGATGTGGTAAGACCCCACACTGAACTTTCAATACCGCGGGGTGCTACAATTTCCAAGTGTGGTATTCATTCACCATTATGAAATTGATCAGTAGAAATGCAGCATTATTAATGAAATGTATCAGTCTGCAAAAGTTTCCCCATATTCTGGCCATTTTCCACAGATGTTTCCTGATGGGGTTTACCTAACAAAACGTGTCATTTGACTTTTTTAAAAGGCGAGGAATTACCACATTTCCAGTCATCCCGGTTCAGCCAGTTTGTTACCAACAAAAGTGGGAGTAACTCCTGCATCGTAATTAGTACTTGTATTAAGCACAGGATCACCCAATGTTGGTGAATTAGAGAAGCAGGGATTAGAAAACAGTACTATAGGATGCAAAGTAGACAACTTACAGAAGGCACTAGACTATATCCAAAATATCTCATTCAAACTTTAGGCCTGGCACCATTTGCCTTAAAATACCCCCACTACACTTTCAAACATACCTTAAAGTTCTTCCACACAACCAAATGTGGATAAATTAAAATTCATTCTTGAGTGACCTGCAGAGCCTCTGTTCGTCACTCAGCCTCCATAACTCGTCTAATAATTTTCTCCTATCATTTCAGCAGACCCTCTGATTTCACCCTCATTAAAACATCACCACTATTCCTTCTTGCCTTCCCCCAGGTTCATATTCAAGGAAAACGTTCTGGAAATGTATTGTTGTGAAAGTATTATGTTCTGGAATGCCCGCTTCAAATCTGATATGGCCCTTTCACATGTCCGTCACTGCTTCCATCCAACCCACCCTCTTGTTTTCCTTCTAAATGATCACTCCCATAGAGCAAGGACACCCACAGTCATATTGAAATGAAAATGAGTGCTCAATACAAAAGAAAACAAGAATCAACTCAAATCAGCAGTGGAAGGATACAACTCATCCAATCAGAACACTGAGTTCAAAATGCTCCTTGGCAGTACAAACACGAGAGTAGCGAGGAAAGCCATTGATTCAAGAGTTGACAAAGAAGACAGACAACAAGGACATCCAATCATAATTAAGGGTTTCATAAAGCCCACTTTAAATATATCTATATAAGTATATCTGGCGGTCTTGGCGAGGAGCAGATGACTTTCCATTGTATCATATGCTGATGATACACAGCTGGTGGTGGCTCTCTCAGACAACACCGGGAGTGCAGCATCGAAGCTTCAGGAAGATCTCACGGCTGTTGCCGAGTGGATGACTGACAACTGTCTCCAATTAAACTCCAGCAAATCAGAGGTCCTGCTGGTGGGAAATCATCAAGAGCTGTGGGGGGACTGGTGGTGGCCAGCCATACTGGGCTGTGAACCTACTCCTAAGCAGGTGGTGAAAGATCTTGGAGTCTGGGTCGACTCGGACTTCAGCTTTCAGTTTGAAATCAAGAAAGTTGCAGGGACCTGCTTTGGCATACTTCGGGGGCTTAAACCGTTGCTTGGGTTTTTTGACCCATCCGGCAGGCAAATGATCATCCAGGCCTCCATCTTATCAAGACTGGATTATGCCAATGCACTGTACTTAGGGGTTAACAAGACCGAAACCCTGAGATTACAGCGAGTTCAAAATGCGGCGGCTAGAACCCTGCTAGGTCTCCCCAGAATATGCCCCACCTCTAGGGCAGTCCGTCGGCTGCACTGGCTTCCTGTTGTCAGCCGAGTGGAATGTAAGGTCCTCTGCACTGCATTCAAAATATTTAAATTTTCCTCTCCGTCCATTTTGTCCAATCTGCTGTCACCTTACTCCCCTATGCGCCAACTTCCCTCAACCGGACAACATCTGGCGACTGTGCCTCATATGAGGAGGGTACGGTCGGGCAGGCGCTCTTTCCGTCTCTTGGCTGCCAAGCTTTGGAATGCTCTGCTATTCTCCATTCGTGCCATGGAGAATTACATGGTCTTTCTCAGAGCTATTAAAACCCATCTCTTCCCCACAGCCTAGTGCCTTCTTCTGATCTCCAGCCTCTATGTTCTGCTTCAGCGCTGGGACGCCTCTTTGCTGAGGCAGCTGTGTGCTATACAAAACATGTTAACATAACATAACATGGGGGTGTGGCCAAGACCCGGAGCGTAATGGCCGCCTGATCGGCTAGCTCCGTAGCACCTTTTCCCCCTCCCGTCTATCCTGTTGCGAAATCCGTTGCACTGAGGTGAGGAATCATGGCGGACACTAAGCGGAATGTCTTCCATCGACTCCCGGCATCGGAGACCGCCGGGATTTGCTGTTCTGGGTCCCGGAGGCGACGGGCCTGTTGTCATACTGGAGCCGGGGACTCAATTTTGGGGACCTAGCCGTATTAAGAGTCAGCGGACAGGGCCGGCGCCCGCATGCGTTGGTGCTCTGTCATGTGGGAGGCGGCGGCCCTAAGAAGTCTCCTGCGATGCTGTGATCCCGGGTGCGGAGTGGCAGACGGCACCCGGGACATACAGTAGGCTGACGGTGAGCAACGCCGCGAATTACCGTAGAAACGGTAAGAAGAGCTGCAGGCAAGGCACGGGACCAGAGACGGCCAAAATCTTCGGCGAACACACGGGGGCGAGGTGAGGCGGCAGGGGGGCCCCCAAAGTTGCTGGGGAGTTTACCAGGATTCCCCCCTCCATCTTTCGAATTCGATCAGCTGGCAGGTGGGCACTGGCAACCCCTCCCCTAATTCCATCAAACTGTAGCTGGCAATCAGTGAGTGATGGGGGCTACAAACTGCACGACAGTACTGCACACCCACTAGGGAGACCTAGGATCGTCTGTATACCTGAGGATCCTCTCCCACCTATCTCAGAGCTGAGGCGCCGGCCCAAAAAAGGCTTTGTGCTCCACTCCATTTGCTATGAAGTGGAGAACTATATAAGCAATAGAGAGGCACGGGCCTCAATTGACAATAACACTGACACTTCGTGAGGAGGCGGGGGTGGAGCGGATATTGGTGAGTGAAGCCAAATCTCGCTACATAGGGATCAACCAAGCAACAACTTCACCACCCGAGGTACGTGTTGAAGGGCGTCTGGTGGTAAACGGTTGAGACCTGAAACGGTTGAGACCTGGACCTTGCCTTCGAGATGTGGGGAGGCGCGGCTGCTACCGGAAACAGAAGCCATAGCGAGACGACAATGGAGAAGAATAAAGCGGCAGGTGCAAAGGGGTCGAGTTCTGCACAATCTATTAGACGTGATCTCTACACTGTCCCCAAAGACATGCTCCAAAGCCGACAGTCTGGGGGGGGGGGATGCCCAACGACCCGGGGAAAGAAGATCAAGAGCTGTCATTGAAGGATGTCATGACAGCAATCACTAATGTTCACACTTCCTTAGATCATAAAATGGACACCATCGCTATAGAGGTTGCCTTGATCCGAGCTGACCTCACTAAACTTAATGAAAAAGGGAAACGGGATGCCACGTCCTTAACTTTTCTGCATTTAGCTCTTTTATAGGGCGACAGGCACTCTGCAAGCTTAATATGGGCAGTTCCACGCCCAGAGTGCAGGGCAGCAGGTAGGGGGGTTGTTGGGTGGAGGAGTTGCATGGTTTTATTGTTATGTTTTTGGCATCGGTATTTGAAGTTGGTTTCATCACAGAGGACTCTGGCACTCACGAACTGTATAGTAGGTACAATGGGGGACAACAATGTTAAAATATTGAGTTGGAATGTTAACGGTCTCGGGGACAAAATCAAGCGTAGTGTAGTTCTCCAGTATTTTAACCAACAGGCCCCAGACGTTGTCCTGCTCCAGGAGACACACCTGATCGGAAACCAATGTAAGGCAATGCACAGAGGGGGATACAAGATGGTGGCACATGCAGGATTTACCTCCAGCTCCCGGGGTGTAGGCATCATGGAAAAGAACACATTCCCACTTGCCATAAGCTCCACATGGACAGACACTCGAGGTAGATATGTTGGGGTTTCAGGCACTTGGGAGGGCCGACCCACCACCTTCATGCCTGTGTACCTTCCCCCAGGCCTGCAGGGTACCACCTTTGCGGACCTGGGCTAGGTCCTGCTCACCACTCCAGATGGTCTCTTGGTCCTCGGAGGCGATTTTAATTCAGTGGTCTCGGGCACCCTAGACCACTACCCCCCAAGAGAGGTGGGATCCTCTTCCCGATGGTTGCCTGACTTTCTCGAAACCATGGGTCTGATCGACGGGTGGAGAACGTATCATCCAGATCAGATACAACACACCTTTCATTCTGGGGCGCACCATAGTCTCTCCCGCTTGGACTACTGTTTAGTACCCGCAGCACAAGCAGCATACATTCACGAAATTAAACACCTAGCTAGGGGCATTTCTGACCACTCACCAGTATGGATCCACATGGTCCTCGAGCAGATCAGGGTGGGAAGGATAGCACCGTTTAACCCTTGGTACCTACGAGATCCGACAATCCTCAAAACCCTTATCAAAGCCACAGACGATTATTTTTCTGACAATGTGGGGTCCGTGTCCTCTTCCCAGTCCCTATGGGAAGCATATAAGACTGTAATCTGGGTCAGGCTTTATCCTTAATTTCTGGGAGGAAGAAAGATAAAAAAAAGAGGTCCTTGACAGTGAGGCTGAACTTTACAGGTTAGAGAGAGATTTGGAATCTGGAGTGACGCCGGAGAAGCTTCACATGCTGACCCTGAAACAACATGACTACAAGGCTCTTGTTACGGACAGGGCTAGGGCACTAGGTAGGGAGCGACAGGGTAGGATTTATGACCTGGGAGATAAAGCAGGGAAACTCATAGCGTGGCTGGACAGGAGGGAATGGGGAAGCAGGTTGGTCCCAGAACTCAGGGTTGACAGAGACGTCGTTCTCACTGACCCGCAAGACATAGTTGACGATTTCGCTGGCCACTTTCAGACAGTTTACGAGACAGTCACCGCGTAGACCGAAAAGGACTCTTGGGAATTGTTGCGAGACATTAAGCTCCCCAGTCTCTCCCCAGAAGACCGAAAGTTCATGGATAGTGACTTAACAACAGAAGAGAAAGCTCAAGCAATCCATTCCTTAAAGCCAGGGAAAGCCCTTGGCCCTAATGGTATCCCCATTGAGTTATACAAATTACGACCAGATAAACTTTCCTGAAAACTATGTTTGAGGAATCCAGACACCCCGGAATACTGCCCAGGGAGCAGAGAATAACCACCATAGTCACCATACATAAAGAGGGAAAACCCAGAACTGACTGCGCCTCGTACAGGCCAATCTCTCTTCTAAACGCCGAGCCTAAAATCCTGGCCAAACTTCTTGCCAATCGCTTAGTTAAAATAATTAGTAACCTAGTTCACCCCGATCAGTCCGGCTTCATGCCACACAGAAATACAGCTCTGATCCTGCGCAGAGTCCATGGGGTTGTGGATAGAGCACTCACTATCCAAGAACCAGTTGTGATTGTCTCCTTAGATGCAACCATGGCATTTGACACTATTGAATGGCCATACTTATGGGCGGTCCTGGCCAAGATGGGGTTTGGCCCTAAATACATCCAATGGGTACGACTCTTATACCAGGAGCCCCTGGCCCAAGTGGTAGTCAACAACAAATTGTTGCGAGGATTACGGTGGTCCCCTGACTTAGAAGATCGTATCTCGCTTTATGCGGATGACATCCTGCTCTACTTGGCTTCTCCCACGAAGTCCCTTATAGAAGTATTGGATATCCTAGCTGTGTTTGGCAGATTCTCTGGATTTAAGGTCAACTGGAGTAAGTCCCTATTATTTGTTCTCCGGGAAGACCCACCCGTCCCCCCGAGGGACTGTCCAATACAAATCAACTCTACGGGCTTTAAGTATTTGGGAATGTTTTATATCTCTTGACCCTGCAATCCGTTACGCTCAAAACCTGCTTCCGCCCTTGCGTAAGCTTAGAACGGACATTGCCAGCTGGAAATTACTCCCCCTCTCGCTCCTGGGCAGAGCCGCCCTCTTCAAAATGATGTCCTTGCCTAGGTTACTCTATGTATTGCAGAAAATGCTAGACCCTGTACCATCCACTACTTTAAAGAAGTCGAAAGTCTCCAGAGGGACTTGCTGTGGGACGGCAAACCTCGCATTGCCCTTAAGTTGACGCTAAACTGGTACGACGGGGGCATCAGCCTCCCAGACATTAAAAAATACTACTGGGCTGCACATTTAGCGGCCATCAATCATGGAACTTACAGCTGTATTGATGACACTGGCTATGCCATGGATAGATGGCTCCTTCCCGGAGGCAACTATAGCAGGGCATTATATTCAAGACCCAAAAGGAACACCTTGACGGGCCCCACCAACCATGCCGTCCGCATTTGGTATGATGCCACTAATTCTCTCGGATGGGGACAGAAATTGACTATGGCCACCCCGCTTTGGGATTCTGGGAAGCTGGGCAACCTATGGAAGTCAAAGGGGTTCGATAGATGGGTCCTTATCGGCATTTCCCACATTAAAGACATTTAGGGAGAGGTAGGGGTCAAATTCTTCCACACACTGCAGTCAGAATACGAGCTGGCAGGCACCGAATACTTCCGATATACACAGATCACGCATTCACTCCAGTCCCATTTTCCCAAGGGTCCCTCACCTCCTGACGTCTCACCTTTAGAGGACAGAATTTTAGATGGTCATTTGCCCGAAAAAGCTATCTCCTTAATATACAAGAATGTAATTAACAATATGGCGGACCCCCTACAAGCATTGCGGGAGAAATGGAGGCGGGACGGGGTCGAACTAGACAATGAAGACTGGCAAGAGACAGTGTCCTCCCCTAGAGTAGTTGCCATTCCAGCGCGCCTTAGGTTGGTGCAGCTTAAAATCCTACATAGAATATGTATCACCGGGCCCCGTTTGGTGCTAATGGGAAGATCCGAAAATGGAGAATGTAAACGATGCTGTGGCCAAATGGGGACATTTATGCATACCATCTGGGAGTGTACACATGTCAGTTCCTATTGGGGCAAGGTCCATGACACAATCAATGCGATGTTACATGTGCATCTTCGCCCGGAGGTGCGTAGGTGCCTCCTGAATATATGGGAACCCACAGACATGAACGCTCATCAGACTCAGTGGGCTACATTAGGGTTCATGCTTGCTAAAATAAATATTGCATAACTACGGGGAGCTGTCCAATCGCCCACACTTGAAGCCTGGGAAAGAGATCTAGATTGGTGTATGAATAGAGAGAAAACAGTATACTCGGCCAGGAGATTCCCCAAAAAGTGGTCCCGCATATGGAGTCCCTGGAATACATACCGTGGAGAGATTTGTGTGCCGCCCCACTGTGCTGAACGAGAGGACTCCCTAACTCCGTTGCATTCCCCTCTTATACAATGCAATGATATGAAAATGTCCTCCTCTGCCTCTCTACAATGTATAATTTGATTGCTACCTCTGTATTGTTTATTGAAACCGTTGTATGTTTAATAAATAGATAAAAAAACAAAAAACATAACATAACACTAGGTCTGCTTTCAGTCAGCTAAAGTTCCTTGTAGCCGAGACCTAGCAAATATAACAGCATTAGTTTGTGATTATCATACAATGGTGCCTTATTTACAAGACAGCGTTAAGCCATGGCTTAACGCTGCCTTGTAAATAAGGCACCCTTTCATGCTGTACTTAGCGTGAAAGGGGAGGGCAATGTGTGTTGGTGTGGGCGTTCCACCGCAACAGCCATTGATTGTGATGCTGCCCCCTATTTACAAGGGTGGCGTAAATAGGAGAGAGCCAAAATTAAGACCAGGGAAAACCTGGTCTTAAACAGCCGAAATGAGAAGAAATGCTTTATTTCTCCTCATTTTTGCTGTTTCCATGTGTGCTGCGTTGTCCAGCACAGATTGAAACAGCAAATTGCCATTGATGGTGACCATTCCTGCACATAAACAATCCCCCCAAAAATGACGTTTTGCAACTTCTGTGTGTTCTGCATTAAGCAGCGCACATAAAAGTTATAAAACGTCATTTAAAGATTGTTTATGTACAGGAAGGGAGACCTTCCTGCACAGAAACAATCTTCCCCTCAACGCAGAAGTGCAAGGGTGCATGCGTTGGCGCTAGGCTGCTAAGTTTAGCGCCAGCACAGCGGGAAACGCAGGGCTGCACCATACTGTTGTAAATGTGGTACAGCCCTGCGTTTCTGAAGTGGCGGAGTGCGGCGTTAAGCAATGCCCCAAGTCCTCCAGCACACATTCGGCTGACAATTAAGAAAATGAGGCTGTGCCGGACTATAGTGCGTTCCCTTAACTGGGTATGCAACATTCAGCAAAGATGGATCACTGGACTCTCTGTAACCTAATGTTTTAGGAAATATTCTTATGGAGTAGCATTCGGTATGACAAATAGAAAAAACAAAAGTCAAAGCCCAAGCATAATGCATAAACAGAATTATAAAACCCCATAAATATTTATTTCAAGAGTGACAAGCATTCGGCTCGCATCTGCTTGACATTCCTTCTGGTTCCACTTTGTATGCAATGTTGTACTTTCAAATGCAGGAGCAGCTGGGGCGCAGGGCTGTGACGTCACAGTGTGAATGGCTCTGATGAATGGGTTTGCATGTCGGGACTCAACAAGGACCATTTGCTCCGATGGAGCAGTTTTGCAATGCAGGAATCCTGGTTCTGAGATCGAATTAAACCCATAAGATGATCCTGCAGTGGGCTACCAGTACAACAATGCACACCTCATGTGCAGATCGATTTGAACTCACTTTAAAAGAACAAAAGATGTGCATCGATGTTGTGGGTCGCAGATATTCTACACAGAGCCGGATCTGTGCCTGATTTTCAATACATCATTAAAAATGAAAACAGTTGACTTTTAATGATTTACGCAAATGTACCCTACTTGGATATTATGACAACCTGGCACTGACCCGTCCATGAATGGTTCCTGCCTGTGTGAATGGTTCATGGTTGGCTGACGTTTTTCCAAAGATGTGCTTGAGTACTATTGACTTGCCTCTTTAAGTCTCTGATTGGGTCACAAGTCACCCCAAAGACAAGAAAACACATTAAATATGGACTACTTGAAACTCCCTAAAACGCATAGCATTAACACAAGAGTGTTGTCCTCCCAATGTAGGTGGTCTATATGTGGATGATACAAATGAGATAGAATCAGGGCCATGAGCCTTGTAGTTCAACAGATGTCAAGAAGAGATGAGGATAGCAGCTGTGAACCTTTAATCTGACAGACATGATGAGCAAGGTTTCACAGTTTCGAGCAAGAGCTCTGTATGGTGATTGGTGTATTTGATCCCCTCACTATCAGAGGTCTTCGTTCTAGAGAACAATGTTGTTTGAACACTAGGCCTGGGGGTGAGATTCCGCTCTGCTCGTGGAGTTTATCCCACTCCGCGCGGAGTTCCAAAAAACTCAACAGAGCTGAGATTTTTTCCTCACTCGCGCTCCCCAATGTTAAATTGACGAGCGAGGAAAATCTTACTCCGGACCACCTCCCGGCGAGATTTCTCAACTCGGGGCGGTTGCTGAAAGTTGCCACCGCTCACGTTGAGAAACCTTCCGTTCGAGTTGAGGAAGCTGACGCTTGAGAAAAACATCTACTCAAGCAGTAGTAAGAAGCACGTGGTGCCATTCGCACTGATTTTACAGCCCAAGACAAACACCCGGCTTTAAAAATCAGCGGAATGCACTCCACCACTTGCGGAACTCCACATAGCGTGTCGGAGTTCGCAGAACTCCGCAAACTCCTCCCAGGCCTTCTGAACACATCTGACTTTGCCTTTGCACTTCCTGGGTCCTGTTGCTCTATGAAGTTCCAAATTGCTCACTGTGATGCTATTCTGGGCTACTGAAAAGGATGTGTTAGCTAGTTGTGTTCTCGTATGCTGGTTTGCAAGCTCTGGGAACATTTTGTACCATATTCTAGGGACATATATGCAGGCCCATTGGAATTATGTGATTCTGTGGCCACAGCTTTTTTCACATAATTATAGGTCTGCCGCATTTGCCACATAATCCATCATCTGCAGCATAATCTGCAGATTTTTACCCAAAAATTATTTCTAGCTCAAATGGATCAAAAATTACAAAAAATGTGGCAATGTGTTAATGCCCAGGAGAAGGCTCTGCACGAAGCTTTACTGGCCCTCTTTCAGTAGCTTATTCATGTATTTGGTTGTTAAACTGGTAGTAACCAGGAGAAATCGTGGCCCAGAAAGTATTACCATATGTAATAATTACAAAATAATTAAGTTATACTATCAAAAAAATGTGCTGAAATATGCCGTATGAATAGCCTTTTCTTGCTGCATAATTTAGTTAACCCTGCCACATAATGTGGTGATCCCCTGCCGGACAGTTTCCTTGCTTATATGTAAGTGAAATATATCATATATATATCTATATATCTATATCTATATATCTATATCTATATCTATAATCTATATCTATATTCATTGAAAAAACCATAGGTTTCACACACGTTATAGTTAGGAATTACCATTTAAAAAACCTTGCAAATTCAGTGAAAAAACCATAGGTTTCACACATGTTATAGTTAGCTGGACATTTTACTGATAAAAAAACAATGAAATTTCCCCGTTATAGTTAGTGCAGGCAACTATAACTCACGCGACCGCAATCCTCTGCTGATGCTAATACTGTATTTAGACACTTATTTGCCCATGTCTTCTTCCATTAAATTTTAGCTATACATATATTACAAATATTTTTTTTTCATAAAGACACATATGTCATCAGCAGAGGATTGCGGTCGCATGAGTTATAGTTGCCTGCACTAACTAAACGGGGGAATTTCATTGGTTTTTTATCAGTAAAATGTCCAGCTAACTATAACATGTGTGAAACCTTTGGTTTTTTCATTGAATTTCTAAGGTTTTTTAAATGCTAATTCCTAACTATAACGTGTATGAAACCTATGGTTTTTTCAGTGAATATATATATATATATAGGGGAGCACATTGGTTTGCAGGGTTAAAGAGCAGAGTTTTAATGCCTGCTGAAATATAAGGCCAAGCATAAGGTGGAAAATACAGGGTTACCATGAAGAAAAGGCAGATTTCCTACATTTGCCCTGGCCCCTTACTCATTTTATATTTTGTCCCTGTTGTTGTATTAGACCTTCGTAACGAACTGTAAAAACATGTCCAATCTGGTTTTAAAAAAACTGTAGAAAGCCTCAAAAACACACAGTTTGTCCTTGTGGAAGAAATCTCTCTAACTAAACAGTTGCATTATAACTGAAGCCTTAAATGTTAAAAAAAAACACCAATACATCATGTAACCAAAATAGGTACTAATTTTAAATACAAATTAATTTCTGATAGTGACACACCTAATTTTAATGCCTCGAGCCATTTTGATTATGGTAATGGAGTTCCTGGACATGCCAGTATGTTACAGTGAACAACAGCAATTCTACAAGACATTCCTGTCCTGCCCCTTGTGTTATCAAGTGTTAAGCAATAATGAGAGCAGAAAGATCAGTCACATTCAGATTATCTGTTACAATATGATGTGTAATCGAAAAGGAGATTTGATCGGATGGTGGTTTCATTTCTGCCCGTGTAGGAACTTTCAGAAGTCCATTATTCCACTGAGGTGTGCTCCACTGGAAGAGTGTTCCGTGCATCCTCCAGAATGCTGGGCTATCATATTGGTCGTCTACAAAAACTTTTTTCAAGGGGGGGTTATTTTAATGTCATCCATCCTCCGACCTTTTTTGACATAGTCAAAGGGTAGGGGTATAGTTATTGAAGGGAAGTGAAAAACCCCTCCCCACGGAAGCCCATGGATACCATCAAGATTAGGGTATACCTTTACCGTACAGCACTACTGCAGTATAAGAAAGAGGATACGCGGTATGCTGTGCATGACATGTTTTATCAATTACTTCCACTATATAACCATCAGTCATTTTATTGGGGTCACCAGGAAAGAAATGTCCATGAACCGAAGTGGTTTTCCCAATAACTGCACATTCCTGTCAATACTACAGGGTTCCTGTTACAGTCTGATAACAGGGCGCCCACTGTCCTGTTTTGACTGCGTAATAGGATGGTGCAGTAGACATTGCTTGGAAGTGTTTCTCAATTTACTGCATTACACGAAAAAGGGAAATTACTTGGGGTAAGATTTGTAAAGATTTTGCATTGGGTTTGAGTCACTTTTTTGACGCAGAGCCGGCCCAAAATCCCTTGTGGTGTTTACAAAGCAACACAAATGGTCATTGGCATTGCATGTGTTAAAAATAAAATCTAAAATAACTCAAGGCAGCGTATTGTGCCGCCTTGCGTTACTTTGAGTCACCTAGGTGTACTATGGGTGGTCCAGTACTTGAGTTTTTTAAAGTCAATGCAATACTTGGATAAAAACAACTGCTGGAAGTTTGCTACAAGTCGTCTCCATGTCCGCACTGTATGTAATTCCCCTCTGTAGAAGACTAGAGCTGCAACAGTGAGTACATAGATTAGCCTCACTGCCAGGGGGGGAAACCTGACTTCTCGGGAAGGCAATGTTTACGGGTTTTGATGGATCAGATCAGGAGCTTAGAGGAAATGTGGAAAGATAGTGGGGTCTGGTTTCCAAATAATACATTATTACACACACTGTTGTGACAACCGCCCTCTGAATAAACCCAAGTATCCATCGTGAACACTGATTGCTTTGGCACAGAGTTGTTGCTGACTGCTGGGTCTTCACGTGGTGTCGACCAACACAAATAAATGACCTGGCTAGGGAGCCAGTGCGAGCTTAAAAAGAAAGCAAAAAGACTCCCCTTTGCTGGTGGGATCTTGGTACCAAGCCATCCGCACATGAAAGGAAACACAGAGCCCGCGGTCCCTGACATAAGCTGTATTTCCATAAAGAGTGTGGTTTCCAGTGTCACATTCCAAAATACACCCGAGAGAGACAGGCCTGCTGTAGTGTCATGCCGCAGCAATGCACCACCAGCAGGGCTTCCTAGCGCTGTGTACATGCACTCTGACCTGTGCTCTCTGAACAACATGCATCTGAGGAAAGACTCCCAGGACCTCATGCAGGACCAGCCTTCATCCTCCAGCACAAATGTATGCCCTTAAAGAGAATGGGCAGGCACTAGAAATGCATCTTCATCAACCAGGCGAGATAAACAGCCTTTTTAGGACACCTTGCCTATATCAGGATGTAGGTGGATGGTTTCCTCACCTAATCCTTTGATAAATTGGTGTTAAGGGGCATCCACTTCCTCCCTCGAGTCTACAGAGCCCGAGCAAAATGCTACTAAACGCGATCCCTTCTGACAGATGAAGACGTGCAATCAGATGAATGAACTAGCGTTATTTCTTCTATTGTGGGCCAACAGATTATAGACCTCATACAAGAGCCTTCCTATTGTGGGACACTATCCCAATAAATACATGTGAGAGGGCGATGATAGACCAGGGCCCTTATTACATATAGGGCGCACTTTTCCTGTCTGTGCCACAGTGCAGCTTTAAATAGGTGGGTGGTGCGCAAACAGGAAAAATGCCCTCTTTTTCCCCTTCCAGAGGGCTGCCATCAGGGGTCGCACCGACAGAGGCAAACAAATTCCCTTGTTTGCATGAGACCATGTCCCCATGCAAATGAGGAAATGCCTTCTTGAGATAGCACTGGCAGTATATGTTCACAAGTGCTTTCAGTACGACAGAAGACACTGTACAAGTGTCTGCGGCCCCTTCTGTAATACCAAAGTGCCCTGGCGGTGCACAAATCGGGTGCACATGCCCCAGGCCACTCTGTGTAATACTGCCCCAGGTCTCATGTTGAGCAGTCAGCTCATGCAAAGGTGGCCTGGGGCTGAACCTGATGAATTATGGAGTGTGACAGCACCTCAGCTGGCATTCATAGGTATGCAAAAAGTGAGAATGTTCAGGTGAATTTGGTGCGTATACAGCACAAATTAGGCACGCTAATTATCAACTGTGCAAAGTGCGGAAATTAGCAGTTGCACAATTTGCACCTGATTTGGAGTGGCAGTTTTTCCCTTGTTCTAAGGGGCACACATTGATATTTTGCTTTATTTACCCTCTCGATTTTAATCAGGTTTTACCTGGTTACAATCGGAAAGAGCAAATAACAACCGGAGGCGCCTTTGTGCCTGACTTGAGATGGGAGTTTGCATCCTAAAAGGGATATATTTCTGAGTTGTACTTGGGTCCTTAGTGTTACAGGCTAGGAGGAGAGCAGGTTAGCTGACACAGAAGCCACAGGTGTCAGGTTTTGTTCACAAACCCCCCTTGCTTGCAGGGATGCTGGTGGGGTACAAAGAGGTTCTGCCAGAAGGTCCCAAATGACCTTGCAGCTTGCAATGTATACATTACGACTCAACAAATCATTAGGAAAAGGATGTGTGAATTGGGTCTCCCCTTTGGAGCAACCAATAGCTGACCATTAAATAGCTTCTGAAACTCGAAACGGGTGGTGGGTAAATCCAATCGCAAAGTGAAAGAAGCCCGTGAGAGCAGAGAACACAATGGCCCAGGCTCTATATGCTCCCAATGTCATTCATGTCATGGCAACTATTGTTTTCAGACAGTAGCCTCTGTCCCTTTAAGGGACGGGGCTAAAATGTTGTCATTTTGCACATTCCACTGCAATGATGGAGAACTTCTATCCCTCCAGGCCTCCAGCAGTGTAAATCAGCCTTTTCAATAGGATTTACAAAGTGAATCCTACCTCAAGAAGATGAGCGATTAGAGAAAATATCGGAGAAAAAATTGTGTGTGGACAAAATATTGTGTCAAGAATATCTAGGACAAAAATATCGTGAGGGCAAGTTTCTATAGGTAAGCAAAGTCTGACTATATACGACTCCACATATATGCACCTTGACTATATATATATATATATATATCTTCAATGCACGTAGGTGTGGAGTTAAGATTAGTAAACCTATACTTACCTCATTGCACTTCCCCTTCTTGATATTTTGGTCATCGATATTTTTGACACGCTATTCTGTCCGCACAATATTTTTGTTTCCGATAGTCAGTCAGTGATCCATTAAGGATTTGGAGAATCCTACAAAAAAAATGAATTTCCCATTGCCACAAATTGGTAGATCTGTCGCAGAGCAAAATAAACCCATGGTTACAAGCTAGCTGCAGTGCACAAAAAGTGGTTTGCAACCCGAGGCTTAGTTAATTGGAGCCAGTGTGTTGTAGAACACATGGGCCGTAATCACAGAGATAAATTCGGTTGAAAACGTACATTTATGAACAATTTCCTTTTTTACATCAGCAGCAATTCACAATGGATTCCTGGTGGTGTGAGCCCACCTATCCCTGCAATGGAAGATTGCCACCACTTATTATCGGGTACAATATATCAAAGATGAAGAAAAGTTTCGAGTGGCTGCCGATATCGCAACTAATCACTGAGGGCCTCATTTATGAAAAGTGACGCATCACTGCGTGAAAATAGCGATGCGTCACTTTTATTGCGCCCTGCTTGCGACATGCTGGATGCATCATATTTGCAGTATGACGCATCATGTCGCAAGGAGTTACAGATACGTCAGTATTTCTGACGTATCTGTAGACGCAAAAATGACGCATTGCGGGAGTGTGTCACGAAAGTGACGCAACTTTAGCAATGGGTCATTTCACATGGGCAAGTCCCATTTCAAATGTGCCTGCGTGAGTCTTACACGCTGCATACATTATACCTGGTGCAGGTCTAATATGGCGCAGGGGTTCACAAAGTGACGCATCTACCTAGATGCGTCATTTTGAAAATATGACGCAACATAGTGCATTTTTTACGCCGCTGGTGCGTCACAAATAGTGACGCACAGGCGGCGCAAAAGTGAAGCAAGGCCTCATAAATAAGCCCCTGAATATCTCGAGCATTTTATTTCACTTTTTCATTGCAGCATTTTTAAGCCCCCGCTTACATACACAAACAATAGGACGTCCAGGAGCAAGCGTGAGGATATCAATATGGGCCAGGGTACCACTAGGTTATCACACAGAGCCTTTCCAGGGACACAGACGATGGGAGATATCGGTTCTCAGCACAGTATCCCTTTAAGCCACCTTATCTGATAGAGACGAGCTTGTGAATAATAAACATCTGGGTTTGACATTAATCCCCCTGCTGCCAGAGTCCTTAACTTGATGACGGGTTTACGTATTTTTAGCTCTGAGAAAACCCTCCCTCTCCTAATGAAATGCAGTGGGAAAGAATGTCTCCTCTGCCTCTCACTCTCGTATCTCTTTGGCGGCCCAGATAGCTCTGGACACGGAGGGAGGGAGGGAGGGGAGAAGGGGTGAAATGGTATGGATATTATTCTGGGCTCCAAGTGTCGGTGTCCCCTCTCCAAGTATGGATCCCTCAGAACAGGGCCGGCTTTAGGGCAGTACACTGGTGCGGCTGCACTGGGGGCTGACCTCATTAGGGGGCGATGTGCTTAGCTATAAGTTATGATTTCAAAACACCTTCTGCATTGTTCCTTGTGCATCCAGCTTTTAGGCAGCAATAAAAATGTCAAGATAAGTTTTACGCTTTTTGATCCTGTTAGAGAGAGATCTTTGTCTAGCGGCATAAAGTAGCCCAGAGGGTTAATATGCCAGAGAACACGTCCAGTTGCAGATCACAAATCTGTATTTTGTATGGATGGCTGAATGGATTACTGCTTTTGTCACAGAAATTCTTTTGTTACCGCAGTACATAAGATACAACCCTAATATTGAACAGTGACTGTTATGAACTGTCATGAAAGAGCTGCATGCAAACTGCATGAAAAAGTTAGAACGTTATAGTTTTTCCTACAGTGTTGGAGGGAGGCCCACCGGGTAGTCGGGGAGACTATTCCGGACACCTTCCTACCGCAAAGTTTATAGCCGAGCGCCGCTGAGAAGCCCCCTCGGGGAGGTCTTTCTCCTATGTTCGTACTAGGCCCAGTAACACCACCACACAGGACTCAATAGTAGTTGCGAGATTAGATTCTTTATCGGTAGCAATACGTGCAATATTTACAGAGGGATCGAGGGATCCTATCAGAGTCTCAATGTTCGTTCAAGAGGGTAGGGTAGCGGGACAGTCTTAGTGCCAGCCAGGCATGGGAGTACTCTGCGCCAGACCTTGGATGCTGGTCTCAGAGCGGCTCGGACGTGGGGAGCCGCGACGTCGTCTGCAGGGCTCGGATGGTAGTTCCGCTTAGGTCGAGCCGCGACACGGTCAGCAGGGCTCTGGTGGTAGGTCCGCTTCGGTCGAGCCGCGACGAGGTCAGCTGGGCTCTGGTGGTAAGGTTCAACAAGGTCGGGCCGCGACAGCGTCAGCAGGGCCCCAAAGGTTCGTGAAGGTCTTTAAGCACGGTGGAGCCGGGACGTCGTCAGCAGGGCTCAAGTGGTGGTTCAGGGTGAGTCTTCTTCCGTAGGGTCAGCCGCGATCCGATCAGCAGGGCTCTTGACTCCAGGATACAACTACTGCCCTGTTGTCGGGTCGCCCCAGATATAGGACGGGAGCCCTTTGATGTCCGGACCCGTGCGCCCGGAGGGGGCGGAGAGGCCGGGTAGGGAGCGGCCAGACGCCCAGCAGGAGAGGCGCCAGGCCCCAGAGAGCTGTGGGATGATCACACCTAGGTGTGGTGAGACGGTAGGGGGTCCCATCGATACTGCCCTCTGCCGGGAGTGGGAAGGGCTCACGTGGTATCCCCCGGGCCAGGGGTTGGCGTCTCGATGTCGGGCCTCGCGGAGACCGAGGCCGGGTAGAACAGGGTCATACAGGTGGTCACGTGGAGTGACGTGCAATCCAAGATGGCGGAGTCCCGATGTGCATGGGACCTCGTGCGGCTTAGCGCGGGGAAACAGGACCACGCCACGAGGCCGGCTCCCACATACAGTCTTTCATTATACATTCCTAATGTTGCTAAAAGGAGTTGGTCTGGGTAGATATACATTCCTATTAGTAAAGCCAGCCTTTACCAGTGCTATAAAACACATGAAATGCATGTGAGAGAGATGCTACGAAGAGATAAGGGGCTCCTTTGCCCGATGGTTGTAAGGGAATCGAAGGAGTATGTCATATATGGGGGGGGGGGGTGGCACCCAAAACAGATTGTCACACAGGGCACCCCCAGCGCTAAAGCCGGCCCTGCCTCAGAATAATCCGTGGCTCAGACAAGGTGCTATTTATTTAGGGCCCGATGTAGGTAAAACCGAAATACCGAGTCCTTAATAGCGAATTTTACCGATTCGCTATTAAGGACTCGCAAAATTGAATGTAGGTAAGAATGGCTAAAATATTAGCGATTCCTTAACATTCCTTAATAACAAAGCCCAGATTGAGATTAGCTAATAAGGAATACCTACCCATTCATTCCTATGGACTAGGAGGCCCATAGGAATGAATGGGAAGATATTCACTATTAGCGATTCGGTATTAAAGAATGGCAAATAGCGGGCGCTATTTCAAGGGTGCTAGGGTGTCAAAAGGACACCCCGTTGCACCCCTGAAATGTGCATGTGTGCACATGTGGCGCACATACATGCCCTAAGGGCATGAATGTGTGCAACAAGGCATTTTAAAAAAAGCAAAAAAGTGATTTTTTAAAGGAAATCGCTAATTACCACCAACTTGAAGTTGGTGGTAATTTGCGATTCCTTAAGGCTAAAGTGCACTTACTTTTGTGCTACTTACATTGCATTTAAGGAATCGTAATTCCCGATTTCTTAAATGCAAGAGCAAAATAAGGAATCGCAATTTTGCGATTCCTTATTTTGCTAGTATGTTTAAACTCACTTACATTGCTCGCAGCCAAATAGCGATCGGTAACGCTGGAATTCTACTAATTTCAGCGTTACCGATCGCTATTTGGCCACCTACATCTGGCTCTTATACTCTTAATTGCCCTTTTTTAAAAGTCGATCACATACGACAAAAAGAAAGCAGTGTGCCGCTCTAGGTGGGCTGAATCAAAAAGGCTCTTCCAAAGCGCATGTATGACTTACTCCTGACAAAAAGCTAGATTTCCCCTTCAACAGACGAGTGCAAACTCTATATATCACGCTACAATGATATAACATACGCTATGTTGACCCAACAACTAAATTGCAAGATAAGTCTAGGAACTTAGATTTGCAGTTAGGAACTGCAAATATACAAATATATTGACAAGGTAATGTATTTGATATTTTTGTCGGTTGCTATTGTCGACCTCCTTGTAGTAACATACTACCCTACTCAGGCACTATAAAGCAAGAAATAAAGCAAACGATACATAACATAAGCATGTGGGAAACCAAAACAGCTAAATTACACATGTGTAATTTGCACAACTATCAAATAACTTACGAAGGGCTAGTATAAGAGTAGGTTTGTAGGGGTGGGAGTTCTAAGATATGTAAACATTAAAAAAGGAGTGGGTATGACAAGTGGTCAAGAACCTGCAGTGCAAACTGTATGAATGACCACAAAAATGTGGACTCTTGGGGAATTCAGAAAGGACAATACTATGTACGCTGTAAGCATCTTTTCGTAGCATGGACTGCGGTATATTCATATCCTCAGAGTACTCATACCGTCTAGGGTTAAGTTCGGACATTTGCAAGTCGTTTTTGTTTTAAGAAGCCTCTGAAATGTGGTGAGACTCCTCCTCTTGGTGTACAGTGCGCATGGGCTCAGACTCCATGTTAGATTGTTTTACACAGACATGGTGAGAGTATCTATGGAGTGTAAACATAAGTAAGGTGCGTAAAGCGCAATGTGCTTTGAAATTTATAGAGCAAGAGATCTGCAAAAGATACAGACTTCCGAGGAGAAAGGTGGGCAGATGAAAATCTAAAGTACTACACTCTACGTACAGATGCTTACAGGGTAAGAAGAATTTTCTGATCATGGCATGTGTGGCTGTAGATACACATGCTTCGAATAGGATGTAAATACGTGATATCTAGAAGCTGTGGCCAGCCTGTGGATAATGCAGATGTCTGAAACAAGGTTCTTAACATAGTTTGCCCCACCAAAGCTTGTTCAAGGGCTAAGATGTCCACACAGTAATGCTTGGTAAACATGTGTAATGTTAACTAGGTGACTGCCTTACTAATATTTGCTAGTAGGATGTTTCCTAGGAAAGCCATGGTTGCGTCTTTCTTGTGGATGAAGAACACCCAGGGATGTACAGGTAGAATCCTCCTTGCTTTATGTTAGCAGGTTTAAATGCATTTGACTACCCACTTAGCTATGCCAGCCTTGGAGATGGGATGTCCTCCCAGAGGCTTTCCAAAGGAGAGGAAGAGCTGGGCGGATTTACAGAATGGCCTGGTCCTGTCAATGTTGTACATAAGAGCTCTATTGACATCTAATGTGTGGAGCACTCTCTCCGCAATAATATCTGGTTGTGGGAAGAAGATTGGGATCTCCATGTTCTGGTTAAGGAGTAAGGGTTATACCATATAAGGGAGGAACTAAGGATTGGTCCTCAGAACAACCATGTCCTTGTGGAACTGAGTAAAGGGCTCTCGTAAGGTGAGTGCCTGCAGTTCGCTAATGTGTCTAAGTGATGAAATGGCCACCAGCAAGGCCACTTTCCAGGAGAGAAACTGAAGTAGGCATGAATTTTAGGGCCTTAAATGCCAAATTGCAAGGTTGAACTTTCTGGGATCCAGAGGCCTCACCTGACCCTGCCTCTTTATGAGACGGTCTAGCCTGATGTGGAGCCTCTCATGAGGGCTGACATACATCACTAGAAGGGCGGAGTATCAGGGCTGTTTAGCCCAGGATGCTGCTACTAGAATGAGGGTCACAGAAATGCCTGAGTTTCCCCACCAAGAAGGAAAGCAGGGGTCGGGTGTAAAAGCGTAGGCAAATATCCCTGGTGGTTAAAAGTGGGGCAAGTCGAGAAATTACAGTCTCTGTTTGGAAAGTGGTAGCACATGTAAGAAATATGTTTTAGTATCAGGAAATAATTTGTTTAGAATTGTAATGCTGTGACATACAAGGAACCATGTCTACTGTTTACAGAAGCGAAAATGTCTATTTTGTCATCCCAAAGCTGAATTGAAATGTATGCCTGGAGTTCAAATGTCTATTTTTAAAGGGTGATTTTATACAACAAAGTCTAAAGGAAAATAGCCATGCTAGAGAGCTTGGGGAGTAGGAGAGAGCGAGGAAAATAAAATACATAACATGACAATCTTATAGTTAAGGAATTGTGCCTAGAAATATACTGACAATAAGGGGTACAAATCTTGATAATTAACAACTGTTATTAAAAATGCTTAAAAAAGAACTCAACCATGGTATTAGGAGTTCCATAAACACATTATGATTAATATTATTAAAAATAGCAAGTTAGATGACATCCGTTTATTGTTTGGAAATCCAAACACTGCTTTGATGCCCAAATGTCCTGCCGTCTCACAACTGCTGGTGTGCCCATAACCCCATTTTCTTTTTTCTTACAAATGAGGGACCTTTTGTCCAAAGAATACATTTGGTAAAAATGGTTGCAAGTTATGTATCGACTTTTACTTAATGCACTGGCATTTTGTGAACTGACCTATGAGCTAAAAAGGGCGGTTTGCAAAATACTAAATCATAGTGGGTTTCAACTCGAACTACCTTGTGAATATTAATGAGGTAGGTTGCAAATTGTGACCCACTACAATTCGCTGCCACCACATGGATGGTGATCTGCTGGGAAACCTATTTTCCCATTTGGTAAAACCTGTTACTGAATTGCAATTTGGGTTTTGTACCGACCCAAAACCAATTTTGTGGTCACAAAGGTTCCAATTCTGGGAATAAGAGCCTTTGCAACTGCAAAATAGCTTTTTACTTCCGGGCCCAGGTGCCTGAACTTCAGTGACAAACAACTGCAATGTTCACTCTGATCTGTTTTGGTTTCCGAGATTTGGACAACCAGCTCAAATTCTGGGTCCAAAAAGAATGATTTGGTGTATTTTCTGAAGTCTGTGAAACCTATTTCCAAATACTGTCATTCATGCAGCCGATTGATGTGGTGACTGCACTTGTGTGATTGAGATGAAATGCCGCTATTGAATTATCTCATTGTCTAGCAGGGATAGCATCCAATAGCTTACGTGGTGCAGGCTCGGAATATTGAGTCCCGAATCTCAACGGGACAGATTATTATTACAACAATATCAATAGAAATGTTATTGCAAATCCAGTTTCTATACACTTTATATAGCTAACTCCATATATACTTGGCTATAATATACCTTCAAGGTACGTAGACGTGGACTTAGGAATAGTAAATCCTTACCTCCTTCTATGCACTTACCTTTCGATATTTTGTCCCTTGATATTGTTATATTGTGATATTCACTCACGTCGAAATTTGGGATTTGATATTCCCTACTACAACTGCCTACATTATCTATTAGATTACAATGGTCTGATTCACACACTTGTGCATAAAGGACAGCAGAATTTAGCTTTGCCAGAATAGTATCCCCTCAAAGAATCAGGAGTGGAGAACATCACATTCCCATTTGAAAACATGGGAACATGCCATATTCTGCCACTCACGTTTTCGTAGACGTTGATGATCAATCTACCCCAGCCTGACGATGACTGAGAAGCAGTTTCTCCTTCCACCACTACTAAGGATACACACATGATGCTCATCCTCTATTAACTTGAAATAATTTACTCAAAACACATCAGAAGAAATGCTTACAACTAGGTAGATCATATAAATCCAAAACTCCCCATGTTAGACACCGTACCTTATGCGAGAGATGTACAACAGAACAATACTGAGGATTAAGGAACACAGTATACCCAGGGTATCCACATTGCATGCCATTTCTGATGATATCAGATGCACACATCGGCGATTACATAATGCACATCTCTGTACTAACACTGCAGAGCTCTTTGAGTAAAGACAACGTTGAACTTCCCAGACAATTATTAAGGAATCTGAGAGATTGGAAATCAAATTGGCAATGGTGAAATTTGACCATTTCAATTGTTTGCAAAGCTAAAATTGTTTTTGATTTTTTATATTATCAAATTCTAACAAACTTTTCAAAAGAATTACATTTTTAAGAGCCGTCAGCTGGTGCTAGTAAATCTGAGATCAGAAATATTTTAGATGCTGATAGAATAATTCATTAGAGCACTGTAGCTAATACAAGTTATCTAAGGCAACCCTCTGTAGCTGTGTAGGACTATGTTCCGCAGAGACACCCTGTTGGAAAACCACTCCCACACTAGAAGGGGTGGTGGTGGTCTTCCGGACACACTGTTGTAGCTTGGCTCGAGTGGTCAGGAATCAGGCTCCGTGCTAAGCATACAACATACCCAAACAATAACCATGCGTGCATCCGTTCCAAAAACGACTCTACACCGTAAAAATTATGAAAATAACTTTCTTTATCTGCTTTTTCTCTTAGTTGCTGATTGGAGAAAATAAATAACAATCACAATATACAAACTTTTTAGAAAGTGCAGGACAAATAAATACTGGCTTACTGATTCAATAAATAGGGGTGATCATAAATACTGAAGGCATAAATAAAAGTGCAATACAGACAGGCAATTAAATATTCTGAGGCAATAAATACTGTAACCAATAAATATTGTGCATCAATAAATACTGTGGACCAATAAATACAGTGGAACAATAAATAGGTTAAATACAATAAATACAGTGCCCCTAATAAATACTTAAAAGCTGACAGTGGCACTCATGGATTCAGATCACTTTTGAATTCCTAAGGGCTGATTTGGCCCAGGCACAGCTTGTGGGGATGTGGAAGGCTTGGGGGTGTCTACTCCCTGGCTTGGTCAAGGCTGAGGCCTAAACTGAGGTAGATAAAGGGGGAAAATACCAGAGACCTGGCTCTCTCTCTCCACACAACTTCTCTAGATTAGTCCCAGTTCACCCTTGGCACAGTCAGGTTGGTTCCAGCACCTCCCTAGCCCCTTAGAGCAGTCTCTCAGGTCTCCACAGGGCCTTAGGCGCTCTCTACTCCACTTACTGCCCTTTTTCTGATGCTCCGACGCCGCTGGAGTCGTATCGATGCCGTGAGGCGGTTCCGGTTCGATGTCGGCGGCCTCGGCACAATGTCAGTTCTTTGACGACGCCGGCAGGCGGATCCGGTCTCGATGTCAGCGGCCTCGGTTCGATCTCGACCTCCGATTCGATGGCGTCGGGCAGTCCTACTCGATGTCGACTTCGGGCGGCTCCGGTCCGATGGCGACCTCGGCTTCGATGACGTCGGCCGGCCTTGCCTCGATGTCGACTTCCGGCGGCTCCGGAGTGCGATCCTCACTCCCGACCTCCGGTGCTCCTCACAGGTTTCCGGCGACTCCGGAGTGCGACCTCCACTCCCGACCTCCGGCACGATTCTCACAGGTTCCGGCGACTCCGGAGTGCGATCCTCACTCCCGACCTCCGTTACCCTTCACCTCGGTCTCCGACGACTCCGGAGGGCGGACTTCACTCCTCCGATGACGCCGCTCACTCGACCTCGGGTGACTTCCTCCTCGACCTCTGGTATTCCTCACGACCTCTGACGGCGCCCTCTCTCGACCTCTGGCGGCTCCGGGTACGACGTCTGCTTTTCCAGTCAGCGCCGCTTCTCCACCTCGGGCTCCAGGTCTTAGGCTACTCGACGTCGGACTTCAGGGAAACCAGCTTCCAGGTCAGGATCTTGCTGTTCTCTTGTTTCTAAGGCCTGTTCCTGCTGTCCAGGTCCTCAGGATGGTTTTTCTGACTTCTTCCCACACAGGGCTCTAGGCTGGGCTCCGTCAGTAGGGACTAGTATCAAGGGTGGGTTTATGGACCCCACTCCAGGCACAAGTTTCCACCCCTGCTGCTTCACTCCTTCCTCCTTCACGTTTGTGCTGCTCACTCTTCACCAGTCAGGTGCCAACTGCCAGCTCCAACTGCCAACTCTCTGTCTTAGCTTCCCAACATTCTAAACCGCCTCCAACTGTCACAGGGTTCTGGAATGTTCTGGAAGGTGCTGGTAGGTTCCAGTGGATGCTGGTGATGTCACAGGTGGCCACCATTTTGTGCTTCAGGCCTCCAGACAGAAGTTTCAGGGGTAGCTAAAATGGCTCCCTGAATCTGCAGCAACACGAAAAAGTCTGGTGGTTCCCAAAAAGGAAAAATTCAAACAGGGTTTGAGGCAAAAGTGGGACAAAATAAATAATGATGAGGAGGGACCACCCAAAGGGCCGACAGGTCTAACACGCGTCCCCCCCAGCTGAAAGTGGGGAGAGCTACCCAACCCCTTGGGAGTTCTCATCACTAAGGCGGAAATACCTTGAGAGACCGTCTGCATTGGCGTGGTCCACTCCAGGCCGATGTTCCACCTGAAAGTCCATCCCCTGTAGGGAAATAGACCACCTCAACAACTTGGGATTTTCCCCCTTCATTTGCATCAGCCAACGAAGGGGTCTGTGGTCGGTCTGAACCAGGAAGTGCGAGCCAAACAGGTATGGCCGCAACTTCTTCAGAGCCCATACCACTGCAAAGGCTTCACGCTCTATTGCACTCCACTTCTGCTCCCTGGGAAGTAGTCTCCGGGATAGGAAGACCACGGGTTGATCCAGACCCTCTTCGTTGAGTTGCGATAACACTGCCCCAATGCCATGTTCTGATGCATCTGTCTGGACAATGAACTCCTTGGAAAAGTCTGGGGCCCTTAAGACCGGGGCCTCGCACATGGCTTTCTTCAATTTCTCAAAGGCTTGCTGACAAGCCTCCGTCCAGACTACCCGTCGAGGTTGTTTCTTGGACGTGAGCTCCGTGAGGGGGGCTACGATGGTACCGTACCCCTTCACGAAGCGGCGGTAGTATCCCGTGAGGCCCAAAAATGCTCGGACCTCAGTCTGTGTCTTGGGGGGTTCCCAGGCCATGATGGCCTCGATCTTCGCCTGGAGGGGTTGCACCGCTCCCCTACCCACCAAGTGTCCAAGGTACACTACCGACCCCTGCCCGATCTGGCACTTGCTGGCCTTGATCGTCAATCCAGCTTGTCTCAGGGCCTGGAGAACAGCTTGCAGGTGACGCAAGTGATCCTCCCAGCTGTTACTGAAGACGGCTATGTCATCCAGATAAGCAGCAGAGAAACTCTCCATTCCGGTGAGGATCTGGTTTACCAGGCGCTGAAACGTGGCAGGTGCGTTCTTGAGCCCAAAGGGCATCACACAGAACTGGTAGTGGCCATTGGGCGTGGAGAAGGCTGACCTTTCCCTTGCTCCATCAGTCAAAGAGATCTGCCAGTACCCAGAAGTAAGGTCAAAGGTACTTAGATATTGGGCAGCTCCCAGCCGGTCAATCAATTCATCCGCCCTAGGGATCGGATGAGCATCAGTTTTGGTCACTGAATTCAGTCCCCGATAGTCCACACAGAATCTCAGTTCTGGTTGGGCACCCGGTGGTGCAGCTTTTGGAACTAACACCACCGGACTGGACCAGGGGCTGCTAGAAGGTTCGATCACTCCTAGCTCCAGCATCTTAGTGACTTCACTATGAATGCTGGCCTTCACCTTGTCTGACATCCGGTAGATCTTGGACTTCACAGGTGGGCTGTCTCCTGTGTCCACGTCATGGACGCACAGGTGAGTCCTACCCGGGACAAGGGAGAACAACGAGGAGTACTGCCCCAGGACCTGGCGACAGTCCTCCTGCTGTTCAGGAGTTAGAGATGGGGAGAGAATCACTCCCTCCACCGACCCATCCTTCTCTTGAGACGCAAACAGATCAGGGAGAGGCTCGCTTTCCACGTCCTCTCCTCCGTCAGTCACCATCATCAAGATGACTTCGGGCCTCTCGTGGTGGGGTTTGAGGCGGTTAGCATGCAGCACCCGCAGGGGCTGACGAGGGGTCTTCAGGTCCACCAAGTAGGTAGCCTTACCCTTCTTCTCCAACACCTCAAAGGGTCCTGACCAGCGATCCTGGAGGGCACTAAGCTCTCCCGGTTCGATCACCCACACCTTCTGGCCAGGCTCCAACTCCACCGGGTGAGCATTGTGGTCATACCACGCCTTCATCACTGCTTGGCTGGCTTCCAAGTTGTCAGAAGCTTGCTTCCACAACTTAGCCATTTGGCTCCGGAAGGCCAGCATGTAGCTCACCACATCCTGGGGAAGCTTTCTGGGAGTTCTTTCCCATCCGTCTCTCACCAGGTTGAGAGGTCCACGTACAGGGTGCCCATACAGAAGCTCGAAGGGGCTGAAGCCCACTCCCTTCTGTGGCACTTCCCTGTAGGAAAAAAGTAAACAGGGTAGGAGGACGTCCCATTTCCTCCACAGGCTTTCAGGCAGACTTCTGATCATGCCCTTCAAGGTTTTGTTAAACCTCTCTACCAGACCATTGGTCTGGGGGTGGTAAGGAGTGGTGAACCGGTATGTCACTCCACACTCCTTCCACATTGCCCGCATATACGCTGACATGAAGTTGGTCCCCCTGTCGGACACAACTTCCTTGGGAAAACCCACTCGGGTAAAGATTCCCATCAGGGCCCTAGCCACAACAGGTGCCGTTATGGTCCTCAGAGGTATTGCCTCTGGGTACCGTGTGGCATGATCCACCAGAACCAGGATAAACCTGTGACCAGCTGTAGTCGGCGGATCTAATGGACCCACAATGTCGATGCCCACCCTTTCAAAGGGGGTGCTAACGACAGGAAGTGGTTCCAGGGGAGCTTTCAGCTTCACCCCTGTTTTCCCACTGGCTTGGCAAGACACACATGTCCGGCAGTAGGTATCGGACGACACTTTCATCTGAGGCCAATAAAAGTGTGGGACAAGACGGGCGAAGGTCTTGTCTTGCCCCAGGTGTCCTGCCAATGGTATCTCGTGAGCCAACTCCAGAAGGAAGGCTCGATAACGTTGAGGAACTACCAAGGCTCGTGACGATCCGTGTAGGGGTGCCTTGGGTTCACTGTAGAGGAGGCCATCCTCCCAGTAAACACTGTAGTTCCCTTCAACGTTCCCTGCTGCCTGGGCTTCGGCCTGTCGCCTCAGCCCCTCAAGGGTAGGGCACTCCCTCTGGCCCTGGCAGAATTCCTCCCTGGACGGGCCTCCCTCCACGTGCCACTCGGCCGGGATGGGTAGGTCCTCCAGGTTGGTAACGTCCCCCACCGCAGACTCCTGGTCCACCACCTCCGGTGGCCTATCCGTCCTACGGGGTGTGGACGCCGAGGCAGGCTCCTCCTGTCCTCGGTTCTTCCCTTGACTGGCAGCTGGCTGGGCCTTTGTTCCAGGCTCCAGCCGAAATGAACTCCCTCTTCGGGTAGTCGCGGACCTTGTGCTCACACAGGCCCAATCAGGTGTACCCAGCATCTCAGTGTGAGTCCGGTATTCCACCTCCTTCCAAGCGTTGTGCTCCATGTCATTCCCCAGCAGACAATCGACTGGCACGGCAGGGCTTACGGCAACTCGAAGTGAACCTGCAACCCCCCCCCCCATTCAAAGGGAACCTCGGCCACTGGATAGTGGCCTGTTCTGCCGTCAGCCATCGCGGCTGGGTGGAGTACATCGGGAATTACCTGCTCTGGAGACACCAGTTGGCTACGCACCATAGTCATACTGGCTCCTGTGTCTCTCAGAGCCTCCCCTCTTTGGCCGTTGATGGTGACCCACTGCCCATACTTTGCGGTATTTGCGGGCACCTGGATCTTAGGAACCATCTCCCGTTCTCCCAGGGACACTAAAGTGACACCCGCCCACTCCCTTCCCTTAGTTAAGGGCATCTCCTCCCCGAGCACTACACTAGCTACTCCGGGGGTCTTTCCTCCAGTGGGAGGGGGTGGTCGTTTCAAGCACTTCGGATCTCCTTTATAGTGTCCAACGCCACCGCACTCATAGCAATGGACAGCCCTTGGCTGCTGACTCTGGCCAGGATTAGGGTTTCTGGGTGGGTTAGCCCTGGGGGTGAATCCTGTTCCCTTCCCTTGGAAGTTATTTTGGGGGCCTTTGGAGAACTCCTTTTTCTTTTCCCCTCCCTCTTTCTTCTGGGGGGCGCCCTGTCCGGCCTTTTGAGTATCCCCTCCAGTCCCCCTTGTGGACACCCGGGTACTAGCCCAAATGTCCGCCTCCTCAGCAAGCTTCCGGGGACTGGTCAGCTTGCTATCCACCAGGTGTTGCCGCAGTTCAGGGAAACATTTCTCGAGCAGGTGTTCCTTCAGTACTAGGTCAAACAACCCCTCGTAGTTCCTCACTTCACTGCCCTGAATCCAACCTTCCAGTGCCTTCTTTGCATAGTCCAGGAAGTCCACCCAATTCTGTGTGCCCAGTTTGTGACTACCCCTGAACTTCTGTCTGTACTTTTCGGGTGTTAGTCCAAACTTCCTTATGAGCGCCAGTTTCATGGTGGGGTAGTGGGTCTGCTCATCCTCTTCGAGGGCCAATAAAGCATCCCTACCAGCTGGAGGCATGTACTTGTACAATCCCCCTCCCCAGTACTTCTCTGGAACCCCATGGGCCCTCAACGAGACCTCATAGGCCGCTAGCCACTTGGCGATATCGTCGCCCACTCCATAGCTAGCTACTATGTCCTTTGGCAGGTATGGTTTAGGTTCCCTGGTGTTCTCTTGGGTTTGGCTGCCACCATTAGGAACAGGTTGTGCCCCGATTCTCAGGATCTGAAGATCTATTTCTTTCAGTCGTAATTCATGGGCCATCCTCTGCTCCTCCTTCTCCTTCTCCTTCTCCTTCTCCAGCCTTGCTAAGTCCCATGTGAGCTGTCTTTTCTCCCTCCGGTCTGTTAACTCCACTTCAGACAAGCCACCGCTAGAGGCACTGCTGCCCTTCCTAGAAATGGTTCTGGGCCCCGCTGACAGGTTCCCCACCTCAGGTTGGTACATCTCAGCCACCTCGGTGTCAGGCTCTCTATCCCTGTCCTCCTCCTCAGCCTTGCTTTCTCGGCGTGCCTCCCCCCAAGCCCTTAAGCTGGTTTGGAGTGCACCCTTCTTTGCTCCTGGGGGACAGTACACCCCCTCCCGCTGGCAAAACTCCCTGAGTTGGGCCACAGTGTACGTTTCTAGATTTTCTAGTACAAATTCCATCTCGCCCACTCAGGTTAGAGGACAGGTTTTGTGCAGTAACTATGCAGGGGGGTACCTTTAATAATACCTCCTCCCACCACCAGAGTAAATTTGGAAAAAACAAAAACCCACAATTAGGAAGGCCGCTTTGAGAAAACTCCCGGTGTAGGCCTATGGACTACCCACAGTTATTGTTGAGTATACGTAGGCACAGCTCTATCCCACCACTGAACACCAATTTATGTTGGAAAACCACTCCCACACTAGAAGGGGTGGTGGTGGTCTTCCGGACACACTGTGGTAGCTTGGCTCGAGTGGTCAGGAATCAGGCTCCGTGCTAAGCATACAACATACCCAAACAATAACCATGCGTGCATCCGTTCCAAAAACGACTCTACACCGTAAAAATTATGAAAATAACTTTCTTTATCTGCTTTTTCTCTTAGTTGCTGATTGGAGAAAATAAATAACAATCACAATATACAAACTTTTTAGAAAGTGCAGGACAAATAAATACTGGCTTACTGATTCAATAAATAGGGGTGATCATAAATACTGAAGGCATAAATAAAAGTGCAATACAGACAGGCAATTAAATATTCTGAGGCAATAAATACTGTAACCAATAAATATTGTGCATCAATAAATACTGTGGACCAATAAATACAGTGGAACAATAAATAGGTTAAATACAATAAATACAGTGCCCCTAATAAATACTTAAAAGCTGACAGTGGCACTCATGGATTCAGATCACTTTTGAATTCCTAAGGGCTGATTTGGCCCAGGCACAGCTTGTGGGGATGTGGAAGGCTTGGGGGTGTCTACTCCCTGGCTTGGTCAAGGCTGAGGCCTAAACTGAGGTAGATAAAGGGGGAAAATACCAGAGACCTGGCTCTCTCTCTCCACACAACTTCTCTAGATTAGTCCCAGTTCACCCTTGGCACAGTCAGGTTGGTTCCAGCACCTCCCTAGCCCCTTAGAGCAGTCTCTCAGGTCTCCACAGGGCCTTAGGCGCTCTCTACTCCACTTACTGCCCTTTTTCTGATGCTCCGACGCCGCTGGAGTCGTATCGATGCCGTGAGGCGGTTCCGGTTCGATGTCGGCGGCCTCGGCACAATGTCAGTTCTTTGACGACGCCGGCAGGCGGATCCGGTCTCGATGTCAGCGGCCTCGGTTCGATCTCGACCTCCGATTCGATGGCGTCGGGCAGTCCTACTCGATGTCGACTTCGGGCGGCTCCGGTCCGATGGCGACCTCGGCTTCGATGACGTCGGCCGGCCTTGCCTCGATGTCGACTTCCGGCGGCTCCGGAGTGCGATCCTCACTCCCGACCTCCGGTGCTCCTCACAGGTTTCCGGCGACTCCGGAGTGCGACCTCCACTCCCGACCTCCGGCACGATTCTCACAGGTTCCGGCGACTCCGGAGTGCGATCCTCACTCCCGACCTCCGTTACCCTTCACCTCGGTCTCCGACGACTCCGGAGGGCGGACTTCACTCCTCCGATGACGCCGCTCACTCGACCTCGGGTGACTTCCTTCTCGACCTCTGGTATTCCTCACGACCTCTGACGGCGCCCTCTCTCGACCTCTGGCGGCTCCGGGTACGACGTCTGCTTTTCCAGTCAGCGCCGCTTCTCCACCTCGGGCTCCAGGTCTTAGGCTACTCGACGTCGGACTTCAGGGAAACCAGCTTCCAGGTCAGGATCTTGCTGTTCTCTTGTTTCTAAGGCCTGTTCCTGCTGTCCAGGTCCTCAGGATGGTTTTTCTGACTTCTTCCCACACAGGGCTCTAGGCTGGGCTCCGTCAGTAGGGACTAGTATCAAGGGTGGGTTTATGGACCCCACTCCAGGCACAAGTTTCCACCCCTGCTGCTTCACTCCTTCCTCCTTCACGTTTGTGCTGCTCACTCTTCACCAGTCAGGTGCCAACTGCCAGCTCCAACTGCCAACTCTCTGTCTTAGCTTCCCAACATTCTAAACCGCCTCCAACTGTCACAGGGTTCTGGAATGTTCTGGAAGGTGCTGGTAGGTTCCAGTGGATGCTGGTGATGTCACAGGTGGCCACCATTTTGTGCTTCAGGCCTCCAGACAGAAGTTTCAGGGGTAGCTAAAATGGCTCCCTGAATCTGCAGCAACACGAAAAAGTCTGGTGGTTCCCAAAAAGGAAAAATTCAAACAGGGTTTGAGGCAAAAGTGGGACAAAATAAATAATGATGAGGAGGGACCACCCAAAGGGCCGACAGGTCTAACACACCCATACACCCAATATGGCAACAGAGCCAGATAGTCTTGGATTTTGGTAATCTTATCTAATTAAGCTTCTGTACATTCAGAAGCTGTCTGAACTCAAAGACATCATTCAGTTTTAGAACTGAGATGTGCAACACTTATTGGCTTTTGTGTTTAAAGGGAGTAGGGGTGATGGTGTGGTGTGGTGTAGGAGTGGCGAGTCAGAATGGATTGGAGGTAGTATGCTCAGGGTATGCTGTGCCAGTTCCTCATCCATATTGTACTCTTGAGCCTTTCTCACAGAATGTAAGGTGTGCACCAGTGGTTGATTTGCAATTGTATGTGTCCGGTGTATGTAACTATTTGTTCTGAGGTGTTTTGATGATGGCTCTCTTGCCTTTATGTTAACAGGTTTTCTGTTGATTTTCCATACAATGACAGCAAAGGGCTGTCAATTGATAAAGATAAATCATATTCCTAAAACTGTTGTAGGGTGAGCAAGAAGGTTAGTAAAATTATAAAACCTAGGCTAAAGCTTTAGGCATCAATTTGTGCTGATTAATGAATATATTCCTCAGAAGGTTAGTTACTTTATATTTGCATCAGTTCATGAACCTGGTTCTTTATCATAAAAGTCTATCACAAAGGTGTGCTTCAAAAGGGTAGATACAAAAACAAAGGTCCATAAATGTTATTTCAACAATGCAAATTTCAACTCTAATACACATTTACTGTTATTTTGAGATAAGTAGAGTACCAGTCAGATGAAAATGCCATACAATGAATTTTGTGTAGCTATTTATGTGTCTCTTTCAACCATCCAACACTCATTAGCTCCTACTCTTCCCTCTTTCCAAAGACATTTTCAAAGTCCTCTCTTATTCTCTTTTCCATCGATACCCAGGGTGTCTTCACAGTCTCTTGGATCCCTTTCACTTAAAGGCTGTAACGTCACCCTTTGCCTTATTAAATATCCCAATTTTAGAGCAACCTAGAATGTGTAACACAAAGAGTTTTATAGCGCACTGTTATTATTTAAATGTTGTACTTGGGTACTCCAACAAGAGACACCAGACCTTCAAGAATTTCTTCTCTTTGGCTTGTGCTCATGTGGTTACTCTTTCATCGACAGAATTCACCCCCATTTCTGAAGCCACACATCCCCAATAGAGAGGTTGTAGGAAGCCCCACCACAGGCGGATAGACTGTTCTGATGCACGCAACATATGGGAGATAATCTTCCCTTTTTGGAGTGCAGGTGATAAATTGACTCTCGAGGCTGTTCAGCGATATGACTTCAGAACATTCCTACATTAGTGAGCCCGTTCTCGCTTCCTTCCTTTTAAGATTTCTCTACAAAAGATTTTCAGTGTAGGGCATGATCATAGCAGATGTGTGATCATACATTTTAGTGGCTATTGACACGTACATATCCCACTCCTTACTAAAATGTGTTCTCTCTAAAGAGATCTGAGGCTCGCTGCTCAGATGGGTCCCTTTTTTCAGTTAGAGCATATTCAAAGTATCATCTTGGGCCTTTTCAAATCAACCAATAAGACAGGGAGCACCTCAGGCATCCTCTCTCAGGCCCACCCTGTTTGATGTCTAAATAGCTCCACTGGGTCAGTTAGTACAATCATTTGACCTTTCCGTCATATCCTATGCAGATGTTACACAGCTAATTGTATCAATATTGGGGCAAAAGGACCATACTCATGAGCATTTCAAAAGATGCTTACTACCAGTCGCTATTTGGGTGCATGAAAGCTGATTGCAATTAATTTCTGCAGAAATGGAGATAATGGTCATCAGCGGCCCTCAGTCTATCTGGACACAGGTATGGTGGCCTCCAGATCTTGGTCAGTCTCCTATTCCAACCACCAAATCTAGAAATGTAGACATTTTATTAGTCCAATAATTGTCTTTCAATCTGCAGGTCACTGAAGCCTCATATTCCTGTATTGGCTTATTAAAAGCCCTTAAAGGCACTTCCTACATTTAATACACATAGAAAATGTATTGTCCAGGCGGTAATCACTCTGAACCTAGACTATTGTAACGCCATTTATTTAGGTCTTCTCAAAATCATCATTCAATGTTTCAAAACTGTCCAGTTGCTGAGACTTTCTTGCTTTTAAAACGCCTTTGCCAAGGCTCAGTACAAAGTCACTTACGTGACCTGTAGTTACAGTTATCCACCATTTTTCAAACTTTTTTTCACACAAAAGTATTTACCCAAATTGCTTTTCACATAAAACATAAAACATTTTCTAGTTTTTATCAACATTCAGATTTTGGAGAGGGACCAACAAACATAGGGAATATGCTTTGTTTGAATTGATAGGCCAGGGCAAAACTGGCCATCCTGACACTGACATGGTCCTGGTAGGTTACTGTCTGCTGGGCTGCTTTTACAGCAGGATGGGCCATCAAGAGACAAACATGAAAGCGTGTGGGACTGGTTTGAACATTTCTGCAAATGCTGATTTTGGTTTTCTGTCTGGCCCTGTGAAGGACTAGTTTTCTACAGAGAGGCTTTAGAGAGGTGAGAAGCGAAGGAGAGGTAGAATTGCCTGACAATCAGAAAAAAGGTAGGCAACGATAGGGTGAAACTGCTGGACATTAAGATGAGATGAAAGGCCACTGAATGCTGGTACAAAAGCTCTTGCGTTTTCAAACAAATGTTATTGATTTATTATAGCCTGTTGTTTATCTGTGGCCACCCTGAACTTGTAAAGTGCTATGATTCACTAAGAGGCAGAAGCAAACACTATGTAACCAGTCGATGATGAGAGAGGGCCTGATTTAGAGATTGGTAGATAGGTACCCTATCACCAATGTGGCGGATATCCCGTCCGCCGTAGTTACAAGTGCCAAGTATCTGACAATCAGCAAGGTGGGGAGGAGCCGGTCCAGCGGTGCAGAAGGCACCTTATTCCACTTGGTTTGAAGTCGATAAGGATAATACTGCACATGCTGCATCAATGGAACCTGCCGCCTACACTTTAATGCCTATAGGGCCCCCCTCAGATCCCTGGGACCGTTGCCCTTGCACCCACCAACCTGATAACCAGGTCCCTATGATCCGCCGAGGATTTCTTGGCGTATAGTCATAAAAAGTGTTTGTCATTTTCAGACATATTACTGCACATAGAAAATGGCTCAGAAAGCACGTGCAGTGCAAATGTTTAATGTGTGACAGCAAATGAAGTAGGAGTGCAACGCTTGTCTAGTGCACAATTTCAGACCCCTGTGGATCTAGGTGCCCGTGTTAGCTGTATCCGGAATCAGAAAAGGCTTCAGGCGATTAATAACTGATTTACATGGACCTCAAGCCCATGGACGTCATTTAAGGGTCGCCATGGGTCGCAGTTGCGAACCCTGGCTTCCCCTTGTGACCCCTGGCACTGCCTTTGCGACCCCTGGCCTCAGAGGTTGCAAAATTAGTGGCAGGCACACAGTAGCAGCTCGTCGTTATTTGGGGTCCCACTTTCCTTATTTTCTGACTATTGCACTAATGAATACTTTTATATGATTCACTATTAGTGTAATAAAGAATGGAGTACAATTACCTTGAATATCACCCTCCCTGGCAGCTGAGGCAAAAAAAAAATGCTTTTAAATGTATGCTGTGTGCATGCTTGCAGCTGAGAGTGTGTTTTTGTGAGAGACAGTGTTGTATGTGTAAATGTGTGTGAGTGCATGTGTAAGTGTGTGAGTGAAAGTAAAGGTCAAGTCGCTTGTGATGTCACCTCTGCTACCTCAGGCATTTTGGTGAATTGACATCCATGCTCAAGCTGAATGTTGAAATACATTATGCTCCATACTTTTTGGGTTTTGTAACATCAGGTGTGTTCACCTCTGTCAGGGCACTGAAAGGTAAGTGCTGGGGCCCAAACGATTTAATACAAGCTTGATAACGACCCTACCGAATACTGAGCCTACTGAATGCCAAGGCTGCACAGGCCTCATTTCACCTCAACCCGCCTTCCCCACCACCCTACACTTCCTGTCTCTTTATCTCAATCGCACAGTATTTGCTCTCTACTTTCTCCCTTTGTCTCTGTTTTCCTATCTTTCTCCTTTTTCTCCATCCTGCACTGGGTCAAAGTGTGAGGATGAACAGTAAACCCTGTTGAGTGATGGTGCTCCTAGATACAAGAACGGGGGCAGGGGCTTGAGGGACCCCAAGCGGATAGATGTTGAGTCATTCAAGTTGCAGCTGATCAAGACCCCGCCCAACAACCGGCGCGGAACCTTTATCATGGATGGAGGGGAGAATGAGTGTCAGAAGACTGAGAATCAGGGCAGACGTTTCTTACAACATTCACCTGAAACCATCACAAAATGCAATCACATGCTCTTTAGTGTGAGTGGGGGCACAACAATCAGAGCCAGCAGGATGAGATCATTTTGTCCAACTGATGGCCGCGAAATTATCCCAACAACTGGTAGTCATCAGGAGTCCAGATAGATGTGAACCCATGACCTATGGTACACTTCTTTCTTTTCTGGTGATTCATAGCTAAATGTGTCATTGGCTAAAAGTGGCACTTCAGGCCACGTAGAAGGGTTAAGAGTGGCTTGAAACTTATGCTAAAAAGAAATGGTGTATGAAGGGTGTCTTGTGGAATTCACTTAATTGACCTCAGTATAATCATTACTTTCTACTCCTCTATTGGGGCAATGAAATATTTCAACTCCGCCACCTAACAGAACAGAAGTACTGTCCTTCACCACTGGGGCGATGTATATTGATAACTCAAGGTCAGATACCTCAGTGTACAACCGCCCTGATAGCCACTGCTTCCATAAGATGAATATTACACTTACGTTACCACTACTTTAATACCACTACAAAGTCCATAACTTTTTCAATTTCCAAAATTAAATAAAAATAATTTTTAATCCATTTGTATTTTAAGTATGTCATTTAACTAAACTAAATTTAAATGTAATTGTCCATAACCTTCAAAACAAAATACATTTAGGGCACTGATTCCGATCCTGTATTTTTTTTTCCCGTACGACTCGTATCCGTAAATTTTTCCATACAAATCGTACAAGTCCCGTCCGACCCGTGAAGTACGATTCGTATGGGAAAAATACATACGGAATGGCCCGATCCGTACAAATCGGATCGGGAAAAGTTGTACGAGAAGGACCCGGACACTTTTCCGTACAAATCGTAAAAATGCAGTCCGACCGTACTAGTACGTTCCCGGACCAGCTTTCCGATTTACGATTTGTACGTAAAATGTCCCGTACACGGGGAATGCCATTACCCGCTACGAAGCGAACTTTGTACGACTCGTATCCCGGGAAAAGTTGTTCCCGGGGTGCGAGTCGTACAGGGGTACGAGTCGTACAGGCATACACCCCCGTGCGTTGTGTATGTACGGTGCGTACCCCCAGAACGCAAGTACTGTGCGTACCCCCAACATTGCGTACCCCAACATCGCGTATGTACGGTGCGTACCCCCAACATCGCGTACTCCAACGTCGCGTACCCCAACATCGCGTATGTACGGTTGGGGTACGCGATGTTGGGTACACAACGTACATACGCGATGTTGGGGGTACGCGATGTTGGGGGTACGCACAGTACATGTGCACTGGGGGTACGCACCGTACATACGCGATGTTGGGGGTACGCGATGTTGGGGTACGCAATGCTGGGGTACGCGATGTTGTGTGTACGCACAGTACATGCGCACTGGGGTAACGCACCGTACATACACAACGCACGGGGTGTATGCCTGTACGACTCGTACCCCTGGGGACTCTGCTTTTACGGCTTGGTTTGGCTCCCGTAAGAAAAGAGCCGTACTGAGTGCCGTAGGGACGAATCGTACTTGCTGGCCCGGAAACCGCTGCTTAAATATGTACGGACGTCGCGTACAAGCTGTTCCGGATCAGAATCGTTGGTTTATTTTAGCCGTATGGTCTTTTGTACAATTCACACGGAAAAAGGCTTTCTGTACGAATCGTACTTCCTAGGTTGTAAGAAAAGTTTACCGGGTTCGAGTCGTACGGGAAAAACGCTCCGTACAACGATTTGTACAGCCTTTTTCCAGGATTGGAATCGGCCCCTTAATGTAATTATTAGTCAGAACGAAAACTAAATGCCAACCATAACCATTAAATAATTTAAATACACTAATTAACTGAATTAAATAAAACAATAATGTACCCCTAGCTTTTAAACACAATACATTTAATTAAATGTAATTACCAACCTGCACATAACTCACAGGCCAACTGAAACAATTGATTTAAATAAAAAAAATGACTGTAACATAACCCTAATCCGAACCTTAACCTTTAAATAATTTAAATTAATGTATTAATTAAATTGACCCTAATGCTCAATGTAACCGTTATTTAAATTAAAATATAGTAAGTATCCTTACCTTAACACTAATATTAATTATAACCTTTAATTAATCTAAATTAAATTAAATATTTGACCTTAACATCACACTAACACTACAGATATCCCTCACCCTTAATGAATTTAAATGTAATTTAATTAAATTACTATGTTTAACCTAATAAGATTACTAATTTTAACAACAATACTTACAAACTTGAATAAATGTATTTAAATATTTATCATAATTTTAAAACTAATAACAGTCATAATCCTTTCTAGAATGCGTACAGTAACGTAAAATCGATTAATTAACTTACTAATTAATCTTAACCTAACCATCATGCCTATATTAACTGTTAATCATTTTAAATTTAACTAGTTTTTAATTGAAATTAGTTATTTTGACCTTCCCATTCAATAACTGAAATCAAAGGCTGATGAATTAAGTTATAATAAATATTTAACCTCACACCTTTAAAGATGATTTTAAAGTAACCTAACCCGTTAATTATGTTATAGTGAATCTAAATTAAATTTAACACTTTTGTATTTACCTTAAATGATGCAGTGGCCTTCTCTGTTGTGGTAAACTCTACAGTGGACTAATTGATGAAATACCATTAGCTGAGAGGCCCATCGATGTAGGGTCATTGAAGTGGTTGTGATGCACCCTACAGGAGGGTATTTCCAACATATATTTTGCAAGGTCTCCACTTGCCTGTCTGCTTTACTAGTAATTCCACTGCTGTAAGAGGACTTAGATGCAAATTTACAAACATCGTGCCCCGTTTTGTGTTGCAAATGTGATGCAAACCGCCACAAAATGTTTATTTTGAATTTGGTTTCCAGTGAAAAATGTGCTTTTCACTAGAAAGTTGCCTGAAAGTAAGTAAAGAGTCCGCATCAGGGGGCTACTCCATGAGTGGTACATGGGTGTTCCCATGCAAGCACCCATGGTGTTTTACGCAAAGCCCTATCTACTAACAATAGTATACTGGGTTTTGCACCAAAAAATATCGCCTCTTTGGTAGGCGTAAAAAGGAGAAATGCTTATATTTCGCCATACTTTTCCAACTTTGAATGTGTGTTGGGCTTTAAAGAACATATCCAAAGTGGGAAAAGTTTTAAAGTTTGTCTAGGTGTAGAATTCTGTACTGCAAGAGCACCGTTCCTGTACAAAACCTATGCCAGAAATGTTGCAGGCCCCTTTGCACTATGCTGCAAGGGTGTGTGCGTGGCGCTAGGCAGCCTGATTGTGCTCCAGCGCCAGAGAAAGAGCACGACACTGCCACAGCTTAGTAGCTATGGAACTTACTGGTTCTCTACTTCTCATGCAAGGGCAGGCCAGCAAAGTTGGTGTTGCGTTGCATGGCTACTTTGTAAATCTGTGTCTTAGTATGAAAAGTCTGACATACAATGATGAACTCCTGAAATTCTTTTTGTCTCTCCCTTTGATGACAACAATGAACAGTAGAAGAAGAGGCAAAATAAACTGAACAAAGATACACAGCCAACCCAGGAAATAGACACAGAAACAACTCTGGAGTAATCACAGTGAAGAATCCCCAAACACCACAACTGATCAGCAAGTTCAGGGTATGCACAGAGAGGACAGCACAGACAGACATGGAAAGATGAGCAAGATGTGATGCCAATAATATGACCCAGACCTTTTAAAAAAATGATTTATGAGGAATGCGCCTAGACGCCCCTGGGCAATCGTGCGCTATACAAATCCCCAAATCAAATCAAATCAAATGCGGGAGCCTCTAATTCGAGAAATCCACACACAAGATTATTGATTTCAAAATGCCTGGAGATGAGCACAGCTTCCACAATGGCAGATTCTTTCAGAAAAGAACGCAGTCAGTTTTCAACAATAGCAGACACATAAATAACCCATGGAAAACTATTGCAACAAAATCTATACATCTGTCAAGCTTTGGCAACACTTTCAAACTGATAAAAGATGCTTATAAAGCATTCTGTATTATAATGTACTGATCAGTTATTTCCTCATGCACTTTGATCTTGATGAGGTATTCCATCATGCCTTTGATCTATGACCTTGTCGACCCAGTGACCTGGTATGAGAACAGGAGACATCAAAGGAGAAAAGTAGTTTTGTGGGTAAGATTTCAAAAAAGGGAAAATGAGTATCCAACGTTGCGGAAACCTACTTCTTCACGGTACATGAAATAAGGTCTTCTTTTCTTTTTTAGAGGACTCCTCCTCACATACTATCTCGAAGAAGATGGATAAGGTGGTAATGTGAAGTATGCTGCGATGAAATCTGAGGACTGCACAAGGAAGACAAACCTACTTTAGCATGGATTTGACTCACACGTACCTTTGACATCCACCACCTCCTCTTCCAGGCTCTGAAGGAAGACCGGTGACCGCTGTTGGATGAAGTAGAGGAGCTCGATGGCATTGGACATCCAAAACAGGATATGCTGTAGATCTGGGATCAGGTCTGTGATGGTGAAGTGGGACAAGGATGCAGGGTCTTGACTGCCAAGGGGTGAACGAAAGAGGGAGAGAGAAAAGAAACAAAAAGATCAAACAAAGAGCACACCAAAGAGCAGGTATAGATGGCAGGAGTATGCGGTCGTCAGTCAGAGATGTCAGGGGGTAGCAGCTGCTACCTACAGCTTACGTTTGGCATATCAGGAACTACTCTTGCTAGCCCTGCTCTCCAGGCTCATGAAGGCAGCGTCAAATACAGATAGTAAACAGGGCAATAAAAGCTGTATTTACTTTCTGCAATTTCCACTTCTGGCCCTTTTTGTTGTCACTTAGGGCCTAATTAGGAGTCTGGTGGTCCAGTGGTGGCGGTCCAGCCACCGCCGCACCGACAGTCTGATTGCCCTATTACGACTCGGGTGGTCAGACCATAAGTGAACCGGCGGCTCTGCCGGGAACAGCCGTTCCCTGGCGGTGGCACAGCAGTCTGGGGCTATGTAATATGCAGGAGGTGCAGCTGCGGCACCGCCATGCATATTACAAGTTTCAGGACCGCCAGCGGTTTCATAGACGTCTTTATTCCATAAAAAGGCTGACAGTGCGAAAACAAAGGAGGACCCTACAGGGCCCCTTGTGCCCCCTCAGACTTGGGATGCCTCCAGGGGTCACAACATGTGCCCCCTTATGTGCATGCACCCAGGTTCCTGCACGGCATTGACTTTTGAGTCCATGCCGTGCAGGAACCCTGTGTGGCGTTCCCATTGCGGTGCCTCATTCAAAAGCACCACCGCCTTTGAAAGACACACTGCAGCGGGACCGCCACGCCGCCCGCCCACCAGACACAAAATTTGTTGTAATCTGGCAGGCAGCAGTGACCTTCGGCGGAGCAGTGGCGCGGAGGTTGGGACAGATGCGCCATTGCTCCGCCAAAAGTCGTAATTAGTCCCTTAGTGGCAGAGTGGGAAAAAATTTCACCCCTCTGATGACATCATGAAATGTAAAAGGGTGCCTTGATGTCACTTCCGTTTTCCCAGCCGATTAGTGAATGGAGTACCATGGATCGTGAATGATTTCTTTTGAGATATTTCCTTCCAAGGTGGAATAAAGATGCAATCCTCCAAGGAGGGCAGCTCGAACTAGCAGTGACTTGGGTTAGACATTGGCTTCTTTTGCTATGCCCACAGGCCTGAAATTCAAAGACTAATAATTATGAGTGTCGTTGTTAGAACTTCAATTGTGGCTAAAAATGAATAGAAGTTGGTAAATGTGCTAGGCTTGAGTTTCACACAAAACTGGTTCTAGAAATAAAAACTACCAACTATGTGCTTTTTTTTGCACTTCTTGACTCTGCATTTTGCTGCTATGTTTGTGGAACTAATGGGTGGCCACAGGCAGTGGGGTGGAGAGTATTTTAAGGGTGGATGACCGGGTCCGCAAAAATATCCCAACTTTAATAGATATATGAAGACATTTTTATCAATGCAAGAAAGGCAGAGAGGAGGAAGGAAAGACACCGTTTTGGGAGGGGGAGAATACACAAAAAGATATAATGAGGGGGAAGGAAAAGAGGGCAAGGGGACTACGTTGATTATACTATATTAATTGAAGTTTCCAAGTCAAGTTGTAAACATTTACAACTATCCTCATAGGTTGAAATTTTTTTGAGATTCACAAGTTTGCCACAAGCGCTTTTGGAAAATATTTGACAACTTTTATTTACGCTAATGTGAGTTCAATTCTGTATGTGTAATGGCACAAAGTGCATAATTACAGATGCAGAAGAATGTATTTTAGTAACTTTTTTCCCTTTGTTCTTCCACAGGAAAGATATTTTTCCCTTTGGAGAAACCCCTTTCCCAAAATCCCCACCAATTTTAGGTTGTATCTTTCGTTTCCCTACCTTGGAAAGGGAGTGTATTGTGCTCTTGAGAGGAGTAGATCTCCAACTGTTTCTGTTGAAGGAATGGACTGAGAAAAGGTTTGTGAATACCCTGAAAGTTTGGGTATCTGCACACAATTTCGAGGTATCATGGCATGATCCCTGCCCCTGTATGAAGATTTACTCCTTGGTAATATTACACAATGCTGGGGTAAAACTGCATCCGATTTAATATGTTTGTAAATTAATATGTTGTAAACCTAAAACCTGACTTTCCTCTCATAAATTAAGACATCTACTCATATACATCAGACATTTATTTGCAAATGGCTTGGTGAATCGGTCCCTTTAACTTCATTCACTTGTGCCTATTACAACACTAAGGGACTCATTACGATGTCGGGCGGACGTGACACCGTTGCGGTCGGAAACCAGCTGCAGCACAAGCTCCCATAGAGAAATAGGAGCTTTTGTTAATCCCTGCACGGCATGGCAGGCAAGGGATTGACAGGAGTGCACCATATGTGCCCCCCCAGGTCCCCAAACGGAGGCCACTGTTGCAAGGGGGCCTTGCTAGGGTCCCCCAAAATTGCTTTCCGATAGGCTTTTCATGTCGGAAAGCCTGACATGAAAAGCCTGTGGGAAATTGACATCATAATCCCGACGGCGGAATTCTGTCCTTAAGCGATTATGTGCTCGTTCCGACTGGCCGACAGGGATCCCCGTCGGAAGCCAGCCTGAAGGATTGTCCAGTTTCACTATCGACTGCCGTCATTGCAATACAGAGGTCGACAGTGAAACTGAAGATGTCGGTCGGAAAGCCTCCGACCACAGGTCAGAGGCTTTACGCCCGACTTCAAAATGAGGGCCTCAGTGGCGATGGAGGCATAAAGGCATATGGACTTGGGCACACCTGTAACTGCTCTCTTATGAAAAGGAATTTCCTGTTCTTTATACAAAACGTCTTGTTGTTCTAATGTTAATCTTCTAAGGTTCTCATGACAAGCAACCCAGAGTGGTCACACGTTTTGGAAGCGAGTGGGGTTGAGAAGTTTAAAAAGCAGAATTATCATTTTTGCAAACTCCAGACACAATAATTCCTGGTTAGGAGACACTGAGCCCAGCATTCTCAGGGGAGCAGCAGGCAGCTCACTCACCTGCTTACTGCAGCATTGGGGGGGAGGGGCAGAAAACATTTGTCACTGCCCTCCCGCTGCCCAGTTCCTTGCAACACAGGCATAACAAAAATTCCCCACTGATCATTAACATCTGCCCCAACTGACTACTAAAATCATAACCTATGGTAGACCCAATCACAGATCTTCCTGGACTGTTGATAGCAAAAACTTAACATAAAAGCCCCTATGACTACCTATGCATTACAATGTCATAGAATCTATCTTGGTTGCCTCAGCGTAACCTGCTTTGCAAGAAAATTTAAAAAGCTATCTAAGGGGCAAAAGGCTTTTATTCAGAATACAATATTATTTCACACGCAATAGTCTTGGAGATTTTAAATGCTAAGCTTACTACTCTGATCCCTTACTGCTCTTTTGTTTACTCTGACAAAGTAGACCTAAATTAGCACTCCTTCAGCTTAATTACATCAGGAGCATTTTTGAGATAAGGACGTGTACACTGAATGAAATTATTCGTCTTGAGTTTGGCCTTGCCACCATGAACAAAGTATGTGATTTGACAGCTCTAATATATATTTTTTTAACCTAAGATCAGTTCTCAGTTGCTCTTTATTTGTCTGTTCACTTGATTGGTAGGAACTCATAAGAAACCAAAGATTAAACCTTTCATTATATCTCAATATTTTGATTCACGGTTATGAACGAAATCATATTTGGTCTAAAAAATTGCTGTTTCCTAAGGGATAGCAAAACAAAGCTAAATCAGGACATCACAGCCCATAGCTTCAATCGAGACCGGAGTTTTTCTCTCAAATCTAAAATAGGGAATATTCTTGATCCCCGGAATGCGACCTTGACTCCCCAGAGGTATCCTTCTGGTCTATTTTCACTACTCCGAACCTAGAGCTACAGGCTCTTGGAGTCTCGTTTCATATAATGACGAGGGCATTTTCTGTAGGCTAGGACCTGATGTTTTACCTCATTTTTTGTACATTTGTCCCAAGATGACCATAATCGGTAAATATTATTTAGAAGCAATGTTAAATTCGATACGGACCATGGAGATTGCATATCATTTAAGCCAAAACTAATCAGGAATGTGCCTGTGTTGTGTCTTTTAACCAGATGTTTATCATTTTAAAATTATGCATCAATAGTTAATCCTGTGTGATTTGCACAAATCAGCAATATGTTTTTTATATCCAGATGTTCTCTCTTAACAGCATACTGTAAAGGAAACATGTTGTGAATTATACTTAGTAGATTATTTGTAAATGTTGTATTGATTTTCCTTATTATTGGTTTTTAGGCATTACAATCACTAATATATCAAATATGCAATAATCCTCAACTTGAACTTGTACTTAGGTTTGTTATTTCCTCCACAAGGGAGAAAAAAGCTGTAGATTGGACCAGGTATTCCCGAATCCATATGTTATAACCTTGTAATCACCAGATTTCGGTGCAAGGACAATTCTAGGGAACCCGTAATGAGGGCCCCATGTGTCCCACATGTCTGATCCCATTTTTTCTGCCACCACCATCACTCTTTCATTATCACCCTTCTACCGTAAGGCACCTTCTCAGGCCTCGGAAAATCTACTCGCCCACTGACTATGGCGAGTCAGATTTTATCAGGGTGGGCTATTTTTAGGACCTACTGGTCTGTTCTGGCAAGAGAGCTCGAGCTGGAAAAGAGCAAGTGGTCAGTTCATTCAGAAAGTGAATGAGCAATAAAGATGCCTTTAAATCTTGTCTTTATCTTGGCAAATTTGTTGTGTGTTCAAAGACAGAGGCCAAGTGTCAGCTTATGTTTTCTTTTAAATTGCTGTTGATTTTATCCTGGAGCCTGTGTTTACTTTTCTTCTCTGATTGCAAGGTTAGAAGATTTTGTGAAGTGAAATGTCAGAAGATCCTGCTGGGGTGCAGGGTGTGTGACATGAAAGGCTGTAGGATATCTGTTTTTACATAACATTTAAATCCCTAAATGTACAAATATTTGAAAAAATATCAGCAGATAGGAAAGCACATTTCTTTGTAATTCTTACGTGTGATGGAATTAGAGATTGTAATAGGAATAGCCTCCAAATATCTGTTATGAGATGCATAACCCTAGCAAAAATGGTCCTACTGCTGCGACGCCTATATGTGTTGCAAAACTCCTTCTGTTGAATCCCCAGTGTTACATTCACTACCCTGAACAGCCCTTTGGTCTGTCTGGTGCGGGACGGAATACACAGTAGAGTGAAGCTGGAGCTGTTAAAGCTGGATATTGAACAGGGAGGACTTGGCCTTCCAGGACTACGTCTTCACTATCTCGCCGGTCTCCTCCAGTACGCGGCACAATGGTGTACTGAGGGGCCAAACACGGAGAAGAAATTACTGGCGGACTGGAGCGCGGAGGCTGACCTTATGATGGGCTCAAGGACTGTCCATTTGTGGTTAGCCAGGTTGCCTGGGCTTGGGAGCGCGTGGTCACCCTTGTATTAAAGAGGGCCCCATATGCCCGGTCACTACCCGTAACATGGCTTCATAGCTTCCATCATATACAGACGGTGATGGATATGTCCGGATGGTTTGATGGTGATTGTGTAATAGCAGGAAACATATACTTAAATAGAACCTTTCTCTCTTCTGCCGATGCGAGATTGAGTTACCAAGACCTAGAGGATCACTTCCTGCATATACGCTAAATGTACGTGCACTACACGTGAAATATGTACCACATTTCCTGAGGAGCCGGAGAAGTCCCACACCCTGATGACAATCTTGGACCCAGGCTCCTTTACAGGATTGATTTCTCTATTGTATGAAGCCTTGAAGGCAGACCGAAGAATAGATGTATATAGGGTCCAGAATAGGTGGTTGGACGACCTGCCGACACCTTTAACAGAGGGTGAGAAGAAGAGAGCGTTCGCGCAGGTACAGGAAGTTGCCAACAACGGCAATTTAATCTCACCCAATGTTATTATCTGCACCGCACTTACCTGATCCCCCTCCAATATCACAATTTGACCTGGTGCATGCCTCGACATGCCCTTCATGTGGAGCTGGACCAGCTCATTTTGTATTGTATTGTATACCAAATTTGTAAAGTGCAACTTTCACCCACGGCACATATGATTCCCAGTCGAGATGTCGATTAAACAGTGCCTTTAGGTGTATTACCGTCCCCCAAACCAAAGACCCGTATGCAGTACAGATTTACCTCTCTGGAGTTGGTGTTGGCAAGGCGTCTAATTGCTATATATTGGACGCAGTCTGTGACCCCTCGTACAACTAAATGAAAGGCAAATATGTGTGAAGGGGGGGTTGCAGAGGACCTCCACCTGCGCATTGTTCGCACTGATGAAAATGCCGAACGATACTTGGCAACGTGGGGTATTATACTAGAGAGACTGCTAGCGACTGATCAACCAAGTGGGGATACAGCTGAATCCCCTCACAGTGGATGCGACTGTCAGAAACTCCCCCGCTGTCTGATAATGACCATGGTTAATAGACGAGTAGATTGAGTGGAGTGGCAAGGGGGGGGACCTGGGGAGCAGAACTCTATACCCCGGTCGAATCTCCCTTATGTGGGCCCACGGGCGGGGCGCAACTGAGAGAGCCTCTATATCCCATTCTATTCACATTAGCTAGGTTGACTCCTTGTTGCATTGTACTGGAAAACTTAATAGAGATCCTCGCAGCCTCGTCCCCCACCTGCCCCGAATCAACGCGATCAAACCTGAGGAGTGAGCCAGGGGTGGGACAGCTGCTGAAATATATACAGGCCAGTCTGAATGTTAAAAAATAAAGAAAACACTATTGTGATTTACCTCATTCCACAAATAACTGCTGAAAGCTTTGTATTACACTGTTTGCGTTGAAAATAGATAAAGAACCATGAGACAACGCAAATACGACTGAAATATAGGATTATTACCCTGGATGGTACATATGGACTAAAGCTTGGTGGCTCACGGGCATGAATATTTATATTATACTGATTAAACAGATGTAATGTGTACTATACTTGACATATTTCCCTGACGTGTTATACATGTAACAACCATGTACAATCCGTGGGGAGAGACGATATGTACCGCACTGTTATTACTAGCCACAAGCATGGGCCCAAGTTATATGTTGTATATGTATGAGCGTAAATGCTCTGTATATCAAATGCTAATAAAAAATGGTTAATAAATAAATAAAACAAAATGATTTTAATAGGATTTTTTAGAAAACAGAACACTTTACTTAGTGATGTGCAAATGATATTTCCTGATACCAGTTTTGTACACGTGATCGTTTGTACATGATATACTTTATCATTAAAATGCATGTCTGTGGGAACGTTGTGGCTATTGCAATGGAAAATGTGCTGCCTGTAAATAACAGTACACTACCACATCATGCTTTAGCCATATATTTATTAAACGTGAGAGTTTTTAAACATGAACTGAGGAACATACATGCCCCACCCTGATATCAATGATATTTGTGAACTGAGCGGCAAGTCGGGATTCATGTGTACCCTATATGTGGGCTAGATTCCGATTATACATGATGCAAACGTTTAGCCTATTATATCCAACAAAAGAGTTTTTTGTACAGCAGACATGCTGAACCCACATATTTCAAGCTGCTCTCAGTTGATAATGGAAAAAAAGCAGACTGAGAAATAAAAACATTTGCCTAGGACCACGCTATTCAAGACTAGTTTATGGGTCAAATGCATTATATTTAGGTCGAGTAGATTACTAAAGTCACCAGACCTCAGGTTTGTTATTGGTTATATGATTTTTCAAGGCCTGCTTCTTTCCACTCACGTATGCTCCTTCCTACCTCCTTTTGTTGCTCCTTCATCCACGTATGCGGCTTTAAGACAATCAAGATAAGTTATCATTTCATTGCCATATTTCTACTTCCCCCCTCCAAAAGCTATACCATCTTTAATGCAGTCTGGCTCCCAACTCTTATCTTATACCCTTGCTCTCCCTTAACGTTTTGTTGGCCCTTAGTTCTTTGAGGCAGCCTGAGGGCTGCAGAGGAGCTACACGGGTAGTCAATATAACATTTGTATCTCTTCTTCACTCTTACTTCTGCCCTATATCCTCTTTTCATGTGTTCTGTATGTCTCTCCCACTTACTTCTTCTGTTCCCCTTGTGTAACTTAAAGGGTACTTACACACTACAAACTCTACAAAACCAACAAGGATGACATAACATCAAGTTGCCGCCCACCCTCTTCCCTCTGTCTTACTTTCCTGTGCCAAGTCCTGTCCTTTTCTTGTCACTCCCATTTCTTCTCATTTTGCCCTTCACTGCTTTTGAAGCTGCCTTGCTACAGCACAAACAGTGCATAGGCCACCAACAATTACAGCATCATGTTGCCTTTTTCTGCCCCCTACACAACCTTCCATCGTTCTTGTCCCCCGCCATCTTGCTTCTTCTGCAGAACAAGTGCAACACATGCAGCCAGCATGATGTAGAAAGGCCTGGTTGGAAACTGCATGGGATCTTGTGTTTCTAACATAGGATGCCAAAGAGATAAACTTACTGCTGCGATTGTTTATCCGCCAACTCTTTCGTCTTTTCCTAGGGACAAAATAACAGAATGAATGTAAGCAAGAGAAGTATGCATGAGTAAATCCGTAAAAACACAGAGACAGCAACAGTCCTGGAGGAACATAGAAAGTAAGAAAAGGGAAGAGAGTGAGGGGAGAAGAGGGAAGGGCTGAAAATGTAATATATGGAAATAAAAAAGAAGGGCACAGGCAAAGACTAATAGTGAGAAAACAATAGGTTTCAGCATTCGTATTGAAGAAATGATTTCACAAGCTTCACTAACATACTGAGCAGGGAGAAGCGAAAGCTTCTCATTATGTAGAAAAGGATAGAACAGCAGCTGCAGAACAAGTGTCTCTTTCACACACATAAAAGAAACAGTACTAAATGCTTGCAGCACATAAGTATAGGTTACCAGGCACATGTGCACAACTGATAGGCACTCGCCTGCAGGCCATGTTCTTTAAAAAAAAGTGTTAGATCTGATCTTACTGCAATGGGGGCGGGGACAGTGAGCGTGGGTGCAGGGTCAAAGGTGTGGTTAAAAAAGAACAAAATATTCTGTAACTAGTTGTTGGTCTATAACTTTCAGATAACCATGGAAAATAACGCACACACCTGAAATTCAAAATAAATGCAAGCTAAACTAATCAGTGGCAAATGCACTATTTTATGTTATGAAACCTCTGTTGGTTAATGGATCCTGGTTGGAGCCGTAGGGCAATAGTGGCCTGTATATTTTAGTGCTATGAGGTCCCAGAAAGTGTCAGAAAGCACTGTGATATGTATAACAATATTGTAAACTTACATTGAACACAGTATAAGATAAGCTGCTGCAAAAGATTCTCATTGAAGATAAAAAGTGCTTTCAAAATGTACATATTAGTAATATGCAATCAGACTGAACCAAGTGCATAAGTGTCCATTGAAAGCACACACTCCAGACCTCAGCTAACACCCTTACAATACCTCTGAAAAAGAATGCATCTTTGTCGTACGAACCTGCAAATGACTGTCAATTAAAGCCGATATTGGCTTCCAAGCAGCTTTTACATTTGCAGATTAACCAATTGCAAACATTTACATTTCTTTCAGGGAGAAGGCACCACAGTAAGAAAGTTTGTTTCTTGTTTAGCTCTGGTCTCTAAGGACTCACAGCACCAGAGATTACCTCCCTCCCGTTTGAGCCAAGGCCTCTCAGTTGTCGGAATCAACCGTCTGGAGACGGATGTGTGCTCAACGTTCCCGCCCACTTCACGCAGAGAAGGTGCACGCCACGGTCCGTGCAGTGAACCAGAAATCGGCCACAACGCAGACCACAGCAACAACACACGCTTACCTCACATATTTAACAAGCTGTAGTGCGAGATCTTCTCATACACACAATGGGTAGTGTACTGAGCTCCACCTACACCCCGGACACAGAGCAGATACAGCACAGAGCCACCCTCCGTCGAGGACACAATGGGCATGAAGATGTGTCAGCATTACACACACTCCTCGTACACAGAGCAAGGACTGCAGTGGTACACACCTCCAAACACAAGCAGGACATGTACACTACAAGCAGCAGAGACAATGCAAGGTTCCTTTACACACATACCAGGCACACATAAGGCATAAATCTTCTATTTCCACATTGATGAGGCGGATTAAACAGACGATCCTTCTGGCGTATGAGTCTCAGGGGCCAGTGGCATCAGCCGGGATTTAGGGGAGGTCTACCCGTACTATTTCGGTCTCCTGGGCTTCTTTCAAGGCAGTATCGGTAGAAGACATTTGTAGGGGTGCTACATCGGCCTCTCCTCACATGTTCATGGACCACTATCGGGTGATGTTGGGATGTTCTGCTGCTGGGGATTTTACTGCGGCTGTTCTGACGGCTGCCACTGACGCAGATTGACTTTTGCCATCATGTTGTGCTGTTGCCTTTTCCTCTGTTTGTTGTGTGGTTTGAACCATATTTGTGCCTCACATTTTGCGTTTCTGGTGTTTTTGTCTGGCAGTATTTGCTTTGGTATATATTCACTACCTCAGTAATGTGGCGAGGAAAACGTAAGAGCAGGTAAAGCCAGGTTACTTACCGATAATCTTCATTACTTCAAGTGAAATCTTCCTCACCACACGATTTCCCATCCCTCCCTTCCCTGTTTGGTTATTGGCTTCATGTTTTTTTGTACTGAGGCTTGGTAGTTGAACAGGAAGTAGGGTGGGTCGTGCCTCTTATAGTAGGCCAGAGGTGAAGACGGTCGGCCATGTTATGGAGGGATGGGAAGGCTAGAGCGCTAATTTGCTTGGAGGGTTCTGTGGGGAAGCTGAAGCTCAATACGTCAGTAATGTGGCAAGGAAGATTACGCTCGGAGTAATGAAGATTACCAGTAAGTAACCGGGGCATGATACAGAATAAAGAAAACAGTGTAAGGTTCCTAAACTACACCTGACAGTTAAAACACAGGGCGGAATGTAAACTATCATCATACACAGTGAACAGGTGCAGCACTCCAAGCGGCGTGTAACTGCCTCTTGTGCAGCAGCAGGGCAAGCGTCACCCTGTCTCAGTCTTTCTCACAAACACACAACCATGAGCAACACATGGAGACAGCCAAATGACATTCACCATGCCTGCACGCAAGCAGGCTCATCATCCAGACCGCCACTCCACCTCCCCACACACACCAGGTACAGGATGGATTCAGCACTCAAAGATTTCCTCTCACACTGACTGGATGCAGAAGAGCAATTAGCACTACAAATCTCCCTCACACAGAACAAGTATAGTACGGCTGACAATTGTAACTACACACATGCACCATTTACATGCAGCAAGGGCATCGGCACTGCACACTTCCCTCATACACAGAACAGATACAGCAAGAGCAGCAAAGTCTGGCGCTTCCTTACGGACCTGTTGCATAGGAGGCGGTAGAAATGCAAGCTGCATACAAACACACAGAGTATGACAGCAGCGCAGCAAACTTCCCTTGCACCAAGAACAGGTATAACACAGGTCGATTCTTTCACATACAATAGGTTAAGAATGGGCAGCATTAGTGAAGACAGGGCACTGTCAGCAGCAGTGCGTATGTACCACTCAGTTTGAAAACATAAAGCATAGGTAGGTGTACCTAGCTACAACACTCACACGCACACACACTCAAACACATTTGCACATGCACACAAAAACACACGCACATACTAAAAGCACACGCACACACACACACACTGTCCTATGAAATGTTTGTGATGTTAACAGAATGTGTTGTAAGGAAAAGGTATCTTATGTTTCACATATTTACAGTAATCCATATTGACTTGGCAATTGTGAACATTTTCAAAGGGTAAGTATGGCTGAGAAAGAAAGCGAGAGTGTGACTCTGAGAGGTAGAAACTGTATGACAGATGGAGTGCAAGCGACAAAAAAGGAGAGGGTGGGTGAGAGAATAAGAGATAAGCAGGAGAGAGGTGCCTCTGAGGGGCACAAAAAAGTGGTACGCCTGAGAGGGTAAGACAGACAGAAAAGAGAGAGAGACTGGAATAGAAGAAGAGAGGCAAGGAGAAAGGATGTGTGTATGTGTGGAATGATAGTCCATAGCTCCTACATCAGTCTGGTACTTTTGGACTTTTTTCAACTTATTCATCTGGTTCTATTGTTTTTTATGGTCTGGCTTGACAGACAATTATGTGAGCAACACTAGAGAGAGGCTTTGGCTCCACCCACATGTTGGAGCCAGGAGTACATGTTCTGATTGGACAGAAGTTGTGTGCTGCCATGAAAAAGGGCTTACTGTCTACTGTCATTTTGCTTATTTATCCAACTGCCTGAGCCTGAACTTTCAGGGGCACACACATGACATGAGAATGCCATTAAAGTTTCTTAGATAATTAGATACTTTGTGTTATTTTTCGCTGGCAGCAGCACCAATGGGAGGGGGACAGTCATTAAAAACATGGATTGTTAGGTCTGGCTTGGCAGTGCAACTGTCACCTGACCTTTTAACCTACACCAACACTGCTCTACAGTTCTTGGCTTCCACACAAATACATACCCATGCGATTTACTTGTACTGCATCATATTGCCATACAACTTTCCTTTAACCCCTTGAGTGCCCATGACGAGATGGTCTCGTCATGGGCCGCGGTTGCGCTGTGCCCATGACGAGACTATCTTGTCATGAGCCCCGCCCGCTAATGAAACGCCCGGCACAGGGCGTGGAAAGGGCGGGGCGCTCAAGGGGTTAAAGCCAGACCTATTGGCATTGCTAATGCTTGTTTATCTAGAGGCTTATGACCCTTAGATCACATGGTGTCAAAGGCAAGGTGCTACCATGCAGTTCATATCTGTTCCGGGCCCCAAAGTGCTCCTTTGTTGAACATCAGGCAGTAAATCTCTAGCAAATGATGAGACACCTTCCAGTTGGTTGCAGTACTGTCTGGGATATGTGGATACAGACAGTGGGAACGAAAGGCATCTCATGGCAATGACAATCGAACCAGTCTGACCCACTGAATCCATTCCTGGATTGCACTGGAGATTTTCCATGAGTTTCAAGACATCCACCTGGATGCTTTGCTACTCGAGGGAAGTGAATCCAATGTGTAACCCCCACTGTTTGTCGATGGTGGCAACTGCAGACCAGGCTAACGGATGACTGACATTTGCTGGCAGCTGATTCAAGTACAGGTTCACAAGTCTTTACACGTACTATATGAATCCATGCATATCCACATAATTGGGTCCCTACTTTGTATGCTGTGTGTAGAATTATACACACATGCAAGAGGGAGACCGCAGCAGAATACATGGAGTTCTCCAGAGGACACAATGAGAGCAGTTGCCTTTTAGGTTGTCTTCATGCATCTTACAGATGCAGCAATGCACATGCTGCTGTTCCCCCATACTCCGCATAGATCTCTGTGAGCTGGGGAATACACAATCAGCCAGCCAAAATAGCCAAAATACCTGCCTGCAGCAATCTCATACCCTCTGTGCTATGCTGAGTGTCACCTAGCATCCAGAACACCTTTGCTCACAGAGTCTCATTTTGGTGAGTCCAGTGTACATGATCTGTCCAGATGATATCCGCCTCTCTGCTGTCTATTTAAACAGTCTAGGAATAAAGTCAGAAAGGCATACTTTCTATGGATCAGAAAAGTCTAAATTAAAAAAAAATCTGCCATCTCCCATGCCCCAAAGCATTATAAATATCAGCCCATCTAACCAGTCTTTTTACTTTGTGTGGTTTAAAAGAAGACTCTGCTGCACCACACCAAGAAGCACTGGCAAGAAACAGGACTTTGTATGTCACAGTTCTTCTTCAAGGCTAGGCACAAGTCTAGCATTTTTATAGAATGCACTCATCTGTGACCTAGAAAAAAGAGAAGAAACTGCACTATCTGGGGTGTAAATGGCCAGGTCCCTCACTAAGAAGATCCAGAAGTAAGGTCTCAACAAGTGAAGGCTCCACCTCGAGGAGGTAAGTTGCCAAAAACAATGAAGACTCATGCCTAGCTGGCCAGAGCCGGTGCTTAGGTTCCTGGCTATCCAGATTCAGCAGACACTGGTATCATGTTTATAGACTTTACAACTCCAGAAATATATGTGGCTTAAAGTTACGATTGGACCTTGAACCTACACCCTAGTCTTCCATTATTAAATGGTTATTTAGTGGGTCCAGTCTATTGGCTGACCTGTTTCCATGTGCGGTAACTAAGTGAAAATCATTAGCATGACAGTCAAGGGTACAGAAACGGAAGTGCTGCAGTTATAGTGCTAAGTCTAACTTCACAATTGGTAGTTCCTATTGGGTGAACACCAGCTGTGAGATAAGATGAGATAGAAAATGGTCTCACCTCTGAACCCTGCCAGTGCCCATTGATCAAGACTAATGGATATCTAGTATCGGTGTTAATGGGACACTAAGCTGCACTGTCTACGGGTTAAAAGTACTTGAGACTCTAAAGTCACCACTGTGTACTTGGAAATTAACTACTAGAGTCATCACTTTACTTTTTGTGATTTTTTTTAAAGATTCTCAGCACCCTGGTCACAAACTGTTTTCACTAACAAAAACGAGTGTCTGCTTACCAATCATGAATTCACACAAGTATTGTAATAATAATAATGGTTGCAGTCCTGTATAATCGACACAACAATATCAACATACAATGAAACTGAAACGTAAATATGATGACCCTATACTTTTAATTAAAATAACATAAACAAATATCAAAAGTAAAAGAAATCTACAACCAAAATATAGAGTACACTAATGTTTAAAAATACCAAAAAAATCCATAAGACTATTGAAAACCCCAAATAGTGTACCTTAAGATTGCTATTTAGAAAAAAATGTTTACCTAAAAGTAATTTGAATTTTAAATAAATTGTAAATTAAAAAACATATGTTCACACTTTTAAATAAAAATATAACTGATATAATAGAAAACCTTTAATATTATACCTGATATGTCTGTGGTGTAATATCTTTATGAAGATAACATTTCAATTAAAATTGTATGTATAACAGATATCTTTGCACAGCTTTTTTTATATTTAAATCATAACAAACATGTAATTTAAGGTATTATGGATGATATTATCAAAATGTCTTTTAATTTATTTGAAATATTTTTTGCTTGTATTTTTATTTTATTAAACTGCATTGTTATTATGGTCCAATGCTTTTTTAATGCCATTATATAGTTCATTATGGCATATCTTACAGTGCGTAAAATAAGAATGAGTAAGATGCGAATGAGTGGGTAAGTAACACATGAGTAAGACACGCTATGTTAGTTATTCCTGAGTGCATGTGCTACACCAAAAACTTAATTGACAACTTTAGGTTGTTGAAAATTGAGGCATAACAAGGGTTATCTAATGTAAACACCCAATAGTCATGGGTAATACTGGGCGGGATAATAAAAATAATAAGAGTGTGCATATTTTCTGTTGTCATATTTTTAGGTAACATCTCAAATCTCTTAAAGCTATAAAAACTCACAAGAATTCTCAAGTGCATTCCTTCTTTTTAAATCAGCTGCAAAATTGTGGAAAATCGCCCCAAATTTCTCAAACATAACAAAATCTAAATAATTATTGTAAACATTTACATATCTAAAAATAAAATATAAACATCTTCATAGATACATTTAAGTTTTATTTTTTAATATAAATCCGTTTTAGAAATCTACAAAATTAGAATTTTTTTTTTTAAATAAATCTATTTTTTTTAAGAAGCTAACTTTCTGTAAAAACATACTCTAAACTAACTAAAACAATTAGTTAATAAATTACAACTATATTGAATCCATAACTACAAATATATTTTCCAATAAATACTGAGGTATTGCCGTAAAAGATTGGGTGAGTCCATATGATTGGGGGAGGAGGGTACATTTACTATTCTAACTCCCTTCCATCAAGCACTGCAGTAAGAACACATAACCCAGTGGGCATATCCACTATTCTAACTGCACCTCTAAAAAACTTGAGGTTGGTGGATAAAACTGAGGGGGGCATATTTACTATTCTAACTCCAATCCAAACACACACCGAGGTAATGGCACGTGAGTGAAGGTGGGCATGTTTACTAACATTGTGGTGAGTGCATTTAACTGGGGGTGAGGCATATTTATCATTATAACTTAATTCTCATAAACATTAGTGTAAGTATATATAATTGGGATGAGCATATTTATTATCCTACAACCAAACCTACAAACCTTGGAGTATACAATTGAGGGGAACGTAAATAAAATTCTAACGCCAGTCCTATAAACATTTAGGTAAGTGCATGTAATGGGTGGAGGGGCGAGAAGGCACAAATACTATTTTAACTCCATTCCAACAAATTTTGGGATAAGTGCATATAGTTTGTGGAAGGGAATGCTACTATTGTAACCCCAGTTCTACACATATTTGGTTAAGTTCACATGAGTGATTGAGGCACATTACTATTGTAACTGTGGCCCAACGAAAATTGGGGTAAGTGTGAATATTTGTGGAAATCATTATTAATTCTATAACTAGTATGGCTAAATCATAATTTTTAGACAAAATATCTTTACATCTTTCATATATAAATTTCAAATCCAATCCTATACACTTTTAAAAATGCAAAATAAGAAAATATAACCCACACATATGAAATTGTAATTATTGTTAATAATATTATAAAATACATTTTATTTATACAATTAAACATCAGATTATATTAAGGTATAAATACAAAATAGCTAGAATCTTTTAAAATTATGTATTACTTATGTTTTAATTTAACTTTTTATTTCTTTATTATTTCACAAAATTATCAAAAATTATTTTAACGAAAAATATTTATATGAACAAAAACGTTATTGTTCCTTAACATTTTTTATCTTACAGCTCTATCCACCCTCTTCCTCAATAAAACCCACAATCTGTTAAACAATCCAAAAATAAGAAATTAATAAGGCATTTAATAATATTAATGCATATAAATTAAATTAGAACATTGGAAGGTTGGGAGCTCCATTGTAGACAATGGAGTGCTCCATGCTTCTACGGGGCGGTAAAGGCCCGCAGAGCAACATTCCAATGTTTTACAATAGCTTCTCGAAGCTCAAGGGGATTTAAATCCCCTCGAGCTTCGAGAAGCCTTTGTTTAATTTGTTAGAACATTCTGCCCTCTAGTGGCAGAATGTTCTGATAGCCTTATAGCCCTCCGTAGCAGGGCTATACCGCTATTAAAGTCCCGCTGCTTTTGTTAAAGTCCCTCGCCTTCGGCTCGGGCCTTTAACGCCGCAGCGGGCCTTTAATAGCCGGTATAGCCCGCTACGGTGGGCTATAAGGCTAAAGTAATAAAACATCAAAAATAAATAATGAATTTTATAAAACATTACCCACCCAATAACCCGAAAAAATGCCCACTAACCTAAAAAATAAACATTTAAAAGGTATATTTTGTGTAATAAATTTTGCATTATTACAAACAATATAACTTAAAAAATAAAACAAAATACCATATAAAAAGGATATTAAATAACATGATAGTTAAACAATATTTTAATCTTCAATATTAATATAGGAACTAAACAATATAATTTCACTTGATATTCCCAATCCCATCCTCAATATTTTTGTACTCATTATATTTTTACCTCGATATTTAGCACCGTTGAAATTTTGGAGTTGATACTCTGTTATAGGAAAGGTCCTATTTTGACCTGTCGTATTTAGAGATTCGTGTCTGGCTGGCGGGGATATCTGTGCAGTGATAGAAGCTGCCACCACAAAGGCTCCCTTGAGAGCACTGAAGGTTTCTTTAGCAGGGGCCATGTTTAAATTGCTCCTTCTGCAACTTATTGTTCAGAGAAAACTAGCTAGAGTGTTTTCTCTGATCAAAAAGCAAATGGCCCCAAAAGCAAGAAGATTTATTTTTAGTACATGGGGGCCATTTAGACATTTTCCATTTCCTTTCTGTGACAAGCTTTTTTCCAGTCCTCCAGGACCATCCATAATGATAAGGAAATGTATATGGTGTTTGTCAGCACAGGGGCTCATCAAATATAATTTGAATTTAAATTTGAATTTAAAATTATTTATAAAGCGCACGTTCACCAGCGGTTTCATGGCGCTGCAACTAACAGATATCTGGGCGAGGGAAGCCGAAGCTGAGTTAAAAGGAAACAGAAACTGCTAATGAACTAGTTAAAAAATTTAGTAAACAAATGAGCTTTGAGCTGTTTCCGGAATTGCGGATAAAGAGTTAAGGCTCTAAGCTCAAGAGGCAGGGAGTTCCAGAAGAGTGGAGCAAGGGTCGCAAATTTCGATCCTCCCCATTTCTTCCTCCGGAACCGCGGGACTGTGAGAAGGGATTGAGTGGATGAACGCAGTTCCCTGGAGGGAACATAGGGAATTATGTCAGATGAGATAAAAGCCGGGGCCGTGCCCAGTCGTGCTTGGAAGGTGATGGAAGCAAGCTTAAACTGGACACGCGCGCGGACAGGGAGCCAATGTAGGGACTTGAGGAGGGGAGTGACATGGTGAGACTTTGGTAGTTTAAACACCAGGCGCGCCGCCTGGTTTTGGATCTGCTGCAGACGCCTTAAGCTATATGCAGGTATACTTGCATATAAGGCGTTGCCGTAATCCAGGCGGGAGATGACCATTGCCAAGGTGATCAGTTTCAAAGCGTCAAAAGAAAAAAAACGGGACACCTTGCGTATAGTGCGCAGTGAAAGAAAAGAAGAAGAAACCACAGAACTAACCTGGGAGTGAAGGGTGAGTTGAGAATTGAGATTAATGCCTAATGTTTTTACTGAGGTAGAGGGGACAGGTGGAGAGCCTAGGGAAGGGGGCCAAAACAAGGAAGACCAGGGGCTGGATGAACCACCCGTCAACACCAGCTCAGTCTTGTCTGGGTTGAGTTTCAGATGGTTGTGGTTCACCCAGTCCCGGATATGAATCATGATAGATTGGAAGTTAAGAACAGAGGCAGGGGAAGAAGACAGATTAAAGACAAGTTGGAGGTCATCCGCATAATTAAATATGGTGACCTCCATTTGCTGCAGTGAGAAAATAAGAGGGGCGATGTAAAGATTAAACAAAAGAGGTGAAAGGGAGGAGCCTTGGGGGACCCCGCACTGAACTTTCCGAAAGTCCGCAGAAAAATCACCCAGGCGAACTGCCTGGGTGCGGTCCCTCAGGAAGGAGGATAACCATACCAGCGCGGTGCCCCCGATCCCCGCCGCCCTGACACGGGAAAGCAAGATGGTATGATCAACCGTGTCAAAAGCGGCTGAGAGATCGAGGAGAACCAAGGCCTGGGTCTGGTTAGTGCCCATTCCCTCCCTGAGGTTGTCGAGGACCGAGAGGACTACGGACTCCGTAGAGTGTGCGGGGCGGAATCCGGCCTGGCAGGGGGCAAGAACCCCGTACTTCTCCACAAAAGAGCTCAGAGCGCAGGTGACATGGCGCTCGAGCACCTTCGTCAAGAAAGGCAGGAGAGAGATGGGGCGTAAATTGGCAGGGACTGAGGGGTCTGCACCCGGCTTCTTCAGGATGGGAACAATGACTGCTGTTTTGAGTGAATTGGGTACCACGCCCTGGGAGAGAGAACTATTGAGGAGGTGAAGGGGGGGGTCTGGACAAGTAGTAAAGATGTGACGGAGGATGTGGGCAGGGCAGGGATCTAACGGAGAGCCGGATTTGACAAGGGGAATTATGGAGGTCAGGGATTCCTTGGTCAAGGAAGGGAAAGTAGTGAGTTGTCCCTTGGGGGGAGGACACTGGGGATCCACAAAGGTAGGAGAGGGGAGAGGGATATTGGCTTTAATAGTGGCTATTTTCTGAATGAAGAAATTGTTTAGGGAGTGACAGAGTTCCTGGGAAGGGGTGGGCTTCAGAGTGGTTCTGTCGGAGAATGCCAGGTTGTGCACAATCGAGAAGATTTCCCTCGATTGGTTCTTAACTGCGAGGATTTTTGAAGAAAAATAGGTTGTTTTGGCCGCCAAGATAGCCTTTTTATATTGAGTCAGGATGTTAATGAACTCCAATCGCAGTGAGGGGCAGTAGTTTCTCCTCCAGGCCCGCTCCGCTCGACGTACCGCTAGTTTGATGGCCTTAAGATCTTCATTAAACCACAGGTTGGCATCCTTCTCCCGCTTTGAGGTGACCCGTTTCAAAGGGGCAATAGAGTCGCAGCCTGAGGAGAGCCACTGTTCAATGGCCGTGAACTGGGAAAGGGTGGATAGACATTGTAGGGAGGGGTAGGAGGTGGTGAGTAGGGTGGATAAATTTTCAGGGTCTACTCGCCCCCAAGCGCGGACCCAGATGTTCTTAGGAAGTGGGGGCTTGGCAGGGGGATGTGTGGGAAGGGCAAATGAGATTGAGATCAAATGATGGTCTGACCACGTACAAGGTGAGATGGATAGGGACTCTACGGGACAGTTCAAGGACCAAATCTGGTCTAGGATGTGACCCTTGACATGGGTAGGAGAGTGAATATGAGATGTGAAGTTAAGAGATTGAAGGGTGTCTGAAAATTCTTTTGAGGATGGGCATTCTGCGGGGTCTGAGGGCCAAAAATTAAAGTCACCCAGGAGCAAAATGGAGGAGTTGTTAACTGTGATTGTGGCCAAAACTTCCAGAAAATCGGGGAGAAACAATAAAGGGGATTGAGGGGGACGATAGGTAAGTATGCAAGTGAGGGGAGGTGTAATAGAGGTGGTACGGATAGCCAGGTACTCCGTAGTGGCAATATCTGGCAAGGAAAGAGTTTGAAAGGGGAGGTCAGTTCGGGCGATGACCGCAACACCGCCCCCAGCTCTACCATTATGGCGATCCGCACGTAGAGCGTAATATGGGGCTGGGAGAGTGGCCAATAGAACGGGGAGGGAGTCATCGCAAAACCATGTTTCTGTTAAAAAAAGAAGATCTGGTGCATGAAGGTCTAGCAGCACCGATAGTTCATACGAGTGGGCTACTGCAGACCGGGTGTTTAAGTAGTATACCGAAAGGGTTTTAGAGGATCCAGGGTTAACATCACCCACGGGGGGTGATGGGGAATGTGTTGAAGGGGAAGGATGGCGGGAGAAGGAGCAGGAGACAGGCCGAGAGAAGAAATGCGGGAACAGGTAGTGGCTGGTAAAGACCATGGGCCCTGGAGGCTGCGGAGTTGGGCGGGGGAATGGGTGATAAATTGGGCAGAGTGACGTGCCCCTAGCCCCGGACAGCCGCGGACGGGCGCAGACAGGCTTGCCTTAGGCGCGCCTTCGGCGCGCAATCGTCGCGCCCGCTGCGCCCGTCCGCTGCGCTTCCGGCCCATACACATTGTTTTATAGGGGCGTTTTAGAGGGAGTGGAGAAAAAAAAGGGGGCGTGGCCGGCGAAGTGGGTGGAGCTAGCTCGCTCGCTGTTGATGGCGGCAGCGAGGGAGGATTCCCCGTGACAGCGTCAAGATCGGCTGTCTGGGGGTCAAGAGTCAGGCTGGAATCCTAGCTTTAGTGCAGGTAAGTAAAAACACAGAATTACACAAGTTTTAAAATTCAATTAGCAGCGCTCCCGGCTTTCCGCCTCAGGAGAATGTTAGAATGGACGCGCTAGTGATCAGCGCGCCCTTTTAGCCTGGGAGAAGGGGGCGTGGCCGGCGAAGTGGGCAGAGCTAGCTCGTTCGCTGTTGATGGCGGCAGCGAGGGAGGATTCCCCGTGACAGCGTCAAGATCGGCTGTCTGGGGGTCAAGAGTCAGGCTGGAATCCTAGCTTTAGTGCAGGTAAGTAAAAACACAGAATTACACAAGTTTTCAAATTCAATTAGCAGTGCTCCCGGCTTTCCGCCTCAGGAGAATGTTAGAATGGACGCGCTAGTGATCAGCGCGCCCTTTTAGCCTGGGAGAAGGGGGCGTGGCCGGCGAAGTGGGCAGAGCTAGCTCGTTCGCTGTTGATGGCGGCAGCGAGGGAGGATTCCCCGTGACAGCGTCAAGATCGGCTGTCTGGGGGTCAAGAGTCAGGCTGGAATCCTAGCTTTAGTGCAGGTAAGTAAAAACACAGAATTACACAAGTTTTCAAATTCAATTAGCAGTGCTCCCGGCTTTCCGCCTCAGGAGAATGTTAGAGTATATAGCAGTTTCTTTGAGGATTTAGGTGAGACAGGAGTAAGGAGCAGAACTATGTCTGATCAATTTTCGCAGTAGCAATTACCTCAGTATGGGTTACTGGTGTAAAGGTAGCAAGACCAATCGAGGGTGATTTAAAAGTGCCTAATATTTGTGTCATAAATTAATGTCCTTAGATAGAGAAGCAAAAATGTTTTCAATTTTCTCTTGAAAAAAGGAAGAAAGATAATTCCATTGAGAGTCACAGTGGCATTGCGGGCTATAGGAGAAGTGAACTCTTTTATGACATGGAGGAGTTCTTTGGATGACTGAGAGGCCTGTTGGATGTATTGGGCAATAAAGTTACTAGGTCACTTTTCAAAAGGTATTAGTATGGTATGATTTAATATTCTGAATAGGTTATCCCCCTCCAAATAATTATTTTATGGACCCACCTTATTTGCTCTGTGCCATACTATGTCACCGGATGAAGCTTCCAAAGTGCTACAGCAACAATCAATATGTAAATAAATAAGTGCCCAGATTCGAATCAGCAAAAGGAGCCATTAGCATACCCCACTGCATTCCAGTTAGACAGCGTATCATCGTTAAAGCTCTATGCACAGCTTACAGGACCCTCTCCGGGTATGGACCTGCCTACTTTAAAAAAATATCTCAGGTGGTACACTCCTAGCAGGAACCTTCACTCAAGCATGGCCAAGAATCTTGCGGTTGCTCCCTTTAGAAAAATATATGGGATGGAAAAGGTTTCTTTAGATCCACAGCTTTGTGGAACTCTTTGCCTTTGGAACTTAAAACATCCCCTTCCCTGAAAGCTTTCAGTAAGTCCTTGAAATCCTGGCTTTCATTCAAAACTAGGAACATAACACTCTCACCCCTTGTCCCGCTGTGCTGCGCCAAGACACTTCCGGGCAATAGTTTGCACTTAATAAATTCCTCATTCATTCATAAGTAAGGGGAAATGTGAAGGTCATTAAAGCAAGAGATTTTAGAACAGAAGAAAAATTATGACCAATAAAACATCCCTGACTCAAACTAGACTACTCCAGAACTTTGCAAGCAAATGCATATTGGGTTAGGCTATTACATTATGTCTATTCATCTTATGCTTCTATCACAGCTCTGGTTTAACCTTTGGGCACCCCCATTCTCACACGTTGTGAAGTCCCAAGAAGAAGTTTAATAAGCCCCTTTCATCCAAGCCCCACGCCACCCGCGCTCTCCACATATTCACTGACCCATACGGTCCTTTGTATTCTTCTTGCGGACTTCAGTAGAAGGTGACCAAACTCGCCAGGTTCAAAGTTAGCAGCGGAGTGCTGAATGCAAAGGCAAAGGAGGAATGCTGGAGCCAGCTTGTAATCGTCCCCTCCTGGTTCAATGAGCGTCAGGATTCGCTCCACCAGCACATCCTCGAAGGCCCGGTCATAGACAAGCTGAACTTTTCTACTGGGAGACCTTCTAGACAAGCTGCCGAAGTTGGAGGGCAGACTGTGCTTTTTAGCCACAGGCTCCTTTCCCTTCAGCAAATTGCCGCACATTTTACAAATGGAGTCCATCTCTGGGTGGGCAGTCCTGCTCAAAGTTTTTAACCTTGCCAACGTTGGAGCAGGAAGTGGTTGCGCTTTCATGGGATCTTTGTACAGTAGCAGATAGTAAAGGCCCAAACTCAGGAGGTCCCCATGTTGTAAAAGGGTAGTTCTCACAATGTCTGAGAAGTTAACTGAAATGTGGGCCCCTGGGATGGGATCCAGAACCAGTCTTTCTTCCATGTGTTGACCAGATCTGTTTGGAGTCCTGATCTTCTTAATGGTGCAATGAAGAGGCAGGATGTCAGGGGCAGAAAGGCTTATGCTGGGTTTGCTGGATGGGGTTCTCTGGCCCACGGTGTACTGATCACGGTTCAGGAGGTAAACCAAACTATCCTTTAACAAAATAAAAAAGAGAATTAAAGAGTGAAGGAATATCAGGAGCAGACAACAGTTAAAGAGTAATTTCAGCAGTTGTGTTTCTTCTGCATGAGTGAGAAGTTAAAAGTAAACATGGTAAAACACAATGAAGTAAAAAGCACGTCCATCCTCAAAATCAGGTTAAATGCGATATAGTAAGGATGCATGGCAGCCTTTTCCTGTTACTCAGTTCGGTGAATTGTCAAACATGCAGAAATAGGGAACTAAAATCCAAGTGAGGGTGAAGTGCAGCGAAGGCTCCAGACTTTAAGGTTATTGAGTAATATGTGGTGCACATATGGCTGTGGGACACAGAGGGACCTGATTAGTGTTATTGTAAGAAGGCACCTTTATTTTGAGTATCTTTACATCTTTTCCACTCCCTCTACCCATGATTCTCTTGCACCATACGTGTTATATGTTTAGACTCATTGATCGGTTGCGAATATTTTCCCCAGCACATTGCTGGGGGGAAGTAGGTGAGCAATTTTCTGAACATATTGAAAATGATAACAAACCACCTTGAGGCTCCCTCTACCACTGTATGAGTGACGTGCCGGCCCATAGTTCCTACTACATTTGCCCCTGGTGCGCCACTCATTAGCCTTCATCTCTGGTATGATACCCTGCTGTTATATAGGAGGTATTATTAATGTGTAAGGAAAGGGGTGCTTGCTTTCTTGCCGAACCTGTAGGACGCTCATATCTACCGTGCTGGTGTTCACTGCCTGGTGCCTTAAGCTTGAGTTTATTTCCTTTTTAAGGTGGCCTAGGCTGTTGAAGGGAATTTACATAATGTTTTGCGCTGTGGGGCTCTATAAATGAAAAGGCTGTGTAGATGACAATGTTGATGCAATGAGCAGTAAATCCCTGTAACTATTGCACTTGGTTTAGGAATAGCTGTGCAGTAATACCTGTTGAATGAAGCCAATAAAGTCTTGTTTAAACAAAGACCCAAAGGGTGCAAGTGATTGTTGCACTCCCTGTTTCTACTCACATAGTTTAGTGCCCTTAATTCAACGATTTTATCAATAAAAAAGAAGATGTAAATTAAGCAGGATCCTACTTAGTATGTTGTTTTTTTCGACTGTTGGTTAGACAGCACCTGTAGTAGAATTAATACTTTATTTGATGTTATGATTTAAATATTAAAATACCAGCCACCTTTGATTAAGGCAACTGATACATTTTTAGAAATAAGGCTTTTTAGGAAAAACCTGTGCAGTTAGATTTCTCCTCCAAGGAATTCTTATGGTTATCTGAATACTGGACTCACATGCCAGGCTTACAGTACAATCAAGACATGATTTGTGTCTGATTACTTCATTTCAGAAAATGGGAGAGGGAAGGCTGTGTACTTGCTTCGGTTTTATTTAACTATGAGTTATTTCCCATTATGTCTCAACACTATTGATACATATGTTTTCAAGATTAGTTGCTTGGAGGCTAGTCCGCTTATGAATGGGGATGATGGCCGCTTAACACATCTGACTCCTGGGAAATTACAACAGAAGCCTGCAAAATTAATTGTTGGGATGTACACAGGATAACCAACTTGGGGGCATATCATCAAGGCCCCGCGATTAAATTATCGCCGCTTTAGCATCCGTTTTCGGCCAAAAAACTGCTATAATTTTATCGCACTATCAGCAAGGACACGCCAACGCGTGTTTCCATCTTTAATGAGATGCAAAGTGGGCGTTCCTGACCAAAATAACGTGAGAAATGTCGCTAACCGACATTTCTCCAATTATCAAGCTGCACTCTAACCTGCATAGCGATAAGAAAAGTAGTGCTAACAGCGCTTATCGCTACTTTCCTTACGCCTGCTTTCAATCTGACTTAGCCATTATATCCAATGGAAGGTGGATACTATAGCTAAGTCTGCCCTGCCCTATCAACAAGCTATCGCCTATGTTTGTGCTATTATCGCTGGATTTTCAGCAATAATCACACATTTTGCAGCTAGCGCTTGGATTTTTATCGCATTGAAGATAAGCGTTGCTTATAGCACGCTATCTTTGCGATAAAATCCAGCGATAGCCGGCGATAATTATCCTTGCGCTAAGCGCGCTTAGCGATAATTATCGCCGGCTGTTGCTGATATGCCCCTTGAATATTAACAGGGGCGGGAACCTCTACTCTAAAAATCATGAATTGCATTTTAATAATAAGGCTATATAGCACTTCCCTCTTTTACTATTCTTTTGTTTTGTGAACAGGAAGGGGGTGGTGGGGGGGGGGGGGTGCGTGGCATTTGTTATCCTGGTTCCCTTACTCCTTCTGAGGGATTTCCCTTGTAGACCCGCTCCCTGCATATTACTTAGTAATGCTATCATTATTGACATTTGATGTCTGTATTGCACTGTCCTTAAGGAGCAGGGGGTCCTGTTCTTCTTTTCTCTGTTTGAAAATCAATACAAGAGTTAAACCATAATAATAAGGCTATGGAGGGATTAAAGGCCTTAATTACACTTTGGTGGATTGCTCGCTGTCCAACCAGCATGGTAGAGGTCACGACCTTCACCGCCATTGCAGGCGACCATCCGGCATATTTAGGGATCACTATCTGGTTAGAGGGGATCTCTCTGCTGTGAAGAGAGCTATTGTGGTGCAGCTCCCTTCACAACAGTGAAATTTGCCAAGTGTGTGCCATGTTTAAAACACCAGCTCAGTAAACTTTATTTTATTCAGAGAAAATAAACTCCCAAAGTGGGAGCTTGTTTTCGCAAACAAAAAACATAAATGGACCTGACAGGCAGTGAGCTTTTTCCTGTATGTAAGAGTCATTTAACATATTCTATCCAGACATGGATGAGAGAAAGTGACTGACAGTATTCCCGTCCTCTGTAGGAAAGGATGACCATCACTGTGACCCAGTGGATGCGTGACAGACATACCGCCAGGTCAGAGGTTACCACCAACACAGCCGCTGCAGCCTTTGCCAAGGCTAACCAAGAGTTTTCCCTGACACTAAAAAGTGTGTTGGAACGGTCAGTCTGGCCGGGAGGGAGGGCCACCAGGCATATTACCCATTCCACCAAACCCTAAATAAGACCCTCAATCTTTAAAATAGTTAGGTTATCATCTATGTGAGCTGGGTACTTGGGATGCTCTCTTGAAGGCTTTTAGCTATTCAGGAACCTCAACCGTGAAACTATTTACCAAATATTATTATTCTGTGTGAGGTGAGAGGTGTATTTTCCACCCTTGCTGTTAAAAGCCGTTTCATGAAAAGGTGGTCACTCTAATATCGTCTATGTCTAAATTTAGGGAGGACAAACATACAAGATTGATTATTGACTATAGATTATGTGGAGGTAGTTTTGACCTTGCCCCCTGAGGGCACCATGAATGCTGCTAGCATGGAACAGTGATTATGGCCCTTAACTGTCAATGTCAATACATTGACGTTCTTGGTTATACTATCACTAAATAGCAGGGGAAGAGAAACTCTTGCTGGTTACTCACTTAGAGCAGCGCCATCTTGTATTCTATAGCCAGTGAAAAAATATAAAATATAAAGGGACTTTGTGTCTTTTCTTTTCATCTTAGCAAACACATTTTTCTCTGATTTGCCGCTTTCTGTATCTAGAAGGTTGTTCAAGTCCTTTTGTAGAGTATACATAAGTAAACAAATTCATTGGCCTCTAAACAATCTAGCCTTACTTGTTAAAATACCAAATACACATACTATGGAAATGTATATAAAGTTGAAATTGGGAATGTTCACTACACAATACTTGAAAGGGATTTATGGAATGCTTCTCAGCAAGGAAATAAATAATATATAAATTAACAATACCCTTGGCTCTTTGATGAATATAACATTTGATTGCCTAATGTTCTTTTGAACCTAAGCAACACTCTTTAAATGAATGTCTGTTTCTAAGTACTTATGATATCCCAATTAAAATAGATTTTCCTATATTTTCATCAGCAACTAAAATATGTTTTAAATATTTTAAGAAGATTAAAAATGGAGACACAATTATTGACTGTTGATATTCATAAAACGTATATATTTCACATATACCGGATAGTTAAATTATACTGTAAAGTGATGATCACTATACAATAAAAGTGAAAAGAGCAAAGTTTTAATTGCTGACAGATTAAAGTATTATGGTTTGTATAGCGTTTGTTAAACTGTTAAATAGGATTATTAGTGGAGAATCACCACTGAATTTATTCGCTTTTTAATAGTACTGTTTTTTATGAAACCTTTGACACATTTAAATGGTATTTATACAGCGAAATTCAGTTTCGAGTTGTATTCCTTTTATCCAGCATTTACATTTAGCCTAAAAGAAGCTGCGAGTAAAAAATCTGAAAAATAATGAACTGTAATGTGTAGTAGATTTTCTAATTTTTGTGAAAGGCTGCCTATCTTTTACCCGTCACCTTGAGACTTGCACATGCAGATGCATGCATTATCAAGCATTCTAGCTTTAGTCATTTTAAGCAAATCTTGCACTATAATCCAAAAACTGTCCACATAAAACTAATTTTGTCAGCCAACAGCAGACAGTTCTCAATAACAGATGCATATCACCCTCTTGAGTACAATCCAATCTGCTTTTCAGACTAACCAATAAATATACAAATAACCTCCACTTACATTTCTTGTATGCAAATTCCCTTTATACATAGTCATTGTGTAAATCCTGAAAACCAGTGTTGGCTTTACAATTTGGCGGGTTGCTGAGTCCAGCCATTTTCCAATTTAATAATTAATTAAACCAGACTCGCCCACAGGAGGCTCTTATAACGCACAGGTAACCACGGTTTGGCCACACAGGCGGTGTAAAATTAAATATATATGTCTCGAAACATTTTCAGCCCTACAACAGTTTTCCATCGTAGTTTACCCTGTCACTAATCTTTTCTAGATTCAATCCAATAAAAGACACAGCGCTTCTAGCCTGGAATATTGAGTAGGTAATATCGAAATACCTTAATATCGTAGCCAAAAGACCCAGTACCAATTACCAAGGAGGTAAGTGCATATAGGCACGTATGGATTTGCCATTCTTAATTACAGATCTACATATCTCAAAGATAAACATATCGTCAAGGTACATAGATTTGGAATTAGGTATACAAAATCTACACATACTCGGTTGCCTATATTTTGGTGCTCGATAATGCCTACTTGATACTCTGTGCCTACACCAGATACAGACCTGTAAGACACAGCCTCCACACCTGTCGGCAAACCCAGATTCAACAAGATGTTTTAATTGTTGCTTTTAAATCCACGCTCTGCCCTGCTCCTGTCCCATTGGGTGCTACAACTCTTTTTTAGAGGATGTATATTGATGTTCAACCATAAAATGTAATGAGAGTTCCTCATGTTAAAATTGCTTTTCTGGCAGCTCCCTGCCTGTTTAGAGAAGTTGACGAGCCCGCCGCACGTTTTGTTGCAGACATTAAGTGGCGGTGTTCCCTGTTCAAGAGCGGTAACTGCTAGTAAGAAGCACAACAGCCGTTTCCCCTTCATCTCCTGCTGCTCACAAAGCACACCATTTTCCCAACAGCCAATTCCTGCAATGGGCTGAGTGCGCCTTATGTCTTTGTCATCCGAGTGGAAGGGACTGATGGCGCCGCCGTACACTGAAATTAAAATCCGGCTCTCAAAGCCTCTTGGAGTGTTCAAAAGGCCTGACCACAAATTTAAAAGCCATCATAAGTCACTCCATATTTTTTTTACATATGATGTGTTTTTTTCTAACTCCAATTAAAACAAATACTTAACCGGCATGTACCAATCATGTAATTGAACCATGGACTTCCATTCATCTTCCCCATGAAGATAATCCCAATCATTTCCACCCCTATTACTCCGTACTCTCACTGCTATATCAAATTTGGCCTTTCCCATTTTTTGTTTGAGAAAAAATATCAAAAGGACCTACTAAACTTCAAGACAATGTGCACCTCCCAAACCAGTACTGCTTAGTCTTACAGATAATGCTGACAGGAAGTTCATCCTCACATACTGGGATGGAGTGCTGACCATCAGCCGATGCATCTGAAACACTATCGCCCCACACCGAAATTATTATAAAGAACCAGGTTCTAAGATAAACGTCAGGGACAGCGGAGGACTGGGACACCATGAAAGTTGGAACAATAGCTATGGCTCGAGTTAGACTAAACTTGCAGTTTCATTATGCAAACCATAACTCCAGTATTGCTTGCACTGTGCATCAATTAGCATCAATGTATAATACTGTTAATCTACTGAGTCATGGTATCAAGAGCAATAGGCGTTATGCATTTGTGATGACTGTTGCGCAAACCTGGAAGCAAATTGTGCGTTAACTGATTACAGATACAGTCGGCATGGTAATTAGACGGTGTGCAGTTTTCACAATATTCAGTGTTTCACACCTCAAATGGTTGAGAAGTCATTAATTGTCACCACCCCCACATTCCGAGTTGAACAAGCTTAGACTTTGTGCAGTCTGCCCCCCTGATTTGTGGTCGATTGAGCTAGCAACATTTGGTGTGCGGGAATTCCCTTCAATTTTCGTCCAGGTTCGAGAGCAAACAGGAGCATGAATTAGTAGGAAGGTTCAAATGAAGAGCTTAGACTACTCTTACCCAGAAACAGTTTACTAAAACTCGAATTTTTTCACTGCTCCAGAGCTATGGAAATCTGCATCTAACAATCAGAGCTATCCTTCGTACAGATCCTGGGCCACCTGTTAGAAGCGGTGGTCTTCAAAGTCTATCACAATGATCATTTACAAGACAATAACAAATTGAATTAAACACTACGCTCCTCCTTTTGACTGGCTTTTCAATTCCGATTGGCCAGATATTGAACATTATTGGGCACTTCTGAATTAAATGTTGCGGTCTTTCAAAGCAGCCAAAATCTGTGCGTGAAACACCAGTGGAAAACATGTGGGAAATGGTGCAGTAACACCGACCCCCGCATATTATTTTTCAAAAACCTGTAATTTACTTTATATCCCCACCCCTGAATTTATTGAGACCTCAGGACAAGCTAATATCAGTAGCGTGGAAACAACGTTTGGATTACTCCAGCCAATCGTAATGGAGGCCTAAGTGCGTTGTTATGCTAATTAGCTAAAACATCTGGTTTGACAAACTTCAATTGCTTGCCATGCATGCATTTTGTAACCCTGTATTTCTTTCTTTACCCATTATGTTGCAGAAGGTTCGGCAGCCCCCATTCGCATTGAGCAATCTCTCTGCACAAAAGGGCCATTGACAGGTTTTTTTTCTATACAAATTCCCACCTTCGGAGTTTGTTGTTGACAAACGAGTAACTTTGTAAAGCTAGCGAAATTATTACAGTGCTTGCTTCTCAAAGTTGTTTCCTTCAGTGCAACCCCTGCACTGGGGTCTGCGTTGAAAGTTTAAGAGATTCCTGTCAGGCCAGTGGGGGATATCTAAATTGGGCAGAAGATACTCCATTAAGGCAGGGAGGCTACAGAATGGCTGAACGCTGACATTTTTAAAAATGTCATTCATAGTCTACAAGGTTTCTTTACATGCCAACAACATGTTTGACAATAAGGGGCCGATTACGATGTCATTAAGAAAGGCTCCAGATGGGATTCGGTATTGCAGAATCCGATTCGGAACCCTTGTTTCCTACCAAATCGTACAGATTTCCCAACGACCGATTACGATGCCCTGAAACCGTTACGAGCAGGCCAAATAGGTTCCGAAAGGCATCCAGAGAGCCCAAGTCTTTCAGAGCTAATTTGTACAGCTCTATGGACACGGTTTCCAGACAAGTGATTACGATGACCGATTCGGACAGCCGTACCGATTCGGTTTACCCGAGATGAAGCGGCTGCTGGAATGTGTCTTTAGGGGCCCGTTGCAGGCTCCCCTTTAATACTGAGACTTACGAATGTAGCCCGTGGGGGTACCCAAGGGACCCCTCTTCCCAACCATGTCCAATGTAGCAGGCACCACGGGGTGGCCGCCACAGCGTGCAAGGTTTTCCCAAACCACCCCTTTTTCGATGGGAGCCTGTGTTCTCGTTCGGAACACAGGCTCCCATTGAAGTCAATGCGAGTCCGACCGAACGATGTTGGGAAGCATCGTAATCAGTCGTCCGGACTCACAGGACCTGATTCATTTGGAAACTATTCCGGAACCGAATCATTCAGGACAGTTTCCTAACAACATCGTAATTGGCCCTAAGTAGATGAAATCTACACACTGTAATATAAAGCAAAGGCAGACTACTCCTCACTATAAAGGAGAAATCAAGGAAGCTGCATACGCCAAGGTAAATCCTTAAGCCTCAGGTAGTAGCTTCACTCTGCTGTGGGACGAGATGCAAAGGGTTGTTTGCATGCAGCTTGGTACGCAAACTAAAGACCTAGAGATGTAACAGCAACATAGATACAACTCTACTTTCAGTTTTTTTTTACCTCTTTCCCAGGAAGATTTGCTTAAAAGGACTAAAGAACTGAGGTGCCTTCTTCAAGGATTTTGAGAAGGAGCTATAGAATAATTTTCTACTCCATATGTTCTTTGTTTTCAAATATGAACTTTGTCGCCGGTTTTCTTGATGCCTTGAACACACATGAAACAATCAGATCTCAGTAGTTCCCAGCTTTAGACAGTGACGTTAACACAAGATAATGGGGCCCACCTGCAGAATGTGGAGGGGTGCCCTGAACCTCCTCTAACTCACCGATATTCACAAGCTTTCAACAGAACAGGGACCACCCTAAATGGCGGTGTTCCCTTGCACCGCAGGGGATGCAGAGTTATGCATTACGCCCCTGACTTAATGACACCACTCCACTAATGGCAGCCAAACTCGGTCAAGGGTACTCTGGGAACATTTTGTTAGATGGTGATGAAGCCCTTCGATAAATCACTGGTCAATGTGCCTTAAATTGAGCATAATTCTTTAACTTTCAAACCATAACCACATTGGACCATCACAGAGTTTTCCGTTTGGTGCTTCTTCAGTTTTCCACACTGTTTTTGAGGAAGATGTTTTGGGGTCTACTTGAACTTCCTCCCATTTTCAGACTGTCTACTTTAAAACAAAAATATATATAGCTTTACGTTAAGCTAAAAATGTCTTGTGTGTATGTAATGCCTAAAAGGCTACATGTCGAATTGACAGGGTGTTGTAGTTTCTTTTCAAAAGTAAATTGTGCTGCACCTTAGTTTGATTTAGATTGAGCGCTTATTCGATCATATTCCCGATGTTAGGATGTCGCATTTTATTTAGTTTCAGTGATTGTGAATGCTGTGTGTGGTTTCACCCAGGGAGCATTATGAAGCCAGAAGCTGCACAGTCTCTGTCATGAATGTTGCAGTAGGAATTCATACAGACCCCTACCTGATACATGTTACAGCTGCTTTCTTTCTCCTACTGTCAGCAATTTACAAGGAACATTTTATGGTCCACTTTTTATTTAACCAAATCCCAGTAAATAAAGGAGAAAAGTCTGCAAGCGAACTGGGGAGCAGACTATAAGCTGAACCTCTAAACTACAATCCACACTTTGGGCACAGCTGGCAATATTTCCAGAAGTTATGTGGGAAGTCAAACAATTAAGGTGCCGATTCCGATCCTGTAAAACCCGGGTACAAATGGTCGTGCGGAACATTTTCTCCGTACGACTCGTACCCGGGAATTCCACTGTACAAACCAGCAAGTACGATTCGTACAGAAATCCCATTTCCGTACGAATCGTAAAAAACACGGTGCGGCTAAAAAATACATACAATTCCGATCCTGGACAGCGCGTCCGCGACGTCCGCACGGAGTCCGGCAGCATTTTACGGACCAGCAAGTACGATTCGTACCCACAGCACTCTGCACGGCTATATTTTTACGGGAGCCAAAAACTGCCGGAAAAGCTAAGTACGCCGCGATGCACGAGGAAAAGGGGGCCCGGTATGCACCGTACCCCCGTATGTACGCACCGTACCCCCAGCGCATACCCCCAGCCCCGTATGTACGTACCGTACCCCCAGCGCATACCCCCAGCCCCCCGTATGTACGCACCGTACCCCCAGCGCATACCCCAGCCACGTATGTACGCACCATACCCCCAGCCCCCCATATGTACGCACCATACCCCCAGCCCCCCGTATGTACGCACCGAACCCCCAGCCCCCCGTATGTACGCACCATACCTGGGGGCTGCGTACATACGGGGCTGGGGCTACGGTGCGTACATACGGGGGGCTGGGGGTACGGTGCGGACGTACGGGGGGCTGGGGGTACGGTGCGTACATATGGGGGGCTGGGGGTACGGTGTGGACATACGCGGGAGGGGTGGGAGGCTGGGGGGGGGCCTTACGACTCGTACCCCGGGCCCAAGTCTACCCGGGGTAGGGGTCGTACAAACTTCGCTCCGTACGGGACGTTTTCCATACGCTTGTGTATTCGGGACGCCGGTACGGATCGGACTTGTGCGCTCGGACTTCAGTTTTACGCTCGTACGTAAAACCGTCCGGGGACGTGTCGTAGACTTTTCCCGAGGTCATTCGTATGTATTTTTTACGTACGAATCGTACTTCGCCGTTTGTACGGGACTTGTACGATTCGTACGTAATAAAATACGGATACCAGTCGGTCGGTAAATATTTTTAACGGATCGGAATCGGCACCTAAGTGTTTGAATTTGTAGGCATTTGAAAACTAAACCTGGCCTCGCTTCTGTAGCATATGGCAACTCACTGAGGGACTCCGTGAACCCATGCAGGCTGGAGATAAGTGCCTCGACAAATAGTCTGATCTGGTATAGGACTGGTGTATTTTATTCCTTATAATACATAGTTTTAGATCTCTGTCTACATTCAATCACATACAATTGTATTGCTTTCCCTCTAACTTCCAGAATAGCTGTATACTATAAAATGGTGGCCAGTCCTGGGCTTAGAAATAGACTAATGGCATTATTGACGTTAATAAAACAATTTGAAAACCTGCTCGTAACGTTTACACTGCAGGACAATGTGTTATTGAAGGAAAGACCATATTATTGATACAATTTTTCATTTTTGTGATGATATTCTGATCACAAATATGGTACCAAAATCATAAAATTTGCTAAGGTGTGGATCTCCACTATGTTAACCCTTTGATTTGCATATGACCTTCCAGGATGGATGATGGCTTGGTATATAGGAGGCCTTACTTAGGTGATTGGCTAATTCCTCCCTCCTGCTCTATCAAGAAGACCTAGTATCATTTCATAGTCTACAAAAGAAAGAGCCGGTTTCAGTGCTTACATGTTGCTGGCTATATCCTTGCAGGAGCAGTAGGTGAGGTGATTGGTAGAGAGAGTACCGCACCACACCACCCTTCTCCTCTGACGGACCATTAGTTTCCTCCTTGCCATTCTTGTTCCGCATGGCTTCTGGCAGGGTGGAGTAGTGCCGCTTTAGCTCGTCCGCTTGCCCGCCAGCAGGATTCAAGCTGGTCTCACTCGAGCTGCGGCGAAGCGTGGGTGGGGTCAAAGTCCTATCACAGCCAGATAGCAAGGTCATCGCTCCCTTTGCTCGATTCCTCTGCAACTTACGAGCCTGGGCATTAATTCCTGAAAACCAAGAAAATTTAAATAATGTATATATCAAAATTTCTCTTTTCATTATCTCACAATCAATACACCAAACATATATTATTACTATAGACATGTGGATACTTCCCACAGCTAACTGGGTTTCCCTCTTTCCGGTGTATAGCCCTCCTTTTAACATATAGTGTATACTATGTAATGTCAAATATATACATTTATGTCATGGAATACTAGTAAAAATTAATGTAGTCAAGAACACAAATAAGAGGGGGTCTTAGCATGGGCACTTTCCATCAGTATGTACCAACGCCTTACCAAATACCATAACGTTCTTCTCATTTAGCATGGTGTTAATGTACACTCTTACAAGGGCAGTGTTCCAAATAAACTCCATGTCACCGCAAGACCCCGGTCCTCTTTTTATATTAAATTAGATGCTAAATAAGATTGCTAGCCCTCTTTTGGCCTTATTGAACTCCTCATTAGAACAGTACATTGTGGCACAATCTTTTAAAGAAATTATTGTACTCCCACTACTGAAAATAAAACGGAGACAGCCTGCCAGTGAAGAATTATTGCCACATCTCGCAACTAACATTCTATGCTGAAGTGGAAGAGGCTGATGCTGCTCAAATATTATATAATCATCTAATGGAGAGCAGCTTCCTCAACAACCTCTAACCCAGGTCTCGCCATTGTAACACTGAGTCGTTCTACTAGCAGTAATGGATGAGTTGAGGTCGGACGTGGAATAGGGCCAAGCCAGTATATCAATACACTTATCCTTTTAGACTAATCAGCGGCATGTGACATGGTGGAACATGCAATTTTGTTAAACCTTACCAAGGCCACTGAATTACAGGGGGCATCTCTTAACTTGCTGCGTTCTTTTCTAAGTGATCAATATAAAACTTTCTTCTTATTTGTCTAACAATTTGCCACTCTCATGTGGAGTACCACAGTGTTCCTCTTTGCCTTTTCACCTATTAAATATTCATGTAAGACCTTTTGTAATTGGCTAACAATTGGAGTAAAACAAATATGTATATTGACTCTCAAATTAAGATTTGTCATGACAACAATTTCTTCACTTAGGAAAGCTTAAATAAAAACGGGATGAGTTTAAAAAATAAAATGAATCGTTTAAGTTTAATGGCACCACTGCCTGCTCTTAAAAAATATTTGTTTTCACATTCACAAAGGGGTCCTTTAGGGATCCCGTCCCATTTGCAAACCAGTACCAGTTCCTTTGAGATGTAGGAAGAATATGAATGTTTTACAACCATAATTCGGTCATAAAACATTCATACATACACCACTTCAATTCTGTATTTTGAAGGGACGCCCTAAAAATGCCCCTTCCAAATATTGAATCGTTAAACCAAATTGCTGTTTGGAAACAAGTTACCGAATCGCAATTTGGTATATGTACATCGGAAATTATTTTTTAGCTTCAGAAAATGTTCGGTTCTGCAAATCGGCCCGTTTCCACCCGCAAAAAAGTTTTGTACTTATGCCCCATTGACTCAGAAATTCACTGAAAAAAACAAAGGTTAAAGTGGCATTATAGTTAGGTGAAAATCTCGGTAAAAACAAGCCGTTTTAAACATACAATACTACTAAAATTCACCAGTTCTAGTTATCTTAAGTAACTATACCTTGTGCTCTACGGTAACTATAACTCGCGCCCTTGCCATGCACTGCTAATTATCCCACATATTACATCACTCATGACAGATTCATTTACATCATTGATAATATCAATGCAACATCTGCCATAACATTATTGTTGAGAAAACTGTGTATGCCAACCCATTTGCGCAGGCCCCCTGTGCACGCAAATTCGGGCCCCAGGGGACTCCATCCTAAGAGTTTTTTTAATCTAAAGAAGAGGGTGTTTGTGTGCCCCCTCCCCGAACCACAAGGGGCCTCGGGGAATCAAACTCCTGGGGGCTTTATGGGGAAAGGATGCATGGCCCTCCTCCCCGACTCAAAAGTGTGCACCACCTGGGGCAATTTCTTAAATATAGGGGACCAGGCGTGTGATGCCTCCCTCAGAGCCTTAATAGGCCTGGGGGCCAAATTCCATTAAAAAGGGGGGGCCGCATGGCCCACCCCACGAGCCTTAATAGGCTGGGAGGACCCTATCCTCCGGGACTGATTGCCATTTTAAAGGGTAGGGTGGCCACGCTGCACCCTCCCCAAGCCTTAATGTGCCCAAGGGACCCAATACCCTTGGACCGAATGCTATAAAAAAGGGGAGGAGGCCACGTGGTCCCCCTTCACGAACCTTAATAGGCTCCAGGGACCCCATCCCCCAATGCCAATTGTCATAATAAAGTGGAGAGTAGTTACGCAGTACCCTACTCATGTCTTAATACACCACGAGTACCCCAATTCCCCGAGGCCGATTGACATTATATAGAGGTAGGTGCTGTGCGGTCCTTCCTCCCAGAGCCTACTGTTGCCCCAGGGACCCCATCCCTGGGGGCATCACTTATTTGTAGCAACCACCAAGCAGCAAGATGGGGGCTGCGTGGGAAGCCCCAGGGCCTCCGCTGCCCAAGCTGGCTCTCCACATACTGCGGGAGCCAGCATCCTACCCGGCAGAAGCAGCTGGTTTTGCTTGCTCCCACTGGGCTGGACCATTATGTATTTCCCTGCGCACAAGAGTGTGGGGAGGGAAACACAAGTCTGCTCCTATCCAGCTGGAGCATTTTAAAGCTCCCATCGAGTGACAGAATACATGCCTTCTACTGCCCAATCTCCAGGAGGCAGGGAGACATATTTGCTTCCACCTAGCAGCAGATTTTAACATTTTCCTGCAGAGCAGGAGAAAATATATGTTTCCCTGCCCACACTGATGCGGGTAGGTAAACTACTGTGTCTTGGGGGTAGGATCCCTTGGAAACAAGCTGTGAGCCGGCCCGGGGGGATGGGGTCCCCAGGGCCTTAAGAGGCTCAGGGAGGGGCGTTGTGCGTCCCCTTGCCCTTTTAAATTTAGTTTGTCCCCGGGGAATATTCTCCCTAGGAGTTTTAAGACTCAAGGAGGGTCTCTCTCCCCGTTTTTAATAGCATTTGGCTCAGGGTATGGGGGCCCCGGGGCCTAATAAGGCTTGGGGAAGGGGGCCGCATGCCTCCCCCTCTATATATTATATATGGGCCCCAGGGGTTGGGGACTCTGGGGCCTCACAGAGGCTCAGGGCCGGGGTGCACGCAGCACTTCCCCAAATGAAATATTGTACACAGCCCCCCTATGCCGTCGCCTACTCTGGGTTTTTTTAAAGAGCAGAGCGCGAGCCTGAACTTTTTTTTGCCACAGATTTACGAAATTGTGGCAATATTTTCTTTTTAAAAAGCTTTTGGCCCACAGGTGGGTTCCCTCTGAGATTCCACCACTAGGCCTAGGGGTCAGAGTATCCCTACCCTGCCCCCTTATGTCTTGTTTTATCTTTATTTGTTAGGACTCAAGACTGAGTCTTGAGTCCTAAGATGGCTGCCACCACATAGCTGTTGATGTGGAGGCAGCCAATCAGATCTCAGCTTGAGATCTGTCGGGTTGGTGGATCCTCCGTGGTGAGATATATACAAAGTTATTGAGCATTAATTGCTCAAAAACAAATGAACGGATTTACACCAAATCACAAAAAGCACTCTTTCTGATATCAAGATTGAGCTTTCTGAAAAACTTTGTGTAAATCCGTTCTGCGGTTTGGGCTGTAGCCGTGTCTAAAGTTCCTATGGAAAAATAAATGGGGAAACATGTTTTGGGGCCAGCCGTTTTTCTTGGCCCCCGTTTGACTTATCACCCAAAACTTCCCATGCACAAACCAGTCAAAAAGTAGGACCTTTTTGGAAAGTTTCGGAAGATTCCTCAAACGGCGTCAAAGTTATTTTAGCAACATAAAAAAGGCATTTCCTATGGAAACATGAACTTAACTATAACTTCCCGTTCATTTCACCTTCATCTTAAACCCTTGCAGAGAGGCTCTGCAATAGGAGCTATATAAAGGAAATCAGATCCACAGAGCTACATGGAAGTGACTCTACATCTTGTGCTGCAATCATTTTATCTTCATCTTTATCTTCGTGAGGAATACCAGCTCCACAGCACATGTAGACTTATACTGTAAATACAAGCATCACATACGCCGCACACATACCAACTCACAGCTTATATTCTGGGGGGAATGGATGGACCACCCTTAAGGTGAGACTGTACCGATTTAAAAGGCAAGAGGCAGTAGACTCCTTTGCATGGGGTTCTGACAAAAAAACCTAGGATCCTAATTAGACTCTCAGACCTCAGATACTTATCTGGGCCATGAAGTCCACTGGGGAACAACGAAGGTTATCCAAAACAAATTCTGAGGGAAGGATGATACACCTGTTAGCAAAGGTTGGGAAATGTATCAGTAGACAGCAACATTTATATGGATTTTATCAACCTCGGAAGGATGAACGGCTACATTGCGGTTCCCAAAATCTGAACCTGCACCTGCAGGTCAGACACAGATCACAACAGTTAGCGCTTTACTCAAAGAGATATCGTTTCTGTGCGTTAAGGTGCACCAAAGCCTAATGTAATCAGGACTGTATACGGTACGATGTAACTACCATAACTGTGCTCCAAATCTACTGTTGTTCTTGTTAAACCAAATAATGACTCAATGGGACTCAAGGTTATACATGGAGAACGAACAGTTTAAACCAAGAACAACAATTCATTTGTGAATACTGCAAGCCTCATCTGGCCAACATATGGTCAACATACTGAATACCTTCACATTTTCTTCTCCTCTTACTGCTTGAGGGGCACTGACAGCTGGCATGTGTGGCACCAGAGTGCTCTGCAGCCAGAGGCTTCCTGCAGCTGGAACTGAAATCACGGAGCGAGGCAGGTTAGGACACTCAGTGAGAGCCAAGAGGCAGTCAGTGAGGCCAGATGTTAGAAAACTAGAAACGTGCACCTATAAATCTGTTCAACACTTGGTCGCCAAAGCAAACCATGTTTAAGTAACCATCCACTTTTAGACAGAATACTAAATGTAAAAGCAAGAAAAAGGTTTCTTTTAGATTAGGCAACTGCCCCTCACTGTGAAAGGACAATTGGGGACAATACAACCACATATGAATATGTATTTAGTGAACAAATGACTGCCCTTGTGCTCTTCAACAAGCAATGCCATAGCACTCATGTATTTGTTACTGAGAATGAATCTTAACAGGGGGGTTCACATTTATAATGCAGCACTGTCTTATATGAGGGGGATTTTGCAATACAAATATACAAACATACAAGGTTTAATTAATTATTGAAAGCAGCTGTGTTTTTTTACTAATATTATTGCCCCCCTAGGAGGTATAGTGGTCATATGCTATATTGTTGACGAAAGACATATTGCCCTCCTATAAACCATATATAACTGTAAAGTAGAACACCCCAGGCGCAGTGGACATGTCACATCCTACTACGCATCTTTTCTTGTTGCATTTTCCTGAACAGGCGTGCAGTATTTTTTTGTCTGCTGATCACCAACAAAGTACTTGATTGGCGATAAAGGTACACCCAAAGTGGCACTCCGTTTAACATGGGTGTCTACGGCTGACTGCGCCAGGCATAAGGCAAGAGTATTGGCTGGTCAGCAGTCATGGGATTCAAGCCTTTTTACCTGAACTTCAATGGGGGATTAACTCCCAGCTCTCCCTGCATGTATATGTATATTCCAGCATGACTGAGGCTCCGAAATGTATGTGGTGTGAGTGTTTCTTGGGTACACGAGACAGGGTACTCATTGATGCTGCCTCCTAATGTATCTAGCCATAAGATTGTGGAGCACTCACGATGCTGATGCACTCCTTCACACAAGAAGCACCACCGGCGGCGGGCCCGCGAATAGCTGGCTCTCAGGAAGCCTCCGCGACTCCGGAGGGCGGTGACCAGGAGGCTCGGATACCCGGTGGGCCCTAACCTGAAACTGTAATTGGTACCCTGGTCGGCCCCTACACAAACAGGGATCTATACTCCCGCCATCAACCCCTACACCTCTCCTCCCCCGACTCTTCCCCGCGTCAGCGAAAACTTAGCACGACGATAAGTTGGGACATTGCTCTCCGACGTTAGTCTCACAAGGTCTATAATCCCAGATATGGTGCACTCCCCAGTTTACATGTCCCCAGTTCATTAATAGTAATTAGTTGACCGCGCTTCAACGACCTGAGGGGCTACTCACTCAGGGAAGATGGATCCACATAGCAGCCCTCATATGATGCGGCATCCACAGTGCGCGTCAGCGGGGGTGGGCCCGGATACAGGATAGGGCAGGGCCCTGGACCCTCTAAGCCTGTGCGATCTGCGGACTATACTAGTCACACCTGTATACGATGATCCAAGGGTATATGTTTACTGTAAGTCCATAAGTGCATATATTTGCTATGTGTTTACTACAAATGCCAATAAAAAGTTTTATAAAAAAAAGATTGTGGAGCACTCCACTGAGCTTTGTGGTAATCACAGCTGACGTTTCCCTTCACTGCCAGTCCCCTTCACAGGCACTCCCCCCACCCCCCTCACAGAAAACCACTGGATAGGCAAGTGATTGAATTGAAATGATACTCGTTTAATGGAGTAAAACGGATTTTTTGAGTTACCGTCCCTGGACCAGGGCCCATTCCAACAAGTCACCCAGTAGTGTTGGAGAAGCCACAAACAGAACGAAGACTATGGCTGTGGGTCTTGCCTTGAATGCACATAGAACATACATGTGTTTACAGAGAAACCACATTACTTAGTTAGTGTGAGTGTTAGTGTAAGTTATGGTGACACTATTTATGCCAGGCCATGACTGAGAGGAGTACTAGCTGAACTAGGCGGTCACTGCTGGAGGACGTTTCTGGTAGCAGCTCTTCATCAGTAGACCCAGTGTGTGCACTGCAGGAAGCAGTATAAACTATCAGGGAACTGTTGAACAAGTTACTTACCTTCGGTAACGCTTTTTCTGGTGGATACAGCATCTGCCTGTGGATTCCTCACCTTGTGAATATCCCCTGCGCCAGCAACATTCGGAAACTTTTGTAGCAGTCCACGCCGATGAGGTCGAAGACGACGTCACAGAGACACGGCTCCGCACGCGACTCCGCTGACGTCACCGTCTCCATAAGAAGACCTCGTCGGCGTGATGACGTCAGTTCCGCCCCTTTTTTCCGTGCCTTCGAGGCACACGGACGGACTAACAGCAATATATATACACAGTATACACAGTACACAATATGCATATCAACACACTCAGTGTGGAAAATAAATAACAAAGCACAAGAAATAACATAATGCTTTTGACAGTGATAAACGCATTTGAAACTTATCAATAGAATTACAGGCATAGAAAAACCGGTATAGAAGGATGGACAACGGGGAGGCGGGTGGGTCAGTGAGGAATCCACAGGCAGATACTGTATCCACCAGAAAAAGCGTTACCGAAGGTAAGTAATTTGTTCTTCTGATGGATACATCTGCCAGTGGATTCCTCACCTTGTGAATAGATTCCACAGCAGTCCCCACTCCCGGAGGAGGGTGTCCACCCTTCTATACCAGAAAATCCTGAAGGACGGAACGAGCAAAGTGTCCGTCCCTCCTCACCTCGGTGTCTAAGCAATAATCCTTTGCGAAGGTGTGGAGGGAGGCCCAAGTTGCCGCCCTACAAATGTCCTCCACCGGAACACCCCTAGCTAAGGCAGATGTGGAAGACTTTGCTCTGGTAGAATGAGCCCTCAAACCCTCCGGAGGCTCCTTACCAGCTAGGGAGTAGCATATCTTGATGCACAAGACAATCCACCTGGAAAGGGTGCGCTTGTGCACCGCTCGACCTTTCCTGCAGCCAACAAAGCCCACAAAGAGCTGGTCATCAATCCTGGAGTCCCTTGTCCTGTCCAGGTAGAAGCTCACCGCCCTCTTAGGGTCCAAGCGGTGAAGTCTCTCCTCCTCCTTGGAAGGGTGAGGGGGAGGATAGAAAGAAGGAAGGGTAATGGACTGCCCCAAATGGAAGGGAGTTACCACCTTAGGCAAAAATGCAGCCCTGGTCCTGAGTACCATTCGTTCAGCATGAATGGTCAAGAATGGGGGTTTTGAACTTAGAGCTTGAAGCTCACTTACCCTCCTTGCCGAGGTGATTGCAACGAGGAAAACTGTCTTAAAGGACAACAACCTCAAGGGACACTTGTGTAAGGGTTCGAAGGGAGAACCCATAAGATAGGTTAGTACAAGATTTAAGTCCCATTGAGGCACAATAAAGGGAGTAGGAGGAAACTTGTTTGTAAGGCCCTTTATAAAACGAAGAACAATAGGTGATTTGAATAATGATGGCTGATCCGGCAAACAAAGGAAAGCCGACAGAGCCGATAAATATCCTTTCACCGTAGCCACAGCAAAGCCCTGCTGAGCAAGAGAAAGGGCAAACTGTAGAATATTAGACAGACGAGCCTTCAAAGGATCAATGGACCTCTCTCCACACCAGAGAACAAACTTAGACCACCTATATGAGTAAATGGACTTGGTGGAGTGTCGCCTGGCTGATAAAATAACATCCACCACATCTGGTGGGAGAGAGAAGGAATTCAGGTTGCCCCGTTCAATCTCCAGGCATGAAGGTGTAAGCTCTGGAGGCGGGGGTGTAGAACCTGCCCCTCCGACTGCGAGAGGAGGTCTGCCCTCAGAGGGAGACGGAGCGGAGGGCACGAGGAGAGGCGGAGAAGATCTGTGTACCACACCCTTCTTGGCCAATCCGGGGCGATCAATATAACTTGGGCCCGGTCTTGGCGAATCTTCCTCAGAACCCGAGGAATCAAGAGTATGGGAGGAAACGCGTAAAGGAGTCGAGACCTCCAACTCAACTGAAACGCGTCCCCCAACGCTCCCTGCATCGGATACTGGAGACTGCAGAACAACGGACAGTGCGCGTTCTCGCGGGTGGCAAATAGATCCACCCGAGAAGTTCCCCACGTCCGAAAGACGTGACGAACCACCTCCGGATGGAGCCTCCACTCGTGGTCGGCGGAGAACTGCCGACTGAGACTGTCCGCACGCACGTTCAGCACCCCGGCCAGATGATTTGCCATCAGACAAATCTGATGGTCCTGAGCCCAAGACCATAGACGCAGGGCCTCTCTGCAGAGACAAAGAGACCCCACTCCTCCCTGCTTGTTTATATACCACATCGCGGTAGTGTTGTCCGTCAGGACTTGAACAGACTGACCGAGAAGGGAAGGGAGGAAGGCCTTGAGCGCTAAACGTATCGCCCGCAATTCCAGAAGGTTGATGTGAAACAACCTCTCCTCTGGAGACCAAAGACCCTTGATCTCCAGATCCCCCAGATGAGCACCCCACCCTAAGGTTGATGCATCCGTTATCACTGTGGCCACCGATGGAGGAAGATGGAAAGGCTTTCCTCGAGACAGATTGCCCTCCATGCCCCACCAAGATAGATCCGCCGCAGCTTCTCTGGAGATCCTCACAGACTCCCTGAGATCTCCCTTGTGCTGATACCACTGCTTGCGGAGGCACCACTGGAGCGCCCTCATGTGCCAGCGTGCATGGTTGACCAATAGAATGCAAGAAGCAAACAGACCGAGCAGGCGAAGGACCTGCAGGACCGGAACAACCGCTCCGTTGTAAAATAAAGAAATCATTTCCTGTATGTCGAGAATCCTTTGAGGAGGAGGGAATGCTCGACAAACAGTAGTGTCCAGTACTGCACCTATGAACAGGTTGCGCTGAGAGGGCACCAGGTGAGATTTGGGCACATTTATCGAAAAACCCAAGTTGTACAACAGTTGAGTTGTATCCCGCAGATGATGCAGCACCTTTTCTGGAGACTCCGCCTTGATCAGCCAGTCGTCCAGATAGGGGAAAACCGAGACCCCTGACCTTCTGAGATGGGCTGCCACCACTGCCATCACCTTCGTGAAGACCCGAGGTGCAGAAGTAAGACCAAACGGGAGGACCGCAAACTGATAATGTTGCGACCCTACCGTGAAACGGAGATACTTTCTGTGCGACTTCAGGATTGGGATGTGAAAATACGCATCCTGCAAGTCGATGGACACCATCCAGTCCTCCTGAGTCAGCGCTTGAAGAACCTGAGCAAGGGTGAGCACCTTGAACTTCTCTTGTTTTAGATAAAGATTCAAGATCCTGAGGTCCAATATCGGACGCAATCTGCCGTCCTTTTTCGGAATCAGGAAATACCGGGAGTAGCATCCCTGACCCCTCTCCTGCTCTGGAACCACCTCTATCGCACCTTTCAGAAACAACTTCAGGACTTCCTCCTGCAGGAGAAGATGGTGGTCCTCCGAGCAAGCCCCTTGGCAAGGAGGGTAATTTGGAGGGAATTCCCGAAAGGGAAGGGCATACCCATTTTCCACAAGATCTAGAACCCAGAGATCTGTAGTTACAGATTCCCAATCTTGCAGAAAATGGGTAAGCCGGCCCCCCACAGGACCAGCATGATCCGGAATGTCGGATCTAGGGCTGTTTTGCGGTGGCGGGAGGGACTGAGGAAGAGGAGGAGGAGAGCTGACGGCCACGTGTGCGACCCCTGATTCTTCCTCTGTAACCTCTTGACGAGGAACCTTGCTGCTGCTGCTGTTGCTGTTGCTGGGTCGGTCTATAAGAGCGAAAAGTCGCCCTTCCAAAGCCCCTATATCTTTTGAAAGATCCTCTCGGCTGGGATTGAAGGCCCAATGACCTAGCCGTAGCCTTACTCTCCTTGAAACGTTCGAGAGCAGCATCCGCCTTATTCCCGAATAAACCAGACCCATCAAAAGGCAAGTCTAATAAAGTCGACTGCACATCAGAGGAGAATTCAGAGGACTTTAGCCATGCACCCCTCCTGGTGGCAACAGAAGACCCCATGACTCTGGCAACTGAGTCTGTTGTGTCCAGTCCACTTTGAATGACTTGGCGTGCAGCCGCCTGGGCATCAGTCAGAACTTCATTGAAGCCGGCCCTATCCTCCTCCAATAGCTTTGGTGCCAACTTCTTCGCCGAGTCCATGAGCGCATGGATATAGCGACCCAACAAACAGGTCGCATTTGTTGACTTAAGAGCCATACTGGCTGATGAAAAGACCTTTTTGGCCGATTGGTCCACCTTTTTGGCCTCTCTGTCTCCTGGAACCTGAGGAAAGGCCCCCTTTGATCTTCCCGAACAAGCCGCCTGAACCACCAAGCTCTCAGGCGAAGGGTGCGAAGTTAAAAATTCAGGATCCCCTGGAGCCACTCTATATCTCCTTGCGACTGCCCTGGAGACCGCAGGAGCTGAAAAAGGCTTGCGCCATACCTCTAGCACAGGTTCAATAATAGCCTCATTAAAGGGTAACAAAGGCTCCGAGACTGCAGTTGGCGAATGCAGCACCTCAGTTAGAATGTTGGACCTGAACTCCGTGGTTGGTAACTGAAGGTCTAACAACTCCGTAGCTTTTCTGATGACCGCATGATACCGTGCTGCATCTTTAGAGGGCTCATCTGATGGTGGAGTGATTTCCCACTCTGGAGACAAATCCAGTCCACTTGCCTCCTTCAGCTCCTCAAACACCTCATCAGATTCAACTAACTCTCCCTCTTCAGCTTCTTCCAAAAGAAAGCGTCTCTCATCCACCACTCTCTGTGCTTCCCTTCTGGAACGAATCCGTACCAGCGGCGTCTGCGGCGCCGTGTTCGAATCCGACGGCAGCGGTGTCGAACGCGGATCCGCAGGAGCAGCCGGCGTCGAACGAAGTCGAGTCGGCACCGGTGAAGAGGGAAGCGGCGTCGATGTTCTCGGCGCCGGTAGCTGCCAAGACGGCGTCGCCGGAAAGAATGGCATGAATGGAGCTTGAGGGTAGACCTGCGGCACTCCCAAATAGAAAGCCATCGGACCCATCGGACACACAGGTGCACCAGGGGTATACATGGCCCTTGAAAACACCCCGTACATGGCATTAAGATAATGCGTGGGGTCCTGACCTGGACCAGGGAATGCAGGATACTGGTCAGGCATCACCGACTCGGGCCTGGCGGCGCCGAGGGTGGTACAAGCGGCGTCACAGTCTCACTCGGATCCTGAAGATCCTCATCCGGGGCCGAAGACGGAGCCGGAGAATCAGCTGGAGCCGGAGATGGAACCGGCGTCGGGGATGACACCGGCACCGGAGATGCAGCCGGAGCCGGCGAAGTCACCGGAGAAGAAGGAGCTGGAGGAGAAGTCGGGACCGGAGAAGGAGACACTGACTCTCTCCGACGTCGAGTAGGCGACTTCGACTTCGGAGCCGAACCTTTATCGGAGTGATGATGTGATGAATGTCTCCTCTTTTTCTTATGCTTCTTACTTCTCGAAGCATGCCCCGAAGTCGATTTAGACGCCGACCTCGACCTCGACCTGGATCCAGACCTCCTCCTTCCTCTTTTTTCCTTCTTCTTCATCCGAGCAACGAATAGCTTCGCCTCTCTCTCCTTGAGAGCCTTCGAGCTCATCTTGCGGCAGCTGGAACAACCGTCCACATCGTGGTCGGATGAAAGACACCAAACACAGTCTTCGTGTGGGTCGGTAATAGACATGTGCTTGCCACACTCTCGACAGGGCTTGAAACCCGACTTCCTTGTCGACATCTTCGAAGAAAGACAGATATATTCCAGAAAATACTCAAAGTAACAGGTAAAGCTACTAGTAACGATTCCCGAAATCCGTTGGCGCCGTCGGCGTTGAAAAAAGGGAACTGACGTCATCACGCCGACGAGGTCTTCTTATGGAGCCGGTGACGTCAGCGGAGTCGCGTGCGGAGCCGTGTCTCTGTGACGTCTTCTTCGACCTCATCGGCGTGGACTGCTACAAAAGTTTCCGAATGTTGCTGGCGCAGGGGATATTCACAAGGTGAGGAATCCACTGGCAGATGTATCCATCAGAAAGAAACAAACACTGTCAAAAGGAACAGGCTTGGAGGTGTGACTTTCGCATCTCAGATGAGTGCGTCATTTGATGAGTCTTTCCTGTACCAGAGCTCTGCTCAAGTCGTCACCTCAGAGATTGACTTGCCGCTTCTGCAGGGATGCTGCAACTCTGGTCTCTTGGTTGCTTTTTGTGTGATATTTCAAGCACAAGGAATCCAATGTTGGCAGCTAGGGCCTAAATGTATGAAACACTGGTTGCAAAATATTAGTTGTGTATTGTGACCAGTATTTCTGTGACCAGAGCTGAATTTTGCGAATTGTTCTATTTATATATATAGGTTGGTTCACAAAATTCAGAATCGTAGTTGGTAGCAATCCAACCTATCTGGTCAATATTCATGAGGTAGGTCACAAATTGTGATTCAGTATGACTGGTGGCCATTACTGGGATTGTGGCTGGAGTCAGCAGACCACCACGTGTATGATCACCTTTTTAATTCTTTTTTTTAATGCAGCCTGGTTTCCTTAAACAAAACAGTGCTGGGTTTACAAACACAGTTGAAACTTTTTTAAAGTTTGTTTGAGAGTAGACAGTGATTCCCTGGACAACTGCCTAATCCCCATCAAACCGTTTTTTTAAAGGGGGAGGTGTTTCAAGGGACACCTGCCCTTTTGTGGATGGCTTACCGCCGCTTGTTGGAAGTCGATAAAATTTCAATGTTCTGCAACGAGATTTCGGTCCCAAAACATTGATGCATACCAGAATCAGAATAACTTTATTCAAATGTCAGAGACAATCATAACACGTACATATTAAAATGCAGACAAACTTAAGACAGTTAAAAAATTAAAAAGCATAGAGTTACAACAAAATATAATTGATTTTAGAAAGGATCCCACCTCAAAACAGACGTCATCATCACACAGCAATTACAAGAATCGTAGAGCTACTCTGCATTTTCTAAATGTATATTTTCTTAAAAAGGCAATAAAAATAGTTAGATATAGACTTCATTGTATTTACATGCAAAATAGAGTGGTCCGAAACACCATCACAAGGACAAACACAGATGCTAGAACTGCTATACTGCCCAAAGGGGAAGCATAACAGATGTCGGATCGTACCAACTCTAAATCTAAATGGCAAGAGCCTCCCCCAGTGGCCTACCATCGGAGCCAAATATGGTTTACCTAATTTATCGATTTCCCTCTACCTTTAATTTATCGTTTGTCCTCTTTAGAAACTGAAGAAGGGTCCTCAAAGAAGGAAGGCTGCCCCACAATTTCTAGGCTCTGTATTACGTATGCGAGCCAGGGCAATTTCTATCTTCTATCACAAAATAGGCAATCTCTAATTATCAAGCTGTGTAACGTTGCATAGGGAGTGAGCCAAACTGCGACCCACAGTGATAATGGCCCTAATTTAATGAAATCTTCAAGTTAGGAGAGGCAAAGTTCCTCATAGGAAATTTAATGTGATGTGGAATGGGGCAAGGAGAGAAGGCATCTTCAAAAACGATTTTCCTCCAATTGTAAAGCGGAGCAAGCAGCCAACCGCAGACCCCAGCCCCATACGTTGTCATAAGAACACATTGGGTTCTATACATTTCAAGTAGGGGTGTGATTGGTGTACCACCTAAATATTGGGTAAGTTAGAGAGGTCACCCATGGCTTGACTAAACTTTAAGCAGCGATGAGGGGTGTTAGTTGCCCAAGTTGCAAAGGAGTAAAAACCCACCCCAAGATATGGGAAGTTAGATACTCTCTCTAGTCGGTTTTTAGGTCTCGGGACCATCCGGTCTGCCGAAGGCAGAACCGGAAGTCGAGAGATTTAATGTTTTGGAGAAGAGGGGCTTGAACCCGCCCCTCTTCTCCCCTGTTCTCCATTGGCTGGCCTCTTCAATGCTGGCCAGCCATTGGAGAAGAGGTCCCGTCACTCCGATCAGGCCCCGTCCTTTTCGGATCGGGGGGCGTGTTTTTTGCAGAAAGTCTCAGTATCTCCTCCAGCCAATGGCTGGAGGAGATAACAGCAAAACACGCCCCCGAATCCGAAAACGACGCTGCGTTTCTCCGAGGCATTTCTGCTGTGCCTCGGAGAAAGGCGGTGGTGTCCAGCATCAGGTTCGTGCAGCTCACAGCTTCCTCCTTGTTTACTGTGCAAGGACGTCCAACTCGGAGACTCCAGTTTCGCTTTAGGTTGTATTGAATAAAACATGCTACGGCTGCTGCTGCTGATATCGCCTCCCGGGCCGAGCTGCGCCGTTCCCAGTTCTATATCTCCTCGTTTATCGTCGGACTGCCTATTTGAGATCTTGTTTAACCAGTCACACGGCTCCATGACATCAATCCGGCACAGCCTATCCCCCACACAAAAATCCCCCGTTACACATGCGCTTTACAGTGGCTTCAGCTCGTAGTAACTTTGTTTACTCACCACACCGTTGACCAGGAATTCGAATAGTTTGCTTTTGGTGGCCTTGCGGGTCCCTCCGGTGGCCTCCTCTGCGGCCATACTTTCCTCCCTAGTCTTCTTGGCTCGGAGGCTCTCCGTTCTCCATGTACTCCCCCTTCTCTCCCTACTTTCAGCCCGGCAGGGTCTCTCACACTTGTGTGCGGGGAAGGGGGGCGGCGGGGGTCCCTCAGGGTGATTCAGACAGCCCACTCCGCTGGACTCATCGCCACATTCCTCTTCCTCCACTGATTACAAGGACGGCTGCCAAGCGAGAGAGCTCAGGGGAGGGGTAGTGTTAAAAGTGGCTATGCTGAGCAGTGCAGCTTAGGACACCGTGAGGGGGTATATACAGACGGAAGGGGAAATAGTACATATTTACATAGCATGGTCTTGATGTGAAAAGCGATACAGTCATGGTGCGGCCTTAGAGTGGACAGAGGGAGCTTCGTGAATGGGCTGCGAGGGACAGGAGGGCAGGGCAGAGAGATGGCTGTCGGATGCCAAGAGCAGCTGAGACGGCAGCAGCTGGAGGAATGGGGAACCGAGAGGCCAAGGCAGCGAGCCACTCACCCCTCTCGGCGTGCCTTCGGCCGTCATCTTGAGAGCTTCAAGTACTGATGGGACTGAGCATGGAAGGAATCAGGACATACTCGACTTGCCTAAGGCCACTAACGAAACATTGGAGGCTAGATGGTTGGTACCAAAGGGCACTTTATTTCCATCTCAATGTATAGTTTTGTAAAGGGCTAGGGCGGTTAGAAAATTGCTTCGCAGCAAGCGCAGACTCGAGAACCAAGTGGTGGCATAGCCTACTAACAGCAAATCAACTGGATGTGGCTTAAAGGCTAGAGTGGCTGACTTTTGACTTTGAAGCTGGGGAACCAGGTTTGAGTCTGGTGGGAGTTTCACACATCCTGTGATTCTGGGCAAATCACTTAATCTCCTTGTGCCTAGAAATGAATGTGTCTGTCTGTAATGCTGCTGGTGCTCCTGTACAGTGCTCGGATACCTTAGAGTCGAGTTTGCACTATATAAAACTGCAAAAAAAAAAAAAAAAACTGCTGTTGGCAGCCAAATCTAGTGTTGAATAAAATGGCAGGGAGGTGGGGCATGCTACAGGGGGCTAGGATAGGTAACTTTAAGCACTCTGGCTTGGGCTCCTGTGATGTACATCTGACACAGGGGAGTAGTTTAGTCAATATTAATACCAGGGTGCAAGTCTGAAATTTCTGTACCCAAGTAAAAAAAAACAAGCATTTACAATGCAATGGTCTCGGCATTGGTAAAGTTAGAGCTATTGGCATTGCTCATGACATTATTTTGGTTTATGTTTTTTGTTTTTAAAACATTTAAAGAAACGGCATTGTCATGATTAATGCCAATAGCTCTAACTTTAACAATGCCGAGACCGTTGCATTGTAAATGCTTGTTATTTACAGTAAGAGTCCCTAGACTCAGACACTTGGGACCACAAGCCATATAAGAGGGAGCTGTATTAACCATTTGTGCATCTAAACAGGCAGTAGTCAAATGATGGTTAAGTTAGTTAATGTATAAAATAAATAGGAAAGGGGGCTGGAATACAGCCCTAACGTACCCAACAGTTTAAACTGAAAGTGGTAGATAGCTCAGCTCTGGGTCCCAATTTCACTTTGACAGAAATATCTTGGACGACAGATAGGAATTGCACCAAAGCTGCTTCCAAGCCCTATTCACGCAGGAGTAACCAAAGTTTAGTTGCACGGGATAGATCCATAAAGGCTAGCTACGATGGGCAGTGCTTGGCACTGGTGTATTTGCCTATTAAAAGATGAAGGTTTAAGAACTGCTCCATCGTACCTAGGCCCTCCCTGAAGTCATACTGGCAAGGACTTAGAATGTTGTTCCCCTAAGCCCACTCTCGTATTCTATTAAAGATTACTCTTACAAAAATCGTGGGCCAGATGTAAGACCATTGTTGCATGCGCAAACGGGTTTGCGACCGTTTGCGCATGCACAAATAGCATGGGGAATGTACAAACCCTATTTTGCGAGTCGCAAATTTTTGCAACTCGCCCACCCTGCTACTTAGGGAAGAGTTTGTTTCAGAAATTAAATTACCTCAAGTTTCATTTGGGCACCCACGTCGTCTAGGATAGTGTGATAAACACGTTGTGCACCCTTTACAGCTGGGAAGGAGAGCCTTACTGGTGCTTAATAGTACAACCTAATGGCTTCAGCTCAGTTTAACAAGAGAACTATCATTCAACAGACAAAGAAAACTTCTCCTTTTTTTTTTTTAATATTGAACAATATGTTTGAAAGAAAGGATCTTCCATGACTTACACAAAAATGTCATGGTCAGAAATGGTTAAAAAATGATTACTTTTAAGACACTAAGGGGCTCATTACGATGGCGGGTGGACATCGTAGCGGTGCTGGGACCGCCAGCCAGATGTTCGGCGGTACCACCACTGCAATTAGGATGCGCCCGCCATACTGGCGGGGGCATCCTGGGCTTTTAACATTACGGACGGTGCGGCTGGCTGCTTCATCGTCCGCAACGCTAAAATGCTATGCTGAGCATTTCCCTGCACTACGTGCTACAATTGACCAAACCTTATAAATGGATTAGCAACACTATGGCAGTGCTCACAGCATTTTGAAAATGGTATTCAATTCCTTTCTTTCTTTCTTTTGATAACTTTATATCGGTCCGAGACCATAAAAGTGCAGATAAAATACATACATACAAGGCACATCAAATAAAATAATAAAAATAGATACATTTCTTTAAAAGAGAATTAAACAATGGGTTATCAAAGATATTTCAATAGTTTAAAATAATTTAAGACTTAACCTGCGGCGCCACATGCCATAGAGAAAGCGAGAAACAGCAAATACAATGGGCGGAGAAGTGTCATGCTTGAGAACTCTACACGCCTGTACACAATGGCTAAAACCCAAGTTTCTACAAATTGGGATGAGCCAATATTTACGTATATTACTGTAAGCTGGACAAAAAAATAGGACATGGTTAAGATCTTCTCTGGCATAATTACATAATGGGCAATTTTCGTTTTCAGTTTTTGCCCGTTTCGATGTGAATGATCTAATGGGTAAAGAGCCATGCCTTAGTTGAACATATAATTTCCTCGCAAGAGGGGGTTGGATTTCATCCAAAAATTTCTCCCACCCCCTTTCTGATTTAAATGCGAGGAACTCAGTGGTAAGCCTGCCATAAGAAGTTGAGCTTTGTAAAGCATACAGATTGTAATGTCTCACCATGTTTAACAACTGGGCTCTAGATATCCTCGGACAGCTCACCTCGGGGGACCCCCATAATTGAGGCAGACCAATTTTTAAAGAAAGGGCCTTGATATAAGAAAGCCAGGGGATATTTTTGCTTTTTAACTGTTCCCAGGTCTCCCGAAATTCATCTCTAAAGGATACCAACTCAGGTACTGACCAGAGCCTCCTCCAATAAAGCAAGGGGCGCACATCTGCCAAATTTTCAATGGACTCCAGACCCAGGTCCATTCGTAATGGAATAAGGGGTGTACTTGTCGGTAATCCCACCAAATGTCTCATAAAGGCCTGTTCAACCCTCACAAGACTTGATACATTCTTGTGACCCAAAAGTTCGGCGCCATACAAAGATGCAGTCCGAGCCTGCAGACTATAAATCACGAGGGCGGGCGCAACTAGTTTAGATATCGATGCTCTCTGGAGCTTGCCAATACCGCCAGATATTTGTGAGAGTCTAAGGGCAGATTTGGCAATCTGGTGGCCCCAACCAAAATCCTCCGTCAGCGTAATCCCCAGATATACAAAGGTTTTAACTCGTTCCAATGGAACGCCAATCAAAAAGGGGGTTCGGGCACGTGCGCCTCGGGGGATTGAAGATCATAAACTTGGTCTTATCCATGTTGATCTCCAAGCCCCGCGAGGCGCAAAAGCTCACGAAACCATCCAGGACACGCTGGATACCCGTAGAAGTTCGGGACAACAGCAAAGTGTCATCTGCGAACATCAAAGCAGGTACACGTCCAGACGTCAACCAGGGGGCATCACTATCCTTGACTTCGTTTAGGGTATCGACAAGACCATTTATGGACAGGCTAAAGAGAGTAGGGGCCAACACACACCCCTGCCGGACGCCCCTGGCTACAGGGAAACAATCCGAAAGAGCCCTGTGTCTGCCACACCTGACCTGTGCGTAATTTCCATCGTGCAAACGGGACAAGATCTTTAGCAAATAGTGCGGGAGGCCCAACTCTGCCAATACCACCCACAGTTTTTCCCTAGGGACCAAATCGAAGGCGGCCCGCAGGTCCACAAAAACTAGGTAGAGGCTGCCACCCTCGACCTTTATAGTTTTCCAAAAAAGGACCTGGAGCCTGAAGATTTGGTCCAGAGTGGAAATCCCGGATCTGAATCCAGCCTGGAGAGTGGACAATATTTCCTGTTCCTCCATCCAGGCTTGGATCCTATCTAGGATGATTCTGCCCATTAGTTTTTGTGTTGTGTCAAGGAGGCTAATGGGCTTATAGTTTGAAGGGGTAAGTGGGCAGCCTTTTTTACAAATGGGGACAATCTCGGCCCCCAGCCAAGTGTCCCGTGGGTCAGACCCCTTGAGGATCGCATTGAATAGGGTGACAAGATAAGGTGCCCATATTTTCGGCTGGGCTCGAAACAGATCCCCCGGCAATTTTTCGAGGCCGGGAGCTTTGTTAGGAAGCAATCTAGCGATAGCGGATTCTACCTCCTTCAAGGTGATACTCACTGGGAGGTCAGGCAGATGCACACACAATCCGGGGCCTCCGCCCGAGGCCCCCGTCAGTCGGTACTCGTGACGGGGGTCTGGGGCAGGGGGCCGGGCAGGTGTCGCGATTTCCTCCGGGCCAGATCCAGAGATTGAGCATAAACCCAGCCATGATGGGTCGTCGTGCTCCAAGCATGCATATAGAGCCCCAAAATGAGCCTCCCACACTGGGGGCGCAATATTTGGGATGATAGCTAGCCCTCCCCCCTTAGAGCCTGAACTAACAATAGCCCAAAACAACTTTGCGTCCCCATTGAGGAGCGCATTTCTCAGCTCTTCCCACCTTGCCTCCTCCCAGTCCCTCTTAGCTTCCTCAATAATCTTTTTATAGAGCGAGCGAGATAGTCTAGTTTTTGTGCTATCCTTGGCTTTAATTGCAATAAGAAGATCTTTCTTGGCTTTCCTGCAGGTGCCATTGAACCAGGGGTGTGTCTTAGCCCCACCTCGTCTAGGTCTGGATAATGGGCAAAGCACATCCCCCAACGCACTGGCCAGCTGGTTATGGATTTTTACAGCATGACCGTTTGGTGGCAGGTCAGCCATCGCAACTAACCATGGTATAGCGAGCTGGTATATTTCACCCATCTTAGGCCGGGAATTTTGGAAGTGGGGCCAATTGACCCTACGACGGTTGTTCAAGACCATGAGAGGCATGTTCTTATTGGAAGTAGGCCGGCTTCAGGGTTAGTCAGCCCAAAACTCCCAGGGTTAAATGTTAGAACAAGGGCATTGTGATCGCTATCGTGTCTCGGATACACTCTAAATTCTAGAAGCTTGTCCCAATGTTTTGCTTCCAACATAATATAATCAATAATGGATGTTTGTGCTACCCTATTAAATGTGGGATTTTCCGGACGATCAGGGTCCAGTCTCCCATTACACGCCCGCAAGGACGTAGAAAGCGAGAATGATTTTATTTGGAGGACCAACCGAGTCCATGCCTTAACAGGAAGGATATTTGGTTCCGGGATACACCAGAGTGAATCTTCATCGTCCTGTTCATCCCAAACAGGGTTAACCAAGGGCTCGAATTGGCAATTAAAATCCCCGCCAACTATTAGTATAACTGAGTCAAGTGTCTGGATAAAGAGATCTAATACTTTAATCGTATCAGACTCCTGCCCATGCCTAACTGGCCTTGAATAAATGTTTATTATGGCTATTTTTGGTGAATTCAGGGGTGTCAATAACACACATTGGACATCAGTGGAGTTAGTTGGTATTTGGGCAGCTTTGACGCCCAAGTGGGTGCCTATCCAAATTGACAGGCCACCGGATGGGCGGCTCTACCACTAAATACTGCCAGGGTATGAAATGTTGCATAGCCTGGAATTACACTCTCCTCTAATGCCCAGGTTTCCTGAATCAGGCAGGTATCATGTACTGCCATAAAAGAGCCCCAGTCAGGATTGGATAGTTTATTGTTTACACCAGCAACATTCCACGAAAGGATTTTTATGGTACCATCGGCTACAATACCAGTGACTTTTGGGGTTCCTATTTCCATTGTTGAAAGGCTAACACAAGTAGGAGACTCTAGATGGACTTTCTTCTCTGTTTCTTCTATACAGGGTGCCTCCCCCCCCCTGCAGCAGAGACTCCTCGCGGGAACACTGTATCCCCCGCATCCCCCGCGGCACACCCTACCACCCTGCCCGCAGCACCAGGGGGTGTGGCCACTGCAGAGATGATGGATTTAGTACTTCCCTCCAATATAATTGAAAAGGTAGATGTTTCACTGGTGTTGTTCGAGGGTAGCTCCTTATCGTGTGGGCGTCAATCGACCTGGTTCAGTATACTAAATCTATTTCTATGCACAAAGGATGACAGGGGGGGATTGTAGGCGTTTACGTCTACCCAATTTGCTTGCCCCTGATACACTCCAGAAAAACAGCCATTTCGGCCCTCAACATGCTTGGCTCTTTTAGGATAAACTGATCTCAAAGGAGGGACGGGATAGAAGTATGACAGGTGAAGGGTAAGGATGTGGGTGTTTAAACTGGAGGAGTCAAACTGCAGATATGCTCTACGGCAGCAGTATCCCTAAAATTTATGACCACACAGTTCCCTACTATGGTTTTGGGACCCTTCCCAATCCAGTCTATACGTCTTACAGACAGGATTTCCCCAGAGATGTAAGAGGGGAGAGGTCTATTTACATTTAGCCACTGTACACACTTGTTTTTTAGCTCAATATGGGTTTTGTTTTTTCCCTGGGCTAATGATGGTACCCCCGATAGGACTACAACGTATGGTAAAGACTCTGGGGGGAGGTTAATAGTTTGCAACTCCGATGGTATACCAGTAGAGAATGGATTTAAATTTAGTGGAACTGAAACATCGGAGGGCCCCCTTTCCAGGCTATATCTTTCACATTCTGTCTTTTCTTCACTGGAAATAACTTTTGGGATTGCAGGGGCCAAGACCGGCATTGCAGCAACATGGGAACCGTCAGCAACTATAGATGTACCTAAGGGAGGGCTAACTGTTTCCGTAGCTGGCTCATTGCTAGTGGTGGTCTATCGTATGTCTTTATTCCCTATAGCCCTGTCAGCTACTGAGGCAATCTCAGATTGGGAAACACAACAACCTGCTCCACTAGAGGCAAAATTCCCATATGGAGTCGTTTGAGGCATTTTTCCCAGGCCCTTATTGTTAAGGGTAGAAACTAATCTGTCAATCCTAGATGCCAGGGATTTAATGTGGTTGCCAATAGTCTGTTCTAAGAGGATCTGAAAATCAGCTATTAAGCTAGTAACCCAGAGCGGAGCTATCTTATTTGCTGGGGAGGAGCTGATGGTGGTTAGTGCAGGGTCGCACTTAAGACATATATTTTTGTTCGGCTTCTTCACACGTCTCCTCTTCTTACCTCGGGAGCCCGGGTTTTTTTTACAATAGTATTTGGGGGAAGTGGGGACAAACTTGGGAGAATATGGCTAACTAAAGTATCTGAAGGAACCTGGGCACAGGGTAGGTCAGCAAATGATGACGTAAGAAAGGAGCTTACGTTGGGAGGATTTGTTACAGTTATTGAATAATCCCCGACCTGCTCTACCAAAGGTGCCATAGGAGTGATAGACAACCTTCGCTCCGTATTTTCAATAGCATTTACCACTACTCCAATAGTTTTTTGTAGCATCTTATCAATAGCCGTGAGCGAAGGGAGGGGTAGAGCCGTTGCCGCCTGTTGCCTCGTCACAGGGCGGGAAGCTGGAGTCTTTTGATTTTTACCCATTATGGAGCTTAGCTATAGGGTAAATCCTGTTCTACAACACCTTAGTTCTAAGGTCCAGGGTACAAAATCAAAATCAAAATCAACAGTACCTTGAAACAGATAACCAGGCCATCAAGGGTGGCCACTGACGATGTTAAGGGGATAGCCCGACCCGGCCTCCTCCGGCCCCTGACGGGCAAGGACGGGCCCGCCATTGGCCCGGGCTTTGCCCGGGCGCTGCCCGCGTGCGTCCCGCGCTGCGGGGCACCTGGAGGCCTTTTGTGTGACTCAGGCGCTGCCAGATACCGTCACCGGCGAGCGCCCGGGGCTTGGAATGCTGGGGGTTGTAGTTACGGTGGCCGTTTCCCTCACGGCGGCGATGGTACTGTGCTTCTGTGTTTTGTCCCCCAACGATGGCCGTTACCCTCACGGCAGGCAAGTAATTCTGATTTGTGTCTCCCGATCTCAAAAAGTGCGTCCCGCGCTGCGGGGCACCTGGAGGCCTTTTGTGTGACCCAGGCGCTGCCAGATACCGTCACCGGCGAGCGCACGGGGCTTGGAATGCTGGGGGTTGAAGTTACGGTGGCCGTTCCCCTCACGGCGGCGATGGTACTGCGCTTCTGTGTTTTGTCCCCCAACGATTGCCGTTACCCTCACGGCAGGCAAGTAATTCTGATTTGTGTCTCCCGATCTCAAAAAGCGCGTCCCGCGCTGCGGGGCACCTGGAGGCCTTTTGTGTGACCCAGGCGCTGCCAGATACCGTCACCGGCGAACGCCCGGGGCTTGGAATGCTGGGGGTTGTAGTTACAGTGGCCGTTTCCCTCACGGCGGCGATGGCACTGCGCTGCTGTGTTTTGTCCCCCAACGATGGCCTTTACCCTCACGGCAAGCAAGTAATTCTGATTTGTGTCTCCCGATCTCAAAAAGCGCGTCCCAATCCGTCAATTCCTACAACTGGTAAAAGTCATGGCCCTAGGTGAGGAGTATTCTGCAAATTAGTAGAAACTATAAAATACATTTAAATATATAACTGCTAGCTACGTAATACACTTAAAATATTATTTATGAGTCATGAAATGCCAGCATGTAGACATATTTGGAAAGCGCTAAATTAAACCTGAAGCAAAAATACCCATTGCTTCTGTCTCTAAAAATATCCTAAGGAGTTTTGAATACAGTGCAGTAACTGTACATGCGCTAATAGGGTCTTGAGGGGCAGCTGACCACCCAGGGAAGATTGGGCAAACGGAGTAGTCAGATGACTGCTTGCGATTCGGGCTTGGTTTGGGTTACAATATAGCTCAGAGTATAAATCAGGACATTTTAGGTCTCCAGCCACCTTTTTGTCTAGGTGACACGGTGTCTGGTGGTAGGAGCTGTTGGCGTTTTTGTGGTGGCTAGCATTTACAGTGATAGCACAGAGTCAGGTTCTTCACAAGTTATAGCGTTTAACTGGTGGTTATACTATGTTGGCTGCAGACAATGTCGCGCAAGCTATGCAGCTTTTGGAGGAGATGGGCGCCTAAACCTCTTAGCGTCAGGTGTCCCGATTAGGAGAGGCCGCCTGGTGCGATGGGCTTGAGAGGGGATCGTGTCCAGGAAGAGAGTGGAACCTGCAGGTAGCTGGGGGAGGGGCTGCCAGTGATAGCAGGGACGAGCTGGGAGGTGGGCAGAAGGTGAAACTGATGTGGAACAAGGAGAGGAAGCTCTGAGCTCTGTGGAGACATAGAGAGCAGGCTCCTCTGAGGTGGAGAAGCAACAGAGGCAGGACCATAGTAGGAAAGATGGGGGGGGCGCTGGACCCAGATATTGTTAGAGAGGCGTGGCTGGAGAGGCTGCCAGCAGGAGCAGGAGTAAGGGCACAGTGGGAGCACAAAGACACAGATGGAGGAAACAAAGCTGTTGGAGGCCTCTAGGGGATGGCGCAAAAGTGGGGGCAGGCGCGCGGGGGAAGAAGCCACTACACAAGGGATCCCCAGGGGCCTGGCCTCAGCACTAGTGGTGGTGTTGCTGGAATGAAGCGACAGGGAAGAAGAGGGGAAGAAGGGTGAGTCTGGAGATGAGCACTTGGACTTGGGCAGAAGTAGATCAGAGGGCGAGGTAGGCAGGAAACCTATGAGGGTATATGCCAGGGCGGGCCGGAGCAGGGTTAGAAAGCACAGGCGGAGTACCTTAGGGGGCATGGCCGAGTCTCATACCAGGGGCACCGGGCGTGCAGTGGGGAGCGCATCTAAGGCAGAGGGCAGGGCAGTTGGTGCTGGTTGCCAGATATGGGGTTAACCCAGACATGGTGAAAGTTAACTGCCAGTACACCGGGCCTATTCTCTTCTTTACAGGGTGAGCACTTCATTGACTTGGCGGACTCGGGAGAGCACAGTGCAGCTCCGCTGGCCAGAGGCGAAGAGAAGACAGGGCCTTGTGCGGTAAGTCGGACGCCAACACAAGACGGCACGATCACTGTCCCAAGAAGGTCCAGGGTGGCCTTGGCGGTGCAACCAGTGGGAAGGTTTGCAGCAAACCCCGGCAGCATGGAGCACAGGATGTAGCGCCCCGCATCGGCGGAGAGGTTGGGAGGGCAAGGTATGGCCCCTCAGCATGGCCTGGAACAGGGCGCATTTATTAAGCGAGACGTACTTTCACCGTGGTGGGTGGCAAAGGATGCCCAGAGGGAACAGAGGTATTAGAGGAAACAATGCTGGACTGTGATGAGAAGAGTCTGGAAGAAGGTGAACTGCTGTATGATGTTATGTTATGTTATGTTGCAGAGCTTTTATAAAGCGCACGTTCACCAAAACGGTTCCTTGGCGCTGGGAGAAACATGAGGCGACGGAGAAACAGGAGCTAGTTGTCATAAGCCTGGGAGAAGAGCAGAGTCTTCAAAAGTTTCCTAAATAAGGCATAGGTGGGGGCAGTTTTTATCTCCAGCGGGAGTGAATTCCAGAACTGTGGTGCCAGTACTCCAAAACGAGCGCCGCCCGTTTTTTTACGCTTGAAGGTGGGGATGACTAGCAGGTTGTGATGAAGGGACCGAAGAAGCCGGTTGGGAACATAGCGTATTATTTTGGATGAGATGAAAGCTGGTGAGCTTCCATACAGAGATTTAAAAATGGTGCACCCCAATTTAAAAAGACCTCGTTTGGCCACAGGTAGCCAGTGGAGTTCCTTCAAGAGAGGCTGGATGCGATGCCATCTAGGCTGATGGAAGATCAACCTGGCCGCCTGATTCTGGACAAGTTGAAGGCGTCTGAGCTGATAAGCTGGGATGCCTACGTAAAGGCAGTTGGAAAAGTCCAGTCGGGAAATGACCAAAGCTAGAATTACCAAGGTTAAGGCTTCCTGAGATAGGAATCTGCTAATCTTTTTGATTCGGCGCAGTTGGAAGAAGCCGGCTGAGACCACAGAGCTGATCTGGGCCTTCATTGAAAGATCGTTGCTGATTAGTATTCCAAGGCTCTTAGCGGAGCTAACTGGAGAGGGGGGGCTACCCAAGTGGTGAGGCCAAAAGTTTGAGTTCCATGGGTTAGCAGGGCCACCCGTGAGAATTAACTCTGTTTTATCAGGGTTAAGTTTCAGCTGATTTCTATTCATCCATTCGCTGATGAATGTCATAGTATCCTGAAAGTGGTTTAACGAAGAGGGGAGGGTATTAATATTAAAGATCAGCTGAAGGTCGTCCGCATAGTTGTAAGTTACGACTTCCCTGTCCCGAAGAGAGGAGATTAATGGGAGAAGATAAAGATTAAACAAAAGCGGGGAAAGGGAGGAGCCCTGAGGGACTCCACAAGCGAGTTTCCTCTTTTTAGACGAGAAATTGGCAAGACGAACTGATTGAGATCTATCGCTAAGAAAAGAGGAAATCCAATCCAGAGCCCGCCCCTGGATCCCGGCATTATTGACACGGTCTAAAAGGATGTTATGATCTACCGTGTCAAAAGCCGCAGACAGATCCAGGAGGACCAGAGCCTGAGTAAGCCCTTTGTCAGCACTCCCTCTAAGCTCATCCATCACTGTCAAAATGACAGATTCGGTAGAGTGAGAGGGGCGGAAGCCAGCTTGGTGAGGGTCTAAAGTATGATGCAGCTCCACAAAAGAGCTTAGCTGTAAGGAGACGTGGGCCTCAAGGACTTTACTAAGGTATGGTAGGAGCGATATGGGACGGTAGTTGCCAGAGATGGAAGGGTCGGCACCTGGCTTCTTCAGTATAGGGATGATTTCCGCATGCTTGAAAAGGTTGGGGACTATGCCCTCTTGGAGTGATTTATTTAAGAGGGAGAGAGAATGGTCAGGGCACCTGGAAAGGATCTGCTGGAGGATGTGAGGGGGACAGCAATCTGTTGGGGACCCTGAGCTAACTCTATTTAGTAACCCCAGGAAGGTTTCCAAGGAGATAGGAGGAAGCTGGGTCATCGGAGGTGGCAGGTCCTTAGACTTGGGGGGAATGAAAGGGGTACAGGAGGACGGGATGCTGGCTTTAATGTTCGTAATCTTATCCATGAAATAAGAATTAAGTGAGTCGCAAAGAGATTGAGAGGGAATGATCTTAGGCACTATTCTGTCAGGTTTAGACAGCTCACTGACTATAGAAAAAATGTCTTTAGCTTTATTGGCTGAGTCTAGCACCTTTTTCGAAAAGTAGTCTGTTTTTGTTTGAAGGATGGCGCTTTTATATTCCTTTAATAGGGAAATGTAGAGATTTTTGTCTACTGGGTGATAGTGAAGTCTCCACTTACGCTCAGCTTGTCTGAGAGTAAGTTTCTTAGTTTTTAGGTCTGCAGAAAACCACCGCTGAGCGCCATGTGGTCTACAGGTTTTAGTATACTTAAGCGGGGCGACGTGCTCACTTGCGGATTCAAGCCAGGACTTAAGATTTGTGGCCTGATCGTGGATTGACTCCGAGTCAGAAGGGGCCGTAAGAATAAGATGGGAGCAAAGAAGGTCAATGTTAACATTTTTCCAGCTCCTTGACTTAAGATTTTTGGCCGGTTTAGGTCTAGTGAGTTGAACTTCCGGTAAGGTGAAGGACACAAAATGATGATCCGACCAGGTGCATGGGTAGATCAAAAAGGACGAGGGGGTAATATTCGTTGTCCAAATCTGGTCTAATATATGTCCCTTGGTGTGGGTGGGTGCCTGCACGTGTTGGGTGCAGTTCATACCCAACAAAAGATCTGTAAATTCAATAGAGCTAGCGCTCTCCCTGGCATCTGAGGGCCAATAATTGAAATCCCCTATAATTAGGAGTCTAGCGTGAATAATCGCCAGGTGAGAGATCATTTCTCCTAGGGCCTGGGGAAAGGTGGGCATACAACAAGGGGGTCTGTAAAACAAGGCGCAAGTAAAAGACGATTTTGGGGATTCTAGTTTTATAACTAGACTATCGACAGAAGATATGCCCTTAATCTCCAAGGTTTTGAATTGGTGGTCCTTAAGGATAATGGCGGCAATCCCGCCACCCGCTTTCCCTGGGGGGGCGGTTAGTTTGCAAGATATAATAATTATCTGGCAGAGCTGCCAGAATGTCTGGTGTAGATTCATCCGTCAGCCAGGTCTCCGTAAGGAGAAGTAAATCAGGCCTCTCCAACTGTAAGAGTTGGAGGATCTCAAGTTGGTGTTTCACCATAGAGCGAGTATTTAAGTATATAACAAAGAGGCCCGCTAGGCATTGAGTGCTAAAAGTGGGGGGCGAAATGCCATTTGTGGGTGAGTCAAAATCGTGGGTGGGGAAGACCTCAGGAAAGGAAATTCTGTTGCATAAGACACCTGCTTCAGCCAAACAGAGGCGGGTGGAGGTAGCGATGTTCCGTTTCCCATGCAACTCTCTGAGCGTGGTTGATGTATATTTTCGGGGAGAGACAAGGGAACTGGCCCCTGGGCCCGACCGGCCGCGGACGGGCGCAGACGGGCTTGCCTTTAGCGCGCCTTCGGCGCGCAGGCGGCGCGCCCGCTGCGCGCGCCCGCTGCGCGCGTCCGCTGCGCGGTCTTGGTCCCATCTGATTTTATGCGACCGGGGCAGGCGGCAGGAAGTGAAGGGAGGTGCAGGGGGAGGAGCCACGTCCCCTCCGTTCAATCGGCACAACAGCCGTGACGGACCGGGGGACAATGGACTCCTTAAAATGCCTCGAAGTACCTGATGGCAGTACAGGAGTAAGTACAACAATACAAGTGCAGATAAAATAAATTTGTTAAAAACAAGCGGTGACTGAGCTCACAACGGACACGTTTAAAAGTCAATTGCCATTCACGCAATGCAATCAATCAGTACATTTGGCAAGTAATAGACTAAGTTTAAGTTTTAAGTTTTTCGCAGCGCTCACGGTTTCTGATGAGGCGCCACAGGCGGAAGAGATCAGGTGGTGGCAACATGGGGTGAGGCAGGAACGTGGGGGGGACTTTAACCAGTCTGTGCATAGTGTGTTACAGAGTTCAGGCGCTGGTTGCCAACGACACGAAGGCCAGGGTGTGATGGAAACAGCTGGTGAGGCAGCGGGCTCCGGAGCGGGCAATGACCTTGACGCCAGGTAAGGACATGCGGGCAGGGCCAATGCCACCAGAATGATTTCAATTGGTGTGGATGTGAGGGAGTCACAAGGTTAAGGAGTATGCTACAGATTAGTAGAATATTTGAAACCATAAAATACATGTAAATATATATCCGCTAGCCATGGAATACACTTAAAAATATTATTTATGAGTCATGAAATGCCAGAATGCCAGAATGTAGACAGAATGTATTTGGAAAGCGCTAAATTAAACCTGAGGCAAAAATACCAATTGCTTCTTTTTCTAAAAAAAAACATGGCATTTTCAATACAGTGCAGTCACTGTACATGCACCAAGAAGAGCAGCCCACACAAGAAAATTTTTATAAAAAATCCACCTTTGTCGAACTGGTACTCGTAAATAGTTTGCTGTATCTTACTGTGTACAATTCACTTTCTTAAAAGGAAATGTAGTCCTTCAACAAATGCCTTCAGACTTGAGCACTGCTTTAAATACATTTTCTTTCCAAGAGGCAACAAAAACCTTCTTCTTCGTGGGAACAACTGATGCCCTGTGTGGTGCCACGTTCACAAGTTCAGTAGAGAGTTTAATCTGCAATATCAGCAGAAACTGACTGGCCACATAGCTGTTTAAAGGTACTGTCCCAGTAGTGCTTAATTATTCAAAAAGCATACAAATTCAGAGGCCCAGAGTTTTGCTAAGGAACACTGCTGCATGCCGAGTTTGCGAATTAGCAGGGCTGTCTAGTTTGAAGTCCACTTGAAGCCTACTTCCTCCAGCACCCTATGTACACTTCCGGACTCTGTCTCACTTTTGCAGGTTTGTTTCATCCCTGCTGTCCCTTATTTTCTATTGCTTGCATCGCTTCTCCCTTTTTTCTCCCTTTTCTGACTTTCCCTCTGCTTATGAAAAATAAGGCTTAGTTCCAAAAACGTGAGTTCGCTGTACTCGCCGACAACCACATGCACAAATGAATTAAACACTATGTACAAGACATTTCTTAACAATCTCCCTTGTTGTGCAACATCTTAGAAACAATGTTTAGCTGGAAGTACTGAATTCTTTCAGACAGTATTCTTGTACAATTAACAGAAGTACAGTAATATTTAGTTATTACACACAAGAGGAAGATTCAATTACTAAGACAAGGTGCATTATTACTAAACTGTCATTAAAAGCCTTTAAACTGCGAAGGAATGCCAGAAATGTGACCAACATAGTTTCCAAAAATTCAACACACATTTTCAGTTGTTTGAATTGGTAAAGAAAGGTATGGAAGCATCACAGGAATATTGCTTTGCCTATGAAAATCACTATTGAACAAATTTCTCTTGGTTGAAACTTCTGAACTAGAAGCAACACCAATCTCTCATTTTCAGTTGTCGGTAAAAGAAACTCCCACAGCCCCTGTCCATTTACAGCAGTGGTCCGCGCAGGAACGCGCAGTGGAGGATGGGGGGTGTGGACAGACAACGGAAGAGGAATTATTTATTTATTTCATTTTCCCTATTCCGTCATCTGTCATCTTTGCCCCGCCCCACCGCGATTACCTGCACAGACCGCTGCTGTCCATTTAAATCTACTAACACGTTGTGGAGACTGAACTAATTTCAACTGCACTTTTGCTTGGCACGTTTAATCCAACCATAAATCGTTATTACAATGTTGGTGGGCCTGCAACCGAAAAGCTGTCAGGGGCGGGCCCACCGACATCCAGCATAGAGGTCCGACTGCCGCATAACGATGGGGTCGGTCGGACCGCAGCAGAGAGAGGGACCGACTAACACCTCCGATAGGCTCAGGGAGCCCGTCAGAGCGTCGGTCCGACTGTAATCCCTACAATGAGGGTGGTGCCTGCAGAGGCACAGCCGTAGGGATTACGATGTCCCTCTTCCCTCTGCTTCTAAATGGCGATCCGACCGCCATGTACAGGCAGACGGAATGGGACTTTGGGGGCCCTGAGCAGGGCCCGCGTGGGCCTCCACTATGGGCCCAGGACGGCACATGTGGTGGACCCCCAAACACACATGCACCGTGTGCCAGGCACCACATGGTGTTTGAATGTTTGAAAACTACCCTTTTCCACTGCGATTTGTGCTGAGGCCCTTTTCTAGAGCTGCAGCACAAGCCCCAATGCAAAAGGGCAGTTTTTCAACCGCCTGCATGGCAGTCTATTGTAATCGCGCAAGTGGAACGACCAACATGTAGTCGGTCAGACAATTGCGCAATTCGATGGCAGTCGGATGCTCGTCTGACTGCCATCCTAATGTGGCACATAGTTTTATATCACAGTGTTAATTTTGGTAACTGCTTTTCTATTGTCATACTTTTCCTTCATATATTTTTGCCACACTGAACTGTTATGCGTAGCATTTCCTCGTCTTTTGGGCTGCTACAGTGTTTTCACATCTCTTATATTGTCGGACAATAACGGTGTAATTGAGATACAGCTAATCCGCCCCTTAATAACTCAAACAAGGTCTAACCCAGTGCAATGGGGTGTGGTACGGTATGCCCAGAATAGGCATCAATACTTCAGGAATGGAAATGCCTCTCTTTTCATGTAACTGGATATTTTTATGAATCATTTGCCACACTCTACACATAGCTCTAAGGATGATAAAGTGAAAATTTTACATGTACTATATAATTATTTCTTAAAAACACACTCATGTAAGATGACAGATATTAGACTCCAGTATCATTTATGAGTTACCTGTGAATCGGTTCACAATCAAAACATTGTCTGAGAAATTCTACCACTTCTTCAGTGATAGGATCAGCTAGGAATTTAATTTCTATTCATTTGCTGTAGAAATCAATGATTAGCACTGCAGAACAGATATTGATTGGTATGCGCTCTCAGGACCAATTAAATCGATGCTAACCTTTTGCCTCAGCACTACCAGCAAAATCTCCGGCTTAATTAGACATGCTTGTGCTTTGTGTATTTTGTCTGCTGACCTACCCCCATGGCATTCCCCAATATATAAGTCAACACTGCAGACCATGGAAAGCCAATGATGCCACTCTGGGTCATTTTTATACCCGTCATTCAAAGTTGCCTTTGCTGGATAAAGCACACTAATTTGTATCCTAAATGTATGAGGACAAGAAGACCATCTCTCCGAATAATATAATCTTCAGTGGTCAATTTGTTTTTCACTTTTAAAAACAGCTTCGGATTAGCAGCTAAATACCTTACTTTGGGCCATCCTTTGACAATAAACCCATTACATTTTAAATATTCTTCATCTTCTGTAGCTTTCCACCACTGATCTTTTGTCACTGCATTTTTATGTCCTTAACCCTTATTAAATTATGCCAATGCTACATCAGTTCGATCATCCCATCCGTTGTCTCCCTTGACAGTATTACATAAAGAACAGCTGACATGCTGTTTTTGCTGGTTATTTGCTCATCAGTAAAGGAATATTCATATATTTTAGAATGCTATTTTGCAAAACTAGGGTGAACCCTTGACAGACCTCCCACTCATTAGAATGCCTGCCAAGGGTCTTTGATTTAAGCAAATCAAAAAGGGCCCCTCACCAGAAGATTTCAAACTTATGAATAAGTAACAGCCAAGATAACAATGCCAGCCCAATTAGTGAATGTTTAAATTTGCATTCTTTAACTTTCATGAAGTAAAAGCTATAGTTCGCTCTTCCTACACGTCAGGTTGACACAACGCAGGAGCATACGCAGCCGACATATGCAGCGATTAAAACTCTCCATTGGCTGCCCACAAGTTGCAGAAGGCAATTCAAGGCACTATGTTTGACACATAGGGCGAAACACAAACCGGGCCCACATGTCCTCCATCAGCTGGTCAACCCCCATCGGACCAACAGAGTTCTTCAGTCCAACAATCTTGATCTCCTAGCTGTCCCCAGAATCAGGAGAGCCAGGAGTCGCTGCTTCACATACCTTGCATTAAGCACTGGAACTCCTTACCTAGTAGCCTGAAAATGGATGCCAACTTCAAGAGTTTCAGAAAGAAACTAAAAACATATCTTTTCCCCTAAACCTCTTTTACCCTCACTTCAGCTAGTATTAACAGCGCTGGGAAGCCTGATGTCGGGTAGCCATGCGTTTACAAAACAAGTGAATTGAACTGAATTAAATACCTAACTCACTGACTTGAGGAAATCATTACAAAACAGCAAATCAATTAGCTTCATGCTTTGCTCTGATGCAAAGCAGCAAGTAATATTTGCTCCATTCCCGATTACTAAAAGGGCAAAATGGTGCAAACGTGGTGTTTTTTGCAACAATGCAGTGCTTCTGTTTGCCAGTAAAATGTTATGTTTTGAACGTGGGAGTATGCAGCATTATTCATTAAGGTTTTTACAAAAAGTTGAAGTGAACTCAATTCATAAGTTAAGCTTACTCACATGGGTAAGTTTTTACTTTTTACTTGTTGGCAAACATTTCTATTTGTGACTAATCTATGAATGTGTGATTTAAATAATACATATATATAAACAAATTGTCCAAAAGTGCTACCTTCTGGCACAGAGCTTGCAAAAAGAATGGTATGTTTCACCCAGGGTAAGTAATGAGTTCCAAAAACATTAACAAGTACATTTCAAAAATAGGGAATGCCACTTGTAGTCTTCTATATTTTGAATGTTCGAAAATGGCACTGTATATGCTTTACTACTGCTCTGACATTCCCCTTTTTTCATGGCTGATACTGGCTTGAACCCCCCAACTCCACACACTTAATCTCATGCTACTCATAAGCAAATGATGCTATAATTCTGTGAAATGTGCTAGAGTTAATCATACCTTTTTTACTTCTACTCATGGTTCATTTAGATCTTTTGGGTGCTGTTATCAAGTGCAACTTACACATGCTTGTTTTATAAATGTTTCCTGGAGTAAGTCTTGTTTGCTCTTGAAAAAAAAAGTTTTTCAAATGTAGGCCCAATGTATTTACTGTGAGTGCTGGTGAGTCATTATTTCATTAACCGAGTCTTTGAATGGATTCCTACAGAAAATATATTTGTTTGCTTCAAATTTCATTGAAACATTTTTTTATGTTGTTATTGAACACATTGCAGTGGTATAAAAACCCATATTTCACAGGAATCCATGTAATATGGAGCATATTTGTCAGATCCCTCTGAAATAAGGATTTCATCACCATAATGACATCACACAAACCATTTCTGCTTTACCACTGTCAGGGTTACTGGGATTATGCAGTATGGGGAACTAATTTGCCCAAGTAATCTAAATTAGGTAGTAAAGAACGCAAATTATACGGACATTCTCTGACTGTATTATTTTTCTTTCATTTAAGTTAGAAGCAACATTGTTGGTGAAATATGCAAATTATGTCATTTATGTGCCAAATTCTGCCACTGATGTTGTAAATCCATAATTATAAGAAACCAAGTCAGAGAGATGCACACCTATTTAGACGAGTTTGGATTAACCATACAAGTTCACAGTACTATCTTGGTTCCTTATATTAATTTTTCTGCCCATCTAACTACTGTGATCCAAGAATTTAAGATGCCATTCGAGGACATAGCCCATGTTATCGGCAACAAAGCCGAAACTGAAGCATACATGCAAGAAGATACAGAAGACATTTACTCTTTAATACATGAAGCCAGGACCTTTGACTCCACACCAGGCACGGTCACACAATTGTTAAAACAGACAGAATATGTTATGAAGAAGGGGATCAATCAACGGCTTCATGCCACAAACCTTATCCAATATCACAAGGTACAATGAATACCTCGGGCCTAAGTATATCCTTGAAACCAATGTTTTTACATTTAATAAAAGCTTCATGTCTCGCTGGGGCGTGATTTTGAACAAATATTCAATAGATTGATTATCGAAGAATTGTCATCAATCCTCAAATATTTGTCATCTGAGATTTATGATTTAAAATCTCAACTGGAAACTAGAGTGGATATGGAACATGGAAAATCATTCTAGAAGAGATCAATAACAAACTAGATGAAAATGCTAAAGAAATTCAAGCTAGGAAACTTAAGCAAATTTAAACGGGACACGATTGATTACAAGTTAGACAAGGTCTATACATTGGCAGAAAAATACTCCCACCGACGGGTCTACTCTAAACCTGATGCAGCATCTTACGGTGAGAGTTCAGTTTCAGACAATGAAACCATGTCTACCCGTCGACCGATCACTCAGCATAGTCAACTATTAGAGAAATTTTTCTACGTCTACTAAACATCCTGTACAACCCATGGTGTATTTTTTATTGAGCAGTCAGGCCTCCAAATACCACACTAGAGACAACATCAGACAGTCTAAGAGTACACGCATGTCCTGTGGAGGTCAGGCCTCCAAATAACCACTAGAGACAACATCAGACAGGCTAAGAGTACACGCAGGTCCTGTAGAGGACAGGGCACTACAGATCGAATCAGAAAAACACACTCTCAGAAGCCAAACAAAACCTAGTTTTAAACATATATTCCTCAAGACTAAGTGAGCAAGAATTGGCGGTATTACACTAAGGCACCTCTTTCATACAAACTTACAACACAAATGCATTGGAGTGCGAAGATGCACTATTTAAGTTTATGCGTAAACTTCGTTTGTGTCTTTTCTTTCACAACTTGCCACCATCTGAAACTATCTCAGATACACCAGAGTATCTAGAGATTAAACCTAAAAGTACCTTTATGTCTCCTATTTCTCATAAGACACTGGACGCATTTGAAACTCTTTTTAAGAAAGACTTTCAAAGTATTTGTTACCCCGCCTCACGGAGTAAGAATTTAACACGACAGGCACAGAAGGTGCTATTAGCACTCAGTAAAAAAAATTAATTATATAATTTTTCAGCCTGCAGACAAGGTTGGTGCGCTGGTTGTTATGGATCTTATGTATTATGAACAGAAGGTAACTAGACAAGTGATGGATAAAGAGACTTACATTCTACTGGATCACGGTCTAAGCCGATATTGTCAAGACTCTCCCTATTGTACTAGATCAGGTTTTATATCAGGGATGAATCTCTGAACGTACCTGCAGGTTTCTATACACTGATCACTCTAAACGGCCACGCTTGTACATGCTCTCCAAAGTGCATACAAATTTGAAAGACCCCACCCCCATTAGACCCATCGTGGTTGGATGTGGTTCAATGTATAAACCCACTGGTCAATATTTTGACAATTTCTTTCAGCCGTTAGTGTAATCTTGAAGGTCCTATACCCGGGACACTATTGACTCTTTGAAAAAATTACAACATTTACAATTGTCTGAGACAGAAACATACTGGCTGTGTACAATTGATGTTACGGCTCACTATACTTCCATCCCTCACGAGGAAGGACTAGAGGCAGTGGAATGGATGCAACTGAGACACAATGGAAGCAGAGCCAACAAAGTTTTTCTTTTGCAACTCCTAAATTTTTGCCTATTTCACAGCTCTTTCACTTTGAAAGATGATTTCTTTCTACAGCGTACAGCTATGTCCATGGGTTTTTCTTGAGCACCTTTGTATGCCAATATTTTCATGCCTTCGTTTGAACACCAACACATCCTTGAGAATGCGACATGGACTGATAATACGCTTATGTATCATAGGTATATAGATTACATATTCTTGAACTAAAAGGGCAACAAAATCACATTAGAGCAGAAAACTGAAGCTCTGAACAAGTGCAATCCCCGCATACAGTTTACCCATTCCATTAGCAGTTCCCATATTGATTACTTAGATGTGCATATCGAACTGACTTCGGTTGGCTTGTTCACCAGTGTTTTTCAAAAACCTACAGATAGGAACAACACATTACACTTCAGTAGTTTTCATCCTCCATCTTTCAAACACCATTTACCAGTCACATAATTCATTCACATTAAGAGAATCACATCTAATCAAGAAGTCTGCAAGACCACCATAAACAACTATTGCACCCAATTTTCTCAACGAGAGTATCCAGATCGCATACTGAATGCAGCCGTACATTGTGTGAACTTCATGAATCGTGAAACACTCTTACAACATGACCAGAGACGTTTTTGTGCAAAAATGTTCTACCAAAGCTGAAGCAATCAAACATTGCGTGCACAGTAATTGGGAGTTACTTTAAACAGAACCTGATTTCAAAAGCTTGTTCATGGAAAACCCTCTCTTTACTTTTTCTTGTTCACAAAACTTTAGAGAACTTCTCTCATCTCCTAAGATCTCACAGGAACAGGCACACAAAGGCATGCACAAATGTCATTGTGGCCTAATGTATGTAGGGAAAACTGAGAAGAAAGTCAAAATCACAATCACTGAACATAAGCGTATGATTCGTACCCAGAATCGTAACTTCAATCTTGTGGTACACTGGTTAGAACACTAGCACAACATTTCTCAATCATGCTATACAGTCATTGAAAAAATCACTATTAAACCCAATACCAATGTACCTGTCACTCTCAAACAAAGAGAAACAATCTTTTTTATTCACAAAATTTCTGAATCCTTACACACGCATTATTGTATGTTTACTTGCAGTAACAAGGGCACTTCACATACTGTGATACCGATATACATCTAATGCGGACGGAGCGTGAAGTCACATTCCCTGTTTCTGTAGGCGGCTCCAGTTTATGAATGTAAGTAAATATGCTTATGTCGTTAAGGCTCATTTCACGACTTTCAGGGCTCCAATGGTTTGTTGATTTCCATTTCAGGTATATCCCTTTAGAGTGCAGCCCTCGACGGCTACTTTCGCTTTCGGGTTGAAGTAGTAGACCCATATGAATTAAAATTAGCAGCCGTTGTAAGTCACATTCTTGATGCATGATGGGCATTTGAGTTTTTATGCACTACTGTCTGCACGAGCAGGCAGTTCACTGATTATTTATGCTGTTGTTTACAGTGATGTCGTTGAGTGCACTCTCACGTATTCTCTATGATTTTTAAAATGGTCTATTGGTTCCTTCACTTTCCTTTTTTTGGTTGAATACAGTAATTTTCATAAGTCGGACCTGGTTATTTGAAGTTGATGCTGGTTCTTCATGGTGTCTTCTTTGTTCTTAATTACAGTGTATGCTTTCTTCGTTTATTTGCTGCTGTATACTGCTGTTCTTGTTCAATGGACTAGTTTTAATAAACATAGTATGTCATGACAATACACATATTGTTTTTCAGCTACCCCTGATGAAGGGTGATGCCGCCCGAAATGCTTTGGGTTTTGCTCAACATACAGCTGCTACTACCCCAAAGTGATTAAATACCTATAATAACGAAGCCAATTCCTTATAGTGTGATACATCATACACTAATAGTGTTATGGTTTTTGCATATTTGTGCAACATAAAAGTATCTCACTATGCAGATTGCAATGTATTAATGTGTTTCATTTAGCCTACAGGCTCACGCGGTTGGAGCACTCTTTCTAGATAGCCACTGGTTATCTGGGTTTTTGCAAATCTATAATTATGCAATAAATTCTGCTGCCACAAAACCATTCCACTAGTCCTCGCCACTGACCACTGTTTCGGCAGCAATTTATCCATGAAAGATACACAAAGCAAACTTTCTAATTGCAATCACTCTCCATTGCCAGCTACACTTTGAAGGAAACAACGGTTTAAAATGAACAAAACAGTGGCGTAGCTAGACCATTGGCCGCCCAGTGCGGCCCCGACGTTTGCCGCCCACGGCGGCATTTAAGAGCAGGGGGGAGAGGGTGCTGACCGATTCCTGCAATGTCACCGCCACCCCCAAAACGTGTGTCGCCAGAGGCGGTCCGCCCCCCCTCCCCTTACTACGCCACTGGAACAAACCCAAAATAAACATGTTGTATAAAGATACATAATAGGTAACATGTAATATAGTCCTATATTGCTATCTCAGGGTCCTGGTCTTCAGACTTTTGGTTTACGATGTCACCAGAACCTGTTAGTGGAAATGTTGGACCACAGTTCTCTATTCTCTTTACACAGTGCAGGAATATCATGCTTAATTTAAAAAGTCCCACAGCTTTATATACATGTGGCTGTGTGCACCCTGAAAGGTGTGGGTTTTTGTTAACAAGAAATGAATGCTGAAGTCGAACAGGAGTTGCAGCAACTCCCTACTCTGGGCAGATACAGTAAAGGTTAAGTGTTCACACTGTACACACGGCTCATCTGACCCTCTGTGCCCACTGAAGGCTGCAAGTGCAGTCTGCTTTTGCCCATCTCAAGTAACCCAACAATATTTATTTTATCATTTTACGAGAGAGAAAAATAATACTCCCCACAGCTTCTAAAATCCTTGTTATAGACCCTTTAAAAGCTGACCTAAGAAGCGTGAGATCTTCGATCAGACGTCAAAGTGTTAGGTCACGTGCAGGCCACCGTCCATGACCTATGGCCTAATGGCGTTGCAGGAACTGGAAGTACAGCCAATTTCTGCATATTCACCGACAGGCCGTCGGCCGGTTTTATACATTGGTGCTGGTCTGCTGTGCGCCCATAATACACACATATTTTATGTGAATCTGAAGTACATGCACATTCTGTTCATCTTACTAATGTGCACACCTTAATTGCGAACTGAATTCAGCATTCTCTGTTTTTTAAGCTGGAAAAAAATAATGATAGAAACTAAAGAAAAATGAACAAAAAGCGCTTCTTTTATTTCCAGCAAGAGCATGCGTGGCTATGGCGGAAGGAGCACGTTATCTGTGTAATTTAACGACTGAAATATTGTCTGCGGCAGAGAGCGAATTTAGCAGCCGATTAAACGCACGTAAAGCAGTAAAATGGATGGGGGCTCGGGGACTGCGCCTTCTGCTATAGGCCTGTCGCGGGAGCAGGGCCCCCCGCCTCGCGCACAGTCGATAGATCAGGGAAATCCTTACCATGCTGCCCAGGGTGGCCTTCCGGAGTCCGCGCGCACTGAAACCACAGCCCACAATGAATGGCAGGGGAAGGGCAGTCCGGCGCTCCAGACAGCAGGCTGCAGACAGGCTACTGCATGCGGCAGAGCTCTAATTAACTTCTCCCAGGCATCAGTTTGGAAGAAATGTCACAGAGAGTGATGGGGCCATGGGCTGCAAGCCACATAAAACACCTTCAATGCAGGCTCCTGGCTGCACACACACCCGATGCGATGTACTGTATGTACAGAGGTACAGGTGTATGTTCCACATATGTACAGAGTAGTAATTAGAGTAGAAAACGTATAATCTCTGAACTGTAAGTCTCTAACCACATGCGATATGTGATGTCAGATCTATGCCGTTAAAACCGAATAATGACAGGAGCAGTGCACTCCGGTATTCTTGTTGGAGTGGTTGAAGCTATAACAGTGGATTGGACACTCTGACTGACGGGGCCATGAGAAGACGTTGAAGGAACGCGGCAGTGCCGACCCTTTCGGCCTGGGTGAGATGGAGCACCTCTGAACCATCCTCCATGGGACAGTTGGAGCACCTCTAACCATCCTCCATGGGACAGTTGGAGCACCTCTAAACCATCCTCCATGGGACAGTTGGAGCACCTCTAACCATCCTCCATGGGACAGTTGGAGCACCTCTAACCATCCTCCATGGGACAGTTGGAGCACCTCTGAACCATCCTCCATGGGACAGTTGGAGCACCTCTAACCATCCTCCATGGGACAGTTGGAGCACCTCTAAACCATCCTCCATGGGACAGTTGGAGCACCTTTAACCATCCTCCATGCGACAGTCGGAGCACCTCTAAACCATCCTCCATGGGACAGTTGGAGCACCTGTGAACCATGCACGGGGGATAACTAAATCCCCTCTGAACCATCTGCCATGGGTCTGTTGGAGCACCTCTGAACCATCGGCCATGGGTCTGTTGGAGCCCCTCTAAACCATCCTCCATGGGACAGATGGAGCACCTCTAACCATCCTCCATGGGACAGTTGGAGCACCTCTAACCATCCTCCATGGGACAGTTGGAGCACCTCTGAACCATGCACGGGGGATAACGAAATCACCTCTGAACCATCGGCCATGGGTGTGTTGGAGCACCTCTGAACCATTTGCCATGGGTCTGTTGGAACATATCTGTGCCATTTGCGATAGGAGAGTAGTAGAAACTTTAAACCAACCATCATGGGGCAGTTTAAGGACCCCTGAACCATCTGCCAAGGGACAATTGGATCACCTCTGAACCATGCACGGGGATAACGAAATCACCTCTGAACCATCGGCCATGGGACAGTTGAATCACCCCCAGCCCCAAATACAGGCATGTGAGCAGTGTAGAAGGGATGGAGTAAAAGTAGTTGGGTGGGGGGTCAAATTGAAAATGGAAGGTCTCCCGCACCAAGGGTTTCAAGGAGAGTGGCACATAGTACCCTGGGTAGGAAAGATACTAGCTTTTAAGTTACCCCACTGCGTCTCTTGCTTTTGCACAGGTTCTTATTTTACCCAATGATCTTGTAGCAAAGTTCAACTTAATCTCAATCAATATCAAAACTTTACCAGCAAGTCAATAACCATGACATCTTAATATAAGATAACATTTAGGCCCTGATTACGAGTGTAGTTGCTATTTAGTGCACCTGATAAATAACAATACCATGGGGTATGTTATTTAACGGGTGCAATAAACAGCACCTATTACGAGCTTGTGAGGAATAACATACAGACTTTCATGTTTAACGCACCAAAATCCACATGGTAGGGTAAGATCGTACACATATTTCCCCTGTTAAATTTTGGCAGGTTTGCCGAAATTTAACGAAGCTTGAGGTATTGATGCATCTGATAATTATCGGATACGTTAAATACCTTTTAACTCGTAATTCTGATTTGTGCATAAACATGGGTTTACGCACAGATCAGAATTAACCGACCCATTCATAATGAGGCCCAAAGTCTCCTGTACAGATCTCTCAGCAATAATGTGGTAACAAACAAAAATCAGAGTCATTAGCATTCATGCCAACATAAGCTTCCCCCCCCCAGCGCCTTGAGACCCTCACGGGTGAGTAGCGCGCTTTATAAAACCCAATCTTGACCCTGTCCCTAATGGGAACAGTCCAGCCTGAACTGCCATGCCAGGTACTCCTTGGACCGGAAGCAATAATCCTGGGACAGGTATCACCCCTCATCAGCCAGGTTAGCTTGAATCCAGTGGCACAGTGAGCAAGGGACCCACGTCTGAGCATACCATACCCATCTCACTTAGGACAAAATGTGCTATGCAAACAAATGATGGACGGAATGCTGAATAAATCATACATTCACCCCAGTCAAGAGATCTGGGTTAAACCCATTGTTCTTTTGCTCACCATGGCACCCCAGTTTAGACCCAGTCATGTGCAAATCAGTCTTGACACTGTTCCTTATGGGAACAGTCCAGCCCGAACTATCATGCTAGGTCTTCCTTGGACCGGAAACAAGCATCCTGGGACCGCTTTCGGGGTATTACCCCTCATCCGCCAGGCTAGCTTGAATCCAGTGTCACGTTGAGCAAGGGACCCACGTCTGGGCATACCCATCCCACTTAGGGCGAAAAGTGCTACGCAAACAAATGATGGACAGAATGCTGAATAAATCATACATTCACCCCTAGTCAAGAGATCTTTGTTAAATCCAATGTTCTTTCCATGCCACCCCAGTTTAGACAGAGCAATGTGCAAATCAATCTTGACCCTGTTCCTTATGGGAACAGTCCAGCCTGAACTGCCATGCCAGGTCTTGCCTGGACCAGAAACAAGCTGGGTTCAAACTGAAATAGATTGGGGAGCAAACAAACTACAGATTTGGGCCCAGATCTCTGTACTGGGGTGAATGTATGACATTGTTCTGCATACTGTCCATCAATTGTTCTTTTTGCAGTTCTCTCTTACCACCACTGCCAGAGTGTGGTATATGTTGGGACCTGATTATGAGTAGATCGCATCTGATAAAAATCCAACACCAAGGTGTTTGGAATTTATCGGATGCAATAGTTATTGCATTGTCCAGGTTTTTGGGGAATAACTTTCAGATTTTGGTGCTTAGTGCAAAAAAACACGTTACGGTAAATACCAGACTTTCCTCTTGTCCAGGTTTGACAGGTTTGACCTGTCGAACTATAACGAAGGGTGAGATCTCTTTCACATCTGGTAATTACCAGGTATGATAAACATTGTAACACTTTTACTTGAGACCACTGCACAAACAGATATTTGCACAGGATGTGCAATTTAACGGGCCACCTGCAATCAGGCCTTCGGGACCTCAATTAGGCCGCAAACACCAGTATTGCGCCCAAATCAGGAATCTTGCTGGCCTTGTAATCAACTCCTTAATCTTTCTGACGTACATCATCTGGGCACCTTTTAAACGGGAAGCTGTACTCTTTTATGTACAACGCCACAAAACGGCACCGCGGCAGTTTCACTATCTAGCGCTATATGAAGCACAAGTCATTTTTCATTAATATGGTGAATCAACTGCAGCTGTACATTCTTCTTACATTCCTCTATATTAAGAATCAAATTGGACCAGAGACTACTGGTCATGTGATATGTCAACAATGTAATGTCCACATTGTAATTCCAAAATACTTTCTCCAGGACTGACTGAAAATCAATATGACATGCTATTACATACCAGGCTGTACGCCAAGATTAAAAATGCACCATAGAGTCAAGCTTATAGTATCAATAACCAATATAATAAATGCACAGTGGCTGCGGTGGGTTGAATATATAGATACTTTACACATGATTTTCAAGGTTGTGTGGTAAGTTTTCCAACAGGAATCTAAGTTGCAGCTTTATTAAGACTTTGCGCCATCACAAAGCAAGGCGACAAAGTTTGGGACGGAGATTTACTTTCAAATGCAAAGGGTATTTTGTGCTGGAAAAGTTCTGTATCCTTGATGTAAATTGCAGTTTGTGCTGCTTTGCACCTCTGCATCAAGCAGGCCTTACATGAGTGGTGCTTGAGTGTTACTGTGCATGCCCCACAGTTCTTTTGTCAAACCATGTTTGCGTCAAAAAACAATGTCTCCTTGAGGCAGGAGCAAAGACGGAGAAAAGATGTCATAATAGAGTTATCTTTCCCCAATCATGGAGTGGGATTGTGTGATGCAATGTTCATCCCTCCAAAATAAAATAAAGACTGTACCTGGGTATTGCTGGACTGAACTGGTGTCAACCACCAGAATTCACCTTCCTCAAAACAGATGCTTCATGCAGCCCTCCTCTCTGACCGGCCTTCTTCTGTTTGTTCCCTTTTTAGCCTACACAAGGCTGGAGCCTTTTTTCAGTGGTAAATAATGAAAAGTAAGATACTTAGGGCCAGATGTACGATGTGGTTTTGCATGCGCAAACAGGTTTGCGAACCCGTTTACGCATGCAAAATCTCTGTTGGCCATGTACAATTCTCAAATAGCGAGTCGTAATTTATTTGCAACTCGCTATTTAGGAATTGCGAGTCCCAATTAGGAAGAGGTGTTCCCTTCCTAATTGCTATGTGTGAATGTTTTGCGGCCCATTGGGTTTGCAGAACAGTGTAACAATACGGTTGTACATTTAATTTAGCTCCTCGCAATGGCACTAAATTAAAGGGTCGTTCATCTGGCCCTTAATCATTATATATTTTGCATTTTGGTCTTCTTCAATTTGCTTTCTCAAAGTCATAATTCTGAATCTGTGTACTCGTGGCTATTTGTGAGCGTGAGGTGCAGAAGTGAATAGCGAGTGTCTGCTACCCATTTCAAGGCAGTGTCTGAGTACGAAACCAACTTTTCACCCGTAAGTGTAAGCACAAGACTCCTGAGAGGAGTAGGTGAGTTACCTAAACCAACTTGGGCAATATGTCCAACTAGAGCTTTTTAGAAGATGAAGAGAGCAGGACTTGCGCAGGAGACGACTGACACTCTCTTTTTACCCGTTCAATGTTTAAAAAGGCTCAATTTCTACACTGCACTAAGTACTGATAATTTAGCTTGTTCTAATTGTTCTTACCTTTTGCATAAAAAGTAACAACAATCCCAAATGACCAAACTGGGTCAATCTCTACTGAAGGGCCTATCTCCATTAAATTGAAAAGAATACTGTGCATCACCCCTAGCCACCCAGACTGGGGCAGTCTCTTTCTCTACTCAAGGGACTGTCTCCACTAAATTGAAAAGAATACTGTGCATCACCCCTAGCCGCCCAGACTGGGGCAGTCTCTTTCTCTACTGAAGGGCCTGTCTCCATTAAATTGAAAAGAATACTGTGCATCACCCCTAGCCACCCAGACTGGCGCAGTCTCTTTCTCTACTCAAGGGACTGTCTCCACTAAATTGAGAAGAATGCTGTGCTTCACCCCCACTCAGCCAGGCTGGAACATCCCCTCTCTTCTGAAGGGCCTGTCTCCACCACTGAATCATGGATCCCCAGCGCAATAACAATACATGAAATCCGTTTGTTACCTACGTTCACACTTCATCTAAATATCTCTTCAATTCATAGGTAAACGTATATTTTAGTATTTGGGGATTTTCTCGACTACAATGTTTAATCAGAGGGTGATAACCAAAGGGTTATAAAAATGGCAAATGGACCTTGCTCGAAGGCATATTTGAACAATAAAATATTTGACTACTCAGTATGTAATATACTCCAGTGGGATCTGTGTGAATTTTAAAACATGATGTCATATGTGTAAGAATAGAAGTTGGAGTATACAAAGTTTATGTGCTACCTTGCATGAATCTAAATCCGAATACAGATGTGTGGCTTCCTACAGCAGAAAAGGCAGGAAATCCAATCATTCTGCACACCACTGCAAACCATTATGTACAGGATGAGCACTGACAGGATGGAAATTTAGTTAAGGAACTAGTTCTGCAGAAAGTTGTGCAAAAGTACCGAATCCCAACAGGGCTAGTAAAATCACGGTTTAAGAATTTTAGCAGATACTGAAACACAACTATAAAGACGTAAGGAAAACAAAGACTGAAGTGATTGACATTGCGAGGGAATAAAATGCATTAGAAGAATAAAATTAAGAAATTGAGAGTTTATTTCAAAGTGAAAGGTAGCAAATCCAACAGTTTTAGGGCACAGTCAGTTAAGAGAAGGGCAACTCGAAATAGGGTGAGACGATCAAACTTTCATTTAAATTAAAAAGTCTTAACCTGATATATTTCTTCAAAGTAGAAGAGAATTATAGAAGTGAGTACATTCATGATAAACGAGCCACAGAAATTCCTTACAGGAAATAGAACTACTTTCTTATCATGTTCTGTATGTTTTTAATTGATGAGTAAGTGAACGTTGGCGGGCGCAGACTAGTGCTGTGCTAATTAGGTCGCCTCAATAATATTTACAAGTCGGCCTCTGTAGTGAGCACAGTGTTGTACCAGTTGCATAAGACACAAGAAGCCTAGATGGATCAGCAAGAAATGTTCACTGCCATCGAAGTGCAGGCTGAAAGGCATTTTGAGTCATGATTATTAAAGGTAGAGGAGTTGCTTTTTGGGATGACATGCACACACTAGGCCCCATTCACAATGGAAAATTTACACTTTTGTTTAAGTTGACTCTTTTTCAGTATTCACAAACTACAATGTAATAGTAATTTTACTTCTGCAGAGCAGGGCGGAGAACTCAATACATAAAAAGATAGGCCTGTCCTATCTTTTTATGTGCAAAATTCTCCGGAGATCCGCAGTCATACAGTTACTAGTAAATCGTAGGTTGTGAATACCGAAAAAGAGTAAACCTACACAAAAATGTAAGTTAATTTTTGTGAATCAGGCCCGAGTGTGAGTAGAGTTGGTATTTTATGTCGTGGGAGGAATGTATACATCACTTTCGAGCCTTCAGCAGCTACAGAAACCTAAAAGTAACTCTCTACTGACATCTTTCCAATTACAAATAATTACCACCTATTACCGCTGAACTCTTTGCATTCCTAGAATGCAGTAGAAATCTCAAGCAGGGGTTGCCACAGGCCACACTGGCCATGTATTCGCGGTGCAACTGCTCCACAGCTCTGCAATCCTCCATATTTGATCGACATCCGAATGGTTGGCAGGGGTTAGAGACCAGGAGTACAATGGAGAAGTGTGCGCTGCATTAAAAAGGTTCTGTGCACCAGTGGCTGTTGGAGGCCTCTGGGGAGATTACAGCCTGGGCTTGGGAGGCGTGCTTTGCCTGTTGCGTTGGATGGCTGCAGAGCAAACACTGCAGAATATGGGGTGTCCTGGAGTCATATCAGGTGGAGCCAGAGGGGTCCAGCCGTAAACAAAACGTGCCGGGGTCGACAGTCAACTCCGGGGGCTTCCTCTTCCCCAGTATTTTCTGCCTAGTTAAGGGGCCTATGCAGGGGCGCAGTATCACTTTGGGCGGTAAGGCCCTGTAGAGGTGAGCCTATTCATCAAGCGTATCTGGCGGGGGCTTGACTCGGCCAAGTCATACTTGGCGACAGGAACAATTATCTGAGTGGACGGTGCGCAGACCAGTGCTGTCCATGAGCGGCATTCTGACAAACGGTGGTGAGTATAGACCCTCAGATCGCTTCTCAGTAGGTACAAATATGAGTACTGCCCTTGGGGTCAGTAAGAACAGTCTGGGTAGGCATGAAGTGCATAGAGATGATCCTGAGAAGGGAAACACCTGTGTAATTAAACAGCCTCCAACGCTAACAGGATGAGAAAACCCAGTGCCAGAAAAGGAAAAATCTTGTAGATCAAAACAAAATGAGGTCACAATCTAGACCCGTTTCCCTACCCTCGCCCTCTCCCCCCCTGTGGAATAGAGTGCTGGAGATTTGGGGTAGGCAGGCAAATATGCACATTAAAACCATGCTCATGGATACGAAATCCAGCCTCCATTCCATAGATATCAAAACTGACCATGTCACTGCGCGCATGGATTTCATGTAGGACTGTCTGGATAAACATTGTGACCACACCACTGAGTCCAAACATAGGATCTCTGACCTAGAGCATGGCACCCCCAAACTAAAGGACACTATCCTACATATGGCAAATAACCTAGCAAGGATCTCTGAAAAGAATGAGGATTTAGAATCTCGATGCTGGAGGAATAATGTACGCATGGTTGGACTCCTGAAGTGCAATGACCTCGGAAAACCTGAAACTTTTGTGGAATCTCTCCTTGCTAACCTTCTGGGCAGAGCAAACTTGTCGTAGTTCCTGTTTTTTTAAAGGACCTGGTAAGAATCTCTGCAAAGAATGAGTATTCAGAATCTCACTCTCAGAGGAATAATGAACGTCTAGTTGGACTCCAGGAGTCCAATGACTTTGGAAAACCTCAAACGTTTGTGAGTCTTTCCTCACTAACCTCCTGGGGAGAGTCAACTTCTTGGAGCTCCTAGCTGTTGAAGGGAAACTGCCACTGCCAGTGGTGACATGCCTTCCAAACTATTGAGACTGGGACACTGCTTTAAGACTTGCCTGAGAGAAAAGTCCATTTCAATTCCAGGGCGCTACAATCTTCCTATTACTGAATTTTGCAATGGCGGCGCAGGAGGTCAGAAGAATGTACATGGAGGTTAAAAAACTTCTGAAAACTCACAACATCAAACATGCCTTGTTGTACCTGTTCCGCGATTTTGCATTTAGTACAGAGATTGTGTGCACATCTTCAGTACCTTGAAGATGCCATGAAATTAACTAAAGATGCAATCAAGAAAAAGAAGCAGGGACACGGACTGGGCTTCTGTGCTCACATGGATTCTGGCACAGACTAGGACTAAATGCTGTTATGGATAGTAATAAGCTGGCTTTTTATGTGAAGGTTGAGATCCTTCTCCAATGTTAGATTGTCTGCCAAATGTTTACTTATTCTTGACATCTTTTTTTCTTCTGAACAAAGGAGGGATATACGCTCACCTGCCTGCCGCTTGATTATTACTGTAGGTTATGTTCCCATACTAATATTATTCAGCAAATCCCCCGGGGTTATCAGTTTCACAGATTTTACTGTTTAATGGTCACATTTGGTGAGACAGTATAGACTTATTCATACAAAGGAGCATGGTGGCGGATGGTGATGTCCCGCCTCTAAGCATGTTCACACCATTATGCCTTTTGGGTTGTTATGTTATGCGGTTTTTACACTGAAAGTTTGGGTGATCAGAGTGAGTTGTGAAAGAGCGAGAGACGTAAATATATATGAATAAAACATTACATGATTTGGTTGGGGCAGATGCTCTGTGGTGCCAGAAACCAGGTGATAGGAAAACTTTAGTCAAACTGTGTGAAATAATAAATTAGGACTTTTAAAGTTACAACATGGAACATCAGGGGCCTGGGTAATACAAAGAAGAAATGACTGATATTGGGCTATTTACTGAGCCATGGTTTTGAGGTTGCTACGTTGCAGGAAACTCATCTGTGTGGCCTCTGTTTGGAGGCACAACTGATACTTTGCCTCTTTCAGCTTATACTCCTGTGGGGCTATCTATATTGATAAAGTGATCCATATGGTATAAGTTGCCCTGCCTGCACACAGACCACCACGGCAGACTGCTGCTTTCGATTGGAACAATACAAGATATCCCAGTTACCCGTTAAAAAAGTTTTTCAACATTAATGTGGGGTCAGATGGCCTAATGGCAATAGTATGGTGCTACCTCTGGGTTCTTACCTGAGTGAGAGACCTCTAACAAGAAACAAACTGTATTTGCACTCATGCATCAGATACAACCTGATAGTAGGACCCTCTTGGTGCTCCTAGAAGCAGCAAGCCCTTTTAAATCCCTTGGGTGGCCCTTTCTATTCAAAGTGCTGCGCAGAATAGAGATTAGCCCCAACATTATAGGAATCATTCAGCTACTATATGTGGAGCCTACGACTCATGTGCGTTTTAATGGATACTCCTAGCAGCAATTTCCCATCTATAAAGGCACATGTCGTGGGTGTCCCCTCTCTCTCCCCCCTACTTTTTACTGTAGCCTTGGAATCTCTTGCTACCTGGCTGAGAGATAGAGACACTCACAAAGGTGTACAGCATTCCCAACAAAGCATAAGTTACATTTATCTGAGCGCAAAAAACATTATGCTCTCTATAGAGGACCATGATACCAACCAAGTAGCGATTTTAGGGAAATAATTAGATATGGAATACAAATGAACTAGGGGGAAGTCAGAGATGTTCTCCCTCATGTGACGAGTAGGCCAACCATTGAATACCCATTTAGATGATGTGAGGAATAAAATTAAGATACCTGGACATTTACACCAATAGGGATAAATAATTGCTGATATGTGACAATTATGGCCGCACGAAGGAAACGCTCAACAGACAGATATATAGATGGATAACGTTGCCATTATCAATTGACCTAATTAAAATGACTGTTTTACCCAGATTTTTATACATGTTCAATAATATCCTACTAAGTGCACATTTCTTTGCTAAACTGAGATCCTTACTGATTAGACTGGTAATCCTAGATTAAACTGGGAGATGCTCACCTTACCATATAAAATAGAGGGTTTCGATGCCCCAGATCTAGAAAAATATCCATGCCGCACAGTCCCCCTAAGTGGCATACTGACTTGACCCACAGTGCAGCATGCCTCACTTTCCAATAGAAGTAAAGGTTACTTAAGGTTGGTAATGCCTTATTCGGTAGAGACTATATCTAGCTGCAGATTCCATACCTGAGAATATTCTCCAGGTAAATGAAAACAACAAGAGAGATAGGGTTGAGTCACACTCTTAATCCCACTATATCATAAATTCAACAACAAAAGAGTGTGAAGAAAAAGAAACAAAAAGGAAAAAATTCCGTTAGAGAAAATATATATGTTATAAAGTGCCACAGACAAATCAATCAGAATTAAGTATAGAACCCTCACTCACCAACCTGGTTGGTGACATGCTTCATCATAGAGTTCCACCAGGGGTGCCTACTGCACCCCTGGTGTGCTTCGACGCTTCCATAAAGCGGAGCGCAAATATCAGACTGAAGGGATTCTCGTGTATGATAAGTGCAAAAAATAATAAGTGAGTTAAAAAATGCCCAAGATTCGCCCACAGGCAATTTTAATGACAACGAATCTGGCACTGGTCTAAAAACAGTGAAGGATGGTTAGTACTGGCTTAAGTTGGTCAGGTACATCCTATTTAATAAATGCGGTATTGGTCGACATGTTTCAGCTTATTGTCGTTATTTACAAAGCTTTCTTCAGGACCTTACAGAAAAAATAAAAACAGCACCTTGGCGTTGTAAGCTCGCTAAGGCTTACCCTAACCTCAGGTGCTAGGAACCGGATACACTCACGGTTTTGTATGGGCCTTCGAGAACTTCACAAAGGCCTCAGGATGTCTGTAAGAAAACATATATATATATATATAGTGCACGTGTTGTATCCATTTCAAAATCATTACTTCATATAATGGCTTCATTACAGACCGAATGAAAGGTCATAGGCACAAATACAACTTTATGTTAACGTTTTTAAACTGGCATGCACACTGACAATGTTCCATAATTACCAGTATTTTCAGAGACTCAAGAAAGAAGAACCAAAACTTTATGTCAATCTTTCGAATTCATTATGCAAAATGAGTGAGTCTACTCAATTCTGCCGTTTATCAAGTGAATAGACCTAAAAGATTACTACGATGTAGATGTAATCACGCTAAAGCTTGGCATATTTAAAATTTAAAAACAACACCAATATAAGTGGCGTGTACTACCACATAGGAGAATAGTAAATAAAAACAGGGTTTACGTGTAGAGGAAAATAAACCCGCTCCTTAGGCATACAAGTGGGTGGCGGGACTACAGAACAACTATAATGGGAAAAGAAAAACGGGGAAATCACACTTAGTTACCATCCCTGTTAATTCATAACCCACAGCGTACCGCTATGAAAAAATATCTACATCGAGCGGTACTCACGTCATCCAAGTCCACTGCCAAGTAAATCAACCTTTTTATATATAACTGTCTTTGTAGTATGTATGAACTAAAGAGGGGCTCTCACTCTCAAAATTTCTAGAGAATAAGTCAACTCAATCCCTTGAATGTGATAAATTATGAAAACCAAACATATAAATAAACAGAAACTGCAAATGGTTAATCAGAAATACTATAGTTAAAGTGGAAGGTAATTAGAGTGTTAACCAAGGCAAATATGACGCTTGTAATCTGTACATGTAAATTATCATAGCCATTTAATAGAAGCACTATCCACACTATTGACCCTCGGTATATTCATGTTATTTATTTGTTAACTGAACTATGTGCTCATAAACAAGTTTATGACTAGAGATGCGTCTGAATAGACATTTCCTCAGTCCCGCAAGTATCTTATCCTCATATCCATAAATACTTGTAAAATATGAATATCTTACAGATATATGGTTTTCTGCTAAATGCCAATTTCTTCCTGGTCGTTTATAGTGGTAATGTTGAAGAAATAGCATTTCATTAAAACTAAGGAGATATACGTGTCTACTTCTATAGAGGTCCCTGAAGGCATGAATAAGCTACTAAGAGCTGCAGGCCATAGTTACTTCGGAGACCACTCTTCTTTAGAGTGTATGTTGAGCAGATGTGCCCCTACTTACACATGAGATTTTAAAACATAGTTGTCTTGTGTCTTTGGTAGACCTTATCATTGCACCTGAAGAAGCATTGTTACCTTGTGCAAAGCCACCGAGCCTTTTCATATATCTTTTCAGCCTTCATGAATCAAGTGTAAGCATTTTAATATTTTAGCTATTCATTAATAAGAAAAAACATTAAATTGCAAACTATAATCTTTTTCCAATTCTTTTAAAAGGTTGATACTTTTTGGGCATAATACCTAGGAATCAAATAAAGAAACTGTCTGTAGAATGAGGGCATTTCTGTTGTGTGTACAAATCCCTTTCTCCAACTTTCCCTCAGGACAGTATCAGTGTTGAACTACTGTGTCTCACACCAAGCGTAAACTTAACTACTAAGGGCACTGGGCTTTCTAAACAACATGCAGGCCATGTACAATCATACCTTGATTTATTCAGTGCTACTTGCTATCTCAAAATCAGCCTAAGGAGGTTTATACCTTCTACATGTTACTTCATTTGAACTCCACGTGGTCCAGCTGGGAATGCAGGGTCCCCCTTACCTTACTGCCACATTATTGCATATTTGGGTCAATGTTAGATCAAGAGCCCACTCTAAACGAAATCTAGGTCTTGGAAGTACCCCAAATAAAGACTCTGGTCTACTCTAGCCTTCAGCTCAGTCCCAGTATCTCTCACCAGTTGCCGCACAGCCTCTTTGTGATAAGATCGAGGACACTGCAGCTTCTAACTGGTCACGGACCAAGAATGTTGCCAGAGTGAAGTCAAACATGCAACATTCACACAGACAGACCCCCGTCAAAATGTAAATCTGTTTACATACCCAATCTAAGGGAAAATCAAGATCACCTGACTGTACACTGACTAGACATAAATGTTTTGAGGGAAAGTTACGTGCTCTTTAGAGCTTTGACCTTTCTACTCGACACAAGTGGAGAGTACATTAGTTTGCTAGTCACAGTGTTCCTTTTAAGGTACAGAACATTTGCTGACCCGGAACCCTTCAGAACTAAGTGCGAGTTGACTGGTTCAGTTTGTGTTTGTTTGTCAAGTGCTGAAAGGGAATCACGTCATTCCAGGCAACTATGCATGGAAATATCCTGCTCTGAGTTTCCATCGGGCAATACTTGGTGTCTAGCCAATAACATAGGACCCATTTCAGGAAAGGCCTCCGCACTCATGGTGCAGCCCCTGCAGTCGTGGCGGGTGGCCCACACTTGTGGTAGTTCCTCCGTACTGTAGTTACCCATTGCGGAGGCTCTGCCACAAGTGCGGGGCCCCTGCTACGACTGCAGGGCCCCCAAAACGACTGCAGTCCCTTTGTGAATCAACCCCATCATTTTTACTGCACACATGAGTGCCTCTTCCCAACCTGCTTTGGAAAGGTTGGTAGAGATGGGGGGCAGTCAGTCACATGTTTGTTTATTGTCGCCATGTGAAGTGCTTCACTGCAGCCAGTTCTGGCTTGTTATGGACCAACATTTCAAATGCAAAAGCAGAAAGCAAAAGTAAGAGTCCAGAAGGCAGAAGGCAGAATGCCACTGGTTAAACAGTCTGGACTGGCTGAAGTTGACTGGCTAAAGTTGTAACACATGACACGAGGCAACTTGACAGTACTGCTGTAACCTGTCACGGTCATCAGTGAAAAGCGAGCACACTAGGACTGAGAGTCCACCACGTCAGCATTATTATTGGCAGGCAGGACTGAGAAACAGAAACATGCCAGGATCACCTGCATGTGCTGAGTGTCAGTCGCACACCAGATCTGCTTCTGAAAGGCATGCAGTGCTGGTTCAGACTGATTTATGTTTAACTAAAGATTAGAGCTTGGAATAGTCAGTAACATGTCAAGCTCACCTCTGAAAGGTGGGCTCGGCGAAAGAATCAGTCATCTGTCAGACTAGCATAGGAAAGTGCGATGGAGCTGTGGCAGAGACACTTCAAATGCAGCCTCATATATCTGAATGACTTCCCCAACATTACTGCATCATATGAAAATCATTAACTAAATATAAAATACATTATAGTCGTGTCATCTGTGTCATGAAAAAATCTTTTAATGGACCAAAAGAACTCCCCTCAGCTAGATGTACCAATTAGTGGATCAGGACCACAACTATACACAAAATCTGAGAGTAGACTACCCAGTTGTATGGAAATGCCTCTTTTTGCATGATCACTCCTAAAGGTTTGGACTGATGCTGCTGTTTTATCGACTCTGAGAGTTCACTGAGGCCTGCTAACCTGACCTCAGTGCCAGTGTAATAACCCATTACAAAATGTATGTTGAATTGGCTACCTCCAATTGGCCTAAGCTGACTTACTTATAAGTCCCCAGTATCTGGTACCAAGGGCACACAGGTCATGTAAGGCAGAGTGTCCCACAAGGGCTGCAGCACTGATTGTGCCACCCTGTGTGTGACACAGTACAAAATGGCTCCCAGTCTGCTACTGCAGCCTGGAAGAGCAGTTTTAAAACTGCTACTTCGACTTTGCCATGTAAACCAATGGCAAAGCCCCCACTTCACTTAACAATATATTTAAGTCTCCTCTAAAGAAGGCTTACGGCGCTCTAAGGCCGGGAACTGTATATTATTAAGCAGGGCATATACCTTTGATATGTCCTAACAGCAAAACTTCCAAATTGTCGTTATTGCTGTGGAAGGGTTAGTGGGCTAACAAAGAGTTATCGACTGACCTCTCAGTCCGGTTAACTTTGGAATGGATCTACTAAACTGCGTACTTCAAGGTATCAAATTATTCATGGCATTAAACCAGATTTCATGCCCAATTCAAATTTAATGTCACCTTTAAAGAAAGGCAACTTTTAGAAAGTTGCCACTCTGTAGTCCAATTTGTCAAGTGACCTAGCACAATCACTGGGCAACGGGCAGGCTTCTTCCCTCCTGGGGAGTCGTGTGAATGACTCCCAGGTTCAGGAACAATAGTAGCCTGCTACAGAGGGCAGTGTCATTTCCTCCTTGCAGGAAGCCAGTCAGGGTTTTGGCCCAAAGGGTGAGATTCAAAGGCGAAGCAGCCTTTGGTGGGCAAATGGTGATCACACTACTAAGGGACTGCCCTTTCTTTAGGCAGACAGGCTGGGGGCAGGAACAGAGAAGAGAGACCAGTGCCCAAACCGGTTTTCCTGTGGGCGTGTAATCCACTAGGGTGGGCAACCAATTTTCTGACATCGAAGCAAGGGCTCAGATATCTTGAGAGTGGGCAGAGAAGTGCACGCTGGGATTGCTTGATACTACACTTAGCTGTAAGTTGGGATCCTGGTAGCCCATTGACTAGTGACCTCATCATCCCTCCTTGGCACTTTCTGGGCATAAATATGGCACAGCCGGCATCCTGAACTTCAGATCACGACGGAACTGGAGAAAAGACCGAAGAAGGACTGCCCTGCTGGCCCCTGGACTTGGCAAGAGAGGCTGCACCATCTGCTGGACTACACCTGCCGCACCTTGGGCTCTTAAAGAGGCGGCTGTGGCTCTTGGCTCATAGAAAAGTTGCTTCCGGGCCCCAGACCAAAGCAGTGTCTCCAAGGGTCAGTCAGCTGCACCCCTGTAACCAGCACCAGGGCCATCAAAGCTGAAGAAGACCACTCTGCCAAGTCAGTAGCCACATTCTTCGAGTCAATGCTGACAGCCTCTGGGCGACCCAAGAGACCAATCCTTGATAGCCAAAAGTTGCCTCTGAGTCTGCTTGACACGCGAGTGTCATCTGAATCCAGATTGGTCACCAAATAAGGACAAAAGCCTTCACCAAAGGATACCACTGGACCCACTGTGTACAAAGATCGGTAGCCCAGCTTGCACCCGGCCTTCTATTTGCTCAAAGAGGACTTTGAGGGACTCCAACCCATGTGGCCAATGTCGCTCCACCTTACCCATAGACTTAGGAATAACCGCAAGACACCTCCATCGATTGCACAGCACCCAGTGAATTTTTTAGCATCCTCAGCATCAGGACCACTCCATTGAAGTCTATGGCGGCCTGGATGTAATGTGTTGAACTAGACTTGAGACTGCTTTAGTGATCAGGTAATTGTTCATATACTCATAATTCTCCCTCCTGACCTTCTCCCTCTCGGATTTGGTCACCCCACTCGGGCCAGACAACCATACCATGTAATAAATACACTGCAATCCTCACACAAGTGCAGTAACCACATATGCAAACTAAATCACAAGAAGTACCATAAAGGGACCAGCAGAGCTGTTCAAAGCTACTACCAAAATACTGGAAACCATAAAACTGCACATCTGTCTTTCACACTGCATTATCCACCGCAGTGCTATGCACTGCGTCCCATAACACCATAACCGTACCTCGGTGGTCATTGCGCACGACATGGAAACACTTTCCACATAGGATCAAAACAAAGACAAAATTCTTCCAACCACACACCCTACAACAGTATAGCATGCTACCAATGTAGGTAAGTGCTTCAGCGCCCCACACAGGGGTAGGAAGCGCTATGTAAATCCTACAATACAAATAGTGAGGGCAGACTGCTCTTTTTTTTTTTTTTTTTTTTGCATATTTATATAGCGCGAACTCGACCCGAAGGTATTGGAGCGCTTTACATAGCACCGTATTTACATTACACATTCAGGCACGGGAGATTAAGTGATTTGCCCAGAATCACAGGATGTGGACGCAACCTCGAGGCTCAAACCCTGGTTTCCTGCACCAGAGGCGGCAGCGCAGCCGATGGACCACATCCTCTCCCCTATGCTCTCTGACAATCTGAAGCCTGCCTATGATTCTGTGATGCGGCCTATGCCCACTAGGTTGTGTAGCAAACTGTCTATATGCAGGGGGGTGGAAGGACAATCTGCCTAAGGAATATTAATTAAGCAGGTCACTGTGCTTGCCTCGCCCCCCTCAGGACTTGCTGTGAACACAGAGACAGTGACATGCAAGGGATAGTAGAACCAACGGGACAGTTTTTTTTTTTTACACGGACCATGTTCCTTAAATGAGCGTGTCTACCTTTAAAAAAATGCTTCCAATTGGGAGTGACATTAAGTGCAGCAAGCAGTACTCCCTTGAACCACTGCCTGCTCCTTGAGGCCGCCTGACACAATTTCCAAAAGGGAAGCTGTCCAACAGAGACAGCTTCACCCCCTGCAAAAGAGTTAACACCCCCTTTGAGGGCCCAGTAACTTTTCTGAGGTTTGCACCTGCAGTCCCAAACCATTCTTATATCTCATTCTGAAACTCAAATAAGAGAGACGTCCCTTTCATGCCCCCTCCTAACTGAGATTCGAAAAGAGTCGCAAACCTCCTTTTGTGATTTCGACTAGGCAGTGGTTGCGGGACCTCTGCTCTGCCTGGTACCAGTTTCAACCAGATGTTAACCGGCATACTTATCCTGCTAGTTGTATTGTATTGTAATTGCATTTTATTGCATTTTTTTCACAATGCAGGGATAGATATGAAGCCTTGATCAGAAGTAGCAAGGTGAACAAAATAAATAGTATGAACGTTTAGTAATTATAATAAAAATATATTGTAATTTTTTATTCTCATTTGTGACCCCGTTATATGTCTCCTCGGACACCATCTTAAGAGAAGAGCAGTGCCTGTTTAGTGAGAGTGCAGTATATGGTGCAGACTCATGAAGCAAACTGAAGATAATGTCCAAATTATATTTATTATTTAATAGATGGTTACTTAAAGGAAGAACAGGAAGAGACCCCACAAATCAAGGCGCTTTATGTTTCCGCCGTTCCCAGAAGAGAGAGACAGAATGAGTGTTTTTGAGAAAAAAACCTGCCTCGGTGCTTCCAAATGATGGAATCAATTAGGAAGAAGGCCTTTGATTGCGGGTGGCTGGCTTGCATGGCCCAGCTGGAATCTGTCAATAAACGTCCGCAGATAAACAACGGCATTTTCAAGAAAATAACACATTTATCCAAACAAACAACCTTGGGTCTTGGTATAGATGATCTATTCTTCTCAGTAACACTTTTGTAGCTGCTCGCTACAGTTCTTTCCGGATGCTCCGCATTTCCCGGTTCTGGCGAGCTGGTTTTTTATCGTTACATTGCTCTGAAAAGCGTTTATTTTCATTTGCCCCAATGTGGAACTTCCTCTGGACGTGGCTGATGCATGGGAGGCGAGCGTCCCAAGCAAGTCCCCGCTCCATAAGAACTAAAGACTGGCGCATTCTTCATTTACAGAGGGCGCCATCTTAGCTTCTTGCATCACTGACAAAATTCAGGGTTTTGGAGAACGCCTCCTTTTCACAAAAGGATTCAAGCAAGCGCCCAGTACATCACCCGAGCACATGAATAAAACAGATTACGGTTCTTTAGTGCCGCCCCCCCCCACACCCCTCTCCGATAAATGATGTCACAATACATTTCAATGCGCAGGCTGACGTCATCAAACTAAGAAAAGTCTTAGAATGCTTATTTTTGGTCACTGCGACTGATGCTGGACGGGGTGGAGAGAACTGTTCTTTCACAGATGGTCCAGCTGACACATTTAGAGGCATCTAGCACTGGAGCTGTCTGGGCGGAGGTTTTATCCAATGTAAAGCATTCAGCGGATGCGGGGGCCGATTCGCAGAACTAACTTAAGACAAAATCCTAAACTTACTACTTTTGGTATTCACAGAAATTAGGATTTTGTCTTAAATTTGTCTTGAGACAAACTTAAGACAGACTTAAGACGGACTTAAGACAAACTTAAAACAGACTTAAGACAGACTTAAGACAAAATCCTAACTTAAGTCTGTCTTAAGTCTCTTAAGTTTGTCTTAAGTCTGTCTTAAGTTTGTCTTAAGACAAACTTATGACAAAATCCTAACTTCTGTGAAAGTCAAAAGTAGTAAGTTTAGGATTTTGTGTTAAGTTAGTTCTGTGAATCGGGCCCTTTGTGTTTAGAATCTCCCCACATATATGTGTGAAGAACAGAGGGTTACCCCTAATTGTTTTTCCTAAATCAGGGTAAGAAAGAACTGAATGTGAAGAAACATAGATTTAGGAAAATAGATTCAATAACAAAATCAGCGTTACTCTTGAACCCAGGATTAGTGAGAGCTTAAATGCTTTTTATACATCATTTTATTTTTATAAATTTGTAGAAAAAATATATATCAATATTTACAATTGCATGTTTTAAATTTGCTATTCATATAAAAATTGATCACAGTTCTTCAATTAGTTTGACATGTGTGGAAATGTTTGACACAGATAACATGGGAATTCTCCTCAATGTAAACATAAATACAAAGGTTACACATGTGACAAGCAATTATTCAAGGACTGTTAGGTAAAAGGTTGAGCGTTGCTATGGCCTTAGGATGTATCCACAATCCTACGCGCGTTTCGGCATGTGCCTTCATCAGGGGGGCATACAAAGTTCAGGCACAGTACGGCAAAGCGAGAGCAGCGAGACATCCTACCGGAGACACCCGAGCGCACCATGACGTTTCTCTGGGCCGCGTAGTTAACATATCCCAAAATTTTTAAGAACTAGACGCGAGTTTACCTACCGACGCTACCAGAGAACACTACCTGGGTCGAGCTCTAATTTATTGCAAAATTTTTACGACCGAGTCCTATGCTCGCCCTCTGAAACCACTGGAGCCACGCTCTCTACGTCCCATTCTACCAATCACACCAAGACTTCCCAGTTTGAATTCGGACACATTTTTAAACCTCCATATTCCTTTTCCTCATCACATGACATTCTGAGAAACCGGATTCGTCTAATTATAATCGAAAGGGTCGTAGTCTACCTAAACTGAACGTTCATGAAACCACCCGTTCATTGTACCCCTTTCCATACATCTTTGAAAAAACTTCCTTATGAGACTATATATTCCATCTACTAGGACTCAGACATAATTTAGTAGTAAACACACCGAGGAACCGAGAACCTTTGTGATACACGAGTAAGACGCATGAGTCTGTTCCCCTCATTCAATCTTCTACTCGTACTGGTGAAAACTTTGTATGGCCCCCTGATGAAGGCACATGCCGAAACGCGCGTAGGATTGTGGATACATCCTAAGGCCATAGCAACGCTCAACCTTTTACCTAACAGTCCTTGAATAATTGCTTGTCACATGTGTAACCTTTGTATTTATGTTTACATTGAGGAGAATTCCCATGTTATCTGTGTCAAACATTTCCACACATGTCAAACTAATTGAAGAACTGTGATCAATTTTTATATGAATAGAAAATTTAAAACATGCAATTGTAAATATTGATATATATTTTTTCTACAAATTTATAAAAATAAAATGATGTATAAAAAGCATTTAAGCTCTCACTAATCCTGGGTTCAAGAGTAACGCTGATTTTGTTATTGAATCTATTTTCCTAAATCTATGTTTCTTCACATTTAGAATCTCCCCACATGACAGTGGCATCCATCGAGGAGCCCGCATGGAAGCTTGAGTACCAACAGCAGTCACATAGAAGTATTGAACCTAGCAATAGGACTGATGGACAGCAAACATGAAAGACTTACAGTGCTGCATCACACATTGGATGGAAAGGCTGCCATAGCATGGGCACAGACTAGATCACTCTTTAGAATATGTGTCTCCACACCTAGCTCCCATTTCAGAATTCATTTTGTAGTTTTGAAAAGCGCTATGCATTGCCTTTCAGACACTTTACAGTGGTGAGCATTTATATGACAGAGTCTGATTTGAAGATTTAGGAACTTAGTTGATGTTCTTCTATAGACACACCTCTACAGCAAGGTCAGGTAAATACAAACTTGAGAAAGCAACTAGTTACTTTCCTGTATCTCCAGTTCTTCAGCATTGATACCTTTCATATATTCACATGCATTAATCAATCCCCTTCACCGATCTGAAAGTCCCACAGTTGCATCCAATAATAGTTCATAACACAAACAACATGAATGTGCCTGAAAGACTATAAAAACTAAGTCCATTTAGAAGCACATTATTGCAAAAGCTTTCAAACTTCAGACAATGACCTGAATCCGCTCCGAACTCCACCCCTACACTGAGACCACCAAATTTCAGAGTGGGAAGGATGAAGACTAGGTAAGCCTGAGGCAAGGGAAGGAGGAAGAGCCTCATGTAAATCTATGAAACATACCAACGTTGGAGAGCTGTAGGTATGGGTAAGCATGGATCTTGCATAGATTCACACACTTAAGTGAATACATTAACATTCTTAAGAAAGCAATGCATAGAGATGTGGGAAACAAGCTTACATTGTTGGAACAGGTTGCTAAGGACTGCCTGCTGAACTGCCAACTTCTGTCTCAAAATAGCAGTGTCTTGTCAAGGTATGTCAGCTCTTCCATGTAGCTACTCTGCAAATATCTGGCAGTGGAAATCTGGTGTAGATGCCGCTATCACTGCCATGCCTCTTGTTGAATGAGCTGTCACTGTGGGGGGGCTGCTTTAATGAAGTAAAACTTGACTGCAGATGCAATCCACCATGCGACCTGAACAGAGAGGTGAAGTGTGTTCCATGGATGTCCAAAAGTCACAAAAAGCAGGTATGCCAGCCTCAAGTATTTATTCCTTTCAATGTAAACCTGTAGGCTTCTATGAATGTCCAAGAGATGTAGGGATCTATCAGCTGCAGAAGTAACATTCTTCAAGAAAGGCTTCACTACCACAGGGTCCTTACGTTGGAAATCCAATGGTACTTTAGAAATAAACTATGGACAAGTTTGTAGAGGCACTCTGTCCTCTCTGTCAAAAGGTTGTCTGCGTGATGCTGGTAAGTAATACAGGCTATTGCTGGCTAGACCCACTGGTGGAGACAGTGACGGTGTGCAGCATTACCGCCTCCGTCCTCGGACTGTTCCAGCCAGCAGTAGCCTGGGTTCCTTACCAGCATCGCACCTTTTGTCCCTTCACACCAGATCCACAAGTTAGAAGCATCACCTCTTTGCATGACAGTTTGTTTGCCCTCGGGGATCATACTCGTTTGCAAGCACAATCGAGTGAGTACAATTTAATTATCACACTTTTAGGTGTCCCTCGAACATTCACTCATTCTGGTAGCTTGATCACATTACGACCTCGTAAATGTATTCAGGTGTCCCTGTTATAACACTGTCCTGAAGAGAATGCAACATCGCCAAAGAGAATGAAACACCGTCGGCACCAAAGCACACTAATTATAGCTGGCCTAAAACAATTTGTCATTCAATTTATTCTTATATGTGTGCGTTTACAAGCACTGAGTGAAACCTTTTCATTTGTTCACTTCCATGTGGTTTGTCAAACTGCGACACAGTGAACAATCTTTGTTCTGTTTAGCGTGTTTTAATTTTGATAACTGTACATTCTCTATGTGTTCTATGAATAACTATACTGCAAGTGGGGTTATTAGATGTTTTGGTAAACTTTAAGCACCCTTAAGGCCAGAGTGCAGTACATTACATCAATGTAATGCTCACAATAATAAACTAAGGTTGATTGCCTTAGTTTATATGAATGGATTCCTGAAAGAAACATGAAATTTCCCTTTTTTGCCTCCTAGAAGTCCTAGAAGAATTTAGCCTCAGGCTGAGATAAACTAAGGCTCTGCTAAGCAGGACAAAAAAATGTACATCCCCCTAGTTCTTAGGTCTTGCCTAGGCAGCGCATGCGCTGTCTCTCAAGACATGCTGTATCTACTGTATGGGCTTTCAGCACGCCCATCCGTTTCGATTAGTTCCTTTATGTGCCTTTCGGAATTCCTTTGTTTTCGTTGGTGAATAGTTTACATTTGTCCCTCCTTTTGCTGTTTCGGTCATGTCCTGGAGACTAACCCTGTTACATGGATCACTTCACTATCTGCCATATAAGTTAATTTCAGCGCACTACTTTTTTTTTTGCCTGGGCTTGTTCGGCTTTCCGAATGCGCTCATCTTAGTTCTTATCTTTTTTCCACTGTCTTTGGTTTCACAAGCGCTTTTTCAGCCGGAAGCTATGTGGTTTTTTATCCTATTACATTTTTAGTTTCATTAGCTCAAATGTTCAAACTTTAAATAATATACTTACTAAATGGAATTGTAGTTTAAGAAGGCGCCCGGCAGTATGATCAACCTTTTTACATTGTGCTTTTGACAGCGTGATTATTTGGACACAGTTAAAGAGATAAACATGCTGTTATTGCTTCGTTTTATAAAAATGGAAGCAGCTTTAAGTTGCACACTTCCAACTTTTGATGCTTTCTTTTAGGTTAAATCATTGGTGAAATAAAACCAATACCAAGGGATGCCTCCTTGCGCTCTCCAAACGCGGCATGTAATGTGAAGTTACTTAACAATATATCCTGCAAGTAAACAGAGCAACAATACCTCAGCACCAACTCAGCATCAGTGCAGCACCACTTCAGCACCAATCAGCATCACTCAACACCACTTAAGCAGCAAAACCGCAGCACCACCTGAGCATCCCCTCAGCAGCATCTGAGGACCACCACAACACCAGCACAAACTCAGCATCACTCAGCCACAGCACCACCTCAGCTCTAGTGCAGCACTACCTCCACACCAGTGCAGCACCACCTCAGCACCTGCGTAACACCTCAGCACCAGCATAGCACCACCTCACTACCAGCGGAGCACTATCTCAACATCAGTGCATCATCACCACCATCACCACCTCAGCATCAGCGCAGAACCAGCACAGCACAGCATCACTCAGCACCAGCGCAGCATCTCCTCAGCATAGCACCACATCCGCATCAGTGCACCTCCACCAGCACAGCAGAAACTCAGCACCACCGCGGCCCCACCACAGCATCAGGCCAGCATCACCCCAGCAGCAACTCAGCACCAATGCAGCACCACTTCAGCATTAGCACATCACCACCTCAGCATCACTCAGCACCACCTCCAACGGGCACACCACCAACTCAGCACCGCCTCAGTATCACTCAGCACCACCTCAGCACCAGTGCAGCACCACCTCAGCACCAGCACAGCATCAGCGCAGCACCAACTTAGCATCTGCACAGCACTACCTGAGCACCAGCACAGCACCATCTCAGCATCAGCACAGTACCACCCCCTCTTCACTGCACCACCACCACTGCAGCACCAACTCAGCATCAGCGCAGCACCACCTCAGCACCAGCGCAGCACCACCTCAGCACCAGCGCAGAACTGCCTCAATATGAGCACAGCACTATTTCAGCATCAACACAGCATCACCTCTGCATCAGTGCACCACCACCAGCGCAGCCCCACCTCAGACCCAGCGCAGCCCCACCTCAGCATCAGTACAGCACCACCTCCGCTTCCGTACACCAGCGCAGCTCTACCTCAGCAGCAATTCAGCATCAGCACAGGATCTCCACAGCACAGCACCAACTCAGCATCACTCAGCACCACCTAACACCAGGGCAACATCACCACCTCAGCATGACTCCGCATCACCTCAGTATCACTCTACATCACGTGAGCATCACCTCCGCACCAGCACACCACCACCTCAGCACCACCTGAGTATCATCCAGCATCACCTGAGCATCACCTCAGCACCAGCACACCACCACCTGAGCATCGCCTCAGCACCACCTCAGTCTGCCCTCAGAATCTGGCATCTGTTCTCCCCCTAGTGTCCATCCGTTGCTCGTGTTGTATGTAATTCAGGTACTTTTTCCCAACCTGCACCCTCCTGTACCCTCCTGTTGTTTATGTCCCGTCCCATAACAAAAAAAACTGTAACAAACATTAGAACAAGCAGGAAGAAGTTGCCAGCATTGCAAGGACAAAAGCCAAGAAGACATTTTTAATGTTAATTCTATTTTGAATAGGGTCATTCAGTTATACATACTGTCTTCTTGGTTATATAGAAGGTAATACAAATGCTAATAACACTTTATATTATAACTTTTCAACTTGTTGCACAGCAGCCACAATGATCTACAACATAGCTTAAAAACATTGGTAAAGCCAATAGATCTGGCTAAACACTTATAAGGTCCCAAAGGCGAGACCAATGCTTGTTTTATTTGCTGCGAGCGAGCAGTTTCTATCTCTTAGGGAGCGGTAATATGGCCATTAGGTCACCACGCAGCTGATCCAAAGTCAGGGATGAATACACATCCTGAGGGCTGGAGGAAAAAGGACAAACCAGTGTGTCACTCAAGCACCGGCAGGGTATCAAAACGTACTAATGATGTGCACCTCAGGTTTGGTTGACGATAAGACTGAGAGCACAGCTGCCCATGGGCCTATGGCGGGCAACGATGCGACATGCACTGTACCACAATAAGGCCTGGCATGTGGGTTAAGTGGAATGTTTTCAGACCACACCAAATAATATTCCATTGGGCTATGATTCCACTTCCGTGAAGTACTGGCCCAGGTTAAACAGGATAATTGCACAACGTTTCCTCTAGTTACAGTGTGGCATGATGCACAGCACTGAGAATAATTCTAAGGATGGATGAAAGAGGCAAGATGCACCATTCTGGTAACACATATGCAATTGCTTTTGCCTAATATTTTAATCACAACGTAATCTTCATCACTTTAATGAATGTTCCTCATCCTAGTAGATACTCTATGATGTGTGTTAACCTCCCCTCAGGCACTGCATCACCTGCCTAATAAAGAGAAAAGACTTCCTTGCTCATCTCCTTTGCCTTCCTGTTCAGGCCGGTGTCCATCACGAGAGACCGTAAAGGGGAAACACACCCAAACCACATCCTATGATCAACAAGCACTGGAGTCTGTAGCCTGGACAAATGAAAGGGAGTCGAAGAAAAAGAATCAGAGTAATGAGGAGTACTGGTAAATCATCCTCAAAGTACTTCCTCAATCCTTCCTTCTCATATTCCTTACTCGGAGAATGTAACACAGCTGCACACCAACGCTACCATCAACCGTAAAGCACATGAAACCAAAAGCAGTTCAATATGCCCCACAGAAAAAGAGTAGAGCAGCAGAAGGGGAAACAGAGCCGAGCATACCAGTTAGAACCAACCCTAACCAAAAAGGCCAGGAACTACCGAAAACCAACAACTAACATAGAGGAAGAGACAAAGCAGCCCAGGAACAGGTTGGCAGTCTGGACAGAAGTCCAACACAGCCAAGAACATAAGAAGACAATTAAAAAGCCAATGGAAAAGATCACAGGCCCATAAAGCAATGATAGTGCATAGATCACAAACACCAAACCTGAACACCATGGAGAGGCTGCCGCAGAGTACTAATACCTCAAGTAACGCAAGCAGCACAGTGGGAACCCCAAGGCCCAGAAATGGCGGGACCACACAGCTGACTCAAGCAGAAGGCACTACACTGAGTGCTGCCACAGATCAGCCACAAGCAGTACACAGCTGCAATACCCCGTCCCGGGTGGGACAGAGACAGCAATCAATGAACCCAAATGCAAGGACCAGAACCAGGGCCCAAAGCGAATCAGAAAGGCAGCACTATATAAGAGGACCCAAGACAGGACACACAGCTCTCGTGCCCCAAGCCGTGGGGATCCCAAACCCACACGTCCCAATGCCAAAAATTGAATGGGTAAGTCCAAATCAGCAACGGGAAGCCAGCACCCAATAAAGGATCAAGTACAACCCAGCCCATCAACCAAAATGGAGTAAGAAATCACCGGCCACCACCAGAAGCCACAAACATCAGCAAGTCTAGCATGAAGGCAGGGACACTCAACAGCAGACTCTCTGAAGAAGTCAAAGCGCACAGCCCTGGTCCTGCCCAGCCCAGGAGGGAGCCAGGGAAAGCCGGCCAACATCAGAATAAAATGTCACTGCCTAAACAATCATCATAAGGAGGCAGAGGAAACCAGAGAGGGCGTGGCCAAGCAGGCTATGAAGGCAGACGGGCTTTGCTGAGGCTCCGCGATCGGGCCAGCAAGCCGCCCGTTTCCCAGCACCGATTCGGAGGGCAGACGCATCAGACAGACGTTGGAAGATGTACAGCTTCTAGCGCTCTCCTCAAAAGCCAGCATCGGAGAAGATTTGGGCTGCGGACGGCGGATAACGGAACACGGGACCAGGGCTGCTGAAAGCGAGATGGCGCCCGCCCGTTGTTAGTTGCTGGCAGAGAACGGAGCAGATCACGGCGGACGTCCCCAGCGGCGACACACCCCGTCCTCACCGCTAGCTCATTGTGATGCTGACAAGCGGTGCGGGCCCTAAATGAAGACGCCCGCGACCCCACGAAGCAGGGAGAGCCTCTCAGCCTCAGCGACATCTGCAACAAAAATGGCGGCTGGGCCCCGCGATCGCCGGGGATGCTGAACCGAAGGTCCAGTGGCCCCCACCACTTTCAGGATTGCGGTGAGAGACCAAATTACCTGCCACAACAGGGTGAGGCAGTCCCTCCCCCTCTCCCTCAACCACCGTGCGCAGGTATATCCCTTATGTTATAATGCCTGGACCAAAGATGGCGCCTGTGCTCCCGGTGAGGCAACACAATTGCGACCACACGCTGGGAACCTCCATGAGGGCTCTGAGCCCACAATCTCCAGGTGAACCATTGGATTCTTCAGGTGGGACCATTACAGCGGAGGGTCCCCCACCCTCCTCCCCCTTCCCAATATAGAGTATCCCAGGTGCACCTAAAATAGACGTTGCCTGACCCTGGCATGGAGACGCCAAATCCATAGCCGCTCCTACCATATTCCATACGCCTTGCCAAGGGCGCATCGTGGGGACAGCTCGTCACTTTCTCACGGACCCCTGCAACATCCTCAACATCGGGATCACCACCTGTAGTCCCACGCGTCCTTCCAACCACAAGTGACGTAAAAGACTCGTTGACAGCTGGAGCAGGGGCTCCCCTTCTCCCATAGTTCAACTGACCTGGCACCACTCTACCTCTGATCGGTTGGACTCGTTGGTTCTCCTGGCCCAACACCGAAACGCCTCCGCTACAGGCCACACGCCTCAAGGTGAACGCAGCGTCACAGGCCCTCACGGTCACCACAATGGGGAAACCAAGGGCGTCCCAACACACCACAGTGCACGAGACAGCCCCCGAAAACATGCCTAAGGCCAAGACAGGGACTGTATTTGCTGCGCCACAGGCCGATCCCTCAATCTCAGATAAACTGGACCAAGTACTGTTAGCTATCGAACACTCTAGAATTTCTGTGGAAAACACTTGGGCACCCTCACAACGGATATTAATCTCATACGGGACGAGCACCGCAAACTCGCCGATAAAGTGAAAGAGGGGGAGAAGGATCTAGCTACGTGGCAAACCAATGTCAAAACGCATCAAACGACCTTGCAAGATGTCCTGACCCGCCTGTCCACTATAGAGAAACGTACGAATTACTTGGAAGGGCACTCACGTCGCTGCAACATCCGCGTGCTGGGCCTTCCGGAGGGGATTGAAGGTATGGACCCGCTGGGATATGTGGAAGCGTGGGTGAAGTCGTTCCCCCCGGCAGCGGACAGGACGGCGTTCTTCTCCATCGAACGGGCCCACAGAGTACCAGCTCGCAAACCACCACCAGGAGCACCCCCCAGACCATTACTGGCGAAATTCTTACATTTCCGCGACCGCGGTGCTGTGAGCGGCCAGACAAGCAGGCCCCCTGTAGGTGGAGAACAAACAAATCATGATCTTCGCGGATTATGCGCGAGCAGTACAGCAGCAAAGATCCTTGTTCTTGTTCCAGCTCGCCTCAAGGTGCTCCATAACGGCGTGGCCACCTTCTTCACGAGTGCAGAAGAGGCACACGACTGGGCGGATCTGCACTGTGTACATCAATCTAGAGCGACGCCCGCACAAGACCGCACCTTCAAAGCACCTCGTACCAGAAGACGCACCCACAAACGGCAACTCGGCGGAGCAGACACAATGTCCCGGGCCGCTACCCAAGATTCCCCGGACCTAGAGCAAATCATTAAAGAGAGACGGGAGGTCCTACAAGCGGTGATCGATCTACGAGCCTCCTCCCAGATGGAAGATATCGACCAAGCTCCACACCTCTTCTCTTCAGAGGGGGGCGACGACAGCGATGAAACTGCTTCTGGGGTGGACTTGGTCACACCTCCCATGGTCACCCCCCAGTCAGCTGACACTCTGATAGATGGATAAATGAACTCTCTTCCAGCCTGAACTGATCGTACAATCCGCCAATTGCGACCCATGTAACTTGCCCACCTTTCATGAGCACCTGTGACATAGACATATCTTGCCAAGCTCCAGACGGCGCTCCAAGATCCTACAACGGCCCGACCGACAGGATGTCTCGCCTAGCACGTACTGCCACCCCCATGGTTTATTGTTGCGCTCTCCAGTTCAGAGAGAGTAGGTTTGGACCTATCGCTGGCTGCGATGGGTCCTCAGCATTGGGAACGTTTCCCGGCCCGTTACCTCCCGCAGTTTTTTACCCCCTTCTAGCATCATTCTCACCCCCATAGAACCACAGGTAACGAGATACTCGCAGCACATCACCCGGGGGCGGATGGCGATGGGTATCCCCCCCACATCACATGACATACACCGGCTGCCGAGACCTGACAGGAACGGTCCACTTACACGAGCACATACAGAATTACATGGCTGTACAGACACAGAACACTGACATCAGTATCCTAATACTCAACGCCCGAGGTCTACATACACCCCACAAGCGATACGCCATAAACTCCTACACGAAGCGCCAAAACGCTCGGATCGTGTTTTTACAAGAGACACACCTCGCTAACGCCGAGATCAGTAGATTACAGTCCAAATGGCGTGGCACCATATGCGCCACGTCATACTCTGCACACGCACGGGGGGAACTAAGACGGGTGGTAGATAAGGAAGGTAGATGAACAAGTTACTTACCTTCGGTAACGATGTATCTGTAAGAAACATTAGTTAGTTAGATTCCTCACCTTAGAATATCCCCAGGCGTCAGGCTGGATCCGGAAAGATTTTTCGTCAGCAATACCACTTGCGCGTCGCTAGGCGTCGTCTGCGGCTCCGTGTCCGTCGTCGGCGTTGTGCGCCGGAATGACGTCGTCGGAGTACTTAGACGCCGCCCTCGCGCGCTGACGTCAGTTCTTGTACATAGCTTTCTGCGCCAGGAACGCAGAGCCATGCAAGAGACCGACACTGGTGCCAAAAAAGTCTAGGGCCCTGAAAAGGATAGCCTTAACCCTAGATGTCGGTTCGCAGAACGGGGAGGATGGGTGGGTCGATGAGGAATCTAACCAACTAATGTTTCTTACAGATACATCGTTACCGAAGGTAAGTAACTTGTTCATCTGAAAGAAACACGTTAGTTAGATTCCTCACCTTACAATAGATACCCCAGCAATACCAACCCCGGTGGTGGGTCTGCGAACCAAGATCACACCAGACAGTCCTGGAGAACAGAACGGCCAAAGAAGCCATCTCTCCGGACTTGGCTGTCCAGGCAATAATGCTTGGCAAACGTGTGCAGCGAGGCCCACGTTGCTGCCTGACAGATGTCCTGCAAGGGGACTCCTCGGCCCAGGGCAGTAGTCGCTGCCGTGGCCCGGGTGGAATGGCCTCTCAGCCCTACAGGAGGGTCCTTTTTAGCCAAGGAGTAACAAGCTTTTATACACAAGACGGTGGGTTCGCTTGTGTACTGCCCGCCCCTTCTTGGCACCCACGTATCCAACAAAAAGTTGGTCGTCCAACAGGAACTGTTTGGTGCGGTCCAAATAAAAGGACAGCGCCTGTTTTGGGTCCAGACGGTGGAGCCTCTCCTCTTCTTTCGAAGGATGCGGAGGCGGAAAGAAGGTGGGCAAGGTGACAGACTGCCCGGTGTGAAAGGCAGTCACCACTTTCGGAAGAAAGGAAGGACGAGTCCGGAGGACAACCTTGTCCGGATGGACAGAAAGAAAAGGAGGCTTAGAAGATAGAGCCTGGAGCTCACTCACCCGTCTACCCGAGGTGATGGCTACCAGGAAGGCAGTCTTAAGAGTCAGAAGACAAAGGGGACAATTATGAAGAGGCTCAAATGGAGCGCACATCAGATATGTCAAGACCAGGTTCAAATCCCACTGAGGCATTACGAAGGGGACAGGAGGAAACATGTGAGTAATGCCTTTGAAGAAACGAGAAACAACAGGGGATTTGAAAAGAGAAGGCTGATCAGGAAGCCGTAAGAAAGCAGAGATAGCAGAAAGATAACCTTTTAGGGTGCCCAGAGCAGAGCCCTGCTGGGCCATGGAAAGAAGAAAGAGGAGAACCTCAGAAAGAGGGGCGGAAAGGGGATCCACAGCCTTTGCTGTGCACCATGCCACAAATTTGTTCCACCGGCAGGCGTATACCGTTTTTGTGGAGGGACGCCTGGCTGCCAGAAATACATCGCAGACTTCAGGAGGCAAGTCAAATGGCATCAACTGTCGCCGCTCAATCTCCACGCATGGAGGTGGAGACTGGACAGGTTCGGGTGGAGGACCGTCCCCTGCTGCTGCGACAGAAGGTCCTCCTGAAGAGGCAGTCGTATCGGGGGATCGATTGACAGACTGAGTAGCTCGGGATACCAATACCTTCGTGCCCAATCCGGAGCCACCAAGATGACTTGGGCCCGGTCGCGCCTGATCTTCTTCAGCACTCTGGGCAGAAGTGGTATAGGCGGAAAGGCGTACAACAGACCGCAACTCCACTCGCAACGAAAAGCATCCCCGAGCGAGTGCTGCCTTGGAAACTCCAACGCGCAGAACTGCTGACATTGCGCGTTCTCTTCGGTGGCGAATAGATCTAACCAAGGCTCTCCCCACTGCCAAAAGAGGCCTTGCGCCTCGTCCGAGTTTAGACGCCATTCGTGATCCATCATGCACCGGCGTCTGAGGTTGTCAGCTCTGGCGTTCAGAGAGCCCGCCAGATGTTGAACCACCAGGGTGATGCCCTGATGTTCCAGCCATGTCCAGAGGCGCAGAGCCTCCTGACAAAGGGTCCACGACCCCACCCCGCCCTGTTTGTTGCAATACCACATGGCGGTGGTGTTGTCCGTGAACACCTGCACCACACTTCCCCGGACAACGGAAAGGAATGCCTTCAGCGCAAGTCGGATCGCTCTCAGCTCCAAAAGGTTGATATGGAACCGAGACTCCGCCGGAGACCAGAGTCCTCTGATCTCCGCCTCCCCCATGTGGCCCCCCCCATCCCAGGAGGGACGCATCCGTCACTACTACGTGCTCCGGTTGGGGTAGGGAGAGGGATCTGCCGCTGATCCAATCGCGGTCCGTGAGCCACCACTGCAACTGTTTTGCAGTGCCCTCCGAGATCAAGACATGGTCATACAGGTTGCCCCGATGCTGGGCACACTGAAACTTCAGGTCCCACTGCAGAGCCCGCATTCCCCACCTGGCTTGACGCACTAGCAGGATGCAGGAGGCCATCAGACTTAGAAGCCGCAGCACCAACCTGACGAAACCCGGGATAGAGGCTGAAAGATGGGAATCAGAGCCTGAATATCCCGGACCCGTTGTTCCGGAGGATAAGCCCGGAACTGCGCCGAGACCAGAACCGCTCCGATGAAGAGGAGCTTCTGGGAGGGACTCAGATGCAACTTCGGCAAATTGATGGAGAACCCCAGCAAATGCAGGAGGTCGGCCGTAGTCTGGAGGTGGGAGACGACTTGCTGGGGTGAGCCCGCCTTCAACAGCCAGTCGTCGAGATAGAGGAAGACTGGAACCCCTGATCTGCGCAGATGAGCTGCGACCACCGCCATCACTTACGTGAACACCCGAGGGGCACTGGTGAGGCCGAAGGGGAGCACAGTGAACTGAAAATGCTCCTGACCCACCGTGAACCGCAGGTAACGCCGGTGGGCCGGCAGGAAGGGAATGTGAAAATAAGCGTCCTGCAAGTCCAACGCTACCATCCAGTCTCCTGGATCCAGGGCAGCCAGAACCTGAGCTAGAATAAGCATCTTGAACCTCTCCTTCCGGAGGAATGCGTTGACGCTCCTGAGGTCCAAGATAGGGCGTAGGCCCCCTTTGCCCTTCTTGAGAACCAGAAAGTAGTGGGAATAGCAACCACAACCTACTTCTGGACCAGGAATGTGCTCGACGGCCCCTTTGGCCAAGAGGGCCGTAACTTCCTCCCGCAGAAGATTCAAGTGATCCCCCGACATACGGTGGTACTGCGGTGGCAACGCTGGAGGGGTTGTCTCGAAGGGGAGGGAGTAGACCCTTCGGTCCGATTTGCAGCACCCACCTGTCCGACGTGATGGAACGCCAGTGGAGCAGGTGATGGCGAACTCTGCCTCCCACTGGCGTGGAATGGGCCTGAAAGCACGGACTAGGAGGGCTTTGAGGCGGATGCTGCCGGGGTGGATGTGGACTGACCGGCACGTTGCCCCCGGTATGCCTCGGCGGAATCCACGTCCGCGTGTAGGTTGGTTCTGCGGCCGGTGGCTAGGCGGACGGGAGGGGGCGCCCCTTCCTTGGCCACGAAAGGGACGAAAAGCGGAAGTTTGCGGTCACGGACCCGAGAGGCCCAAGGACTATCCGCCTTTTCGCCAAAAAGGCGAGTGCCATCAAAGGGCATATCCATGAGGGTGCTTTGGACATCCCCTGAGAAAGACGTGGACCGCAGCCAGGCATGGTGGCGGAGCACCACCGTGGTTGACATCGCCCTACCCAGCGAGTCGGTAGTATCTAGTCCACATCGAATAGCATGTCGCGCTGCATCCCGCCCATCGGCAAGAGCCTTGGCGAGCCGTGTCCGGGCCTCCTCCGGACACTGGGGCAGCACGTCCTCCACCGTATCCCACAGAGAGTGAGAATAACGGCCCAAGAGGCAAGCGGTGTTCAAGGTTCTTACCGAACTGTTCCAGCCTCTTGGATTCCCGATCCGGAGGAGCGGACGGGAAGGAGGACTGGGAAGTAGAGGCATGGATAACCAGGCTCTCGGGCGTGGGGTGTTGGGACAGAAAACTGGAGTCGCCCGGTGCAGGGCGGTGGCGCCGGGTCACGTTCTGATCCACAGGAGGTACTGTGGAGGGCTTGGGCCAGGTGCCTTTCAGAACGTCTACTAGTGCCTCATTGAACTGCAGCAGAGGCTCCGAGGAGCTTGCTGACGGTTGAAGCACTTCAGTGAGGAGGTTAGTCCTCACGGCCACAGCAGGCAGCTCCAGCCCAAGGGCTTCGGCCGCCTTGCGCAGCACCACGGAAAATGCAGCACCTTCCTCCGAAGCCACAGTCGGAGGAGAGATGAAACCAGTGTCCAGGGAGGTGTCCAGACCACTGGCAACCCCCAGCTCATCTGCCCAGTCCTGTGATAAGTTGGCCTGCATGGCCAGAGGGTCCTCAGACCCCTCCCAGTCGCCCCCGTCATCCGATTCCTGATAAACAGGGGGAATAACCGGAGCCGGACGGTAGGTGAAATGGTCATCCATCGGCGTCGGATGCGGCGCCGCACCGGCGCCGGGCCCGGACCGTGGCTGAACCGGGGAACGGCGTCGTCCGGACACGGCGCCGGGGGTGGAACCGGTGTCGGCGCCGGCGGAGGAGGCGTTTTGAGGTCGACCGGTGCCAACTGAGATCCAGGCCTGGATCCCACGGGGACCTGCGGCGTCGGGACCGAAGTCGACGACGGGGCCGGAGCCGCCGGCTCGCTAGGCCGTCCAGTCAAGCCCGTGGGGCCCGAAGGCACACCGGCAGGCGTCCACGGCGGAGCCAGGCCCCTCATGGCCGAGAGGAAGGCACTGATCTCTGCCGGAGTCGCGTCAGTCCCAGGGACCAGTGGGTATGGGTACGGACGCGGCTCCTGCGGCTCCGATGGAGCCGCGGGGGTGGTACCACAGTGACCCTCGACCGAGTCGCGCGACCGGCGAGGGGAGTCCGAAGAGCGATGTCGTCTCTTGGACTTCTTACCGTGCTTCGACTTACCCGAAGACTTGGAGCCCGACGAGCGGTGATGGTGGCTGCGGCTCCGCGACCAGTCCTTCGACCTCCTCCTGGACCGGGACCGTGAACGGCACAGAGCCGAGTGGCGGAGCTCGAGAAGCTTGCGGGACCGCTCCTGCCTAGCCTTCGAGGTCAAGGCCTGGCAGTCGAGGCACGACTCCGCATCGTGGTCGGCCCCACAAGACAGTAAAGGCACCGGCGATGGTGGTCCGTCACCGACATTAGTCGGTGACAGGAGTCACAGGCTTTAAACCCAGGCATCCTACCGGCACCAGTTCTAGTCAACGAGTAGACAAAAAGGTCCAAAAAGTTTTAGTAAAAAATTGACTAAAGGGGCAAGCTCTTCCCGGATCGGCGCTGTCTGGCGCGGAAAAAAGAAGAACTGTCGTCAGCGCGCGAGGGCGGCGTCTAAGTACTCCGACGACGTCATTCCGGCGCGCGACGCCAACGACGGACGCGGAGCCGCAGACGACGCCTAGCGACACGCAAGGGGTATTGCTGACGAAAAATCTTTCCGGATCCAGCCTGACGCCTGGGGATATTCTAAGGTGAGGAATCTAACTAACGTGTTTCTTTCAGATACGCCCTACTAGAGGGCCTTCTCGATGGACACTCGGTACTTCTAGGCAGTATATACGCCACGAACGTGGAACAAGACAAATTTTGGGAACGACTCACAGAGGTACTTGCCCGATTCACCACTGTACCATGGATTTTAGGAGGTGACTACAACTGCACACTAGACATCAGTCTAGACTGCTCCCACCCCCCACCCACACACTTGACTTCTCAGAGACAGAGCGGTTCAGGACCTGGGTCACACAATGGGTACTCACGGACGTCTGGAGAATACAACATCCGCAGACCCGTCTCTATTCGTTTAATTCCGTCCCGCATAACCTTAGAGTCCGCCTAGACAGATTCTTGTGCTCAGCGGCGATTTCACATAAAGCACACCACTCAGATTACTTGGGCAGGATTATTTCTGACCACAATGCCCACATTCTGCACCTACACTGGAGACCCCACACCCCCCTGTCCCAACGTGGCGCCTTCCGCGGGATTGCCTAGTAGAGCCAGTCTTTAAACACGATCAGGAGCAGAGTATACAAGACTACTTTACACACAACGCTGGGACGGCGTCCTCTACATTGATAGAATGGGACACATTTAAGGTGGTGGCCCGGGGAGAATGTATCAAGCAAATAGTGGGTGTTAAAAGAACCCTAGAGCAAACACTCACCAAAGCTGAAAAACACCTCTCTGCCCTCACTAAACAAGATGACTTATCGGACAAGGCAGTGACACGGCTCACCAAGGCCAGAACGGACTATAAGGCGGCTTGTGTCGACCTCCGGCGATACAATTTCAGGATGTATGCAAACCGGATGCACAAAGACCGTGATAAAATGGGTACATTGCTAGCCTGGCTAACCAAACAAGACAATGACATAAAACCCATAACCGAGATCACAGACCCCCACGGTAACCTAGTCCGCTCCCAAGACCAGATTCTTACAGCATTCCATCAACATTATTCGGCGGTCTACCGACACCCCATCTCGGACGAGCAGGACAGTATAAATGATTTTCTCGACCCCTTAACGATTCCCGCAATTACGACAGATGACCGTACGTCTCTAGAGGGGAAGATTCAGACCACAGACATCACCCAGGCCTTACGCACCTTGGCTCACAACAAAGCACTGGGACTAGACGGGCTCCCATTAGAATATTACAAGACCTTTTCCCCCCTACTGGTCCCCCGACTGGCAGCGATGTACACCACAGCATTGGACACGGGGGAGATGCCGGAGTCTCTCCGGGAATCGGTCATCGTGACCTTTCTGAAACCTAACCGTGATCCACAATTGCTAGCATCCTACCGCCCCATCACGCTACTTTCCACCGATTGCAAGATCCTAGGTAAGATACTAGCGGACAGATACACGCAAATTATACGGCCTCTGGTACACCCCGATCAATGCGATTTTGTCCCGGGCAGAACCACATCCCAGAATATTCGTCGCCTATTCCATATCCAAGATCAAGTGGGTGGCACTCACCCCTGGGCAGCCTGCCTTATATTAGACCTCGAAAAGGCCTTTGACACCCTCACATGGCAGTACCTCTTCTCGGTGCTACAGCGAATAGGACTCGGCCCCACTCTCTTGGCGTATACAAAGCTCCTTTATACCAAACTCACCTTGCGCGTTCGTATAGGGCGATACAGCTCACCAGCATTCGTGGTACAACGCGGCACGAGGCAGGGTTGCCCACTCTTGCCCCTGCTTTTCGCCCTAGCGGTGGAACCGCTGGCAATACGGATGAGACTGGAGGGAGAACACTGGGGCATTCCTATAGATAATACCATACACAGTGTTTCTATGTATGCCGATGATCTTCTCATATACATCCGAGACATCACCGCAGACCTAACGCCCCTTTGGGTCAAGCTGACAGAATTTGCGAAGGTCTCAGGGCTAAGAGTAAACTGGGAGAAATCTACGGTGTACCCGCTACACCCGAACCTCCCCCCACGGACGGTTAGGTTGGGTGATCAGGACATTGCCTGGAGCGCAGAGGCTCCCCGATAACTCGGGGTTCGCCTCTATCACACTCCGACTGATCTTTATGACGGTAACCTTTATGACGGTAACCACCGTAGGGCACTGGCTGGCATCAGGTCCTCGGTGGGGTTCTGGAGCCACCTCCCGCTAGCCCCTATTGGCCGGGTGGCCATCGCCAAAATGATAATCGTCCCGCGACTATTATACTACTTCACAAATTTGCCAATAATCCCACCCAGAGCCTTTTTCCGCGAGTTAGATGCACTCCTCGGATCATTGATATGGGGGGCAAGCAGACATAGGGTAGCGCTGGCGAAGCTACAGCTACCCACCGCACAAGGGGGTCTGGCCGCTCCATCCTTCAAATCCTATTTTCTAGCCGCACAGTTACAGTGGCTCTCCTACTGGACGGCAGGCAGACACATAGCAGAGACATACGCTATGACCGGCCCAGTGCCCATACCAGAAATCCGACGATTGCTATTGCCTGGTACTAAACCTCGCCATACATACCCTCTACAGGTGACAGTTGCCCACCAGTGCATGCAGAGAATACACCGCATGGCGCCCACGATGTCCCCATACTCTCCCCTTCTCCCGTTAGTCGGTTGGCCCATGCAGGAACACTACTATACATCTACCATGCTCCGCATTTGGACAGATTGTGGTGTCCCTGAAGCCGAGGGTCTGTTCGAGGATGGCCAGCTCAAGCCCTTCCAACGCCTAATGGAGGATCATGACCTTCCTGCCGGACAGTTTTTACTCCATCGCCAACTCCTCGCACATTACAGACAGTACCATGACCTTTCGACAGGGGAACCTATACACCCGGTCATACACACTCTTGAACATGGGAACCGGCCGTCACTTGGTCACATGGTTCTACAAAGCTATCAGGGAACTCAGATACAAACCACTAGAGGCCCTACGGGCCACCTGGGAGGACGAACTAGGCCGCTCACTACATGAGAAAGAGTGGGAAAAAGCTCTCGAACACCCCAAGAAGGTGTCTCGAAATGCACGATTCAAGAATATACAATTTTACATCCTCCATAGAGCGTACTTGACACCAGCACGCCTCCAACGCTTCTATCCCGACACTCAGTTCCTGTGCCCCAGATGTCGCTCACCAGCGGCTGACTTCCAGCACATATTCTGGAGCTGCCCCACACTGCACTCTTACTGCCAACACATTCATAAGTCCCTCGGGGATCTTATTGGACTCACGTATTTGAACACATGGGAAGCCTGTGCACTGGGCATCTATCAGATAAGAAAACAACACAAAGTACCCCTCAGATTCGCCTCACTAGCCATTTTACTGGCCAAACGCAACATTGCTATGCACTGGCGGTCTCCTATAGGCCCCCCGGCCGCTGCTTGGGAGGGGGCGGTTCAAAAATGGCATTAGCGGAGGAAGAGAAATTACGGGAAGAGGAGGTAAAAGTGTTGCGCAAACACCCCATATCACTAGACTGGGCTATCCTACTGAACCACTTCAAATAATCACTGACCCATGATGACCCAGAAGACGGCTCTGCCACACCGCAAGACACACAGCCACCGATACAGACCGAGAACATGGATGCCAGACTCCCTCACGCGACACACATAGAAAGCCATTAGCTTTTAAGTACTATATTATACGCCCAATGAACGGTCGGACCTCAGTGACGACTCTACCATGACCTCACCCGATCCCCCCCGTCTGCCTGCCCTGAGGGCGTGAGGACTCACTTCCGCTGGGGCACGCGTCCCCTGCGACCTCAGGCGATACCAGCGCCCAAGATTCCATGAGCACCCCCTTCCCCCCCAACCTCCTTCCCCCCAGTTCGTTTCCAACCCAGTTCTGTTCAGGAATTTTATATAGAATCACGTCCGCACAGACTCAACGTTGGACTGATACTGCACGATGAACAATGCATCTGTTTTGAAGTCCAGAATATGTAGTTTGATAACGTGTCACATGATGCAAAATGTCACTGCAATTAAAAATATGTTTGAAAAAAAAAGGAGGCAGAGGAAACCAAAGACACACAGCAAGAAATGGGAACACACAGACCAGAAGCACCAAGCAAGAAAGGAGCCACAGCCCCTATTGAAACCAAGGGTCACATAGCACACTAGGCCCTCCAAGCCGCAGTAATCTTGCAGATGTAAGGAGCCATAGCCCCTATAACTTGGTACCTAGCAGGACAGGGAGGGCAAAGCAGGTCCTACCTGGCAGGGGAGAAGACCTATTTATACAAACCTATGAAACAAACAGCCGCAGCTAACAATGAAGGCACAAATGACAGTCCAAGAGAGTACAAGGAAACAGCAGACGCAAAAAGCTGTGGCACAGGTACACACTAGTAATGGCAAGCCCAGAGAAATACCCTTCTTGAAGCAGAGGACAAGAAACATGACCAGATGGAACAGCCCATGTAGAAACTGGACCATGCCAGCAACAGTCCCCACACCCAAACAGGCAGACTGAGAAGCTGAGTCTCCTGGCAGAACCCAAAGAAAGAGCAGACCAGCCACACCAAACCGAGAGGGTGTGCAGGTGGCTCTAACCCCCAGAAAGCTGAATACCTGGAGTGTGACAATGACAGAAAGTCTCAACCAGCAATGGCCCTGCTCCTCTGCTTAAGCTGCCTAGAACCAGGGCAGGATGATGCAGGGACGGAAAGGGGCGATTCCGCAAGCCTAGAACCTGGGCAAAGAGAGAGAGAGCGAGAGAACCACAAGATCATTAGAACCATAAGTGGCCAAATGGTCATGCAAGTGGCAAGACCCCAATCCAAGACTGAAGAGTCAGTACAGCCTCATCAGCCCCAGTATGCAGAATGGGGAGACCATGATTAGCTTGCGCACTCACTCAGCTCCAAGAAGCCCTACTAGCCCCTATCGGGTGTACAGACAAAGGACATAGAGCTCCAACAGCAATTGACCTGCGACTGGAATGAAGAGGGCCAGCAGCAGAAACCAGGAGGGAGAAGAAGGTGCCCCACATGACACCAGGGGCAAACAGTGCCCCATGAGTGGAAGAGTGACCCACAAGAATTCTACGGCATGGCCCAGCTACAGCATGCAAATCAAATCAAAAGCACAGCCAGAGAAACATCGGGGGAACCAGGCCTAAAGGTCTCTTCAGTGGGGAACTCAGACGGAGAAAATGGGACATGGTGTGGATATGTTTATCCATTAAGGTCCCTGAGTGGGAAGGGAGGCTATGGAAGTCTTTTTTTAAGTCGTGCCTTGGACATGTGCATTCAGTCTGTGGGCTTCTCAACACGACCAGCGCTTCTGGTTGGTTGATTGGCTTGCCTTTCCAAATTCCTTTACTCTGGTTGGTTAATAGTGTACATTTGTCCCTCCTTTCGGAACTTGGTACCCTCCCAGGGGACATCGCTGTTTGTTTCTTTTGGTTGGCCATCTGTTGCCTCCTCGCTCTCACCCCCTTCCTCCCATCATTGCTGCCGTCCTTTCTGTGCCGCTGCTTGTTTTCAAAGGGAGTTTCCTTGTTCTGCTTTTTGTTGGTCATCTCTGGCCATCTGTTTCATCCTCGCTCGCACTCCCCTCCCTTAATTGCTTAAATAGTGTACAGCTGTTTCTGCAATGAATACTACATTCTCATCATTGCCGGTCCTATGTAAACGTTTAGTTTAAAGGCAATCGGAGATTCATTTAAATTAAACTGCAGCAAAATGTAAATTTTTTGTAAAAACTAGCACGCTTTCTCACAAAAGCTCACTTAGGGCCCGATTCACAGAACTAACTTAAGACAAAATCCTAAACTTACTACCATTTTGGTATTCACAGAAGGCACTTACTCATTTCGGTATTCACAGAAGGCACTTACTCATTTCGGTATTCACAGAAGTTAGGACTCCTAACTTTAGGACTCCTAAATGCCTTCTGTGAATACCGAAAGCCTTAAAATTAGGATTTTTCTCAGTTTAGTAGTAGTATAGTTAGGACTCCTAACTTTAGGACTCCTAAATGCCTTCTGTGAATACAGAAAGTCTTAAAATTAGGATTGTTCTCAATTTAGTAGTAGTAAAGTTAGGACTCCTAACTTTAGGACTTCTAAATGCCTTCTGTGAATACCGAAAGCCTTAAAATTAGGATTTTTCTCAGTCTAGTAGTAGTAAAGTTAGGAGTCCTAACTTTAGGACTCCTAAACTGAGAAAAATCTTAATTTTAAGACTTTCGGTATTCACAGAAGGCATTTAGGAGTCCTAAAGTTAGGACTCCTAACTTCTGTGAATACCGAAGTGAGTAAGTGTCTTCTGTGAATACCAAAATGAGTAAGTGCCTTCTGTGAATACGAAAATGGTAGTAAGTTTAGGATTTTGTCTTAAGTTAGTTCTGTGAATCGGGCCCTGTGTATGTATGTTAACTATCGTCCCTGTAGTTTGCTTTTCCGGATCAAGATAGAGAGTACGGTACAGCGCTTGTTTCCATTGCTCCCGCTACTCATCCCTGCTCTGACCTCATTTCAACATCAGAGGCCGTGCGCTTTTGACTGGGACATTCACTCACTGTGGTCTCCCGGTTCTTGGCCGTTCGCACCCACCGTAGGTTAACAAACAGTAGAGCACTTGCAGGTGCCCTGCTGCTCATACGAAGACCCAGCAATAGAGCAAACGGATCTCTAATTGGTGTAGCTGCATCTGGTAAGTCACTGCCACACCCTGTCTGCATAACGATCCGCATTGGCGGCCCCCGGGGAAAGGAAGACGCAGTCTAGTCTGTCTCTGGGGTATTCGTGCAGTATGAGACAGGACATAGTTGGTGATAGGTTTTTCTGGGGGGAAGGGGCGGCTCATTTAGGGAGATATGAGGGTCCGGAAAGGCGTTAACGTCCTCTTCCGGTTCCTATGCATCACCGGGGGGGGGGAGTCAGGGTAGGGAAGTTTTTTGTTGTTTGCGGTGATGCAGTTAGGGTAATTGTTTTTGGAAGACGGCTTACCGTGTGTGCAGCAGCCTGCGTGGAATGTCTCTGTGGTTTGTTCTGCTAAATGGCCGACGAGGAGAGATGCGAGCCGGCCCCTTCAGCGGACACTGTCCGGGCCGCGCTCCATACGCTAGGCTCGGCGGCTCCGGAAGACTTCTTGTGGCCTGGCCTACTTGAAGAGGCATGGGTCGGCATGTCACAACCCACGCATTTAGCGGCATGGCAGTCGCTGTTGTGGCCTGCCTCCCCGAGGACAATAGAGGCCAGCCTAAGGTAGGCTCACATGTGAGGGGGAGGGGCGGGAGGCGCAGCGTGAGCAAGAGAGGACGACGCACCAGCCTCCTTGCTCTCTTAGAAGCAAATGAGCTGCCCGGCCCCAGTTGTTCAGTAGAGTGTCCGGGCGGGGCCGGGGCTCATCAGGGCAGACCTTCAGAGAGGGAGCCTGGAGGGCAAACAAGCACAAGGCAATGCAACAATTGGAAAGAAGAGAAAAGGAGCAGGTGAGGATCACAACCCTTTCCTATTGTTGAATGACACATTTGGTACCCCCAAGGGGCATGGGGCCAAGGTACCGCCCATAAAAAATTAAAAGGTACTGGTGGGGCCCACCAGGGCAAGGACACAGGACCTCAGGGGGATATATGCACTGGGACAGTCGGGACCCACAACACCATGGGACAGGAGGCGCCAAGGAGTAGGTGGGTGGATGTAGATATTGAGGCGCAGATCGGGCAACAACGCCACATGGTTCAAGAAACTGAGGGGAGCTGGCTGGCATTATGTGAGGCTCATGAAAGGGACGCAACAGCATGTTAGAGGTCGAGGGAACAGGTCAGAGAAGAACAAGCAGATAGGTCACAGCCGGGGATCTAAGGCCAAGGTAGTGGGAGGTGGGTTTGGGTGCCAGCTAGTGGGGATCAAGTGGAAGACACCAGAGTGGCTATTGCGGCCCAAGGGCTCGGTGATGCACAGGACCCCCCTGGTTGGCGCGGCCAAGGGGGAGGGGTGGGGGCAAGGTTTGCGGCAGACACCAACACAAGGGGGGTGTTGCTAGCGGGGCACACTACGGCTTCGGGATGCTGGCAAGAAGGCACGGAGGGGTCCCTGGCAGCCAACCCTACACCGAGGGAGCAGGCGTGCATCGAGATGACTGTCACGGATAGGTTTTGGTGCAAACAATGATGGCGGTGAGAGTGGACCGCTAAACGAGAGGGTGGTAGGTGATGTGTATGCAGTGGAGAATGAGCTGCTGCTGGATTGGGAGAGTGGTGAGTGGGAAGAGGGGGAGTTGCGCGAGGATGATGGGGCAGTCCGGCACGGCCCCCATGGCGCGCAACACGTTCTCCAGTTCATGTTTAACAGCAGTCAAGAGCGGACGCTTAACAGGTCAAAGGAAAGGAGAGGAGCGACAAAGGGGAACATGAATCGACCGGATGGTGGACCGAGCTATTACCTTCAGGTGCAGGTGAATGGTGGTCAGTTGGGAATGGGCAGAAAGAGAAACCAGCAAGACGGCCGGTAGGGGTAGGGTATGGTGAGGTTACTGTAAAGAAAGATAAGAAGAAAGTAATAACCGACACCAAGGCAGCGCGTAAACGTGAGAGTGGGAGAAAACATAAGGATAAAAAAAGGCGGCAATCGGATAGCTCGTCAGAGTCGGATAAAGACAGTACAGACTCAGAGGAAGCCGAGCATAAAAAGAAGTTGCCTTATATGGGCCTAACGATGCCACTAGGGTCTCATCTGTCTGAGAAGACAAAGAATAGAATATGGAGGCACGCAGACGTATTCAAACTATTACACAGGGAAATACAAGCCAAAGAAGGGTCGAAAGAGGAGGAGTGGGAGCTTACGAGGAGGCCGAGAGTCCCGATCAATATGAAGAACTGGACGTCGGCTTTTCTTATATACGCCAACATTTACTGTGAGAAGCATGGGGGCAGGGCGATAGCGCTGCTAAAATACATGGATATAATTAGGAAGGCCCAAATGCATTTCGGAGGTTTCGCTTGGCTCAGCTACGATGAGGAGTTCAGGGCACGGGTGAGCCTGAATTCTGAAAAACTTTGGGGGAAGTTGACTCCGAGCTGTGGATGCAGTGGATGTCATCCACACAGTCAACGGCATCCACACATACAGCTAGCGGCCTTCCAATCACATATCAGCCCTTTCAACCGAAGCCCGGCCCCTGTGGGGCGGGCTATGTCCCTAAACCAGCTGGAACCAATGCTGGGGCATGCTGGAATTACAATAAGGGCTACTATTCCAGGCATCTATGCAAGTTCAAACATGAGTGCTCAAAATGTGGGGGAAGACACCCTATCACCCAGTGTTTCACACTGGCCACCCCGTCTGAACAATGGAGAGGTGCACAAGGGAGGGGAAAGCAGGGTCATCCTGGGACAAAAGGCAACTACTCCCATTAGGCTAGAAGCTTTGAGGCCCTGGTTGGCGATGTATAAACAAAGAGAGGATGCATTGCGGCTATAATGGGGCTTTAGGGAGGGTTTTCAAATCAGGTATCAAGATCCTAGGAGGCAGAGATGGGCTGAAAATTTGCGGTCAGCCAAAGAATTCCCATAAGTAGTCACACAGAAATTGGAGAAGAAAGTGAGGAGGGGAGATTAGCAGGTCCATATGCTTTTTGGCCCATGGCAGATTTGACAGTGTCCACCCTGGGTGTGGTACCGAAGAAAACAGAAGGGGAGGTCAGGCTCATTCACCACTTGTCATGGCCAGAGGGCGAGTCAGTGAATGATTACATCGCGGAGGAGGATTCCAAGGTTTTGTATGCGTCGGTGGATGATGTAATGGCACTTTGGTCAGGGGGTGGAATTAGCAAAGTGTGACATCAAGTCAGCACTTCGGTTACTTCCCATACAGCCCGAAGATTTTCAGTTGTTGTGCATGCAGTTTGATGGGTGCATATATGTGGACAAGGTTTTGCCGATGGGCTGCGCCATTTTGTGTGCACTTTTTGAGGCGTTAAGCACTTTCTTGCAGTGAGTTTTTTCTAGATCCAGTGGCCACAGGAAGGGGACACACTATTTCAACGATTTCCTATTTGTGGGCAGGGAAAACTCAGGTGAGTGCCGGTCGGCACTGCAACATTTTCAGCAAATGGCAGATGCTTTTGGAGTGCCGCTAACATTAGAAAATCCAGAAGGCCCAAAGGTAGTGTTGACGTTCTTGGGAATTGAGTTGGACACAGTTGCGATGGTGGCAAGGTTACCTCAGGCCAAGGTGAATGAGATGCAAGTTTCTATGCTAGAGGTGAAAGGCTAAAGAAAGATTGAGCTGACGAAAGTGCAGAAACTTCTAGGAAACCTCAATTTTGCATGCTGAGTGGCGCGAGTGGGCGAACATTTTGTCGTCAACTGGGCATGGCCATGTCCAGGGCGACTTTGCCACACCAGAGTCAGGGTAGACCTATGTGTATGGAGGACCTTTTTAGCTGATTTCAATGGAGTGCACATGAAGTTTTTGGACGACAATGCTGTTTGGCAAATCCAGATTTTCTCTGATGCGGCGGTGTACATGGTTTTGGGCTTTTCTGGGATGGCCGTTGGTTTGCTGAGTGTTGGCTGGAACACTGGGTTCGCCAAGGGTGCAGCATTCCCTTTTTGGAATTCTTCCCTTTGATTGTGGTGTTACATCTGTGGAGAGGTGAGCTGGGAAACCGAACGGTACTGTTCCACGTAGATAACATGTCTGTGGTTGACCTCGTTAACAGACAGCGGGCCAGGGATCTGAGAGTGCTGAAGTTGCTTCGATGTTTCTTGCTGAGGTGTCTGTGTTTGAATATTGTGTTGAGAGCCCATCATGTACCGGGAGCCCAGAACGGCATTGCAGATGCTTTATCTCGTTCGCAGTGGCAGCGATTCCGATCACTGGCACCTGGAGCGGACGCAGCCAAGACACCGCTACCGGACGAGGTTTGGCAGCTGGGTGAATGAGGGTCATCAATTTGGTGGAGGGAGCTTTAGCGGCATCCACAAGGAAGAGGTATAGGCTGGCGTGGACCGATTTCTGGGCCTTGGAAGGGAATGTGCCGCAGGGCTGAAACCGTGATCCTGAAGAGATAAAGAGGAGAGTGTTGTGTTTTGTCCTTTTTTGCACTGACAAAGATCTATCACCCATCACGATTGAGGGGAAGTTGTTTGTGATCTCTTTTTACAGCAAGCTGCATTGGGGGTTTGACCCTGCCGGGATCGAGATTTTAAGTTGAATGCTGAAAGGTTGGGGGAAACAGAGGGAAGGGAGAAGTTTGGCACCAAGGGAGGCCATTAAGTTCGATTTGTTGGGAGAGTTATGACAAGTTTGAATTAGCCATCTTGAGGCTTTGCATGGTGTGGATGTTTTTCGGTGCTTTTCTAGTTTCTGAATTGTTGGGGTCGGCAAAGACCCCAGGGTTGCAGGTATGTAATGTAATTGTGGACATGTGACGTTGGGGATATGGTTGAGCCGTTCCAAGACAGATCAACAGGGCAGGGGGAAGTGGGTTTGGCTAAATGAAGGAGTGTTGTCTTTGGTGAGCCCGGTTCGAGAGTGGGAAAACTCCATGAGGTGGCCTGGATGCCTTTTTGTATATTTTGTCATCAGAATGGGAGGCCTATATTGGCATCACAGCTATTGGCGGTAATGCGAATGGGCCTTCGCGGACTGGGCCGAGACGCAACAGCCTTCGGGACTCATTGCTTCAGAATAGGGGCAGCGACGGAAGCAACAGGCCTCGGGTGGGATTGGGACAGTATTTGGAGGATTGGTAGATGGCTATCTCGCTGTTGTGAGCATTATGTGAGCAAATAATCATAAGAAGGGTTGCTGTAGAGTAGAGGGATGACTGGGGAGGAGGTCATGGGGAGAGGGGGGGCAGGGAGCTGGGGCTCAGGATAATGATGTTTATCTTTTAACGCAGGATGTGTGAATGGTCCAGGGGCCAAGGCGGCGACCTGGATCATGGGACATTCTCTAGTAAATAGGGCAGCCGAATATGCGGACCAGCAAAATTACGGCAGGGCAGGAATCTGGGACTGCACAGTTTGCCTGTTTCCTGATGATGGAGTGCATTTGTCGAGGGTGGGAAATGCTTAATATATATTGGAGCTGAGGGACACGGTGAGTCCCCTGTGGAATGAGAACATATGGTGTAAGCGAGATCAGCCGTGAATTGATTGTAGGAGAAACGGGAGTGGAAAGGGGGTGGGCAGAAAAACACTCTTCGGGGTTTATTCTGCGTGGCGGAACTCTTGGGGGCTGAAAAGTCACATGCGGGTTCTTACACACCCTCGGGGGTGGGAGGAACAGCGGGCGGTATGTTGTCGGGTAAGAATGGAATGAGAAAGGACGGTTGGGGTTTGAATGTTGCTCTGAGAGGTGATTGGACGGGTGATGATGTTGGGGGATCGTGGTTTTAAGTTATAAGTTGCTGTTTAATGTTAATTAAGTATTATGATGCAACCATGCCCTAATAAAGTTGGCCTTTTACACTACCCATGGGTTATGGAGTGTTTATTGTTGCACGATGGCGACCCCCGGGGAAAGGAAGACGCAGTCTAGTCTTTCCCCGGGGGTTTTCGTGCAGTATGAGAGAGGACATGGTTGGGGATAGGTTTTTCTGGGGGCAAGGGGCGGGTCATTTAGGGAGATATAAGGGTCCGGAGAGGCGTTTACAGCCTCTTATGGTCCCTGTGCATCACCGGGGGGGGGGGGGGGGGGGGGGGGGGGGGGTGAGTCAGGGTAGGGAAGTTTTTTGTTGTCCACCCACCCACCCACCCTACTTTAAGAAGAGAGGGTGCAAATTGGGGGGGGCAAAGTTAGTCGTATGTAGGATGGGTTGCAAGTTTAGTCAGTGGGGCGGAACTCTTGTGGGGCTGAAAAGTCACATGCGGGCCCTTACACACCCTCGGGAGTAAAGAACAGCGGGGGCGGTACCTTGTCGGGAAAGAATGGAATGAGAAAGGGCGGTTGGGGTTTGAATGTTGCTCTGAGAGGTGATTGGACGGGTGATGATGTTGGGGGATCGTGGTTTTAAGTTATATGTTGCTTTTTAATGTTAATAAAGTATTAAGATGCAACCATGTCCTAATAAAAATTGCTTTTTACACTACCAATGGGTTATGGAATTTTTATTGTTGCACGATGTTCATGCAGTTATTTAAGCACTGGACCGTTTTTAAATTTTTCTCCGGAGACCACGTTCTTGCAATTACTTGTGCCTCAATAGGCAGTTCATGGGATATTCTCCGTCCTTCTTCATACCATGGGGCAGACTTTTTCTTTAGGAGAAGCAAAGATTTCACGTTCTCTCTTTCTAGCTGCTAAAGAATTCCTTCTGTTACTTCTGTCTCATTAGGCAGTTTACAAGCACCCTTTACCCGGCCACAGTTGGTGCCTCCACCAGCCTGTCCACACGCCCTTTTCTTTGGGAAAGACCACCCCACCCCCACTGTTGTGTTGTGTTTACTAACACCCCGCCATTGCTGCACATTCTTACGTGGCCCATTGGTGACGTAAAGCTCATCGAAACGCTAAACTCCGGGCTCATATGATATGTTACATTATTTCGCATTTGAGGTGGTTCCAGTCCACTCCACTCCAAACCAAAATGCATGGGTAAAATACATTATCATTTACAACATCAATTGCTCGAACTCTAAAACATGCGAGACCTATTGATTGAAAGTGCTCGTCCTTGTTAGCTGCTTCACGTGGCGTCTGAGGGGCAAGCGGACACAGCACATAGCATAAGGGCTGGTATAAGACAGAATGGAAGTGGCAATGGTGCTAAAAGGCCACCCCCCCAAACGAAAAATAAGTTTTGGTTTTCTGAACAACATTTTTGTGAAGCATTGCGGTCACGCAACAGCAGAAAAAGCACATTGTTACAATGACAGCACAGGGCATGTAAAAACATCATTAACAGTCATAATAACTTTAGCTGCGCTTACACAGGCACAGCAGAGCAGTCCTTTTATTTGCAGCCTCCTATGTCTTTTTTTAGGTCTCGCCTAGCGACACAGCGCATGCGCTGCTCAGCTTGTCGAGATCTTTTGTTGTGGGTTTTGCTTCGGAAGGGGGACAGGCATGTGCACGGCTCGCGGCGTTTGAGCCCAACGCGCATCGCGCCAGTGTCGGCTTTCCTTTGTGGATGCAGGCACACGCTTCAATGGCGGTTCTTTTCCAATTGAGCCACAGGCAGACATACACGGCGATGGCACTATCTTCAACTTCAGGCAGACACTTACGCTAATGCCGCTTGTCATTAAATATGGGACATAGGCAGGCACACATGCTAATGCCGCCGCGTGGATACTGGCATCGCGCCAGTGTCGGCTTTCCTTTGTGGTTGCGGGCAGACGCGCTGATGTCGCAGGCAGGCACCTGCTTCAATGGCGGTTATTTTCCAATTGAGCCACAGGCAGACATACACGGCGATGGCACTATCTTCAACTTCCGGCAGGCACTTACGCTAATGCCGCTTGTCTTTAAATTCAGGACATAGGCAGGAACACATACTAATGCCGCTGTGTCAATACTGGCATCGCGCCAATGTCGGCTTTCCTTTGTGGTTGCGGGCAGACGCGCTGATGTCGCAGGCAGGCACACGCGTCAATGGCCGTTATTTTCCAATTGAGCCACAGGCAGACATACACGGCGATGGCACTAGCTTCCGCTTCAGGCAGGCACTTACGCTAATACTGCTTGGCTTTAAATTCAGGACATAGGCAGGCACACATGCTAATGCCGCTTAACACCAAATTCAAACCACAGGCAGGCACGTGCCTTCAGTACACAGTTGGGCTCAATAAATATACATTTTGGCGTAATATAAAGACGTTGAAAGTGAATGTGTGACATACAGAGCCCAGCTAAATGATATTGATCAGTTGAAGACATCAAGCTCCTTAATTGTGTAGATTACCCCCACACTACACCGGTAACTTGCCTTGTACTTGATCCAGGGGTGAAGATGTCGCAGGACTGTCCCCCTGCACAGTTCCCTCAACTTGTCGCCAATATAAACATCCAGGAACAGCATATACTTCATTAAAAGCTTTATTTTCAACATGACATCTCCAGCTCAGCTCAACGCTCACCAGCTTTTTCAGTTACAAATTCCAACATTCCCTTTTAGATCTGACAACATTCCATTCCATGGTGATAGCTCTGCATGTCTCCACACATTGGCTTCATGGTTTGTAGCTCACATTTTTTGGCTTTCTGTTTATTGGCTTTATTTGCTTTAGGCTCCCCAGCTCGAGTTCGTCCCTCCCATTGCCCATGTCTTATTTACTGTGCTCTTCCACGAACCCGCTTCCTGTAAACCGTGTTATTGTCATATTTGCTGGAAATTCAGAGACAAAGGTCAATTGTCAGGCTGTGCCTCCAGAGGAGCTTGGTGTTTATTTTTCGATCTCTGACTTCAAAGTCAAAGTGGAGAGGTGTGGCTCACTGGTTAGAGGCGGCAGACCCGTAAGCAGAGAATCAGCCAGGGACCAGGGTTCAATTCCCGACGCGGCAGGGTCGTGGACCAGGGTCAAAACGGACTCGATAATTCTCGCCTCGGTACCTACTCTAACCAGGAACACACTCGGCAACTCTGGGCATTAAGCTTGCCTCATCTCTACAACAGCCCCCCACAGACTCCGGGGATGCCTGGTTTCACCTTGGAGATACCCAGAAAGGGACCATCTCACAGGGATAGCCAGGACGGGTTCCCCAGCGGTCTACAGCGCCGGGACGCCCCGTTGCTGGGGCAGCTGTGCGCTTTACAAGTCTACAACATACAAAGTGAGAGGATTTAAGTGACAATCATGCTTGAGGAAGGCAATACAGATTTATTTTTATTTACAAGCGCACAACAAAATTGAAATGGCTGTAAACTGTGCTAACCAACAAATCAATTCATAGGGTAATGACATTTCTACAAATTATCGTTTGTGCTCTGCATACTTTTACTAGTAAAACTGTATGTGAGTGCAAATGTAAAGGTAATTTCAATTGAAAATGGGTTATCTGTAATGGCAGTACGCTACCGTATCATGCATACGCCACATTGCCCCAACCCACTCTGCCCCACTCCATGCCACCGCACTCTACTGTGGCCCACTTCACAATGCGTCACTGCACTCTTCCCTGCACCACTCCATTCCTATATATGCTATACCACTCCATGCTACTCTATGCCAATGCACTCTACCTCACTCTACTCTACTATGCACCACTGCACTCTTCGCCACTGAGCTCTACACCACTCTGCGTCACTCCACTCTATACCAGACTACTGTGCTCCACTGCACTCTACGCCACTGCACTCTACGCTACTTTACTCAAAACCAATGCACTCTTTGCCAATCTACTTTCTACTCTACTCTCACTCTATGCCACTTCAATCATAACTATGCCACTCTGCTCCATTCTACACTATGCCACTGCACTCTACCCTGCCCCACTATACTGTACCCTGCAGCACTCTACTTTACACTACAAAAATACAATCCACACACAAATACAGAGCTAACAAACAAAAGAATTCACATATTTCTACTACACAACACATACATACATACACTACACTAAAAAACAAAACACATACTAATAAAGCATTACCAATTACAACATCAACCGCTCTAGCTCTAAAATGTGCGAGACCTATCGCATTGCAAATGCTTGTTTTATTCTTGCAGGCTAACTTCAGTAATTACTCACTGCTCAAGGAACTAGACATAAACACAAGACCCCTTCTGTTCGTGTTTAATAACCCAATATAATCATTTTTTATTGTTTAATAATACTGCTTGGATCTTTTTAAACCGCCCCCTCACAAGCATCCTAGAAAAAACTGCATCCTAATGAGGCGGGCCTGTGGTTTATCGGATTTTCATGGCAGCTGCTTCATCCCTCATATTGTTTTTGAATCATATGAGGCTCTTCTGTCTGGATACCCCCCTCCCCCCGGGGCCAGGCAGATATTGCAGAAATGTATTAGTGTGCTGGCTGTGCAGAGCTGCTGCGCTTGGAAGCAGAATGCCTTGTTTTATCTGCAGATCCCTGCACTTCTTCATGGCTGAGGGGCAGCATAACAAGCCGCATTCTGCTACACGCTTGTCATGAGTGCTGAGAACGCCTGTCTCCTGCCTCACGTGCGCTATAATTAAGTCTATATTAGACAGTCAATTTAACCCCCAGAAGAAAATTCCAGCTCAGGGATCATAACATAACTAATCAATGAATGTCTCTCTCAGCGCGAGCTCACTTCTAACCGTGAGCCTCAGCGCTTGAGCGCGCCTGCAACAAACCCAGTTTGAGTGCTCTTAACTGTATGCGGTGGAGCTACACTCTCCAGTGAGGGCTGCAGTTACTGGGCACAGGTTCCCCCGCCCTTCCACAAACAGGGCTATGCCCCAGTGGCGGCTCCTCCACTAAGGCGGACGAGCGTTGCCCCACTGCACAAAAAAGACAAATAAAATGACAATCACATATTGTTATTGTCATTTTATTTTTCCGATTGCATGCAGTCAGTGGCCTGTGTGGGACGGGGCAGGGCTGGCCAGAGCAGGGGAGGAGTGGTTTGCACTCCCTAAAAGCCCTCTTGGGCCGGCCAAACAGTTCATGCGCACTTTGCTTGTTTCAACCAGGCTGCATTACACAGCCTGGTGAGGAACATGCACAGCTCCCTATTCGAGTCAGAGAGGGCAGACCAAACAGTCATTGCGCACTTTAGGAGTGGGCAAACCACTCCGCCCCTGCCCTGCTCGGAGAGCAGAGCAGCCCAACCCACCCGCCCGCTCGCCCGCCACAAAGCAGCAGGACAGGAAATATAAAATGACAATAACTCTAAGTTATTGTCATTTTATGTTTCTCACTGCTTAAAAAGCAATGGGGCGACGCTCCTCCGCCATAGTGGACGAGCCGCCCCTGCCATATGGGCTGTCACAATTATTATCAAAAACGTTTTACATCTGTCTGCTCAAAGAAAAGGGATGTGCCATTTTAGATAACACTACTCACCATCTAACAGATATTTTAATTAATGTCATTATTGTTTCACATCTGTCTAGTACGTCTGCAGGCATTTTGGGAACACAGACGCGTACTGGTGATGATCCTGGGTGATTGCTCTTGGAGGGCTGAAACAATGCCATTGCTCTTCGGGCTAGCCCTTTGTTCACTGAGGTCTGTGTTGATGGTTGATTTCCAGCCTCCACTCCTTGCCACAGATCAGACAGGGAATGTCAATGATACAGCAGACAGTGTTATCTTTGACAACAGCAGGTGTCTCTGCAGATATGACAATGGTCTAGGAAGTCGCGGGACTATTATTGTTTATAGTTCTTCAGTGCTGTGATCACTGGGTCTTTGACACGTAGAGTCAGGCAAGTCTTTGGTTCAAAGAGTACTTGTAGTTTGGCAGGCATACTGCTAGTGCACAGGCATGCCCGGAAGCAACCCTCCAGTGATGGCTCTTATTGAATCGGACTCTGCATCATTCCTGTGAGTACAGGTTTGTTCATCCCTGTTTCAGGTTGCATAAGTCTGCCATTGGGTGAAGTTCCACGTGTGACCTGTAGGCTCTAGGGGTCAGTGGAGGGGGCACCATCTATGGCTGAAAGTCACACTCTGTGTCCAGTAGACACTGAGAGCAGGGTACAGGAGAAATAAGGAAACCTGCTAACCTTTTCATCTCAAAATTCAAAAAAGGTCGGGAAAACCCTTAATTAAATTATGAAATGGTTGTTTAATAAAGTTCATGATGTAAAAATTGGCGAAAAAGCAGGAAAGTGAATGAGTTGATGAACGTAAACCATCAATAGGCACGATGTATGAAAAGGTGATCACTTGCTCGACAATTGAGGGCCGCTTACAGAAGAAAAAGTGAAAAGTGGTGGAAGCATTAATTGCCCTCAAAAACTGAGTGATATCATTGTTTTGCCACGGTTCAGATTGGTGATACATATGATCAACAAGTTGATTCTTGTATTGAAGAGCAGCAAAAAGACTCAGACAAATTTAGGTTAGACTACTGGTATTTCCATCTGTTTCTCAGTAGCAGCTGGTGTTCAATATAAATAGGGGGCTTCGCGGGTGACAGTAACAAACAAAACAAAAAAAACACTTACCTGACACTTGCCGTTCTTCTCCTCGCCGCCCTTCTGTTCTGCTCCTCCGGGTAAAGGCTCCCAGACTCCCCTGCGGCCAATCGAGATGCTGCTCTCACCATGACAGCAGCGTCCGGATTGGGCAGAGCGCACTAGTTCTGCGCTACTTCGTGGGCTGGGAGCCTGTGCCTGCTGGTCTCTCCACCCAGCAAGGCAGCTGAGTTGGAGAGAAGTTAGTGCGCATGATGGTTTAGCTGTCCAAAGACGGCCGGCCAAACCGTCAAGCACACTGACAGCAATGCCCAACACTCCCCCTGCTGCAGGGCTGTGGCTTAGCCCACAAGACCCAAACGGACAAAAAATAAAATGATAAACATTTTATTTTTCGACTGCCTCTGTGGGCAGGGAGGTGACGGTCCTCCGCCATAGTGGATGTGCCGCCACTGCTGTCCATGCTGGCCCAGATGTTCACAGTTTGTAATATTTTGTGCCTGCACTGTTGCTGAAATGTATCAAAAAGGATGAAAATAAAACAACAACAAAAATTTCACAAAGAAGACATCTGTTGAAGGGACATTATGAGCATGACCCAAACCTGAAAATCCCTTCAAGTCCGAGCCATAATGTCCTCCAATACACTCATTGCTCACAACCTTCGGACATGCTGTGTGCCCAGCACCTCTGCCTCCCAGTACTCGCTGGCCTTTGAGTGTAGCCCTGGCCAGTGGAAAGGGGCACAGGGTGTGGTCTTTGGTCACACCATTGTACAGCTCTACTATCTTTATTCCTAGATCATGCTTGACAGACCCTTTTATAGACTCTAAGCACAGGACAGGATCAAACATCCTCCAATTTGCAAAGATGGTCCTGCCAACAGCCCTCAGCCATGCCCAGGAGTCCCTGGCACAAATGCCTTTGGCCGTGCGCTGTGCCCACTAGGCCTCCAGGGCCCACTGGGAATCTGCTTTTGGCCATGCCCTGTGGTTCTGGGACCAGGACATGCAATGTTAATCATGCCCTCTGACCAGTGCTTAGTTTCTAAATGAAAGAGCTCCTATTCACAAGTCATCGGCCGGTGCAAATAAACGTCAACCTCTTTAATTCACTACTAGACACTCTGCGTCTTTATCTGACGCTTTCACGTTCCTGCTTTCTCGCTTTGTGACACTTTTTAGGTCTTTGCCTTCCTCCCTTGTTCTGATTTGTGTGTTTTTTCCCTCTTTTGCTCTCTGGTTATATTTGATGCACAAAAATAAGTGCTGGTCCCCCATAACAAGCACCGGTCCCCAAAAATAAGTGCTGGTGGTCCCCACCGGCAACCACTGGCTCAAATTAAGCACTGCCTGTGACTACTTTCTCTTCTCCCCCCATTTACTGATTACAGCTTTTGGCCATGCTTCACAGGGTCTTGGCACACAGCGGTGGCTTCAAATATTTAGCATAAGTATGATGGCGGTTTTATATTTATGAACAGGGCCGGGAGTTTTGCGGGTGGGCAGGAAGGGCGGTGACCTGTTTTCAAGTGGTGGAGGGCACTTTTGTTACAGGGGGGCGCATTTGGAGCAGTGCTGCAATATCGGGCCCCTATAACAAACGCGCCAGCAGTGCTAAAGCGGCCAGCAGCAGTGCTTCCCACTAGCACAGAAGTTAGGTGTCCTAACTTTAGGACTCCTAAATGCCTTCTGTGAATACCGAAAGTCTTAAAATTAGGATTTTTCTCAGTTTAGTAGTAGTATAGTTAGGACTCCTAACTTTACGACTCCTAAATGCCTTCTGTGAATACCGAAAGTCTTAAAATTAGGATTTTTCTCAATTTAGTAGTAGTAAAGTTAGGACTCCTAACTTTAGGACTCCTAAATGCCTTCTGTGAATACCGAAAGCCTTAAAATTAGGATTTTTCTCAGTTTAGTAGTAGTATAGTTAGGACTCCTAACTTTAGGACTCCTAAATGCCTTCTGTGAATACAGAAAGTCTTAAAATTAGGATTGTTCTCAATTTAGTAGTAGTAAAGTTAGGACTCCTAACTTTAGGACTTCTAAATGCCTTCTGTGAATACCGAAAGCCTTAAAATTAGGATTTTTCTCAGTCTAGTAGTAGTAAAGTTAGGAGTCCTAACTTTAGGACTCCTAAACTGAGAAAAATCTTAATTTTAAGACTTTCGGTATTCACAGAAGGCATTTAGGAGTCCTAAAGTTAGGACTCCTAACTTCTGTGAATACCGAAGTGAGTAAGTGTCTTCTGTGAATACCAAAATGAGTAAGTGCCTTCTGTGAATACGAAAATGGTAGTAAGTTTAGGATTTTGCCTTAAGTTAGTTCTGTGAATCGGGCCCTACATGTTTATTATTAATTATCTTACTCTCACAATTTCTCCCTGGCATACTACACCAGAGAAAAGCTGGTGATATGTTTTGAAGAGAAATTAAAAGGCAAATTATGAATTTTGGTGTGATAAAAATGGTATATTTGCATGTAACGCTTCATTCCCAGGGCACAAACTCATAATCTGAGGTACTGACCATACTAGGCAAATACCTAACCCCAGGGTAATGGTATTTACACCAGGGTGTCATCCAACTCAGAATTAAGCCCAAACTGAAAATGCCTCACGGCTATCTAAACGTCATCTGGTTGGCCATCATCGTTTCTGAGACTGGCACAGAGTTCCATATGCCATGGGCTAGAATTGAGAAAGTCTGCTTTCCCGAATTTATTTTCTTGAAGTGAAGTTCTTACAGGTGAAAACAGGATACAAATCGGAAGGCCCATTTGGGGAAGTATTCCTTGTAGTCTGTTCATCAAAAACATGAGGTGGATTGATGGAAGGCCACGTCTGATTAACTAAATTCGATAATGGACTGGTAGCCATCGAAGCTCGCTCATCCCCTGTGGTTTATGGTCGAACTTCCGGAGACAACATTCCAGGCAGAGGGGTGAGTTGTCAATCAGGGGTAGTCTTCACATTAAGGCCCACATGCAGAGAATACCCATAATCTAGGTATGCCAAAATAATGGCACTGATGATTGTTGGAGGGCATGAATAGAAGATTTCTTTTAATAATCTCAGCTGGAATAAAGCATACTGCTGCCATGGAATTGATCTATGTGTTCAAAGACAGACATGAGTCTGCTTAACACCTCAGATTTTTACCATTGTAAACTAGGATAGAAAAAAGGAACTAGGGTTAGGACAAGATTTAAGCCCCCCAAAATAATCCTTGTATATGATTATGAGTAATTCACTTCAGGAGCCGGATGCCCTCACCATATGAATATAAGCAGAGGGATCACACAAGAAGTGCAATTGGTTAAACACAGATATTGAACAATTCCAAGGGTTATCTTGTGGAGGCAGCTTGCACCAGCCCATTTCTCCTGTTAGCGTCACCTTAAACAGAACCAACTACTAACCATGCAAGTGGATGCCGACTTGGAGATTGGGAACCAGGTTCGGGTCTCGACATCGGGTCTACATCCTGTGATTCTGGGTAAATCAATGAATGTCCCCGTAAATTAACGTGTCCTTTAACTGGTGCTCATGAAAAGCGATGGTGTTGATGATTAAGTGCCGGTGCTGAGCACCGGAACCCACCGGCTTAAATTAAACACTGAACAATAATGAAGACAAATAAGAACCTTGTGGAATGACATTGATGATGGTACAAAGAAGTATAGAAAACAACTACAAGCATGCTCTTTCAAGAATGAGAACAACCTCTCAAGGGTGATGCCCTCCACTCGTTCTGTATCAAATCGGTTTATCAGTAAATTAAGATGAACAAAAATCAAATGAAAGATATAAAGAACTCAGAGTCTTTTGTAATTAAAGTCAAATGAGGATCATGTATAGTGAACACCAATATAGATGATTATTGTTAGACTCAGCAGTTTCCGCTGGCTGGGACACATCCAAGTCAGTCAGAATTCATCGTCCTAGATAGGATGAGGATGATACACTTGTCCAATAACCTGTGCTCACCCGTGGGTAGCTTGTCACCGAGCAGTCAGGCTTATCCTTAGGGACGAAGTGTAAAGTGTTGACAAAACATCACTCTCGCAACTTACTGCATACGCCACAAAAAGACTCCACACCGTATGTATAAAACACCGGTCTTTGTATTACACACATTCAAATCACAATGAGATACACATTGTATATACACTTTACAGTTATATACAATTGTCGAACATTCCCAATAGCAGCCGAACGGCGTGAACATATATGCCCTAATAAGAAGTATTCATCCAACATGACATTCCCCAATATAGCATACCCCAACAAATGCAATGGTCAAGCAGTCACAGGGCTTTCACTACGCCCTGTAAACTGGCCCCTCAGTCACTCAGCTACATCAGGCAATGATATACATAGGCCCTGCTGGCGCCACATTGAATAGATTGTCGGAACCACCTAAAACGGAAAGGAACAGTTAGTTTCGTCCATCCGGATTAGACCTCCAGGCGCTCAGCAGCACCTGCATGAGTGCGGGATCGCTATCCCCATCGACAAAAGGTTGTGACCCAGGAAGCTGGCGTGCTTCAGAGTCTGGAGAAATGTTTCCCCTCAAGTGGAGGTGAGAGCTGCCGTAGCTCCCGACAGCCAGCCATAGGTACCCACAAGGCACAATGAGACTGGTCAGGCCCCGTCACAATGGTCTCCACAACAAAGTACCTGTGGTGTGGGTTCAGGGAGAGCCGTAATGTCAGGCACTGTCGTCCTCCTGATCTGGAGTATGAAGACAGTCTCAGTTCCCAGCTCAGGTCCCCCAACATCCCTTGAACACCACATGCTCCAGACTGCAAGCTAGCAGAGGTCCCCTGGTTGCAAGCATGTGTCCCTCAGACTCTGCAAGCTCTTTCCACACTCCCCAAACTCTTCATGTCCCGGCACCTCAGGTGGGCTGCTGATCGTTACGAGCACACTCCTTTGCGCAGTGTGATGATGGTACACGTCAGGACAGTCCTTGTCCCAACTGACGTCCAACTGTTTCCACCACACACTGTGCAGTCCTTACGATCTTGTGGGATGGTGAGATCCTTTGTGTCCCTGGGATCTCATGGACAGGAGGCCAGCCAACCGGCCCTTGGAGAATACTTAGGGACCCGGGCCACAACAGTTGGCACTTAGCAGCAGGCCCGCAATGTCCATTCAAAATCCACAAGGTGATAGTCCCCTTCCTGCAGCACGACAAGTCTGTGGGTAATCCAGTTGCAGTCCATCCTGCCCTAATGATTCCTCTTGTTGATGTCCCAGCGTCAAACCAGCGTAGTATGGTTCCAAATCCAAAAGCGTCTCGAACTTCTGAGACCCAGTAGTTATACCTACAATGGCCTTTGAAGATGCGATCAGTTTAAAAGGCCACCTTTGAAATGCACAGTCCCTCTCTAAATTTTGTCCTGTCTGCCATCCTACCCCGGGAGGTTTGGTCACTATCTTTAGTGGGGCCAAGACCCTGCCCCTTGGAATGCAGGTCCCAATACCACCCCCATGTACCATCCCAGAAAGACCCTTCAGAGTCTGAGGTCTGCAGTTTCCCTAGAGCCCTTAGTTTATGGCCTACCATCAGGAATGTACAGATGTAGCTGTCCCCCCAGCACACAGATGCGAATTGGAGACAGGCACAAAGAGCCACGAGCATCGAAATGCCCACTTTCCCAAAGTGACGTTTCCACATACGTAATGTCGGATCCACTCACACTACCAGAGAGGATTTGCCATTACAAACTCATCGATAACAAACACTATACTGCTACTATTCTGCACATAGGAAATACTGCCGAATAGACTTTCTCTACATTCCCCCATGCTAATCCATTGCGAGAAGCAGTTCCCATTGTATCGAACACACCATCCTGTGCTATTCACAACCCTTGCATATAATGCACACGTGCACATGCCCTACCTCTTCCCAACACCGCACTCAGGAAGAATTCCCAAGAGAATTCCAAAATAGCAAGAGACATGCAGAACCTTGACATGTAGCATTTTAAATGCCAAGCCGAGTAACAATAACCTGTGCACACAGGCCCCACCAGGGCAAACCTGTGGCACGATCGATGAGCAACCTCCGTGGATGGCAAAACCAGTGCTGCAGGCCCACGGAGGAGCATTCAAGGTACATGCCCAGGGTATATGTCTTACCCTTAGACAAGGAACTTATAATTAACTTGAAACAACCTATCATGTATACACCAATCACCAGTATGTTTTTGACAAGCACGGCGCTTTGGCACTGAATGACAGTGTCAAACGTGGGAAGCAGGAAAGCAAAAAGTAGAAGGAAAGCACCCTAGAAAGGGCCATTTCTAACAATTATGTACCCCTTTTACACCACAGCACGTCTTTTAGTGTATCCATGAACCTAAGAGGAGATTTGACACAGTCCCTTAACCACAAGGTAACTGCTTCTTCTGCCACCTCAGCTCTGAATGTAAACTGAGGGATTTAGCAAATATTTGCAGAGTTAGCTGTACTTTGGTATGCAATTTTCAGCAGTACATATAGAAAGGCTTTTTCATTGCACAGGAGGCCTGGTCTAGTTAGGCGAGAGTGAAGATCTTTGTTGATGCTGTGATTATCAATGGGAGGAAAAGTTGAAAGCAGGTCTGGGCGTAGTTTGCGGTGTTTTGCCACGCGGAACTCCGTGAAGTTACAAAAAACTCCGCGAAGTTCCGCGAGTGGTGGAGTGCAGTGCGAACTGCAGTTTGTGCTGGTATTACTGCCGCTCGGGTAGAAATTCTACCCAAGCGGCAGCTCACACTCGCGAACTTACCGCTCGCGAACTTACTGTTCGCGATCACGAGCGTGGAAAAAACTCAGCTGCACATCACAAAGCGGAGTTTTCTGCACTAGGTGAGCTCCGCGGAGTGCAGAAACCTCCGCAAACTCTGCGAACGGAGCGAAGTTGACCGCCCAGGCCTAGTTGAAAGTAGGTGGCTAGGCAAGGATCTGCCACTGATCCGCATTGCACCACCTGCAGCAGAAAGGAAACTTTTGCTTCTCCAAGAACTTATGCGTTTGTAACTTTATTAGGTATGACAGAAAGGGTGTTAAGTAATCTGCGTTTACTAAATTGGTACTGGCAGTAACAATTTTCTTTCTCATGTTGGAAATGTTGTTCATTTGAAGCTTAGCAAGCTCTGCATATCGAGGTTGTGTGGGATGGATAAATGCAGACAAAGTGGTTGACTGAGTGAGTTTATGTACTATAGCATAAAGCTCTTTACGGAAGCAAATTCTATTCTCAGTATATGTAGCAATTATAGGCCGTTTTGGAAGCTTTAACATCTACAGTGTAAAGACACTGCTGATTTTTGTAGCCTGCATGGTAAAAACACGAGACTCGATCCAGTCGGCTGGTTTTAAAAAAAGGTTCCGCAACCCAATCAGCTGCATACATATCAGTTGACTTTATACTAGTCATAAGCCCAAAGGGACACATTTATCAAATGTCTTTATTAAAGTAATATTGAAGTAATCTATGGTCGAGATGGTGTGGGAGCTGGCAGCTGAGAATAATTCTCAGATATTAAATCCAGTCTATTTCCTACTTTAAGGACCGTACAATCGACTGTAAGTCTTACAGATTCATGTCATACAGAAAATGTTTGCTGTAGACAGAGGCAGTATATAATTCAAGTTTTAAAATACCCTATCACGACCAACTTGTGATAGGAAACCTATACCAGGCATACCAATTAAGCAAATCCGTCTAAAAAGAATTGATCTGAATCTCTGACCTTATTATAAAAGTCAGTGTCGATGGTAGAGAAATCGTAGCTGCAAATGGAGTACTCAAGTGCTGTAGTGGTGGGATAGCAATTGAGTCTCATGGGATATTTGATGCGGTAAATACCCGCAGAGACCATGCCTATCCGAGTAAGGCAATGACAGCTTTGGTTTTCATGGCCATCGGTTTGGTGTGAGCAGAATTGGGACTGGATGCCTCATGAAACTACCTTTCTGCTACGACACTAAAATAAGATATGCTTTCTGGAGTCACTGAAGTCAGAAAAGGGACTCATTCATATTTTGCTCCTGAGGGACAATTAATTAAGAAACATTATAGGACTCAAAACGTAATGTGGGAAATGTAGTTAGCAATTTAGCGGTCGGACTCTGAAAGTTATACCTCTGTAGATATATATTTAGATTAATCTACTCTCGAGCTCAGAGGGGCCCGAGGCTACAAGTGTTTGAAGACTTCTTAGAAGGCTAGGGGAGTAAAAGCAACTTCCACCATCAAAGTCTGGGGAGAACTGGGAGACCCCTGTGCCCATGGCCAGTCGTTGGAAGGGCGGGCGCTGACGGGTTTGCAGTAGGCACTAGGCCACCAGACCCGGCAATACTCAATGCTAGTAACTTATCTTTTGCTTGAAAAAGTATTTAAAAAATATTAAAGGTCATGTGTACAAAGCCTTTTGTGGTCGCAAATGCTCTGACTTGGAATTTGCGACAGTAGCAATGCAAACAAATGTACTAAGCCTTTCTTGCGATGCGGTAAAGGGTTAGCAAATCACAAAATTCACTTAGAAGGGGATAACAAATCGCTATTTGGAAGGGGTATGTCTATGGCATCCCTTCCAAATAACGATTCGTTATGGTATCTATGTTTTGTGAACAAAAAAAATAGTCCAAAACTTTGAAATTTTACCGACTCCCAACATAGGGTGGTAACCCATTTGCAAAATGAGCGTGAATCCAAAAAGGTTTGTTGGGGAGCAGTGGTCCAGGGGACCACTCTCTATTGTCAAACACATTTAAAAAAGGTTAAAACCTTTTCTTTAAAAAATTGACTGCACTTAAACAAACACATTCAAAAAAGCGATCACAGGTATGGTGTTCGGCTGACCTAAGCAGCCCACCATCCCTATGATGGCCACCAATTGTAGTGAGTCACAATCTGCGACCACCCTCATGAATGAGGTAGGTCACCAGTGTTAAAAACATCGCCCACTGTATGAGAATGAAGGACTAAAACCACTTTAAACTGGCAAATCAGACAGCCAGGGACAAGGCTGGAGCAAGATGCAAAGGGCGCTGCTGTTGGCATAACCTTAATGCACACAGCTTCATGCGTCCCTTAAAAAATTGCCCAGCTTAGCCATGCTAAAGGCCTGCCCTGGCTAGAAAACTATTTCAAAGCGGCTTGAAGCATTCATCTACTTCCCCATAGCTGCCAGGGCTGAACGATGTAAATGCAGAGCGGCGGAAGGCGGGCCTTGCATTTGCTGCTGCTTTATAATCTTCAAAGTCTACCCTCGCCGGATCACTGCTCAACACAGGCCATTCTACCTGTACCCAAAGGTGAGCAGCAGGTCATCTCAACATGAGGGCTTTCTGCCTCTTACATGGCTTTTCATACAGTAAATGTTACTTTGTTTATTATCACCTCTTCATGCATTTAGCTTTTTTTAACGCTCCAAAATGGATATGGGAACTGAGGCACAGTAAAATAAGCAGTTAGCCCAGGGTCACACAATACTGTCGTGTGGAGGCGTCGGGTTTACAACTGTGACTCGTGGAAGGAGAGTCAGCAATTTAACAAGAGACCCATCTCGCAAAGCAATCTCCTTCTCCATATCTCACTCCCTTCGTGCTTCTCTTGCTGATCTGATCTCTCTCAGCGCTAATTTAAAAGTTACACCCTTTGGTTACAGTAAATGTACCTCGTCCCTTTTAATTCTTGCTAAGCAATTCTTGAGTAAAGCGCGCTGACTCCTTTCAGTTCTGCATAGCGCTATTCAAAAACAAACTGTAAATAAACAAATGAAGCGCGTTTATCAGGTGCCAGATAACGCTGCAGAAAAAAGAGACCAGAGCCCAACTGCAGGACCAGGGGCCAAACACCACCTTTCTATGCTCACTAACAGTAGCAACATCTACATCTATCTGTATAACCCACTCAATACCACTCCACGCCACACAATGCCACTCCACGCCACTCAATACCACTCCATGCCACACAATGCCACTCAACGCCACCACACACTGCACTGCTCTCCAACAAAGCCAATAGATCTCACATAGGCGAGACCTACTGGCTTTGCCAATGCTTGTAAGTCTTGCTAATAAGAAGCATTGCTCCTATGCCAGCACTGGTCCTCTTGTTCTATTAAAAAAAACAGAAACAAACACGGGAGTGGGCTGATGGATTAGACAACACAGATGGAGGGCTGGCAGGAGTGAAGGATGCGGTGTGGGGATAGGACACGTGAAAGACAATGGGGAGGCAAACGGACAACAGAGGTTTAGCGGGAGGGACAAACGGGCAATGGCGGAAGGGCGTGAGGGGATTGGGCAGGAAGCTCACAACAAAGGGTGGGTGAGAGGGATTGGGGCAGCAAGCTGACATTGATGGGTCGGCAAGGGGGGCTGGGAAATCAAGCTGACAATAGAGATTTGTCGGGAGGGGCTTGGGCAGCAAGTTGACAACAGAGGGCAGGTGGGAGGGGCCGGGATAGGAAGTTGACAACCGAGGGCAGACGGGAGAGGCTGGGATGCAGGCTGACAATAGAGGGTGGATGGGAGAGACTGGAGCAGCAAGCTGGCGTCGGAGGGTGGGCAGAAGAGGCTAAAGCAGCAATCTCATATGGCAGGGCGAGTAGGAGGGGCTAGTACTGCAAACTGATAACAGAGGGTGGGCCGAAGGGCTTTGGGAAGCAACATAACAAAGGAGGGTGGGTGGGAGTGGTTGGGCCAGCATAGTGACAAATGAGGGTAAGGGAGGGGCTGTGGAAACACAAAGACAATGGAGGACAGGTGAGAGGGGATGGAAAACAGACAGCGGATGGCAGGCAGGTGGAGTTGGAAAAGCAACGGACAATGGGTGGTGGGAAAGCAAGAACAGCAAGGAAAGGAGGCAGGGAGAAAGCAATAACGACAACTGAGGCACGGTGTGAAAGAGGAATACAGAAGCCGAGAAGAACACGAGAGAGACGCCTGGAAAACACACAACCTCTTGAGGAGTGGTTAAACAAAAAGAAAAATGAGCAGTGGAAGAACACAAGTCCATCCATGCTCAAAGGGGGGAACAAAGACAAGAAGATGAAAGAAAGCTTACGGAAGCTGACGGATAAGAACATGAGTGACAATGAAGCCAACCAATGCTAATGAATGGACAGGCTCCAAGCCCACTGTCAGCTAACAGCATCTCACAACAAACAGTACTTTCACTGTCTTGGGCAAGATCTACAAATGACTGAAATCCGGCTCGAAGAATTGATGAGATGTTCCAAGTGTGATGGGTCTTCCCCGCTGTGAGACCCATGCTCACTGTGCCACAAGCCGAAACCTGCATCAGTTTGCTTGTGTTCAGAGGACCTGGACTGGCAGTTCAGACTGGATTGATCCTATTGGAGCAATACCAAGCCTGATTTGCATATGGCGAGTTTCTGCATAGAGTTATATAGTCGGCAAAAACACATGGGTTGAAACGTAATGTACTCCCAAGTAATTATGAGTGGCTGAGATGAATTCAGCATTATACCCAACACTTTGTAGGTGTTGCCTGCGGGCAGTTCTAGCAGTCTGTTGTCAAAGACCTATTGTCTACAATCCAATATATAGGGGAGGGCTTGAGGTCAGTCCCTTGCTCACAACTAGAAGACCTTCTTCACTAGTTCAGTTCCTTGCTCCTTTCTTGATGGCTGTCCTCAAAATTCTTCTGTTTGTCTCCCTTCTGGGGCATTTTTCTTTACAATATCTCTAACTCGATGACTTGTATCCTTTAATTGCTGACACGAGGAGATTGTTTTTAATGTGCCTTTCAGTCCTTTATGGGAGTGCATCTATTTCCTTATCCTCTACCAAGCCCACTTTACTGTTGGTGTATTCATCAATTCTTTCTTATTATGGGAAGGCAGCAACTGCAGCCTGCTACCACACTGCTCACATTTTGATATTTGCTACTGCGCTGTAAGTACCACCAACTTCTACAACCACTTCAGAGTGCTTGTTCCGACTTGACGACCTCATAAACAAGTATAATTTTTAAATGTATTATTCTGATTCAGCAGTCCATCATCTAAGAATGGTAAATTAAGAATAAAGTATTTTTTTAAAATCATTCCACAATGGCCACATATGCACTAACTTTCCCAAAGACTGGCTGGACATTAGGAATGTTTTTTATTAACTTTAAAAAAGAAACATACCAAGATTACCCACTCATGCCCGCACATGTGCCCGCATGCAAGACAGCCATCTTAGAATTCTTATTTTTAACCCCTTCAGCGCTGCGCGGATTCCCCCGCGGTGCTGAAGGGTTCGAGCGCGGGCGGGGCCATGACGGAACGGTTCCGTCATGAGCACAGCTCAACCGATGCTCATGACGGAACCGTTCCGTCATGAGCATGGAAGGGGTTAAATAAAGTACAGAAAAAAAATTGCAAGCGTGTCACTAGTGAATGCAAAAGGCATGCTCATATGATGGCCATGTTTGAATGATTTCTTTATGCTTTAAATAAAAAATCCAGGATGTCTGTTCATTTACTTGTAAGCATCAACATGCACAGATGGACACTTAGACATTTGTTATGGCCATAACTATTCCAAAACCAACAAGCACAGATAAATGCAATAGTTTTGCACCTATATATAAAAAGGCATGACCTATTGAGTTTGCCAGTGCTTGTTTATTTTTCTAAGTGAGCCGTCTTGGAAGCAGCAGGTGAAGATTCCCAGAACCATCAGAAGGAGGACAGAGGGACATATTATTGTAAAGGCACTTGTTCATTCAGGGCCCTTGCAGCAAAATTCATTTATAGATTTTAACACAAGCCTGCACTATTTATTATTGACAAGGCAGCTAACATGATTAATACCATTAGATGGTGCCAAATAATGGATCTGCCTTGTTTCCTCTAAACGTGCATGGCAGACCTGTTTAAACTTAGAGGTACGTCTTCCGCCTATAGGCCTGATCACTTCCCCTGAAGTTATTGACTTCAGCAAAAACCTTTGGCATGAATGGAGATCCCTTGTGCTAGCCTGCCCTGCTGGAAAGGGGAGTCTGACTGCTGGTCTGCTGAAAGCTGCTCTCCGCACCTTCTTCGTAAAGAGAGATGGAAGTGCACTGAGACTGGAGCTTAAGATCCTTTTATAAGAATTTGATGTTTTAGTCTCTCTTCTTTATCCCCCTATTGCCACCATCATCATGTTAAATCTTTAGTGGACATGTGATTTTCTGCATGAAGCATGCCAGGAGCATAATAGATTTTTATTAATGTTCATATCAACAAACGTCTCTACGAAGACTCAGCCCAGCATAAAGGAGATATTCACGTTTCACGCCCTCCTCTCACACTAACCGACCCCTCCTCATGTGCACCTCTCCTTTTCACTGGAGCCCAGAGCATCATTTCTCATACTTCCCGCTGGCGGTTATCCATCCACTGGCCAACATTCCTATTCTGAAGATCAGGGAGGCAGGTGACCCCTACTATTGGCAATACACTAAGGAAATTTACAAACTCAATGTATAATCTTTGAGCTAAAGACTTTTAACCGAAATAAACTATGAATTGATTGATTGAGTTAATTGGCCCTCGCTGTTGAGGGTAACAATGGCACAGCCTGTACGATGAACTGGTTAATGCATCTTAAGCTAAAATGCTAATAACAAACATTAAAAATGAAAAAGAAGTGCAAATCAGATATATTTCACTGCACATTTTGGTGCAACTGAAATCCAGAAACTAGAAATTGACCACAACAAAGGCCCAACCAGTCTTCATTCCGGCCGACCAACACTTGCGAACTGATCTCACTTTCTCTTCAGCTGGCTTCAACAAATGGATTTATGCTGTGGAGGGAGAACACTGTCACACAAAAATATGCAAAGGGAAGAATAAAGGATAACCCGTTAAAGGGCACCCGGAGCTCATATTTCATTCCACTTTCTCACCCTGGGACATGCATTAGTAACTTTAATAGGAAGCAATCATTAAAGCGCATAACAAGTAATTAGCCCATTGGGAGAGGGTTTTTCAGTCCATAAAACTCAACTCATTTATTGAAGGGTCATATTACTAAGTCTCACATGGAACGTTTATACTAAAGACGAAGAAGCACTGGACCATGAAAGGCCATAAAACCTTTAGTGGCCCCTGCGCCACCTATGATTAACACATCATGGCTCTTCCAACACATGGGTCCCTTCCTAAGATCTCTTGGTGACTATGGACGGCTGAAAGTGAATGATCGACCCATCCAGCCACTTGCAGAAAGACCATTAGCTCTTCCTGTATGAAAGGAACTCAACTCTTATGAGATCACAGCTCGTTTCAAATGCTATTGGGCCAGTCAGCTCCCACTCTCTGGGGAGGCAGAACACATGGAAGCCATTTTGTATCAAAAAGGACATTTTTTCAAAATGTGCTTTTAAACCCATATTTAGTTTAAAACAGTGAGGGAGAGGGTTACCACTGTTACTTCTTTTCTTCTTAATTTGGTATCTCCCTCGTCCCTTTAAAATGGTTCTTTTCCTCTCGTCCATACCTCACTTCTTCAGTGATTTCTCTTTTTCTCTTTCGCTTCTTCTGTTTTTTCTCTTTCAAGGTAATGCCACGTACAACTCTTTAGCATACTACCCATAACCGTGCTTTTATCTACTTCTCTGCTCCATTCTCTATGTACTATATTTCATCTATGCCAACTCCCTTTATTGCTTCAATTTTCAGTAGGTGCACTTTTTTCAAATTAATTTCTTTCTCGCTATTTAGTTTCTGATTAATTTCAGTCAAATCATCTGTTTAGAACTCAAACTAACTGACTCAAACAAGTCACAGGTACCATGTCTATTAATATAAAATGAATTGCGGTAAGTGTGAGGGACCTGCACATCTACAAAGAGGAAAACGTACTGTGTGAGGGACCTGCACATCTACAAAGAGGAAAACGTCCTGCGTGAGGAGCCTGCACATCTACAAAGAGGAAAACGTCCTGCGTGAGGAGCCTGCACATCTACAAAGAGGAAAACGTCCTGCGTGAGGAGCCTGCACATCTACAAAGAGGAAAACGTCATTCGTGCAAATTACCACGGATATGGATAACAATAAGGTGGCAAGAGACAATTCATTTTATGACACATCTCAGGAAAAAGGTTAAATTTTAGCAACGGATGTATTAATTTAAGGGACATTCTGGGGCCTGGTTTAGAGACTGGCTGAGCAGGAGCACCACTGTAAATCGGTGAGGCTCCCACCCGGCAAACCCCACAGTTTCTGCCTCACTATTTAAAATATGGAAAGCAGAAGGTGTAAACTCCACTGGTGTGAACCTTTCATCTCACAGCTTTCTGCCAAGGGCTGCTCAGGGATATTGGTGGCAGTCTTGCCCTATTAAGGGCAGGCCAACCGTTACTCATTTTCAAATGCTGAAAACTCCCTGTACATCAAGGCTGTTTATTTTTTGTTTAAATAAAACACATTTCCACTTTGGGGGGTTGTTTATTTTGAACACAAAAAGTTTGCCAAACAAACAGAGATGACTGGTGGAGATCTCTAAAGAGGGCAGATGATGTGACCTCTGCCCGCCCTCCTGGTTCTAAAGGAGGCCTTTAGTGTCATGTCTGTATATTTCAGTGTAGCATGGAGGACATCTGAGGAGTGGGGGTGACTGTGCTGCGATAGACGCGGCTCCCTGTTTCTGGCACACATTTCAAAGAGGAGCAGCCCGTCCAGAGCTCTTGGTGACGCAGAGGCACCACATGAGCTCCTTTAGCAAACAAAAGGGTCCCTTCTCACCCAGGGACGCAGCTCGCCCTGGCCATGGAGTCTCCCCCGCCATTCCTCACTCCACCTACTGACCACATTTTCACAACTTAAAACAAACACTCCCTTTGTCGAGGTGTTTACATCAGACCGAGCCGGTGGGACGGCATTTCACATGCATATGCTAATGAGACCATTATAATCAAGACTGGGCAGCGATGACCCCGCTTTCTGTGACAGCCGCAGCGCGTGGCCACCACAGACGTGACCTCTGATCACGTCAAAACGCAGAGCTGCTCTCAGCTGCATCGCTTTACTGGGAAATTGTAGCGTCTGAGAAATGCAACCTTTTCATGCAACCCCTAAACATGTCTAAAACGATGGTGTTAGCGCTGACGTCATCGCTTAGAGCAGAAGGCAAAGGGGCTCTGAGACAGGTGGAGGCTGCAGCACCCCCATGACCAATAATCCCATAGATGCACATTGATAGCAGATTTAAGTGAGAGAAAGAATTGATAACTTTACACTTTACTTGGCTAACTTAAGGTCCAGTATTCGGGAAATCCGTAACCTGTAGTGCATGGACGGGAAAGGGTGTTGATAGCATACTCTGCTGCTAGTAATGCGTTTTGGGATGCCGTTAGTAATGTGTTTTGGGGTCGTATGGGTTGCTACTTACACTTCTGACCACTTACCGCAAAAGTCTTAAAACCTGGTTATTCTGATCGTTTTTCTTTTTCTGCTAGCTCCTGCCTCTTTGTCTAAGCACTTGGAAACCCTTTTGGGTAGCTAAGCGCTTTATCGTAATATAATAATAATAATAATAACAACGAAAGGAGGGTGAGTACGAGATCGCAAGCACATCTAGAAACCAGTTAGCAAGTGCAGAATGCAGTTCATTAGAGTCTGGCCTAGGCCTTCTTTCTTTTCTGAATTGTTGATGGTTCTTGACGGTTCGCGTCATCTTTGGGAGTGTGTATTGCGACAAGAACCACTATCGAAATGCTACATACAAAAAGGCATGTGTGCAAAATAGAAATTCAGAAAGGGAAATTGGGGATGAAACCCCCCACTTGGCTTCCTTGCTCGGGGGGGGGGGGGGTGCAATGTTATTGTGCTTTCCCATGGGACACTCTCACTTGCACCAAATTAAATGTGGTTCTAATTATAGTGTACAGCTCACGCACGTCCAGCAGTGACCTGAAAAATTAATTTTAATTTCTTGCCCTGTGCCCTTCGCTCTTTGTTCTCCATAGTTATACAAAGACTTCTCTTTTCGAATCTCGAGTTTATGTTTACAAGAAAATCTTGGAGTTTACTGGACAAATGAATCTGTGCAGTGGTTATTGAGAAATTTGAACACTGGGACTTGAGTCTGAGAACCAGGTCCTGAACCAGGATTTGAATCCTAGCTTTCAACCCGGTTGGCGAGGAAGAGGTGATAATTTTAGTCCTGTGAGCCACAGCTGAACTCACATTTAGAAGCTCTAAATGTTAAAAAACATGGTGGGCCATTATAAACCATAGACATGTCACCCCATCCAAGTGGGTCAGGGCACTTTATAAATGGGTGAAGGATAGTTAGGATGACTGGGCACAGAACTGCCAAATTGTGTGCCAACTGGATACAGTCACAGGTGGTACGTAGCAGAAACTGGGTGCTGTGGACCTTGGCACAGTACGGACCTAGCAGTCACTGAAGGCGTGGAGCCTTAGGATGAGGCTTGGTCTAAGTACATGGTGGGCAAATTGGGGTGAATGGGTAGAGGACACGGTGAAAAGGCTCCACCTTGTGCCCAGTGTCTAACATTGAAAAGTTATCCAGGCTTTACATTCGACGGGAGAATCTCTGCATCTGCCAGGCAAAGGAGACAGCGTTAAGTGGAGAGGATGTGGCATAACAGCCAGAGCTACCGACTTTGGAACTGAGGAACCAGGTGTCTTTGTGTAATTTAACTGGTGCTCATGTAAAGTGCTCCAATACCTTCGGATCAAGCTTGCGGTATAAAAAATTGCAAAAAGAGTCAACCAAGAACTGACCACTGTTGTCCTGGTCTGCATATCCACTAGCTGAGAAGACAGTGTCCTGTCCAAGGTCGCACACACATTGGCCAATTTGGGTCAGGCCATGACTGGGCCTGCTAACATTTGCAGCTTGGACATGCATCCCCCCTGCTAGTGAACATACCTAACGAGAGAGACAGAGAGGAAAGCACCATAACCAGAAGCAGTGGGCACACTCACTGTAACCAATCCCAATTCCTACAGGAGGGGAAAGGCAAAGTATCGGTGCTGCAAGTCGTCTGCAAGAGAGCACTCCTCAATTGTCCAGAGGGTGGGTACTCCCACGGAGACATGCTACTGCAGAGGATAGCAGGTGCTGCAGACTGACCAAGGACAGCAGAACCTTGGAGACTCTCCATTACCAGAAGCCAAGGAGAGCCTGCAGCCCAAACTGGCACAGCAGACTGAAGTCGTCTCTCCATTTAAGTTGGGATGACCGAGGCCAAAGAGGTTGATTATAACATTCAACTGGAAAATGACATCCCTCTCAAAGGAAGGGCGAGGAGCCTTGCAGGAGAGCGTATACTGAGGCATTATAAGGCACTATGAGAATCTCAAAGCAGCAAGGATCATCTAAAACTCTCAGACTTTACACTTCTGCACTTCTGGAAGACGGCCTATCTTCTCCAAACTAGGCCTGATTAGTGACTACTATCAGATTCCAAGAGAAGACAGTATTCAGCCACTCTCCTGGGTTCTACAAGTTGTTCTAGCTAAGGCCAAAAATCACATTGTTATTCCAATCCCTATGAAGGACGCTAAGCACATTGTGCAACTGTTATCCATTGTCACTTGCCTCCCTGCAAGGTCACAAAAAGTGCTTTCCACACAATGTAAATCCTTCAAATCATTCCCATAAACTATGGTTCGCGGAGAAGCTATATTTTTATTTATTTATTTATTTGAGTTCTTTAGAGCGGAAACCAGACCTGTGAAGGGATCAGAGCGCTTTAAAGGATTGACAGGTAAGATACATGAACTTGGGAGGTTGTATACAGTTGGGGTAAAAACAGGTAGTTGCAAAAGTAACAGGAAAGAGAAGAATAGCAGAAACAAATCATGGAAACAGTTGGGAAAAGAGCATATAGCACCACTGTACAAATGAGGTAGTGTCGAGTCCAGGGAAGGATACCCAGAAGAGCCTGGTGGGTACCATCCAGGTAGCCATAGGTAAAGCATAATAATATGAGAAAACAGGCGCTGAGGTGATTAAAATGCGAGCGTTAGCAGAGGAATTTGTATGAAGCAAGGAAAAGAATAAGCAATAACAAATTTTGGAAACATTTGGGATAAAAACAAATAGCACATTATACAAATTATACAAGTGTAGCAATCTCAGTTCCAGGGAATGCTGCCCAGAGGTGCCGGGTGGGTATAATCCGGGAGAACGTGGGTAAGGCCATAATGGTAAGAGAAAACAAAGACACTGGGATTATTGAATGCGAGCATTAGGAGAGGAATTTGCCCATTAGGAAAGTCTTGGCCTCCTTTTTAAAGTGTGCCAAGGACTAAAGTCTTCTGATGGCGGGCGGGAATGAGTTCCAAATTCTTGGGGCGGCCCCAGAGAAGGCCCGGTTGTACGTTTTTTTTTTCCGCAAGCGTGCTGGTTGGAGCAACATGTCTCTGGCGGACCACGAGTTTCTAGCTCCTTCGGAAATCACTAGTTTTTGGGCGAGATATGCTGGGGCATTGGATAAGGGCCTTGTGTGTGATGCAAGCCAGCTTAAATTGGATTCTGGCCTCAAGAGGGAGCCAATTTAGAGCTTTGAGGTGGGGAGAGATGTGGTCGAATTTTTTTGCGCCTGTTAGGAGTCTCGCGGCGGCGTTAAGGCAGGCTTTCAGTGGAGCCAGAGAGTTCTTGGGTAGACCTGCGAGGGTAGAGCAACCATATTCCAGTCTGGAGATGACTAGGGCCTGGGTTGACATTTTTAAGCCGGGAGTGTCGAGGAAAGGTTTCAGGTGTCTTAGGTAGTTCAGGTTAAATCTGGCGGTTTTGGCCATCGAGTTGATATGGGCATGCATATTCAGGTTGCAGTCAAGGGTTATTCCAAGGTATTTAGCAGAGTCTACAATGGTAGGAGGGCAGTTTAAGGCTGTGATTGCCTTGATCCATTCATGAATGTCCGGGTTGGTTTAAGGAGGGGAGATAAGAAGAAATTCAGTTTTTTTTGCATTCAGTTTGAGCTGGTTAGAGGTGAGCCAGTGCACGGTCAGTTTCAAGGCCTCATTTAGGGAGCGGATGTCCTCAGGAGAAGAGATTTTAATGTAGATTTGTGTGTCGTCTGCGATGTTGGAGGTGCGTAGTACTTCTGTGAGCAGTTCAAGGTAAAGATTGAAGAGGGTAGGGGACAGGGTTGATCCTTGGGGAACTCCAATCATAATCGGCGAGGGAGCGGATAGGTTACCGTTGATCAGGATTCTCTGTGAGCGATTCTGGAGGAAGGACCTGAACCACTCTAGGACGGTGCCATCTAGTCCCATCCTAAGTTTGAGGCAATCTATTGCCCTTCTCATGTCCTTTCTAGACTGACTCTAACTTTTCACCCTGCTTCAAAGTCTATAAAGAATCCATAATGCTGCACTAAGTCAACTCCCACACCTCTGTGCACAGAACCATTCAGCATCACAACCAGGAAGTGGGCGGCACAGAACTCAGGATCAAAGCCAACTCAGAACTGGAACTACTTTTACTACAAAGACGGTAGACATAGGTACACAAGCAGCAGATGCACAACGACCTCCTGCTTTACCTCACAACATGCATGAACCTCACTACTCAAACATAATAACATATTTTTAATAACAAAATATGGACAGCTCTTACAATCACACCCAACGACAAAACACTTTCTGCAAAGGTCATGCTTGTATTCCCACATCCTTCCAACCAAGGCAACAACAACTCCTTTTCGCTCCTCTAAACTCCCAGGTGTTGAATCATAACTTGATAGAAGCATGACTTTGGACATCATGCAATACATTGAAACACTTGCCAGATTTCACATCCACATCCTTCCAACCAAGCATAACCTACAGAATAGGATGCTAGCCATCGGCAAAACAATTGATTCTAAACTTTGTCAGCAGTTTGAAATGCTACACAAATGCAACCACGAATCAGCACAATACACTAAAATACACTACAGTATTACTCACATACAATCGTAATCAATGACTGGAAAAACAAGGTTCAGATCATTGTTAAGGGACAAGCATTGGCAAAGACAGCAGATTTTCCCTTTGCGACCTATTGACTTTGCCATGCCATTTTGCTAGAAAAAAGCTAAATGTTTTTTGCGGATGCTGGGCATCTTCGCCAAAAACAAAATGAATGCCTGGTATCTGTCATGAAACTACTGGTGAGTGTCATGAAGTGCATATATGCCTGATGACGAATAAGAGCATGCATGATGCGGTACGCATGTGCCTACTGACTGCCATTTTCGATTTTTTTAAATGTACGGATCCAAGATGGCGGGCACCACATGGAGTGGTAAATAAAAATATATATATATAATGTTTACCGAAGTGAAAGCAATTTCTTAAGAGCGAAGCAGGCTGGCAGCAAAAGACAGCTACCTGGCCCTCCAAATTATAATACAGATATTTTTTAAGATTGCAAGTGGTGAGAAAGCAGCGAAGGAGCGGGAAAACGGGGAGCAACAGATGGCACACAAGGGAGAGAGCCTAAAAACACATGAACTCTCAAAGAGTGCTTAAAGAAAGAGTAGTTCCCTAAATTTGAGCAATGGACGTATAAAAGACGGCCAACTAAAAGGATGGTAAATAGGCTATGATCCAGAGGGAGAAACAAACACAAGAAGAAGAAGGCAAATCTTTAAATAAGAAGCAAGCAATGAGAGTGCCAATGTCAACCAACGATAAGCAAGGGAGCGGCTAGTTATAGATGTGCAGTGGTTGCGTAGTGCAGGCTCTGGGGCACCTACCTAGCTACCCAAAACATGCCAGATAACAATCACATCTCAGCCTAGTGATCTCTCAAGCAGTCACAGCAACCCCCGCTCCCAACCCTCTTTAAAAATAACAGTCAGCAGCAATGCCTCACCTTCTGTAGCTAAAGCAATAGGGGAACCAACAGAATAATGCAACAGAAACGGAGTCCAAATCAACAAGATTGATGAGAAACGATTGCATGTTATAATGAGAAGGGAGGTCTGTAAAATAATCTGCTAATAGTAAGGCACCGATGGAACCCAGATGGTACTCAAGTGTTGGTACACTCCTAAAGAGTTTATAGAAAGCATTCTTTAAGACAACGTGCAGAAAGAAAGAGAAATATTATGAATTATCGAGAAATAAAAGTGTGATCTACCAATTGGCTTCTAGGCAAAAGAGGTAAATTATATTTCCATAACTATGATGCGAAAATACCCAAAAATAATAGTATCCAAAAAGATACAAAACACATAGGCTAAGCTTACATTTTCATTATGGTCTTTGGAGAATTCACTTCCAAAAATCCACAGGGCGACTGTCACTGTGAGCTTCCTGTCTGCTGCATAGCAGTGCTTCCTGAATCAGATGGGTAGCAGAGACGCTGGGAAATTTGGATGAACACCCTGCAATGCAGACCGTACCTTGTGCCCCGCTCATCTCTCTCCCGCCCCCTCTCTGTCTCTCAGCGGCCGCACAGAAACGCTGGCACCCGAGCAACAAACAGCAGAAGCAGATTAACTCAACACGAGGGAGGGGGTGCTACAGTCCGAGTGTGCACAGGTGCACATAGCAGCTCACAGGAAGGCCGGTCTGTACGTGTGAGGGAATTAGCAGCCCTGCACACAGGAACCTGTAATCCACCACGTTTTACAATTCTGCAAAGTGCTATTAAGAAAACGAACTTAGAAGTGTGACGCAGCATCCATTCACAATTCTGAGCGCATTGGGTCAGGATACCGGCAGCAATAGAAGCAGTTTCTATTTACGGCCCTTAAGAGTGCAGTTACGCGCACATTACTAAATGGATTTAACCAATGTACTCGTGCCACGTAATCACATATGGGTAACTTTACTATGTCCTGGCCACATCCCATTCTCGAGGTGACACCAGAGCATATGGAGATGGGCTAGGAGGAGGAATCTTACACCTGGTACGTCGTCATGTATTTATAGATAACTCACCTTACGAAACTGAGGGGCATATGTATAAAATACTGTTATTGCGATTCTCAAATAGTGATTTTTAGAGAATCACTATTTGAGAATCGCAAAACGGGATGTAATAAAAAAATTGCAAATATTTTGCGATTCCTTGTCATTCCTTAATTGCAATTAGCAAATTGTGAATCGCAATTAAGGAATACCTTCCTATTCATTCCTATTGGCTAGGAGGCCCATAGAAATTAATGGGAAGACATTCTCAATTTGCGATTCGCAATTAGAGAATCGCAAACTGAGAATGCAATTTCAAGGGTTGCACCCCTGAAATACTGAAATATGTATGTGTGCACATGTGGCGCACATACATACCCTAAGGGCATGTATGTGCGCCAAATGGCACTTTGAAAAATGCAAAAAAGTGAATTTTTCAAAGAAATCGCAAATTACCACCAACTTAAAGTTGGTGGTAATATGCGATTCCTTAAGGCCAAATTGTACTTTTTCTGTGCTTCATACATTGCATTTAAGGAATCGCAATCTGCGATTCCTTAAAAGCAATCGCAAAATAGAGAATCGCAAATTTTGCGATTCTCTAATTTGCGATGCCCTTTTGGGTTGATACATCCCAAAAGGCCTTTTCCCGTTTGCAAACGGGCCGATTCTGAGAATCGGCCAGTTTGCGAATGGGAAAAGGGCTTGATAAATATGCCCCGAGTTCCCATCTGTGGCGAGCCACCCAGCCGCTACCATACAATGTATCAAGAATGCATGCCCAGGGTCGGTCTTGGCCCAATGGCTTAAATAAAGGTGTGTCTAAAGCTCGAGGCAGGGCACGGTGCAGCCACACTAAAGGCCTGATTACGAGTCTGGCGGTGAATTGTGGCATTCCTGCCACCGCCGCACCGGCGATTTGACCGCCCCATTACGAGTTGGGCGGCTAGACCATCCTGGAACCATTACCAGGAAACCGCCGTTCCCTGAGGCTACAATATTATTGGTGGGACTGCTACAGTCCCACAGTCATATTATTAGTTTCCTTTCTGCCGGAGGTGATACTGAAGTTCCTCCTCCATGTCAACTGAGGCGGAGAGGAAACAAGGGGGTCCCACTAGGCCCTCTATCTCTACCTCCTCCGCATGTGGATGCACACAGTGTGCATAACATGTGCCCCCCAGTGTGCATGCACACCAGTTCCTGCACAGCATGGACTTTCAAGTCCATGCTACACAGAAATCTAGTGTGGCGTTCCGACTGCGGTGCCTTGTCCAAAGGCACCGCCGCCTGTTTAAGAGACAGCAGAGGGAACCGCCACGCCGCTTGCCAGACAACTTTTTTTTTTTTTTTTTTGAAACCGTTTATTACAAAATTCAAAATATATACAAAGATGGGCCTACAACCTTCCGTCCGGCCGCTAGCAGACAAAAGGAGCATATGATACACACTGTAGAGCGCATGTTGCGGCTGAGGAAGATGCACAGGAGTTAGCAGAGTTGATAGCCACACCATCCGGACCCCACAGAACGGTTTCATTTTGAACTTAAATAACAACAAGAAAAACAAACCCACAAGGCAACCCACAATCGGAAACAGCAGCATGTGCTCCCCTAGAAGGGGGACCCTACCAATCCATAGGAGTATCAAGAGGGGGAAGAGGTCAGGACAGGGACTGGGTGGACTCAATGCCCGGTACCGGAGAGATAAATCGACTAAGGGGACGGGGCAGGCGATGGATCGGGCAATAACGGCGGGGCACAGATTCCCCCGCGGTAGGCGTTCCAGGGGCCCCATACTTTCACCCATGTCCCAGGCTTACCTCTCGCCACATACACCACCTTTTCCCGGAACATGCACCAATCCATATTTTCCTTCCAGGCCGAGACAGTCGGGGACCTCTGGGAACCCCACAGTTGAGCAACATCGCGCTTGGCCACCATATATCCCAGAGTCACCCACCACGTCTGTGGCGCCGAGTAGTCGGTTGGTTCCCACACATTCAACAGGCATCCTCGCTTCGGGCAGCAGCGCCACACGCGTAACCACTCGCAGGACCTCATGCACACCACGCCAGAATCGCTCCACCTCTGGGCATTCCCACAAGATATGCAGAAAGGTCCCCAAAGCACCACACCCACGCTTACTCAACCCGTCCACAGCATAGCCCATACGCAGGAGCCTTGGCCCCGTCATGTAGACCCTGTGGAGTATCTTGAGCTGGACGAAGCGAAGGCGGGCCGGTATGGCCACCTCTTTCGGGGAGGCCACCGCAGAGATCCAGTCCTCGTCGTCCAGCTCCAGTCCATCGGCAACGCCAGACAACTTTTAAGCTGTAATCTGGTGGGCGGTGATGACTCTTGGCAGTGCAGGGGTGCAGCGGTGGCATGCCGCCTGCTCCCGCACGGCCAAAAATCGTAATCAGTCCCTTATTGTCTTGTGTGGTAATTTGGTACTCTCTATAACGCCGGTCCAAGACCTGCACCCCCATTAGGCCCTGACTTAACACTAGCGACGAGGCGGGCCCCCATTGTGTGCTGTGGTCGCCTCCAACTCACGGTCGACCGTCTGTGCATGACCCTGGCTCACGGCTGTGAGAGGCATTGCATGTGCCACACACAGTCTGCTGTGGTGCCTGGCTGCTGGTGAGGCCTACGCGAGAGGTACGGTGCACATGGTGGGCTCTGTGAGGTGGGCTGAACCGCCTGCTGCCTTGGCTGTACCTGCCTGAAGACGCGGCCGCTGCCCCATCCCACAATCCCAAGTTTGGGTGACCGTGGTGGTTGGACCGCATGCTCAAGCTCCAGATCAGGAGCTGGTGTCTCGAGGGCCCTGGGGGTGAGGTACCCCCTGCTGCGGGCCACAAGGTGTGCAATTGGAAGCCAGTGGGAGTGGGCCAGAGGAGGCTGGTGGAAGAGCTCTCGTGGAGGGCTGGAAGTGGTGGCAGCACCAGCCTGAGCTGAGAGAAGCCCCAAGGCCGGACCAAGTCTGGGTAAGCCAGGCCTGTGAGACCCAGGGCTGGACTGACGAGGTGGTCCCCATAGGGGAGTGGTGAGTCAGCGGAGCTGGAGCAGTCCTGGACATCGAGGTGACCGGAGGAAAAGCCAGGAGAGGCACAGCATCTGCGGTCTACAGGGAAGAGAGCAGCTAGGGCAGAGAAGCTCAGGATGCACATGCAGGAAGTAATTGTGATGGTGCTCCATGTCTATGCTTCCCCAAACAGCGACGCCCCTTGTACAACAGCAATGCTCGCAACCCCCATCAAAGCATTGCCACCATTCAGCCAGTTGGTGGACCCCACATCAGCAGCGCCAAAGGAGTGGCAATGGATCGGACATTTGCAGTATTACTTTCACGCCACCCGAAAGACGGATGACGCCGTTAAGAGGTCGATGATGTTAAACATGCAGTGTAATGAACTGTATGACCTCTTTGAAAACTTACATAACTTGGGAGGGGATCAAAATATTGATGCAGCTATCGTGGCCCTGGATAGACACTTTGACTCCCAATTGAATCTCGCCTACAAGAGATTAAAACCCGGCAGGCGCGACAGACTGAAGGGGGGATCTGTGGACGCATTTTTTGTGCAGTTGGTGAGCATGTGCTCCTGCACTGACAAAATGGACGAAATAAGGGAGCAGCTGATCCAAGGGTGCTGTTCGTCAAACCTCCGCAAGCTCATTCTGCGGCAGCTGGGGATCTCGCTAGATGATATCCTGATAATCGCCCACTCTCACGAATTGGCTGACATCAGAGCTGGGCAAATTTAGCCGACCTGATGGAGACTATCATGAGGTGGAGGTCATATAGCAGCGGCCAGCGAGGCCACGAGGGGCCTCCACCACAAAGTCAAGCATCAAGGGCTGCGGAAACAGTTGCATGATTCACCATCCACTGAGGGAGTGCCCTGCGAAAGTCAAGCCGTACCTCATGTGTGGCCGCCTTAATCACTTTGCGAAGGTGTATCTGAGCTTCGGCACATCGGCAGGAGCAAGGGCACGACGGCGGAGAAGTGTGAATGTGGAACAGCTTTCATTGGAGGGTGAAGAGGATGGCAGAGACAGAGGAACAGTGATCACGCCAGCCAACTGGAAGCTGAAGATAAGGAGGAAGAAGTGTTCACCATTTCCTTCACTGGGAGAAATAATCGAAAGAGGAGGCTGCAGCCCATGTGCTAGGTAGACATTAGTGGCGCCAAAATCATTGTCCTCATTGATACTGGGGCCTCCATGAATGTCGCGGAGCAGTTCATGAAACTAGATCCACCACTGGCCATCGCCCCCCACCGAGGCCAAAATATACACCTATAGGGACACGGACCCCATCCCGCTGCAAGGAGTCATCGAGTTTGAGGTGGCCCATGGGAACAACAAAACAAAGGCACAACTCCACGTGACCACCGGTGATTCAGGCATGCTACTGAGATGCCTCATAGAGGAGAACCTCGGCCTAGTATTCTTTGTGAAACAGATCATCCAATGACACGCGTGAGTATCAAAGCCGATTTTCCAAAATTGTTCAAGGGGCTGGGTTGCCTGAAGGACATCCAAGTTAAACTCCGTACTGACGTGACTGTCTGCCCCGTGGCGTTGTGTCAAAGGAGAGTGCCATTTCACCTCAGACCTCTGGTCTGGAAGGAACTTGAGCTGTTAGAACAGGCCAGAGTGATTGGAAAAGTAGAGGACCCACTCTCTGGGTGTCTCCATTAGTGATTGCACCCAAACCCAAACAGCCGGGGCGATAAGACTTTGCGTAGATGTGCAACTGCCTAATCAGGCAATTCCAGGAGAAAAGCACATATACAGCCAATTTGATCTAAACTCAGGGTACCATCAGTTGATGTTGGAGAAGTCCTGCCACTACATAACAACCTTCTCCATTCATGTGGGTCCACTGTTTCAGAGGCCTCTGTTTTTGCATCTTCTCCGCGGCAGAGGTCTTCCAAGAAGCGATAAGTGAAGCCCTGTCCGGACTGACAGGCGTCATCAATGTGAGTGATATACTCATATTTTCCAAGGCTCTTGATGAGCATCTTGTCCGGTTGAGAGTCGCCCTGAAATGGCTGGCGGAGCGAGGGTTGACCCTGCACAGGCTGAAATGTGAGTTCTACATCAATGAAGTGGAGTTCTTTGGGTACAGGTTCTCCAAAGCAGGGCTCCAAGTAGACATCCAGAAGGTGGAAGTGAATCGGTCTGCCGCAGTGCCAAGAAACCCGTTGGACGTACACAGCTTCCTGGGGATGGCCAACTACTGTGGCCGGTTTATCCCAAATTGGGCCACCATATTTGACCCTCTCCAAACACTGATCAAGGAGGATGTCCAGTGGGAATGGAACAGAAAAGCCGTGCAGGTTTTACAAGAAGGCTCTACTCCATGACGCTACCATGGCCTACGCGACCTACCAAACACATCGTCAATGCTAGCCCGGGGGTTAGGGGCTGTACTGTTCCAGAAGACAGAGAGAGGAGAGTGGGTGCCCATAGAATATGCGAGCAGAGCGTTCACGGCGATAGAGACCCGATACGCCCAAATCAAAAGAGAGGCGCTGGCCTTTCGCTGGGCGCGCAAACATTTGCACCCCTATCTCTGTTGCCAAAGGTTTTAGGTGAGCACAGATCACACACCACTGGTACCGGTTTTTGAAGGCACTGCATGCAATGGACCCCAGAGGATTGAGCGCTGGGCTGTCCAGCTGCAACAGTACACCTTTGAGGTCTCGTACCGGCCGGGGGTGAACAATCTGGCTGATTACACACCACTGGTACCGGTTTTTGAAGGCACTGCATGCAATGGACCCCAGAGGATTGAGCGCTGGGCTGTCCAGCTGCAAGAGTACACCTTTTGAGGTCTCGTACCGGCCGGGGGTGAACAATCTGGCTGATTACTTGTCCTGTCATCCTCTGGCCTCTGAGTCTACCGACCCGAAAGAAGAAGACACGGAGAGGAGGAATTCATATGGCTGGTTAATGAGACGTCATGCCCAAAGGTCTCACTCACTAGAGGAGATTGTGGAAGCAACTCGATCCAATGCCGGCCTCGGAAGGGTCAAGGAGGCGTTGAAGGGACATCCGTGGAACAACTTCCAGGTTGGCATTCAGGGGCTGACTGAGGACAAGTGAGAAGACCAGACACTAGTGTGGAGATGTAGAGATGAGTTGAGCGAGGCTGAAGAAGGGCTCAGTCTCCGAGGCCGCGAGATAGTCATCCCTCGAGGACTGTGGACCCGTACTTGAAAGCTAACCCATCAGGTCCACCAAGGTCCATTTGAGGAGTAGAGTATCGTTATCAGGAATGGACCAGCTGGTGGAAGACCGGGTGCGGAATTGTCGATCTTGCTTCCTCAGCGGTGGGGAACCACCGGTGGCCCCAGTGATCACTGACTCTCCCAGCACAACACCCTGGGCGACTGTAAGCATGGACTTTGGAAGTTTTCCAGATCAGCAACTCACGCTGGTACACATGGACAGCCACTCCAAAGTTTCCCGTAATGGAACTTGTCGGATCGACCTTGTTTGACTGCGTGAAGCCAGCTTTGGGCCGGGTGTCTTCGTTGTTGGGGCTGTCCGATGAGGTCAAGGCGGACAATGGACTCTCTTTTCAAGGCCAAGACCTAGCTAACCTCAATATCCGGCACCAGCTGATCACCCCTCAATGGCCTCAGTCTAATGGTGAAGTAGAGAGAATCATAAGGACTCTCAATACATTGCTCTGGATAGGAGTAGAAAAAGGAGAAGACCTGGAATAGTGCTTGCAACAATTTCTAAGGGCCTACTGCCAGACTTCGCACTGCACGACCGGATGTACCACCAGTGACCTACTGATGAAAAGATCAGGACGTAATGTGCTGCCAGCAGGACCGTTGTGGAGACCGGCATTTGCGGATTTAACGGCTACCCAAGAAAGGAGGAAAAACAACAACGAAAAGGCCAGCCGCCATCGAAAGGCTGTTAAGCCCAGTATCCAGATAGGAGACAGAGATATTATCAAAGATCGCCAACCAGGTGGACGTATCGCACCCCGTTTGAGCGCGAAACCTGGAAAGTCGTGAGTGTCTGCGGAACCATGATAACCGCAGTAAAGGGAAACGTGGAAGTGTTTAGAAATATTTCATGGTTCAAGAGAGTCTCAGACCAGGAGGCAGGGGCAGCCGAGGAGCAGGAGTTGGAAGAGATGATTGTGAGTGTTCCAGAGGAGAATCTGGTACACAGGAGCGAAGGTGCCCCCGTGGCTGATGTGAGGAGTGTCCCCCAAAACATGACCCTGACAATGTTCAACAGACCCAGCGGTCAGAGGAAAACTCTCGAGGTCACCTGTACCAACTGAGGGCCAACCCTCAACCTAGCAAGAGACTTTGTGTGTTGAGCACATAGTAGTGAAATGTACTGCAAATTGACCTTATTTCTTTAAAAAAAAAAAAAGATTATAAGGGATGTAGCGAGCCACCCAGCCGCTACCATACAATGTGTAACGCATGCATCCCGAGGGCCAGGCTCTGCCTGAGGGCTTAAATAAAGGTGCATCTGATGCTCGAGGCAGAGCACGTCACAGGCATACACTAAGTATCTCATATGGTAATTTGATACTTTCTATAAGGCCGGTCCAAGGCCTGCGTCCCTGTTAGGCCCACACTTAACACCATCCATTTGGTAGGCAGCCCCAATAGCATACTGTTTGTAGAATGAGCGTGGCGCGGCTAACCCACACATTCTTCAGGTATGAACATACTCACAGGATGCCACAGGAGTAGCCTTAGATCTGTTGGGCTGTGTTCAGTCCCCAGATGGATTGCCAGTTCCATTCAGGCTATTGCAGTAGGATATGCAGGATGTTATCCATCTGATACTGATGGCCTGGCTGCAGCTTTGCTGCCATCATATCTCACCCAATTCATGAACACTTGCTCTATAGAAATTAAAGCCCTGATTCCAGCTAGATAAAAATATATGGCACATCAGGCATTGGGGTTGGACAGCTCTTCCTTAGCTTAGGAAGCATGTATGGGTGGAAAAAAGTAGGGAGAAAGATCACAGTTATCACATTGGGACAAATGGTGGGATGAGTCTAGTCCAACAACACAATGTCCCAAAAAGACAGTGTACGGTTCAGAAGCGTATAGGCATGTAAGTTCTCTAATGTGCCAGGCAAAGGTTATGGCGTCCGGTAAAAACATCTTCCAGGACATCAGCTTCATGTCACAGGACGGACAGGCTTTGAAAGGCTGCTGCAACAATTTGGCAAGGTCCAAATTCAAATCTCATGATATACGTGGGGCATATTAGTAGAGACCAGATGCACTCGGCCAGTTAGATCTGATGATAAGGAAGGTTTTGTACGTGTCCTCCTAGATGCCCTACTCAGCAACATTATCCATAGCCAACCATCAAGCAAGTCAGGGGTTTGATGTTCTGTGGCAGAGCCCAGTAACAGAACTTTTAGCCTACCTGCCCTTAGGGAGCTGACCTCCTGAAAGCTTCACACTGAGGAGTGCAAAGCTAGCTCTAATTGAACTAAGGCTTTACGTTGAGCCATGGTAGGAAGTGGTACCAGACTCCCTCCTTTCATGGACAGGAGGTCCCTTCTCTGGGAGCGGTAAATATGTGTCCTGTGATTAAGGGCTCAATCCAGCAAGCAGACTTGACAATGCAAGTGGGGTCAATCTACAAATCTGGGACTGTCTTACATTTTCTATAAGACTCTCAGAAAAGGAAGGGTTGGAGGAAAACCATACTCCCACAACCAAGAGTTCCCACATTTCTACCAATAAAACTGATACACAAGAATGATGGGTAGGCCTTTCAAGACAAGAATAGGCCAATTCTGTGACCGCGTGAAGTCAATAGAGAGTTAAAGTGGTTTTCCGCATGGCCCTATTTTCTCCTATTTCTATCCCGTGCAGTAGAAGCAACCACACACATGGAGTATCTTTGTCGTAGCGAGAAGTGTAGGATTATTGGATGACAGAACTTTTGCCATATTTTGGAAGTTCGAAATCGAGAGTTTTTAAGCAAAACTTTCACATTTGCAGAGGATTCTAGGTAATACGATGTGTTAAGATTGACACGAGCCACATCATTCTGGATTTCACTTTGCTTTAGGTTTTAGAAATGTATGGCTTTGGTAGGCCCCCGGCTGGCCTACAGCCGAAATACTGCAGCCATCTCCCATGGGATCTCCCTCCATCAAAAACATTCCCTTTTGTCTAGTGTGTGGACTGTTGCTCAAATCCACTGAAAATCCACACATCTGATCTCCTCGCAGTTAGAATACCAAGTGGAACACAGATTTGGTTCTAGCCTTGGCAAGGATATGTTCCTGAGTGAGGAAAACTGAAGGAAACTTCCATGCCTTGGGGACAAAAATTGAAAATCGGACAAATGTCTTGTTCAGCACGTCAACTCAGCCAGTTAAGCAGGGTAAAGGCTGTCTGGCACCCAGTGAAAAAATCTTAGAATGAGTAGATGCTGAAAATATGTTTGTGGTATATACTCATGCAGCCGGCGTGTTCTCCCTGCGACCAGAATGCAAGTCACCTATGCTGGAATTTCAGTTTCAATTGCTTTCAGAATTCCCTTAATGCACCACAAACAGATTATCACCTATGCGCTACCTGAAGAAAACAATTTTGAAGACTACATTCCTAGGAAAACCCACACATATTGTTAATGCCAGATCTCAGACATTCCTGGCAGCCTTTCTTTGGTAAGTGTTCCAGGAACTATGTTGCCTGTTTGAGGAAAACTGACAAAACTTTAAAACTTTTAAAACAAAGAAAATATCCCTACATTTGTCATTATCTTGACAAGCTGCAATTGGATGTTGATGTGGGGTTTGCACCAGTACATAGCACTGAATTTACCACAAAAACAGATAGTTTTATGGGTGCATATAGAGACCAAATAGGTGCATGTGTTCAAACAACTTGCCTAAAGTTCATTCATTCACTGCTGCGAGGCATGCAGCATTGGAGTATGGCTTTGAAGCTCCGCCCACTCTCCCCCCATATTTTTAATTGGCTTGTGTCTTTGTCCTTCATAAACGCTGGTTTCCGAGACATTATTAGGCTTGTTAGCTTACATTTGTTACCTCCCATAACAACAGGACCTTTTACTTGTCTTGTTACACGGTCTGCTTTATCTTGGCTGTGAGCACTATTTTGTTTAATGATTTGCCCCTATACCACCCAATATGTCGCAGCACACCGCCCGCTTTTATTTTATTTACTACCGGCGGTCAGCTTTAAGTATAGCGGCCGCCTTACTTATTTATTTTTAGGTCTTGCCTGACCCAGCGCATGCGCTGGTCTGGCGAGACTTATTGAGAGGGCTCCAAAAAGTGCTACCAGGCCTAGAGCTACAGTCCATGTGTGTGGGCGCCGCGCTTGACCGCGATTACTTTCACTTTCGCGGCCGCACGACATAGCCAATAGGTCTCGCTTTTGGGACCTTCTAAGTATTTAGTTATACAACTGTTGCATGGCTAAACACTTATAAGGTCCCAAAGGCGAGACCTATTGGCTATGCCAATGCTTGTTTCAGTTTACTAACGTGCATGCGGCGCTTTTACAATCATGTCGACCACGCCCCTTTCTTTAGACGCGGCTTGTCGTAAGAAAGGGGCGCGGCCTCCATGAATGTGAAAGAGTCCACATGGGCGCTAGTAATTTGCAACGCATAGGTCTCGCATTTGCGAAAGTGTAAGCTATTGCATTGCCAATAGCTCAAACTCTCGTAAATGTGAGACCAATTGCATTGCAAAATGCTAGTTGAAAAAAGGTTCCAGCACAGAGGTGCGCAAACACCCCAACAGTGAAAGGGTTAATAGATCGTTAAACACTGCTAGCGTTTTTCTATAAAATGTGTCTTCTGGTGCCCTGGCTAGAGGGTGGCAGCAGCCATTAGAAGTGGTACCACACTGGCATGAAGATTGAAACCGCTCACAACCGCTGAGACTCGACCCTGTACAGCGTCACTGACGGGAGGTGACAGAAAGCACGGGACCTCGCGCCGCCGCTCGTACGTTTCCTAATAATAGAACCCTTTAATAGCTTTTACAAGCAATACTGTGCAGAAGCCACTGGCTTTATTAGTTACTCTGAGGGCTATTTTTAGGGTTGGCATGAGTAAGACACTAGCCATCGTTTGTAAAAAAAACATCTGAAACGCTTCAAGATAAGAGTTAAAAGTTGCGGAGATTATAATGGGAGTTTATAGGCTTTACAGTCGGCAAGGGTGTTTTTTACTTATTTTATGTCTAACGTTCATTTTCGGATAATTCCTTTCTCAAGCACAAGCATTGCTCCAATGCGTCAATGGGAACTGTCATCGTATAAGCAGCCCTTCATTACAATAACAAATAGGAGCAGAGCCCCTGAGTTTCTCAGTAGCCAGCTGCAGGCACTGCTGAATGCCTGGGCTGCTGAACACCACGCTGTGTAGTCTTGATTCCTACTCATGCCTCATTCTTTCTCCACCTTACACCTGTCTCATGTTCTTGCAGAGATATTTTCATCCCTGCTTTCTCCCTTTGTCACTTCTTTCCTACCTTTCTCGTCCCCCTCCTTTCGGACTTTTCTGCCTGTCTCTCTACAGCTGTGGGTCAGATTCTGATGCTGAAAAATAATTCCTGGTCCCTGGTGAGTGCCTGTGCCCACTGCAGGCACAAAGATAGCACTATCCATAAATGAAGTCTCAGCAAATCTTAACTCACTCCCTAGAATCAGTTCACGACTATCCCACAAGAAATACCTCCTGTAGCTCAGCAACAAAATGCTGATTTACACACCCATGGATCTCTCCACCTGGCCATTGTAACCTGATCAACTACCTTCAGATGTATGGGGTGGCCGTGGTGCAACAGGTGGATCTCAGTCCGGATGTGAGCCCTATGAGCCTGTTCCCCAGACAGGGCTTTCCAATAGCTTCTATCATTCAGGATGACCCCGGATACCCTGCTCTTCCCAATCCAATGCTCATAAGGGAATCCGTTCCTAAGAACTTTCTGCCATCCTGCCAAAGAGACCCCATCAGCTCCTATGCACCTCAATTCTTGCACAGCTCGCTTCGCCACATCCACTGCCGCCACCACACCCAGTGCCAAAAAGCTGGCATCCCTGAGTGGGACTGACGGCTCCCACAGTGCCCTGCTGCTCTCCCTTCACACCCCAAGACAGCTTACTTTATTGACTGAGTTACTAGAAATATTGTAATAAGCCCCTTAAAACATATAGGCCTTCATTACGAGTGCCCCAGAGGGGTTTGACGTAGATTAGTGCATCCGAAAAATTGCGAAACTGCATGGTATGGGATTTATTAGGTGCGATAACTATCACTATCTCAAGTTTTGCCCTCAAAAACAGGGCATGACATGCAGATGACTGGCAACCACCTGGATTTTTTCCTCTATTGGAATCCTCAGGTTTGACCTGCCGAAATGTATCTGAGGGACGAGGACCTTGTCACACCCTGTAATTGTGGGAAGCGATAAAGTCCACATCATTTATAATTCGGACCCCTATGCAAATAGGGGTTTTCTGGTCCACTTGTAAATATAAAATATACATGAATTTAGCCCAAAAGTACATCACATTTTAGTTCCACAGCTCATCCCAGTACCTATCTAGTAAGATAATGTAGAAATAATAATCATACTCTATGTAAGAATTTATCACCATGTTTTTCATCGCTCGGTGACGCGCCCGATTGTGGATGAGTTTATGTGTGCACAAAAATAACAAGCACACACACACAAACGCAAAATAGAGACAAGCACACACACACCACGCACACACCATCGTTTGAAATGGAAACTAATATTTATAGTTTTACCAGTAAATGAATATTGGTTAGACTACACTTGGCCTTAAACATAATAACAGATACAATTTAATTTCTAGACTGTGATCTAACATACATTGAGGGTTTTTCAAAGGCTTTTTCTGACCCAACGTACCATTGTCCCTTTTGTGCCAACAAATACTTAATAGGTTTCTCAGTTTTAATCAGTGATGCACGCATAACATTCCACTGGAGTTTGGTTAAAAAGAACACAGGCAGCTGTCCTCATTGGAATTCATGAGAGTCCACGTCAATTTCCTGAAAATGTGTTCCTAATCCGCTAGTTCTCAAAACAATAACAAGTGAGTCTGATCTTTCCACTGGGCCAGTCCGGAAATGAGAGACAAGGGTAATCAACCCCCAGAGAGAGAGAAAGGGATAATTGAGAGCCTCAGCTGGAGAGGGCCCCCTGGGGCTCAGAGGGGTCATGGCATGAATGAGCCACAGCTCGGCCCAGCAGCCTTCTGCAACAAAGAGCTGTATGCGGTTATACATGGAGATGATGAAGAGACTCCTTGAGACCAGTCCTAAGTGCTGAAAAGGGGAGAGTGGCTGGGACTGACCATACAGAGGTTCCACTAGAAGTTTAAAATCCAGGACTATCGCAGGGCAGTGACTTGAGATAAGGTGAGGTGTTAGGTGTTGGTTAACCAACAGCCTTTCGTGGGATCATCATTTGTTTCAATGAACTTGGAGATGGTATGGTACCAGTACCATACAGGCACTGCTCCCTGTGGAAGCTAGTTTTCTAGTAATTAAAAGATTTCACCTCCTCTACCGTATGGACCTTCATTAACGGTCAAGAAGACTATGGTTTGCCTGGTGTGTGCACAAAAGCCACAGACCTCCTAAGGGTGATGTGCAAAAAGGGAACATGAAACGTGATGGGAATGCTGGATCTATTGCTTCCCAATCGATGGGGATACTTTGGGCCAATTTGACATCATTCTCCAGCTCTGCGTTACAGCAGAAGGAAGCAAGTCCTAAACAAATCTGTGAAATCCGTCCTAAAGAAGCAGACTGATTCAAATGTCTAGATATCGTCACTTGTAAAGGACTCACCAATCAACCCCCAGAGATGCTTCAGACCCACAAGAAGGTGCTCTGTCAAATGACGATGGACAAACTGACTCTGATAAAACTTGGAGACGTACGTACGCATACAACCTGAATTAGCCAAACATGTAGTCTGATCCAAAGCAAACTAATGGAACACGCCACACACATTCCTAATTATAGCATCACAAATAGATTAGACAATGCATGCTGCTAACCTATGGCTTAAACAGTCTGGTTAGCTAGTTTCATTGTCTGATTGATGTGGGTGTATAGTAAGCTTCAAAAGAGATTCATTTCACAGTCGTAACTAAGACAACATTTTGTGCTTATCAGAAAGTAGCAATACCTAGGGTCAGAGAGGAAGGCGTGCCTAGTAGAATACAGTTCTGAGAAAAGTGGTGATATCATAATACAAAGCATATTTATTTATTTATTTGACTAGTTTTATATAAGGCTGGCTAGAGGTATCAATGCGCTTTACCTGGAAGTCGAGAAATGAAACAGTTGAACTTATTACATCAGTTACAGTTGAACTTAATTACATCGGTTACACGGGTAACAAATAAAAAAAAACAAGTCCCATGGATCATGGAGGGAGGTGGGGGAGGGGAGAACGAGCTAGAAGCTGGCAAATGGTTCGAGTCAGTCCTACCGGCAATGGAGAAGGTAATATATTCGGGGACCCTCCAAAAGGCCAAGTCAAAGATCCCAGAGGCCAATTGGGGTAACGGATTCCAAAGCAACCAGGCCGGACTCACTCTCCGCGCCGCAGCACCTTGGCTGTAGAGAGGGCCAGAAGGAATGGGAGAAAGGATGTTTCATAGTCATCCTCCCCGCCAAAAGGGTGTAGGAGTTCCGGAGGAGCATATTGTAAAGTGTACTGTATTTCTGAAAGATCGAAACACAGGATAATCTGTGGTCAATGCAAGTAGGTACTCAAAAAGAGAAAAATACACGTTACAAAGAAATTAGCAAAAGAACATGCCTTTCTATCATCCTTTATTCAAACCCACATGGGCTACCTCGTATCCAATGGCAGCACCTCCGCTAAGGCGAAGGAGAGTCGCCCCACTGCTAAGAAAAAGAAAATGATAATAACAGGACGTTATTAGCATTTACTTTTTCCATGCAGGAGTCGGGTGGGGCTGGCTCTGCGACGCTAGCACAGGGGAGGAGTGGTTTGCACTACTCTAAGAGCACATGAGAGTTTGGCCTCCCAAACCGTCATGCTCACTTGGCATGTTCTCCATTGAGCTGTGTTGCAGAGCCCATCAGGCAAACATGCTCAGCCTCCCCAGTCCCTGCCTGAACGTCCAAATAGGACGCTCAGACCAATCACAACGCTGCCCCTGCAGTGTCGTGATTGGCTGGGAGAGCCCGGAAGCCTGAGTGCTTCCGGTGCTGTAGTAGACCTGAAGAGGACGGATGAGAGGTGGCGGCGGCGTGGGGGAGAAGGTACTTTTTTTTATAATCCAATCTACGTCCCCCCCTTCCACAACCCCTATTCCGAGTGAGTCACCACTGCTTGTATCACGTCTTAAAAACAAGCACAAGAAAAAAAAGCCTTGGGGTCATCTGACTCCAACTAGTGATGTCATCACCAAGTACAAAGTCTAATACCACAAGTAAAGGCAGGTTAGCGGAAGGTAGATAAATGAAAAGGCTCCGCTTTGCAAACAAGAACACTGTTCAGCTCAAATATGGTCTAACTTCAAGTTTGAAATGCAACTATCTAGAGAGAATCACAACAGCAAGAGGACTACCCTCTATTCCGAAAAAGAGATACTGGGTTTGTGCAGTGAGGAAACAACAATGACTCTCGCTGATTAATTTGATAGTATTGGCAATTAAAAGCATTTTATTAAGAAACATCTGATCCAGCAAGGACAAAAAGTGTAACATTCAACATGTCATTAACAGAAGAGAAAATGACATCTCCTCAAACCTAACCAGAGCAAAAAACTATGTATTTTTGTGTATACTTCAAAACAATATTCTTTCTGTAAAGAAAACGTGCGAATATGTACAGTTGGGTGACATAGTGCATCGTTTTGAATGGTGGGTTTCTTAGGTGACTTTTAGCAGTTATGAAATGAAAAAGGGAAAATGTTGTGGAAGAGAGATTAATCTAACAACTCCATCAGGAGCACGCCAAATGGCGCTTGACTTCAGGTCAAGCGAGTATAGTCTTAAAACTGAATCGGCTTGTCTTCAATAGGACAGTGACGAGGTTATTGTGAAGGGCAGTGCATTGTATAACAAATACAGCTGACACCAAAGAGAAGGTGATACAGTGACCCATGCTGAATGGTGCTTTTTTAGGGAACTTTTATCAATTAAAAAAAAAAGGTAAAAAACTTAGGCTGAATATATATTTATCTTACAACAGTTCCATGAAGTGCATGCGAATCAAAGCAGGATAAATAAAGCATCAGTTCAGTGCATGCATGTACAGTTGCTGTGTCATGTCAACCTTCAAGCCTGATTCGCCGGGTCTTCTTTAGGACATAGACATGATCAGTGTGAGCGGGACCACCTGTTTAATATGTACAGATGACTTATGTGTGTGCTATGGGATGCACCACGTTGAATGGTGCTTTTTGTTTTAGCTAACTTTTAATAAATAATTCAAAAAAAGGAATACATTCAAGCTCAGCAGAAGTTTATCGAACAAGAATCCGTGTTGAGATGAAGCCGTTTTACTGCATCAGTTCAAACCTTCCAAACAAAGATGATGGTTTGACCCTTGACTCCGAAACAGAGGATCTTCACCAGGACTGAGACAAGCTCTGTATGAGGGGTACCACATTGTCTGAAAGTTAGAATGAAAGTAGAACAAGCATTGGCATAGCCAATAGGTCTCGCCATTGGGGACCTGTTAGACCTGGCACCTTGGCGTGGATCTCCCTTCTATTTTTGCTGTTGCCTCATGTGTTTTTGCTGGTGTTAGATGCTTTGGGCACTGTGCCACTGCTGTCCAGTGCCACAGTGCAAGTGCTCCCTATTGTAAATTGATGTATGAATTAGTGATTCCATGATTGGTTGGTTTGGATTACCTGTCAGACCCTAGTACAGTGCACCAGGAGAATCCAAACACTGATGGTGGGATTGCAGCACTGGTTGTGCCACCCACAGAAGCAGCCTGTAAAAGTGTGTTAAAGGCCTGCCATTGCAGAGCCTGCGTGCAGTCTGGTACTGTCATGCTGACTAGGCAAGTGCACCCACTTGCCAGTCCCTAAACCTTCCCTTTTCTTCATATCAGACACCCCTATGGTAGGCCCAAGGGCAGGGTGCATTGTAAGGATAAGGTAGGACATGCCCTGGTGTGTGTGTGGCATGTTCTAATAGTGAATTACAGCCATTTTCGTTTTTCACTATTGCAAGGCTACCTGTCCTCCATAGGCCAGAATAGGCAGTTTGATTATTACATCTTATAATCCTAACTGACTCAGGGAACATGGTAGAAATTCGAGTTTAGTATGCCTGAACTCAGAATGATAAAATACACCTTTTAGTGAAGTTGGTTTTAACATTCTGTTTTGGAAAATACCACTTTTAGAAAGTAGGTATTGTCTTGTCTAACCATCCAAACCTGCCTCTGCTAGGTTGTGTATTCCGTGTCTGGAGTTTGAGTGACAGGGGCTGGGGAAATTCCAGGAGACAGGGTGAGTCAGCACAGGGCTGAATAGAGAGCTCTCCATGTAGATGGGTGGGAGGAGTTGCACCTGGGACCTGAATAGGGCTGTGCCTTCCCTTCACAATGCTGGCTCCACCTCCTGTGGTGCGTCTGATGTCTCTGCCCTGCACTGTGAAAGGAAAGAAGGAGTCATGTCAACAAAGTGCTCCAGGACTGACCAGAACTGGTTTGGACTAGGCAAAGGCCTCTCTGCCTTCAGAGAACAAAGAGAAACTGGGTATAAATATTGGGACCCAAACCCAAGAACTTTAGATCACTTTGGGAACAAAAATAAACCTTTGCTGAGGAGTGGAACCAGAAAAAACTGAGGAGAGACTATCCCTAAGCTGAAGTGCTGCTTGGGGGATTGGCCTGCAGTGGTTGCCTGACTGCCAAAGAAAGGAGAAAGGACTTTGTGTTCATTTTCCTTCAACTTGTGAAGGATCTCCAAGGGCTTGGGCTTGCCTCCTGCTGAAGTCTCAGGGACAACAGACGTCAACCACCAGCTCCCCAAGAGTTCTTTGGAAGTGCCTATAGCTGAATTTGGGCCTTCTGAGGGACTGTTTGATAGGAGCTAGGAGCTGGAAGCGCGACTCAAGAAGAAGAAGCGTGTCGCCGTCGCAGCCGCTGCCATCGCATCACTGAACAAGGGTGTCACCGCTGTAGCTGTTGCATTGCACCGCATCACGAGAAGCGTCCCGCAACACCGAAGAAGCGTGTCGCCGTCGCAGCCGCTGCCGTCGCATCACTGAACAAGGGTGTCGCTGCTGTAGCTGTCGCATTGCACTGCATCACAAGAAGCGTCTCGCAACACCGAAGAAGCGTGTCGCAGCCGCTGCCGTCGCATCACTGAACAAGGGTGTCGCAGCTGCAGCTGACGCATCGAGCCGAGACATCTCACAACATCGGAGAAGCGTGTTGCATCAACAAGAAGACGCTATCTTTGTTTCTTTGCACCAGTTCTTCAATGCATCAAAGCCTTTGCGTGTAAGGACCTACCGCATCACCTTCCTTGCAACACTTTTGTTGCCCTGCGTGTCGCATCTTAAGATACATTGACTCGAAGTGTCGCATTTAAGATCTAAAGAGAACTAAGCTAAATTCTACCATTTTAAAGTAACAGTATTGTGGATTTTTGTCGTTTGTGGTCTTTTGTTAACTCTATATAAAGAATACTTATTTTTTGATAGAAAACTTGTGTGGTGTCCATCTGTAGTGTTGTCACTTGATTACTGTATGTGGTCATAAATGCTTTACACACTGCCACTGAGATAAGCCTGTCTGCTCGTGCCAAGCTACCAAGGGGGTGAGCAGGGGTTATTTTAGGAGTGTACCCCCTTACCCTGACTAGAGGCAAGTGTCCCTATTTGTCACAGGTACCTACCTATGCCAACTAGAGACCCCCAAATCTAACAGGGCCTTATAAGTGTTTAGCCATGCTGCGTTAAGTCCTGGCTTGCTCTTGAAATTCAGGAGTAAGTCTGTAATACTATAAGAGTATGACCCAGTTGCATCTTTGGTAATCCTGCCCTAAGTGTTTGAATATATGACTGCATGCACGAGTGTGTTTGCATGCAGCTCTTTGATGGACTGTGCTAGATTACTATTGTGAATTATGAACTGCACAGTAACTAAAGGATCTCTGTGACAAAAGCAGTAACCCACAAAGCTATGCACATACAATACACTTCTGTGATCTACGTGGTACACATTCTTTGCAGCAGTCATATTAACCCTTTTGCACTACGTCCTTGGAAGAGCGGCTGGACCCTGCCGGGCTCCACCGGGCAGAGCCGGTGGGCAGGGGGTGCAGAGATTACCGTGGTGTTGAAATCACATCACACACAGATGGATGCTGCTGAAATAAGCTTGTTAGATGTAAATAAAATGTAGTATTTCAGCGGAAGTTTGCTAATGCAATGGGCAGAAGGAGCAGGAGGCGAATCAAATACGTGAAGATTAAATTAACGTTTTGTGTTACAGAGCAATAAATACCCTTTGAGGTTTCCCTAACAAAGTGTCGCGTTATCAACATCGATGAGGCCATGCTCAGCGCATGCTCACCCACGATGCAATGATTACAGCCGTCTACGTACGTCAAATGCGTCTCGTGCTGTTTGGGGCGATCGCGAGCTGTCTCTGCGCCCTTTTTATTTAGTGTAACAGCTGTTCCGGCAAATGAGTATTATATTCCAGACATGCCAACCCTCCTGATTCAGGCGGGAGACTACCGATTTCAAGGCTAGTCTCCCGCCTCTCGATTCCTGCAAGCAAAAACCTGATTCCTCAGGGGGTTTCAGCTGACAGGGCTTGGTATTGTGTAACCTGCTAATTCTTCCAGCAATAGTCAGAGTGGCGATGCAGGGGCTCTAGAAGGGGTAAAAAACCAACATAGCCTCATTAACAAGTGAATGGTCCTTTAAAGACCTGTGAAGTATTCGGGGGCGGCTGATGTGGGCCCGGGAAGCTGTTTCAGCAGTGGCTGCCACACACGGGGGTTGTATGCACTGCCAGCAACCTGCCAAGCCAGTGCACAACATTGGCATCACCCTCTGTCTGCCTGCCATTGTGCCCCATGCTTCTGAAAGGTAAGAAAAAAAACGTGCATTTGCGTTTCAAATGTCCGATCCTGCAGCAGCACGCATACATGACAGTAACCCGATTCAAGGCCCCATTCTCCCGATTTTTTAAACAAAATCTCCCACTTGGCTCTTCTGAAATGTTGGCATGTATGATATTCCAAGATTCAACACAAGACAGTACTGTGTGATCTTCGGCAAATCGCTTTTCTTGTTGCCCGTTAGGCTTTATCTGCTATAAACTGAATGTGTTCTAAAGGACCTGTCAGCTCTGAAGTGCTATATCAGAACATCGTCACTTGCGAATGAAACAATGTATGAATGAGGGCAGGCTCAACACAAAGAGGCTACAAAACAGCTGCCTCAGGTCACCCTCCATGCGCGACTTGAGTCTCGAGTCTCCCAGCAGCCGCCGCTGCTCTACCTGCAATGGGCGCTAGAGGGCACAGCCGCCACCGGGGTCAGGCACTTTAGGCTGCCGGGCAGACACCGCCAGCAGTCCTAAGATTCCCGGGGACACGCTTCACGGCTACAAGGTTCACAGGAGTGTTGTGGCTCAAAGTGAAAATAGTTACTTTAGGGTATTTTATGCACGTTCATTTATGTGGGGAAATGGGATCGAGTAAAAAGCACTGATATTCAACAAAACACACTAAAACAAAGAAAGACGCAAGTAATAAAAGTGCTTGAATTTTAAAACCCCCGGAAATTTAAATGATACAACTTATTTTTAAACGGTCGAGAAGCCCTTCAGTATGGGGTGATATTGTAAATTTTTTTATGTTCCAAAAACACATAAATGAAAAATGTGTTAGTGTGGAAGAGGGGGCGCAGCATCTCTTATTGTGTGGACGCATTGCAGGAGATGTAACAAGCCCAGGAGTGGTGCGCGCGCGTTTTAAGGAATGCAGACGCGAAAGTACAAGCTAATTAGACCTGATTCAGAACAGATGGCACCCTGCGGGCTCCCGAGACCCCTAGGCCATGGGAGTGCAAGTTTTGAGGAGAGGCGGGACATGCACCTGTCTTTGGCCATTTGGGTGCTTCCAATTATTGAAAGCCACACGTGAATGCCAATGAGATGTGTGGGAGGAGGCACACCCACATGGAGAAGGCTCTTGGAAGTCTGAAGTCATTCCAAGAGCCCTCTCCTAGAGCATCGCATGCGTGCTGCGCTCTAGGCGAGACCGAAAAATTGTGTCTTTTGTAGGGTACATATAGGCCCTTACTATGATTATTCCAATACTTTGGATATGAATGGTAACTTGAGTCACCGACCGTAGCAGTAATTGCAAGATCCGCAGGAAACCGCAGCTTCCTAGTTTTTCACAAAGGTTTTTCATCTTCTCAAAGGAGGCAAACCGTTTGGGTGTAAAACGCCTAAAAAATGATGGCTAACATTTTGGAATCGGCGTAGAAAGATCAATTTTGTCATGTTATTCCCTGTTTTTTGGGGGCACTCTGATAATGGGCTGATAAAGTACAGTCGACCACAGTATTGGTACTTCAGGGTTCGCTAATACTAATGCAGGTCTACATTATATTTTGCAATGGGGTCGATAGGGATTCAACAAGCTTGAAAATAAACTTGTTGCAGGGTTCATTATTAAAAGCACACCAAACAAGCATTGGCAAAGTTCCAACCTTGGCAAACTAGTGGGATAGTTATGTTTTTTTAATCCATTACTCAGAGGAAGATGCAAAAATAAAAAGAAGGAAAAGAACACAGAGAAAATGTAGCATTGCATTTGAATTACAGTAATCTGAAGACATAGTTTAAACACACAACAATGGATAAAAAACAAGCATTGGCATAGCTAATAAGTCTTAGTTATGAGAGGAAAGGCATTAGCTGACTTTTTCACTTTGACACCGCTTGTTGCCAATGCTATTCACCATCAACACAAAGAAAATACATGTTCACTTATATGGGTGCATGCGTCATCAATATGCGATGATAATGTTTTACTCTATTCCTGGTCCCACAAAGACGAAAGACAGATGGATATTAGGTGCATATGAGCAGGTGATGTTGAACAGAAATTAATGTGGCTACAATGCAAAAATTAGCTAACAGAAGAGGTCCGAGAGCTGGAAATAAACCCTTGATGTATTTTCGAAGTCTGCCTCCTTTTTGACATGAATTTTAATTTTTCATGGGACACCCATTATACCCTTTTCTCAGATTTTTTTTAAACAAAAGTGTGCTCCCTCTGTAACACTGCTGTATCTCTTCTCCATTCCTCTAGTAATGTGAGTACTGGTGCACAGAAGACACAATGGCCTGGAAGATCGGTGAGGGCTCGACCGACAAAGTCTACATGCCAGTAGAACTACTAGACACAGATTGCTGATGTTGGAAAGCGTATGTTGAGCAAAGGAAACAGGAGAAAGTCATCAGACCCATAAAAAGCAAAAAGGAAATAGGTTGAGAAATGTGAATGAGTGTGTATGCGTGTGTCTGTGATTATGTTCTAGAAGCAAATGAAAGATGATGTACAAGCAACAATTATGAAGTTGTTCACAATCCTATATGCAGACCTCACATTTTCTTACTACAATACTATTTACCTTACTTATTATCCTTCAAGGGCACTCTGAGATGTATCATTCCAAATGTTCATAATCAGTCCAATCTAATCACCTTATAAATATGAGTTGCGGTACTCTCGATAAAAGGTTCCTTACCAGCAGTCATCGTGTCGATCTCTTTAGCAGCGAGTTCCTCCACCTCTGTTCTCTTCCTCAGTTCAAATCTCCGATGGAAGCCCTCCTTGGGTTTCCATAGGTCCTGGATCAAGAGGGGCTTCTCATTATCCCCCAGGGCCCTCAAACACTCAGTGTGCCATTGCCTCTCCACACCCTCAAATCTGCCGATGACATCACACAGCACATACTGGTTGGCCAACACCTTGCTCAAAGAGTATCGCTCCAAGGCTTCCTTCGCAAGCTCCTGCGCACTTGAAGTAGGAGTGGCAAGGACGCTTTTATAGTGGGTGCCCTCGCATATGTTGCCCCCAAACACCTTCAGGACACCGGGTGCAGAGATTTGGGTGGACAGTTCCGCAGGGTCATCTTCTCCGCCAAGGACAGGAATGGCTGACATGGAGCGGCGGTCCCTGTAGCTCAGTGTTCTGTACAGCACTTGGCTGAATATCCTGCTCTGACGCTTCAACCGGTTTTTGGAAGGCGGGGGCATGCTTGCAGTCTGGGACCCATAAAACATCGTGTCCAATACTGTCAGGAGTCTCCTCTGAAAATAAAAAATAGAAAAACAATAAAAATGTATTTCTCGAGTAGTTCAAATATTCAATGTGCCGTTCTCCAAGCAAAACACATTCTGTAAGAGCAGCATCGATATGGCCCAGAAATAGGATGTGACAACTATATATATATTAATAAACCATAGGTTTCACACAGGTTATAGTTAGGTGGACATTTCACTCGTAAAAACCAATGAAATTCCCCCGTTATAGTTAGTTCAGATAACTATAACTCGCGCGCCCGCAATCCACTGCTCATGACGTCACATATTACATCACTCATGACATGGTCAGTGGCATCACTCAAGACATCACTGATGACATCATCCTTGTGATTAGAGTGCCGGTCGCGCGAGTTATAGTTATCTGAACTAACTATAACGGGGGAATTTCATTGGTTTTTTACGAGTGAAATGTCCACCTAACTATAACCTGTGTGAAACCTATGGTTTTTTAAGTGAATTTGCAAGGTTTTTTAAATGCTAATTCCTATCTATAACGTGTGTGAAACCTATGGTTTTTTAAGTGAACTTGTACGGTTTTTTAAAATGCTAAGTTATGTATTTATTAATATATATATATTTTTTAAGGTTTTTCACCGTGCGCGCGCTTTATATATATATACTACCCACAGCAGTCAAGGTTTTAAAGCTCTGTGTGCACTAGCTCAACAATTCTGATCCTGTACCCCAATCCCTACGCTCAACTCTCAGTGGTACACCGCTGTAAACTCACTCAATATTCAACATATCTATAATGAAAGGAGCATAGAATCATATATCATAATTATGAATCAATTATTATACATTATTACAACTAATCCAGTCCACAGGCCAATGATTTCCAAAATTCCTTTCAATCTTGAGATGTTTTTATTCATAAAAGTTCATTAAGTCATTTCCATATTCTTCACAAAATTTGTAAATCAATCCATCAATTCTTTATAATCATAAATTCTTAACAGCCACAGCCTACGCGTTTCGTCCTACAACAGGACTTCATCAGGGCTGTAAAAAACAAAATACATACACTCATCAGTGTACTCTTCATTCAAATTATATTAATTATTTGTACATTGTTATCCATCAAATTAACATTTATTGTGGCCTGCCTATCTCCATTCTAAATTCTATGAATCACATCAATGGATGGAAAACATATATCGCAGCCAATATATTATATACACAACTTACTCCTGATCAACCAAATTTTAGTGTTATATATACACCTCTCCTCCCTGATCCACACAGTCTCTGTCTTATTCGTACTCTGACAAGACAATTTCTTCCAATAAGAACCCCTAGAGACGTCCCTTAGTGTCTAAAATCTGTCTTCGAGCAATCTTTTGATTTATTACCTTATCTTTGATCATTAGATGTCAAAGCTCTGTTGTTCACGACCTCTAATAGTATATTCTTCCTACCTTCTTAAATTCTCGTCTTTAATCCTAATTTGAAAAACAATTTATTGTTGAGTCAATAACTCACGCAAAGGTAACTAGTTATGCTTTCACAGGTAAAGTTACGTACCTATACTATTTATTTTGTTTGATATCTGAATTCTGATTCTAAATTATTTGATGTGCAGGAATCATTCTTTTGAAACTGTAAAGTAAAGAAACATGATTCTGAATCAATTCCAATTATACCTCTATCTTTACATTCTCCTCTTTTAGAGGTGCATTCATACTCATGTGGTCCTATCTAGAATCACTTGACTCCTCAATACATTCCATCATAATCCATCAAGTTACTTCATAATACTCCTTCTCTGCTTCTTGCTGAAATATTTTCCACTTTGCACTTTATGCTCATTTAGTTAAAATGAATTTCCATATACCTGAATTTTATATCAGACTCGGTATTCTGCATCCAGAGTCCGTAACTGTCCTGTTATAGTTCTACGCGAGCTGTCCTCGATCCTGTTTAGTGAAACAAATAATATTTAAAAGAATCCACTATGTGATTCTTATCTCAATTTCAACTGAAAACATATATAAAACCACACACCGTTTTTTTTGCTTTTATTATTGGGTCCTCCAAAACTTTTCCCTCGAGTATCGTCCTGCACATATTCCTTCTATCTTCTATTCTTAATACCGCCAGCTAACCAAGGTTACTGAACTAAGCCCCAATGCCCAAATGCAACTGTGCAATCTCCAATTTAATAACCACATACGCTTCTGATACCTATTCATTATCTACTCTTTAGTTCTGTGCAAGTTATCATTGACTCACCAAATCCAAGGTCTGAGTGTTCCTCACTTCTTCTTAGCCGATCTAATGAATCCCGCATTATCTCGACTTCTGTAACTTCCCACTATTTAAACATGTGGCTCACCCGAGTCAACATCAAAAGAAATTCTGGAAATCATTGGCCTATAGACTGAATTAGTTGTAATAATGTATAATAATTGATTAATAATTATGATATATGATTATACGCTCCATATATATATATATATATATATATATATTATCTACTGGCGGTCGCCAGTAGATAGTTATAGTTAGGACCGTGTTTCCATAGGAAATCTCAAAATTCTATTTTGAATAACTTTGGCGCCGGTTGACGAATCTTCGCGAAATTTTCAAAACTAATGGGGCGCTCCGCTCAGCTCCTACCCTGAAAGTCTCGGGGGGATTCGTCAAGCGGGGGCCGAGAAAAAAGGGGGGTCCCAAAACGCGTTTTCCCCATGCATTTTCCCATAGGACCTTTAGTCGAAGGTACAGCCCGAACGGCTGAACAGAATTACTTGAAATTTGGCAAAGAGGTAGTCCTCAGGTCAGGGAAGTGCCTTTTGCATATATGGAGTCAATCTGTTCAGTAGTTCCTGAGAAAATTGAGTTAAAAGCACATAAATATCTATAGCCGCGCACCGTGCGCGCACCCTAACGTGCGCGAGCGTAATTCTGATTGGTGGTTAAATGTTAGCCAACGTTCGAATCGGTCGAAATCAGGAAGTGTCGGACGCCCTTTTGTTTGTTTTGAGTGCGAGAGTGAAAAAGGAAGGTGTCGAATGTGAAAAGGGGGCAGGGTAGAGAGTTCCTGACCCCCTAGCCTTTGTCAGGGGGTCCCTGAAAGACCCCGAAGGCAGAAAAAAACATTTTAATTTTTTTCAAAAATCGCGGGGAATACTTTTTAATACGTAGTTTATTGTAAGATAAATATATAAAAAATATAATAATACATACATAACTTAGCATTTAAAAAACCGTACAAATTCACTGAAAAAACCATAGGTTTCACACACGTTATAGTTAGGAATTAGCATTTAAAAAACCTTGCAAATTCACTTAAAAAACCATAGGTTTCACACATGTTATAGCTAGGTGGACATTTCACTCGTAAAAAACCCATGAAATTCCCCCGTTATAGTAAGTTCAAATAACTATAACTCGCGCGACCGCCACTCTATCACAAGGATGATGTCATCAGTGATGTCATGAGTGATGCCACTGACCAAGCCATGAGTTATGTAATATGTGACGTCATGAGCAGTGGATTGCGGGCGCGCGAGTTATAGTTATCTGAACTAACTATAACGGGTGAATTTCATTGTTTTTTTACGAGTGAAATGTCCACCTAACTATAACATGTGTGAAACCTATGGTTTTTTAAGTGAATATATATATATATACACACATATATATATATATATATATATATATATATATATATATATATATATATATATATATATATTCCTGAACCAGTGGTGTCAACCCATGGCCAATGATATTACCAGATGCTTAAACACCCAAGCAACATTTTGCTTTTCTCTGCTTTGTAAAACAAACAGATGAATTACACTTTAATTTCTTCGACGATTGCCCTCCTTGCAGGGTAATAAGCCTGAAAAATACGGTTTAGTTAGTTAGTTAATATACTTTATTCGAATTCAAAATTCATGAAGTCATAAAAGCAACAGGTTCATTACAGAGACAAAAATAAACCACAGTGGAATTATTAAAAAAAGACATACAAAGTTTTCCTAAAAATTGATTAAACTTTTCCTTTTCTTTAAAATACTTTTTAAAAAGCCCAGCATTATAGACACACAATATTCGTCATTTAGAGAGACTAAAAACAATAAAGCAGGGCGACATTGTCTCCATGAACCATGTTTTTTTTAAAGTGGCTTGATCCATTTTGATCTTTCCAGCGAATAAAATTTACAGAAACAAATTACGTGCAGAGTTGATTGGGTAGACAAATTATCACACGGGCAGTTGCAAAGATTTCTAGCCCAGTCATTAACTGCGGGAAAAGTGACTAAGCGAAAGAAGACGTCGAACCTAAGTCTAGTTAATAAATAACGGTCAAAACCCTCCTGACACCAAATTAAATAAGGCTGGATAGTATAGGAGACTAGTGTACGTTGGTGTTGCAGAACAAGATTCTTATTTAATTCTACGCCTAGTCTAAGGGATTCAACATGATACCAACACAACTTCTTCAAGTCCTTTATAGTAATCCTGCACATTGACTCAGGTTGGTGGTAAAACTCAGGTCTTCCAAGATCCCTAGTAAAATTGCGTATATACTTCAACCAGGGTATCCTGAAGGCCTTATCCAGCCCCATGCAGTCCTTAATAATATTTCTATTTAGCATTAGGTCCGGCGAGGTCCATACTCTATACCAGAGCAAAACTGGTTGAATGCTAATCAAGTCACTCACATAACGCACTCCCAACTCTGCATGACAATTAAAAACAGGGGAACTAACAGGGGTTGCCAGAATAAATCTCAGAAATGCATTCTCTACCTTTTGTATTGAGGAAGAGTTGTGAATCCCCCAAATACCTGCCCCGTATATGGCTGTACTGATACACTTTGCCTGATAGATTTTTAACAAAATTGCAGGTGGTCTCTTCCCCAGCTTTTTCGAAAAAGACATGAGTGCAGCAGTGGCTTTCTTAAATATCAAAGTCCTGTTTCTGATAGCTGGGCCCCAGGACCCTGTTTCTTCAAGGACTATACCCAAGTATGAAAAAGTTTTAGTTGAAGCAAGTTTCTCCTTCCCAGCAAACAAACAACACTCTTTTTTCTTAGATCTGCCACAGGTCGTTACGAATGATTTGGAAACATTAAGTTTTAACCCCCTGTTATCCATAAAATTTAAGTAGGTATCCAAAGCAATTTGAAGACCTCTTTGAGTCCTAGACATGATCACTGTGTCATCTGCATATAAAAGGGACGCGATTTGATGCTGATTAACCTGAGGAGAATCGCGTACCACAGCAACTAACTCTTTTTCTAGGTCATTAATGTACAAATTGAACAAAAATGGGGCGAGCACGCACCCTTGTCTCACTCCCCGCTTTACAAAAAAGGGCTTGGTGCATTCACCCTTGGTGCCGTATCTAACTTTCGCCCTGGCTCCGACGTACAACTGTCTTAAAAAGGAGATGAGTACTTCGTCCACCTTCATATCCCTCAGGATCTGCCACAATCGATTATGAATAACACAATCGAAAGCAGCGCTTAAATCTACAAACACTACAAAAAGTTTACCTACTTTGGCCTGGGTGTATTTCCCTGAAAGTAATGTAATGTAAAGTTATGGACCTGTTCCAGGGTGCCGCAGCCCTCGCGAAAAAGCCATATTGTACCGGAGATAGAATGTTAGCCTCTACGGCCCATTGTTGTAGGCGGTTCAAAATAACTCGCCCAGTAACTTTCATAAAAGAATCCAGTAGGGATATGGGACGATAACAAGAGGGATTTTCCCGGTCCCCTTTTTTGAATATAGGTATAATTATAGAGTCTGCCCAGGTGTCAATGAAGCCCCGCACGCAACTAGCTTCCAGTACACGCGTGAGAAGGGGCGCCCAGAGCTCAGGCTGATATTTGAATAAATCTATAGGGACGCCGTCTGCGCCTGGCGCTTTGTTACCCTTGCTCTGGGTGATTGCGTCTGAGATTTCAGTTACAGTAACAGCTAACTTAATCGGAACGAAGTTGCCCTCCTTATGTCCCTGGGTAACAGTCTCCAACTCTACCAATTTATCTTTCCCTCCTGGGTTCTAGACCTCGGCAAAAAAATCTATCCATGAATCTTCTGAGATAGCCACTTCCATTCTAGCAGTTTCCCCTGGAATAAAGAAAGGAGCCTTGACAGCTAACCAAAAAGCAGCGCAGTCCCTTTCCATAGATGCGTTATATAAACTTACCCACGCATCACTCTTAATTTCACGTTTACGTGACTTTCTAGCCTGGTTGTACTCGTGTCTGAGATGCCTGATTTCAATTTGGTTTCTCTGGTTTTTTCTTAAGGCATTCTTTAAGAGAGTGTGGGCCTTAGTACAAGCTGAGTCGAACCACCCATTACTACTTACTTTCCCCTCTCTAATTGGACGTTGTAGGTCCTCTTTAACGATCTTTGCAATATTTGCAAAAGAGTCCAGGACGTCTATATATGATACTTCGTCCTGAAGGCATACAATGATAGAAGTTAACGCCTGTTTAATTATGTTTCTATTAGTAACCTCTGGGTTACTCTGTGACCATCTAAGAGCGTACCCGTTCAAACTACTTAAGGTACAATTTGTAGTCCAGGCCAATTTCTCAACCGGAGTACGATCTGATTTACAGGGGAGCTGAATACAGAAGCTAAGTGGGAGATGGTCGCAAAATCGGTTAACCAGCATGAGTGAGAGTTAGTGATGGTAATAAAATCAATCAACGTACTAACACCCTTTCCCCACATACGTTGAGCTGAACTCCACCGGGGGCCTGCAGAGCAGATTGACAAAGCCCAGATCGAAGGTGGCCATCATGTCGTTAAATGCATCACCCCCGCTATTATGGGCAAAGTGGGGTTGATATTCAGATTTATATTTTTCCTGGTCACCACAGCCACTCAAATACTGTTTGCAAAGGTAGTGGTTGAAATCACCTCCCCAAATAATGATTGAATCCCTTGGAGATTTATCAACTAGGGCCCCTAATTCCTTAATACGGGTGTTTATCATACCATTAACTAACCCCTTCTCAATACTATTATACATATTGATAATAATAATCTCCACCTTGGGTGTCACCCGAATTAGGATAATAAGCCTGAAAAATACGGTTTGATCAAACCTCAAATAACCCGATTATTAAGCCAATTCACGAAGTAGCGCTATTTGAGAATTGTGTATGTAGTTAGTGCACATTTCAGTGTGCTTATCTGAATGGCAGGTGTGGAAGAGATATGTCAACTGAGAAGAAATGGAACCCCTGGACTCCTGACATTCAACATGAGCTTTTTGAAAACCCCGATGCTCTAGACCCACCCACACTTGCAAATTCAATCTGAATGTTACACCTGTATATTGTTGGTATGCTGTGAGCAGCTGACACGTGTTTTGCCCCCTAACTGGCACTATAGCATGGGGCTTTCTCAAGGCTTATTGGATAAAGTTTGCGTTCCAGCAATGATTTTTCTCCAAATTCACAGTCCTTATAATTCTTATACTTTTTGATACAATTCGGTTGCAGAGTGAAAACTGAGGAACAGATCGAGCGGTGTGCACATACAGGGGGCGAAACGTGTCAGTTGCTCACAGCACACCAACAATACACGTGTTACATTCTGATAGAATAACTTATACTGGAGATAACGTGACACCCCTACTACAAATAAAAAAACATACATTTCAAAGAGACAACAAGGACTCTGAGCTTCTTTTAACTTTAGGGTAGATACACTCAATTCTTTTCACAAGTATAACAATACCCGACTATGGGTATTTCTTTACAGGGAGGGAGTGCTGGAACTTGATGTACACCATTACAAATAACTATAGATTATGACTAATTCTTCGCTTCTCACTATGACAGATATTTAAAGGATGGTTGTAATAAAGTTAATCTCAGCAGATCTTGCCTCCCTCCAACCAATGCCTACTTAGGAGCATAAACATAAAATAAAATCTTAGAAAAGACAACCCTGTAGAAGTAACAACTGAGTGGACTCATAACCTGCAGAGGTGATTAAAGCTGCCAGTTTACTGAACTTCATTAACTGTGCGCCTATCTCTTACACTTCTTCATCCATCGCACCTGTAAGCACTGTGTCCCATAAAATGTTAACAGCACCTCAGTGCTCAGGCCGGACAAGCTTTTTATTCCACTTTGCATTTCTCCAGGAAGCTGGAGACCTTGGAGGCCGGTTTCAAAAACCCAGAGCCGCTGCTGGTGTCTGTGCCACTTCCACTGCTCCCCAAGGATAATTTGCAGCAGCTTCCCAAAAAGATCAAAATAAAGAAAACAACCAACCACACACCCTACAAGGTGCAGCCTGCTACCCATGTAGGCAAGTGTTTCAGCACACATTGTTGCATTAAGTGCTATATACACATTACAATACAATACTGTAGCACTGCACAACTGCTTCCACAGTCGACTGGTGGTTTTAGTACTCACTGAGTGACCATAAAGAAAAGCATTCTAGGGAAATAAGTCTTAAAACTTCAGTCGAAATGTGTTCAGTCTGAAACAATTAGCTCGAAATTGTTAACTATGTGTCTAACAAAGAGTCAAAAACATTTACGGTGTATTAAACGTTCAGCTGACTAGCGCCAAACTGCCGCTGCCCATTGCTGCATTAAAAATAACCAACTGGCTTGCGTGGCATTTGTGGCAATGATGCCAGTCCAGGAGTGTACATCACAGATATCCCATTGTTAGTCCAAAATTATACCTCAAAGTTGACGGGGCAGCAACTTATGAGGTTTGCCCTATGGAAGTGCAAGATCTTCCATGGTGAGATGTGCTTTCGAAAACAAGATATCCGACTCATCGCATGATATTTCGTGATGGAGTCCAGACACTCAGAGGGCAAGAAATTCCAAGTTTGTCTGACAACCAATGTAAATAACTTCTTGCTGAAAAGGAATCACAAACAATGTTTCTATTGTGGTTGGGGATGAAAACGGCAAGTATAACTGGTTATTTTGTGTATATAGGAGCATAAAAGCCAAGCAAACCTTAAGTCTGAGGACTACTGGGACCCAAGACCTGATTACTGGGAAGACAGAGGGCATGAGAAAACTTGAGGTAAGAAGTGAGGTGCTGCAGACATTTTGTTTTGTGTTAGTTGGGCCAGTAAGCCCTGAGTAGTGTTACCTGATCTGGAAGGAAGCCACACAATGCGTGGGTGCTGCAACCATGCAAAGATTCTTTCAATTATTGTGCCTTGTTCTGTTGTTGCTGTGACCTTTGTTTCTTGCTCTACAGCTGTTTTATTGTTGTGACCTTGGTGTGTGTTATTCTGATTACCATTGTGCTATTTGTTTCTGCCACGCCTCACAAGCCGCTCATGTTTTCCCGCCGTTGCTGCTGTTTTGTTTTCCCTCCAGCTTCCCGCCTCTGATAACCACCCCAGCCCCCCTCCAAGGACCTACCGAATGGAGGACGCAGCGCAACTGCACTGCCGGAGAGCCAAAGGCAAGCCTGTCTGCGACCATCTGCGCATGGACCACGCCCAGGGCCAGGAACACTGGATCTCCCATCACCTGCAGCTAAACTGGCGCCAAGCTCCGAGCCTTGGACCCCAACTTCCAACTCAAAACATTCGGCAAAACCACCATCAGTGGCACTCTCACTTACGGACCTCCAGGACCTCGCCCCAGCTTCTACAACACCATCCCGGAAATGAGTTGGTGCAGAAGCTATCAACACCGAACACTAACTCTTCCTCGGATAACTCAATTTTCACCTAGATGACGCCAACACAACCAACCTCCTTGAAAGCATGAACATCAGCCTCACCCAACAAGTCACCGACCCCACACACAAAGCAGGACACACGCTTGACCCTATTTTCGTAGCCAGTGACAGAGTCAAGTACAGTCATCTCACCAAGCTTAACTGGATGGACCACTTCACCATCCCAGGAGCTCCCAACACCGCCACCAAGCCACTCAACACCTCACGCCGCAGCTACAACAAAGTATTTGAATAACAATTGACCGAGGCCCTCAACACCTCCCATCCTCATACCGCAACCAACCTTGAACAGGCTGTTACGAACTTCACCACCTGGTTTACCGACTGCACTGACAGAGATGCCCCCCATCAAACCCACCAAGCTCAAGAGTGCCACCAAACATGCCAGTTGGTACACCTCAGGACTGAGAACCAAGAAACGCAACTGAAAGCAACTAGAAAGGAAATGGTGCATCAGCAAGGAACCCAAAGACCGTACCCCCTCAAAGAGATGAAAAAGAATACCCTAGCTGACTGCATTGAAGCCAGCTCCAATCACAACAAAGTACTCTTCAGCATCATCAAGGAATTCTCCAACCCCTCAGCAAATTAAAACATCATCACTCCTTTTCAAGAACTCTGTGACACCCTGGCAGATTTCTTCCACGACAAGATCTCCACCATCTGCTAACGCTTCAACCCCCAACCCGCTGCCTCCGACATCCTCAGCCTCCACGTTCGCACAGACACTAACTCCGACCACCAAATTATGGTTTGGGACCAGCTCACGACATAGAACACCATAGGCATCATGCACTCCTTCCACTCAGGGGCACACAGAGACCCCACCACGTGTTCAACCCTGGAAATAGGACTATCAGAAACAAACTCACCACCACCTTCCATCACCTCAGCCACCTTCCCAGAAAAATGGAAACACGCTGAAGCCAGACTCCTCCTCAAGTAACAAATTCCTCGAAAAGGCCATCAACTGCTAACCCACAGAATACCTGGAGAAAAAAACATCCTTCTTGACTCATCCCAATTCAGATTCCATAAAAACCACAGCACCGAAACCGCCCTGATCGAAGATACCGACAACATCAGAACCCTCCTAAACCAAGGAGAAACGATAGCCCTGATCCTCCTCAACCTCTCAGCAGCCTTTGACACCTTGTCCCACCACACCCTGATCAAGAGGCTTCATCAGATTGGAATCCAAGAGGACACCCTCAAATGGACTGCATCCTTCCTCACTGAAAAAATCCAGAGAATCCACCTACCAACTTTCACCTCTGAACCCAAGAACATCATCTGCGGCGTCCCTCAAGGCTCAGCCCTACTCTGTTCAACGCTTACATGACCCCCCCGTTCCCCTCTGGCCAACATCGTCTGAAACCAAGGACTGAACATCATATCCTGTGCAGATGACACTCAGCTCATCCTCTCTCTATCAAAAGACCCATCCACCACGAGGGCCAACTTCCACCTGTGCATGACCAACGTCGCCAACTGAATGTAAAACCACTGTCTAAAACTCAGCATAGACAAAATAGAAGTACTGATCTTTCGGGAACAACACCTACCCGTGGACGGTTCCTGATGGCCTGCTGAACCAGGACCCTCACCCACTCCTGCAGACCATGCTTGGACCCTTGGCATCATCCTGGACCGCAAACTCGCCATGTAAAACCAGATCAACACAGTCTCCTCCGCCAACTTCCTCACTCTTCGCATGCTCAGAAAGATCTTCAAATGGCTACCAGTCAGCGCTAGACATACCGTCACTCAAACCTTCGTCACCAGCTGCTTGGATTACAGCATTGCACTCTACGTAGAAATGATCACTCACCTCCTGAAGAGACTACAAACCATACAAAATTCAGCGGCCAGACTCATCCTTGACCTTCCCAAACAGACTCACATCACCCCACAACTCAAGAAACTCCACTGACTCCTCATCCTCAAGAAATGTAAATTAAAGATGCTGACCCACGCCTACAAAGCCCTGCACAATCAAGGACCGGCATACATCAAACACCGCCTGAGCTTCCACTAACCTGCCAAATGCCTGCGCTCCCCCTCCCTCGCTCACCCCACCCCTACGCATCTGCCTGAGCAACAGTGGATGATGCACCTTCTCCTACCTTGCCAAAATATCCTAGATGACCCCCTCCTCTCCCACCTCTGGACCTCACCCTCTCTTCAAGAATTCAGAAAGGGACTCAAGACCTGGTTATTCAACTGATCCCACCCAAGCAGCTTGGCTCTCGGCACCTTGATACCCTTGCGGGTGATTACCAGTGCTCTATAAATTCTAATTGAGAAATGTCTTTTGCATTAGTTGGGCCAGTAAGCCCCAAGGAGAGTAACCTAATCTGGAGGGAAGACACACAATGTGTGGGGAACTACACCCATGCACTTATGGGAAGAATCTAACCACAAACTTCCAAAAGTTGTTTTTAAATGCTGTTCAACTAACACTCTAGTACCACTGCTAGCAGGGCAAGAAGCTCATGAAGTCTAGATGACTGGCTGTTTGGTAAGTGCAGTGAGGCTATACTAATGGCAATACAGCCCTATAAAATTCAAAATTTCAACTCTGAATTCTACGCAGGCGTTGTATTGCTGTTGTCTCACAGCCCTTGAAATATATGTAAACAAGAGTAAACCATGGACAACAAAGATGCTACAAAATCTACCATGACTATGGACCCAATTTATATCTTGGAGGTAAGCATACTCCATCGCAACGGCGACTGAGTACGATTACCACCAAGATAATGGTCTTTCCGGGCAATTTAGATATGGGCGGACTAAAGGTTTAATAGTGCGGAGACTACTCCTTCTCCGATGGCCCTGTGGAGTAAGGGTCGTTGCAGGATGACCTGTAATTCCACCTGCCTGGTTTCCCCGCGTCATAGAAGATGAGGAGCTCATTGTCTTTTTCATTTTCAAAAAGACAATCCTGTTTCAAGATTTTCTTCTTGAAAACAAGAAAGAAAACAGTTTGATGCAGGGCTTCGCATGTTAAAGGAGCTAATTACCAAACAGCGAAATGCACTGACAGGAACCGCCGTAATGGTGGTTCCTGGCAATGCTGTATAAATGACCCCCAGCATGGTGGTCATTTATAAATCTGGCGGGCGGTCCCTCCACTGGACCTTGTCATTGGCAGACCAGATTAATTATGTGGTAAAGATATGGTACTTTCAGTTACGCATGCCCACTCGCATTCTGTACCCGTTCACCTTTTCTCAGAAGGCACAGATTATTAATGTGCTCTTTTCTGCGAGACTTTACTATTGCAATTCTATCCCGGACTACCTATCTTATCCACATGCTACAACCTTTCCAAAACTACACATCTAGGCTGGTATCAAGACTTAAGTTGAGAAATCACATTATTCCAGCTGTGACTACCATACATTGGCTACCTGGGAAAGCTCAGATGTGTTTAGGTCTATGTGCATTGTGCATAGCACAATTTTCTCCTCAACCTGTCCTGTTCTCGAGTTCCATTTTAACTGATATCAGCACATGTGCTCATTGAGATCGCAGGACAATTTTTTTCTCACAGTCCCAAATTGTTATCTTCAAACTTTTGGCGGATGTGGGTTCTCATTGACCACAGATTACAAGTGGAAGTCTCTCTCTCAGTATGTCAGGCAGACTGCTGACCTTGGTACGTTTAGAGAGGCATTAAAGGCTTGGTTGTTTACATACCAAGGTCGTCTCTCTTTCTGGTTTTGTCTTTTAGTATAGCTTCTTCTTGTTGCGTGAGTATTATTTTTAGCGCCTTGATACCTCATTTAGGTGGAAGCTACGCTTTAGAAGACACAAAATAGAAACAAAAGCATAAATAGAGCAAAGGCCCTCATGCTTACAATGAAAATACGAAAATCAATACAGAAGGGATGCAGCTGTCTGGTGGTATGCTTTAAAGAGGACACCGAAATTCAGATAAACAAGGCCCCAACAATGGGATGCCTTCTGCAATGTATCAGGATCTTAAAGTTAATTCTTTAGCTCTCTGCCAGGCTATGCAGCCATGCATGAACCAACTTCAGGTTTTAGAAATTGTGAATACTAGCTACAAGTTAGACTGATGTATATTTAGATCTTTGTCATCTGTAGGGTAGGGAGTAGGCAACAATCACATACAAGGCATTTCAACAAACCATCTTAGCTGAAAGGGAGAGTGATAACCATTGCTCGAAAATCTGGACCAGGCAGAAACATCTCAATTCTCCATAGCCAACGCAACAAATAGAAACACCCTAGGATTAGTTTGTGACTCCACAGTTGGACTGTCATTTATGACATGCAGGCTCCTTAGCTTCTTTAGTTTCAGGGCATCTTGCTAGGAAAATAACTTTGTTGAAGATTTCCTTTGACCAGGCCATTGCAATGCTTTCAAGAAAAGGTTGTCAGCAACTTTTTGACACTGTTAAACAAGAGTGTGGCAGCATAGACTCAGGGCTGGATTGGCCATTTATTCCACCGGGCATTTCCCCAGTGAGCTGGAGCCCTTGGAGGCCAGTTTCGATAGCCCAGTGACGCTCCTGGAGCCTCTGTCAATTTAACCAGCTATCAGAGGTTAATTACAGTAGGAACAGGGAGACTTCAAGAGAGAGAAAAAAGAGAGGGAGGGATGTGGAAGGTAAATAGAAACAGATCAGAGCGAGAGAAGAGAGAGAGGAGAGAAAGAGAGAGAGAGGATGGATGGATGGAAAGAGAGAGATTGTGCGAGGAGACGAAAGGAGTGGGGCTGGTTTGAGCATTTTAGCCAGGGCTGCCTTTGATCCCCAAGTCCAGCACTACCTACAGCAGGGCTTGCTTACCTTACACTTATCTGTGTCCCCCAGACAGCCTCGGGTTTGACACCTGCATAAATATGCTAGTCAGGCTAAATATGTATATTGAAAGAGAAGAAGAAAATGCAGAATCCTCTGATACTCCAACCAGCCGCGGTCCGTGCAGCTAACAGCGGTGGGGCAGTGGGGCCGGGTAAGGGGGGATTTCAAGGGACGATGCCAAGGGAATATCAATTAATTATTTAATTTCCCCTCTGCATCGTCCCTCGAAATCCCCCCTTTCCCAGCCCCACTGCCCCACCGTTGTTACCTGCACGGACCGCGGCTGAGTCTCCAACGGACAAACCACCGAGGAGAAAATGCCGAAAATATAGCCGTCCAGAATTGATCTAAGCTGTCTCCCAGGACAGCCAGGTCAGACGCTGATTTCATGGTTAGCTTACAGCCCTGGTCCCCAGAGAACAGATAAAAAATGTTTTAAAAAGAAAATGGCTATAGATCAATCCCACAAGCTGTTAAGTACTGACAGCATAAATGTATTACACAGTGCACCCCAGAGGCCATTCAGATGAATACACGGCTGGCAAATGAAATACAATTCGCAATAAGGACCTATTCTTGGCTGCAAAACAGAGAATTATGGGCCGCTGCTGACTATCGGACGTGCACGAGCGATAGTGTATGGTTGAGAAGGTTTGTTGGGTTATGGTCCACTCCCCCGTGGAAGGTTTGACAAACCCTTGTATTTCCCCTCAAATTGGCTTCATGGCGGCAAGTTTTATTTTTGCACTGTACAGTGGGCAATTAAACCACACTGTTTTGTTGCTTTTTAGATCTCAATGGGTCACAGTTTTGATTTAAATATGTCTTTTTCATTGCTATTTAATATTTTTAAATAATGGTGATTTGTAAAAAATTAAACATGCAATGACACACACATGGGATAACGTAAGGCATACGAGTACAGATGGCAGCTGCCGAGGGCCTACAAAAAAAATTAAAGTTAAGAAACAGAATTACATGACCGCAAGGCAGTGGGAGCAACGTCAAAAAGAGCTTGCCAGGGCCCTGCAGCAAGTGCCAGCTGCCAGGCCCTCAAAAATGTTATATTAAATGCATGTATTTGATGGACTGTGAAGGACAGAGAAAAAATGGATGGGTGGGTGAGGCCGGAAGTGAGGCGGGTGGTATCTGAAGGTGGATAAGCAGCAAATGAGAGAGAGTAAGAAACACATGCACTGTCATACCCTGCTGATAAAAAGAAGTAGTTCCCTTGTTGTGAGCAGTAGAAGGGAAGTCAGCCAATCAAAAGGATGGTAAAGAGGTTATGCTCCGGGGAAGGAAACAAACACAACAAAAGGAAGGCAAGCCACTGGGAAAGAAGCAAGTATATGAGAAGCCACCCAATGATAAGCATAGGGCAGCCCCTATGTCTACTGTACATTTTTGGTACGGTCAACAACGGACTTTTGCCTACAAACAGCTAAAAGATGACTGGTAGGCATGATCCAAAAATGACTACCGGTGTCAACTACTTGCAACGATTAGCATAAAGTAAGGACAGCCCATTTACGGATCATGTCGCTGTGTCTTGAGAGAAGACTGAAAATGTTGGTACATTTTGTAGCCTGTGTTAAAGAAGGAAAATGAGACAGCTATGCCTCGACTGTCCACCAATTTACTTGACTGAATTGAGACTGACCCATCAGTGGAAAAGGTCTCTCATCCTGTAGGGGACCCTGGATGTCATATGGGTCATTTTAACCTTAGCCCCTGTCCAAAATAAATTGTGATGTTTCTTCCGTACCATGTGTAGGAGAGTAGGATCTGCTTCACATGGGTACCCCCACTTTTTGCTGGTGTTTCACTGTTTTTCGACCTTAGTCTGGCTGTGGCCCTGCTAATCAGGACCACAGCCTAGCTGCTTCCTCTCTAAAATGGTTCCATGTACATTAGGTACATATCTAATTGGATTCTGGAGTGCCTTATAAGACCCTAGTATATGGTATACTATGTGCCTAGGGCATAGGTACCTCAGAGGCCTACCAGGGGCTGAAGCATGTATTATGCCACCCCTGGGAAGCACTCCAAAATGGCACCACAGGTCTGCTACTGCAGCCTGGGTAAGGGTGTGCTTGCACCCCTTACAGTGGTATAGGCTACCTATATCCACACATATATACAGACACATAAACCTATAAGTCACTCCTATGGCAGGCCTTGACAATCCTGAAGGCAGAGTACTTGGTTTTGTGTGAGAGGGTGCCCAAGCATGAGCTGAGCCCCTCTGCAGCTTTTAGAAATCCTTCTTTATGGCTGTTCTGTGATACAGCCATACCATATACTCTTAAGTGCATTATAACCTCGCGGTAAATGCTAACTTTGGAATGGCTGCATCAAAACATGTCGTGTTTGGTGTCAAACGCTTTGGAATACTAACCCCCCGCCAGTTCTGGCTGCGGGGTAGCATTCCACCCTTCTAGAGGGAGAGACATGTTCACACTGGTCAAACCCGGTAGGACTTTCCTGAGCCCTGGCATCACAAAATGGATGCCTCTGCCACAGACACGAGTCTGGCCTCCTGCTGCTGACCGAAACTCCGGCAGGGGAGGCCTGGACAATACGTTTCCTGTCGAAGGGGGGTGTAACCACCTCCCCAGACAGGCAGATGTGTATTGGGGTTGGGCGGGAGCTCTCTCTGGTGCTTTGAAGTCCTGCACTGGGGGCACATTTGGTGTCTGTGCATAGTCCAGTTCAAACCGGTTGCAGGGGCTACCTGCCCCTGTTCTGGCGCGAAACTGGACAAAGGAAATGGGTGTAACCACCCCCCTTTCCTGGCCCACCCTTAGAGTTAGTCCATCCCCTAAACTTACTATAAGTATAGGAATCCAGTCCCTAGGACTGTAGATTACCCTGGACGAAACTCTGCAACGTACATCCTGGACCTTCGACGTTCTATCCTGACTAGAAGACTGAAGAAATCTCCCTCGGGGTCAAGGAGTGACTCCCCTGCTTGGCAGGCACCAAAGAATCAACTGACCGGTCTGCATCGCTGAAGCTCCCGCCAGACGCCAAAGTCTCTGCATCACCAGAGGTGGATTTCCAGACTTCCCCGAGGCTACCCTGAGTCCACAGCAAAGCTGAGGCCCGTGGCTATCGTGGGTGACGTGGAACCGTGACCCCTGGACACCGTGAACTTTTGCAGCAACGCTATCTTCCTGGTCCCCCTCGAAGTTGTGCTTTGGGCTCCGAGTAGCCCCAGCCTTGAGCACCTCCTGCACCGAAGATTGTTGGCTCCCACTCCACGAGTGACCCGTGGGCCAGCTCCAAGTGCGACCGCTCGAGGCTCCTTCGCGATCACTAGCACGTTGGCTAGCAGGTCCCCACGAAGGCAACTCCTCTTCTGCTTGGGTTTTCCAGGTTGCTCCAGACGTGCCCTGACTCTCCCTCGCTGGGTGAGTCCCACAGACATTGCTGGTCTGCACCGCAGTCCTTTCTCTGAATTCCAGTCACTTGCCGTTGCCAAGGCTTGTTGGGTCCATCCTGGTCGCCGACACCGCAGCACTCAACAGACTTTGTGGGACAGCTCAAATCCGGCTCGTGAATTTCGGCGACACCTCCTGGACCTCGTGGCTAAGAGTCAAGACACCCATCAACTCACCTGAAGTACCCGACATCTGTGGGCATTGGTCCATCCTGCCCCCGGTCACTGGCAAGTGACCCAGACTCTGTCCCCTCTGCTTTCAGGTTCCTTCCTTCCTAGATCCGGGCTTGGATCTCTACGGACACTTCTCCTCTTCACAGCAGCAGCAGTTCTTTGCAGGCTTCCATTGAAATCGACGACGCGACCCGACACCAAAAGACACCTATGCACCCGGCTTCCCTGGGTGATAGCCCTAGAACTTCCTAAGTCCAAAAGGGTTTGGTCCTGACTCGATTAGAAGTGTCACTAATCTTTAAATTTCCAACCGCGACATTGCCCATAGAAGATAACAGGAAGCCGCTGTTGTGTTTACACACTGCATACAGTACCCGTGGATCCCGTGTCACTACCTTGGGTGGTTCCTTGGGGGTCCCAGCGATTCTACAGGCTATAGGCCTAGTGTCTTTTCCAGTCGTGGTTCTTATACCACTTTTTTGGTATATGGTTTGGTACGCCCCTAGGGCCCAAACGTGTATTTGTGCTATTACTGATGCTTGCTCCCTTGTAAATTAAGTACTTCGAACTCCAGTCTCATAAAGAGACTAGAGGGGTGTGTTTGAATACATATATTTTAAATATATACCTGGTGTGGTTGTCCTTTCATTTGATCATTCAAGAGATTATAGACTGGTAAAACAAGCTGCTTTACATTCCTTCAAGACTTGCTCTCCATAGCTACGACTAGGATAGCTTTCAATAAAGGTTGTCTTTAACCTATCACCATAAGGGGTTGTTTGGACTGATACAAGGTGCCCACTAGAACTAGTGGACAGCATATATCAGGCCACCTTCTCACACCATGCCTCTTCAATATGGTCTTCCATCCCTTCAAAGAATTATTACATCTCTGTTAGACCTGTCAGCCCTTTGGGTGGCCCCTCCTCATCATTATTTATTTTGTCCCACTTTTGCCTCAAACCCTGTTATAATTTTTCCTTTTTGGGAACCACCAGACTTTTTAGTGTTGATGCAGGGTCAGGGAGCCATTTTCCCTACCCCTGGAACTTCTGTCTGAGGGCCTGAGACACAAAATGGTGGCCACCCATTGTCACCTGTGACATCATCAGAACCCACTGGAGATTTCTAGAACCTTCCGTAACATTCTGGAACCCTGTGACAGTGAGAGGCAGTTTAGAATGTTGGGAGGCCATCTCAGAGGGGCAGTTGGCATCTGACTAGAGAGGAGAGAGGACCAGTTCAGAAGGAGGTCGGAGTAAGGCAGCAGGGGTGGAAACCAGTGCTTGGAGTGGGGTCCAGAAACCCACCCTTGATGCTAGTCCCTACTGACCAAGCCCAGCCTAGAGCCCTGTGTGGGACCAAGACCAGAAAAACCATCTTAAGGACCTAAATATTGTGAAGAGGCCTTAAAGAAGAAGACCAGCAAGCTCCTGACCTGTTTAGCGGTGTCCTCCTGGAGTCCTGACGTCGAGAAGCCTGGAGACCTGAGGCCTGAGGTGGAGAAGCGGCGCTGACAGAAAGCAGACGTCGTACCCGGAGCCGTCAGAGGTCGAGAGAGGGCACCGACGGAGGTCGTGGAGAGGCACCGGAGGTCGAGTAAGGAGTCACCTGAGGTCGAGGTGAAGCGCGCCGGAGGTTGGGAGTGGAGATCGCACTCCGGAGTCGCCGGAGATCGAGGTGAAGCGCGCCGGAGGTCGGGAGTGGAGGTCGCACTCCGGAGACACCCGGAAGCGGGGAGACCGTGACCCTGCGACGCCGGAAGGCGACATCGAGCCGGAGCAGCCCAGCGACATCGATCCGAAGCCGCCCAGCGACACCGAACCGGAGCCGCCCAGCGACATCAAGCCGGAGCCGCCTCACGACATCGACCCGGCGCCGAGCGGAGCCGATCATCGTGAAAAGGGCAGTAAGTGGTAGAGGGGGCGTCTGAGGCCCCATGGAGCCCTAAAAGACCATTCTAGGGGCTAGAGGGGTGTTAGAACCAGCCTGGGAGTGCCAGGGGTGAACTGAGACTGGTGCAGTGACCTCTGTGAGGGGTTGTGTATTTTGGGAGAACCAGATCCTTAGGTTACCCTTATTCTACCTCAGTTCAGGCCCAGCCTTGACCAATCTAGGTGGGACACCCCCCATGTCATCCAAATGACCACAAGCTGTACTTGGGCAAAGTAAAACCAAACTACCTCGTGAAAGGGTTGTGAACTGTAATTGTCATTGATTGTGTTGTTTAAGTTATTGAGGGTGCTTTATTTATTGTCTTCCACTAATTATTGCCTGACTGTATTTATTTGCCATCTGTATTTATTGCACCTATATTTATTCCGTGTTTATTTATGACCTGATCCTATTTTTTGAAACCCCACTGTGGTATTATTTATTTGACCTGCTATTTTCAAGAAAAGTCTTATGGTATTGTATGTATGTTTTGAAACCTGCAACTAAGAGAAAATAAGATAAAGACAAACTACTTTCTTTCATAATTTTTACGGTGTAGTGTCGTTTTTGGAACGGATGAACGCATGGTTATTGTGAGGGTGTGACGTACGCTTAACACGGTGCCTGACCCCCAACCGCTCGAGCCAAGCTACCATTGTGCTGGGAACCTGGTGACTGCTAACCCGGTTGCCCGGTTTCCAACAATCTCCCATCCGCAGATGACATTCAAAGAAGCATCAATTTCTACTTGCACGGGTTCCAGGTTGGCCACAGTGTCCAGATGTGTGAATGAGAACAAAACCTTAATAACAATAACTAGGTGAGCCAAAGTAGAGAACCATCTGACAAATTTCAGTAACTACTCTATGCTGCCTCAACCCCAAGTCAAGAAGTGGCCGCAGCTGTTTATCAAAAGCCCTTTTCAAACCACCTGTGAAGTTAAAGACCTGGGATCTGTCCTCGGTCCTTGTAGCACCTTCTGCTGCAATGTCCCACAGGGAGTCCGTTATTTGGAAAAAAGATCTAACATTGTTGCCATTATTCCCACATATCTATCTATTGCGCCATATTATTTGATCTGGTGAACAGTACAGCAAAGAAAAAATCCTCTATATATGGGTATGAATTATGTGAATATCTGCATGGTGGAATTAGTACAGCATGGCACAAGAAGCAGTTTAAATCAGAAGATGTCATTCATAGGTCTCAGGATATCCAGATAAGATACATTTGCATAACATTTATCTAAAAGCAATTACATGGTCAGATGTATTCAGAAACATTTAGCATGGATCCAACTTGCTGGACCAACGTTTGACACCATTAGAGTAGCCACACAACAAGTGCTGTAATCCACTGCTAAAATGTCTACATCAAGCACACAGCATTGTCCTTCTCTCCTAAAGATCAGACAAGTTCACTTTGAACATGCAAAGAGTAGTGAAGATCATCTCTTCTGCCAACATTCATAGGAATAAGGAAGGATAATTCACTGTGGAAACTCCAGAAAGTGGCTTGAGCTCAGCCTGTGGACTTGGGATCCACGATTACATTTAAAATTACTCATTGCCATTATTCTTCACTATGAACTCAACTTCGTTTGACCAAAGAGTAGAATCATTCTTTTTCACGCTCATCTATTGCTACGCTACTCTTATACACACGTTAATTTCATGGGAAAAGTATTCTCAAAACTCAGAGTTTGGTATATTTCTGCTCCTGTCTAGGCTGAACTTTAAACAGTGAACAGGTTTCTTATATTTTGCTGCTTTATTTGCACAAAATCACTACTTGCAAAAACATAGCTTACACCTTTAAAGGTCAACTACCACAAATTATACGAGCCCTGGTTCACTAAAAGCATAAGATTGCACCAACAGACCTTACTCAGCCATGAGTTTATGCGCAGCAGTGCACTACACCAAGTAATCCTTATTATTTTAATTTCCCCCTTTCTTGAAGGGAAAACAGCCATGTTTCGCTGTATATTACCCGTATACTGCTTATTTTCCTACACCTAACACAATCTGTCAGATACGCGTTAAGGGTCGTAGAGACACAATAATGTACGGGTGCCCTGTAGTTTGATGGGCAGGAACAAAAGGTGGCATGGTCTAACCATGAACCTTGTAGATGAATGAAAGCGGTTGCATGCTAAGTGTTGACAGACTTCTGAGTCCTTCAAGCAGTCTCTGGTTTGCAGAAGCGTTGAGCTGAGAAGCCCTCTGCCTTGATTTTTCATTCACTCGACTTGAAAGCCAAACTCTGCACTCTACCTCATACTAATACTGACCTTTACCCTCTTTGCCCACCCACTAACCTGACAGGCAACACACTGTTTCAAAGCTAGGGAGAAAATGGTAACTGAAAGTAGAATTCACAGAAAGAAACTAAGCAGCCTGTTCAGGTGGGCTTATAAATAATGGTCTTTGCAAATTGTGCTATGATTAAAAACAGCATTTTTGTCAATGACACTAAAAATATAGACAAATATATTAAAATATAATTGTGCACTCTGTGAAGCAAGGAGGAATATTTATAAAACCATTAAAGGTCCAGGCAGTGAATACTGGCCTGACAACTGGTAACTCAGACACGTTTGACCTCAGAAATATCAGCTATAAAAATTTGAAAATGTGACCATACATTTAACGTTAATCATAGATGCAAATATAAAAGCAATGGCGTTTGGGACTTGGCTATTGATGGGTTGAACATTTAGTGTATGTGCAATGAGTTCATTGCTTTCAGGGCTCCGATGGGAATCTGAGGTATGCAGAATGAGCAGGTGTCATGCCGGTTAATGAAATAAGTATTTTTCCGAAGCATGTTACTGAAAATGGTATGCATCTGGTACACAATCACAGGTGGCCCGTTTATAATATGTGGAGAAATCGACAAGACATACATTCTGGCAATTTACATTAACCACTGGATCATTTGTATTTGAACCACATTAACTTCTCTGGTATGAATCCACACACTGACACAACTAAAGCTATGATCCATGGTAAAGCCTTGAAATGGTACACAGATGGCTTCAAAATGAAGTAGATGGTACACAACCTCCCCATCTTTAAATTCAACTAACCATGTACCTTAGCAGGATTTTGAAACAAGTGGCCATGGAGAAGGTGACCTGTTTCTACAACCTGGTCCCTTCAAGAAAGTAGACTGCAGAGCAGGAGGAAGTGAAGACAACAGAATACAGTAGCATTGCGTTATTTCCAGGAAATATGAGGTGCACCATCTGAAGAGCATTCACAATGCAAATACCTGAGTGACAGAGGCTTGTAATTAACAGAAGACCTTCATTCCTGTGTATCCATTCCTAAATTATATTTTTTTCTAAGTTAATTATTAAACAAAAGTGACACTGAAGGAAAGACATCACGAGGGGGAAGTGTAAGCATGCAGTGATCCCCTAGCCCACTGCGTGCATTCCCAAAGCTGCCTGACTCATTTCCCGAAGTGGAATTAATTACGTCCCCAACTCAGTGGTCGGTAAGTAATCGATGATTTACAACTTCAATTGCGAGTGACATACAAGACTACTCCTTCATGCCCCTTTCTGCTTGCAAATTATAATGGAAAAGACTTTTGAGCTTCACATAATGGCTGGGTACACTCCACAAAGGTGTTTTGCAGCCTCAGATCCTGTGCCAGTTAAAGGATTTGCACTGAAAAACAAGCCCCTAGTGTTGAATTGCCCTTTGGTGGAACTTATGTCCACCTGAGCAGTTTCTACCCTATGTGATGCTGCAGTGGGATCTCAAAGGTGCCATGAGCCATAATGCAAGAGAGAACAAAGGCCGCAGAGGCTCTGGTTGGTTTGTAAATGGCAGATATTATTGAGATTTGGCGGCCCCCACAGTCCTGGGATTCTGTGCCACTGTACCTGATGCACCTTTGATAGTTCCTACCCTGCTGTGCTGACGTCCAGCTCCCAATACCGTTCAGGCGTGCTGTCTCTTCTGCAATATAACCAGGCACTTCCCCAGCTGTGTTTCATAAGGAACAACAGCTACTCCACTAGGCTGGGAAGCTAAATCAATTCTCTGAGCTTATCCCTGGGGACACAGCATGTGCGCATCGCAACTTAATGAAAAATCACGAGAACACTGGGATTCCAGGTCAGCCACAAACAAGGAGGCATTTTAGCAATAACTTCATTAAGCCTTCCCGTCTGCACAGCGAGACTGTCACACGGGCACGCTAACATTTTGGTCTGAATTTTACACTCAAAGGAATACAGAGATATGAGGCACGTCAGAAATAACTGTGTCCCTGGGACTTGCTCTATTTTTATATATCCGAGGCTAAAATGAGAAAAGATGATGTTGGAGCCTGTGTTGTTTTGTGATAGTGTGCAAATTGTTAATTTGTAGAAACATTTGCATAAAAAAGTGCATGGCCCAAAGCTTTGCTGTCCAGTGCCTGCGTTTCTGCACACTGCCTAGTCTTGATTCCACCTCAGGTCTTTCTTTCCCACCACTCTACACCTACTGCCTCTTTATCTCATTCTAGCTGATTCTTTTTCTTCCCAGCATTCTCTATCTGGCACTGTTTCTCTATTGTTTCTTCCTTCTCCATTCTTGTTTTTCTGCCTTTCTCTCTTTTGTTCTGGGTAAAATTCTGATGTTGAAAAATAAATTCCGGATCCCAACAGTGAGTGCTGCTGCCCACCACCTCCAGCCACCAACACTATAACTTTAATCATGAGATGAGTGGTCTGCTGGAATGGTACACACCGTCAGGATCTGACCGTAGACTCCTCTAATGACGCCTGACTGTAAGTCTCTTCTGATGATGCTTGTCTCTGACTCTTGAAGAAGTCCCAGCCAGGGGTTTGTATTACAAATGTACATAAACCCCAGACTCTGGTGGACCAACTGTTGGGAACTACATCCTATCCTTTCAACAAATTTGGAGGAGATGGCATTTCTGAAGACACCTGTTGGACTTGGCCCTTTTTGCAGGGTCATTCCTGAACGTTTTGCTTTCCTCCTAGCCTTTTTTTCTGACATGGTGTTGGTGGTTCTAGGGCTATGGGCACTTTAGTGCTGCTGCCAGTGTAAAGTGCGTGTGCTCTCTGTGATAAAAATGGTAAGAATTGGTCTACACCTGTTTGGCTTATTTAATTTACCTGTCAGTCCCTTGTAAAGTGGTATCTCATATACCCAGTGCTGGTAAATTAAATGCTACTGGTGAGCTTGCAGCGCTGATTGTGCCACCCACAAAAGTAGCCTTGCAAACCTGTCTCAGGCCTTTGCCATTGGAGGGCCTCTGCGCGCAGTGTTACTGCTGCTGTGACGTGACACCTACAGTGTGTGCCATGTCTGTGACCCCCCTTTTACTACATGTCAGTCACCCCTAAGGTAGACCTTAGCTAGCCCTATGGACAGGGCGTATTGTAGGTAAAAGGTAGGACATGCACCTTAAGTGTGTGACATTTCCTGGTAGTGACAAACCGCCATTTTGGTTTCTCACTGCTATGGGACTGCCCTCCCATAGGAATGCATTGGGGATTCCCTGATAAGTGGTAATTCCTCATATGAGAGGAGCAGCGTGGTCAAGTTTGGTATGGTTGGAATAGTAATAATAAATGCTGCACAATGGTGTGCGCGGATTTATTATCACTATTTTAGAAATGCCACTTCTAGAAGTTGGCATTTCTGTGTGCTATGTGTCTGCCTGCCTGATGTGGATTGCATGTCTGGCTTTGGAGTGGCAGGGGCTGGTGAGGTGTGTGTGGCTCCAGGAGGGGCAGGGTGAGTCAGCACTAGGCTTAATAGGGCATCTGCATTTGGAGTAGTGGGAGGAGTAGTCCCCGGACCTTGAATAGGTCTGTGCCTGCCTATGTGAATGCTGGCTCCGCCCCCCTTTGGTGTGTCTGATGACGAGCCCCCACCTAACAAAGGGGATGAGGAACCCCGTAAACAAAGTGCTCCACACTCCCCAGAACCAGTTGGGACTGGTTCCCCCCAAGCCCTGTGCCAGGGCAGACAAAGAAAATGTTAGTATAGATATTGGGGCTGTGACCCCATGAAAATGGTGTGCTTGTGCTTACTGGGACAGGAGGGGACGACCTGCTAGGAGGAACTGCCGTGGAATCCAGCTGGTGAGTCTGGGGGGTCTCTCCGTGCTGGCCTGCCTGGCTGCGCCCTGCTGGGATGTCCCCAGCACCCAGGACTTTTGATTTCTGACTGCTTCCCAGCAGTGCCCCTTGAGCTTTAAGACTTAGCGCCTCGTGAGCGCTACACTCGTATTCCAGGAGGGGAATAGAGCGTGCGTGCCTTGCAGCGCGCTGCTGCAGTGTCTACAGGGGGAATCCCGGCATGGGGACTCCCCCGTGCTGTGGGAAAGAACAGCGGGAGCCTACCCCGCATTTAGCACTGCTTATTTGGAGGGAGCCCACCCCGCGTTTGTGCTGACTTTAGCGGGAGCCCAACCCGAATTTGAGATATTTCAAACGGGAGCCTACCCCGCGTTTTTGTGTAATTTAGGCGGGAGCCCACCCCGCATTTAGGTGCTTTTTTGCGGGAGCCCACCACGCAGTGAGGCCGGTTTGGAAAGCAGGAGCCCACCCCGCATTGCACCGCCGAGAGTGGAGGCGCCGCGGTTGCAGACCCGATCCGGAAGCCAGGCGGTCGTGCCTGGTTGTGGGCGGGGCCGATGTCCAGAAGTCGGCAGGCCCGAGCGGGGCTCTCGTGAACTGGTGGGAGCCCCGCGTATGCGGAGAGAGGCAGTGGCGGCAGCCTGTTGGTGTGTGGGGCTCCCATGTGCTGGAGAGAGCCCCACGTGCTGCTGAGTCTGCCGCCTGCACCCCGAGGTGGGTGAAGTCCAGAGAAGTCCTGGCAAAGGAGGGCTCCACGAGGCTTCGCAGAAGAGTCCCCGAGCAGCCCTGGTGAGTAGGGGCTGGATCTGAGGTGCTGCGGGTGCCGAGAGTGGCACTAGAAGAGCCATGGTGAGTGGGGCTCCCCCGAGGCACATTGCCAGTGCCTAGAGCCGCGTGGATGTTCCCTGGGGCCCTAAGGTGCCCGCGCTGATATACTTTTGGGGGGCATTGTTGTACAAGTCCCGGAGTGAGACTGAGAGGCAGTTGTGGCCAGTGCCTTCATTGATCTTCACAGCTGCACCGCAGATATAGGCAGCTGCAACGAAGGGGGCAATTTTGTTGTTTAGCTCCCCGAGTCCCGGAGTAGGACCTTAGAGGCACAGTGGTGCCATTCCCCATTTCTCAACTGCACCGCGAGAGCGCAGGCAGCTGCAATGACGGGGGCATATTATTTTTGATGCCAGGAAGGGGTGAGATACAGCCCACGCCCCCAGCGCATTGCGCAAGAGTGATTTCGCTGGATTGGCAGCTACGCCCTGACTTTCTGGACAGAGGGCATTTGAGCCCCAGTGAAAGACCAGTTGGCCTGGGGTCCTTTGTGTGATGGTGAAAGGCGCAAGGCCCTAAGGTGATGTATACACCTTGTAGTAGTGTTACTGTGGTGCACTACTGAGTTCCTGCCTAATATGTTTATGCCCAATGTGATTTATGCCCATGGTCTTTATGAATAATGTGTTTATGCTAATGTGATGCCTACAGAGGGTGCTTATGAAGTTTAGGCCTATGTGATTTATGCATAATGTGTTTTATGCCCAAAGTGATGCAGACATAATGTGTTTATGTTGCAGGTGATAATGCTGAGGTCATTATTGTACCAGTAGTTACTGGTTGTGTTTTCTGTGTGTTACTTGTACTTTCTAAAGGTTCTGACAGTGGCCCATATAATCCCCTGTAAATTGTTACCTGGTGCCAGTTGGCACAGTGTATATGTGTGATTATGATTCTAATGTGTTTTGGATAACACAAAGGCTATTATTTTATATAACCTTGTGTGGAGTCTCTTTTGTAGTGTGCTTAGTGTGTTGCTGCTGTGTGAGTGTGCTGCGCAAACACTTTATACATTGCCTCTGGGATAAGTCTGACTGCTTGTGCCAAGCTACCAAGGGGGTGAGCGGAGGTTATCATCAGTGTGTAACTCCCTTGCCCTGACTAGAGTGGTGGTTTCTGCCTGGCTTAGGTGCAAGCCCTAGCCAACCAGAAATCCAATTTCTAACAACACCTCACTATCTTTGGCATGTCTTAAATAAGGATCCTCAAAATGCATGCAAAAAAAAAAAAATGAACGCAACTATAAATAAAATAAATGTATAAGAGACAAAAAGTGTTTTAATTGTGAAGCCTCAACTCCAAGGTAATAATGGTGCAAACTTAAGTATCCACGTTTGTGAGCCGAGCAATGCTGAGCTGAGAGGTCCGAACAGAAGAGGGTTTCCTACCATCAATACATTTTCCTGCGATTACTCCTCAAGCATTAAAATCTCTCTTAAGTAAAGAATCTAAAGTGAAAAACTTTAGTGACGAACACCGGAAAATTGAACATTTCTGAGATCTGCCCATGATGGGATTCCTGGCTCCCTGAGGGGGACATAAGCTTTACTGTGGGGACATTGTCTTGAACAGCATTTGGATTAGTACATGAGATAGTTGTGTCTTATTCGCATATTATCCATTAATTAAAAGGAGGAATCTGGTGAATAATGTCACAGTATGTCGAAAAACCTCAGAAGACATAATAAAACAAAGGAACAAACTGGAAAGTCTATTGTTTGTGACTGATAGCGATGCAGGAGTGGCTAAAGAGAATGTTTCTACAATGACTGGCACCTTCAGCAGTTTTCTGTAGAGCAACTGAACCACAGTTAGTTTGAAGGCCCTTTATAGATAACTGATTTAGGATCAATGACAAAAAGCAGGCTGAACATTTGGAATAAAGTCAGAATGGACAGAAGCTGTGGGCCTTTCAATCCTGAACGGGAATGCCAAGTTTTCTGAAACAAAAACTTGGGAATTGAAAGGTTCAGTGTTTCCCCATATCTGTGATCCCAATATGGGTATAAGCCTCACCTTCGAGCTATTGTTTTCAACATTTGAACAAGCAACCTCTAGGCTTATCACTATGCGTTCCAGAATATTTTAATGTGTGACAGAATTTCTTTCATTGCACTGTTTTGATTATTTACCTAGCCCTTGGAGCCCGCCGTCTTCTTGTCATGTCATAGGTCCATCCCTGACAAAGGGCCAACAATTGTGCCCTAAAATTGCTAAAAGGGCCGCATAAGGGTTTCCTATAGCAGAGATGATGGTTTGGCAGACAAGAGAATCAGTTAGAAGCGGTCCCACTGAACCAGGAGAGATCAGATTCTCAGTTGCAAACTGCAGAGGCACAGCCACATGTATGTTAATAAAAGCACCCGCCATACCTTAACACACGGTGAAGCTGTGGGTTCATTTATAGATGAAAACTTAGAGAACTGTATAAAGTGGGTCAAAAGTCTTGCTAACAACTTTATTCAAACAACTGAAACAGTTTAATGGCCTTTACAGCTTGTCTAGAGAGCGTGATCAATCATGCAGGGACATGCGCATAAGGACAAGTGGAACAAAAAGGCATGAAAATCAGTATTTCAATTGAATTTGTTACGCGCATGCATCTGCTTTTTGGTCATTCGTCCAGCGCTTCAATCCCGGCCAGGGTTAGCAACTGTGGGGGCCGGCACGCAGCTTCAGTCTCTTTTAACATAGGTGTGGACAGGTGTCCATAACTTTTCACATACACTGTCTCTCATGAGGATTGTTAGGCGTTCCACAGCGTATATTGGCCATACCTTCACCCTCCACTGTTGTATTGTAGGGTATTGTGGGTAGTGCTGCATTCCGCCGTCTCTGGGCATTCACCAGACAGGCTGCCATGAGGAGGGACACTATCATCTTTTTTTCCTCTCGAGAGGGGAAGGGCAGGTCATCTGCATCCATGTTCCCCAGGAGTGCTATTTGTGGCAGTGCGGGCAGTGTGTTGTTTGTGATTCTCCTCATAAAATCGAACACATGGCCCCAGAATGGTTGGACTTTCAGGCACTCCCACAACATATATTATGTAGGTCCCTTCTTGCAGCACTTCCCCTCCAACAGTCGTCAGAGCATTACATGTCGCCTTTAGGCGTACTAGGGTCAGATACCACCTCAACATTAGCTTGAAAGCGTGAGCCTTGAGGTAAAGACAGAGGGAGGAGTTTGCAGCTCTTCCCCAGATCGATTTCCAATCTGCCTCTGTCGGTGTAAGGGTTCTGGGATCAATATCCTATGTTTAGCATGTTAGTCAGGGGGGTAGGTTTGTCGAGGGCACGAGACAGACGGGAGAGTGCTTTGTTAGTGCCTCCATCTGTCATCATATCTTCCAACCTAGTCGTTTCTCTTGTCCTGGCCTCCCTGACACTGGGTCTTCCTGCCCAGTGTAGCAATTGGGTAACAAAATAAAGGTCTGTGGGTCTGAGCTTGAAATCATTAGTGCACTGCACTCTCTTCTTGGGGGCTCCAGGGTCAGAGGAGAAGAATATGTGGTATCCCCTTGTGTCCGGACCACTTTGTCCCAGTGTCACTTCTGCCGCCCAGGCTAGGGGCCCCAGGGAGCAGTGTGCCTGCGGAGGCAACTATAGCAGATGGTGTAAAAGGACCCTGAAATGGTCCTGTTCTAGATGGCACCACAAGCAAGGTGTAGCAGGAAATTCATCCTGACACAGTTAATCCTGCCCATCCAATAAATCTCCAAGCGGCCCCACCAATAGGGTAGTGTAATTTCTATAGCCCGACGCCCAGGACATATTGTTTGGGGTCAAGGACAACAAGTTTTCATGTTTATTTTGTTCTTGGAACAAGAAGGCCCAACCCCCTTCAACACAAACTCTTTGGCTGCCAGATCACAGGATCACATTATGGATCAGTGAAGGGCGCTGTCTGCAGTTAAGGTAAATTTGTGAACACATGTTAATGGTGTTCAAACTTGTATTTATGGTTCATTAATACAAAATCGTTATTATTTGGATGAGCGCTCTAAGGAAACGTTGTAAGTTCAGACTGCACTACTGACAATGATTATAGTATAAAAATGTGTACATACGTTTTCAAAGTTTAACAATATGAGGCTATGTATAATGCTTCCAGGATGATCTCTGATTAGATGCAAATATATGCAAAAGCTTAAAAGCAAGATTAATGATGGTTTGCTTTAAAAATGATCTGTTCATTTAATAAAATGCAGCTAGGAAAATAGGAAAAATGTTTTGCTAAACTATTGTGAAATTTAAGTTACCATTTCTTTGAAGCATCATTTATTAAAATGTGTTGATCTTGCTAGTATTTCCCAAAATATTCATAATGGAAAACTGGTGTAAGAAGTTTCAACGACATCATAGGAAACACGAAATTAAACAAGCAATGGAAAGCCAATAGGTATGACATTGGTTGTTAGCCTTTTGGTTTTGTTAATGCATGGCTTGTTTTGAGTTGTTTTTTGTAAAACTTTATTCTTGTGGGAGCTGCCGGGACTCATCATTATAACAAAAATAGGCAAAAGCAAAAACATTTTTAGTCTCAAAAACCACACATTGCCACTGTTGTTCCTGGAACTGAACAAAACTACTTTGCGTCCCGATATGCACCTTGTGAAAGAGCAGAATGCTGTCACTCACAGTGAAGCCGGCAGGTAGATAGCGATAGAGGAAGAGAGATAGAATATAAAAAAAAACAAAAGGTCTTGGTTAACTTCAGACCTAAAGAGGGGCCTAATTCATAAAGAAAATCAGAAAAGTGAACAGTGGTATATGTCCTTGCATTAGGGCAGATTTACGGCTTTCATGAATTCACAAGAATTTACAAAAGTCGGTCAGGAAATAGTACTCTCAGAAAATATTTGTGTACTACATTTTAGCACGAGCAAATATGCATGTGTAGATTTGCTAATGCGAAAATCTGTTGATTGGCAACAAGTTCACATTCCCACCAAACACTTTTCCCCTTATTCTGAAAGTAGTTTTACTTCGGCCTTTGTCAGGAGTAAATTTCCATCCTTTCTCTACATGGGAAAATATTAGAGACAAGCTAATGAAAATCCACAAAACATGCAAGTTAGTAGGTTTGCAGAGACTCAAAAGGCCATTCAAACCATGCGAAACTATTGCTTACAGCTACCTCCAGCCCCAGTATGTAGATCTGTGGAAAGGTGGCACAATAAGGGACTTGCTAAGATTCAAACCCTACTATGTTATGGGCTCTGGCATAATCAGAGAGGCTATTATCAGAGCTCTTACATAATGATATTGCTGCAATCATTTGTCGCTGCACTACATGGCACCAAAGGGACAAGTGGATTTTGTGACAGGACAAGCAGATTTATGAAGAAACCTGTCCCATGGACAAGTAGATATTTTATTAAATTGCACACCTCGGCAGGAAGATAGGAAGTGAACCCTCCTATCTTCTGCCTAAAGAGCAGAGAGATTGTTTGTTGTCCGTGACTGGGAGCTGTAGTACTGTTCTAGATTGGCAGCCCTGCACCCCATTCATTTTCTCACTTTTTTCCCTGGTAGTCAAGTGGTGTGTCCGAACAACCGGGATAGGTATATAGGAAGAAACACTCCACTCTGCACACCCAAAAGGGTCAAATTCCACAGCACTACAAGGACAAAAGTGAGAAAAAGAATGGGGGGGGTGCTACACCATTGTGTCATCAGCCCCACCCCTGGCACCATACATTATTTCTGCCCCCAGGGTGAGGTAGAATAAGGGGGTCATCCCCTCTCTGCTAGCCCACATTTCAATCCTACACCCCAAAACTTCCCAATTTCCTGTCACTTGAATTGGGGACTACCTCCAATATTTGGGCTGTTGGTCACCTGTCAACCAGGTAACCCTACTAATCCTGGGGATTTCTGAAATCAAGAGATGAAGAGGAATCGAGGGTGGCGTGCATGTGAGTGTATGTGTTTCAGCACATTTTCTTACCCAGAATGCCCTATCAAAGTATGGGTCAAAAATGTTGTTGTTCATATATGCATGTGACAGAAAACGTGGAGACTTTCAATCAATGGCCAAAGTCATATCGCCCTGCATTCCCACACTTTTCCCGAATGAAACAATGTCTCCCATGTGTGTGGACCCAACACACATCGTCATAGGAGCGACCTAAACTATAACCATTTGAAGACCTTATTGACACACATTGACTTCACATGTTCCCAGTTTTACCCGGTTTGTGTGCCGACACACACAGCTGAGATACTGTTTTTAGGTCTCGCCTAAGCCAGCGCATGCGCTGCTCTGACGAGACATTTAGTGAGTGGGCTTTAAAAAGCAGACCACAGCTTTTTGGGTGGCATAGAGCGTGCGGTTACGTGCACAATGACGAGCAGAGGCGCTATCTGGCTTTCCTCTCTCGTCATGGTGCGTGCACATCGCCCACCACTCGCCAGCAGACGTGCCTCCTTCTTTTTTTTTTTAACTTGTAGCGCGAGACGCGCACACTTGTTGTTGTTTGAAATTTGTCTTTTCCTTGATCTGCAGGTTCGGTTTCTTGGCTTTGAGGTGCCACACAAGTCATTAAACAGCATGTTTTACTCCTTCTGTAAGAGCCGGTGAACAGAAGATCTTGTGTTTTGTGATGCGAGTAAGACAAAATCTGGCTTTCTGTCACGGTTCAAATCCATTTAAATCATGTTGCTTTATAGGCATCTGTGTGTGATATTTGTGTAATCCTCTTAGTATGCAGGTAAGTGCTGCCTGTCAATCCCTATTTACTGCTATATTAAGCCACACCTTGTTCCAGAGTAATGCTGATTCCGCTCGTACACGAAACTAGAGTGCGTGTAACTCCTTCCAGATTCTTCGCAGGGTACTATTTGTGGTTGCCAATCAATTCTATGACTAGGCAGGTAAAGCCTCGGTCCGCCAAGTGCCTGTGATTAACTAATAAGTCCTGGTGCTTCACAGGTGAGGGCTTCGAGTCAGCCAACACCTGTTTGCCTTACAACTGCTTGGTTCGACGCTTAGCATGCTTTGACAAGACACAGCTGAAATTAGTCAGCGTACTGTCTCCTCAGCGGGTGGGTCCGGGGTGGGAAGTCAGTATAAACTCTCCCAGTTGATAATAACTTTACCAGAGAAAGATGTCACTTTTGCGGTCTAACTCATTGAAGTCGGTAACCCGTGATAGGTGCCGCCGACTCTTACTCCAGAATGCCTGGATGTTGGAGACTAGGATTTTGAATTTCACCCGGTGCAGTACCAGGGCCCAGTGGGGTGATTTTAGGGTGGATTTTGTGTAGTCTTGTTTTCCCATTTTCAGTCTCAGAATGGATCTCATGATGGGCATTCTCTTAAACTTGTTAATCAGTTTATAGGCAGGCCGTTGCAGTGGTTAGGCAGCCTGAGTCACCAGGTGTACAGAAGGTTAGAAATGTCTACCTTTGGTCATTGACTTTACTTCTGAGGTGGAAGCGTTCAGTTCTAAACAAAGCATCACATCCATTTCCATATCTTTTTGTTTTTGAACTGGTAAATGTCTCGTCATTATTACCCCCAAAAGTAGTTGTAAGTTGTTGTGACGTAGTTTATAACTTTGGTGGGGGATATCCATTCATTTTTTAGTGCTGATTTGACTTGTGGTGCTGGTGCCTGTGGCCTCAATTCCGTGGGTTATCACGAAGTGTTGCACTGTGTTGGTGTGGATGTCTCTCCATTCCGTTGGCCATCTTGAACTGCCACATAGTGTTGGGGTGCAGGTCTCCATTCCTTTGATCACTGTTAAGTATCACATGGTGTTGGTGTGAGGGGTCTCCGTTCCTTTGGTCATTGTTTAGTTGCACATGGTGTTGGTGTGGGGGTCTCCATTCCTTTGGTCATTGTTTAGTAGCTTATGGTGTTGGCGTTGGGGTCAACATTCCTTCACTTGCTGTGAAGCTGCATATCGTTCTTGCATCGGGGTGTCTATTGCTTTGGTAGTGGTTAACTGGTGAATGGTGTTGGTGCGAAGGATCCCCATTCCTTTGCCCATCATGACGTACTGTGTTGTGTTGGTGTGGGGGTCTTCATTCCTTTGGTATTTTTAAAGTAGCACATGATATTTCATATAATCCTGAAGATGTCCACTCTCATCATGTTTCAGGATTGTGATTGCATGTCTTCCAATGGAGGATTATGGGATCAAAAATGTGTACCTTGAAGGAAGCCCCTATTTTCAGTAGACTTCATAGGTGAAACAAAGACTCAGTTTAGATCAGGAGCCAACCAAGGGCATTGACAGTTGGCTTGATTTGAAGACCGTCCTTTAGCTCCCAGGCCAGCTTAGTAGCTTGGGTTTGAAACTTCTGTGGTTTCTGAGGCCTTTGGTGCCAAAGTGTATGTGATGCTGCAGTTAATTTCTGCAGGTACTGTGCGCCTTTAGCTTTGTGTTAATTTGTAGGATGAAGAGGAGGGTGGCATGAAAGAGCAAGCTGGGATTTCTCGCGACATTAGCTGCGTGGGGGTTTTGGGTAAGTTTAATGAAAAAATGTGCCATGCTTGGCAGTTCTATGAGCAGAATTACATATTTATTCCTATTTTTCTTCTGATAATTGATGGGTCTAATTCCATCGCCTCATTGACTTTGTGTTTTTCCGCAGTAACTATTGAAGCTAAAAAGGTTGTAAACAAAAATGTATGTACCTACAACTTCTCTTTGTGCTTAATGTTGGGTTTTTACTGTGGATGAAAACATTCAGAGGGAGGGAGTGAAGATGACAAATGAACATATATACTTACTACAGTATGTTACCCCAACATCTGCCTATCATTATTGTCAGTGCGACCTGTTCCCCTATTTCGAGACAAGTAATTTTGTCCTCCATTTCAAAGAGAAGTCCTCTCACTGAACCAAAGCGCGCTAAAATTCAGCCCCCAATGTAAACAAGCAGTGGTAAAGCCATTAGGTCTAGCTTGGATGGTGGGTTGTAAGTCTGACTCTTTGGCTTTGCCAGTGGCCGTTAGCAGTGGCCCAAAGGCAGCATGACTAGGAGCCACTAGGCACACTGAACAGCTGCAGCGGCCCAGCAGCAGAATGAAAGCGAGGCTCAGAATGCACTGAGAAGTGCCCGTTGGCAAACGCTAGAAGCAGAAGGAGCTGCCAGGAAGCTGCCCACCCTAGAGGACAAGGAGCTGCCGGGTGCACTGATGGAGGATGATTTGCAATTTAAGAATTGGTAGAGCTCAGCTGGGCTAATTCCAAGATGACACATGACGTCTTCCAAGATCATGCCTTTAATAGCTGATCTCACAAATCCCCTGGGCAGAGTATTTTAAGACAGGATGATCAGATCTGCAAAGGGACATGCCAATGGAGCGGCCATTTTAAGGTCAGGCAAACACCTGAGCTCTGATAAAAGCCTGTAAAAATGGCTGCTAAATGTAAAAAAAAGAATTAGGATTGCCTCATATAAAACGTGGAAGTGTGAGATAAAGAAAGAAATGTGACTAAGTTTTATGACTGAGGCTTAGAGATGAAAAATTCTCTCTCATTGTAATGTAATGGAAGAACTTCATAGGAGATGGTATGATGCATCAACCAGACAATAGCATGAAGTAAGAGGAAAATTAGTTTCCTGGGCGGAGCCAAAGCTCATTCTACTTATCATTTGAAGTACTGGTAAGCAATAGGTCTTGCAGACAGCTGTTTTGTCAAGCCAGGACTAAAATAAGGGTTTGTGAGGCTGTGCCGGAGCAAAGAAATTCAGATTGTTAGCGGGAACCTTGGGGAAACACACAATCTCTAAAGTGCTAAGTAGAGGCGAGTATAAAATATTGAAACAGTCCTGCAATTTTTTCCCTGTTGATCTCATTACGGGCCATACTAGGGGTGGATAAATTCAGTTAGAATATATGAAACTGCTTTCTCGTGGAAACAAGTCCACAGTCATCTGCTTAGCTAACTAGGCTTCAGATTTGATATATGCATTTTCGGGGTTTAAGAGCCAAGTTTAGGCATATTGTCCTAAGTATCTAACCCAAGCCGCTTAGCGGTTTTGGAGAAAAATTGACTTTTCTAAGTGTACTTCATTTTTTAAATCATTTACCTGGAAATTACAAATCTTCGCCGCCTCCTGAATGAATGAAATATTTTGGTGCAGTGAAGCCTTTGCAAAAAGTTTAATTTATTTATTTATTTTAATTTGAGGATGGAAAAAAAAAATTCTTCTGCCACCCACATATTTTCAATTTGAACATCCATTTACATTTAAGAGCGCAGTTCTATTCCTCGTAATATAGAAAATAGTAGTTACTGAAGGGTCACTGACAAAATGATTTTGGGCAGTGTCAGCTCAGTCGCTCATTGTAATTAAAAACCACCATCTAATTCAAACAAGCATTGGCACAGCCAGTAGGTCTGGCTTACATTTTGATTTGAGTAAAACATAAAAAACAAGCATTGGCATAGCCAATAGCTCTCGCCTTTGGGACCTTACAAGCGTTTAGCCATGCAACAGTTGATGTTGTTGCCCCAAGGATATTGTGCTGCATAACTAAATACTTATAAGGTCCCAAAAGCGAGACCTATTGGCTATGAAATGCTTGTTATCAGAAGTGGTAAATGCTGGGTGGTAAGACCTTTGTCTATCCCCGCAGATTCTGGAACTTTCCCACAAAGAAAAGTGAGGAAAATCTGTGATTTCAGCCAAAGCCTGACATTTGCAAACCTTTTAAGGTAACACAAAGAGAAGTGAAATTCACATATGTCACATGACCAGGGACTCCTCTCAGAGTCTAGTTTTCAGAAATATTGGGGGTCACACAGTTTTTCTGGGTGTCGGCTGAACACAGATCCAATGCAGCACCCCACATTCCCACAATAAGTGAATTTCAAAGGAGAAATCTTCATGTTTCCATGCTGCAATTTGGGGCTTTTCCTATTACAGACAAAAGGCCAACCCATACAAATTGAGTACTATATTTTTGGGGCAGAATTATGAGAACACTGGGTGGTAGAACTTTTGTCGAACCCCAGAAAGTCCGGAATTTTCCCTCACAGAAATGAGAGTAAAATATATGATTTTTGCAAGATTTGATGTTTTGGCAAGAAAACATATTGAGATCCATGCAACGCACACAACTCTGAACTACCCTGGATGTCACTTTTCAGACATTTCTGGGGTTTGTAGCAGTAGCGGCTCCTCCGCTAAGGCAGAGGAGTCTCGCCCCACTACTCTGTGAGCAGTTAACAAAAATAAAAATAAAATGATCATAGCGAACGTTATTATCATTTTATGTTTTCATCTGTGTCTCACCTGGTTTGGGGCAGGGCTGCACGTCACCAGAACAGTGGTGGCACTCTCGGGCCGGCCAAACATTCATGCGCACTTTGCAAGTTTCCCACCAGGCTGCATTACAGCCTAGGTGGAGACCATGCCCAGGCCCCCAGTCCGTCTCTGAGTGCCGAACCACGGCTCTCACATCAATAACAATGCTGCTGTAAGCCAGCGTTGTGATTGGCTGGGAGAGACTGGGACCCTGTGTGCTTCCTGGTTCCTGCTTCCTGCTTCCTTCCCGCTCCTGGACTCCATCGAAGACCCGAAGAGGACGGAGAAGAAACGGCCGGCCAAGGTGCAGGTAAGTGCATTTTTTTTCTTCATTTAACTCCCCTTCTCTCCTCCCCTCCCAATCATCCCCGTTAAGTAGTGTCCGCCACTGGCTTGTAATCCATAGGTTTGTAACCCGGTTCAAAATTCAAAATACCACCGCTTTCCCTGAAGTATGTGAACACCAGGTGACAGAAATCCTTCTCTCCTCTCAATCTTTTCCCTCTCTGGTCTCTCGTTCTCCACCTCCTCTCTACCTCCCACTCTCTAAAAGCTCCCTCCTCCCCAACCTGCACCAGGTAACCTGAAGGAGCAGAAGTAAGAGACTGCGGCGCAACAAGTTGCACTGGGCTTTCAAAACGGGTCTCCAATGCTCCAGCCCCCTGGGAAATGCCCAATGGAGTAAAATGCCAGTCCAGGCCTGCTCTGGGTATCGCACGTTTTGGACAACCAACAAACATTATGTATTTCTGCGACAAGCAGTCTGACAGATGTAATGTTATATTTTGCAGTTCGGCCATCAGGCAAAAAATTACAGATGAAAAACACTGACACCTAGTTCTGTTTTTCCTATTTACCTACACTAGTTTTTGATTTCTACAATTTGTTTGTCGAAAAAATCCATGATTGTTTAAGCGCCAACTATCAAAAAGTGTCTTAGCCAGAAGTTGAGGTAGTGCAAGGCTAGGGGGAATGTATCCATAGCACGTATGGTGTTAAAGCCAGATCTGTTGGATTTGCCAGTGCTTTTTTTGTTTTTTGCCCCCAAGCACTGCAATTCCTCCTTCCCTCAACAGTAGCAAACCTTCTTCGGTACTAAAGAGAAGGCTGTTCTGACTAAACCTTTAGATGTTGCTAGTCTTCTCTCTACTGTTAATGTGGGAAGTAAGGGCTCTAGTGACAAGAAACCCTGTGGGGGTCTACCTGTGCATAATCAATGTCAGAATTGATAATAGTGCACCACAGCTATCAGGAAGAAAGGAATACAGAATTTCTAAAATTTGAACTTGGCAATTAAAACTGCATTTGTTGGGTATCAACAGGTATTTCCAAGAAATCTTAAGAATGAATCTTATGTCAGTTATGTTCCTTCACATTCTTGAGGCAACACCAATCCCTTTACCAGGAAGAGCAATTCCTCCTGTCTGGTGAGAAGTGCTGCACAGAACAATCTCCTTGTAAATGTTCACTGGGAAACACTATACCCGAGGTTTGAGTTTCCCGGGCAAAAGCAGAGACTGAAATGTCCTAAATAATGTATTCCCCATCAAAGAGATAGATGTCAGTGTGGAAATGTCCACAAGAAAGGGGGATGGAGGTGAAAGGAGATGGAAATACGACCGAATGATGTCTAAAATATACTCAGAGACCCATTATCCAGGCATTGTGTGTTTATCCGCAAATATTCACATATTTCTTTTTTTTTTAAATGAACGGTCACCTTTATTTTTTCCTCCCTCATGATCTTGCCAGCAGGTCTGTTTCCCTCCAACGGGCCGGAGGCAGCTGGAGCAGTGTGACGCACTAAACGTTCTCTTAGAGTCACATTTTCAGACAGGCGCGTGAAACAGAACGAAAATAACTTCCGTTTCTTTTTAAAAAACTAGTCAAGAGAGCAGAAATGCTATTTGGATGATACCCTGCTCTTGGTAAGCAGACAACCACTGGGTTATACCTTTTCTTCTGGTCGCGGTCGCGCCACGGAGCATTAATAATAATAATTTAATTTACTGTCAACGTCACATTTAATTAGGAAGTCGTTTTCTTTTCAGGCCAGCTTAAAAATGGCGGCTCTTACGGCTTGTTTCTTTAGTCAAGCAGGCCGGCCATGCTTGCTTAGAGACAGAAATGTGGCAACTCGCAGATGAGCTAACTCGGCATTGCCGCTCGAAAATCAAACACAGCAAAATAAAGTATCATATTTTGTTTAATGGCCTTCATGCAAACATGAGCGAGCATTCTTCCCGCTCAGTGTATCTAAGGCAGTCTCCATGAAGGCCGAACTGCGTCACAAGGCAAACAGAAGCCCGCACACACTGTTGAAAGGATCACTTGGTCCCAGGACGCACTGACACTTTAAAGCACAAAGGAGAATCAGAGAATATTTTCGACACATCGACTGTTCATACGGCCAGAATTGCGATGATGTGACTCGCACGCTAATTGTGCTTAATTTGTGCTGGTGAGTGCAGATGTTGAACACTGACACATTTTTGGGGCCTGTGAGTTATTTTTCCTATTAGACATTCACCCAGAGCAAAACGGGAGAAAGGCAGTGTGAAGAACTCCAACGCAATATGAATTATGTGAGTTCTTTAATTGATAACGCTAACACAGGCTCCAACAGCGTTCGGAGCTTAAATACATCCAGTCAGGTCGGCGATCAGCTGTCAACTGTCAACCTGACAGTTCACAGCTGGTGACCTGACTGATGGTATGGTGTCCGCGCAGGGACACTGCAATGCAATTCAGAACGGTGTCCTGGAAGGGACAATACTTAGAAACGTAACACATCTTCCCCCTTTACAAACACGGAACAAAAGGGAAATAGAATGGTAGTAGGTAGGTTTAAGCCATAAGTTCAGTGACGAGTATTCACAAACATAGTCTTTTAGTTTAGCCGGTGGACCTAACAACCTTCCTGCTCGGCTCCTGCTAACCAGTTGTGATGCATCACTTGAGGGCGTAGGAGGCAAAACACGCCTAGCTCTCGCTGCGTTAGTCTGATTGTTGGATACGTTGGCTGGTGTTGAGATGGATCGCGAAATGGTGCATCCCGCCGTGGTAGTAGGTGCAGGAAACTCATAGTCGGACTCATAGTCTGAGGAATAGAGTGATGTCTTGTTGCTTTTAGTTGTCTGTGGAGAGTTTTCCATGGGCTCCGTGGGCATGGCGTCATCCCTATTCTTGATTTGATGTTTATATGCAGAAAGGGCGGAAAAGTGCCATACCCTACCGTCACTCAAGAGTGCAGAATTACAGTACACCTCACGTACGGACAGTGGAGAAGTATATCTGTCTTGATTCTTACCAATGTGACCACTTTTCCTTACCTTGACAGTGTCCCCCACCTTGAGTTCTACATATTTACACCCGTGTTTGTTGTCGTAGATTTTCTTGTTCTTGAGCTGGGCCTGCGTGAGTCTTTCTTTGACTTGTCGTGAAGACCAGTGTACTCTTTTAGCTGCTGCAATCCAGCCGACATTGTCCTTTGAAAGGGGTGTTCTTCCACGCATTATTTCAAAAGGACTGTGTACGCCCACACGGTTTTGAAAATTTCTTGCTTCCAGTTGAGGTTGCTACTGTTTGCAAGTTGTATTATGCCTTTTAAGACTCTGTTGAATCTTTCAAAACAGGCAGAAAACGAAGAAAGAAGGGAATCAGAGAAAGTTATATAAAAACTGTGGTAAAGGGAAAAAGGAGGGTTAGAAAAGAATCCGTAAAACTGAGAAAAAGAGATGATGTGTGGTCAGTGGAAAAAAGAGGCCTGTGATGGAATCGAGACTGAGCATTCAGAAACCTTGGAATTCACCAGCAGGCTGCTAAGAATACTGTGGGACCCATGAAGTATTTTCACATATCTATTGCCCCTCGAAAAATCACATAGTGGTTAACACTTGCACATTGTTGATAAAGAAATATTGTGTTTTAAATTGCAAACTGTATGTACCACTTACTGCCTTATGTGGGGTGCTGAAGTGCTCGCCTATATGGGCAACATGATACACTTTGTAGGATGTGTGGTTGTAAGTGTGCTGTCTTTGTTGTCATCTTATGTGGGAAGTGTTTCACTCTTGTGCGTGATGCTCACAGAGATGCACTTATGGTGTTGTGGATGCAATGCTCAGCAGTGTGATGAGCGAAGAGGCACGAGAGAGAGGCAGGCAGTCTATGGTTTCCAGAAAGCATGCAGCCACACAAGACATCTGTGTAAGCATGCACTCTTGGTCCACTGAGGAATGATTATGATTGGGCCTGACTCCTTCTCTGAATGGGTTGGGGGGGAGTGGGGCAGGGTCGCAGCTGCGCTATTAGAGCTGACTGGCTTGCGCCACTGGCCCACGCTAGAATAAGGCATACTGGAGCTATCTCCTCTTCCCAAAACTGCTAAGGTGTTGCAGCGCTTTACAAGCCTCTCTCTGCTACTATACAGGAGATTGTTTACGAAGCGCTGGAAATCCTCACAAGCTCCTAGAGTAGAGTCCTGGCGGGAGGAAGTCTTGCTGTGGGGCATGGCAGAAAGTGAAGCGCTGCGACTTGAGGAGTATAGGGGCCTACGTAAGAAACCAATCTCCTTAGATTGGAACGCAGTATTCAAACTGTTTCGTGTGCAGGTGTCAGTTGCCTGAGTGAGGGCAGACAGGATATGTACTCACCATCGCCCTGGTGGCATTTGCTATGCAAGGAGGCGTCATAACGAGTGCCCTGTGGATCCAGGCCTAGCACCTAATGCCTGTACAGGAGAGTGACCCAAATGCCCTCACGGGGTATGCTTTCTTCCCTTACCTTAGTGCACCCCCATATAACTTTCCACAGGGTGAAGGGGCCACACCTAATCACATACCTGTGAGGGCACACCAGACTCCACATACACCCTACTGGTTGTAATTCTACTTATGATATGACCAACCAATGCTTTTGGGAGGTTACGATAGGGAGTTAGGGATTGTTGTTCCCTTTATTTTGCTGCCACCCTCATTGGGTTTGTGATCCGTGATGTCGCAACACACGTAGCGTGCAACTTATATAATGATGTGGGCACAAATGAACCGCTTAATTATGAAATGCGGCTCTGTTGTGTATCTGTTGTATCTTCGTCAACTGAAAATGCAATAAAATATATATTTTTTAAAAAGATTGGGCCTGACTGAAAAACATTTTTTCTCTAGAGTTGTAGCACTGGAACTACTTTTTCTACCTGCTTAGAAAACTGGCCGAACTGCCTTGCAATAGTAGCCCTGATATACTGCTGAAGCATGCAAGGGAGAGAAAATATATTTATAACAAACAAGGGAACCCAAAGGTATATAAGGGACCATGAGTACAAGCATTTATAAAAAAAAAACAAGCAGTTCCTTACTGCATAATAATACCAAGAATAAACCGTAGAAGTAAAATAAATTCTGTGCCAGAAGATCCAAATGGATTCCATTTGGATCTCCTGACACATAATTCATTTTACTTCTATGGTTTATGCTAGGTAGTATTTTGCAGTAAGGGACCGCTTGTTCCTTATAAATAGGGAGAGGAGCTAAACACAATGGATAGCAACTTCTGAGAGGGAGACTCCTGCTTGGCAGTTGAAGGAGGAGGATTTTCTGCAGTCTTGCAGCCATGCATGCATGGATGTGACTGACAGTATGAACACCACAGCACAGGTTGCTAGTTTTGGATTATAACCATAAAGCTCCTTCGAGTGTTTTTGTGACATGTTTTTATCATCACGCATCCTACTAGGAGAGGTATCTCCTGGGGATAGCACCTGCTTGTTGTTTGACAAAAGAACTAAAGGAAATACAAAAAAGAAAAAATTAGTAACATATACTATGGCCCACCAGCTCCATCTAGGACTCCTGGCAAACTCTGCAAACCACTAGGCCTTGTGGTGTGTTATGTCATCAGGCCCTCTCCGTGGTAATACTGGGCTGTAATAGCTTACCTAATGTGTATCCTACATACACTTTGGTTTTGAAACCAAGGTCGCTTGCCTATTGGGATGTAAGACTTGCCCCCCCCCCCCCACTATGAGCTGCCACATTCATTAAATATAACTAACCGTACAGCATTTATTTGTACATTTATTCCCTCAGCTGCGGTGCTGTAATCTTCTGGTGATTACAGGGGGCAGAGACAATCCTGTTGATTGGTAGGCTGCCTGCAGGCCTTAGATGAAGGCAAGTGCACGCCAGGATGGACATGTCTCTTACTGTGACCAGTCTGGCTCGTGTCAGGCCTCTTAAACACCTGCTATATTAAGCAGAAAAAACAAAACACAGCACAGCCCCTGGTCTCCTTTGGAGCGCTGGGTTCACCTGCCACAGCCACTCCATGGCTTGCTTTCATCCTGATTCCTGTTATAAACAGCATGAGAGCAACGCACGGATTGGTTGTGGTCGCTGATATGAATGCTGGCCTGTCCCCCTGGATCCACGCTAACAAGGTAGCATGTGGGTGGGAGCATTACAGAACATGGCTAATCACTGAGCGGCATTTTTTGAAGCCATACACTGTCTGGTCATGTTTCTGGTCTCTGCTGGTGACGCACAAGTCTTCTTTTGATGGCATGGTGCACGAGGGGAACATAAGAGAGCAGTCGCGCCTTCTCGCCTTGTCCACCCAGAGAAGAGCATGTGTTTCCAGGCCCTGCAAGAGACACAGTCCAGGTTTATTTCTGATGTCAGTGGGCATCGGATGAAAGCTTCACCATCACCTCGCGGTGTGCAGTCAATCTTCTCTGGGTTACATTTAGGGCACATTTTGCTGGCCTTTATACCTTGGTCCCACCGCCTATCAGTACCGGACAAGACGCTATGAGATGCCCTCCATACGCTGAGTCTGTCTATAATTATATCTTAGTACAACAGATTATATCTCTGTATTGAAAAGTATAAAAAAATGAGCATTTTAATAAATGAACTGATAAACATTCCCCGAGATGATGACACTGTTCTTATTGAGCTAAGAGGCAAGTAAGATGTCACGTGTGACCCATTTGTGGCCTAGATTCATATTTTAGATGGAACAATATTATACACTACTAAATCAAGTACAAGAGGGATTTTTGTAAAGCGCACATCCTGAACTCCCGTTTTGAAGGTGCTCTCAAATATGATAATGAATAAAAAGGAGGTAGAAGTATTTGTCTCGAATCACATATTTAGTCAAACAGAGAAGCTGGGATTTGTTTTTTACAGTTTCACACTATAGAAGTCAGCGAATAGAGCATCTCTTTCTGACACCAAAGATGAATGCCTTGTCCTCAATTCATGGAGAATGAGATGAAAGCGTGGGTGAAACGGAGAATCCACATCTTACCTGTGGCAGTCTTACAGAGCGCAAAGCTTGTCCAAGGCGATAGGCGTGTTTCGCGACAGACACAGGCTCTATGTACGTTACATGTTTATTTTATCAGCACCGGGAGATTTGACGAGATCCATAAACTGCTAATCCGAGACCGGTATTCGAATCTAGTTACTCACCTCACATGGGTGGCAGCTCTAGCTAAAAAGCCAAATCGCTCTGCGTGAAAGCTTGGCTCGGTTTGGGCTCGAGGTTCTAAGCGGACATCGAGCTCCGCCAGAGCCAGGCCCCTGACTCGAGCCTACCTCCAGCTTAAAGCTGCTCGCCTATCTTTTTTTTACGAGTGAACTTTCCCCTGATAAGCATGCTTGTAAAATAGTGATTAAGGCTGAATGACACCTGCTCCCCTGTAAATGTGCAAATGCGTCAATAAAGCTGCCTGGCTGCAAATTAAATCCCTGCACCGTTGTTTGTGACTGATAACACTTGACAGACCCCCATAGGAGCGCTGGGGTACACTGGTCCCGGCTCATCCACCCAGTTTGAGGTTGCCGTAGTGCGAGTATTTTCATTGGTGCCTCCATATAAATCACAGTAAATTGTAACAGATACAGACAAAATGTGCTTCGAGGAAGGTTTTATCACTTTAAGGTGACTTTTGCCATCCATGCTTCTACCATGCTGATCAGTTAGGGTGCAACTGCAGTGTTCGCTTTCAGAACTGTTTTTATAAAACTTCTCGGTTTCTCACAAATTTCTTTATTAAAATTCGCGTTAAAATGAGTCATTTTACACTCTTTTTTTTATCAAAAACATCTGTGGTAAGAAGAACCCCACCAAAACACCCTACTGCCTGAAATCCCAGAATTTCGTAGAATGAAAGTTGCCAACCTGCTACTTTATGTACTGTCCGTGAACACCAGTGTCTTGCAATCTCAGCCAATAACGGTCTGGAACCTCTCTGTAAGTCCACAGCTCCTCGCCCCTGGTGGCAAGCCATTGTATGCTGTACACTGCCTGTCACATGATGCCTGATGAATAACCTCTTGTATTCAACTCAATATTGCTTTCATGACTTTAATCACATTCCTGGAATGCTCGCTTTGAAACATTCTGAAGCGACTGTACTTTATGCCCTGATGGGCTAAAGTAAGCTTTTCATTAAAAACGGAAAATAATTCATTTGCAGTCCCTCTCTATTGCCCCCGTTCCAGGGATAAACAGCCATTAAGTGCCCAGAGTTTAGCCTTCCTATGACCAATATCCCTTGTCTTTGCCGTCTGGTGTCCCTGGTCTTGTTTGTAGAACTCGCTGCACGAATGCACACAATGAATATGACATGTAATGTTTGCTTCTATCCATATTTTTGATTTTATTCTACTATCACCCAGTCTTTCTTTAAAGAATATGGTCTGACTCTAGCACAAAGACACGTCCCAGGACTTGGCAATGGAAGAGGCTAGGCCCCACCTATGCTCTTGTACTTAAGCTTGATTTCATTTTTTTATTTTGTTTGTAAAAAAATGTTTAAAGTGTTATATATAAGAATGAAAAGCTTTTAGCAGCACCATCTTTATGATCCATTGACATTGACATACCTATTTTCAAATCTTGGCAAATGTACGAAAGCTCATTGCATCCTAAAGTACTAAACTATTAGTTCGTACATCACCAGAGCATGAGGGCAGCAATGTTCGCCTTATGAAATAATCAGATTCCAAATTTTTATCAAATAGCAACATTCCTGGTTATTCTGCCATATTGCTATTTGCATCCCATAAACAGCCACAGATTGAGTCCACCATTCGAACACCAGCGGAGGATCACTGTCAAAGCGTAGCATCGCAACACATAATCTTGCCACTTCTACTATAACAAAACCCATGCTTCATGTTAGTAGACAGATTCATTTTCAGGATTTTCATCTTAGAGAGTCGAGTGTACATAAATACAGATGTATGAATGTATCTTTTTTGATTTGGAGGGGACACATTTTTTTGCAGTCAATATTTGAATACTTTTTCAGTGGCAGCTGCTACTTAATGGCAGAGGGAGGGGGGGGTAGGTCGCGGGAGGGAGTTAATATATATTTTTATTAATCACTTATCTTCCTGCCAGCCGCCGCCTCTCGGTCTTCTTCGCCTGCTTCCAGGACTCCAGGGGCAGGAAGAACACAGGTTCCCAGGCTCCCCTAGCCAATCACGACACTGTGTTACAGCAGCATTGTTGTTGCTCTGACCGCCGTTCGGCGCTCAGAGAGGGACTGGAAGCCTGTTCATGTTCTCCCATCCAGGCTGTGCAATAGAGCCTAGTAGAGAACATGTAAAGTGCGCATGACGGTTTGGCCGGCCAAACTGTCATGCGCACTTAAAAGAGTGTTCACCACTCCTCCCCCTGCTCCTCTGTGACAGCCCAGCCCTGCCACTAACCAGCTGAACAATGACGGAAAAATAAAATGATAAAAACAATGAAGTATTTCATTTTCTTTCTGACCTGCTTACAGAGCAGTGGCGCAACGCTCCTCCGCCTTAGAAGAGGAGCCGCCCCTGTACTTTTTGCATTTTTGCAGTGTGCTCAGTATCTCGTAAATGCATAAACAAGCATGCAAAATCTGTGCATCCAAGGTGCAAGCAGCTGGGAGAAAATCAGATGCACACTCTTACGGAGTCAGGGTAGCAGGAACATATCAGTAAGTGGGGTATAATACACAAGCCTGCAAGGTTGAGGGAGGGGAAGACTGCAGAATGAATGTATTCGGTAAATGAACTTCCGCACAGACAGGTCACAGGGACCCTGAAGGTGCAAATCAATGTTTCACCATTTGGTAGCTTGGCCATGTACAAAGACTGCTCGTCAGAGGCATGCAAGGGCTGTGTATAGTAACAATGCTTCAAACAACAATAGAGTTTAAAGATAAAGGACTTCAAATGTCAAATCAGTTTTAGTAAAAAGAGCAAAAATGCATACATTACAAGCCACAAAACTGGGAAATATTAAAATTATTCAAAGAAAAAATTATTTTCAAATCTTCCAATGGGAAACAATGGTAAAAAAATCTCAGAAAAAAAAACAGCATTCCATTACAGGAATATCGTTGAGATCTACAGATGAGGTGAGGCTGAACGGCAAGGCCACCTTGGGTAAGATGTTACAACAAACAAATGATGGACGGAATGCTGACAATGCAGACATTCTCCCCCAGTCAAGAGATCTGGGTTAAATCCATCGTTCTTTTGCCCACTACGCCACCCCAGTTTAGACATGGCCATATGCAAATCAGTCTTGACCCTGTGCCTCATGGGAACAGTCCAGCCCGAACTGCCAAGATAGAGCTAGGATCTGAAATGCACCATGCATCAGCCCAGCAGGGCAAGGCTGAATGCTGTATTCAGCCTGACTACCACCGCCATGGGTAGGCTGAGTACGGGTGAAGAGAACAGGACACTTGTGTGACCCCTGCTATAATATCGATTGCACCAGTGCTACAAGTGCGCTGGCATGACCTCAAGGGGGCATTCCCCTATTTGTATGGGGCCTATCTATGCAAATGAGGGAACATTTTGTCTCTGCGTCTGCATCCTGTTACTGACGCAGGCGGTTATGGTTCAAGGGCCACTGGAATATGATGCTGAAGTTTCAAGGTCCACTTCAATTGCTGCTCTACTGGAAAGTTTATCCTTCTAGTCTGCTTTCTTGCGGAGATGGTTCTTCAGCTAATGCGGCTTTGTTGGTATGCATTTTTGTTTTACTGCACCTTGATAAGCCCGGATCTTCTGGAGAGGGCAAACTGTTACTTCTGCGCCGAGAAAGAATTTGAGAGTTTACTTAGATCCCACTCTGTGCATCCTGACAATATGTATATTTTCAGGGTACCCACAGATGTAGAGTTATGAACAGTAAACCTATACTTACCTACATTCATTTACCTTATCAATGGTGGTCTTCAATAAACTTGCCCACAATAATTTTGTCCTTGATACTCCATCATACCACTGCGCATGTCTAAGTGGCCGTGCAGCTAGAACGTCTCAGGTGTAGCCACACTCATGGCAGTCGGAAGCAGTGCTCTGAAAGCTGTTCGGAGTATAAAGTGAGAATGCCAAAAGAAAGGTAGTAAATGTATAGCGGGCTGAAGGTGTCAAGCTTGGGATTCTCCTTCTCTTGTCACATGGTTGTCATGAGTCCCACAATGAGGGTGTGGACACGCCTCATAACATACAATGTCAAGGATAGTGACTATCCTTAACATGTTACCTTAGGAGCCCAATCCAAGATGAAGTAGGGTCTTTTTCCTCTGATGTCAGTTCCTGTTAGAACAATACATAAAGAGGACATTCCTGGTGAAGGGTGTATTTGCAACACATGGATTTCCTTATATTTTGTCTTATTCTTCATGCTCTTGCTTGCACCTTTTGTCCCTGATCTTGAGACCTGTAGCTGGAACTTTTCATGGTTCTGCTTCTGAAACCTGATCTGGCCTCCGTCTCCTTTCTGTCCCACAGGAGGTGTTTCCTGCCTTGCTATCTTTTTTCACTCGTAATCCTCATCTTCAATCAAGAACAACTTTGCCACAAACGTGTTCCCCCTTTGTGGAGTTTCCCTTCAATTAGGACCGTCTTAAGGAAACTCTAGACACCTTTCACAGTTACTCTTCTGCAAAGGGTGGCACCATGGCTACTGGGATGAGTCACCCTTGCGTTGGGAAATCCAAAAGGGGACTCAACAGACCGTCCAAGCGTCCAGACCTTAACACAAACATATAGTGCAAGAGGCCTTTCAAGCAAGGCTCAGGCATAGCAGGGGACTAGATGTAGCCCCCCCTAAAAAAAAGCTGGGACGAACCCTATGACTGATGGGGTTTCTTACATGTGCGCATTATCCAACTATTCCACTTACAAGACACATAAGTAATTCAATGGACATTTCTCTGAGAAAAAGTGTATGTGTAACTATGCAAAACGCTGGCTGGAATGGACCGATCTTGGACTGGCATTAGACAAGACCCTTTGATTTTACCACAAATATGTGTATATGCTATATACTTACTTATGGGGCTTTCAGCCAACACTGTTCATCCATAAGGATGATTTCGTATCACTCACATTTTGCTTACATATAGCTAGTGGTAATGAGTCAGTCCAATTCAGCCGCCTTTTTTTCCTTCTGAAGCAAAATTTCATGAATCGCAGACAAAGTAGTCTCTTTCAAAGTCAGGGACTTGTAGATCATTGTGTAATTAAAAAAAAGGGGAAAAATAGATTTTTTTAAACTTTGCGAGGGCCCAGATGCTCCTCAGACACTGGTAACAAGCCCTCTCCACTAGCTACCGAGAGTGGCATCTCACAAGCGCCATCTCGCACGTGCACTGTTTGTGGACGCCATCTTTCTGAAATGGCTTCTAAACCATCAACAAATGGGAGAACATGAGCACGAATGGGCAGACATCTATAAAATGTTTATGTAAACTTTAGTTTAAAAAATCATACAGCCGCCTGTGTGGTTTTTTGAAAATGTGTGCGCAGGCACGAGTGCCCATTAAAAAAAAATTGGGGGAAATACAGCTTTTTTATTTTAAAAAATGTCGGCATAGTCAACAGGCTAACAGCCAACACTAGGCCTACTTGCTTTGTATTTAAGATGGTTTCAACAGAAAAATATATTGAAGATTGTTGTGGAACACAGCTGCCTTTTACCTATTACCTTCCAGCTGTAGTCTGAGTGCTAATGGAGAATGTCAGCCATCCTGGCAATGCAAGTCATTTATCACATTGAAATGTTTTTGCCAAGTGAGTTAAAGGCTGTCATTTTTTCTAAACACTTTTGTGTCACATAGTAATTTTATTTGCTGCAGAACCTGTGAAAACTCTGGACAGCCTCTTATAAAATAAAAGGTGCTTTCTGAATGTTCCACGCTGGACACTTCAACTCTATATGGTGCCGTGATTGTCTTTTATATTGTAGAATTTTTATATTGTATTTTATGAGCATTGCAGATGTTTTCACATTTGTTTTATTTATTTATGAATTTATTCCACCTTATGAAAAATGCAAAGTCTGGGGACCATACCATTAGTTCACATGCACTACAGAAAGGCTAGAAAGACAACATGTCTTAGTGATATACCTGTTTCCCCCCCCCCCGTGGTTTGATACATCCCAAATGGACACTACAACAGAAGTAGTGCAACAAGCATTGGGTATGTGAAGCCACATCTGCATCACTTTTAAACCTTACTAACAAGAACTGGCAAATTCAATAGATCTAGAATGCATTTTGAGTCCTGAATAAAACAGGAAATCGACTGCTGCAAAGAAAACCAAAACAGAATACGACTGCTTTCTGTACACAGTGAATCTACGAGATAAATAATTTAATGGGCGGCAAAAAATACTTTTGAGATGTAAAATAGTCCCTCATGCCTTCCAATGCCAGAATTCTACGGGGTGGAATGAAGCATCAAATAGCCAATAGCTTGAGGTAAGAGAGAATATACTCCTTTGGGGGGAGTCAAGGCACACACCATGTATATTTTAAAGAATTTGTAACAAAAGGTCCTTAGAACACTCGAGGTGGAACGATGCGCCAAACAGCCAATAGCATGAGGTGAGATGAGAGGATATCGAAGGAGTAAAGCCCACTCTATGTATATTTTAACGAATTGAATCTAATAAAAAAAATGAAATTTGTGCGTAACAATGAAAAAAAATGGATTTAGTGCCCTTTTGTTTTGTCCTAGCCAGAAACTAACGTAGCTGTATTGATTACAACTGCCTGGCTGATTGCGCACGGGGCTCCCACGTGTGTTCCAGTATTTAATCCGCCCTAATTGCACATCTGTTGACTATCATTCACAATTGGCAGCTAACGGGGCCTGAAGCCAGGCCCGTGAGTGGTTTGTTTCACTGCCTGGCGTATCCGCTGCACTCGCAGTCTCCGCCGAGGGGTCTAATTATAGCCCCGCTTGAACGGGTTTTAATTCGTCTTACCTTGACACCCTTCATTGGCAGTGTCCCTGCGTTCAGCAGTCACTTCGCATCCGCCATCTGACCCCGGTGTCTTCCTCGAGCCCCTCATTGTCAGGCGAGACAGAAGGTTGCACTGGGAGAGCGGGAGAGAGAGAGAGAGAGAGGGGGGGGGGGGGGGAGAGTGCACGGCAGGGCTCCGGTGGCGGCTTATGCTGCACGTGCGTTAATGTGCGCCTGCGCGTGCATCGGGACCGGCTATCTCGCCGTCTCTCCACAATTAGGGGCATATCAACAACAACCGGCGATAATTATCGCTCAGCGCTCTTAGCGTGAGGATAATTATCGCCGGCTAGCGTGAATTTTTATCGCTGAGATAGCGTGCTATTAGCAACGCTTATCTCAATAGCGATAAAAATCTACACGCTAACAGGCTAACGTGAGATTATCGCTGGAAACCCAGCGATAATCACACGTTACCTTGTTGATAGGGACAGGCAAACTTAGCCATGATATCCTCCTTCCATAGGATATCATGGCTAAGTCTGAAAATTAGCAGACGTAAAAAAGCAGCGTTAACCGCGGTTAGCGCTGCTTTTTTTGTCTCTAACAGGGTTAGCGACATTCTTGATAATAGGAGAAATGTCGCTTAGCGACATTTCTCCTATTATTTTACTCTGGAACGCCCCCTTTGCATCTCATTAGAGATGCAAGGGGAAGCGTAGAGTAAAAGGGTGCTAACATGCAAATTTGCGTGTTAGCACCCTGTTGTTGATAGGGCGCTAGTTTTATCTCTGCTTTTTTGGCTTTTAAAGCCAAAAAAGCAGAGATAAAGCCCTTGTTGATATGCCCCTTAGAGTGCAGCTGGGCAGCTGCTGATAAAAGCCCCGGTGGCGGCTCTCATGACCGAACTTTCTGAAAATACCCAAGAACGATTTTTAATGTGAAAACTATTTTGATTTTGTAAAACACTGATGTAACACCATCGACGTCCACAAACTCTGAATTATTTTTTCAGGTAATAACCAATGTATTATTTTGGGGGAACAAAATCAACGTTCATCAATTCAACAGTATTCTAAATAAGGTCTCTTTTTTGGTTGATTTTTATGTTTTTTCATTGAGAGGTCGAACCCAAGCAGGGCCGTTCTTTACCGTGGGCCAGCTGGGCCCATGCCTAGGGCGCAAGCTTTCAGAGGGGTGCTGGAGCAGGCTGCAGCAGTGTGTCAACCACTGTTTCTGAAGGCTTATGGTACTGTGTCTACATTTTGTGGGGTTTTCTTCTCCTGAATCTCTTAACTCTTTTCCCCTCACCTTTCCCCTACCCTTCTATTTCCAACACACCAAAAACTCTACTTTCCCTTGCTTCTCTGCCTCACTTTTTTGAGTCTCTCGCTGAACTACAGAACGTTTGATGCCAACAATAATTTTCTAGAAAGAACATTTTTGGTATCATTTTTTCTGTTCTCCTAGTTTTCATTCATTTTTCGAAATTATAACTTCGTACCTCCATGACAACAGTTAGCTGTGCTATTTTTTGTACACCGGCTATCCATTTAGGAGTGCCAGCAGCCTGGCTGTGACCCAAAGAGCTCATGTTTGGGCATTATTGGTATCAGACTAATGGAAAACATGCCCAGTGGAACCAAGGAGATACCCTTTCCTCAGGGCGAGGTATTTACCAGGTGTAATGAACACCTTCTTTTCCAAGTTTTCTACATAACTACAAGGAACAGTATGCAGAGTTAGTATTTCACACCAAATTCTGCATGTTCTGCCATTTTTCTGGGCCTTTTCTCCTGAAATGTTTAGGTAGATTTGACCCGCAGTAATCTATCACAGGAATACTGTGAATGTGTAATAATTATCACAGGCACAGCAATTCGGACCCTGTGCACACTCACTGCTTTATTTTGCCTGAACTGATTCCGAATTGGTTTTCTGCCTCACCCTATTTCATCTGTTCCTGAAGGTGTATGTCATCTCAAATAATACCAGCTTAATTCTCAAAACATTTTCTGACACAGCCTTCATACACTGAAAAGAGGGATATTTTCCCCCACAAAATCCGATCCTGACCGACTATGGCTGGTATTATCGTTTTTATGTGTGCAACGATATTACTTAGGAATGCATAACTGTTTGTAGATTTTTCCACAGTGGTGAAACGTAGACCCTTGTTTGAGGTGGCCATTACTGATGCAGTAATTATCGCACCTTACAAAATCCGACACTGAGGACTTTGGAATTTATTGGGTGTGATAATTATCATCTATTACAATTCTTCTGGGAACACCATGCAGATTTTGGGGCTTGGTGCACGAAACTGCGTGTTCCAGTAATTACCGGGTATTTTTCCCTCAGTTCATTTTGACAAGTTTGACCTGCCGAAATTTACTTGGAGAAAATTGCAGTGTGAGGTGTTGATTGCAAAACTCGAAATTCCGTTAAGTGAAGTACTAGAGTTACAGCACATATGGGAAATTAACAGGCCACTAATGAGGGCCTTAGTGGGTTTTTAAGGGGAGTGTTCTATGGAAATGAGGTGGCCAACGCAATATTAACATTACATTGTACTGTGGGTGAAGACAGTGTTCCTTAAGGGCACAAATTACCTGAAGAGTCACTCTCTTTCACTGTAGCTTACCACTGTCAATTAACACGTCCACGCTGTTTTCCATCCGCGGATGAAAACCCCTCCTCTCTGTTTTATCTTTACTCAGTATCTCTCCAAACATTGAGCCTCCACTCCATAGGTGTGAGCTCAGTAGTGTGTTCATTGTGTCCTCATTTTCTCATTCTGACTGAGCCAGAGACTCAAGTCCCCTAACAGGTGCTCACAAAGCTGTTCTGGATGTTGCTCATAGCTATTGGGGGATAGATTTCACCCAAAGGGATACTCTTTTTATCTTTGGAGACTACTGTGCCTGGGCGGGGCCTTGACACAACCAACAGTTCCTTTTCACTGCCCTCCAATCAGGAGACTCCTTACATGTTCTCTTTGTATGAATTCATGTGGTCTGTCATGAATGGGGAACACTAATTTCATGAATGGGGACTGATTTCGTGAATGGGGAACACTAATTTACTGAGTGTAAGGCGAATCTGTGAATAGTCCTTGGAGACAGGAACAGTCAGAGGTGGTTTTTCAGAAAAAAACTTAAACCTTGGTGTTTCAGACAGATTTAAAATCTCACTGTAGCTATAGCTTGACCATCCTAGGGAAGGGATCCTAGTGTGGGGACACTCCGTATGGAGTAACCAGGCACTCTACAAAATTGTGAACATAACATAACATGAGGGGGTCGGATATCAATAGCTTGGGATTCCCCCTGACTATATGTAGCCCCTAAGGTTGGTGGGAGATCTAACAGGTTTAGTTGATGTCAGAGTTGCTGACTCCCATTCCTTGTCCCTTGCTCCAAGCTACTACAATTTCCAACCCAACCTGCAGATACCCACTGTCTATCAGTCAAAATTGAGGCAGACTCACTGAGATCACTATCTCCTGTTTTATCTCTCACATACCCCACACATCACTGTCACCTACACTAGTCACCTTCCCATTAGGGCCCTCACACACATTACACCCAACGGCATTGGAAAAAAGATCTCCGCTAAGAAGGCCCCTTCCCGGGCGCCTGATCGGGTATTGCACCGCCGACCCGATAAGGAGCTAGACCCGATGATGAAGCAAGACACCCGTTTGTTAGGTGTGTGAGGGTCTCCTTTCCATAAGGAGGATTTCCTTCTCCTGCTCACCCTACAACCCACGCCTGTTACCACTTGTTTTCTTACCATTACCTGCCACATCATAGGAACTGCATACTAATTCTGGTTTCACTGTCTTTTGGGCATGTATGCTGGACCTTAATAACCGTTATTTAAAAGCCCATCATTCCCCTACTTGGATAAGACTTATCGCTCCAGTGCCCGAAGCCGGTACAGAGCCGCCAGGCAGAGAATATCCATCAACACCGACCCCCTTGGTCCACACCCAACAAGCCAACAGAATCGCATCCCAGGCATCTAGTATCTGTATCCTCTGACTCCCCGAACCACCTCCAGAAAAATTGCCTCCCGCTCAAAGTCTGCCTCTTCAGCTCCGACCACCAGCCATATGTATCGGGCCCCCGGGTGGTCTTCCACCTCATATTTTCAGTTGCCATATCCAAAATCTATTGGTAACCTTCCTAGCCGCCGAATGTTCATGAAGGACCAATAAGCATAAAAATGGGCTCACAGGGAATTCCCTATCTGTGACCCCCTGAACCACTTGAAGCACACCAAGGGCACTCTGAGGTCGCGGCTGGGGACATAGCATGTATGCGTTTGGGAGTCAGATAGGCAAGATGTAAGTAAAATAATTGAATGAGTTTGAAGCGGGCATTATGAGATACTTTAGGACCAGAGTCCAAAATCTACCTCCTGAAGGAATCAGAGAGAGGCATCCCGAGGTCCGCCTTCCAACGTGACCTAAGGGTCGAGAGAGCTGGCCACCCTCCCTCCAACAAGGACCTATACAGTACTGTAACTGCTTTTGTACGACCCGTAATGAGGAAGATGAGGCGTTGGCAGTCATGCTCTGGAGGTTCTGTAACTTAAGCACCCCAACACTCCCGTATCTTATGAGACAAAGCTCCATGAAATGGCCCACTGGGATATCATACGACTCCCAGAGGTCCCGAGAAAGGGCACAGTTCTCCCCCGCAAAAAGATCTCCCAGGACATCAATCCCTGCTGCCGGTCAATCAGGAAAACCCGAGTGCCCCCCCCGTGCCAAATTACCAAAAGAGGAGTTCACAAGTATACGGGGTCGGCGACCGAGAGAGACATAAAGCACAAGCCCAAAGATAACGTGCTCTCCTGTGTGCAGGATAGGAGGTTCGATGTCTGCATCCAGAAGCACGTGTAGGTTACAGTAAGAAACCCAAGAGACAATCCTTGATGGGTGAGCCACAATCAGTAGCTCCTACACCATGCCACAAAGAGGCCCGCCAATGGGCCAACCATTAAAGCTGTGCCGGCAAATAATATAACTCCAGGTCGGGTGCAGCTAAGTCTCCGTCAGTCACTGGCAGGAGTAATTTCCACAGGCCCACCCGATGACACTAGGAACCCCAGTAAAGCGAGAGAAGCACACCGTCTAGATCACAAAAGAATTTTAGAGGCTACTCCTACGGGAGGAGCAGCAAACAAATGGAGAAGATGGCAATATGATAATTTTGTACACGCCAAGCAGCCCTGGACCGATAAAGGCAAGGTAGACCTGAAGGCAATGGAGCGATGCAACTTAGCCAGCACATGCCCGAAATTCCCAGCATACAGCAAATCCAGGGGGCGGTAAACAGCCACACCTAGAAACCGGACAGTGTCACGTTCCCATTGCAGCTTTGGAGTTTTTTGGATAGGGCCACACGCTGGGGCATCACCTCTAAGGGATAAAAACAGGTCTTAATCTAATTGACCTCAAGTCCCGAGTGGGTCCCAAAGTCCGACAAGGTTGAGACCACTCCCCGCAGGTCGGTATCCTTTCCCCTAAGATACAATATACCATCCGCATACAGAAAGAGGTAAGTACAAGTAAAGGTGATACTAAGGCCCTGATAGCATAGTCCCAGACGGACCATGCAGGCAAAAGGCTCCATGGCCAACGAAAATAAAAGAGTCGACAGGGGGCAACTGTGCTGAGTACCCCGCTTCACGGGGAAGGCCTCTGAGATCAAGGTTCCAGTACGGTTCCGAGCCAGAGGAACAGTGTACATCAGCTTCATCCACCGAACAAATGGTAGACCCAAGCCCACGCTAAGCATAGTAGCATAGAGAAAGTCCCAGCGGAGTGAACCGAACGCCTTCCTAATATACACTGAGATAAGCAGAGCTTCCGACGGAAGGAATTCCCAAGGGTCCAAGGCCAAAAACAATTGCCAAATATTAGGCATAGTGCTGAGCATAGGGATAAAGCCTGTGTGGTCTGGATGAACGAGAGAACACATGTGAGGATGAAGGTGAGTTGCCAGAATCTTGCTCAGGATCTTATAATCTGCATTGAGCATGGACAGAAGGCGATAGAAATCAAGAAGTGGGTCCTTATCTTTCTTAGGAAGTGACACAATGGCAGCCTCCCTCAAGGAAGGCTGAAGCTGACCACACCGCCAGGAGTCATTAAAAAGCGACTTCTGCCTAGGAACAATTTCCGATGAGAAAGCAGTGTAAAATTCTATCGGAGACCCATCGAGGCCCGTCACCTTACCCCTCGTCATGTCTTTAATTGCTCTTCACACCTCTTATTCAGTAATATCTGCCCCCAATTGATCCGCCACTGTTGACTCAAGTGACACTGGAGAAGCCTCCGCAATGTAATCCAGCATCTCCCTTTCACTACTTGCCTCCCCCAAAGAGTAAGACTCAAGGTAATACTGCAGGAATCCCTCATTAATCTCTTCCTGTGTATAGACATTCCGGCCCGAAGGGGCCAGTAACTGAAGGATACACTGTCCACCCTGACATCTCGTAAAAGCCACAGCAGCATACTGCCCAACTTATCCTGCTCCGCATAAGCTGCAGCCGAATATGCCTTGTGATCAAAGTGGCGAAGGCACTCCACAATGCAAATAATCTCACTTAGTCCTACAGCAAGCATCTCCTACCATCTGGGAACCCCTCGATCCCACTCGGAAGACCATCCAACACCGCTTCCTGCCACTGAATGTCTGAGAAGCTGAGCACAAACTCCCGCTCTAATGGAAAAACAATACCCCGAATCACCACCTTCATAGACGTCCACTCCATGCCCACCGACAAGGCTGTATTAGCATTATAAGTTCAATATTGAGAAATCTTCTGACCTAGCAAGCCCTGAAAGGTTTGATCACCAAGAAGTGTCGGAGCAAATCACCACGTAGACATGCTAAGTCTGAAAGAAGACCAATGGAATGTGCCCTGCATCGGAGCATGGTCTGAATATGTTTTTCCTAAGTATTTTAGCCCTACCACTCGACCACAGAGTGCTCTACAGGTATGGAGTCGGTCAAGATGAACCTCAAGATCACGTAATCCATAGTGGTAGGAATAGACACGAGCCTCCAGTGGGCGAGCCCTCAAGTAATCTACGAAATCCCACTGGCCGCACCATGATTTGGCCATTGCCGTCAGTCTGCCCCACTGGAGTACCAAGCAGGGATCCTCAACACAATTGAAGTCACCCCCCCCCCCTTCATCCCCCTGCCATCACTTTCCAATAAGGTACCATAAGAGAAAGCAGGGGCATCAAGCTGGTAAGAAACGACGATTGATCCACATTTGGTGCGTAAATATTTAAGGCAACATCTATGCCATTCAGGCTTCCCAGTACTACGACATATCGGCCCTCAGCATCTGTAACCACCCTTTGCAAGCGGAAAGGGATTCCAGGCCTGATACAGATAAGGGCGCTCGCTAAAAGTGGGAATATGAAGTAGCATAGAAATGGCCAGGCCAGCACCCCTGAAGGGAGCGGCCCTCAGACTCCGCAAGGTGGGTCTCCTGAAGAAATGCGATATGGACCGCAACCTTTGAAACAAGACAACACATTATAACTTTTATAAGGAGAAGTGAGTCCCTGAACTTTCCATGTAAGCAATTTAAGTTGTGCAGTCATAAGTGGGAGAGGCGAAAGAAAAAGAAAATAAACCATCCAGTCTGGTGGTCCTACCAGCGGAAAAACCTCCCACAACCAGGCTGGTCCCAGTGCAATAATCACACTTCGCCATAGCCCCATATGTTCCACCGCCAGCAAGCAAACAAAAACACAACAAAAAAGAAGCAATCGCCCAACAAAACCTTCTACCCCCAAGAACTAAAACATACAACCATCCTGTCCAAATAGCATCACATACAGGCCCCAAAGAGGAACCAACTAATGGCCAAAAGGCCAACTAGATCCATAACGGAAGACTACACATGGGGAAGGAAACTCCAGTGAAAGGTGGAAAACCAACACTCAAGAAAGACAACAGTGTGAAGGGGTGCAGCGTGCAAACTCCCCACCACCTGGTCCACCCCAAGCCCCTCAAGCAGGATTAAAGAGAGCAAATATTCAGAAACAGCCCGTAAACCAACCCGCCTCATAAACATTAAGTCGAAACAATGCAAAACATTCAGGACAAGCCTAAAGGACCATATTAAACAGTTTTCGGAGTGACCCTGGGCAGAATGTCTTCAAAGACCAGGAGTTGTGGAGTCTCCAGAGTCCGAGGCAGAAGAACGGCACTCAGGAGTTGTGGATTGCACAGAGTCCCCATCAGAACCCATAGTGGCACCTATCTCAACCGCCCTCGAGAGCCATCTGTGTCTTAGAAGGGCGTGCCGTCCCTCATCTCTGGGAACATTGGCACTTGGGGCGCGGAGAGAGGGCAAGCTCAGAAGTCTCCAGACGCACTGTGTTCTTATCATAGAGTTCAATCAGATCCTATGTTGCAGACAGATCATCAAAAAAGTGTACCTTGTCCACAGATTTGACCAGTAGACAGGTGGGAAAGGGCAAGGAATACAAGAGCCCCAGGTTTCCCAGCTTCTTCTTTTCTGCCATAAAGGATGCCTCCCAAGTTTGAACCTGGAAAGTAAAGTCAGGGTACAAAGAAATCTTGGCATTGTCCACCACAAATAGGCCGTGGGAACAAGCCTGCTGTAAAAGATAATCCTGGTGCCGGACATGCAGGAGGAGGGCCAGTACAAGCCGCCCTGGAGCACCAGGATAAGGCTCCGGGGCCGGAACCCTGTGTGCAAGCTCCAAGGCAAAGAATTTGGAGAGAGCCTCGGGAGTCACAACCTCCTGGAATCAGGACTCAAGAAAAGCCAGCAGCGACTCCCCCTCCGTGCGGTTGGCCAGCCCTGCAAAGCGCACGTTGTTACGTCTAGCTCAACTCTCAAGGGTCAAAATATGAAGATCTGCCAACTGACTGCTGGTTTCAGAGTCTGGTCTGCGGTCTCAAGGACAGTTACCCTCTCCGAGACTTTCCGCAAGTCCTTACGGAAAAGACCCTGCTCAACGGAAAGGGAATCAATTTTGCCCTCTAGTCATTTTCCTGAGGCGTCAATGTCAGCCTGAAGCTTATCAAACTTGTCGTCTATGTACGATGTGTCTCCGCGGCCGACACCCTGCTTAAACCCCTGCTAGGGTGTGCCGTTGCCACGTCATCTTTAGTGCGTTGTGTGCGCCCCATATCAACACTAGGAATGAGTGAGGGCTCCCTAAGAATGTCACTGAAGGCCAATGAGGGGATGAAACAACCAAACGCAGGGGCTCAGGGGAAACCTGAGGCAATTGAAAGTGGGGTCAACCAGTTCGAGGGCCCCCCTCAGTGAGACAAAAGGGGAAGGGAGGCAGTTCCGCAAACCTCACTGCTGCAGTCAAAGGCACTCCCGAAAGTGGCCCCAGTGAGACAGGTGCATGGAGTGGGCAGCAACAAGACGGTGGAGCTCACAGGCTCGTAGGGAGGTAGAACAGGGGGCGACTCAGTCCATGGGCTCCTCCAGCAAAACAAGTAATGGAGGCTCCAGGCCGCAAAAACTCACTGCCGCAGGCAATCCAGAAAGCAGTCCCAATGTGCAAGGTGTGTTGCCTGGTAGAGCAGGCTCCCGGGCCAAACACTGCCTGGTCCCTGCACCCCACACTGCAGCTTATGAAGAAGAGGTGCAAGGGAGGGCTCAGAGAGTCACAAGTCCTCATGGGGTGCCAAAAGAATGGGGGAGTTTCTCCACCGCAGATGCGGGCATCAGCTGGCGGACACCACGATCAAGGTGGAGCCGCCATCTTGGTCTGGTCAACACAATCCAGTAAATATGCCCTCGCCACGGGCAGCAGGCCAGAGAGGGCTCGAAGCAAGCAAGCCCCCAGGCAGCACTCACCAGTAGGGAGAGCCTCCCCCAGGAAACAGCATCTCCACAGTTGCAGGCTTCAGCAGGACGGCCGCCGCAAACAAAGCAGTACGCCATCTTGCGAAAGGCGCTGCTCGGTGTAGGGAGGATGCACCAGCCTTGCGGCTCAGCCCACACTCCCGGGGCCACACCGTCAAGCAGCCGAGGTACAGAAGGCTTCTGGCAGTCCACTTCAGGTGAAGGGGGATGGCAGTAGCCATCAAACAGGGTCGGGCGATCGCAGGTGGCGAGGAGCTCCATCACCCACATCCTCAATGTATGGCAACTGGCTCTGCCCCATGTAATATAATAGTTATGCGTATTTATGTTAAAAGTTAAAATGTTTAATGTAGGAAGTAACACAAGTCTGATGACCCTAGGTAGATGAAACTAAAGTTTAGTTCATTTTGAAAATGAGGAAACAAGCGGGGGGCACTGGGAGCAAGGAAAAAAACACAAGAAAATGGGGAGGTAGAAAAGTGGCAGGAGTAATGGGGTTGGAAGAGATGCTATGGTACTGGTAGGGGGAGAAGTTCTAAGACATGGGTAATAGTAGAGGTACTAGGGGTTAGGCAGGAGAAGAAGTACTGGGGCGAACGTAGGCAAAGTAATTTATAGGCAGGAGTAGAGCTACTATAGTACAGGCATGGGTAAAAGTACTACGTTTCCATTATTCTAGAGGTACTGGGGTATAAGCAGGGCTAACATATCAGGGTATTTGAAAGGGTACTATAGTATAGGTGGGGTAGAACAACTAGTGTACAGAAGGGGTAGAGGTACCTCGATGAAGGAAAGGCAGAGTTACCTTGTTTTGTGTAGAGGTAGAGGTACTAGAGTAGAGACAGAGACAGCGATAATAGGATATAGGGAAGGGTACTAGAGTATAGATTGGGTAGAAATACTAGAGAATAGGTGGAGTAGAGACACTAGAGTATAGGTTGGGTAGAGACACAAGAGTATAGGTTGGGAAGAGATGAGGTTGGGAAGAGATACTAGAGAATAGGTTAAGTAGAGGTACTAAAGTATAGATTGGGTAGAGATACTAGAGTATGGGTTGGGTAGAAACAGAGTCTAGGTTTGGAAGATATACTATTATAGGTTTGGAAGAGATACTTGAGTATGGGTTGGCTAGAGGTATCTCGATGAAGGCGAGGCAGAGTTACCTTGTTTTGTGTAGATGTAGCGGTACTAGAGTAGAGACAGAGACAGCGACAATAGGATATAGGGAAGGGTACTAGAGTATAGGTTGGGTAGACATACTAGAGAATAGGTGGAGTAGAGACACTAGAGCATAGGTTTGGTAGAGACAAAAGAGTATAGATTTGGTAGAGATGCGGTAGGTTAGAGATACTAGAGCACAGGTTGAGTAGAGATACTAAAGTATAGGTTGGGTAGAGATACTAGAGTATAGGTGGTGTACAGACACTAGAGTATAGGTTGAGTAGAGATACCAGAGTAAAGGTTGAGTAGGGACACTAGAGTATAGGTGGGGTAGAGATACATCATAGGTATGGGTGAAGTTACCATGTTTATGTAAAGGCAGGTATACTAGGCTAAAAATAGTGATAGAGATAGCAGGGTATATGGAACGGTACTAGAGTATAGGTGGTGTAGAGTTACTACGGAATAGGCAGGGGTAGAGTTTGCATTTTTTTATGTAAGGGCGGAGGTACTGATGTGGAGGTATAAAACCGAGATAGTAGGGAAGGGTACTAGAGTAATGGTTGGGTAGAGGCAGTAAAATACAGTGAGGTATAGGTACTATAGGGAGGGATAGAGCTACACTGTATTGCACAGGGATGGTGGAAGTAGGATAGAGGCAGAGATACAGCAGGGCACAGGGAAGGGTACTATAATATATATAGGTGGGGTAGAGGTACTAGAGTAGAGCTGGGCACAGCTCAGGGATAACTATGTTAAGGGAGATGGGGTGGTACTGATTCAGGCCTAGCAAGAGTACGGGCAGAGATGAGAAAAGAGGGGAGAATGTGGGCCTACAAACACGACAAAGGCGAATCACAGGGAAGAAAATTGGAGGGTGGTTCAAGATGATTGCCCTGTATAACCAAAATAATTGATGTAAGTGTTCCTGGAAAACAAAAGGAGCATGAAGGCCAATGGGGTAGATGATTCCACATCCTGGGAATGCAATCCACTTGTAAAAATTAGAAGGAACCTGTTAATACAGTAAGTTTATTGGAACTTGATTCTTGAAGTATATCTTTTCCCAAAATCCCATACAACCGATCTGATCACGTGCACGCCTGGTTTTTGTAATCTGTTTTTATTCTTTCAATGTGCTGCATCTCGAGTGTGAGATGCTTCTGCTGCAATAAAAATGTTTTCTCCAATGTGCCTCACTACTCGTGGAGCCACGCTCACGATATTTCAAATACATAAACAATTAAATAAAAAAAAGGCGTTGACTCATTATAACCCTGAAAGTTGATTCATGAATGGACACGTGGAACCACTTGAACATTTCTCCAAATGCTTACACAGCTTAATTTGTTAGCTTGAGAGTGTGTGTCTTTGTCCGTTAAAGGTAGACATCATTCTGTTAAGTATTAAGCAAATACAAGAGGTCCGGCGAGGCAGAGGGTATATTTTGCGGTTGCTCTCACACTGATTCATCTGGTTGCCAAATTCCAACCAGGGAGGGGTGGAACATCTGGAAATGAGACTGCAAAGCAGCAATTCATTAAGCACCTTTTATAGGAGGTAATGATGATGTATGAGCTCTACTGAGCCACAAAGGATCCACTGTGATGATCTCAATTAATACACACTCGGTAATTGTGGCAGCCTGGCTAAAAATTACTATCATTTAAACTCGTTTTTCCATGCTGTGGTCCCAATATAACAGGGTCTTGTGATGTAAAAACACACAAATATGTTGAAAACCGAATAAAACCCCCAGGAATGAGTAGAAGCGGCTCCTTCATCAGGACAGGGGAGTGTCACCACACTGCCAAAAATGCCCCCCAAGAAAGCCACAGAGATGAAAAATAACATGGTAATAACGTTAATTTATCACCATTTTATTTTTCTTTCACCCACCCTGAAACAAGTGTCAGGACAGGACAGGGCCATTGCTGCAGCAGGGAGGAGTGGTGGGCTGGCTGTGGACTTAGGTTTAATGGGTATATCTCTCTTTGGCCGGCTGTCTTGCAACGGCCAGCCAGACATGCGCATTCTACACCTCTCTAACCCAGCTGTCTGCGACAGCTGGGTTAGAGAAAGCACAGGCCTCCAGTGCTCTTAAGAGAGCTGAGAGAGGCCGCTCCCTCCAATCCTGGCGCTTCTCTCAGGCTGGTTACCAGCATGAGACTAGCGCCAGGATTGGTTAGGGGAATTTGCTGAAACCCACAGAGCCTGGAGTAGACAGAGCAGGACAGGAGCAGCAAGCAAGGTAAGTGGTTATTTCTTTTTATTTACACCTTGCATGCATGCATTGACCACATATTTGCCCGCCACCCCACTCTGCCTACTTGCCTACAGCCGCCGGTGGGAATGAGGGTTGGGTCCATTATGTGTCGATTTACACCTCGGAATTTTAGTTTGAAGAGAGGGTGTATATGTGTTTTATCTAACCACAAAGTGCTTTATAAAGAAATGAAGAAATGTAGGTACTCACGGGCCTATTTATAAGGGCGTTTGCATCGCTCTTGAACCACGCAAAGTGGTGCAAGAGCAATGCAAATCTTAAGACAGATTTTTGAAGCTAAACAAAGCCACTTTGTGTGGCTCTGAGTGGCTCAAAAAATCTGGAGCAACGCAATGCGGCACAAACCGCTTTGCCCTGGAAAGTCGTTCCAGGGGCGTTGCATGGGCGTTCCTACGCAACTCCCATGGATTTTGGCACATCCCCAGATTTACAAGAACATGTAAACCTGGGGATGCGCCAGAATCTTACACCTTACCAAGGGAGGTGTAACGAGAATATCTCTATTTCTCCTTGTTTCTTTCTCCTTCTAAGTGTGCTGCATTCTGCAATAAAATGAACAACAAAGTGGGATTTGAGGATTCATTTGTGCAAGGTTTCTGCAGCGGCGGCATTCCAGGCGCTTTGAGCGGATTGGCAAAGTTAGTTCCTACTAGTGTGGTTTACAGAGTCCTCAAACTGGCTAGGCGTCATAAGCACCTCTGGGTGGCCCCTGGGCTATAGGTGACTCCCTCGGCGGAAGTAGCTCGGTGAGGGCCAGTGCTCTGGAGAGCTGTGCGCAAACGACAAACCACAGATTCGAACACCCAGTAAAATGTCCTCCTTTTAATGCGGCGCCGTGCGAGTAGGCGCTATATCTGGTGCAGTGCTTGGATTTGTTATTGTGGTAACAGCACCTCTGTGCGCAAACAGACCTGCCGTGGAGGTCTGTGCGACCTTCAGGTCATGGTTTTCCACCCACCGGATTCGACTTAACCTTTCATCATTTTAGCACAGCTGCAGCACCGTTGTGAACCCAAAGCTATTAGTGCACTAATATAAGATTCCTCGTGTGCTCCTGGTGTCTATGCACCTTTGAGAAGTCTAGGGGACAATTGGCTTAATATAAAGTGGGGGCCACTCGGCCCCCACGCCCACATGGCGGTGCGGCGCCCCCCCTCCCCCGGCCTTTCGGTGTTGGGGGTTAGTTGCGGGGCGATGCCGCGCGCGGCGCGCCCCCAACACCGATAGGTTGTTGTCTTCCCCGTGACTGCCGGGAAGCAGACATTCGGCTTCCGGGACAGGGGGGCGGGACGATCGGGGTGCGGGCCCCCAGTGCGACGGCATATGGCTGGGTTCAAACTGGAACGGCATGGTGAGCAAAAAAACGATGGATTTAGGCCCAGATCTCTGTACTGGGGTGAATGTATGACATTGTTCTACATTCTGTCCATCAATTGTTGTTTTTGCATTTGTCACCCCGAGTGGAAAGGGTATGCCCAGACGTGGGTCCCTTGCTCTCCATGCCACTGAAAATCAAGCAAGCCTGGCTGAAGACGGCTGAAATGCCAGAAACCGGTCCTAGGATGCTTGTTTCCAGTCCAGGGAGGACCTGGCTTGGCAGTTCGGTCTGGACTGTTCCCATGAGGCACAGGGTCAAGACTGATTTGCATATGGCTGGGTTCAAACTGGAACGGCATGGTGAGCAAAAAAACGATGGATTTAGGCCCAGATCTCTGTACTGGGGTGAATGTATGACATTGTTCTACATTCTGTCCATCAATTGTTGTTTTTGCATTTGTCACCCCGAGTGGAAAGGGTATGCCCAGACGTGGGTCCCTTGCTCTCCATGCCACTGAAAATCAAGCAAGCCTGGCTGAAGACGGCTGAAATGCCAGAAACCGGTCCTAGGATGCTTGTTTCCAGTCCAGGGAGGACCTGGCTTGGCAGTTCGGTCTGGACTGTTCCCATGAGGCACAGGGTCAAGACTGATTTGCATATGGCTGGGTTCAAACTGGAACGGCATGGTGAGCAAAAAAACAATGGATTTAGGCCCAGATCTCTGTACTGGGGTGAATGTATGACATTGTTCTACATTCTGTCCATCAATTGTTGTTTTTGCATTTGTCACCCCGAGTGGAAAGGGTATGCCCAGACGTGGGTCCCTTGCTCTCCATGCCACTGAAAATCAAGCAAGCCTGGCTGAAGACGGCTGAAATGCCAGAAACCGGTCCTAGGATGCTTGTTTCCAGTCCAGGGAGGACCTGGCTTGGCAGTTCGGTCTGGACTGTTCCCATGAGGCACAGGGTCAAGACTGATTTGCATATGGCTGGGTTCATAGTGGAACGGCATGGTGAGCAAAAAAACAATGGATTTAGGCCCAGATCTCTGTACAGGGGTGAATGTATGACATTGTTCTACATTCTGTCCATCAATTGTTGTTTTTGCATTTGTCACCCCGAGTGGAAAGGGTATGCCCAGACGTGGGTCCCTTGCTCTCCATGCCACTGAAAATCAAGCAAGCCTGGCTGAAGACGGCTGAAATGCCAGAAACCGGTCCTAGGATGCTTGTTTCCAGTCCAGGGAGGACCTGGCTTGGCAGTTCGGTCTGGACTGTTCCCATGAGGCACAGGGTCAAGACTGATTTGCATATGGCTGGGTTCAAACTGGAACGGCACGGTGAGCAAAAAAACGATGGATTTAGGCCCAGATCTCTGTACTGGGGTGAATGTATGACATTGTTCTACATTCTGTCCATCAATTGTTGTTTTTGCATTTGTCACCCCGAGTGGAAAGGGTATGCCCAGACGTGGGTCCCTTGCTCTCCATGCCACTGAAAATCAAGCAAGCCTGGCTGAAGACGGCTGAAATGCCAGAAACCGGTCCTAGGATGCTTGTTTCCAGTCCAGGGAGGACCTGGCTTGGCAGTGCGGTCTGGACTGTTCCCATGAGGCACAGGGTCAAGACTGATTTGCATATGGCTGGGTTCAAACTGGAACGGCATGGTGAGCAAAAAAACGATGGATTTAGGCCCAGATCTCTGTACTGGGGTGAATGTATGACATTGTTCTACATTCTGTCCATCAATTGTTGTTTTTGCATTTGTCACCCCGAGTGGAAAGGGTATGCCCAGACGTGGGTCCCTTGCTCTCCATGCCACTGAAAATCAAGCAAGCCTGGCTGAAGACGGCTGAAATGCCAGAAACCGGTCCTAGGATGCTTGTTTCCAGTCCAGGGCGGACCTGGCTTGGCAGTTCGGTCTGGACTGTTCCCATGAGGCACAGGGTCAAGACTGATTTGCATATGGCTGGGTTCAAACTGGAACGGCATGGTGAGCAAAAAAACAATGGATTTAGGCCCAGATCTCTGTACTGGGGTGAATGTATGACATTGTTCTACATTCTGTCCATCAATTGTTGTTTTTGCATTTGTCACCCCGAGTGGAAAGGGTATGCCCAGACGTGGGTCCCTTGCTCTCCATGCCACTGAAAATCAAGCAAGCCTGGCTGAAGACGGCTGAAATGCCAGAAACCGGTCCTAGGATGCTTGTTTCCAGTCCAGGGAGGACCTGGCTTGGCAGTTCGGTCTGGACTGTTCCCATGAGGCACAGGGTCAAGACTGATTTGCATATGGCTGGGTTCATAGTGGAACGGCATGGTGAGCAAAAAAACAATGGATTTAGGCCCAGATCTCTGTACAGGGGTGAATGTATGACATTGTTCTACATTCTGTCCATCAATTGTTGTTTTTGCATTTGTCACCCCGAGTGGAAAGGGTATGCCCAGACGTGGGTCCCTTGCTCTCCATGCCACTGAAAATCAAGCAAGCCTGGCTGAAGACGGCTGAAATGCCAGAAACCGGTCCTAGGATGCTTGTTTCCAGTCCAGGGAGGACCTGGCTTGGCAGTTCGGTCTGGACTGTTCCCATGAGGCACAGGGTCAAGACTGATTTGCATATGGCTGGGTTCAAACTGGAACGGCACGGTGAGCAAAAAAACGATGGATTTAGGCCCAGATCTCTGTACTGGGGTGAATGTATGACATTGTTCTACATTCTGTCCATCAATTGTTGTTTTTGCATTTGTCACCCCGAGTGGAAAGGGTATGCCCAGACGTGGGTCCCTTGCTCTCCATGCCACTGAAAATCAAGCAAGCCTGGCTGAAGACGGCTGAAATGCCAGAAACCGGTCCTAGGATGCTTGTTTCCAGTCCAGGGAGGACCTGGCTTGGCAGTGCGGTCTGGACTGTTCCCATGAGGCACAGGGTCAAGACTGATTTGCATATGGCTGGGTTCAAACTGGAACGGCATGGTGAGCAAAAAAACGATGGATTTAGGCCCAGATCTCTGTACTGGGGTGAATGTATGACATTGTTCTACATTCTGTCCATCAATTGTTGTTTTTGCATTTGTCACCCCGAGTGGAAAGGGTATGCCCAGACGTGGGTCCCTTGCTCTCCATGCCACTGAAAATCAAGCAAGCCTGGCTGAAGACGGCTGAAATGCCAGAAACCGGTCCTAGGATGCTTGTTTCCAGTCCAGGGCGGACCTGGCTTGGCAGTTCGGTCTGGACTGTTCCCATGAGGCACAGGGTCAAGACTGATTTGCATATGGCTGGGTTCAAACTGGAACGGCATGGTGAGCAAAAAAACGATGGATTTAGGCCCAGATCTCTGTACTGGGGTGAATGTATGACATTGTTCTACATTCTGTCCATCAATTGTTGTTTTTGCATTTGTCACCCCGAGTGGAAAGGGTATGCCCAGACGTGGGTCCCTTGCTCTCCATGCCACTGAAAATCAAGCAAGCCTGGCTGAAGACGGCTGAAATGCCAGAAACCGGTCCTAGGATGCTTGTTTCCAGTCCAGGGAGGACCTGGCTTGGCAGTTCGGTCTGGACTGTTCCCATGAGGCACAGGGTCAAGACTGATTTGCATATGGCTGGGTTCAAACTGGAACGGCATGGTGAGCAAAAAAACGATGGATTTAGGCCCAGATCTCTGTACTGGGGTGAATGTATGACATTGTTCTACATTCTGTCCATCAATTGTTGTTTTTGCATTTGTCACCCCGAGTGGAAAGGGTATGCCCAGACGTGGGTCCCTTGCTCTCCATGCCACTGAAAATCAAGCAAGCCTGGCTGAAGACGGCTGAAATGCCAGAAACCGGTCCTAGGATACTTGTTTCCAGTCCAGGGAGGACCTGGCTTGGCAGTTCGGTCTGGACTGTTCCCATGAGGCACAGGGTCAAGACTGATTTGCATATGGCTGGGTTCAAACTGGAACGGCATGGTGAGCAAAAAAACGATGGATTTAGGCCCAGATATCTGTACTGGGGTGAATGTATGACATTGTTCTACATTCTGTCCATCAATTGTTGTTTTTGCCCCAGTGCGACGGCAGCCTCCTTTAGAAGGCGCGGGGAGCGGGGGGGCTCCCTCTTGCTCCTGGCTCGCTCCCCGCGTCTGCCGTGTGCCCCACGCTCGGGGCGGATTAATTATTTTCCCACCCACCAGCCCAAAAAACAAGCTACTAAACAATGTTAGTCAGGGGTGCTAGTAAGTTTGTCATAGGCCTTTTTCCCGTAGAAAGGTAGGATTGGTTGTGGTTAGTTAGGAATGTTGTCTGCACTTAGGCCTTTTTTCCCGTTATACAGGTGTGATTGTGTTATTAAACAAGGTTGTGGGTACCTAGGCTTTTTTCCCGTGATATAGCTGTGATTATGTTGTAATTAAAAAGGTAATATTGTGTGTACTTAGGCCTTTTTCCCATTAGCACAGCATGCTTCGTATCTGTATTGTTGGTTTTAGTGTAGTGTAGTTGTCCTTTAGCGAGTTCTTTTTCTAGGTTCATCGTCGTATTTATTAGGGTTGGTCAGGCGGTAAGGTCATGATCGGTGAGCAGCAATTTAAGGTCCTAAGGGGGGCGTCACCATCCACGGAGGGGGCGGCCCAGGGGGAGGGGCCACTGGTCCCTCCTAGAACTTCAGGGGCAGGAATATCCGCTAGCTGCTAAAAATGTGGGGGAGGGAGTCACGCTTTCCTTAGGCTGGTAGCCACCCCGCACATACACCATGACGTCAGCATACGACGCAAAGTGTAAGGGCCCTCCTTGTTGGTTAAATGGAGTTCACGATGCAGACGGGGTAGGCGGTCCCCTGTCGCGCATGCGCACCTTTAGGTAAGGGTGTGGTTAGTAGGACTTGACAACGGTTAGCGACCTTGCCGTCCGGCCAGATATGTTAGAATGCAAAATTCAGGCAGGATGTTAGATTCGGATAGGAAACACGCTGTATTAGACGTGTGTTAAGGTTAGCCTTTGATATTTGTCTACGATACTGTAAATCTAATGTCATGAATTTTGCTTATTCTTGCATAACTGAAGTAATGTTGATATTCATCTTTTTATTGTTTTATATAATAAATACGTCCGGGGGGTCCCTGACCCCCCGCCTTCCAAAGATAATTTGCTTATGTCAATTCGTCAAGGTGGTGTGGAAAGCTGGGAGGGGAGGGTAGCCAGTCACGGACCATGTGGGTTGAGGCGCCTTCTACAGCGCGAAGCCTCTGCTGGTTCAGTGATGTGATGAATGCGTCCCCTGCAGGAGGGTCAACTTAGCCTTTCATCCTCCGAACCTTGATAAACTGGGGACTGGTTTAGGTGGCTAACAATGGCCATTTATTAAACAGGGCTAATGGTGAACATGCATGTACACGTGCACGTTATGTTATGTTACCTTTTAATTTATTTTTATGTCATGGGTTAGATGCAGTTCACGTCACATGTTCGATGTCATTAAAGAAGCTGTAATGATGTGAAACAAGTGCTGGCCACAAATACTTTTGTATTATTGTGTGTGTGTGTGTGTGTTCTAGGTGTAAGTTCGTCTGATTCTCCGGAGAGCACCTGCATCAAAAGGTGGAATAGAAGGCGCCTCACCCCATCAAGCCAATTGTCCCCGAGAACTCTCAAAGGAGCACAGACACCAGGAGCACACGAGGAATGGAAAGAGCGGAAGTGGAGAGGGAAAAAGAAAGAAAGAAAGAAAGAAAGAAAGAAAGAAAGAAAGAAAGAAAAAAGGAAGAAATAGAAAGAAAGGAAGAAAAAGAAAGAAAGAAAGAAATGGGTAAAAGAGCACTAGAATGCCTCTTTCCTGATTTGATTTAAGTCACAACACAGAAGCAGCTGTACCCATTCGCGATACACACCTAGGGCAATGCAGGGGGAAAGATACGGCAGAGTCCACCCGGTGACCTCCCTGGGTTTGCGGAAGGTAGGGTTTCATTTACGTATTTCTGTTTAATTCCGAATTATAATGGGGCATACTGTTGACAATGTCGGACTTAAAAATGGGAACGTTTTCTGAAACAAACAAGTAGGCATTACACAAAAGATCGTAAGCGCTATATCCATGTTGCGATACAATTGGAAGCGCCAATGGGTGTCGCTTTAGTGTGCTAACGCATGTAAAACACAGGCCTTCACAAACGCAGTTTTCAAGTGTTGTATGCACGCATTTGGTTTACAGTTTTAAAGCTAGTCCCGTAGGCTCTGCCAATGCTGGGAAGAAAGTAGGGACGAAAACAATGTTTTCTGTGTAGACTGTACATAGGGGATAAATAACGGACTGTGAAAGTGTGATGGTTGATTGTACTATTCAGATGTAAAAAAGTCCGCACACACTTCAGTGAAAGCACTTCCAGGAAGATGGATTCACAGACCAACCAGCAAATAGCACAACGTGAGAGTGTGGCACAATTGGTGGAGCCGTACCCACTCTTTATATTTTAAACTAAAGAATCAATAACAATGGGTCTACAAGACAGCTGCAGACTAAAGCCACACCTAAAAAGGACGTGATTCTGCCAAAATTTAACAGGGCTTATCTTCTAAAAATGATAGAGCTGCTTAACAAAAATAAAACTTTCTCAACAAATATTGGCAAAGCCATTTGGCCTCAACTTTTAAAAACAAGTGGCATGCTGTTGGGTTTGGCAGTGCTTGTTCCTTTAATGAGCATGGCGCCGTCTTCACGGACACCGCGCTATACAAAGCAATAGGTGTTGCTTTTGGTATTGTAAATAACAATGGCAAAAGGCATTGCCATTTACAGTGCCAATAGCTCCAAAACTCGCAGTTGCAAGACCTATTGCATTGTAAATGCTTGTTAATTTATTTTACGGTGCTGGTCTTCCCCTCTTTTGCTAGAAGGTTGCTCCAAGCATTCACTATGGTTAGATTTAAGAATGCTACCCCTAAGCTTTATCTCCATTCTTGATTCTTGGAGTCCTCGTTTTCTGACAATACTTACTTCTTGGAGGGTGTTTCGAAATGTCCCTCTACACACATTTTTCCTCTCCACTGCATACATGTTCCAGCTCTAAGAGATCTCGTGGAACGATTTGTGTTTTAAACCATCCATAATTTTGCTAATAACACAAAATTATATAGACCTGCTACCACAAAGGGGACTGACAGTGGTGTGTACAATAAATAACATACTATAGGTTTCAAGTTCTTCTCTTAAATCCTGATATCTTCAGGTCTCAACTTACTGACAACACATTCCAAAAACAGAAGAACTATGAGAAGCAGATACAGCGTTGTGGTCCGTGTCACAGGTTGTCGACGACACCGGAGACAAACTGGCCTGCTGAATATGGGTTAGCAAATGTTGGACCAACACACTTCCTTGAGTCGCATGACACAGAGCACCTCAGAGCACCTCAGAGTATGCAACAGTACTATGGGCATAGGAAATATTCCAAACGTGACTAGCTGCTTTGCTGTCTCCCTCATTCGAGAGACTAAAATTCTCATTTTAGCTAGCAGTTCGAACCTCTTCTAAACAGAAGTGGGTCGCCATCAATCAGTATGAGTTTTGGAAGCCTGAGAATATACCAGATCATGTCAGTGTTGCTAGCAACAGAGGTCAGTTTTGCAGTGAAGATCTACTGCTTCTACTACTACTGCTTAACAACAATGTACGAAAAACACAAACCTAGCTGATAAGTTGTACCTCTTGACATAAAAAATTCAATAATCACACAGTGTTGGGGAGTAGGCATTCATTTTTTGTACTGCCCTTGGATGGATTTCCAGGTGACCAGGATGGTTCTCACCTGAACACACATCAAACCTTTCTCAGCAAGAAAACTGAAAAATCGGTAGCCATCAAGTGACATGAAAAGAATCAAAGGTAACTCCCTAATCCATGACTACAAATCAGGCTTAGACTTGAAACAGGTGTACTGTTGGTGATGAGAATGAACTCAACTTGTGTGGACCTCAATTTCTGAAAACCATTTAAATTCAACCCAGGATGAGGGTAAGGCTGTCGTAGAGCTTTTTGATGTTGCTATCCTGACACACTGACGTATTCTGATCCATTTGGTGTCCAAGATTACTCTAAGCACATCGAGACTGAAAACCACAGGAGACAGATTAGATCCCTGGAGTATTTCACCAAGTCACGAGACTCTAAAGGGATCATGTGGACTGAATGTGGCGACCTTGATGTTGTTGGTTACCTAGAACTGGAACAACTACAACACAATGTAATAAATCTCATTCATATAGCACCGTGTTCAACAGAGTTTGATAGCCACCTGTCAGATCCAGGAGAACGAGAAGGGTCACCACTGTTGGTGAAGTGAAGAGCCTAATGTATGAACAAGGTGGCCTCGATCTCGATGCTGCAGTGAAGTCTAAGCCTGATTTTCAGTTATGGATTAGGGCGTTAACTTTGATTCTTTTCATGTCACTTGATGGCTACTGATCTTTCAATTTTCTTGCTGCGAAAGGTTAGATGTGTGTTCAGGTGAGAATTAACCTGGTCATCTGAGTCGAGATTAGTTTTCGTCAGCAAATCACGTCAGTTTTTAGTACTTTGTGGAAGACGCCTTGTGCATGGCAGGCATTTACTATAACAAAAGGGGGTGTGAGGACTTCTTCGGAATGGGATTCTGTGACTGAAGGAGTGATTTAATCTTCATAAATCGTAGCTTTAAAGCTACCATTTGATAGTTTTAGACCTTGTGTACCCTTCTCTTACAGACACACACATTTTCTCAAGATGATGGCAGGCACAAGGAACTGCTCCTGCAAGTTTTCTTTAGGAGAAACCTACAACAAGGGAGGAGATGTGGCATAATGGCAAGAGCTGCCAACTCTGGAACTGGGGAGCCAGGTTTGGATTCTGGTTTTGGCTGAACATCCTGTGAATCTGGGCAAATCGCTTAATCTCCCAATACATAATTGTTTTATAACAATCTGACCTTGGGTAATGTAATCTGATGCTCATGTGAAGTGCTCCAATGCCCTAGAGTTCAAACCGTATAAAACTGCAAAAAAAGAGTACAAAGAGGAGTGAAGCCTTCACACCTGACATGCATCAGTCTTTTGGGAGGAGCACCCCTGGATGAAGAAGTGCCAGGCCCTGACAAAGTCTAATCCTGCACTTTAGAGTAGACAACAGACTCCCCACACCGCTATTCTATTGTAATGAAAGTGCTCCAGGAAGGAACAAAGAGCAGGACAAAGAAAACAACCACGTCCATGCTCCTGCATTTTAGAGTCTCTTGGAACCCAAAAGACTCCGGAATGCTAGCAATGCACAATACTAGACTGTCAGGCTGTCTTCTCCACCTTGTACAGCATGCTGGCAAAAACAATCCAAGATGTCTTACACTGAATAACAGTCAAACTGTGCACTCGCTTTACTGGCATCTACCTATATCACATACATGCTCTATCCAAGCACTCTGGACATAGGAAGGTACCTGGACAGAACTTGAGAGGGTTGAGGGCGGCCGGCTATTTGTTCTGTGCAGAAAACGGGGAAAGGCCTGCTGTGCTGTGCAACTATGATTGAACACTCCTACTGCTACCACTGCCACGTTCATGTAAGCCATCATGGGGCAGTAGTCTCTTTTGATAAGGACAGCACACGTGTCCCTCCAGATCTCAGAGTCCCTCTCTGGATTGAAAACATCAATTGCACTGAGTGATCCTCAGCATGAAGACATGATGGGCATTCAGGCGTAGACCAGAAACACAGTAGACATTTGCATTATGATAATGAGGGGCCTAGTGCACACTTGCAAATCATGCAGGGATATTTCGATCCAACAGATCCCTACCAGATTCCTTCCAAGGACAAGGACACACTCCAGGAACACCCACACTAATCGATCCCTACCCCCCCCCCCCTCCCCCCCACCCCTTAGCTCTGCTAACTATCCTAGCTAGACACTTTTAAGACTGGAATGGATAAAGGAGCTGTTTCCAGCACCCACAGAAGACCACATTACACACCACTACACAGAGATCTGTCTAGGCCTTTGCTCCCAAATGTTAAACTTTCTGCAATGGGATCTGGAAGGATTCCAGTTCTTGAAGCCTGCAATAAGAATTTCTGCATTGGGCCCACTGCGACACACAAAGTCATTCTTTATCCAGTAATAGATGCGTTTTAAAATTGTGCGGTTTTGTTCTATATTCACCACTATTTCCCAAATGAATGTAGATCTGAATATCGCTTGCATATGTTTGGCGAAACCCAAATACTTCTGCCAAAGGCAACATGTTGAAGAAATGTTGGGAGACTGAGTAACAACACAAAAAATTAGTTTGGCAGCTGATGTGAAGTGACCTGTTCAGAACTGTTGGGCACAATTTGAAAGGAAAGGGGAAAACCTCTGAATAATACGGGTAGCTGTGACACGGGCCCATTTGTAAGAAGAATATCATTGACCACTGACTCATGAGCAGAATCAGGATTTGAGAAGTTCCTTTTTTTAAAGATATAGGGCCTCATGTAGGTAGCCAAATACCGGTCGGTAACGGCCGATTTTCGGTAAATATGCCGTTACCGACCGGTATTCAGACAAGTGAGATGTAGGAGTCCAAAAACCACTTTTCGGTAAATATGAGGCGGTAAATACCGATTCATAGTTACCGAATTCTAAAATACCGATTCATATTTACCGAATACATTATTAACGAATCGGTAAATATGAAGTGGTAAATATGAAGTGGTAAAAATTTAAAATGACATGTAGGAGCAGTCGGTAATTAAGAAATCCAGGAAAATCGGTAAATAAGAGTCGGTAATTAACACGGATGGAAAGCAGGTGGTAACCATCAACAATGCACATAAGCAATCCCAAAATGCAACAGCGTGGACAACATGGCCGCCATGTACGTCATTGCAAGGCGCCTACGTCTACAGGCAGCAGGACTGAGGGTGTGGCGACGGGAGGAACAAATCTACAGACAGCGCATCACACTATTCCAGCTGACTGATGCAGAGATACATGAGAGGTACAGGCTACACCCCGAAACCATCATGGACTTAATCAGGGACCTTCACCCACTCCTGGACCAGCCAATAAGAAGGGCGCACGCCATACCCCCACATGTGCAGGTGCTCTGCAGCCTACATCTGTTGGCATCCGGCAGTTATCAGGTGGTGATAGCTGCGGTGGGTGGGGTATCCCAGAGTTGCCTGTCACGTTTCTTCAGGAAGTTCCTGGATGCCATGATGCAGAGAATGCACCACTACATCAGCTTCCCAAACACACAGGCTGCACTGCAGAAAACAAAAACAGACTTTTATCACATGGCACAGTTCCCCCATGTCATCGGCTGTATTGATGGTACACACATCCCAATCTGTCCTCCAGCTGACACAGAGCACATCTACAGGAACAGGAAGTCCACCCACTCCATCAATGTGCAGGTGATCTGTGATGCAGGGAACATCATCACAGATATTGTTGCAAAGTTTCCTGGGAGCACCCACGACTCTTACATCTTCCAGAATAGTGGGATCTACACACGACTGAGAGCCGGAGAATTCGGAGAGGGATACCTGCTGGGTAAGTAACAGTGACGCCCCTTGAAACCTGCAAATCAGAGTGTATAGAGGCATGTAACTGATGGTTCCCTTTTACTCATCCAGGCGACAGTGCATATGCATGCCGTTCATTCATCCTCACTCCCTACCTACACCCAGCAACCCAGAGTGAGAGACGATACAACGTGGCCCACAAATCTACACGCAATGTGGTGGAGCGCACGTTTGGACTGCTGAAGAGCAGGTTCCGCTGCCTCCACAAGAGCGGAGGCGCACACCAGTACAAACCCATCACCTGCTGCAAGATAATTGCCACTTGTGCAATGCTGCACAACCTTGCCACGAAAAAAGGTACAGATGTGGAACTAACATATTTTGAGGACAACGAGGATGAGTCAGGCCAGCCAGAGGGCAGCGCAGCTAGAGTGCCAACTGCAATCGATGGGAGAGAGAGACGGGCAGAGATCACATGCAACTATTTCTGAGTAAGTGAGGGGACACAGCGAGTCGTGAGAAGTCATGACGTAGTTTAATGTGGCACCACGCCATGAACACATGAACAGGCCAATCTGGCAATATGCCATCTATACAATGAGTATGTCCAGGGTTACGTCACCCAATGGCAAGTGGATAAGCAGGGCCACATCAATGTTTGCGCATACGCGCTGCAGTGGTGGATTGCACGGCCTGTGCATCCTCACTAGAGCCAACCCCAAGCCGCCTGCTGCTCCTGCGTGCTTCGGGGACGGGGGGTGTGATGCTGCTGCTGGTGTCGATGCTCTCCGCAGCATCCCCTGCAGCAGTTGTCGACGCCTGACTTGTCAATAGCACCCCTAGTGCACTTGTCACCTGCACCATCCCCCGTGACAGGTCGCTGCAGCACTGTGTTAGGCCCTCCTGCATCGTCACAGAGCGCCGGCAAAGTAGGGAAGTCGCAGTTGCCAGACGGTTGAGTGCCCTGCTGGTAGTGTCCCTTCTCTGGCGTTCCCGGCGCCGTGCTTCGATGTCAGCATCTAATTTGCTGCACAACTGCTGGATTGACTGGGACATGTCCCGAATGCCCGCAGCCATGCCGCCAATGTTTGTGTCCATGTTGACTAAGCTTGTCCTCATCACCCGCATGTGCCTCTGGACTGACATTACTGCCTTTGATTGCAGGCGCTGTTGCTTCAACATTTGGCCCTCGAGCCCCAAGAAGACACCATGGCCGTCAGTGGGTGCTGGTGGACTCTGGACACGCGACCTGCGGCGCCCTCTTGCTCCCGTCTGTGCTGCCTGTGATGTTTGGGGCACAGTGGGATGGCTCCCTTCCTGGGGCCCGGTGCGGTCTTCTGGGCCCATGCTGTCGTCTGACGAGGTGTCTAAGGCTCGTAGCCTGGCTGCTGGACGCCTCCTCATTCTCACACCTGCAAGCGGAGATGTGGCCGGTGAATCGAACATGAGTGGCGATGCTGGCTCTGGTGGTGGTGATGCTGGCTCTCGGTGAGGTGATGCTGGCTCTGTGTGCGGCGAGGCTGGCTGCGTAGGTGGTGCGGCTGCAAGTGGGCCTGCTCCCTGGTCTGCACTCGTGCTGGCTAGAGGTGATTTTTGTGGCCGGTGTGCCGTCTCCCCTGCAGCATGCCCTGTACTGCATGATGTCACATCTGTGGACAGAAAAACAACATTGGCTCAGTGTCCCCGAAGGGCTGCATTGCAAGCGTCACAATAAATCATTTCACATTCCAATCTGTCCTCTGTCTCCTTGTGCCTCGAGTGCGTGACATGCCTTGTTGCCCTGTGACATTTACGTCATGGTTAGTGTTGCCCTGACTACATCTCCCGGAATGCATTGCCTGTCTGCACTGACACGTGTGGACTGCAGTGTGATTCTCGTGTCACAATGGGGGATGTGGGATAGGGGTAGGGGCGGCTACATTGCTGTGCTTTCGTCTTACCTTGGTGTGTTGCGGCTCTGGCAGAGCTGTCGGCGTCCCCAAGACCCACGACGCTCTCTTGCTCGAGTGTGGCCGCCACCAGCTCCTCCAGTTCGGTGAGGGCAGGTGCCCTGTTGGTTCCACCTCCGGTCTGGCTGGCCTCCTTCTGGATGTCGCCCATCTTCCTCTTGGTCACAATCCTCAGGTCATACCAGCGCTTTTTGAGGACCTCAATTTCCCTGTGGGTCACTCCCACAGCATTGACCTGCGCCTGGATGGCCAGCCATATGTTGCGCTTTTCGGCCTCAGGCACTTGCAGGGATTGCCTCCCAAACAGCTTCTGGTGCTGCTTCACCACCTCCTCCACCAGCACCTGGAGTTCCTTGGGGCTGAATTTGAGCTTCCTCCTCCTTTCCCCTCCGTCTTTCTGTGTGCTCTGGCTGGACATGCTGTTCGTTTCCCGCTCGCACATGCAACTGCTCCCTGCCTCTCCTCTGCACTCCGAGCCTCTCCAGGGTCGGCTAATTATGTACACCTGCCTGGGTGTGGCCACTTCGGCTAATTGTGTACACCTGCCTGGGTGTGGGCAGTTCCTGGTTGGGTGGGCTGTCGTTGCACAGGATTAGCTGTTTCGTCAAGTCATGTGATGTTATTTACCGAATCCGTACGTACCGATTCGGTATTTTCCGATTCGGTAGATACCACCTCGGTATTTTCCGATTCGGTAGATACCACCTCGGTATTTTCCGATTCGGTAATTATCACCTCGGTATTTACCGAATCGGTGAATTCCGATTCGTATTTACCGACTGTTACCGAATCGGTAACTGTTACCGAATTTTTACCTACATGTAACTTACCGATTCTAATTTACCGATTCGGTACGGCTCGGTATTTAAGAACCGGTAAAATTTATTTACCTACATGAGGCCCAAAGAGAGGTCTTCTCTGATGCCACCTAATGTGAATTTATTACCCCTTATGCTTCTAAAACTAGAATAATGAATATGAAGGATTTTATTTGATTACACGTAATGTTCAGAATTTCCCCTTTGAAGATCTTGTTCATGAAGAAGATGATGGATATTCGTTAGTAGTTGGCCAGGGCTTCAGAATATGGGTGGGCTTTGTTTAGCAGAAGAGTTAGTATTGGTGGTTTAAGGCTTCTTAGATTTCATTGTGTTGCAGGGAGCATTAATCAGGTAGATATGGTTTGAGTCTGGGATGATGATATAGTATTGATCGCAATACCGAAGTATGGTTTAGTAGGAATGTAAAATGGGTTTATCTTGCCGGCCACATTGAGGGCTTAGGGGCCAAATTAGATGTTGGCAGAGAGGGAACTCCATCGCAATGGCAACTGTGTTCGCTTTCCGCCAACACAGTGGTCCGACTGCCCATTTTAAATGCAGGTGAACCAACGGTTTGGCTATGGCGGTGACTACTCCATCACGACCATAGCCAAACTTCTACGACAACGCGATGGAGTAAGGGCAGTCAGAAAATTGCTTATATGTCAGTTCTCCCAATTAGGATAGGCGGACATACAGCTGTTGTTTTTAATGTCCATCACCGCCAGGCAAACCCTAACGTTAAGGGACAGTAAAAAAACACAAATGTCCTCCACACCTTGGGAGATGACTTTCATGGCGAGGAGGCATTATCTTTTATATTTTCAAAAAAGATGATCCTGCTTTGGGATTTTCTTTTTGAATGTTGATGGAGGCCTGCACCAAACTGCGAAAAGCATTGCAAGGTAATACTTTAGAAATTGCAGCAGCTTTGTGGTAATTTCTAAATTCGGCGAGCAGCATCTCTGTCGGGGCAAAGGAGTAATTTGCTCCGTCACCCAGGCGGAGGAACGGGCCTCACGCCAATATATGAATTGGCCCCTTAGTCTCTGTTACTTTTGGGAAAATGCAGACAAGAACCACTGGATGTAAGATGGTGTCAATGGACTAAGCAGTGAGTTCTTTATCTGACAAAATAGAATCCATATTTTCACGATATTTGATCGAAGAATGATAGGTCATCATACATATTGGGAAAAAATAAGTGATTCTCTGGGTTTTAGTTACTTAAAGAAAAACCCTGAATAGTTCATTAGTTTGATTAGCTCCGTGTTTAATGTGTGAGGTATGTAAAAACTCTCTTTGCTCATCACATGGACTTGTGATAGCCACTCATCAGTGTTTTCCCATAAAAACCATTGGCTTAGATAAGGTTTCTGGGAATCTATTAGGACGATTTTAGGTTTGTTTTCTTGAGCACACGATTTTTCTCCATAGTCTTTCCTGCCTGCAGATGGCTTGTTTAAATTTTCTGAGTTTATGAAAGTATAAGAATGTATAAGTATTAGTTTGATGATGCTTGGTTTTAGAGAACCATGGATGTCGAAGGCATGGTTGGTAGTGGTTTCTATTGTGTGTGATCAGGTGGTGAGGTCTCAATCAATCAAAGAGGATTTAAATGGCGTAGCTTATCACCCGTGAGGGTATCCAGATGCTGAGAGCACTGCTGCAAGTGAGGGATCAGTTGAACAGTCAGGTCTTGAGTCGTCTTTTCCTGAATTCAAGCAGCAAGGATGATGTCTGGAAGTGGAGGGAGATGTCATTCCAGGATCTCGTGGCGAGGTAGAAGGAGCGTCCTCCACTCGTGCTTCGGCAGATGCCGGGGTGTGACCGAGGGATAGGGAGGCAGAGCGCACGTGTCTGGAGGGTTGGTGGAAGTTCAAGCGGTGGTTGATGTATGCTGGTCCTTGGTTGTGAAGGGCTTTGTGGGTGTGTATCCACATCTTGAATTGACATCCCTTCTGGATGGGGAGCCAGTAGAGCTTCTTGAGGTGGGGTGTCATGTGGGACCGCTTAACGAGGTCGAGGATGAATCTGGTCGCTGAATTCTGTACGGTCTGCAATCTCAAGAGGTGACAGGTGATTCCTAAGTAGAGTGCATTGCTGTAGTCCATCTGGCTGGTGACAAGGGCTTGAGTGATGGTACGTCTGGTGTTGAGGGGGAGCCATTTGAAGTCCTTACGGAGCATGCGAAGAGTGAAGAAGCAGGGGGAGGAGACTGCGTTGATTTAGCTTTTCATGGTGAGCTTGCTGTCGAGGATGATGCCAAGGTTGCGGGCATGGTCTCGTGGCATGGGTGAGGGTCCTAGTTCAAAAGACCACCAGGAGTTGCTCCACAGGGATGTATTGTTCCTGAAGATCAACGCTTCTGTTTTGTCCGAGTTGAGTTTCAGGTCTGGTTGGGGTGACTTGTTAGGGAAGTCCTTGACAGTTTAAAATCACTGTTAAAAAGGCTTGGATTGGTTATGATGTCAGATCCTGTTGGGGAGGGCACTGTGGTCATACTAGTCTATTGGTACTCCAGAATGGCAGATTTGCATGTTGGTAAAAACAAGGTTAAAAGTGTTCCTCAGTTCTGAGTTAGAGTGCTAGATGTCCACATGATATTGTAGGTCGAGGAGAGAGTCTTTCACTGCTCTATTGGTCAAGTATCCTGGTGAGGTTCGGTGAGATCAACGAGGAAGGCATTGCAGTACTTAATGGATTAAGCTGTAAGAGGGACAGTGGTTTCTATCATGAATGTTGTTCTTGGACTTAGGGTTCTGTACAATAAGTGAAAAGCGGCTATTTGGAAGGCTGCATGTAGCAGGTTAGAATAACAAAGTTGATTGTGAAGCATTTATGAAATGTGCATTGCCAGATGGATTTATGTATAACAGGAAGACCTCCTCCAGTCTTGTACATTTGGTGGATGTAATGTATACTGCATACTGTATGAAGATGTCAAGAATGAGTGCGCACCTGGGTACAAGCTGTGTTTCTATTGAAGACTGCATCTGCTTGTTGTCTTGTGCTAATGTCTACGTGATGACCCATGCAGGGCACTTATGAGCATGTTGTGTAAGGCGTGTTCTATACGGTAGCTGTGGCCACTGGATATTGGTGTGAAGGATACGTATGAGGGTGTTGAGATTACTTAAGCTTGGTGATGTGTGCGTTTATTTGTTTGCCTATGAATGGAATGGTGTGTATTATGTTGGGGCAGCGAGGTAACAGGCATGTGTTGTACAATGTAATAGTCCCAAACAAAAGATTGCCCTTGTCTGTGTTCACCCTTGGCAACGACTAGCCAGTGGGACATCCTGGCCTTCCAGGGAGCAGGACATCCTCACAACATCAAGATGGTCAAGCGAACTCACTGGGCCAACGGGAGTGCAGCTGGGACTGCAACAGAGTGATGAAGCTTGCTTTGAGTTTTCAGGTTGAAGGAAGCCTCATTTTTTTGGGACCAGTCATGTGAAGATGGAATGCAGGGTGACAGTCCAAGAAAGACTAGAAATAGTTTCTAAGATAGTTTAAACCACAAGAAAAGCATTCCTGCAAGAAAATGGCCAGAAATGTTGAATTCATATTTCAGGTCCCAATTGGTAGGGAGTACAAAAGGGGCAGAAATAGCCTAGAGCTATGTATACACAACAGCCAGATAGCACATGAGAGGTGGAGGAGCAGGCCAAAAGTGACACAAATAAGTGAACTGCTAAATATCTGGCCCTTTCCGACTCATATATCGGGTTCCCACTCAAAATACAATCCTACCTCTTAAATAAATGGATTACGGGAAAAACGTTGCATACCTTCTTTTCTTTTTAGACAGCCTTTGTATTAAAAAAATATTCTCTTTCATGGCTTGGTGGTGTGTTTTTATTGCAGTCTTTGTTTACTGTGATGCAAAGGCAGATTCCCTAAAGTGAATGACATGGCATTCCTACCAAAAATGGAGAACTCTATTTTCTGCAGTTGCAGAAAAGGCGACAGAGAGGATAAGTAGCTGGAATGTTTGAATACCCTAGATAGACAAATATCACCAAAGGTTGAGGAGTTGAGAAGAAACCATAAAGAATATAATAATATTTTCTACAATTGCATAAGCTATAAAAAATAATGTTGATAATGAAAAAAAGTTTTTCTACATGAAGCAACATGATATATTTGCCCCTTTCACATTTCTAGAGCAAATAAAAAACAATAAATTACAAATAAAATTACAAAACTTTTTTAAAAAACACAGTTAATTTCAAATAACAATGAAAGAAAATTCCAGGAAAAGGTGTTTTCATGTTTTATTTGGTGTAATTATTTCTGTTTTCCCAAAAACATGTTAGGCAGTTCTACGACTCTTGCATGAAATAGTCGAAATAGTCTTGTTTATTTTCCTAGTGGTTTTAGGGTCTCTCCATTTATTTCTGAAGGGAAGCAAGCGCGCTGGACCTATTTTCCCATAGTGTTTGTGAGGGAGGTAAGGAAAAAGAACTATCTTTAAAAAACACGCCTTCTGACTATCACAAAGCATACCTGGAGATTTGAGGGCGATTAGGTCTCCCGGTTTGAATCAATATATCAATAACCCAATTGGTAATTTAGTTGCATAAAAGAACCATTTACAGATTCTTGGGGCCCGATTACGATGTGAGTCGGAAAGCCTCCGACCTTTACGACTCACATCGTCGATTTCATTTTCAACTGCCGCATTACAAGGCTGGCGGTCGAAAGTGAAACTGGCTGGTCATTCTGGTTGGATTCTGACGGGCTCAAGGAGCCCGTCGGCCAGTCGGAACCGGCCCTTAATCCCTTAATGACGGCATTTCCACCATCAGGATTTCAATGTCGGTTTCCCACAGGCTTTCCATGTCAGGCTTTCCGACATAGAAAGCCTGTCGGAAAGCGACATTGGGGGCCTCTAGCAGGGCACTCTTCTCCCTGCGGCCTCCGGTTGGGGGCCGGAGGTGCCTGCCATTCAGTGCAGGGATTAACAGAAACTCCCATTTCTATATGGGGGCTTGTGCTACGGCCAGTTTACGGGCGCACACATGCTCCTATAGAGAAATGGGAGTATGCAAACCGCACCATGTTGCATTGTAATAGCGGTGTCGGAACTTCCGATCGGAGGCCGTCGGTCCCGAGATCGCAACAGTTATGTCCGCCCGACATTGTAATCAGCCCCATAGAGTTTACTTCACACTATTAGATTTTGATTTATGCTGAAAAATCATTTGAATGGTTCTCTTACTCTGGACCGAACATCACACATTTGGCAATCAAAAATGTCCTTCAACCAAAGTGACGTCCTGAGCCTGGCACGCGCTGCAAGGTCCGGGAACATCTGCATGTGTTTAGAAGTGTAGCTGTGGCCTGCCATCAGCACTTAAGAGAGGACGGGGACCTCCCAAGCCACTGCTAAAAGTAACATGTCCATGTGCCAGCATGTGTGCTTCAGTAACAGTGTTCTCTTTCAAATATATAGATGTTTTAAATTAAGTACCTGATTGGACGTTAAGATGCCACCAGACTCTAGCGAATTAATTCACAAAAGATGCCGCTCTTTGACGTTGTGGTTTTTTTTAGTCACAAATATCGAAGCATATTTTATGATCTCACAGTAAGAAGCCTCAAAACATTCTAGATGGGTGTGGTAGAGTCAGGCAACGAACTGTGGAAAATATCCCAAATTAAAACAGTGGAGGAAATGATGAAACTCGGCAGATGTGGCTTGCTCGCGTGCACTCGCTGCCAATACTGCAGCATTAAAACACTCGCAATATGTTGGTTACCATATTTTTTGAAAAACACATCACTTTTTAGTTTCCTGTAAAGCACGAAATAAAATAAATTATGGCCCGCGTCCTAAATCTTGTTACCACGATCTATGGCTTGTGTGTGCGCAGTGGGGGTCCGTGAAGGGGCGAGGAGTGATGTCACAATTTGCAAACCTCTAATCCTGAAAGGGCCCGGTCACGACAGGGCAGCTAAAAACAGGTCCAAATGGCGCACCTGAAAATCTGGGATTACGTGGGGGTCATACATATTAGCGTGGGTCCGATATAAGACCTACTATTTCGGAAAGGGAAAAAAGACTCAAATCAGTCGCCACTCCACATTTCTACATTCGCAAACATGGTATTTTCTATAGTGATGGGCTCAAGGATTCCCCAGAGGTTTGCGCAAGTCTCTATGGTCGTTTCCCCGAAAATAAAATAGTCCCAATTATGGGGAACAAAAGCAGCAGTCTGCAGCCGGCAGAGCGCTTTATGCTTGGCCGGGATGAAGTCGAAGAAAAATCGCAAGTGTGCAAAAAGGGGTGCGTGTTAGCGGAGGGGCTTTCCCCTCGCGCAAATTGTGATTGTGCGGCGGCAAGCCGGGAAGAGTGGCAGGAGTAGATTCCGGTTTATATTGCATCCAGTGCTCTGAAACCTGCACCTCCCAGCATGTCCCCTCTCCTACAACAGTCTCGAGGCACCGGGCTCGCGCCCTGTGTCTTCTTGCACTGCCTCACAAGTAGCAAAGCAGGCAGAATACCGAAATGTCACTCGCTTTACTGCAGAAACGAATGTGTGCTAGGGCGAGGAAATATAAACAAGCAACTGAGACAAACTACTGTTTCTTCCACATAACACATTTTTTCTTCACACTGTTATACATGTTTACAGTTTAGGGCCCAGGGACATGAAATGATTTACTCAATAATCGCACAATTTTAGGGCAACGTTATTTTTCCAGTTAGCAGTGTCCACACAAGGTCGCTAGGACATGAATCTCAAACCATGCTTAAGACAAGTACTCTGACAGCCAGTTACAAGAATATTAGGTTTGTGGTTAACAGAGAACAAAACTTACCATCCAAGTGGGGCATTGCTAGTCCGCTAGCTTCCATATGCTGTAAGGCCTGGACTATTTACCCACCAGTGTGCTAAGCCATATCAGGCTACAAACTCTCTGATATACACAAAGGACAACTTTCTCTCACCCATCACAGTGAAGGAAAATGTATAGTTGTTGGGATGGGAATTTCCCTGCTTGTGTACAACTGTGTTCCACTGCCCTGAGACCCCCCCTCCCCCAACCGCATGCAGCTGACTTTTGATTTTTAACCTGGCGAAAAACTAATCAAGTGTGTATGCAGAGGCCACGCCTGTTCTTAACATGACTAGCTCAAGAGCTTTTCCTGTTCCCTGAAGGGCTGCAAGCCCTCCTTACAGTGAACGTCGCTTACTGTCCCTATTATGAGTTTAGCACATAGAGAGGTGATGGCACTGCAGCCAGTCATGTTTTGTGAATCCAAAATTGTGTCTTTTTTTGTCTGTCATTGGAGCGGGGGCTACTGGCCCACTTGTGTAAGCTTCTGTCTCTATGCGCTTTCCCACTCCAAGAGCTGACATCCAGAGGGTGAGCTGTGCATTTGATGGATGTAGCCTTCATAGTCCATGCATGGTGTGTGTGAGTGTTCCAGAGAAATGGGAGCCTTTGACATTGTCAAGATTTGCAGGTTTTGATTGACTAAGTCAGAAGGCAATCCACCTCACTCCCCAGATGTTAGCTCCGCCTGTGCATGAGCAAGCACGAACAGCAGAACTGAACCCCAGAGGTGAAGAGGCATGAGAGAGAGAGAGAGAGAGAGAGAGAGAGAGAGAGATAAGGCAGCTGGAATGGCTCAGCCTTGTCACCCACACATCTCATGTACGTAAGGGAGTTCACAATAGCTTTTTCCAAGGTGAATGCCAAACGTATATTGAGGGTAAATAGAACCAACAAAGTTTTACTATTTTGCATAAACACTGAAATACTGTTGGGAAAGGGAGGCATTGATGAATGTGCTGACAAGACTTCGTAATGGAGGCTGTGGAGAATCTAAACCACAAACAAAGGAAGCCATTAACAGCAACAGTGGAATCCCGGGTCAATATCAAACCTGGAATTCAAGGTGCAGAAGGGAGAGCACACACAGCAAACATTACCATTATGTAATCCAGCACCAAAAGTGAATATAAGTGACTGTTCAAACTCAACTGTAACCCAAGAGGCAAGTCAAAGTTCAGGCAACCAGTCAGCAAACATTTCCAACTCATAATCTAGAGAGAAGGTCAGAATTCAGGCAAGAAGGTCTGGGAACTGAGGTAGCAGAGAAGGGAATAAAACAAAAAAAGGAGAGGGACGCAACATCAGTGAGCAAATTTACCGAAAGTGTAGAAGCCTATGCAACATGAAAAAGTTGCCGGGCACATTCCCAAGACATGAACTGCTTATAAAGACCTGCTACAGCTCATAATCTGAAAGTCCCTCCCCATGACCTCCACCAGTGATAATCCTGATGCCTCAACCACCATAGACTGTTCCACCACAACCTTCCTAGCTTTCTTGCCCATATTCTGTGGCAAACAGTTCTAGAAGTAAATCCCCAAGTCTGCATAGCTCCCATATTCCTTGCAGTATCCTCCCTCACATGGCCTCCTCCTCTAGGTGATGGGTGGTGAGGAAACATTTGGTGGAAAGACATCATTAAACTAGTGGCATGAACAAATGTAGAGGGTTCACAGGATCATGCCACTGGACCATAACCCTTCCAGGTTACTAAGTATTGGAGTTACCCATAAACCTTCTTGAGTCCATAATAGCCTCCACCTCAAATTCCAGAGAACAGTTCTGATGATTGGAGGAGGGGGTTAGTTGTTCTGCATATGGCAAGTTTGATTTTGGAAATGTTGAAGACAGGTTGTTCCTTCGATCTAGGAAGTTCTGATGCCACCGCAGTTTGTCATACTATTTCTAATGCTGAAAAGGGACCCATACATCTAGGCACAACCTTGCGTCGAAATTGGGCAGAGTCAGAAAGCAGGTGTATAGCCCCTTTTTTATAATTGGGCTGTTTTTGTAATGATGATCAGCAAATCGCTTATAGTCAGTTTTGGCCTGTTGTAAATGGAGTACTGTGGCAGCCTGTAGTGGGAGAGGTGTGGCGCAGCAGCCAGAGCGTCTGACTCCGGAGCACGGGGATCACGGTTCGATCGCAGGCAGCAGCTCAGCTCAGCATCATGTGACTCTGGGTAATAGCTCACTTAATCTCCCCGACGGCCCCATCACCTTGAAAACTTAAGGGGTGATATGTTTGTGTTTTCAAATATGGATTATTATCATTTATGGCGAATTTAATATTACTGATGCAATATTAGTAAGGAGGGCTGTCTCCGATAGAACCAAGGTGACCTTTATGACTTCAGGAACAATTGTGGATGGAAACCAAAGGAGGAAATGAAAGGGCAAACCCATTGATCTTGTTAGTTAATCGTAAATATATCTGAGAAATTGCTAAAGGGACTGATTAATATGCTGGGTCTGATCATCAGTTGGGGGTGGTGACTGATGGAATTAAAATTGACTGTTCCCAACCGAAGAAGAAATGTGGTCCAAATTTGGGAATAAACGGAGAACCCCTGTCCGTGATTATTTCCAATAATAAGCCATGTTAACGTACAATTTCCATCATACTTAGTTAAAGTGCTGTTGTTAACTGTGCAAGAGAACAAAGTGAGCATATTTCGTAAAATAGTCCACCACAACAAGTACAAAATGTTTTTTCTTGATGGAGGAAGATCTGCAATGAAAGCCAAGTAGATCTTTTTTCAAGGCTGTTCAAAAAAGGTATTGGTTCTAAGGTCTCACAGGTTTCTGATCGGAGGATTTTATCTACGCCAGATCTGAACTTACTGTGTTCCAACTATAAATTCTGAGTAAGCAAGTTGTTGGCCTTTTTTTTCCCTGAATGTCCTGCAAAGGGGGGCATCAAGGCACAAGTAAACTACTTATTCCTGTAACTCAGATGTCGGATCAAAGTTTCTTTTTATGAATGTAGAGTCCATCTACTATGGTGCGATCAGTGCTATTTTCCTGCTCCCAAAGTTGTGGATACCATACTGAAAGTTATGTTTTTAGCTGAGCTAATAATCCTTTCAAGGTGGATATATTAATGATTTATAAAGCCCATAGATATAAGGTTCTTCATCGAAATTTTCTAAAGTTCAGTATTTCGTGATAGGGGATCCGCATTTGAACGCCTTTCCCCTGGCTTATATGTGATGTTACAATGGAATTTGGTGAAGATTAACATTCTACTAGCATGCAGAAAGTTGGTACACTTCACAGACTTCAAGAAACCTAAATTCTTATGATCTGCCTATATGGCTACAGGATGTAAAGCCCCTTCAAGATAGTGCTGTCAGTGAGAAAAAGCTTCTCTAATTATGTAATTGATAACAATTCTTTATCGTAGACAGTATAGTTTTGCTACACCATTGTTAGAAATCTAGACAAGAAGGCTCCCAAAGCATCGGTAGAGGTACCAATTTCCACAATAAAGTGAAGATCTTGACCAGTGTACCTTAGAAGGGGAGCTTCAGTTTTTCAACTTGTCAAGAGCTTCTTGCTGAGCCACAGTCCCAGTAAAATGGTACTCCATTTCTGGTAACTTGCATAATGGGGGGACCACAGTAGAAAATGATTCAATGAAGTGTTGATAAAAAATTGGCAGAATTTAAGAACCTTTGTATCTCTGTCACACTGCAAATTCTGTTCCATTCTGCCACTGCAACCACTTTCTTAGTCTTCGGATCCATACTGAGGATACCTTTATCCGAGAGGGCGAATCCCCAAAAATGTAATGGTTGGACTTTGAAGATGAATTGGTCTAATTTATCATATAAGTGGTGAACTCGTATGTGTCTCAGTAATTCTCGTACATGTTGTCAATGTAGTTGCAGATCTTGAGAAAAAACGTAGAATTTAGAACTTTAGAAATTATTACACAGTGTCCAAAATATGTTTGAAAATATTGTTCACTGGCTGTTGAAAAGAAGTGCAAGCATTGCATACACCAAACAGTATAACCAAATACTCCAAGTCACCATATCAGGTATTGAAGACAGTCTTTCATTCGTCTACTGCTTTAATTTTGATGAGATTATAAACTCCCATTAAATCTAGTATCAGGAAAACTGTAGAAGTGCGGACTTGCTCCAACAAAACTGAAATCAATGGCAGAGTAATTGGGATATTTTTCAATTCTCTACAGTCTGAACGCTGTCTCAGCTTTCCTTTGGGTTTTGTAACAACATTTACTGAAGCCCTTGCAGGTGATAGCGCGTGCCTAATGAAGGATTTTGCTAAATTCTCTTTAATGTATGTATGTTGTTCAAATCATAATCCAGAAAGAAGGTTAGAATTCAGGCAAGGACGGCAGGGAATCGTGGAAACAGAGAAGGCAAAAAAACAAGAAACCGGTGAACGAACTAAGTGAAAGAAAATGAGACAATACAGCACTAAAAGGTTGCCAGGCACCTTCACAAGGGAAGTGGACTGTTTATAAAGCCCAGCTACCACTCATGACCTGGAAGTCACACCCCTTGACCTCCACCAGTGACACCCAAGCCTCCATAGACCAGTCTCCACAACCTTCCCATCTTTCCTCACCATATTTTATGGCAACCAGTCTCAGAAGCAAATCCCAAAGTCTCCACGACTCCCTTAGAATAATCCATTTTGGATACTCCTGCATGGACTTTGCAGTAGATGGAGGTGAGGTTGTTTTCCCAGTGGAAGTCTAATGCTGACAATCCTGAAGCTGAAAAGAAGAGACCTAGACACTGAAGTAAGGGGAGTGGAGACAGGGCCACTTTTTGTTACTCGATTAGGCCTTTTGCCTCGCAAGGAACTGCTCATTTAGTCTTCCATGTACACTGCCATTAGGTGGATAGTAGAGGTAAGGAGTGGGGCTGCAGATTCTGTTGTGCAAGATAAATAAACCTTTAGGTGATCTGCAATTTTGTCTTTTCTGATCACTCTAATGTCAGCCTGGTGAATAAAACTTGCACCTCTTTGTGCCTCTGTCCAAGGTTGGCAACTACCTTGATGAAAGAAGTATCACTCTAGACCAGGGGTCTCCAACCTTTTCTGTAATAAGAGCTACTTATGTTCAAGGAACATTATCCTGAGCTATTGTGAGTGATGGGATAGTCCATTCAAGACTGTCAGCAGTGATCACATCAATGCATTAGGCTGGACTGCCAGCAGTAAAGTAAAAAAAACACTAAACATTTGGAATGCATCTACATGCGTAATATATAACAGCCATTGCTGCAATTCCCCGGCACCAAGGAAATAATATGAGTAATAAATGTCTCCGACACAAATAGTAGCTTTTAATTTAATTTGGAAATTGAATCATTTTCTCCAAACATCAGCTTATGAGTTCTGAAAATACACACATATTCCTCTCAAATACATGCTTTTTAATTTTGGCATACTAATAATAATATAACCAAGCAAAGGCTTTCATGTTAATAGTCTGAGATGCACACACGCGAGCTACTCATAAGTAGCTGGAGAGCTACTGGTAGCTCACAAGCTACTCTTTGGAGACGCCTGCTCTGGACAAAGGCTGTGTCTGGAGAGAAGCCTGGAAAGGAAACTTGAAGGGAGAACCACCCCTAACCGGTTCTACAGGGCAGACAATGAATACACATTACCTGTCAGATTCTGGTGGTATAAAAGTGGGACCCCAAATGTAGTTCCAGTTCCAAGCCTTCTATGGCCAAGGAAGGGAGTGCTCCACAGAGTACTCAGAGAACTGCTGTGCAACCAGGGCTAGTGTTTGCATTACAGCCAGCTTCCCAGAGGTGAGGGCATATCACATATGTCTATATCTCTCTCCTTGGAGGAGCAGTATAGCTGTACTAAAGTGCCTAGAAGCCTATCTGCCTTCTACGAGAGGGAAGGAGCCAGCAAATCCTGCAGAACGAGTGTCTGTCCAGGAGGATCAGGGTGCGCCCTGTCCACGGTGTCTGTGCCGCCCCTCCCCCCGAAGAGGCTCCTGTCAAGAATTTCACTAATCCTGACCAAAATTGCCGAGATCTGGTCAAGACTGTGACTGTCTGTTGGACCCAGCCTGTAAGGGGCCACAACTGCTAGTGGAAGGGTCAGCCTGTGTGAGCCTGTGCTTGCTCAGTTGATAAACCACTGTGTGGGGTTGTTACTGAAGCATCAACATCATTCTGTGCTTGACTGCAGATGCCCAGTGTGATTGGCCCATGCATAGTCTCAATTCCCTAGTGTGATCGCCCTGTGTGTGGCCTCAAGTGCCCACAGGGCTAAGCCAGTGCATGGCCGCAACTGCCACAAAGTGATCAGCCCAGGTGGGCGCTGCAACTGCCCGGTGTACCCAGCTCTTGCAGGGTTGCATCTGCGGTAGTAGGGACTATCCAGAAGAGGCTGTAAGTGCAAGTTTTATCTGTTTCAATCAGGGCACTAGCAAGGGTGTGCCAGATCCTGTGGGACCACGCCCTCAGCCAGTAAGACAATCAACATGTGTTCAGCCAGAACCCAAGTGCACCAGGACAGCCACCTCTGCTTCTCATGGGCGCACTGCAAGTGGTCAGACTGTGACTGTTAACAATGAGATGAGCACTGATTTAGGAGGGATACAAACTTCAACTGAGCTTTATTCACACTACTACCTTATACACCATAGAAAGGGGGCCCACTTAGACCTGGGGGAAGGACGCTGGAACAAGTGATACAGCACTGCATGGATAGCACCCTGAAACGCTAAATTGTGTCTTCCTACTGAAGAGTGTAGTATGTTTTTTCTGGTTGGGTTCATATTAAAGTACTTTTTCTTGTACAGGTAAGTACAACGGGCCACATGTATCATGCATTTTTCCAATTGCAAACGTCCCAATTCGTAGAATCGGGCTGTTTGCGACCAGTAAAATGCATATTGGTATGTATTAATTCCAATTGGAATTTGGTAGCATGTTACCGATTAGCAATTTGGAAATGTGAATACATACTGATTCAGTATTAGGAAGGGGTGTGTTTAGGGCAATCTTTCCTAATACCGAATTGCAGCAGTATGTAGGAATGCTTTGTGAACGAAATGTGGTTGCAATACATTTGCATTTTACACCTACTTCAAGAAGGTGGTAACCCATTCGCAAACGGTAAAGTGTCCCCAAGGGACCCCGACTCCTTCCCCTTTGTGAATGTTCATAAAAATGTTTTTAAAGAGCAGGCAGTGGTCCCACAGACCACTCCCCGCTCTTGCAAAATGAAAAGTAAACTTTTCATTTCTGTTTTTTAAACGCAAACCATTTTCCTTTAAGGAAAATGGGCTGCATAAAAAAAAAAAGATTGCTTTATTTAAAAGCGATCACAGACATGGTGGTCTGTTGACCCCAGCAGGCCACCATCCCTGTGATTTCAGCATTCCTACTGGGTCGCAAATTGCGAGCTGCCTCATGAATATTGTAGAGGTAGGTCGATTTGGGACCCATTAGTAAACCTAAATGAAACTCATACATCCAAATAGTGATTACCAAGGTGTGCAACGCCCATAGGGCTCAAAGGGTTCAGCACCCCCTCCCTCGTCGTGTGTGTCAGCCCGGGCTGAGACAGTTCCCAGACACACACACACACAGACAGTTTTGTCTGGCATCCGTCTTATTGCAGCCGCACCGAGTACTTCACAGGTCTTTAAAAGACCATTTACTTGCTACGAAGCTTTGTTGTGTTTTCACCCCTTCTTAAAGACCCTGCATCTCCACTCTGCCTATTGCTGGAAGAATTAGCCCCCCCGGAATTTTTAGTAGCCCCCCCGAAATTTGGCTCTAGTTGCACCTCAGTGATCACCTGATTGCAATTTGCAGAGAATAGCGCTACAGCCGGATAACAATGTCTGTTAGTTACCTCCAAGGTCTGAACATTTGAACCTCTTCTAAAAGAAACCAGACATAACAAATTTGCTAACTTTATACTCAATAGATGAAAAGTCAAAAAACTATTACTCAGCCACTTATCAAACAAATTCAAAACCAAGCTGACACCCTGAAGTCTGGCCTCTGGTGTCCTTCTCAACTTTATATCACTAAAAAGTGACCTGCCATCCACTAACTTATGTCCAGCTCAAATTGCTGGTAACTCAAACCATGTGAAAGCAAATTAGATGAATAATTAAAACCTCTAAAGCAGATGCTTCTAAGGGATCCAAACCCCTTTCCACACGTCCACAAACCTAGGCCTGCCATAACCCTTTGTATGTTTTCCTGGTGCCTTCAGCCGAACACTCCTTGAGGTGCTCTGAAGCCTCCCGTGAAAGAACACCAGACTCTCCACCTCTCCTGCTATATTCTCAAAGCAAAAAGGTTCAAGTCCTCACTTTCCAACATTGGGTGTTCTTCTACTTACCTGCCTACTAAAAAGCCCAGGTAGACTGCTATCAAAAAAGTTTCCTCTATTGCTAACTCCAACACCCCAGGAAAAACAGATTGATCCGCCCTGAAAGGCATTATCAAGAATGCTTGATATCTGTCTCCTCACTGATTACAACATCCTCTGAATCATCTCAAAAGGAGGGAATACATAACCTTTCAGATCTTTCCACTTTAGATGAAAAGCATCCACCGCTAGAGCTTCCAGATCTGGTCCTCAACAGATCTAAGAGCCTGATTTAGATCTTGGCGGATGGCTTACTCCGTCACAACGGTGACGTATATCCCATTCACCGAAATATGAATCCCATTATATCCTATGAGATTTATATTCAGGCAGACGGGATATCCATCACTGTTATGACAGAGTAAACCGTCCGCCAAGTCCTGAATCAGGCACTAAGTCTGGAGTTGTGCTGTCAACCTCGATGCAAACAAATCCACTTCCATATAAACATGCAAGCAAAGCAAAATAAGGACAAGCATTTGCAATGGAATAGGCCTCGCATTACCGATAGTTTGAGGTATTGGCGTTGCAAATAATAATTCTTGAGTAGTGAGCCAGGAACCAGCATTGTATGTCTCAGTGCAATTCCGCAAGCTGCTCCTAGAGGTCCCTAGTGAGCAAGGCACCAGCACTGCTTGTTTAGTTGCAGTACCGCAAGCTGCTCCTAGAGGTCCCTAGTGAGCAAGGCACCAGCACTGCTTGTTTAGTTGCAGTACCGCAAGCTGCTCCTAGAGGTCCCTAGTGAGCAAGGCACCAGCACTGCATGTCTAGGTGCAGTACCGCAAGCTGCTCCTAGAGGTCCCTAGTGAGCAAGGCACCAGCACTGCATGTCTAGGTGCAGTACCGAAAGCTGCTCCTAGAGGTCCCTTGTGAGCGAGGCACCAGCACTGCATGTCTAGGAGCAGTACCGCAATCTGCTCCTAGAGGTCCCTAGTGAGCAAGGCACCAACACTGCATGTATAGGTGCAGTACAGCCAGCTGATCCTAGAGAGTCCCTAGTGAGCAAGGCACCAGCACTGCATGTATAGGTACAGTACCACAAGCTGCTCCTAGAGGTCCCTAGTGAGCAAGGCACCAGCACTGCTTGTCTAGGTGCAGTACCGCAAGCTGCTCCTAGAGGTCCCTAGTGAGCATCATCAACTTTTGGTCACACATGGTACTGCATCCTGCAGAAGATATGGTAAATCCACCCTACCCATAATGCACTGCATGCAAGACAGTACCACAACTACATTCAAATAGCTATGTTCACATATACAATTAGTAGCTTTGAAATGTGACAAAAGAATGATTATAATAATTCCGGACTAGGTTGTACTCTGTGTGGAGCTGATGAAGGGAAATTTAGAGAAGGTCTAATATAAATGTGAGATGTGTTAGCGAGTAAAGTAACCACTGCCACCCTAGTTTAGGACCAAGTGAGTGTCCTGTCTGAAGGCCTTTAAGAAAATAGTGCCTTGAGGCTGTAATTAAAACCTAGGGCGTAACAACACATGTAATAGGCGTTGTCCCCATAGGAGGTTACAAGAAGAGACAAGGCAGGACTTCTAAGCCTAATGATCAATGAAAAGCCACCATTTACAAAGGACAGGGACAGGAGCCAATTAAAAAGATGGACGAAAAGTAGGCTGAGCTTTATACCCTTATCCTGAAAACAGCATGTCTCGAAGAGACAGCGCAAACGCTGCCTAGGCGATATTTAAAAAAGGAGGCACTTCGCTGCCATGGAGCAGCAATGAAAAGAGGAAGCGAAAGCAGCTTTGGAGTACTACATACGTAAAGTAATGTTCATGTGTTAATATTTTAGTGTTGGCTCTTTTAAGTTTTAAATGGCTGCAGCACTAAGATGTCATGGATAATGATAGCCTCCGGTCTTGCCATAAAATCAAGTTACAGGGCCTCTCTGGGCTGAACTACACACAGTCGTTCATAAGTACACATTCAGCAATACCTATTTTTCTCTTGCATACAATTCACGCTATCAATACCTTGCATGAACTCACATAAGACACAATATTGAACTCATCTAACTTGTATTAATTTAATATACCACAAAGAAACTGGTGTGAATACTTGGAATGATGTTCTTGATAGCACAAAACTAACTTCAAAAATAAATAAAAACCAATGCTAACAACCAACACTGGATTAACTACTGACCTTGGGTTCCAGAGTAGCATGGTAACCACTATAAATCGCTTTGATGCCTCGTTTGGAGTAGTAAGCACTATATGAATGCAATTACAATCTAATACATTTATCCTTTGCATAGGTTGGCTGTTTCTGCCCAAGGTGTTGTTAGAATTCCATCTGATTCATGAGATAGTGCTAACTATTCTCTTTCCAAACTTCTCTTATCGTGCCAAAAGGACCAACAACACCTGATGTGTGCAGCTGTATCCCATATCAGAACCGGACTAAGCTTAATATTGCCTTGGGCAGTGTGTCACTATGCTGGCTACTTTCTTTGAAAACAACCTTCCAAGATTCGGATCATGCGCCTTTCACATTTCTGAGTATTGAAATTTGCTGGACTCCCTAAGACAGAGGGCATACATGTATGTGCACGTGAGAACGCCAGATTAGGGTAAATTGCCTGTAAGTGCCAACACACCCTGTGCAAGGCTATCTCATAGGCTATTTCACAAATATTCTATAGGCGCTACGTTAAGGAAATTGGCTTATTCTAAACATGTGCTCCTTAAAGACATATTAGGATGAATTGTAGAATAACCAGTTTGCGTGTTCCCTTTCATAATTCCCTGGCTATTTATTGCTGTTTGTATTCTGGAGGACTGGGAACAGCCATACAAAATATTAACCAGTGTGACCCTTTTAATACCTACAGTGCCATACAGTATCCCTTCCTCCAGGTGAGCATGCCATGGTTCCGCTCTCTCTATCTGTAGCCCGAGAAAAGGACTCAGGTGGATCACGCAGTCACTCAGAGAGGGTAAAGCCAGCACTGCACAGGTTCTGGATCCCTAAAAAGATTCCCTTTTTCTGTAAGTGATGCTCTCTCTTTTCACCTACGTTTTGAGACATCCAACAAATTTGGAGGCAGGAAAGGCAACAGGCAGGGTCGGACTGCCCTGTAGGGCAATCAGGCAGTGCCCCAGGGGCTGATCTGACAGGTCAGAGTGTGGACCGTTTTTTGGGAAGTTTGTGGGCCAGTTTTATGGTCTGTTGGGCCGATTTTTACTGTACATTACCCTGGTATGACCATAAAAATTGCCTGTAAGAAGCACAAATGCTAGCAGTCTCCCATACCTTGCAAAACACATACACAAGGCTTTACAAGTTCAAAACTGTCCCATTTGCAAATGTGGGTCATTGTTTTTAACTATCTTATTTATTAATAGGGGTCACTTTGATGCCAGGGCCTTTTTTTGTCCTAGTCCGACTCTGGCAATAGGACACCGGCACAGTTATTGATATGGTAAATGGACTGCCTGCACTTTTTTAACTGGACCTCATCAAAGCTCTCTCAGATTGCAGACTCTTCTATAGAGAAATCAAACCACAAGTCTATAATACTTTAGAAGGCGTGTAACCTTTAACAGTGGGGAACAGCAATAGCATTTCTCTGTTCCACACTGGAAATGTGCCTTCCATAATAATTCAGGTTAGATTTCATTTTTAACAAATACTTATATCCTGCCTTTCTACAACGTTTCTATTTCTATTGATGTTTTCTGAGTGATTCCAGTTCTCCTTTCCTTTTTAATGTGGCAAAACTAAAGGTTCACGTGTGATAAGGTAAGGATCTCGTCAGTGACGAACGAGATGCAAGCACTGTCAAAACTACACTGATAGCAAACAAAATTTGACCCTTCTTGGCTCACAGTGCTGCTGGATATCAGTGGTTCTTTCTTTCAATAGAGTGTGTGTCTGGGACTACTGGCTGATGGGAAATGGAAATATACAATGCTGTGGCCGAAAATAACAACAGGATCATCTAATTTGCCGATGTCTTCAACTACTTTACTCAAGGCCTACAAAGCCCCCACAACCACGGACCAGCATACATCAACCACCGCCTGAACTTCCACCAACCCTCCAGAGACGTTTGCTCCTCCTCCCTCGCACAGAGATCACACATCTGCCGAAGCTAAAGTGAAGGCGGTTCCTTCTTCTACCTCGCTACCAAGTCCTGGAAGAGCCTCCACCTACGGACATCATCCTCCCTGGCCGATTTCAGGACGAGACTCAAGACCTGGCTTTTTGACTGAACCCTACAACTCAGCACCTGAATACCTGTACAGGTAAAGAGCTTCGCTCTACAAATACGAATTGATTGATTGATTGATACTCTTGACACCACAGACTCCTGGAATAAAGTCAACTTGAGGTAAAGAAGAAAAAGCTGAAAAAACAATGATTAAGGACAGATATCCACAAAGTCAAGTGGTCGTCAGGACATTTCTGCACTCAGATCACATTGTTTTTTGAGGCATGGAAAAGCTGGGGAAAAGGTGAAGCAGAAAGTGCTGCATATTAGCAAGTGTGCATAAGTAAACAGATAGGTGAGTGCAAAGTAGCAGGATTGGGAAGAAGATGACGTTAATAAGGGAGAGGTCAAAGTCATGTTTGGTGGAAATACTTAGGAACAGTGCTTCAAATGGGCCGGTACTCACAGGTACTGAGTACCGGCACTTCTTAGTTTTATCTCTTTGAGTACCGGCACTTCTCTACTGCTGAGGAGAGTACCCGTACTCATTAAAGGCTGGTGCTGGCGGCCTGACTGACAGCCAAGGCACTTCTGTAGTCCTGAGCCGAGCCCCTGCTGAACTATTCAGCTTGGGCTCATCTGCATACCGTCTGGGTGTTCACCAGCATGCTGTGTTATAAACACAGAAATTGAAGCAGCCCAGTGACAGCGCTATTCAGAAAGCTGTGGGAGGTAAACAGGTTCAAATGGCATTAATCCCACCTGATTCTTTTGTGTAAGAGTCTGCTTTTGTTTGTCTGCTTGCCTGTGATTGTTTTTGTGTGAGAGAAACTAGGAGAGAAAAGGGGAGAGAATAGAGACACTCATGGAAGGTAAATGTGTGGAATGCTTGTGTGTACACGTCTGCTTGTTTCCGTGTCCCTCGAGAATATATAGTATTGTGCCAAGCAACAGCAATAAACAGTATTGATGTTGCAAATATTGAAAAACAAGGAAATGTTAAAATATCACCGCGTGTGGCTTTCGTTGTGTACTGAGTAAACAAACCTTCGTTTATTGAAAGACATTGCTCATGTGTTTTGGTATGTGCTGCAAGTAGTATAGAAGTCAAGAAGTATCGGCGTGACTTCTAGGCCCCGCCCCCAAACCCCGCCCACTCGCCACATTTAAATGAGTACCTGCACTATTTTCCCCCATTTAAAGCACTGCTTAGGAAGCGTCCATGGTTGCAATGAGAGTCATGGTGAGTCAGGGGGCCCTATTAGAGTTGAAGATAGGAAGAGATGGTGAGACAAACTCAGAAGGAAGAGTTAGTGATACTGGACAGATTGTGGGGTGAGATGTTAATCAAGATATCAAGGGATAAGCCATGGAGTGGCGGTTACAGTGCTTAATTTGAGCCAGTGTTTTCCAGAGCACGGCACTGGCACATAAATGCCAACACTGGCACTTATGACGGCCTGCCACATGGAATCGTTGTTTGTGTAATTTAGATATGAGCACAACAACAGTTGTTTATTCAGTCAATGTACATCAAAGGCCATTCTTATAGCGTTTTGGGCCTGGAATAGTCTTCATTTTCACACTCGTAGGAGTTTGATTTTTAGTAGTTTTGTTGGTACTGTCACTGGCAGTGGAAATGGGTGGTGCAAGCTGCAGTGGCCTCCTAACATGGGCCCTGGAACTTTTTTGTTTTGTTTACAAATTAGGCACTAGGTGGTTAGAACTTGAGACTAGGTGGGAGTACATCAGTGGTTGTCAGGATCAGACGAGAATGAAGAGTCGGAGATTCGGTGAGAGTCTTGAAATCAGGGTGAGGGTAAGATATGGGGTGAGAGTAAAGAGAGTGGCTGGCCCACAAGATATCAGATGAGAATCAGTGGTGGCGGCAAGAGAAAGGCAGTGAGAATGACATGCAATGGAGGTGGTGGGACTCCTCAGGTGGTAGTGGAAGTCTGGAGTGAGTCATGGTGGGTATGAGAGTCAGGCAGGTGCGATGACAGTCGGGGGGCATTCAGGAGAGGTGTGCAGTGGTGGGGGGGTCATGAACAAGAGTTACAGGTAGCACCGAAATTCAGTGAGCTATGTCAGAGGGCTGGTGTGGCACTCAGAGTCAGTGGATATGGAGAGCTGAGGGCTTCTGGAGAGGTGGTGTTGGGGAAGTAAGAGTTAAGGGATGACAGTGTAGTTAAGGGGATGACCGTGAAAGCATGTGACAGTGAGGGTTAGCGGGAAGTAGTGGCTTTCGTAGGCTGGCGGTGAAAGTGAAGGGTTGGCAGTAAGATTTCAGGGTGAGTGAAAGAGACTGGGCGTGCGCGTGCCCATGGGAGTCACAGGGTGGTGGTGGGTGCTACGGGGGCTGTAGGACTGAGGGTGTGGAGTGTCAGGGGTGACCCACTGAGTGAGGGGGCAGAGGTAGACAGTGTCAGTACGAGTCACCAGGTGGTACTGTGAATTGTGAGGTGGCAGTGAGACTCACAGCATGGCAGTAGGAGCTACTGCAAGGTAGCAAGAACCTGGGAGTTGCAATGAAAGTCTAGGGTGACAGTGAGTGACGGCAGAAATCGAGGTATACTTTAATAGTAAGCTTTGGGGCATTAACAAAGATGGCGGGTAGTCAGCAAATGGCAGTGAGAGTAAATTATGGGGTAGGTCACCGTAGGTGTGATGGTCTAAAGTAAACAGGCTGCACGTAAAAGGCATGGGCTGGTATAGAAGGTTTAGTAGTGGTGGTTAGGGTCATGGATGGCAGTGAGAGTAAACGTAGTAAACCTGAGAGTCAGGTGTGGTGGCTGAGACCCACACCGAGTGCCAAAGTGTGGTGCAAGAGTTGAGGTGGGAGTGAAAGTTAAGGAACCGCAGGTTAAGGTTATGTGGTGGCTGCCAGTCTCGGAGTGGAAGTGGCGGCCAAGACAAGGACGGTGAAAGTGGAAGTCACAAGGTAGCGCTTAGAGTCAGAGGTGTAAGTAAACGCTCAGACCTAGCCATGCCATGGTGTCGGTGACAGTCAAACGCGGTCAGCGCAAGCCGGGGTTCAGTGAGTGGGTGGTGTGAGGAGTAAGTAGCGTGCCTCATCCACTCGAGACCCCGGTGCCCAGCAGCAGCGCGCTGCACTGCAGGCCGCTCTGCCGCGGTCTGAGCAGGAAGCCCTGTGCTGTCAGCAGAACACTCCTGTCTCCAATGGCAACCAGACAAGCCGTGGCGCTCTGGGCTCGCGCTCTCCTGCTACACCGATCCCAGCCACGCGATAACACTGACCTCTCCTGAGCACCAGCCCCTGTCTGACACCCTCCACATCACGGAGACGACCCCATAAATCTCAGGAAAAATAACACATTGAGCCATTTACTCCATTCCTTTCCTGCAGACAGCAAAGGGACGCATGCAACCCATCCGTCATAATTAGGAGAGGCGGGGCTCGCGGGCTAAGGCACGTCTCACAAAATGTTCTCTCAAAACGTCCGTCCTCGACCCACCCCACCCCCTCCATGCAGCTATTTCTGGAAGGCGCACACGTCCCTTTATTAACAAAATCAAGCAACGGGTAGTTCTTCCTGCAACCAACACTCCATCCTGCCAACCAACTCTCCCCGTTCAAAATAGGACCCGCCCTTCACCCTTTCTTCAAATGCTGACTCCTAACGTATTATATTTATTTATTATTATGAAGTGAATGTAAAATGAGACTGCATGATACCTTAGCCTCTCTCCAAAATGTACCCCATACAATGCTAAAAATATCATGTAGGTATTTATTTACGGTTGGAATGTCAATTGTCATCCAGCCACCAATGGCCAGTTTGTCAACATGTTTTGAGCAAATGACTGGTGGTACAAATATGAGAGTTTCACTTAGACCGCACATTTACTAAGCCAACCACTGTTTGTAGTACCCACTCCCCGTAATTTTTTTCCTCAGCATTTTCGACATTTTCTTTGCAATGTAACTCTTGCCTCTTACACGGCTTTCTGTCAACAACTACAGTATTTTGTGGGGTGATCGCTGTCCTCAAAGTCATTTTAAGTATTTCTCTAACAATATCTGGAATGCTGATTTCAAAAGAACCCCCTACACTTCTCTGGAAAACTTTTCAAGACCTATGTACACTTTTACATAATTCCATAAACTTAAAAAAACTTCAACTCTTTAAAGAATCATGTTTACATTCTTCCGAACAATCTCGTCATCTTTCAAAGGCACTTTGACACCTTTCAGAAGAAAACCGAACACCATTCGAAACAATTCCAAAAAATACAAGTATTTCAAAAGTGATTTTTTCCCAATGAACTTGACATGCTTTTTCAAAGACTAGTGTATGTGCACTTTCCTCAGATATGCACTTTCCTTTCTCATACGGAACTAAAAAACCTGTGTGGACCTTCGCAAAAAATGTATGGATGCTATCTTGTGGTGAACTGTAACTGTAATTTGTTTTTATAAAGCACCTATTACCCCTGACGAGGCGCTGAAGCGCTTTAGGACAATTTCACACATTTGCTTATTGGAGCTTTGCATTTAGTTCTCACAGACATTTTGTCTACACACAGGAAAACAATTCTGCAGTTCTGTTACTGTAAAATTTGAAATGATTGTAAAATAGGATGCCCAAAATAATCTCCTATTAATTGAGGATACATACCGGTTACCTGGAGAGCGTGCACAAGTGGGACTTGCCTGGGACCCAGACCCAGGAGGTCTCATCTGCTACTGATCCCCATTCTCCAGAGAACACGGGGCACCGGCTCCAATGCCCTCAGCTTGCAGCCTCCCTGCTCCACAGTGCCGGCTGTCCAGCCCCGCTCCTCCGCTGGCCACAGGAGCCTAGCGCACCCACACTCCGCCTCTCCCGCTGCGACTCTTATCCTGGAGCTGGAAGAGGAGGCAGAGCGGAGCCATGGAGAACCGAGCGAAAGCGGGGAAAGCCGAGCGCAGCCGGAAACCCGAGCCCGGTCCCTTCTCATTAGAGTGCCTCAGAGAAGGATGAGCCAACGTGCCTTGTAGAGCTCAGCGCCTCTCTGGCGCCACCTAACGGCACAAGAGCAGACCCAAGCTTCACAGCGGCGGAATTATGAGATTACACATGACAGCAGCTGACTGTATACATTTTTATTGAACAAAACATCCAGGCAATATACGAAGTGTTTTGACTTTTGTTGAACAAGTTGTAAAATCTCTAAATTACATGTAATCATGATATTTATTATTTAAGGTTTACTTATTATATGTCAGGATTTGAAGACTTCATATTATGCAGTTTCCTCTTCACTTCCTATTCTCAGCAGCCAGAAATTACATACATCAAAAAATTACATTTTATGGCAAAATCTGCAATACTCATGAATACAGAGAAACTACAAATTCCAAGAGCACAGTAGTACAACCAATGAACATTAAGTAGTTCATATAAGTCGTCATGTCCAATAGAAACCCCCCTCTTCTTTGCTGCTCTGCAGCCATGTTAAGTACATTCTTACTTCTTTCATTATTAATATGTTGCATATTTTAAATGTTTCATGATTGGAAGTAACCTACATAGCTGCCATGTTTTTAGTTTGCCTATGTGTGGCATTTCCATTACTTTTGGTGTGCTTACATGTTTTTTTTATAGCTCAAGTGTGACACTTTGAGTAATATTTTAGGTTTAAATCTGTTTTATTGAGTTTCAAGAAATAAACGGTACATAACAATCTCCTCACCTACATCCGATGGCCGTTGAGGTGCAACAAGGGGAACGGTAGGTTGACCCTGGAAAAAGGATAATCAGTGGGGCAGCCTAGCATGAGAGGAGGTAAGGTACAAAGGGATGTCAAGGGAAGGGGGGTAGGTACCCACTCGACAGCTCCCGTTATTAGGAAATGCAGGTTGTTCAGGCTATAATGGGATAGAGAAGACAGGTTAAGTCACAACTTCCACACCTCAGTCAGCGCCATTAGTCCATTTGTATGAGGCGAAGTACCGGAAGGTAGGCTGGACAAGATAGTTCCCTTGATTTGCGAGATAGAAATCGTATACTGGGCCCCCAGGCAGTGCTTGATTTGTAAAACATTAAGTGCCAGGGCCCTCATCAGGAGGCCACTGCAGCCTACGCCACCCATTGCCCCCTACCAGCGCTGCCAATGACAGTACTAAACCAGCTACTAACCATCACACTCCTACAAGTGTGACAGCTCAGACTATTCCAGGCCCCCAAAGCTATGAGATTAGCATTGGCCATAAGTAATAGTCACATATGTTGAATTAGTAAACAACTGTTATTGTACTCACGATAAATCAGACAAACAGCCCACCATGTGGGCCACTGTCATAAGTGCCGGTGCTGCCAATTAAGTTCAGGTGCCGAGCTCCGGAAACCACCGGCTCAAATTATGCACTGCCCCCAAGTTTTATCAAATTGTGGCAATTCGCTGTCCACTAATTGCATTCAGCTTCTCCATGCGAAGGAGCTCTGCTGCCAATCCAGCCACGTTGGTGTCCCATCTGTGCCCCACATGGAAAGAATGACTTGCTTGGCTGCACAGAGGGCATTGGTGATAGCCCCCCTCGCCGATCGTAGGGGTATGTTAGTGAGTTGGGGAGGCCCAACAAGATGTGGCTGGGGAACCTTGGTAGGTCAGTTTCGTACATCACATTAATTTCCTCCAGGACATCCATCTAGAATTGTTGTAATTTGGGGAAATGCAAGAGAATGTGTGTCAATGTACCTAGCTGTCCGCATTGCCTCCAACAGCTATCATCCCACCCTGTTTCCATTTAGCTGTTCTAGCCCGGGTGTAATGCCAATAATGTGCAATTTTAACTAAAGTCTCTTTACGGAGGCGCTACAGGCAGACATGTGGGCTCGGTGTAAGATGGCATACCACTCCTTGGGGGTAAAGCGACAATCACATTCTAGTTCCCATGTCCACTGTGCTGGAGACTTCTTAGAGGTCATTGGGGCATTAAGGAAGGCATAGATGTCAGAGAGGAGGCTTTTGTCCATACAGCAGGTGAGGAGCCATTTCTCGAAAGTTGGGAGGGGTCGACTGGCATGCAGGCGTATGCGTAGATGTGTAACCCAGTGCCAAATGGCAACATACTGCCAATGTGCACTGGGAGGGACACCATAATTAGACTGGACCTGTGCAAAATCAATAAAGCCGTCTTGGTCAAATAGGTCCCCCACCCTCTTACAATTGGCTTTTTGCCACTGTGAAAATACAGTCCCCCGAAGTGCTGGAGGGAAGTCAGGATTCCCCATAATCGGTGTCTGTGGTGATATGCGGGTGGAGAGCTTTCCTTATCAAATGCACCTTGTCTCACGTTCCTACCATCACCCTAACTATGGGTGAGATATAAACCCCTAGTGGCCGATAAGGCTTGGAGAACCACAGCATTTTCCAGATGTGGATCCCAGTTACCGCATGGTATATAAAGCACAAGTGTTGCTCAGAGTGAGGCCTAGACCATTCCTCTAAATATCTGAGTTGCACTGCCTGACAGTACCGCGCCAAGTGGGGAATACCTAAGGCACTCTGGGAGCAAGAGGTGCCTGTTTCTTTGCCATGTGTGCCTTCTTACCAGCCCATACATAGTGTTCAATAAGATGTTGCAGCTTACCAATGACGTGTGGGGTGGGCTGCAGTGGTAATGTCTGCATAACGTAGAGTATCTTGGGTAGTAAGATCATTTTAACAGCCGCAACCCTTTCCAGCCAAGAGAGAGAGCTTCCCCTCCAAGTAAATCTGAACAGGCAGTAGAGAGCAATGAGGAGTAATGGCGCTCCGCTGTAGTCTCTGGTGTGGGGTATATTTGCAGGCCTAGGTATGTGATCTCGTGTGTGGCCCAGGAAAAGGGCAAGAGTCATTGTAGTTGGAGTTGGTCAGCTTGCAAGATGGTACGGTTGAGATACTGTGATTTCTGGAGGTTTACCTTAAAGACCGAGGCTCTTCTAAAGGCCTCTAATTCCTGCATCAGCTGGGGGGGATGGGAAGGGTTGTACAACCACTATCATATCATCTCATAACATCGTCTGCATATAAAGCAAGATTATGTTCATTTTGCCCCATGGTGATACCCGTTATGTGGGGGTGTCTGCGCACTCTTTCTGCGAACGGCTCCATATAAAGGGCAAAAAGGAGTGGAGAAAAGGGGCATCCTTTTCTAGTACCATGTGCTACCTTGAAGGGTTGCGATATCAGCTCATTGACTCCAATGGTAGCCATTGAGTTAGTGTAACTGCAACATATCCAGCACCAACGGAAGATACGGCCAATACACACTGTCAAATGCCTTTTCGGCATCGACCGAGAACAGGAGCACTGGTATGCAAAAGCGATTCATTTTACCTATGAGATGGCAGAGGCCTTTGGTATTGTCGCTGCAGCCCCTTTCGAGTATGAACCCAGCCTGATCAGGGTCTACCAGGCCATGCATATAGGGGGCAAGGCATTGGAAAGGATAGCCCTGTCTAATTGTAAAGCATCGTCTTCAGGGATGCGGTTCGTATGGACCCGGGCTAAGTAGGTTTCAGCATCCACCATTTCAAGCGTGTCCGCCGTGTATAATATAGAGTAGAAGTGATCAAATTCTTGAGCAATGTGCGCATCCTTGTACACCGTGCCACCCTAAAATCCCTCAATCTCGGTTATTCTTTGTTTGAGTACCTGAGCACGTAGCTGATGTGCCAAAAGGTATGGCCTGCTTTGTAGCCCGCAGCATAATATTTTTGTTTAGTACGAAGGAGAGCATATTCCGCCTTATCCAAGTCCAGGGCCTTAAGTTGTTTTTGGGTTATCGTGAGTTGGCGCTGTATTTTATGGGAGCCAGATTGCTTGTGATTCCCTCACCTGCTTCTCCAAGCAAAGTCGCTTATCTTTTCTGGCCCTAGTAAGTCAGGCAGTGACGGCTATAAAGTTTGCTTATACTACTGCTTTCATGGTGTCCCACAGTAGGGCGATGTGGGTACCAGGCGTGTCCTTGGTGCTGAGAAAGGTGCAAATGGTGTCACTGATTTCAGATATGGCTGAATCATTTGTCAGTAGCTTATGATTGAGGCTTCTGGTGGGAGATTGTAGTGTGGAGTCTGGGATGTGCAGTGTGATGGAGATAGGCGAATGGTCGGAAAGAGCGACCACGCCAATGTCCACCAATGTGGTCGCTACTGTAAAGCTCGGTGAGGTAAGAAAGAAATCGATTATTAAACGTCCTGATGATGATCCTGGTATTTTATAAGGATCTTAACACTGTTGACTCTATTATAATGTACATAGTAATGAACATAGGGGCAGAAGTGCTGCTTCAAATTTGATTGTGACTGACCAATTTTTCAATTTGTGTCACACAATAGTGCCTGAGTCTTTTTGGTTATTTTATTTTCTGTCATTTATGTTTCCACCCACATATTTACGTGAATTGTTTAAGAAATGTGATCTTAGTTTGTCTGTTGGGCAACGTATATGGGAATAATTGTTTTTCCAGTTTACAACTGATAGATGTTTAGTTTAGGGACCTCTGTTCCTTTAAAGTATTGTTTAAGCACAAAGCACTTTATGATGTATGCACTTTTGATATATAAATGTATGTTGGAAAAGATTGCATTTTAGGGTATTTCACTGCTGCTTTTTAGAGATGCACTTTATTACGTATAAATAATTCTTATTTATGAAATGGCACATTTTCTGCTGAAACCCGTAAAATGCAAGCACTAGAAGTATGGACATAAGCATAAGGCGCTTTATAAAATATGTATCTTCTTGATAAAGTTGGGAAAAAGTCTGTATTCTGTAAAATTGTTTTTATATTATGTGACAAGGATGTAACAAGGATGCACTACATTAGACATATTCACTTTTTTACTTCATGAAATGGTTCTCTCTATGCTGAAGGTAATCTCTTTTAATGTTAGTGGGCTGAATAATGGTCAGAAAAAGCAAGCAGTAGAAGCTTGGGTGAAAGGGCATAACCCAACAGCAATTAGTGTGCAAGAAACCCATATTCCTTCTAGTAAATTAAACAAGTTTGGTATGTTTAAAACCTTGGCAGGCAGGGCCGGACTGGCCGTAGCGGGCACCGGGCAATCCCCCGGTGCGCCGCACGGGTGGGGGCCGGTTTTGGGACCCTGGGGGCCGTTTTTGTTACAGGGCCGTTTTTGCAAAATCGTCCGAAAACCGGCCCTGGCAAAGGGCTCTGCGGCACCCCCAAGCGGGGGGGTAGGGGGTGGAAGAGGCGCCGCCGAGCACTTTGCCAGGACCGGTTTTAGTTCCCAGTCCGGCCCTGTTGGCAGGTTTCAAGTGCTTCTCTTCTGTGAGCATCTCCCTTAGAGGGGTGGTGATTTACATGAAAAGTAGCACGTGAGTTAGAATCCATACTTGTCAAGCTGACTCTGAAGCCCCATGGTGTTGGGTAAAGTGCTCAATAAACTCCTTAGATCTTATATTAGTCAGTGTTTTTGCCCCAGTAGAGGATGATCCTGATTCCTGGTCCATTAGAGCTCTTTAAATCCATATTATCCATTGAAGGTGAAATCATTATGGCGGGAATTTACAGAATCCGGGGCTAGATACTATGCTAAGTAATAAGAAGTAACATAAACCCAAAACTGCAAGAACTCTCAGTGAATATTATACAGTTTTTAAATTGAAAGACCCCTGGACAGCAACTTTCCAAGATGAAAAGGAGATTATTTTTCTTGTAGATATAACACTGCGACCCGTATCAATCTTTTGTAACCTTCTCTACAGCCAGGTTTACACAGCAAAAAAACACACTGCCAAATGGTTTCTTTGATCACTTGACATTAGAGTTGGAAATATTCAGGGGCGGATCCGGATCCTCCATTTGAGCGGAGAAGAGTCACCTCGCAGGCCACAGCTGAAAAAAAGAATGGCAATACATTTTATTTCTTCACATTTTTATTTTACAGTAACCGACCCGTCCTGAACTGAGTGAAAAGGATAGAGTGGGGCAAGTGTGGTCAAGTGGCAGCAGCAGAGAGCTGTGTACTTTAAAATGTGCATGTCTCTTTGGCCAGCCGTCTTGGGATAGCCAGCCAGACATGCGCATTTTAAAGCTTTCTAACCTAGCTGTCTTAGACAGCTGGGTTAGAGAATGCACAGGCCTCCAGTGATCTTGAGAGTGCTGAGTGAGGCAGCTCCAACCAATCCTGGCGCTGCTCTCATGCTAGTGAGAGCAGCACCAGGATTGGTTATGGTAGTTTCCTAGATCCCGTAGCCGGCCTGGAAGAGAGACGACAGTGGAGGAGGACGTCGTGCCTCAAGGTAAGTGCTTTTTTTTTTGCGTTCCCCAAGACAACCCTCCCGCCTCACCACCCTCGGTACATGGTAGCCGCCACTGGAAATATTAGGACTTGAACAGACAGTTAAATCTCCAAGATGGGTCCTTCAATAAACTTTACTTAGAGGATGGAAGTTGGGTAGGGCTAGGTAGAGTTGAAATTGAGAGCTTTTTGGAAAGAAATAAAGGTACACCAGCTGTTACTGTGGTTTGGGATGCCATAAAAACCTCCCTAGGAGCTTTTTTGATTTCCAGAGATATATTGCATTTTAAATCTACAAACAAAGAGAAAGTTTGCTTGGAGAATCTGACTCATAACGAATATTGGAAATTCCTGAGGAACAGTTCTTCAGAAAATCGGTAGGGATTAGAAGAGGCAAAGTGGGCACTCTGGGAATAATATGCTAAGAATTATGATCAGAACTCAACTTACTTGCAAAAAAAACATATGAAGATAGTGATTATGCAGGAGGTTTTTGGCATGGCAGGCTAGGGAGCGGGGTGCGAATGGTGCAGATTGGGGTGTACAAATTCTCCCTACTTCCACGGATAGAGTAAATTCACAGATACACGCACATACACTCATCATACGCTTGGGCCCATTTCACTAACATATACTCGATTACTCTATCAGCACTGAACCTGTGGAGAGAAAACCTTCTAAACACCCTGCATCTACACTAAGGTCGATAAGACCTAATTGACACTGTCTTGAGTCATGATTTAACCAATAATAATCATCAATAATCAAAATAGAGTCCTCAATAATTGACAAGAAATAACCACCAACACTGTATTTCAAATAATGGTAATTTATCTAAAATTAGTTCAAAGAAATCAATTCAAAAGCAAAATCATTATTCTCATAATTACCTATTCTAGCTAAATGTCATAAACGAGTCAGGACAGGTCTCTCAGTAGAAATCTCCCAAGTCACCGTCCTCACAGCATCGATCCTCACCAACGCAAATTCGGAAAGAAGTGGCCTCAGAATCCAAAATGCAATGACACAGACCCTCTCTAGGCTAACAATATTTATAATAAATTTAACAAAAGAAGGCAACATAAAATGTTTTAGATATCTGCTGAACCGCTGAGCAGAGCGAGCAGGAAAGGATGTAGCATCGCTACATTTGGAAAAATCTCCGCTCAGAAAAATCACAAAAATAAAAAGACGGAAGTATGAAACTCAAATTTGCAAATGTATCCTTTAAAATGTTCTTCCTCAGAATCATCACGAAGCCAGCACTATAATCACAAAGTTCATTGTGGCTCCTTTGTCCTCCAAGGTTGCTTGGACATTCGCCCAGAACTGCTCCTCACGGAAAATTTTCAAACCAGGCGAAGACTGTGGTCAGATGACTCTCGACCATGTTCAGCAAGGCCTTCTCATCACAATTCGACTACTTGAATGTAGGCTTTAAACGGCAGCCATTTTAAATTAGGCCAAAACGTACCATCTTAATTAAAAGAGACAAAAACAACGTTACCACAGCATAGTGATTAAACAGTGTTAACCCCACTAATACCCTTATGTGTATGTAATTATCTAGCCTTTGCAACACAAGAAAAGCATTAGTACACGACATTTTAAAAGCGTTTTTGTGCTTTAAAATAAACAGCACTCAGCAACATTTATTTAATTAAACCCGCACATTATTATTTAGCAACATTAATGCATCCCCACGTATAGTTTTCTCTTATTAGTACGTATTGATTAATCAGAACATTTACACAAAACAAATAATTAGTAGTTATAAATTAATAATTTTAATTTCTTTCGACAATAGACAAACCAGAGCTTAATAAACCCAATAGATTTTCAACAGAAAACTCTGCTCCAGCACGAATAATACAATTAGTCCGATAAAATGCCCCAGGAGAGGTGTTATTGCTAACTCGAAGATCAGAACAAGAATATATTTTTAGAGCAGTTTAAGAATTTATGCAGTACCACCTTTTATGTAGATAGACTAGCCCTAGATTGCTTTTTAAAACGTATCTCAATCCCAGTATTAACAGAGGGGGATCATCCTTTTATGGAGAACTGGAGAAGCAGTGAAGAATCTACCTGGAGGTACAGTATGTGGACCAGATGGGTTCCCCTCAGATTTTACAGGGTATTTGCTGATCCTTCAAACCCTTTTTTGTTAGAAGTGGCTACTGCTATCCTCAGAGGGGGAACGCCACCCCTGTCTTTTAAACAGGATAATGTGGCGTGCTTCCTAAAAAAAGGCAAAGACCCCTTAAATGTAAATTATTATGAAATTAATTGCAAATAGGTTGAATAAATTGCCATCAAGATTGATCCACGGAGGCCAGAATGGTTTTATTGAAGAGTGACAGCTCTATATAAACACTGGTTATTTAATTGAAGCTCTTGACTTGTGTACCATAAAATGGGTTGCGACGGCAATTTGTTTATCGGATGCTGAAAAGATGTGTGATGTTGTGATCTGAGAAACACTTTGTTGGATTTTGGGGAGGTTTAGGTATTCGCCTCAGACCATAGGATTCATTTAGAAAATGTACACTAATGCTGAAGCAAAATTAATTTTAAACTCATCTGAAGTTTGTGTATTTAAAGTTCAGTGTGTAACAAGACAGAACTGTCCCTTTTCACCTGTCTTTTTGTCTTTTTTATTGAGTCCTTAGCGCGGGCAATTTGGCAAGATAAAGTCATCCAAGTCCCATGTCTCAGATGTCAAATATTAAATTATATGCCAATGATGTTATGCTGGTACTGGCTCCTCAAAAGGGGGTACAGGAAGGAGCATTTGAAATTTTTTCAGTGTTTCATATTTTGGGTGGGTATAAAATGAATAAGTCTAGGACAGAGGTAATTTTTAGCAGCTGATCAGTTGAATCGTTGCTACCAGAATTTCAAGCATGCACATATACCCGACCAAAACGCTATTTGGGTGTTTTTTATATGGAGGATACCAGTGGGATATATGATACGAACTATAAGCCTCTTTTAAATAAAGTTAAAGAACTATTTAACAAGTGGATGTCACTGCCCCTTACGCTTCGGGATAGGGTGGCTTTAATAAAAGTGTTGGTCCTGCCCCTATTCAACTTTTTATTTGCTGAAGCACCCTGTATCATACCTCCTCAGTTTTTTAATAATTATGGATTCTATGATTTAATCAATTTTGTGGGCTATATGTACTACTAGATTAGCACTTGGCACTTTATATAAAAGCAAGGAGGAAGGCGGGTTGGCTTTCCCCAATTTATGAACTTATTATCTTGCTCATTTTGCGCAATGCTTTTAGATTTCAGAAAACATGTTCTGAGCCTAAACATTGGCAAAAGGACTTAATAGATATATTGATTATAGAGAATCGAATACGGGACTCTTTTAGATTAGCTAAATCTCCTAAAAAAGTAAGATATAAGGCACTCCAATGGTTTTTTAAAAGGAAATCACATTTTTTAGAGAATATGGCTCCCCCTATGTAAATTCAGAATCGGACTTCAGTCTTCTTGAATTTGGGTGCGGGGTTGCTCTGAACCCCAGCGTTGTTAGAAGCTGGCAAGATAATGGTTTTGTAAAATTAAATGATTTTTTTGTCTGGTGATACATGGAAAACTTGGAAAGACATTGAGCCTCAAATTGTTAGTAACAAAAACTGGCTGTTTGGTCATACTGGGCCCTTTATAGTGACTTACAAAATATTGATGCCAAGAGCCTTGTGGAAAAGAAGGAGTTAGTGGAGTATTTATTTTGCACACCATTAGAAGGAAAGTGGGGGTTTGGTATAAGTATATGTTTCACTGGATAAGACAGATATATATAGCCGGATCTTTGCAAAATGTTTAAGGGAGGAGGGAATAATACTGGCTAAGGACACCTACCAAATAACAAATACATTGATTTTTAAACCTTGAGATGTGCGAAGTTTTGTAAAATGCAGTTTTATTCAAAATGGTTGTTTTTTAGGACTTCATGATTTTCAAACAAAGTACAGACCATCCAAATCAATGTTTTAGGTGTGGCATTCCAGACAGTGGAGACTGGTCCGATGTTATTTGGCACTGTAGCAAACTGGGAGATTTCTCGGAGGATATTTTTTAGATATATAGAAAATCATTTGCAGATTAAAGTTCCCCAAAACCCACTGTTAGCACCATTAGGCCTTTGGCATACGTCGAAAATAGTGGTGAGACACCAGAAAGTTATATTTGTTTCGATGTTGGTAGCACGATTGATATTTTTGCAAAATCGGAGGTCCAAGGTTTCATGTTGCCACGCCCTAAGAATATGAGGACACGGGCGGCCTGGGAAAAACGCCTTTATTCATCTCCTTTCAGGTGCGAACTGCCGCTTCCTCCCCGCGGCTCCTCCCCATCCAATTCCGGCCATGCCTGACCTTGGGGTAAAATCAGGACAGGCACGGTGACACAACATCTCCCCCTTTTGTATTTTGAATGTTCAATGTCTCTCTCAGAGTTCTTCAATGAGTCGGATGGGCTTCCGAATGTCCCTTTGTGGTCGGCTGGATCGTGATTGACTATGGGGACACTCTCTTCTCTGATCACAGGTCTCCGATACCCGTCTGGGTTCTTCGTGGCTGCTCTCTTCTTGACTTGACACATATGTGTCCTGGTCAGGTCTCCGAGCCCAAGTGTAGGCTGTCGGGTTACACCTTTTGAAATGTGACACATTTCTGGTCGTTCTCTTACTTCCGGGCTCGGCTGTAATCATGGTCCCTTTTCTTCTTGTTACTTGCAGTGGATGATCGTGATAGCGGCTGTCTGCTTTGGATTTCCTTTCTTGTCTCACCAGCACCCAGTCTCCTTCTCGGATGTCAGACCTCTTGGCGTGTCTGCAGTGATCTGTATATTCCTTCATTTTTGCCTTCTTAGTCCGATCCAGTTCTACCAAGGTCTCGTCGTCTGAAGTCGTAATTCTGGACAGCGACTGCGGTTGGTATCTGGGTGCGAGGGATCCGCATGAGCATCAGAGTGGCAGGACATTGGTTTGTGGTGCTGTGTGGCGTGGTCCTGTATGCTCGTAGTACTTCATTTAGTGCTGGCTGAATATCACGGTGAGTTAGCACAGCTTGTTGCATTGTCTTTTTGATGGTGGCCATGAAACGCTCCACCATCCCGTTTGCCTGGGGCCACAAGGGGGTGATTTTCCGGTGCTTGAAATTTAGGTGTCTCACGAATTCTGTAAATTCTTGTCCATTAAAAGGTGGACCGTTGTCAGTCTTCACCACCATGGGGAGTCCCCACGCGGCAAATGCTTTATCAATTACAGGTATGACAGTGGTCGCTTTGGTAGAGGAAATCTGGTGAGCGATGGGGAAACGGGAATATTCATCCATGATGACGATTATGTATTTTCCCAATTTCAGCGGGCCAAAGAAGTCGACTGCTACTTGTTGCCAAACACTATCTGGTAGGTCCGATATCTGCAGGGGAGCGTGTGATTCTTCTCGTCCAACTAATTAACAGTGTGGGCAATCTCGGAGCGTGGTCTCCACCATCTGGTCAAGGGAAGGGAACCAGACGCGCTCTCGTAGCGCTTTCTTCAGGGCTATCACCCCTCGGTGTCCTTCGTGTGCCAGATTTACAGTTCCCTGTCGCAGCTGGCTGGGGATGACAATCCTCCGACCTCTTAGTAGTAGTCCATTGTCACTGATGGAGAGTTCATCTTTGACATGCTTGAATGCCATGAGTTCCTGCATGTTGATGGTGTCACTCGTCTTCGGTTCTTCTAGGTGTCGCCATGAGTCGGTGCGAACACGATGTATGATGTTTTGGATTTTGACATCATTTGCAGATGCGTCAATGATAGCTTCTAATGGAACAGCTGGTGGGCAAGCTCGGTCAATGACAAAATGGAGATATTCTTCAGCCACAGAGTGTCGCACTCGTGTCAGAGCTTGGGGATGCCGTAAAACGTAATCTGCCGGATTCTCCGCCTTCCCGGGTTTGTGAATGATGGTATACGTGTAGTCTTGCAGGCGGATGCCCCACCGTTAGATTCGTGGAGGCATCTTCGCCCTGGGGTTCCCAAAGATGGTTGTCAGTGCTTGGTGGTTGGTAATGAGTGTGAAGTGCTTGCCATATCCGAAGAGGTGAAAGTGCTCGCATGCCCACGCGACTTCCAGGCTTTCTTTTTCTGGTTGGGAATATGCTTTTTCTGTGTCGGTGAGGCTGCAGCTGGCATAAGCGACGATGTGGCATTGGTCGGCTTCGTCATCATATTGCGCCAGAATGGCCCCTAGCCCAACGGGCCTGGCACCCACTGTGATTTCTGTCTTCCGCTTGGGGTTGAAATACGCTAAGTTGATGGCTGAACTCACCGCTGCCTTAATTTTGTTGGAGACTCAGTCACACATAGCTGACCACTTGAAACTTTGCCCTTGTCGAGTTAGTTCTCTTAGAGGGTAACTGATGGTAGCGTAATCTTTGATGTAGCGGGCGCAGTAGCTGGCCATGCCCAGGAACGAGCGGATGTTGCTGACATCATGCGGCTGTGGAGTGTCCCATTGTGCTGATACTTTTTCGGGGTCAGGTCTCATGCCCTCTTTTGAGAAAAATTTGAGGGTCGACTTGTGAAGCTCACATTTGTCCTGATTGAGTGTGAGGTTGGCGTTGAGTTGGGCATGGCACACCCGGTCCAGCGCTTTGTCGTGATCTTTCTGGGTCTCTCCGAACACCAAAATGTTGTCGCTGTAGTTGAAGGTGTTTGGAATGTCTTGTATTACTCACCGAACAGCCTCCTGGAAAATCTCAGCAGCTGATGAGATCCCAAAATTGAGGCGCTTATACCTGAAGGGTCCTTGGTGTGTGGTGAATGTAGTGATGTATCGTGACCGTTCGTGCAACTCAAGTTGATGATACCCCTTGTTGAGATCTAGTTTCGAAAAGGCTGTCTCTCCATTCAGGCGTGTGATCATGTCACTAATGTGGGGTACTGTGTGTCGCTTCCTTTTGATGGCTATGTTCGGAGCTCACATGTCTACGCACAGGCGCACTCTGTTGTCCTGGCCTCTCCTGGGCAGAACCCTACAGGTGACACCCATGGAGTGGGTCCAGTTGATCTTTCTATGATGTCTGCCTTTAGTAGGTCTTGGAATTCATCATCTACTGCTTGTTGGAGGTGAAAGGGCATTTTCTTGTGATACTGTGCCACTGGCATCACTTTCTCATTGATGTGCAGCTTGACCTTGAAATGGGCTAACTTCCCTAGACCGCTGAACAGCTTCGGGAACTCGTTGACGATGTCTGGCGAGTCGTCCACTTTGCACAGGATCTCGACTAGGTTCAGGCGTTCTGCCGTTGGTAAACTGAGAAGGCAGTCTGCTGCTTCAGGGCCTTCGATCACGTGAATTTGTGCTTGAATTTTGCGGTCTTTGTAAGTCAGCGTGGTACGAAATTGTCCTAGACATGGTAATGGATCTCTGGACATCCACGTGTAGACCAGTACTGCGGCTGGCTCTAGTTTGGCTTCGGATTCATGCTCTGGTATTTGGCGGCGCAAATATAGTTGAGTGATGCGCCTGTGTCTAGAACAAACTTGGCGGAGTGACTTCTCATACGGATGTGTAGTTGCGGGCACTTCTTCAGTCTATCTGGGTCTGCCACCATTCATACATATTCATCACTGTCTTGTGAGATGGGAGTAAGGGAGGACGACTCTCTGGACGTTGACCGCTGGGATTGATATGAGCTGTGTGACTGTGTACTGGATCTTGACGAGCTCGTCGAGTGGTCTCTTCGTCCTTGTATAGCCCTTACGTGGTGACGTGATCCTGTGTTTTGCTTGGTCTGTCTCGTCTCCGTGCGACGGGCTTGACAAGCGGCTTCGAAGTGGTTGTCCTTTCCACATCGGTGACATTGTTGGCCAATGGCTGGACACTGACCCATGTTGGGGTAGTCTTGGCCACACCGGTAGCATTGTGGAGGTTGTCTACGGGAGTGACTGTTCTGTGTCCCTCTGCGGGGTGACTTTGTATGAGGTGGTCTTGCAAATCTTCCCGATGTGTGGCAGTCTGGACGGTGCCTCGGTTCGGTGTGAGAGTGTACACGGAGGGCTTGTCCTTTTTTTTCAGTTTTGCTAGCCTCCATTTTCCTTGCTTGCTCTTCTGCTTGATCGTTGATGCGAGTGAGTTCTTCTATCTCATGTAGAGTGTAGTGCTTCTTCAGTAGTCGACTGCGCAGTGACTCAGATTGGCATCCATCAATGATACGTAAGCGAAGTGCATCTTCTGTGTTGAAGTTGTCGAATTCACAATGGCGGGATAGACGCTTGAGGCGGGAGATAAAATCGCCCATGGGTTCGTCTCGCTCCTGAGACACGAGGTTGAACATGTAACGCTCGTAGTTTAGGTTCCGCTTGTGAAGGAACTTCTTATTCAGAGCTTCTCTCACGCTCTCATATGACGCAGCATCGGCCGGTGGTAAGTCTTTAATGATTTGTCCAATGTCTTTACCTACAAGATTACGTAGGGATATGAGTTGTTGGTTAGAGTTATGGACTTGTGACCCCTTCATGAAGTCTTCAAAGTATCCAAGCCAACTCTTCCACGCGGGGCCCATGCTGTTTCCAGACGTCAGTGGTAGTGGTTCAGGAGGGCGCAGGTACGATAATCCCATGAGTATCGGTCCAGGCAGTGGGGCATTGTGTGCCGGGCCAGGCACGGCTTGCTGCGAGGACTCAGGGTCCCACATGGTGGGGCGCAATGTGGTTCCAGTAAGCTTCAGAGGCGGCTGCGAGTCTCAGTATTACTTTGGCAGGCCGCCAGGGGATTTTAAGCGTGTCACCTGACTTCAAAATGGCTGCCGCGTTAGGACTAAGCTTGGCCAATGCAGCGTGCCTCACTTTAAAATGCAAAAACAAAAGTTGATGGACAGAATGCAGAACAATGTCATACATTCACCCCAGTACAGAGATCTGGGCCTAAATCAATAGTTTTTTTGCACACCATGCCATTCCAGTTTGAACCCAGCCATATGCAAATCAGTCTTGACCCTGTGCCTCATGGGAACAGTCCAGCCCGAACTGCCAAGCCAGGTCCTCCCTGGACTGGAAACAAGCATCCTAGGACCGGTTTCGGGGTTTCACCCCTCTTCAGCCAGGATAGCTTTATTCCAGTGGCATGGAGAGCACGGGACCCACGTCTGAGCATACCCTTCCCACTCGGGGTGACAAATGCAAAAACAACAGTTGATGGACAGAATGCAGAACAATATCATACATTCACCCCAGTACAGAGATCTGGGCCTAAATCCATCGGGTTTTTTGCTCACCATGCCATTCCAGTTTGAACCCAGCCATATGCAAATCAGTCTTGACCCTGTGCCTCATGGGACAGTCCAGCACGAACTGCCAAGCCAGGTCCTCCTTGGACTGGAAACAAGCATCCCAGGACTGGTTTCGGGGTTTCACCCCTCTTCAGCCAGGATAGCTTGATTCCAGTCGCATGGAGAGAAAGGGACCCACGTCTGGGTATACCCTTCCCACTCTGGATGACACATGCAAAAACAACAGTTGATGGACAGAATGCAGAACAATATCATACATTCGCCCCAGTACAGAGATCTGGGCCTAAATCCATCGTTTTTCTGCTCACCATGCCATTCCAGTTTGAACCCAGCCATATGCAAACCAGTCTTGACCCTGTGCCTCATGGGAACAGTCCAGCTCGAACTGCCACGCCAGGTCCTCCCTGGACTGGAAACAAGCATCCTAGGACCGGTTTCAGGGTTTCACCCCTCTTCAGCCAGGATAGCTTGTTTCCAGTGGCATGGAGAGCACGGGACCCACGTCTGGGCATACCCTTCCCACTCGGGGTGACAAGTGCAAAAACAACAGTTGATGGACAGAATGCAGAACAATGTCATGCATTCACCCCAGTACAGAGAATCTGGGCCTAAATCCATCGTTTTTTGCTCACCGTGCCATTCCAGTTTGAACCCAGCCATATGCAAATCAGTCTTGACCCTGTGCCTCGTGGGAACAGTCCAGCCCGAACTGCCAAGCCAGGTCCTCCCTGGACTGGAATCAAGCTATCCTGGCTGAAGAGGGGTGAAACCCCAAAACCGGTCCTAGGATGCTATAAGTGTATTGATGAATTGATTTACTGTAAGCCACACAATTCCACTCCATTGTGCACAAATCCACTCCACTCTATGCCGCCCATATTATACTAAATTAAATATGCATTTATAGCGCAAAGTGTTCATATATAAATGATAAAATAAAATCGAATTGGGGGCATAAGCAGAAAAGCACAAAGCTCACAAAACTCAATGGATTTGCATGTTCTCTTCATAAATCCCCATGTACTGCTTCCCACTCCCATCCTTGCCCCCCCCCAGTATTCCCCACATTGCTTCTCACCCATCCTACTCATTCATAAAAGTACAACAATAGGCATTTTTGGTCAGATTTGATGTAAGGGCAAATTATAATGCTGGCTTTCTTTTATCTCTAGCTTTCCCCATGTTGTATCAAAGCCTAAGTCATTGCACAGAAAGGCAGCATTTATGACACTGGGAGAGTCATTCTGCTTCACTCATTCAGCAATTGTTTGAGGCAGAAGAGTGACTATAGAAATGTCTTCTCCCAGAGACCCATTAAAACATTTCTCAGGCACTTGCAAAACACAAAATGTCTGGATCTTTTGTTGCATTTCCTAGCTGGCTGGAAAGGTAATGGCAAGCATTTTCCTTTATATTCTGACCCTTCCTCAGACACTGATATTTTCTTTTAAGCACCTGCAAGTCCTCCTCCTTGTTATTGTGAAGCAGAACCATATGCAATAGGCTTTTCAATTGTGTTGAATGAGCTTTCTCTGTAAAATTTGAAAAATAAACCATGCCATTTATAAAGATTGAAAATATCGAGTTCAATGTTCAGCTGCGAGATATCGTAAGAGAAGAATTCACTTTTCTTCCAATATTTCAATATTTCTTTTACTTTTTTAACTATGATATCCAAACCGGCATTCACAAAGCCAGTCGCTCAGCACTCACTTTATAAAGGCGAGACCTTTAGCTTTGTTTATCAATGACGCGGCAGCAAACACGGCTAATGCCACCAAATGGTGGCAGATGCTGGATGCGCCATGTTTGTTCTTTCTCTGTAATACATTTTAAAACAATGTGAAACTAAGCCCTAAGAGCTCCACTTCAGTTTTCTTACCCAGACAACAATGAAATCTTCTGACATGACATGTCTAGGACAGAAAAAAGACCATTGGAGGTGCTTTGTTATTGTTCAGTCAAGACTACTACACATGAAGAAGCCATGCTCTGCACATACCCACACACAGAAACAGTGACCCTCTTCTCTTGTACCAACACAGTTTGTGCACTCTATATGCCAGCCTTCTCCAACGAGTAGCTTGTGAGCTACTGGTAGCTCTCCTGCTACCTGTGAGTAGCTCTCCTGTGTGTAGCCCAGACTACTGAACGAGAAGCTTTTACTTTGTTGAATTTGTATTTGTATACCAACATTAAAAGCCCCTTTTGCAAGACGCAAATGTGTGCATATTTAGAACTCTAAATATCCAAAATATATTTAAAGCCAATATTTGAATGATAAATCATGCAGCACTGGGACACTACTTAGTAATAATATTACTTTGTTGCCAGAGATATTGCAGCTGTAGTTGTTATGTTTATCCTTGTAAAGCCTTTTCAAATTGACAAAGCATTTTTTTCATTACTGCTGGCAATCCTGCATTGTGGTGATCAGGCTTACTGTAACCACCAATGTAGTCTTGTCTGATGCATACAACACTAATAATATTAGTAGCCCATGGATGGTTTTCATTGAACACGAATCGGTCTTATTACTGAAGAGGTTGAAGACGCCTGCCTTCTTAGTTGGGGCAAGAAACTATGGCCAGCCATTTTGCCCTCATTCCACTTAACGGGATCTGGAAAAATATCAGACACAACAAAAAGTTTAACTAAAAGTGTTCCTCAAAATCATCAACAATTTCAGCAATTTGTACAGTTATTCAGGCACTTTGTAAGTGTAAGTACGGTATACAGCTAGATGAGCAACATGAAACTGAATGAAGTGATATACCAGATTGTATCTGCAGCACAAACCCAAAAACACGTCTACATTCCTTTTATTCTTCAATACGCATCTTAGGCCCGATTCACAGAACTAACTTAAGACAAAATCCTAAACTTACTACTTTTGGTATTCACAGAATGCATTTAGTAGTAGTAAAGTTAGGATTTTGTCTTAAGTCTGTCTTAAGTCTGTCCTAAGGCTGTCCTAAGTTTGTCTTAAGTTTGTCTTAAGTCTGTCTTAAGTCAGTCTTAAGTCTGTCCTACCAATGTTGGTATTCACAGAAGGTATTTAGCAGTAGTAAAGTTAAGATTTTGTCTTAAGTTTGACTTAAGACAAACTTAAGACAAACTTAGGACAGACTTAAGACAGACTTAAGACAGACTTAAGACAGACTTAACACAGACTTAAGACAAACTTAGGACAGACTTAAGACAGACTTAAGACAGACTTAAGACAAAATCCTAACTTTACTACTAATAAATGCCTTCTGTGAATACCAAAAGTAGTAAGTTTAGGATTTTGTCTTAAGTTAGTTCTGTGATTCGGGCCCCTTGACATTATTTTTATTCTCCAAAATGCAACTCAACAGCATTATTTATCTTTGCTGCATGCTTGTGTGAGAAGCAGGAATGTTTTGGGAGAAAAGCACTGTCACCTGGAAAATAAACAGATTTACATGTATAAATATAAATTTCAATTAGGGTTCATGAAGGAGGAAAAACATTTTTACAGTTTTAGGTAACTTGAACCCAAAATATAAGCTAATCGTCCACCAAACAGCAATAACGATTCACAAACTGAATTGAACAATTACATTAGCTGCATTGCAATATGTACAGAATAAATGTTAACATTCCTCCTAGATTATTTTGATTGCTATGGGGTACTCGGCCACACAATACTCCCCTCAGGACCAAAGTTTATGATACTAGAGGGAAGACATGGCAAAACAGAGCTGAGAAACTTGCTAGCCTTCAAAGCTTAGCACGTTTCCCAGGTCCATGCATAACTAACTGCAGCTCCTGTCTGGGTTTTTTTACTTTGCATTCTGGGACTTGTCCTTGTTTATCTTTCTAAAACCAGGACTACAAGTCTCACAATCCAAAGAAAAAATCCCTGGACAGAAGTAGCTGGTAAAGCCTGAACCAGAAATGTTTGGTTGCTATGAGAAACTGGCAATGTGATAACGGCAAGAGAAGTCTGGGACCGGGTGGAGATATCGCATCTCAGGCTTCAGCAGCTTGTCTGTCTAATCTAATAAGGTGTCCAGGACCCAGGGCCATACCACAAACCTTCGCACAGGTAAAAACTGATTCTACACTTCATGTCATTCCATTTAACTTTATTATATTACATGATATTACTTTTAAAACTTCCTAATATTACATTTAAATATTCATCTGTACACATCACCTTTTTGTCCCAATTAATATTATTACTTTTCGGCCAGGGATTTCATAAACTAATTGATCTAAAAGTATTAGGGATTTCCTTCTTTGTATGGTCCGGCTTATAAAACCGACAGCAGCACAACAGACTAATTCATTATCAAGGGTTCAGATGAATTTCATAGCTTCTTTAAAAAAAAATAACTTCTGTACAATAAAAATTGGCTGTAAAAAGTTTTTCTAATATCTTGATAAAACCTACAAAACAGCATAAAATGCATCGTGGTCTGGTTAGCTTTTCCATCACATGGGCATTTATGTACAATTTTCTGCCATTTTTCAAGTTTTGGGAAAGCCACCAGTTAATGAACTGTACCCAGACGCAATCTTGTAAAAAAAATCTATCTTGGGTATTTATAACTTTTACCAAGTAGTTTGGTAGACCAATTGACTCAATGCTAGCCGTATATCTTAATACGCTTGTTTTCCCTTCCTCTCTCCTAGCTCTTCCTTGGCTTAGTTTCTTCATATACAATTTTTAATGTCATTTTTGGTAAATTCCAAAATGGCTGTAGGATTTTTTGTCGATAGATCTTTATCGATATTCTTTAGTAGGTTGTCCATGTATGCTAGCCAAGGGATTTTATTGCTGTGCCCCAGAGCTAAACAGTCCTTGATAATATCCCTGGTAAACTTTGGGCCCTCCTTGCACCAAATGTTGTGCCACGAACACAACGTTCTTACTTGGATTAAGTCAGTGACATATGATACATCCAATTCTTTATGCAAGAGAAAAGTTGATGTAGAATCTTGGTACGGCCAGCATACGACAAAGAAAATAGTTTTCACACAATTGCAATGCATTAAGATTAGCATTGCCCCACACTACAGAGCAATAGGTTGCTACAGGTAGGCATTTACTACCATCATTTTAAGCATATCACGGATGGGTTTACTACCCATTTTATTACCAAATCTAAAAATCGCCTCTATGGTTCTGATAAATTTAAGTCTAGACTGGTCTAAATGGTAAGCTCAATTACTGTTATAAGAAAATGAAATACCTAGTTAGGAAAAAGTCTTGACTTCTGTTAACTTGAAGTTCCTAACAAAGTGGGACTTTCTTTTGGCCATACCTTGGCCGCAGATCATCAGAAATGTTTTGGAAAGGTTTAATTTTAAATCTCTCTACTCCATGTATGAGACAAAGGCTTCAATTAGTTCTTGTAGTCCATTTGTAGTGCTCGAGATTAGAAGTGCATCGTCTGCATACAGAAGCAGCGGGGTTGGTTTCGCACCTATTTTCGGGGCATCTGTTTTTAAATTCTGAAGGGTTTTATCGATCCTGTTTATATATAATGAAAATAAAAGTGGTGCGATGACACAAACCTATCTTATTCCCCTGGGTACCTTGAAGTTTGGGGTACACTCACCTCCCCTTCTATACCTCACTCTGGATCTCAGTCTCGAGTATCATTGTGATAGGAAGGAATTAATATCGTCAGGGTCGCCCATATCCATCATAGCTTCCCACAATTTGACATGATTTACACAGTCAAAAGAAGAACTCAGGTCTGCAAAGCAAAGGTGGATATGTTCTCCCTTAGCCATCATGTATCTATCAATAATCAAATGTAGATTTATGCACTGTTCTACCGTCCCCATCTACCCCATAATTCATATTGGGCTTCAGTCAAGATATTATTGACATTGACCCAGTTCTCTAGTCTATCGAGAACTATTCACCCAATGATCTTAACCGATGAGTCTAGGAGGGAAATGGGGCAGTAGCATCTCGCATCTCCCCGACTCCCCTTTTTAAAAATGGGGACGATAACATTATCTGTCCAAGTCTTAGGGGCGCAACCTTTAAAGCTGCATTGCAGACCTGGGTTAAAATGGGTGCCCATAACTGTGAATATTTTTATTTGCATCGGCTGGGACCCCGTCTGGTCCTGGAGCCTTGCCCTGTTTCATCTTTTTATTGCTATGGTGACCTCCTCCAGCCTAATTGTTTGGAGGGGTATCCTAGCTATAGAAAGGGGCTGTTCTATATTATTGATAGGTGCAATAAAAATCCCACTAAAATGGGTTAGCCAGTCATTTGGGGCGATAACTGTTTCAATGATGGGATCTTGATCATCCTTCCACATAGGTGAGTTTATCACTTTCCAGAAAAGGGTAGAATCCCTAGTGTCTGCGGCTTGGTTCAGTTTCGACCAGGCCTCCTCTTGCACCCCCCTCTTCCTGTTTTTTAAATCCTGCTTATATAAAAATCAAAGTTGCTTGGTTTCTGTTCTATCTCTAGGTATTGTATGTAGGGCCTTATTTAAGTCTTGTTTTGCCCACGTGCAATCATGATTAAACCAGCTGTTAACCTGTCTCTTTTTCGTTATACTGCTAGATATTGCCGCAGTGATTCTCTCATAGGCGGTCATAATCATTACAGGGCAGGAATTAATGTCAGTGCAGATGAAAAAACTTTCATTATTAGCATTAATGACCTTTTGCAACATAGTGTCTTCATTGATACGTGTCCATTTTATACTAACAGCATTCTTCTCCGGCCTCAACTACGTTAGGCAACATTAATTTATCCTCAGGCCCGTTTGTTATAACATAAATGGGCAGAGTCAGCGAAGCATGATCGCTACAGCTAGTGAATTCACTGTCCGGTAAGCCACAGTGTGTAAGGCCAGAAGTCGACACTATGATGTGGTCGATACATGTTGGATTTCCACTGCCTTGGAAAGTTGGATACGTAGTTTCTCCATCATCTCCTCTTGAAGTTGATATTTCCAGGCTATGCTTACATAGGAGTTCATTTAGCGCTTAGCCATAACTATCATGAGGGAAATGTTGTAAATTAATCCCGTTAAATCTGAGAATCCACAGACATTTGTTCTTGAAAAACTACATTTACTGGTATTAAAATCCTCCATCCAAACACATATGTATGAGGGGTCCAACCCCTTTATAAAGATGTCCGGTACTCTCTCCAATTCGTTCATAACTTCAAAACAGGTAGCATTAAATATGTTATTATAAAAGTTCACCACAATAAAGGGTTGATTTTTCCCCATTAATAATGGAAGTAATTGGAAATAAGGGGAGCCATTATACATCTTTCTGAGTTCTATTGGCACTGTGGTAGAAATAAAAATTGCCAGACCTCCCTTTGCTCGGCCGGAGACTGATGGTATAGCTGGGGTTGAGACGATTACAAATCCATCAATATACGGCTCTTGGGTATGCCAGGTCTCCTGTAGGCATAATAATTGGAGTGGTTTAATGCTATCTAGCCATTCTTTATCTTTTAACTTATTTTTGATCCCGGCTATATTCCATGACCTAATCTTAATTCGTGTTCTTTTTTCGGTAGCTATTATCTGATGTTCATCATTAGTGTACTTCTGTGGGGTAATCCCCCTACGTTTTGTTACTGTCTCCCCTTGATCATTTTGTCAATCCTGTTCAGCTAAACTAGAAAGTGGAGCATAGCGGTTAAAACAGGATACTGTAGGTCTCATACTAAATGTGTGTACCGGGTTTGGCATTCTATAAGTGAAAGGATGAACAGATGGGGGGGGGGCTTATAGAAAAATCCTAACGGGACAGCAGACACTAGTTCTTCCGAATTGGTCATGTTCATCCGAAATGGTCGTACTGATTCTACACTATTTTCCCATTTGTGCTAAGAGCATACATTCATAATTCAAATGTAAAGTATAGGAATATGTTTGAGACAAAGCCATTTTTTTCTGTAATTTATTGCACAATTATAAAAAATAATGCAGAAATAGTTTCATTATTCAAAAAAGCCAATTATTGATGAAGATCAGAAAAGCTTTCATTTATGCTTTTAAAATGGCATTAAAACCATGAATATGTTAAATATAGTTTCACAGTGTATCTGTAATATTGACACAAGCATCAACATGCACTGGCAAAACCAAAAAATCCGGCTATAATGCTAAGATTGGAAAGTAGAAGAAGAAGTGGGTGCAGGGAGGTGAGAACTGTGGTGTAAAGATGAGGTAGCCACACAGGGCTTGTAAAGAAAGAGGAGAAGTCAATGTGTCTAGAGCAGGTGGGTTACAGGATTGTCATGGAACCATATTAGTTTAGAGATTGGTCATGCCAGTTATGGAAGAGGAACAGCTAGTGCCAGATGAGGATGGATCTAAGACTCCGATTGCTGAAGGACAATAAAAGACCATGTAGATGGGGGGGGCGATGAAGAAATACTCATACATATAAGTCACATCTACCTATGATATTCTGTGCCTTACCTTTTCAACCCCAAAAATGTCATCAATCTAGTTCAAAAGTACAGGGTTGGTCCTCTGAAACATTCCAGATGTGCCACACCACTGTGAGTGCTACAAAGACACAAATGGAGCATTAAGGAAAGACTCATTCAAAATACTGTGCCGCTCTCCTTACGCATATAGCCGTTCTACCCTTCATAGAGGATCCCTCTCTTTTCTGCAATCTCGCTGGTTTGCTCTGAACAAGTTGTAAAATAACTATAGGCTTCCCCTTGTCATGCTGCTACAAGAATCCCATTTAGACTGTATAAAGCGTGGTTCATCCCAGAATCCACTTTAGATTGTATGGAGGACAGTAAACTTGTAAAATGCGAGAAGATTTTGTACCACATAATTATTCCTATGATTGCTTCAGTGGGTAAGTCTGTAGTAAAACATGAAAGCGATGGAATTCTCCATGCTGAATAAGCCTCACCACCCAACTACAAGCTCACATTGAAACTTATGACATCTTAGAATGTAATGTATGGTAAAAAGGGATTCTTCCTTAGGGGCAATGAAAGCCCACTCTAAGACAGCTAGATTTATTCATAAGATGTTTTCCCATCTTTGTCTGATTTTTGACTTTCAGAAGTGATGATTCTGAAGCATGAATATTATTTTCACCTACTAATTCATATGCAATCACACTAATACGGAAAATGAAGACTCATTCAGTATTTGGGGGCTCATTAATACACCTGGTTTTGCAGAAAACAGGACAGTAAAAGCTGAAGATCTTTGCTACTATGTAAAGTGAATAAGAATGCATTTTCCCATGCAAATGTGAATTCTGCCACAAACCTGGGACAGAAGCCACACCAGTGAATATCTGGGTCGGCTTGTGAGATTCAGCTAGCCAAGGCTCTTTAGGCATGCTAATCCTTCTCAAGCACTCTGTCTCATCTTCCTATACCATCTCCAGTCTGTTGTATATATCACTGGCCATTCCCCTACAACGGTTTGAGAACCCTAGCATCCTTCCTATGCCTCCCTTTAAAAATTACATGAAGCTCCCCATGGACCTCCAAAGAACTTGTAACCTTCCCTTCCACTCCCAAGATGATTACATACAGATTTACTTGTGATTCACACAAAAAGTTAACCAATGTGACCAACGACCTCAAAGGAATAGAGATGTGGAAGATTCTGAGCAGCCTGAAACTCACTGCCTCCAAGACTCAAATCTTGGGGCTGAGACACCATACCACTCTTCAAAACTACTGGAATTTTGCTACTTGTAACTTTCTCCTGGGATATTGTTGCGCCATAGTGACGAACCTAGTCATGGGCTCCAGTCTCTACTGACAAAATGAGTGGTCAACCCAACTTTCTTCCAAAGAAAGCGCCCCTACATCCTTCCCTTTATCTCAACAAAACACCACCCCTTGGTGCTAAGGACACCTGTAATCTGTCTATGGCAATGCCTTGTACATCACTCAAATCTTCTACCAAACCAAAGGACCATGAAAAGCTCAAATGCGGACCAATCGCCTCTCATCAAAGTAGCCTCACTTTGCTTAACCTTCAACCACCTTGAAGATTCAACAACCGTATACCAGCACACCCGCTTGCCATCTAAGATTCAAAACAGTCAACCTTCTAACAATTCCTGGAACCAACTGTAGAAACCGAGGTGAAGGCACTTCGCAATCAATTTTGACCTCGCTTTTGCAAAATCCTCCCTCCACACATTCAAAATTCCACTAATCACATGACTAGGGCTCAAAACACTCCTTGGAAAAATGACTGCTTTTATAACCACTTACCAGTACAATTATAAACAAAGCAGTAAGAAAGTCATGCAAAAACTACCATCCTGAATGACATGTATCTCGCGGAAGCCTAAAGTCAATGTCATAATGTTATTGCCTCACTAAACTAATACACATAAACATTCATCAAGAAGCATGGTGTAAGAATCAAGTGGTTATACAGGGCACCAGTGAATGGAGGTGACATCAGTGTGGGATAGATGAAATAAGAATATAGGGGCAGTTTTATCAAGGCTTTGCACCAGTGAAAAGTTACAAAAAGGGATGCACACTAGTATAATGTCTTGATAAAGTCTTTACTTTCCAGCACAAAAATGTATTTGTGCTGGAATTTTGTCTGAAAGAAACGTAAAGTATCTCTTTGTGCTACTTTGCATTAATTTGTGCTAAGGGATGTTCCATGGGCGGTACATGGACATACCCATACATCTACTAATGGATTTTGACCTAAAACCCCAAAAAGGCCTTTGCAGCAAAAAATCATGCCTCTTTTGGGCTGGCAGAAAGTAGGAGAAGCTCATTTTTTTCCTCAAAACATTTCTATCTTTGCATGTGTGTTCAGCACACATAGAACGTGGGAACATTTAAATCAGTCTAAGCAAACTATTTGGTCCTGGAAGGCCATGCTTCCAGTACAAAACCTATTCTAGACTTATGCAGTCACCTTTGCACTATTGTGCAAAGGTGAGAGCCTGGTGTGATGCCGCCTTAACAAGAACCAGAGCGTGGCGAGCGATCAGCAGTCCCAAATCTTTGTAGATATAGCATGGTATGCCCTCTCCCTTTCACGCAACGCAGCATAGCAACTTTGCTTGTGCTGCGTGCAGAGGTAATATTAGTTTAGAGATTTGATACTTTTAGGGGGAGGGTGTAACAGATTACAGGAGATTTGAAGAGGATGCCCTGCTAGATAATTGTAAGGCTCATAGACATGGGTCTGTCCACTGATACCTTGTCACACACACTTTGCCCTCCTGAAGTGTGATTTATGAGGTGCAACACCAACGCGATGCTGCTCTTGTCTCCCACCTGAGGTATGCATGTCTGGCAACTATGAAGATACCCAAAAAAGCATCAGCTAAGACCACAAGCCACATTAACACACCCACAATAGAGCTAATTTGTTCACTAGCCAGTAGTTCCTCTGTTGTCACATTATCGACTTTGAAAATATCAACCAACACATATAGTGGGACAGAAATGTCTGTTTGTCACTGTCGGAGAGGAATGTAAAACTATAATGAAAAGCTGGTGCAGTTTGGTGAATCTGTTTTCTGTGCACAGGGCTAATGCTTTAAGGTGAGGTAAGAAAGGATTGGGCGCTAGCCACTGGTAGCACAGCAAACGTACTGAATAAAGCCTGAAAATTGTCTTTTTAGATTGTATGGAGAATGGTTGAGGAATTCTTTGCTATTTATGGTGAAAACATGATGAAGATGTGGAGGTTAAGATGAAAGAGCGGGATTGGCGAGAGGAAGGGAATGAACATAAAAGCAGCATTCAAAGATATGATAGAGGTGGTTTCTGGCCACTTAGAATCATGGCATAAGGATGAAGCACCAAGGCGTAGCTAGGAAGGATGGAGATGAAATCAATATGGGGCTGTGGGTGGTTCAGGAGTTGATAACCCTGTCTGGGTGCAAGGGAAGGTCTATAGTTACACTCATTTATAGACTTTATTTAAGACTTTTGGTCTATAGTGGCGCTCATAGAAAAATGCTGGGATGAGTAATGATGATGGGGTTTTAGATTATTCAGTGCTGAAAAATTGAGAAAATGAATGATCTAGGAGTTCCTTTACAACTAGCATGGAAACATTAAAATAAACGAACTCATTCCTAACCTACTGATTTCCTGTCCCTTCCGCCAGCATAAGGTATGAGACCTGATCCCTGTCTCATTCCCAGTGCATCAGGGTGGGATGGCAGCTGTGAAGTCACCAAAAAGGAAATAAAAGAGCATCAGGCACCATCCAGTCCAAGACCACCCCCTCTTTCTGCACACATTTTCTCTCTGCCCACAATGAACAATCTTTTGCTTTTCCCTGGGGCATGCAGCCTATAGTTGATAGCCTAAGCTTGGAGATGGTATATGTTTAAGGGTACCCACAATCAGATGATGAATGATTACTCCTAGCAAAACTGGTATGGTGTCAAAAAAAGATAGCTTTAATGTAAAGCCTAATGAATATATTAACTGTGAATAGGATTAAAAGGGAATGATATTGGTGCTATATTAGATGAAGCCCTGTGGGGAGAGAAACATGAGCAACTGTTTATGCAGTCATAAAGGTAAAGAGAAGGAATGGGCTCTTGGGAAGCAAGACTCACACTGTGGGGATGAAGGGCCAAGGTAGCACGCGTGTGATGGAGGTAACATGGTGTTGGAGGCCGGTGGCTAAGAGCGGGCTGAGGGTGTACTATGCAGCTTTTCCCTTTGCTACTAGGCACCTTCATCCCCCTAAAGTGTTCTTCCTTTGCAATGACTGCATGTTTTAAGAGAATGTTCGAATCACCTTCTTTTCAGGAAATTACTTAAAGCCACCTTGTTTTGCTTTTAAAATTCTCAGTTTCCGCTTGTGCAATTGATACGCGTCCAAAAGCGCAGAGATACTCCCCGGAGTCGATTCTGACGCTATACAAACCCTTAAATAAATAAATTTCAATGACTGGACAGTACTGTGTCCATGTGTTGTCATGCAGTTCTTAAATTTCATTTATACTCACAGCATCATTTGCATTTGCTCTGCCACTACCCATAGGACAGTAAAGCAAGACACACACCTGGATGAGACCCCCTCTTCAGAAGTAACAGGGACCAAATTGTCTCTCCTGTTGACTACCGTGTTTTTGAGGGGCACAGTAAAAATTAAGATGTATGAAAAATAGACTTGGGTACCTTGCAATGCCACAGAAGCTACATGTGTGGAGCATACTGTTGTCCAGGAGTAACATGTGCCCAGCCTAGGACCCGTGCCATTCCTTCATGGTATGTACAAGTCAACTTAGCCTGGATCAGAATCAAACAACTGCATGGCTAGTAAAGGTCTTTGCTGGCTTTAGAGACGTGGCTGCATTTCTCGTGGCTGCAGAACAGCCGTTAGAGCAAGATTTTGGATCTAATACAACTTCTCCAGCAGAGTGTATTTCACTGAGCTAACTAGGAAACTTTGACAACAATGACTAAGAGAACACGGAAAATATGAAGAATATTTTGGATTTTTTAGCTGATGTACATGTGTCTTTTACCTTACTTTCCATCATCCCCCCCACTATGTAAACAAGGAGCTACAGTGAAGAAATTCTAATCTAGCGGCCTAACCATTGTTACCGGCATTATGGCCTGGTAAGTGCCAGATAAGGCTATAGTAGAGATTTTTCAGTTACAGCTAAGGAGGAGCAAGGGAAGAGGAAAGAGGGCAGATTTAGAGAAGGCTCAATGTTAGAGAACTATGCAGCATGCATAGAAAGAGGAACATGCTGTCATGATTGTTTTTGTGCAGGAAGGTGTTCCTTCCTCTGCAAAAAAATAATCATCCCCTCAGCGCAAACAAATGCAAGGGTGTCTGCGCTGGCCCACAGCTCCTGTTTTTGCGCTGTCATAGGGGAGGATAGAAATGCGTGGTTTCTTGTAGATGCAGCGCGTTCCTGCCGTTTTATTTTGATGCACGGCAGCGCAGCAGAAGGGCTTGCTGCACTGCCATGCATCAAAATATTGTAAATAAGGCCCTAAGTGCCTTCTTTTATATGTTGGCGGCATGTATACTACGTCACAACAGCTACAGAGTTACATACCGCCAACATGAAGGTCCACCCAGCCTATTTAAAGGCAGGCGGACCTTCAGTTTGGCTATGGCGGTGACTACTCCATCACTGCCGTAGCCAAACCTCTCCAATGGCCGACAGAGTAAAGGCCTACATCTCTGCCCATCCAATCAGGATGGGTGGACATGTAGCCGTGTTTTGTTACTGTGCATCACTACCAGGCCAAAACAAATAAACAATAACAAATAATGCTTCCCCCTGCCATGAGAGATGACTTTAATGGCGAGGGTAGCATTGTTTTTTTTATTTTCCAATAGAAAATACAGTTTGGGAATTTTCTTTATAAAATAAAAAAAGAATACTGTTTGGTGCAAGATTGCATCATGCTGACGCAGCCTTGCACCAAACCGCAGATTGGAACGGCAATGATGGCGGTTCCTCACAATATTTTATAAATGACCATCTGCTTGGATATCATTTATAAATTTGACAGCTGGTTCCTCCATCATGGGAAGTAGGTATCTACTCCAGCCCCATGGCAGAACAGTAGGCTGTCTACCAATATATGAATGAGGCCTTAAGTAGAATGTATCGAGAATAAAGGAAGCTTCAAACAAATGGTTAGCACATGGTTCATCAACCTCCAAAGGATGCTTGCTCCCACGCTCTCAATCCTGCCTGTAAAAGGTACAAGGGCCGTGCATGGTCTCACCACCCTCCAACTGAAGCCTCACATATGCTCTTAATCCTGTCTGTATAAGGATGAAGGCCATGCGCTCTTTATATTCCTCGTCGCCAGGCTGGGTTGATTGCTGGGAAAGACACCAAAAAAGTGCATCAGACAAGATTTGGTGAGAGAATCAACAAACTGTTGATTGTAATGATTGAATTAATTTCAGTTACTGGTAACTAGTCTTGTCGGAGTTCCAGTCCATTGTTTTTTGCTCACTGTGCCACTACAGACAGGGACCAACTACTTGTACATCAGCCTTGGAGATAGCTCTAGTGGGGCATCTGTACCCTGAACTGGTATGTCTTTTCCTCTCTCAGTGGGAGCACATGAAACTCCAACAGGCTTTGTCATCAGTGAGGTGCAGCAGTCCTGTTGTACTGTGAGCACAGGACATTGGATGAGGCCTTAACGCGGGGGCTAGATATTACTGGGTATTATCCAGTATGGGTACTATCATTTACTATAGGATTGTTAGGGCCACACTACAATTGCACTTCAATTGGATAATATTTGTCTTCACCTCATCTCACTACGCGTTACTCTGCATCATAGTTTCCTGTGAAATGGTGAGGGGTGGGTTCTGAGAAGGTAGCGAAAGAGTTCATCAGGCAAAAACGAACCCATCATCTACTTCCATTACCTGCACCCATAATCTCTGCATCCTCACAAGGGAAACCTTTCCTGTCAATTTCAATCCTCTTCCACCCTGCTTGCCCTAAGTAGAATCATGATCACAGATGCTCCAGTACATCAACATAGTGTCTGGGAAATCACGGGGAAGAGCAGACAAAAAAACGTACTCCTCTGCACTATTTCTCACAGATTCACATGTGTTGACTACCCCCCATGCCTGGAATTATATCCTAGGGGCTCATGGGACTGGGTTAGCAAGGATAGGGTTGTCTTGCAAATGCTTTCAGTTCTCCTTCCTTTTCCGACTTTGTACACGTGCTGCACACATACAAAGAGGGAAAAGGGTTAACGTCAGTCTATGCATAGTATTTTGTACTGGAAGGATACCCCTCCAGTACAAAACCTATGCTAGAGTCATGGAGTCACCCTTGCACCATAGCACAAAAGTGTCTCCGTGGCGCACAGCAGCTGATTTCAGCACCGGCACGAGGGAAAGGAGAGGAGAGTGCCATAATCCAGTAAACTTGGCAGTCTCCTGCTCTCTCCTTGTCAAGCAGTGCAGCGCAGCGCAGCATTTGCAGCTCCTGCACTCCGCTGTGTGAAAAAGTGGGAAATCTGCCCACTATTATTATCTGTGTGCCCTCCTGGAGGATGCTTCACAAAGTAGTCAGTATGAATTAGATGGAGAAGCTGTTGAGGGCAGTTCAAACAGACAATCAGTGGTTTAGTTGACCAGTTGTGGGCAAAAGGCCTTTCAAAGGACCATGATTCTGTCTGTGTCTTTGGGATTGTGCTAGGTTGCAGGCAAAAGACTCCCACATAGGAGAAGGAACATTACTGGAGTTTTTTCTAATTGTTTTCCTTGTTTATTTTAATGTACTTTAGTGTGTGTGTAGGAGTGTGAGTGCACACATAAGTGTACGAATATGTGTCTTTATTTTTTGTAAATTAAACTGACTGATTTAAATTTGCCTTTTTTCTCATTAGAGTTCTTTTTAGCTAGGTGAAGGAAGCATTCTACCTGAATAGCAAATGGTTAAAAATGTGTTCCTACAGCTAGCATTTATATGATGGGGAACATAATCCATCTACCAGAAGAGGAAGGTTTCCTCACTATTTACAGAAATCTGTAAAAATGTTATGAGGCAACTACAGGGCAAAAGGGGGAAATGTAAATGGTAATGGATGGACTGTGGATGGTACAAATGTCAGGTGAGGTCTTGAGTACTTGTATATGGGGATGGGGAAATATGCATTTTGCAAAGCTAGCAAGTGAAAGAGAATATACTCTGTGTGTCAATGGTAGAGTGGTTGCAAACTCACAGTTAAAAATAATTTGGTTTGATAAATGTGTTTACTCTGGAGGTGCAAAAAGGGCATGTGATTGACGAGAAGGGAGAATCTCGAGGAGTGAAAGAAACAATGAGGGAATGTCTTTCAAATTATGCATTGTAAATGTTCCTCTATGTAAAGGATCTATTAGTGCCCTTTTAATAACCTTGCAAAAACAGCATTCGTTTACCAGTCCTTAATCATTGGAAAAGAATTTCAAAACCCAGAGATCATTAAGATGCGTTTGGTGTTGGGTAAAAACAACTGTAAGGATGAGACAGTTAGGTAAGACAAAGGAGGAGATTCCACAGTTTAGTTTAAGAGGGGGACAAGGGTGTAAGGCTTGAGACTGGCTTTGTAGATGATTCATTGGTAAATACAAAAAGATAAAATGTATTGGAGCAAAAGAAATACTCAAATGCATGGTGGCCTTTGAAATCCTGCCTCACTTACCCTTTCACCAGAGTAAGGTAGGCGGTTGTTGCTCTGCCTCATAATTGTCTCCATGGTGGGTCACAATGGCTGCAGCAAAGGTAAAAAAATACTTGGAGCAACACTTACTCCAAGGCCCACTTCCACTATCTGCACCGATACTATCTCCATAATGAAAGGCACTCATCAAATGTATTAGCAGCACCCACATTTAAGTTGGAGGGTGATCACTTACTGGTGTAAATGGCAAATGTATCTACCTGATGCAATCTCATGAGTTGTATGTGCATAACTATGGAAATATGCATGTGGTAAATCTAGAAAGCCAAAAGATATCATATATATATATATGTGATGACCTATAACCTATTTATCACTACAAACTACTTCCAATTTAAACTTGGTTTGAATTACAATCATTGTCTGTGGTGTGTGTCTGTGCGTGGTTAATTGTGTGTTTGTGTGTGTGTGTGTGTTTACATACTGACTTGGGGGCTGGAGAAAGCTGGTTCAATGGCAGGAGTGGATACATGTCTATAGACGGTGCCAATATGATAGACCTTGGGAGGACCTTTGCAATCCCTATTTCTCATTTATGCTCTACAGGACTAGTAAAGCTAAAACAACCAATCCTGGAGCCACAAGGGATATACTGAGTTTGACCAAAACTGTTGGCAGGGTCACCATGAGGTGTCCCCCATTATGAACTTATTTACTCTTCATTGGTAGATTGAGTATGTGTGTGATGAAATGCCAGAGAAAGAATTAAGTATAAGTATAAAGAAGCTTGTAGAGCGCTCGAATGCCAAAACGGCGTCTTGGCGCTGAAGTGTGTATGATCGATGAGAGAGGAACAGTCACTAGTGGATATTAAACAACTGAGACTTCAGGGCCTTCCTAAAATATGCGAAATTCTGTTGCAGTCGCATACCCACTGGTAGCTTATTCCATAATTTAATTAGGGAAGGTAAAGCAAGAGCAAACATAGGGACATCAGGGAAAAAAAGAAGAAAAGGGTAAACATTACCAGAAAAGTATGGTGGCCGGATGAGGTGGTCAAAATGGATGCTGAGTGGACTTAATGAAAATGAAACTAGGGTAAATACTAAGAAGATAGACTGAGGTTTAGATGTATTAGGGGCTGGTCACGAATGCTAGGAAAGGGTTTGTTTAGAGTCTGGGCAGTTTAGTTATGAAGTTGGAGAAGGCGGTGGGTGATGAGATTTTACTTATAATGGATAACATTTTAGAGATCATGCATGGAGGGTAACAAACTCTTAATATGTGGCTCCTCTTTCTACATGAAAACCTTTTATTCATTCCCAGCTATATGATGTGTGATGCTCAAAATCAATGATAAACCCCTGTGGCTCATGCTGTCTCTGGATGGACAGACAAATGCCAAATACCATTACACTGTTTCTAGTATAACACGAGTCGGAAGGACATAATGGTTTGTACAAGTGAATTAATAACTATACTGCCAAGTTAAAAAGGGCCGGGAAACATGTCCGCCCTCCACTAATGAGACATATATTTCTTATCTGCACCCATCTTTTGGGCTCTGTTCAGGGACGGTAGATTTCTATTTTTCACTTTCTATTCAAATGTTTTCCACAGTATTCCCCTTCCTGCTGAGTTGCATGTCCAACTGTTAAAAATATATCCTCAGAAAACGCCCAGCGAAATGATGAAGTACAAGTCAATCTTGAAAATTGTAATGGTTTGATAAATGTGCTTACCCTGTGTAGGTGCAAAAAGGGTATATGAATAGTGAGATGAGACAATCTGGAGGAGTGAAAGAAAGAATGGGGGCCTGTTTTGCAATTACGTATTGTAAATGTTATTCTATGAAAAGGATCTTTTATTGGTCTTTATTAACATTGCAAAAACAGCATTCATTTACCGTTTGTAAATCTTTGGAAACTAATTTCAAATCCCTGAGATCATCAGAGTCATTAAGATGTGTTTGCTGTTGGGTAAATAAACTGTAGAGATGTGTCAGTTAGGTAAGACAATAGAGGAGATTGCACAGTTTAGTTTTAGAGGGGGACAAGGGTGTAAGGTTTGGGACTGGCTTTGTAGATGATCCATTAGTAAAAACAAAAAGATAAGATGTATGGGAGCAAAAGAGTTACTAAATGCATGTTGGCCTTTGATATCCTGTCTCACTTACCCTTTTACCAGAGTAAGGTAGGAAAGGAGGTTGTTGCTCTGATTCATAGTTTTCTCTGTGGTGGGCCATAATAGCTGCTGTAAAGGTAAAAAAAGTATTGAAGCATAACTTACTCCAAGGCCTACTTCCGGACCAAAATTGTTGGCAGGGTCACCATGAGAAGGTGTCCCCCATACTGAACCGATGTACTCTTCATTGGTAGATTGGGTAGGTGAGGGATGAAATTCAAGAGAAAGAATTAAGGAAGTTATAGCAAGAGTGAACACGCATTGGCATAGCCAATAGATCTCGCCTTTGGGGCCTTATAAGTGTTTAGCCAGAGATATTGACTTTGCCAATGTCTTCAAGCTGTGCTGTAGATAAGTGTGGCTGCTGTGCAGCATGCTGAAAATTTATAATAAAAAAGTGTCAGAAGCATTTTTGTTACCTTATATATCACTAAGAAGGCATTATGTACAACTGAACAACCATATTAAAAAAAGTATTTACAATAAAAAATGTCCTCAGTTTTCTTTTGTTCTTGCAATGCTGGCAACCTGTTTCTGCCTATTACAATGGTTGTTTGTTAAAGCTTTTTTTTGAGGGTGCATAAACAATCGGAGGATGAAGGTTGGGAACTAGTACCTGTATTATAACACTAGCAGCGGCCAGACGGTAGGGGAGAATCAACAGATGCCAGATTCTGAGAGCAGGCTGAGGTGTTGCTGAGTGATGCTGAGGTGGTAGTGGTGGTGGTGGTGGTGGTGGTGGTGACTGTTGCGGAGACGATGCTAAGCTGATGCTGAATGATACTCTGGTCTTGCTGAGTGATGATGATGTGGTGGTGTACTAGTGCAAAGGCGATGCTGAGTGATACTGATGTGGTGCTGAGTGATGCTGTTGTAGCGCTGAGTGATGCTGTGGTGATGCTGAGTGATGCTGTGGTGGTGCTGAGTGATGCTGTAGTGGCGCTGAGTGATGCTGTGGTGGTGCTGAGTGATGCTGCGGTGGCGCTGAGTGATGCTGTGGTGGTGCTGAGTGATGCTGTGGTGGCACTGAGTGGCGCTGATTGATGCTGTGGTGGTGCTATGTGATGCTGTGGTCGCGCTGAGTGATGCTGTTGTGGCGCTGAGTTATGCTGTGGTGACCCTGAGTGATGCTGTGGTGGTGCTGAGGGATGCTGTGGTGGTGCTGAGGGATGCTGTGGTGGTGCTGAGTGATGCTGTTGTGGTGCTGAGTGATATTGTTGTGGCGCTGAGTGATATTGTTGTGGCCCTGAGTGATGCTGTTGTGGCCCTAAGTGATGCTGTAGTGGTGCGGAGTGATGCTGCTGATTCCATACAATGCATTCTGCAAGGTAACGGACATACCGGAAGCAGCCCTCGGTAACTTCAGACAAACTGCACTGTGTCCGAGGTGGCCTCTCCTAACCCACTGACAGTCCTCCGTCACTCACCATTTTGAAATGCTTTGTGCAGCAGGAAGAGGCTGAGAAGGAGCCAGAGCTTCATGGTGGGGGGATCTGTCAGCCCACAAGCTATAATGCCCGCTCCGGCTACAAACTCCACTCCTCTGAAGCCGACACAATCGATCGGGAAAGATTCCCCTGCCGCTTCCAAAGGATGCCGCAAAGGAGGGTTGCAAGGAATGTGGTTTAGTGGTTTGTATTTTCCATGGAATGGAGAGAGACTGTTGCCAAGATCAAGTTTCAGAGAAAACTGGGAAAGCCTTGAAAGACAAGCGCGAGCGCCTCGCGCTCAAAGATTAAAAAAAAAAAAAGGCATGCAGGCTGCAGCGGGAGAAAGAGGAGGAGGGGTGCACCCGTGAGTGGTGCACGTGCGCTCTGGAGAGCAGTCGGCTCTTTTTTGAAGCACATACTCGTGCTTGTGGCGCGCCCCTGCGCATTCCCGCAAGGTGTATGCCGCCACAAGCACGAGTATGTGCTTCGAAAAAGTGCTGAACGACTGCTAAAGGTCTCCTACTCAGCGCATGCGTAGGCGAGACCTAAAAAAGGGACACGAAGGGAATAAAAAGGGGGAAAGGGTAAACAATACCAGAAAAGTATAGTGACCAGATGGGTCGCTAACTCTTTTATATACCTATTGGACGCGATCTCATGAGTTGTAAAATGAGGATGTGCATAACTGTAGAAATATGCATGTGATAAATCACCTATAGCCTATGTATCATGTACAAACTATTAACAATATAACAATCATTGTCTGTGGTGTGTGTGCATGTGTACAAGTGGTTCAACACTCATCAAATGTTTTAGCAATACCCATGTTTGAGTTGTAAGGTGATTATTTACTCTTTTAATTGGCAAAATCATCTACCTGATGCAATCTCATGAACTGTATGATAAGAATGTGCATAACTGTAGATATATGCATGTGGCAAAACTAGCAAGCCAAAAAATATTCAGTACGTGTGATGACCTATAACCTATGTATCGTCTATAAACTACTAACAATATAACCTTGGAATCACATACAATCATTGTCTGTGGTGTTTGTGTGTGTGTGTATGGGGAGGGAGTGTGTGTGTGTGTATGCATAATGACTTGGGGGCTGGGGAAGCTTGGTTCTATGGCAGAACTGGCTGGCTACGTGACTCTATACATATGGTGACAATCTAATAGACCTTGGGAGGATCTTTGAGGCCCCTATCTTTTATTTATGCTCTCGTTTATGGCCCATAACGTATAACAACTCATCTTAGGGCCAAGAGATATATACTTGGTTTAATCAAAAAGTCTTGACAGGGTCACCATGAGAAAAGGACCCCCATAGAGCGCTTATTTACTCTTTAATAAAAAATATTTTATTAGTTTGCAGACGAGAAGATAAACACGCCCAAAATGGCCCAATTGACAAAATACGTGTACATAAAAATATACAGTGGACAAATAATAAAGGTAACATAATAAACAAATGAGGGAAAATAAAGATTGTTAAGTTCTACCTGCCCCCTCTCTCACCCCACATGTGTGTCACAGAATAATACAAACTCAGTCTAACACCCCTGCCAAAATCTGTCTAGGGTCGGACAACTCCAAACTGTGTGAATGAAAGTAACTTTGTCTGCAGCACAGCAGAGACAGTTCGGGTAAGAGATCATTCCATACATCAGAGACGATGACGTGTGAGATACACCCTGTGTATGTATTTGAATTGAATTAAACGAAGCCTGGCCACCATTGCCACTCCAAATGGGGAGCCTAAAATCTCTGTCTAGTCCTCATTTTCCAACTCCTCCACATCTGCTTTCCAGTCTGCACGAAGGGTACCAAATGTGTCTGGTTGGTTAGACATGAGTGTCTGGTAGATTTTCGCGACTCTGTGGGCTCCTATGTCTCCCATGATGAGTTTACCCTAAAGGGGAATAAATTCAGGGAGGTTAGAAAGATCATTTCCCCATGGCGGAGTGGAAGATATCTGTAGAATTGGCTGCGATGGAGTTGGAATTCCCTTTGGAGACCTTGGAAGGATTTATGAACCGTGCCTTGCATGACATCCCCTAGAGTGGAGATTCTGATGAGATCCCACTTCTGGAATCACGATAACTCAGCCACATGTAAGAGCTGGTTTCCCTGCTATAGCGATGTCTGTTCCACCAATCTGTCTCCTCCAGTTCATCCGGCAAAGTGTCGAATGCCAAGATTTAAGGACCGTGTGTGTCAACGTCCCAGATCAGTATTTCATCCTGTGCTGTACAGATGCCACTAGTTGTGTGGTACCCTTGGCCCATTTATCTAGTGCATATGCTGGGTCATCTCGTGCATCATACCAACAGTATTTACAGTCAGGAGATGAGGGGCTAGATAATAAGATTCAACATCGACTGCTGCAATGCTCCCACAGCAGGTGGACTAGGAACATTTGGGGAGAGCAACGCGAGGGGTACCTCCGACGCACAGAAAGGTATTAAGGATGGAATTCAGCTTACGAAACCAGTGTCATATGCGTCATATGGGAAATTCTGTAATGGATAGAGGAATTTGGGGAGGAAGACGATTTTAAAGATAGCTGACTGCTCTAGGGGGGGACAGCGAAAGCACGGACCGAATTTCAATATCCTCTTTGAGGCGGGTGAGTACTAGCTCAATATTGGCATTCCAAGCTACTGTCGCATCAGGGGACAGAAACACAGCCAAGTATTTAAACCTGTAGGTGGCGAGTCGTAGACCTGACGGCCACCGCAGGTCATGGGACCCGGGGACCACTGCATAGACCGTAGACTTTGATGTATTAATGTATAGACCTGAGGTTTCTCCAAATATATGCATGATCTTTAGCAGTCTGGAACCTGTCGTGTTCGGTGACGGATGGAAAAAGAGCACATCATCGGCATATAGGACAATTCGATCTCATAATACGTTCATCCAACCTCACCCATACCGATAGTGGCTCCATTACAAGAGTGAACAGCAGAGGGCTTAGGGGACAGCCCTGCCCTGTTCTCCGCCGTATCAGGAAGGGGTTCAAATGGGCTCCCACCGCCCTCACTGATGCAGCCAGGTCTGTGTACAACAATTGCATATGTGAAGAGAACCGCAGGCCACAATTGAGACGCTGGAGAAGGATGAATAGGTACTCCCAGCTTTCAGTCGAGTGCCTTGTCTATATCAGCTAGAAAAACTATTGCTGGCTCCTGTAACATATCGGCCATAGCAATCACGTTGTATACGCGGCGGATATTGTGGTCAATTGCCTAATGAGGCATAAAGCTGGACTGATCCGGGTGAAGCAGATCTGGTATGCATGTGATGAGTCTATTCGTTAATGCCTTAGACAATATGTTTACCTTGAGGTTCAATAAAGAAATAGGATGGTATGAAGTGTCATCTTCCACTGGGCGAACCGGTTTGGGGAAAACCACTATTTCCGCATGGCGCCAATCTGGCTGCATCACTGCCACAATCAAGGTAGACAAAATTGCCTCCAGGAGATAATCCTAGAGTTTATGCATAAAGGCCTTGAAAGATGTGCAGGTGAAAGAATTGGGTCCGGGACATTTGCCTGGGTTTATGTACGCGACAGCCAAGGCAAGTTCCTCTTTTGTGAGTGTTGTTTCTAGTGCTTCACGGGCCTCAGGCAAAGAAAATTGGAGCCGAACCACCTACACAAACTCCTCGATTTGTGTGCTCGTCACCCCTTCTCGCTTGGTATAAACTTCTTTAAAATGAGGGGCAAAACCACGTACCAACTCTTTTGGGTCTGTAAGTAGTGTGCCAGAGTTAGTCTTGATTAAAAGAAGGGGATGTGTCTTCGGGAAACTCTGGCATAGTTTATGGAGCATCTGACTCGACTTGTCCCCCCACTGTTAAGTACGCCTTTGAGATGCCCACAATGTCAACCATGCTTCATCCATCAGCTGTTGGTGGTATTGTTGCTTTTTTTCTCAGCCTTGTTTCTCCTTCTTGTTTACCCGCACATTGGTGGGAGACTATGTAGAAGTAGACAGCACATACCACAGTTGGAAGTAGTGATTCTGGTCATAGGGTGGCAGAATTGAGATTTGGTTCCTCTACGTTGATAACACAAAGTTGTCTGTTGTCTTTTTTAACCATATGGTGAACTTTGATAGTTGCACACACGAATAGTGGGAACAGGTCTATTGTTGAGGTACAGTTGTTGAGTGGGGGGCGACCTGTTCTCTTCTACCCCCTTAGCTCCCATTTTTGAATAAAGGTATTGTTGCTGTACCAGGACCAGCTGCCTACATGCATGTTGGCTGTCCTGTTGGCGACCCCGCATGTCCAGGTCAGAGATCTCGGTCTCCAAAACTATTTTATGTCTTAATTTATGCCGTTGCTTACCCGTACAATAGCTAATAAATGCCTCGCGAAGCATGGGCTTCAGGGCTTGCCATAGTGTCAGTGGAGATGTAACTGATCCTATATTATGTGCAAAATAATTGTTAAGATAATCTTCCATATATTTGCGGTAGTCAGGGTTATTGAGTTGCCATGGTGATAACCATCAATGAAATGTTTGGCACTGGGAGCCTACCTGAAGGCCTAGGGCCACCGGAGAGTGATCCGATGTGGTGATCCGATGTGATCTGCCTGTGAAAGTGCTGTAATGTTAGTCACTCTGTGTTGATAATTATTGGGCAAATAGTATAGGCGGGATTACGAGCCATTGGTTGCTGAAAATAAAGTATAGCCCCCTGGGGAAGGGTGGTGGGCTCGCCATACATCTGTAAGACCCAGAGCTGGTATAAAGGTGGAGAGGGCGTAAGACCCGCCACCGGGAATGATCCCTGTGGGAGCCATCTATCTATTGCTGCGGCCACCACACCATTCCAGGCACCTCCCAGCACCACAGACCCTCTGGTAGCTCACTCCAAAGCATTGTTAGTAATTCAATGTCCCAGGGGAGGAGGGGTGTATATAATTAATAGAGTAAGAGATCCCCATATAGCGACCACATCACTGCTATGTACCTACCACCCCTGTCTATCCATGTCCTAGTGAGCTGGTAGGAAATCAACCATTTAATCAGAACTCGTACCCCTGGAACCATGTGTAAATCCCGGATGATAAACCTAGGTGTATCTCCAACGCGCCAGGTATGGGATTTTTGTCCCGACTAGGTGTGTTTCTTGTAATAACAGAACATCAGCCCCGGTCCATATGGCTTGCTTTAAGACTGCCCCTCTCTTGACTCTATGTAGAAGGCCATTCACATTCCAGGACATTATTTGGAGGTGATCCACAAAGCTTTTCTGCAGTGTGGCAATCATGTCAAATTCACGTAGTAATGTCTATATGTAGGGCGTATGAGGGAACAAGCAATAGGTGGACCTGAAAAGAAAGTATAAAAAAAAAAAGAAATAATAATGGCATCATCACAGAACAATGCATTTGTGCCTGAATCGAAAAAGTATCACTAAGAACATGAACTTCCTCACACCCCATATTTCGAAAACTGGAAATATCTGTTGCGGAAACTGTCTGTGTCAGACCCCAACAGGGAGTCTGTACTCAGGGCCGGCTTTAGCGCTGGTGGCGCTCTGTGCGACAATCAGTTTTGGCGCCCCCACACCCTTTGCCCACCACCTCGGATTCTCTCACTACCACCGGGCAAAAGTGCCCCTCAACTCTCCAATCATAAGCTATTGCTAAACACATCAGTCCTCCTGAGGTCGGCGCCCCCTCCAAAGGTCAGCGCCCAGTGCGGTCGCACTAGTCGCACTGCCCTAAAGCTGGCCCTGTCTGTACTGACCTGTCCCAACAATTAACAAACTGCAAGGAGGGGTAAGTACTCCTAACCACCATGTTGCGTGGCCACCTATAGCAGTATAAGTGGGTGACATCAAGGAAAGCCCAAATTAGTGTAGATACAGTTTAATGATGTTTAGGAGAGTCTGCACCAGATGTCTGGAAAGTTGGATACCCCCCCTCTAGTCATCGAGGTGTCTCCTGCTCTTTGGGGGTACTGGCAGGACGAGTGTGAGTGGCGACGACAAGTCATCTGAGCTCCAATGGTCTTGTTCTGTTGGACCCCTGAAAGGAATCCGATTCCATGCGCGGAGGCGTGTGAGGTTAATATGGGTCTGCTCATCTGTCCACTGGAATACCTCTTATGGGGTATCAAAGAAGAGTGTCTGCAATTGAGATATCACTTTAGGTTTTGCCGGGTATTGGAGCATGTAATGGGTGTTTAGCTTGCAATGGCGCTGCTTCATGGCCTGGAAGGACTGGAGTTGCTGCTACACCATCCTAGTGTAGTCTGGGAAAATCATAATGGTTTTGTGATTGGTACACTAATTTCTCCTGAAGTCATGCCTGTTTAAGGGTGGTGTCTCCATATAGTTCAGGAGGTTAGCTATAATTGATCGAGGCCTGGCCCCGGGGGGAGGGTGGTGGATCAAAGCAGGGTGGGTCCGTTAAATCACAAAACAGGGGGACAGGGCTCCTGATGGCACCAGCTCATGAATCTAATCTGCTAGAAACCGCTCCATGGAGGCGCCCTCATAGCCTTCCGGAAAACCCACAAAGCGGAGGTTTTTACGTGATTTATTAACATCTACGTTCTTTGAAGATGTATATATCATTATGGTATTAATATGTGTGTTAAGTGGAGACAACATGAAGGTCTGGCATCTCTTCAGCTATCTTGTAAAATATGCATTCTAAATATTCCCCTATGTAATGGATGGATCAGTGGCCTTTACTAACCATGCTGAAACAATATTAGCAGTTAATAAACTTTTGCAAACTTTACTAGTTAAACTCAAAGAAGACACATGATAGATGACTAACAAAAGAACAATAGTCAAGTTTTTATCCAATAAGCTTCTAGTCTGTTTAGTGCACTATGTTATTTGCACACAATAAAAACTAGGCCTGGGTGATATTTTTAATATGTCGGAGTAATTTTGGTAATTAAACATTACTCTTTCGGAGCAAAATTACCCAAGTTATGCAATTATGCCATTCAAATAATTATGAATAATTTGGCACAAACTCCTACCACAGAACAGGAACAACAAACTTAGTGAAATTGAGTGGCTGCTGCTCATGTTCAGCAGCATTTAGCGCTATTTTAGCACAAAAAGCATCCTTGGGTTCATTTTGGATGCAAGGGTGCATTTTGCACTAACTATATCACGCTAAATGCTGGGTTACGCACCTCACATAGGGCCACATGCATCAATTCAGGATTTGCAAATCTTAAATAGTGAATTTTAAGAAATTGCTATTTAGGACTCAAAAATCCCTATGCATGTAGGAATCGCAAAACAAATTGCGATTGCTACATATTCCTTAATTGCAACTCTCAAAATGCGAATCGCAAATAAAGAATAGCTACCCATACATTCGAAAGAATGAGAATTGTATGCGCAATTTGCAAATACCAAATAGGTACTCGCAAATGGCACATGCAATTTCAAGGGTGCCAAAAGGACACCCTGTTGCACCCCTGAAATTGAGATGTTACCACCTGTTGCGCACATACATGCCCCAAGGGCATGTGTGTGTGTAACATGAAACTTTGAAAAATGCACTTTAGTGCATATTTCTTAGTTTTTGCAAATTACCATCAAGTTCAAATTGATGGTAATTTGCGATCCCTAATTGCGAATTCGCAATTGGAAATTACATCATGCATTGTATTTAGGGAATCTCAATTTGCGATTCCCTAAATGCATTTGCAATTTAAGTAATCGCAAATTTTGCGATTACTTAAATTGCGACTTTGCATTTTGGTTGATGCAGCCCAAATGCAAAAATACCGGTCGCAAAGGCGCAGATCCTGCAAATCTGCCTGTTTGCGATCGGTATTTTCGTTGATGCATGTGCCCCATAATTCCGCATAATCACACGTACCCAGCTTCCCCACTTGACCAAATTGTTTGATCCTAGGAAATTGTTTTATTCCACTTTGCCATTCTTTTTCTTCATTAACGCATATGAGAGCACCTTGAAATACATGAGGGTGTGAGCTTTCCAAAACCTTATGTTTGATTTAATAAACTATAATGTGGTTACAAGGATAATAACAACCTAAGCCACCCATAGGGTGCACATGACAAATTGCTTGCCTCACCAATGGCATCATTGTCACGGCAGTGGAGGCAGGAATGTTTCTAAGTTCATGTTTGAAAACTATCACTTCTAATATATGCATCTCAATGGAGTGATATCATCTGATGTTCTAAAGTGAAACACTTCTGCTTGTCAATGAGATATCGTTTTCTTTTTATTTGTGAAGATTATGCACAATGTCTTCAGAACAAACGTGTTCCTAAATATAAGTGGTGCAGGACACCTTTGCTTCTTTTCCTTTGCGTGAGTTAATTAAGCCCTGTGCTGCTGTTCACCTGGTGGCTGCATCTAAATGTCACGAGGACCGCAAGCAGCCCTTAGGCCATACTTTGAATATCACTGCTCTATATATATTTATGTTTCTGAATATTGTGCTTCATTCTTAGGTCAGATGGTGATTTGTTTGGACTATTACTTCCAGGAGGGTTGTCTACTCTGAGGCACTATGCTTCATTATCTATTATGCTGTATATTCAGATGTATTTTTAATGTTCTCACCAAGAACATTTTAAACAGTGCTTCAAACATAAATGTGTGTGGTGGTTTTATCTGGGATAACAGTAATGCGGCAAGTGCACAAGACAACAAAGACAAACCTGGCATTCTAGGGCACACAAAGTTTTGCTTGGTCCTTGTCTTAATGGTGGTATGGACTGCAGAGTCACCATCAACGGTCGTTGTGGTTTGATGAATGCGCCCTATTCTGCCTCACTTTAGATGGAGATGTGAGGGATAAGGCAAGTGGAAATTGAGGATGTGGAGAGGGATAATTATACAATTGATGCAAATAGGTAGTAAAAGACCAGGGAGAGGAAGTTGTAGACCAATGAGAACAAGCAGGAGGAATGGCCTAAGTATTAAGCAGGCCTAAAACGGGTAGAAGGGATCGAAGTGTCGTCAGCAAGAAATGTGCCAGTAGATAGGAGAAAGGACCGATATAAATCCATGTTGAAGATTTATGCAAATGGTAACTTTGGAAACTATGGGGCTTATTGCGATGCCGGTTGGACCGACCATTCGACCGCTGTGGCTGTGGTTTGATTTCGACAAGTCCGCAGTTTTGACCTAAGTTGAATTATGATGTATACAAGCCGAATCCCCCACCGCAACGGTCGGAGTTGACTTTGCATGGATCGCGGTGGTCGGAAAGTATGTATTCAAATGCTTCATAAACCGGCGGTCGGTGCTACCGCTTCTTACGATAGCGCAGATGTGCGACCGCCTCTGACAGAAATGCAGAAGCCTGTCCAACAGGCATTGTAATGATGGCCTAAGCTGTTCATTACAACCGGTTAGCAAAGGAGCAGGGATAATGGTGAGTTTATAGTTGATCCACTGGCAGAAGACAATAGTGACTGTTACTCACATCCCCCATCCACATATAAACAACCAATACCCTGAGGTGTAAGAGAAATACTCCATTGGTCAGATTCAACACCCAATATACGTATATTTTGAAGAACTGGTAACGTTTGTATTGCAAACATCTGCAATTTCAAGCCAGCCCTGATAAAAAGAGCTGCTTGTACCAGACAATACAAAGTGCTAGAAGCAAGTCAAGTGAGATAAACCTATAAAGGTCAAACAGATTTTATACATATATGTATATATATAAATTAAGACTGTTGCTGATACATTTTTCTTAAAAAGCATCAGACTGATGGGAAAGGGAGCGGCAAGCACACTTTGTTACAAGAGCAGCACAGGGATAAAGGGTGAAGGCCACTAAACAGAGCTTCAAGATGTCCATCATAAATCAAACCACAATAAGGTAAGGAGAAAAGGTAACAGTGGCCACAACATTTAGGCAGCATAGGGAATAATGGTCTTGTGAGGTAAGCGGCGTGTAACTATGTAGCATGAAGGAGACCAGAGCAGTCAGGCAAACAGTAACAGCATCGGAGTCAGTGTCCCCATCAGATAGGAGGAATAATGTGTACATCAGGTAGGCTATAAATGACCTCGTCAAGCAAGCAGCACTGGGAACGATCAGCGGCCTTTTGTGATTTTTATCAGCAGCCTCTAGTGTTTTTTAACTGCGAAGCTAAGGAGAACCTGCAGATAATCCAATCTTTAGTCGTTTCCTAGCCCCCTAAAGTGTAAGGTTCAATGGATGGGTGACTCCTGAATTCGAATTTCAAAGCAATAGTGCCAACTTTAAAAAAATACATAAGAAATTGCTGGCATTTGGAGAGCTCGGCTCAAGAATCAGATGAGCAACCACCCAAAGCCACTTTCACCCCTCAACAATATACTCTAGTTTAAAAGAGGCCCAAAGATCAGTTCCAGAGCACTAGCCAATCCCACACCACCATCAGGCAATGTTGAAATTGGTTACAGACACACTAAGACCCCTTAGTCTGAGAAGAATCTTAACGACAACAGCATGCAGGTTCTTTCTCCATCCCCAGAGGACGAGGTCTCGTCAACTTCCCCCTTTTTCCCTCTGTTTTTATTGGTCCACCAAGTGTGAATGGAAGTTTGATAGGCATGGAATTCTTACTGTTCTGCTTTCAAGTATCCTTTGGTCCTGCCCTTTTTATACCTGCATGGTTAGGAGAGTCCTCATAAAACCATTATGAGATCACACTTTAGAGGTTTTTCCCCATCAGTAACACAGCATAAATACTTCAGAAAACTATTCAATTTTTCTCGCCACATAATCTTTGTGCAGGCATTACAGACCCTAATAAACATGTTGGAAACTGAAGCCCCTTCCACAGCATGTTAACCCTTAGCAAATGCTCCTTGGTGAGACACAGCCTTCCAGTACTTACCCCAATGTCAGAAACTTGATCCCCTGCATCCAATAGTTTGACTTGATTTGTCTCTATAGATATGTAAAAAGATAATAAAAATTGCAATGACTTTTCTGATTAGATGGTAGACCCTTGATCTATTTGAAGCTATGGAACTATTGTCTTTCTTTTCAGTTCATCACCAATTATGCAGTTTAGTGCAAAACAAGCTGTAGATACTGTTCTGTGAACAACAAAAGGAAATGGTTAAGTTTCTGACCTGTTACAATTCCTCTGGTATGCCTACCCCACTAATGTATTCTTCTGTTCAATTCTAGGGCACTGAAGCCATTTGGTAGCAGGACCCAGTAGTGTGCCATAGCAACATGGCAAGAGAGTGGCATAGAAGTCATCTGCCTATCCCCCCTCGTTCACTTTAAAAGATTATGCCACCATTCATAGTGAGAATATCATAAAGGGCACAGGTAGATTTTTATATTGCTGACTGAACCAAACCTAGAGGTAGAGATCAGTGGCAAGATCTGAAACCAAACACAGGGAAGGGAAGGGCCACAATAGATATTGGGAATAGGGCATTGAGTGCTCTTCATGCCCAGAGACTGCATCAAAAATCAGTTTGTAAACTGGAGACCATCCTCTCAGCAACATCATACCAGATCCACACACAGCAACTTTTCTTACAACAATCTTATACTTATCAAAGTGGAGAACCTAGGGTACGCTCTAGAGACAATGCTCACTTGGGCAGTTGATGGACCTAGATCAACAAGAATAATTTTAGAACCTGTTTGAACAAAATAAAATCCTGTTAGTCATTTTTCTGGTACTCAGATCTAGATACTTTCCTGCCTAGACTATGGCAGTGCCACGGCTCGTGGATACTACAAACGCAAAACGAACAGTTCCAAAGGGCATTGAATGCGCGGGCCTGATTCACAAATGGGCTTCGTAGTCATGGCGGAGGCCGCACGTTCGCGGCAGGGGTCCTGCACTCATGGCGGGACCTCAATACAGGAGTTTCCCATCGTGGAGGTCCCGCCACGAGAGCGTGAACCCCGCCGTGACTGCGGAGGCCGTTTGTGAATCAGGCCCCCAGTCTGGAAAATAGAAAAATAATTTATCAATGATGATTAAACCCTTTCCTCAATTATCTTTAATAAATGACCAAAGTCACTGACAATTTAGAAGAGCTTTATTACAAAATAGGCCTTAGGTCATTAGCATTGCAACAATATAAACATTAAAAATACCACGAGCAGATGACTGTTCAAAAATATGAATGAGATTAATTTCAATGGGACAAAAAAGGCAGCATCTGTTAACTGAAGCTGATGACCAATTCAGAAAGAATAAGAGTACCTGACACTGTTAGTGTCAAAAAGAGGACCCACACGCCAGAAACAAAAAAAATCAATTGTAGAGCAAACCTATTCAGAAGGACTAGGGAAAACTGGCTAACATGAAGGATCTCAGATTCTCTATAATTCTTCTTGGTTTGGGATAAATGCCCATAACCTCTCGTTTTTGGTCCTTTGCCCATGGCGCAGGCCTGGTGTTAAGCAGAAACCCCTTATGCAACTTAAGCTTGTTATTTTATATTCACAAATAAACTATCTAGATAAAAGCCAGGGCTGGACTGGCCGTAGTGGGCACCAGGCATTTCCCCGGTGGGCTGCCAGGGTTGCGGTCGCAAAACACTCACAGTTTACCACCTACTTCAAGTAGGTGGTAAACCATTAGCAAACGGGAAGGGGTCCCCAGGGAATCCCTTCCCATTTGTGAATTAGAGCGCAAATATTTTTAGGAGCAGGCAGTGGACCCAGGGACCACTGCCTGCCCTTAAAAAATGAAATTAAAATGTTAAATTTTTCTCTTTTAAATGCATCCCATTTCCCTTGAAGTAAAAAGGGCTGTATTTAAGAAAAAAAAACTGCTTTATTGAAAAAGCAGTCACAGACATGGTGGCCACCATCCCTGTGAGTGCTGGGCGTTCCCAATGAGGTCGCAAATTGCGCTTGCCTCATGAATATTGAGGAGGCAGGCAATTTGCGACCCATTGGGAATCGCAAACAGTGTCTGAGACACTGTTGCACAATGCATTTAGCGAGTCGCAAATTGCGAGTCGCAATTTGACGCAATTTGCGACTCGCTAAAAGCAAGTGTCGTACATCTGACCCTTACTTGCTTGCATTGCCCAGTATTTTATCAATCACTTTCCTGTTTAGCATCAATAACTAGTTTTGATAGAAATTATTATATCCAACTGAACAGATACAGTAAATGGGTAAGATGGTGTGGGCAATGACCAGAGACGTTATTGCCTATGTATGAGAAGAGGAGACATGATCAAAGGGGGCATCACTACAGAGACATTGTTAAAGGATGGCCGAGGAGGCATTGGCAGTGAGCAGACTTGAGCAAAGAAGGGCTTCGTGAAAAGGAAGATGTATTTGTCACAGGCTTAGGGGAGGTGATTAAGGTTTACTGTTGAGGCAACACTGAGAAAGCACAGGTAGAAGAGCCTTAAAAAGAGATCCATGGGTGGAAGATGCATGGACAGCAAGCATGGACAGTAAAAGCAAGGAGCCAAGAGCAAAGGTTAAGGGGCAGAGGAGATGCATTCATATGAATTGGCAGCAAGGCATGGATAGATTGGCAATGGCATTGGTATGGTCAGAAGTGGCACTAGCGAGGCACAAGCAGAAGCAGAATTGGCAGAGGAGGCAATAGCGGAGAAATGGGTGGAGATCATGGCCAGAGTACGAGACAATGACCACTGAAAAAGTTAGCTTTTCTATTGATTACATTTCTGGACTAAACAAGTAATGGTTATTAAAAATTTGCTAATCCCGTACTCACCAATTAGGAAGAAGAGCTCCTCCTTTGCTTTCTGTTGTGCAGCTTGACCTTTGCCAGACAGACGTCTTCGGGCAGAGATATGGCTAGGAATAGAAGATGAAATTTAATGGCGGGATGATGATCATTCATGACCACACAAGATGCAATATTGAGAGCAAGAGGGTCACTGATACCCTAGATAACAGATCTTTTTGTAATTAAGACTCTCCTCACATACTCAGATCCTTTACAGGAGACAAAATAGAAATACCTATTTATCATCCTAAATATTCTGTGAAACCTAGAATTTGGCGTGGGAATACAGCCCAGAATCATAGACTTCAACCCCCTGTATCAGTCGCGGCCTGTGCAGGAAAGGGCGGTGGGGCCGGTTGGGGGGGGGGGGGGTATTTCGACAGACGACGGCGATGGAAAATTAAATAAATAATTATTTTCCCTTGTCGCCGTCTGTCGAAATCCCCCCCCCCAACCCGGCCCCACAGCTCCACCGCTCTTGCCTGCACGGGCCGCGGCTGCCCTGTATCCTCACACCAAGTTCTAGCCAACTCATAAAAAGGCCATAGTAGCAAACAGGAGGCAGTTGGCGGACTAAAGCATGGACATTGTGCAACCCTGTCATGACACTGGGTGGTCCAAGGGTTTGTGAGGTCAACTCCACTCCCCCTCGCATTTTAGTAAATTTACATCCAAGGGTGTCTGTGATGTGCTTGTGCCACTGATTTTTAAAATGAGGTCTCCTCCGAATGGGGAGCACGAACAATTTTAACAATGCACTGTTTGTGATTGAGTGGGGCGCTGTGCAACTGCCTTTGGAATACACATTTAATGGAAGCTTCCTCCATCTCAATTTAGAGTTGCACCTCAACCAGGCCATGCTGGTACCTTTTTGAATATAGTGCTGAGGCCAAATGATGAGCTCTCCTGCCCTGCTTATTTTGCATTCACTGAAATCCCTGCCCATCCAAGGCTTCAGACAATAATACATCCAAGGGTGTCTGTGATGTGCTTGTGCCACTGATTTTTAAAAGGAGGTCTCCTCCGAATGGAGCAGGTAGGTATGTGGGGTGCCAAGGCAGTCTACTTGGCACCCCACATACCTACCTGCTCCCTGCTGACGAGAGGCAATTACCTCGAAACACGTGTCCAGGGATGGCATTATAGTGACATACTCGTGGCATAGGCGTACTCACCGTTGCTACTACATTATCCAGAGTTCTATGGGGCTATTTGCGGGTATGACGAGCAGTGTGCGACCTACTTTGTTCATCCAAGGCTTCAGACAAGTTGCCCCAGAATGCCAAGAAGTTATTTTTCAGCTTTCATCAGAGACTGCCCAAGATCAACCTCCGTGTGTAGGTGAACTGAGTGTTAACTCTGCCAGGTGAGTACACACCTTTTCTATGTTAACTTTTTCATGTTCACCTCTGGGGTGGCATTGAGCACAGGACAGTCTCCACCTTGAGTGACTTGGGCACCATTGGAAGTATTCCTGAGCCACACCCCTAGTGGGCCCCCTGACAATGCTAGGCTATGCAGTGGTCCAACATCTTTGCTAGTAGAATCAAGAGATTGTTGTCCTTGTAGTAACTCATCTCAACTTCCTCTAATAGTCAGACTCCTTGTCAGACTGTCTATCTGATGTCATTATAACATAACATAACGTGAATTTGTAAAGGGCACGTACACGCAAGGGTCTCTTGGCGCTGAATAACAGATGTTTATTGTTACCCAACTTAATGGTGCTCATTTTATCAACCTCAGAAGGATGAAAGGCTGAATGGACCCGCCAGAATTTGAACCTGTGACCATGAGGTCGAGCAACCATCTCACATTGGAGGGTGAGAAGAAATGTTTTCATAACTAATAGCCATTGCTCACTTACAAGCTGAGATGAAAAAGAAATACAGTTTTAAACCTGACTGCTTATTCCAGTGTGGAAATCCCACTGCCTCTGTTCCCTGTCATTGCCCTCTCTCATCCCTCTCACTCAGGGAAGGTGGAACCCAGAGCTGCAGTCACATGGGCACACTTACTTTCTTAGCACACTCCAAATAGCTCAGCAGGAGATGGCCTTTTTATCGGGGAAACACAAAGCACACAAATCCAGAATTCTGAGAATGGTGGGTCTGTACATCTCCTTCAGGTACCTCATCCTAGGACGTTTGGAAGAATAGAGATAAAATGACATGCTGAATCCGTAAATAAAAAAAGCTTTACCCTACTGAGAGTTTAAGATCAATTAAGCTCAAGTATTCCATTTTCAGACTCCTTAGGTTATTTACTTAAGAATGGCAAGAAAATATATAGACCCCCAATTCACAATTTAGTTCAGTCTGTAAAACAGCAAGAGCCTGTCTGGTTGGTGGGTGCCTCGCCTGCGACCCTCACTAAGCGGAGGTATCCTGCCATATTTAGGACTCCCCACGTTGCTAGGCTGGCTAAGGGAGAAATCTTACAAGATGGATTGTGCTGGAGAGGATGTGGATCCTCAGAATCTTGATAATCATGTTCCTAGAATGTTCTCTTTATCTGCCTCATGTGCAAGCTTCAGGGTGTGAACAGGCTGTAGAATGCTTGTCTGGAGTTAGCCTCCATGTCAGGCCAGATCTCTGAGCCGAGCCTGTGAATTATTCTGACAGGCATTACTATTGTTCCAGGATCCACAGAACACAGAATCTACTGCAAGCTCACTTATTTGCTAAGTTCTTCCTTTTTAGACTTCAACTTTCAAAGTCAAAGCTCATAAAGGCAGGAAAGGTGCGCAATTCAGTTTGCAGGTGGCAGGTGTGGTTTATGCTGCTTGTGCCTTGGCTGTCATGTGGTAGTATTATGGTTGAAACAGACTCTTGATCATGTGGTTTCACATGAGGTTTGGCATCAGGGAGAGTCTTCAAACATGCAAGGTTCTTGCAGCTAGGGAAGTAAGGCTTGCAGGACAGGCATGAGGTGTGGACATAGGCTCATGCGTGCTTATGCACAGCAGGGGCTATAAGCACCACCAACATTGATCCTCATTCATAGAATTGGAGACCTAAGGGAGAGCACACAGATAATGGGAGACAGCATAGGCTCCACACTCCTAGCTAGTGGTTCACCCAAGTTGCATCTCTTCTCTCTCCACTTCACAGTGCTAACTCAGACTTCGAATCTTGATTGGGCCGGGCAGTGTCTCAAGTCTCAATTATCTCTGTTGACAATGTTTCTCATTTCAGTGAACTGGACAGGTGATTTTGGGCTCTGCACTGAAGAAAGACAGCTTCACCACAATCCAGGCAGTCTTTCTTCCATTCGTAATGTTGCAACAGAAGCATAGTCTGCTCCTCATTTCTAGAGTATATTTTCTACCCCTTTATGGGAGACATTCAAGTTATCTTGCTTCATTCTCACTAAGGGGTCGATTAGGATGGCGGTCGTAAAACCATTCCGACTGCCATGGTAGCGGAAATTAACCGTCCGCATGTACCGCGAGAAAACCGGCGGTCAGATTAGGATGAACCGTCAGAAAAATCCGTCCGCGGCGGATGGTTTCCACGAAACTGCCGGAATCGTCTGGAGTGGATGAAAACCTGTCCGCGGCGGTCGGAGTTGCTGCAGAAAGACCCAAAACCGCCGTTCGACCAGCGGATTGACCGCACGTAAAATTAGGACCACCGCAATCGCAACAATTGATGAATGGGAGAGCCGGCGGAAGGGCTGTTGTATTCTGACCACCGCGGTCGCTCCGGAAGAGTAATGGCGGTCGAAAATAACCACACAAGGTTACCAAGTGAGGCCATAAATCTGTCTCAGTCTCAAAAAACACCTAACACACCCCAATGACACATCCCCATGGCAACTAAAAAATAAAAATCTCAGGTCAACCCACACAACACACCTGACATGAATACTAGATTTTGACCCACCCACATAGCTGAGTATAAAGCCAGCCCCTTCCCTGCCCAGAATCCTTTGCACAACTCCACAACTGAAGGGCCCAACCCCACAGCACAAAAGGAGAGGCAAATCAGCACACATCACACCATCACAACCACACACACATCGCCACCACCACCTTCACACCTGCACTTTTCCCCAATTTTCACATCACACACCATGTCACAGAACAAGGTGCCCAAATTCACGGACAATAAGTTGTCAGCGATGGTAGATGAGGTAATCAGAGTAGAACCACATTTGTTTGGAAGCATGGTCCAACAGACAACAGTAGCCATAAGAAATCAAATGTGGGCAAGGATAGTCAACAATCAATGCAGTAGGGACCACTCCGCGGACCTTGAAGGACATCAGGAGGAGGTGGCATGACCTCAAGACCAGGGTGAAAGAGTGTGCCAACAAGAACCGTGAGCTGGCTCAGAGGACTGGCGATGGCCCTCCCATTCCACCACTAATATTTACTGAATGGAAGGAGAAGGTGCTTGCCACACTGCATCCAGAGAGTCTCACAGGAATACCCGGGGGAGTGGAGGCTGGTAAGTACCAACAAATGTCTCTCATTACACTGCTTTGTACTGTCTTGCACAACTACAAAGTTAAATTTCCTAGACACAAATGCACTTACGTAAAACATACTCTTCCCAACACACGTCTCACAGATCTAACATTTCCTTACTCTGAATCACCCCAAAGGTAGCTAGCAATTTTTCCATGGGGGCATGTGGACAGGCAGCCATCACTACAACTCCCACCAGGCCCCCTTGTCCCACAGCTGAGCAGGATGGAACACACTTCACATCCAGAACCATGTGGCAGCCATTGCATAGTTCCCATACAACTTACAGGTAGGTAGCCATCTCAGCAAGGAGGGGTGTTTGTGGGTGGAAAGCCAGCACTACAACTCCCACCAGACCCCCTTGTCCCACAGCTGAGCAGGATGGAACACTCCCTACACCCAGAACCACTTGGCAGCTATTGCATTGCTCTCTTCAAACTTACAGGTAGGTAGCCATCTCAGCAGGGAGGAGTGTTTGTGGGTGGGAGGCCAGGACTACAACTCCCACCAGGCCCCCTTGTGCCACAGCTGAGCAGGATGGAACACTTCCCACACCCAGAACCATGTGGCAGCCATTTCATTGTTCTCTTGAAACTTACAGGTAGGTAGCCATCTTAACAGAGAGGGGTGTTTGTGGGTGGGAAGCCTGCATTACAACTCCCACCACCCCCCCTTGTCCCACAGCTGAGCAGGATGGAACACTCCTTCCACTCATGACCATGTAGCAGCTATTTCCCTCCACTGGGTCACCGAACAGGTAGGTAGACAGTGCATGCACCCTGCCATCCTTCTCAAAATGCATGGAGCCATATGACCACACCAGCACTCACATGTCATCCAACTTGGCATATATCCAAAAGCCACATCAGCGTGCAGACAGCTGAGCGTACATAACTGTCACAGAAATTAAACTTTGACTCACCAAGTCACATGTGGAAGAAATTCAGGGCCCAATCATGCACAGCACTGAATGTGTAACTGACATGGTGTCAGAGCATGAAGGCCCATATGAACACAAACCATGCATGGTCAATCAGAAAAACAAAGTAAAGTACATGATATGAAAAAGGTATGTATAACATTACAATGGCTAGTTCTTGCTGAGCTGAAAGTGATACCATGCAGAGCAAACCAAAAAGACGCATCACATAAAGTTGATGTGCCGCAAGTTTAGATGACGACATGTCCTTGTAATCACACAATCTGTAAGTGGCACATGCTTCTCTTTCACATGTCACACCATGGACAAGTAATGTATGTACCTCAACATCATGTCCTGATGCCCAGTATCTTGCAGCCATACCAAGTGAGTGTAATATAAAGTGTGTGGTGTATCACATGTAACACCCAAACGTCTAACACCAAGCTTGTAGAGTGCACTTCAATGACCATTTGACCTCTGTTCAACAGGAAATCCACAAGCAACTGCAGCAGAAGACAACACCAACCTGCAGAGCCAGTCTCCCCCCCCCCCCGGAACAAGAACTCTCGGATGCAGACTCCCTACGTTTCTCGGATGAGGAGCAGCAACCTGGCCCATCCGGCTTGCTAGGGCGCACCACGTCTCAGGCCCTCATTGTCCCCACCACCACCACCACAGCAACAACAACAGCGCTGACCCCTGCTGTAACGACCTGTGCGGCCTCAACCACCACCACCACCACTGCTGCCTGCAACACTCTCCCTGCCTCAGGGGTTACCAACACCACCATACAATCAGAGGAGGGCAGGGAGAGTTTGCGGGTGCAACGAGTGCCAACGCTACAGGTCCGGATCAGCAGGGCAGGTGGGAGGGAAACTTGGGGACAAATAGAGAAGGGCACTGGGACCGAAGCCCTAGCCACAATCGCCAGAGTCCTTGGGGCATATGAGCAGACCCAGGGACAGATGGGCCAGGTTGTGGTAGAAGTGCGTGAGCTCCGCCTGCTGCTGAGGTCCATGGACATGCGTATGGTCCAAATTGTGGACCTCATGGGCCACCTTGTAGGTGTTTTCAGGGACAGACATGCAGTCCAAATGACAGCTCAACCCCCTCCAGTGGCCCGCATGCTGGTACTCCCACCACCTCAGCTGCGACCACAGAGAGGGATGAGCTGCAACAAAATGACTCTTCAGACACCGCTGAGCCCGCAGCAGAGGCCTTCCCTGCCAAATGCACAAGGGGCCGTCCGAGAAACACATGGGGAGGATCATGTAGCAATGCACCATCCAAACGCTAGTTGCCGAGCCAGTAATTATGGCACCTCTGTTCCCCTTGACATTGACTTTGTTGACTATCCTTACCCACATTGCCATGTTGATGGCAGGAGTCTGTTGGAATGTGTGACTACATCAATGTGGTGACTACTCTATTTTTCTCATTTACCATCACTGACAACTCATAAATTCACTTAGCACAATTTCGTAAATAATCACTTCTCTGTCACAAATACTTATTGTAAATAAACACTCTTTACACACCTATGTCTTTGTGTCAGCTCCATGTTTATCACAGTATGTACATTGTCAACTCAAATTCCAATGTACCACAAGCTCTGATTGTGTCGAGGCATTGAGAGGGTGAAGGGACCTGGAAAGACACATGAGAATTAGATTTACTTATCAGGTGATGCCATCACAGCTAGAACACACCAGTTAGTCATCAACGTACACAAAACAGCACACATAACGATGATCAACTACTTCAACATAGACATGAGGTACCTGGACAAATATACCCTGTGCCACACACATCAGCCATTTGCACAGAGCCAATAAAAGGCAGCAGTCAAAAGATCTTCTATGCCTTGCCACTACAAAGACAACAGACAATGTCACTTTTGTACAATGTCACTTACACTCAAGGGAAGTAGTTGTCGATGAGCTGTTGACACAGGTCTTCACCACTATCCTAGACACTGGGCATGTGTGGGTTTGCGGGGGGGCATCTGCTGCTCATCATCGTCCAGGAGCAGGGGGATCTCTTTGCGCAAGGCCAGGTTGTGGAGCATGCAGCATGCAACTATGATGTGACACACCTTTTGGGGAGAGTAGAGTAGTGCACCTCTGCTCTTGTCCAGACAACAGAATCTAGACTTCAAAATCCCAAAAGTACACTCCACCATACAACATGTCCTCCCATGTACATCATTGTGGCGAACTTCCCCCGGGGTCCTTGGATTCCTCAGTGGGCTCAGCAACCAAGGCCGGTTGGGATACGCAGAGTCACATAGGTGTGACATACAGGGAGTAATTTAATTACATAAACAGGAGATGAGAACAGCATGTCACACATATAGCACACTACTTGACTCTGCGTACTCACCAACAAGCCATGCATGCTCTGGATGCATATTTGCCATCAGTTGTGGTATGATGCTGTTACGCAGTATGTAGGAGTCATGTGCTGATCCAGGAAATCTGGCACAGACATGGGAAGTTATCTTATCCGCTTGGCATACCACTTGCACATTAATGGAATGGAAATGCTGCATGTGCTCACATGCCTGTGGTGGAACCAGGCCAACATGTGTGCAGTCAATGACGCCCACAACATTAGGGATGTGGCCAAGGTCATAAAAATCACCCTTCACAGCTGTCAATTTACGTCTCCTAGGAAAATGGATGTAATTGGTCCTTGTATGTCATCATTGTGGGCAGGACATCATGTAGCACCATGCTGAACATCGGTTGAGACATCCCACCGGCGATGGCCACCGTGTACTGGAACGAACCAGTTGCAAAGTAATGCAAGGCCGCCATCACCTTAACTGTTGGTGTCAAATCAGTCGGACAGGTTCTGTGAGGCCTCAGATGGGGCTCTAACTGAGCACATAGGTCTTGAAGGGTAAGGCAATCCAGACGTAATTTTCTTATGATGTCCTCATCCTCCGGCTCTGGGAATGGACTATGCACATTTGGTCATCTCCTACATAAAATGAAAGGGGACACATGCCAATTTCATTGCCCTATGAGATGTGTCAAACCTCTCACATCTTGACTGACACAACACCAACAATGACTGGACTGAAACTACAACTTAATGCACAAGTCACATACAGAGACACCTTGATTTCATGTAGTTGTACATGTGGTCAGTATGTACATACTCACTGCCTCCAAAACAGAATCTGACTATGTGAATGGAAAATGGTACATTCATTCATCTTGTGTCACCAGCCCTGGGAGTAGTTGACACAGCACATGTTTGAAACAGCAACACTGCTGACTTATACGTAGCTGCTGTACCTGCCACACCGTCTTGCTTAAGTTGCACAGAGCACAACTTTTCTACATCATGAGCACAGTGTGTGTGAGCTGATCAACTATCAAAATGGATTCAGCAATCTACACAGTGAAATAGGCACATTATGTAATCAGTACATCATTACTGTGGGTTGTTTAGCCATCTCACACATTGACATGTTCACAAATATGAGAGTCCATTACACACCAAATCTGTGTAAATGCACACAAATATCATATGTGACATGTGAGAAAGTAGATGCCAAAGCATGTAATCATGTGCACTGACATGGCATGTGTAGGCATCAGCGAGTTCAATGTCACACTAACATTGAATTTAGCAATCAGGTGGCATAATACATTGTTAGTGTCTAGTGTTCCATAATGAGATTTGGCCATTGCCATTGCTAGAGCATAATGTGTCCATAGGTGCGGTATGCGTGCTCCGCCACCGTAATCACAGTCATTGCCCACAATTGAAAAATGCCAAATTGCGGTAGCGACCACCGATGCCCATGCCATTGCAGCCAATGGGAACCACGATCATGGTAGTGTCATACAATTTTGAAGCGGAGCTCGCCTACTATGGGCACGGTCATTGGTTGCAATTGAAAGATGCCAAATCACGGTAGCGACCGCCTGGACTGATGGTTTGTGTGCCACCGTCAATGCCCCTGCCATTGCTGCCAATAGGAACCGCGATTGCGTTAGTGAATTACACATTTGAAACCCGCGGTATGCATGCTCCGCTCCCCCGGGCCCGGTCATTGGGTACAATTGTAAGATGCACAATTGCGGTAGCGACTGCCTGTCCCCGCGGTGTGATATCGCCAATGCCCATGCCATTGCAGCCAATAGAATCCGCGATCACTGTAGTGAATTGCAAATTTGAAACCCGCGGTAGTCTTAGAGTGCTCACATGATGTTGCTCTGCAGTAGTAAGTGCCTGTGAGTGCTAGTTAATGTGCATGCATCCTTATTTTTGATATACCATGTTCCATACATGGCCCAGTAAGAATTGCCCTTGAATATTTGGGGAGGATGGCAACATGGACATTTCTACAGCCCTTCTTCAGCAAGAAAAATACAAATGTTGGTCTGAGACTGGGTAATGTAAATGTGTGATACACTGCCTAGCATGCTGACTTCCTGTCAATGGGGTGTGTAGCCTTATTTCCACAGATTCATGGCTGCATTGAAGGATGAGAGGGACATGCAGTGTTTTTGCAGCCAAACAGTAACACTGCTGGTTTGTACAGTCAAAGGCTGAAAAAACATTGCCTGTGCTATGTGATGTCATAGTCCATGAGGTTTTCACATGCTCATTTGTGACATTACACATGTATTTCATCCAGAGGGTACTGAAGAATGTGTGTACAGTTTTCATATTGCCCCCATGGATATGTGTGCATTTTGCACCAGAGTAAAATGACTGAGTGTAACACTCTTGGTGGTAATTCACCTATGACACATCAGATAAATGTAATTTGGAGATATCATCCTTCCATTGTTTTCATTATGTGTTCTGTCTCGCATGTTTAGGCACTGTTTGCCCTCTCATATTGTACAATGTTATGCCACTTTAACATTGCCAATTGCTAGTTTTACTTTTTCAGAGCTTTACAAGCACTGTTGTTCTTCTGGAGTCTGAGGCTTGATGGTGCAATGATGGTTGTTTGTGATGATCTACTCTTCTCCTAATCATTCTGTGCTCAGGTTTGCTAAATTGTACACATGTCATGTTAGGATGCAATACCAGAATGGAGGTGAATGCTATCCACAGGATTAATTGCAGGGTGGCCAGGGTCCGGCATTTCTGTGGGCTCTTTCTTGATGTGTGCACAGCAGTGTTGGTGTGCAGTCATCTTGTGTGGGCCTGTCTTCATAGTCACATGTGTACATTTGAATGTGTGCACTTGAGTAGTCATACAGTGTGATTGGCCTATCATTGTCAGTAGTGTTGATGTGTATGTGCCCCTGCACATGCCAACCTCACACATGTATAATCCAGGTAATGAGGGCCTGTTTGTTTACATTGTCAGACATGTGCTTCAGAGGAGTTGGGGAGAGGAGTTGGCCTAACGGCTAGGGCGCTCGACCTCGGACCTGGGGATCTGGGTTCGAGTCTCAGTATGACGCTGAACATCCTGTGATTCTGGGCAAATCACTTAATCTCCCCGTGCCTAACAAAGAATGAATGTGTGTCCTAATGTAACGTAACTGGTGCTATGTAAAGCGCTCTGATAACTGATTGGATTCGGGTCAAGTTTGCGCTATATAAAACTGCAAAAAAAAAAAAAAGATTGTGGGCACATGTAGGAGTTGTAGGTTGAACACTGTGAAGTGTGTCGGTGTGTCCTTGCACTCCTGGGGTACACCTACTTGTTGTCGCTGTCAGTTGTGAGTATGCAGAGTGTGTGACTGCAAAGTGTTGTGTTTTGTTGATCATCCATGTGCCTTGTTTAAGTTTGTGCTCATTGTGCTGATCTGCTCAGCCACACTGCCATTATTTGTGAGTTTTCTCATGCATTGCTGTCACTTGACACATTTTTGGCCCAGTATGGTATGTGATATGAGGAGTCATACCATCCCCTATAGGTACTTCTGATGCCTAAACATTGTGTTTGTGGACTGTGCACTCCTCACCTGTCCACTACTTTTCTACACACCACTTCAATCTCATGTCTTCTACACCATGGCTTGCCAGTGTGTGAGCCTCCCCACCACTTCATAGTGTGACACTGTACTGTGGGAGGATGATCTGTCTACAGGATTAATGTGCCACTCAAGACAGTTTCACAATTAGTTATATGATATTTTCTTCTACGAGTTTGCAGTCATGGTTGCTCATGTGCAGTGCATATGTTTGAGCAGCACAGTCCTCTAGTCATGTTGTTTGCATCTGGGTTTCCCTGAGTTGTGCATCTGTGGGTGATGGCTAAGCTGTATTTGTGTTTGCTGAGGTACTGCTACCCTTCCTGAGTGTGATGTTATCTGTGTGCTGTGATGATTTGTGTTGTAGGAGTTCATGATGGGGCACTCAGATATGTGTACTACTGGTTTGGTTGGTGTGTACACACTGCTTGGTGTGCATGCAGTGCTGTCAGTGTATGTTGCCATGTACTTGCCTGGTGTGCATCCCCCTGATGTCCAGCTGAGTTGGCTATGTGATGGATTAGTATGTGCATCTGTTGTGTTTTTGTTTTGGATGGATGCAGTGTTTGGCCTGTGTTGGCTCTTTCTACTGACAGGTGCAATGTGTGTGTGATGTTCTATTTGCATGACATTGTGTGTGACTAGTTTATGCATTGTGATACATTCCGATGTATGTTGCTTGTGTAGTGTGCATTTCTTGTGTGTATGTCACATGCAGCAAGGTGGATTCTTGTTTATGAGCTTGTTTTGAGTGCACAATAGTGGTTTGTCCTCTGATTATTGACCTGTCATTTGTCAGGGTTGTGCATTTGAATGCTTGTGGTACACTGTGACACCATGTTCACTTGATGACTGGTGTGGTGTCTGTGTCTGTGTTAGCTGATGTGTCCCCTTGATCCCAGTTAGTGTTCATGATTGGCTTATGAAGATGCAATTCTTGTTTGTGTGGGGTATGGTGTCTGTGCATTGGTCCAGAGTGACAATGTTATGTATTCCTGTTCTGTCTAGGGTCACATTGCCTTTCCACTGTTTGGCTGCACATGACTGGGCTTGTTGGACTTCTGTGGATGTTGTTTGTGAGATTTGTGTTTGGCTATTGTTTTTGGGTCTGCATTGGTCCAGACTTCCCTGAGTGTGAGTCTGACATTTGTAGATGCACCCAAGGATCTGTGATTGGTTGTAAGTAAACTCACAGGACCTTATTTTCACCTTAATGTGTGTTTCTCACAGGTGTTGAGTGTTGCAGGAGTGAGATGGGTAGATGAGGGGTATATGTGAAGGTCCTACTTGGGTTTGAGAGTGTGACAATGAGCCATGTGTGTTGTGCTGGTGGCATACACATGTCAAGTAAGTTGACACAGATGTGTGGCTGGTCACTGTATGACATCTGACACTTCCTATCATTCCTGTGACTATGCATAACTTGCATTGATATATCCCTGAGTTGTTGCACAGAGTTCACTGTGGTTTATTTTCACTCACTGTGCCACCCAGGTCTGATTTGAGGACCTAAGGGTGGTGTGATAAGTTCCTCCTCTTGCATGTGATTTACACATGCTATGAGGCTTGCTCCATGGTTTTCCAGCACTGTGCACTTCACTTTGGGCTAGCCCATTTATTGTCCTACATTGCTGCTGACCTATGGTATGTGTATGTGGCAGAGTGTCAGTGTGGGATCTTTCTGAGGGACTTGGCAAGCAGTGTGAACAGTTCAGTGGTTGTTCATATGCAGTGTGAGTCTTCATTTCTTAATTATACTCTGTTTGATTCACATGAGTGGAAGTTAGGTGTGAGGAGGAGGTGTGGAAATGTGTAATATTTCACTTAGCATAAGCGACAGCCATTTTGGCTGTGGTGTCCTTTTCGTTTCCTTCGTAATTCTCCCGTCCTCTGCTGCTCGTCTTTTCACTCTGCCTGTGTTATCTATTTTTGACTTCCTGACTCAGCTAAAAGCAATGTACGTTCTGAGGATTTGTAGCTGCCAGTGCACCTGGTCTCAGATGTTAACTGTCGACCATTTACTGCTGCCATAAGCATTTCTGCTCCCCCTCCCACTTTGCTGACCACGTAGTTATTCATCTGCCCTTGTTTGCTGATAACTATTTCTAAAACTTGTTCTTCCTATTTCTGTTCACATGCTTACATCGCAGAAAACCGGTATAAAAGGGACGCAGTTTGTGAATTCAGCGTACTACCTCCTGCAGCACTTGTGAGTGTTGTGTGGATGTGGACCCACTCATGAGTGATTAATAAACTTGTTATTTATTTCAAACACCAGTGCCGATCTCTATTTTGTTGGTCTCTGGACCCGTGGACAAGAGGGTGACCCAGCACCAGTGTGCCGACTTTTAGGCAGATTTCCACAGTTGGCGCCCGACATGGGGGGCCCCATCGGAGACGCGGCCGTCCGAAGGAGTGGTCTTGATGGAGGATCGAAATCTTACTGAGGAAGCGCACTGCACGAGGAGACCTTTGTCTTTGCAGGCTGACGTGACTTTTCAGGTTTTCACGATTTGACCCTCCAGGTGGTGGTCGGTCTCGACTGGGGTTTTCTTTGGTGTAATTTTGAAGTGACCATTAGGTCGACCAAGAGATCGGCAGGTGGGAGTTGAAGACTTCTGTTTGGTAAGGTCGCTGAAGCGCCAGTCTTGATTTGTTTGGCCGGGGCTTTTTGTTTAGATTTGTTATTCATCCTTTAAAAAGTTTGAAGGCAGGTAATGTGGAGATTTTTCTCCTTTTGAAATATTTGTTTGGAGTAGTAATATTTTACGTATATTTATGAAACATGCCTGTTCTCAGCACACTTTGTACATGGTGTTGCTGCTCTTGTGGTACCAAAGTTAGCTTAGAACAAAGTCAGCCGGCTCCCCCCGAGGGGACACCTGATAGAGACATGTATGTCCTGATCATTGCTGCACTAGCGCAGGTCGCGCTGCCAGCGGGCTGTGATATTTTTAAATACCTTTAGCTTATCTTGTTTGCTTTTCTTTTTTTTATCCCCTGATTTTATCCACCGCTCTGCTGGGCTTCTGTCCCCTCACCCGCATTTAATTTGTTGAAAACGCACCGCCATTGGCGGGTCCGAGTCCTGGGGCTGGATAGCTGTGGGGGCCATCTTGGTTTGGGGTGAGTGTGTCCTTGCGCGGGCGCCATCTTGGAGCGTCCCGACGCTCGAGCTGGTTTGGGAGACGCCTATTTAAGGCGGACTTACACTGCTAGTGCTCTGATCATTGCTGCACTAGCGCAGGTCGTGCTGCCAGCGGGCTGTGATATTTTTAAATACCTTTAGCTTATCTTGTTTGCTTTTCTTTTTTTTATCCCCTGATTTTATCCACCGCTCTGCTGGGCTTCTGTCCCCTCACCCGCATTTAATTTGTTGAAAACGCACCGCCATTGGCGGGTCCGGGTCCTGGGGCTGGATAGCTGTGGGGGCCATCTTGGTTTGGGGTGAGTGTGTCCTTGCGCGGGCGCCATCTTGGAGCGTCCCGACGCTCGAGCTGGTTTGGGAGACGCCTATTTAAGGCGGACTTACACTGCTAGTGTTCTGATCATTGCTGCACTAGCGCAGGTCGCGCTGCCAGCGGGCTGTGATATTTTTAAATGCCTTTAGCTTATCTTGTTTGCTTTTCTTTTTTTTATCCCCTGATTTTATCCACCGCTCTGCTGGGCTTCTGTCCCCTCACCCGCATTTAATTTGTTGAAAACGCACCGCCATTGGCGGGTCCGGTCCTGGGGCTGGATAGCTGTGGGGGCCATCTTGGTTTGGGGTGAGTGTGTCCTTGCGCGGGCGCCATCTTGGAGCGTCCCGACGCTCGAGCTGGTTTGGGAGACGCCTATTTATAGTCGTCCTCTCCCGCGCAGCGGGAACGCGCAGTGGGACGCCGTCGCGTAGCCGGAGTCGTGCCAGAGTCCTGCCCGTCTGCGCTCGTCCGCGTCGAGGTAGCGGGTGCGGGCTATGGACTCTGGCCTCCTGCCATTGCACCATCATGTGTAATATAGCAACATTCAAGTACGATCGTGCTGATCTCTTTTCCATAAGAGACAGCCTTTTGGCGTGTAACCCTGTCCCTGTACCTCCTCTCTCGGGACCTCATGATTGTTCTTGCGGTAGTTTTTCCCTGGCCACTCCCATTGGGGTACGATCTGCTGAAGGGACTGCCCGTAGCATTTACACGGATTGCACCGAGCAGAAACTCAACATATGGAGCTTGAATGTTAGATCTTTGGTCAAGCACTATCAGTCATTACGGGACATGATAGATATGGACCTTCCTGACATCATTTTACTTACCGAAACTTGGTTACAGGACGCTGACACTGCCATTATAAATCTGGCTTTCCCCTCTACCTACACGGTGTTTACTTTGAACCGCTCGACTAGGGGAGGTGGTATAGCTATGGCGACTAAATCCTGCTTCCTAGCTGAGTGGAAGGCTTTGGATCTTCCAATGTGTGAGAGCGCCTTGTTTAAGGTAAGGATCAGTCATCAATTTACCTTCAGTGGTGTGCTTATCTATCGTCCACCTGGGAACGACACTGTTTTTAAGGCCGCCTTTGCGGATATGGTTGGCTCGCTGGCTCCTAGGTGTGCTAACTTTAGCATAGTAGGTGACTTAAATATACATCTTGATCAGACGTCATCTCCATCCATCAGCTCCTTGTTAGCGGACCTGGAAGCGATGCAATTTAACCAACTAGTCACCTCCCCCACCCATATAGGAGGTCATATACTTGACCCCTTTTTTACCACCTTAGTTCGGGCTAGATCATCTGACCCGATGGTGGTGGGTTGGACTGACCATCTGCTGGTTAAGGTGTCATGTATCCTAGAAAATCCGCAATTTAAACCTGTGGATAAACAGATCTTAAAGCGCAATTGGCATAAACTCAAGTTGGAGGAGTTTGTCAGGATATTGGAGGCACAACCTCTGGGCAAACTGCAGAATGTGGAACAGGGATATGAACAGTATTGTAACTGGGTCCTTACTGCCCTCGACTCTCTTATACCTCTGCGCTGGGCTAAATGTCACGTTAAAAATCGCAGCCCTTGGTATAATGAGACTCTTGCCGAACTCAAGAGAACTTGCAGGCAAGCTGAGAGGGCCTGGCGAAAATCCTTTGATCCCACGTTAAAATCACTGTACTTTGCCCAGCTTAAGACCTATCACAGAGCTATCTGTCAAACCCGGGCTGCCTATTATGCAGCTGAGTTTTCCAACAGCCCTAACCCTTCTAAGTTAATCTTCAAGGTACTCAAAGACCTGATGGGGAAACGGGCCACCTCGCAAGAAATCTGCACGGACTCTCACTGTGAAAGTCTGGCATCCTTTTTCGTGGGGAAGGTGCAGACAATCTATCGAGGATTTATACCTTCTGTTTCCGGGGATGCTCTTAGTGATATGAAGGTCTCGGTGTCCGAAACTCTGTCCATCCTGCCGGCCATGTCTAACGAGGCATTTGACACTCTGAGCCTTAAAATTAAATCTGGCTCCCCCTTAGACCCACTGAAGCCGGAGTTCCTTATCCGTCTCCCGCCTCTCTGTCGTGAACCCATTCTGGATGTGATTAATCTTTCCCTCAGTGAGGGCGTGGTCCCGCCATCCTGGAAGCAAGCTGTGGTCAGCCCCATTCTGAAGTAACCCAACTCTGACCCCTTGCTCCCGGAGAATTACCGGCCGATTTCCCTCCTGCCTTGGACCGCCAAGGTCACTGAGGCACACGTGAATTCCATCTTGTCTGCCCATCTCTCTCGTAATAACATTCTTGACGAGAGCCAAAATGGTTTCCGCGCCCAACACAGCACCGAAACTGCTTTGCTCTTCATGACCGAGCATTTGCGGTCAGTGCTGGATGCGGGGCAGACTGCGGCGCTCCTACTATTAGACCTGAGCGCCGCGTTTGACACGGTGTCACATGACATTTTGATGCGGCGCTTGGAGGAAGTGGGTATTGAGGGGAAGGCTCTTCAGTGGTTCCGCTCCTTCCTCTCGGACCGGTTTTTCAAAGTAGCCATTCCACCTGGCCAGTCCTCTTTCCATTCTTTGGAACTGGGAGTCCCTCAGGGCTCTGCTTTAAGCCCCACATTGTTCAACTTGTATGTGAAACCGTTGGCCGCTGTCGTCAGGCAATGTGGCCTTACTATGACATCGTATGCCGACGACACGCAGCTGGCGGTGACACTCAGTGGGGACCCTGAGGTGACTGCGCCCAGGTTCCGTGCAGGACTTATAGCTGTGGCTAGTTGGATGCGTAGCAACTGCCTACAGCTTAATGCTAGGAAAACCGAGGTCCTGGTTGTGGGGAAGCAGGCGGAACTTTGGGGAGACCAGTGGTGGCCTTCTGATCTGGGGGTGTCCCCCATTCCAGCTGCCGAAGTTAAAAATCTGGGGGTTTGGCTGGATTCCAATCTTTCTTATACCAGCCATACAAAGAAGACAGCAGCTACCTGTTTTGGTATTCTGCGAGGGCTGAGGCCAGTCCTCAAATTCTTTGACCCCCCCACTCGGCAACTGGTGGTTCAGGCCTCTATTCTTTCCCGGCTGGATTACGGGAGTGCCTTGCTACTTGGAGTCAACCAGGCTGAGGCGACTAGGCTTCAGAGGGTGCAGAACGCTGCTGCACGGGCCATTGTTGGCCTTCCAAGACGAGGCTCTGTCTCTGCTGTTCTGACCTCCCTGCACTGGCTTCCGGTCAGACAGAGAATCAAATTTAAGGCTCTCTGTCTGACATTCAAGATCCTGAAGCTTTCCTCTCCCCCTGCTTTGGCGGGCCTTATTTCTCCATACGTCCCCACGCGGTCTCTCAGGTCTGAATCTTACCATCTGGCGACTAAGCCTAGGTTCAGGCCGAGTAGGATGGGAGGTCGCTCTTTTCGTGTCCTGGCGGCTGATTTATGGAATTCCCTTCCTTTACACATTCGCGCCCTAAATAGCTTGACTCTTTTTAGACGCGCCATTAAAACACATCTGTTTGCCTCTGCTATTTGATCTTTCTCTTTCTTAGCCTTGACCTGTTGTGTTGTGTACCTGATCAGGTGCCAGGACGCCCCTTTGCTGGGGCAGCTGTGCGCCTAATAAAAGTTATTAACATAACATAACATAACATATATGGTATTTCTTCCATAATGTACAGTACACTGTGGAACAAATACACAAAGAAAGGTTCTGATCTGTAATGGCTAGTGAATGGGTCATTTGATTTTAAAAAGATTCAATATATAGAGCAGTGTTTATTTAAAAGAAAAAGTCAACAGGATATGTTTGATTGTGTGTGTATCTGGGAGAAAGAAGTACAAGAGAGAGCGAAGAGAGCAGAAGCTATAGCAGAAAAAGAACAACGAAAAATGATATATCAGAAAGCGCTAGAATTAAAAAATAAAGCAAAGAAGGAAAAAATAGAAAACGAAGATAGGGAACATCGATTAGAGGTAAATGGCCAGTACCCTATTAGGCGCCCTATTTATCCCATACTTAATAAACCTCAGGATGACTGCATCCTATTAGAACCCCCCCACCCCCATATAAATTTCCCACTCCATGTGCCCCTGTTGAGGTTTCTGACGACAACCATTTGTCTTCAGACGACAAAGAACAAGATAAGCAAGATGGGCGACAGACTCGCTCTACTTTGACTAAAGCAGAAAGGGCTAAATTAAAAAACGCTGCTAGAGAGGAGACTCGTCGGCCTCACACTGCATCTGTCATCGTAGCTATGGTTCAACAGTGGCAAAATATGGAGCAATTTTATTTTGTAGAAAAATTTGCATGGGAGGTAATATTTGATTATAGACACATTTCTCAGGAACTAGAGCCAGCTGATATAAATACTGATTATAAACGGTTAAGAGAGGGGACTTTCCCTTTTTCGGCCTTATCTGATATGATTAGACGAGTGGTTAAAATACGAGACGCAACATTACGTTTATGAAAGGAGCAAGAATTAGCTAGAAAACAGAGAGGTATAGAAGCAGTTCAAACTCAATCACAGGACGTAGATGCTCCGGTGGAAGAGGTTGCACCCAGTAGTACTATAGTTACTGTGAAACCTATGCGTGAAGCTGCACCCCTGTATGTTCCTCCGAAGGGTGCGGGAACCAATGATGATAAAACTTCGGATGATGCAAAAGGATATTTTATATATAATTGGGTTTACACTCCTTGGAGTAGAGATGACGTGATGGCTCTTAAAGCTGCTTTGCCCGACCCCTGGAAAAATCCTGCCGCCTTCTATGAAGAGGTGGAAGGAGCCATTAGCTCCTGCACTATGACCTTGCCAGATATTGATATGTTCTTCGGGCTTATTTAGCCTCTTGATATGTGGAGAACAATACGTAAAATAGATGACAATGTTGCATATGGTGATACCTGGGAACATTTAGAACAAATAGATGCTGAAAGGGAGCCTGCGCAGAAACCTCAGAAGGAGATATTAGCTCTTCCTAAAGCTATTGTGATTAAGTTAAAGACTCTCATACCCCCTAAGAAAATAGATTGGACTACGTTAGCGTCCTGTAAACAGAAAACGGATGAGTCTGTTTCTGATTTCTTTTCAATGTTTGAGGAGACATTCCATGATTTTAGTGGTCAGTCATTGGCCGATGATATGGGTAAACATTTGTTTGTCGATAAATTTGTTGCTAATATGTTACCGGAAATAGCTAGTCTCTTAAAGGCCAGCAAGAGTTCTTGGACCACGTCTTCCCCAGTTTCCCTTTTGACTATGGCCCAATATTATGAGCGGAAGGAACAGGAAGCGAAAGGCAGGGAGGATAAGAAGGTTACAGAATTAAAGACAAAAGTTATGTTGGCTCAAGTATATGGTCCACCATTTAGGGGAGGTGGAAGAGGCGGACGTGCAATGTATACACCTGGAGTGCCCCCTCTCCCTTGAGCAAATTTGCCCCCTGATCAGTGTGCTTATTGTAAAGAGACTGGGCATTGGCGTTCTGAGTACCCTGTTTTGCGAGGTCAGCAGTAACAGCGGGGAAGGGGCAGTATAAGAGGTCGCGCAGGGAATTCAGGAAGCAGGGGAGGTACAGGAGCTCACCCCAGTTTTGAAGCAGTTGAACAAGGACCAAATTACTCTAAAACGTTTGATAGACTAAATCAATATCAAATGTCTGATTATTCTGCTGATGCCCTTGCAGATTCCAACTATGCATAAGGATGCCCCTGGATGGGGTAAGGACCGGTTGAGGTGCCAGTAGATCAAATGGGTCCTTATGTTGACGCAAACGTCTTGGGATTTACTGATCGGTTTCTGGTTGATACAGGGGATACCTGTAGTGCTCTGTGTAAAAAATTGGTTCCTAGGCCTCCCCTGTCCAGCACAATGATAACACCGATAGGATTCAATGGGACACCCACACCTAGCTCACTTTCACAGCCACTTGAATTCAGACTTGATAAATTCACTGCAGCATGTCCATTTTTGCTTTCCCCTACCCCACCGGACAACATTGTGGGTATCGAAATGCCTAAATATTTTCATGCCACAATACGTTGTTCTCCGGAAGGTGTGCGTGTTATTTTGAATGACAATTCTCCAATGGTTGAGAGATCTTGTCTTATCAATGAGGATGTCGCTCTGGCATCCTTACCTATTACTTTGTGGGCTAAATCAGATACTGATGTGGGTCAAATGGTTATTCCACCTGTACATATTCAAGTAAAGGAGGGTGTTTCATTGCCTCGACTGCCCCAATACAAAATATCCCGAGAAGGTGAAGAAGCATTAGCACATATTGTTCAGGATTTGATTAAAGTAGGGGTGGTGGAAGAATTCCCCTATAACACTTGCAGTAGCCCTATCCTTCCTATTTTGCAAAAAGACACTGACACTATAATCTACTGATTCATTACTGATTTGCGAGAAGTTCATAAACTTGTAGTGCCCCAATATCCAGTTGTTTATGATATCACTACACTTCTCACTATGGTCCCTCCTACTGCTACTACATTTTCGGTGATCGATTTGAAGAATGCCTTCTTTTCGATACCCATTCACCCTGACATCTGTTATTTGTTCGGGTTCACTCTGAAAAATAGATCATTTCGGTTCCGTAGAGCTCTACATGGCTACACAGAAAGTCCTAGTATTTACAGTCAGGCATTAAAAAGACAGATTGATTCCTTTCCTGTACCAACAGGGGTGGCTCTTATCCAGTCGGTTGAGGACATCTTGTTGGCTGCAGATACCCCTGAGCAGTGTGAAGAAGGAACACTGTTATTGTTATCATGTCTTGCCTCTCACAATGACAAAGTTTCGCGAAAAACATCGCAATCTTGTAGACAGCAGGTTACCTATTCAGGTCACCTCCAGTCTAAGGAGGGACGTGCACTCACACCAGACCGCATTCAGACTATTTTAGATACTCCTGTGCCCCATACTCAGAAGGATGTCCGTGCACTGATTGGCCTTACTTCTTTTTGTAGGCAGTGGATCCCCAGTTTTTCACACATTATTAAACCTTTGTTGGCTCTTTTGACTAAAGACACTCCGATGCCCCTCCCATGGACTACTGAATGTCAGAATGCCTTCCAACAGTTACGCCAAACTCTTTGCTCTGCACCAGTATTAGGAACTCCAGACTATACCATAAAACTTTCATACTCTCTGTACACGAGAGGGAAGCTTGTGCCCTCTCAGTTTTAACACAGACACACGGCGATAAACAACACCCTTGTGCATATTTTTCAGCTGTTCTTGACCCAGTCGCCCGTGCACTGCCTGGATGTTTCCGAGCGGTGTCGGCAACGGCTGTATCAATACGTCAGAGTGAAGGAATAGTTTTGTCACATAAACTGCTTGTGTTAGTACCCCATTCTGTTGATGCTTTGCTAAATCAAACGAAAACACAGCATTTGACTAGTGCTCGCTTGACAGGATATGAATTGACACTTTTGGCCCCTCATATTACGCTGAAAAGATGTCTGACCCTAAACCCTGCTACACTATTGCCATTTCCAGCTACTCAGTCTCAGTCGCAAGAGTTACATGATTGTATATTCCTTACTGAAGAGCAAGCAAAAGGCCGTGTTGACCTACAAGATACACCTCTCCCTAGTGTTGATGGGGAGCTATGGGTTGATGGCTCGTGTCTAAAATTGCCTGATGGCACTACATCTGCTGCCTATGCGATTACAACACTTCAGACAGTAGTTGAAACAGCTCGCATCCCAGAGAAGTCGGCCCAAGAGGCCGAATTGATTGCGCTAACGAGAGTATGTGAGCTTAGTACAGATTTGCTTGTTAACATTTTTACTGACAGCCAGTACGCTTTCGGGGTGGCACACAATTTTGGTCGTTTGTGGAAAGAAAGGGGCTTTCTTACCTCACATGGGACACAGATAGTGCATGGAGAATTAGTACATAATCTTCTTACTGCCCTAACCTATCCTAAGAAAGTGGCAATTGTTAAGTGTAGTGCACACAAGAAAATGACTGATAAAATAGGAGCAGGTAATGCCTTTGCAGATTACACAGCACGTGAAACCGCAATGCAGCGAAGTACCACATCTATGTATGTAGTGAAGTCACAAGCTGAACGTTGGCATGATGCCAGGCAAGAGGTGCTGGACATGCAACAATCTGCCTCCACTGATGAACTAGACCAATGGTCTAAGGAGGGAATACTGGATGACGAGGGCTGTTGGAGGAATAAAGATATGACCAAATGGAAGTTACCCACAGCTTACCTATACCCCATGATTCACATGGCACATGGGCCGGCACATGTTGGTGCATCCTCAGTGGCAAAACAACTTATGCAAGTTTGGGATCATCCTGATATTGCCGACACTGCTAAAAAGATAGTCCAGCCTTGTTTGATCTGCCTCCAGTATAATCCTGGAAAGGGAACGCAAACTCCAGCAGGAGGGTTTGCAACACCAACTGCACATTTTGAGGTCCTGCAAATGGACTACATTCAGTTTGAGCGCTGTAATAACTTAAAATATGACCTAGTAGTAGTTTGTGCCTTTAGTAAATGGGTGGAGGCATATGCTACGAAGGATAATACAGCCCTCACGACAGCTAAAGTACTCCTAAAGGAGTTCTTTCCTTGATTCTGCATTTGTTGGGTGTTATGGAAGGACAACGGACCTCATTTCATTGGGCAAGTTGTCGAATATGTCATGAAAGGGTTAGGGATTAAGCAGAAATTTCATGCCGCTTTTCACCCACAATCAGCAGGCTTGGTGGAGCATTACAACTCCACCCTAAAATTGAAATTGGCTAAAATACAGGCTTCCACGTCTTTGAAATGGCCTGATGCCCTGCCCCTAGCACTACTTTCTATCAGATCAATACCACATACAGGATCTGGCCTTACGCCATATGAGGTTGTGTTTGGCAGGCCCATGAATATTTGGAGAATCCCTAAGCCTCGACCTATACATGATGTACCCCATGTGTTGATGAGTGACTATTTGTCCCAGTTAACTGACAGCTTGTCTTCTATTTATCAGCAGGTACGGGAACGCCCTTCCAGAAAGGTCGCAGGGTAATGGCTATGATCTGCGGCCTGGCGATTTTGTCTTGACAAAGTCATTTCCACGGACCAGTACCCTGGCACCTCATTGGCGCGGATCGGAACAAGTCCTCCTGGCTACCAGAACTGCAGTGGGAGTGACCAACCGGAAGGATTGGGTGCATGTACCCATTGTCAAAAAGTCCTTCATGCCCTCGTGAGCCCAACTGCGTTGACAGACCACCGCGACATCCTGGTCACCGAGAAAGGACGAGCTGCGTCACCTGAAAGACCTGAGGAAGTCTTCCTGGACCACACAATCCCTGGTACATCTAGATATCTGCTTTGATCCAGGAAGAAAGACATTTCATCGCAGAAAGAAACTGTTTGAGCCACTGTCCTGGGTGGTTAAAGACTGACTACAAAGGGGGGTAGCCTATTAGTGACCTCTCGTCTCAACGTTAGTGACGAAACCAACGCCTGCCTAGGACCTTAGGGCACCATCTGTCTTGTTGTTTACCGATGAAATGAACATGCCGGAGGAGAAGAAATCCAACGCTGCAAAAGTCTGTAGTAAAAATATGATGTTCGCTATTGGACTAAGGGGCATATTATCAAGAACCGGTGTTAACATTATCGCCGCTTTAGCGGCAGGAAACAGCCGCTAAAGCGGCGATAATGGGCTTGATAATATGCCCTTGTGAATTCCAATAGAAGCTCATGTTCTAATGTGAACATGGGCTTCTATTGGAATTCTCAAGGGCATATTATCAAGCCCATTATCGCCGCTTTAGCAGCAGTTTCTTGCCGCTAAAGCGGCGATAATTTTAACGATGTTATTGATAATATGCCCCTAACTTTGACTGTTGTCATCATTGCTGTAATAATGTGGATTGTAGAGGAAGTAGCTCCTGCTCGAAACGTATTGACTGTTACTACTCCTGTCCCCATCGAACATTATTATTTTACTCTTCCCTATCATGAAAAGAAGCACCGAATGTTGTATCTCAATAACACTTTCATACAAATGTTGTATCATACTCATAATGCTACGAACATTACCAACTGCTGGGTATGTGGAATGATGCCAGCTCATCAGAAGAAGGGAGGAACGCCTTTCATTCCCTTGCAACTTTCGCATAATGGCTCCTGTAGAGCCTGGTTCGCACTGTTGTGGGCCTTTGAAATTGCTAATATCACTTTAGCTGATGTATGAGGACTTAATGCAAAAGTTAATAAAGCTTGTTACCCGATGAGGAAGCCAAACTGTATGGGAAATGGAGGAGTATCACAAAGGAAATTCCTCCACACGTTATGTTTTCCCCAACACTCAAACGGCCAAGGGTAACAGGCCTTTTGTCATCGCCGTTACTAGAGCACGAGCAAATCTCTGTGTGAGCAGTTTTGGTAGTATCCCAGTGGGAAAAAGTGACTGTACCACAGTATTGAACAATACTGGAACGAACAATAGCAGTTTTCTATCCTTACACAAAACTTATTTCACTTGTAGGAGTAAAGGCTACTATCATTACCAATCAGAAGGTCCGGATCATGTTACGTGTCCTTCTTGCTTCCTCCTGTGTTCTTAGCACCTGCATCTTATCATAAAGATCAAAAACTGTTTAATGACATTTCCTTGAACCGATTCAAAAGAACTATAAATAATGATGAAGTGGATTAAACTGACACTGCATTACAGCAATATGTTGACTTAATTTGGGACTCTTTCTTTGTTGGTGCGGCTTTAAATAGCAGGAAAATCAGATGCTTAACCCGTGTAGTAGAGGCTGTGACTAATCAAGACAGCAATGGCGCTTGGAAATATTACAGAAGAACTCCAAATTACGAGAAATGTGACTTTACAAAACCGGATGGTGCTAGACGTAATTCTAGCTGATCATGGTGGAGCATGTCGCATTATCGGTAGTAGTTATTGTGTATTTATTCCTGACCACGCCCCTTCTGTTTATGATGCCATTTCAAAAATGCAGAAAATAGCCACTGAGATACATCAAGATTCAGGAACATGGACTTGGGCTGGATGGTTCTGGAGCGTATTTTCTGTATGGGGTTTAAAAATATTATCGGCCTTGTTCATAATTATTGCAATTCTCTTCTCTTGTTGTTTATGTAGCCAATGCGGGCCAATGCTTTGTTCCCTCTGTATTTCCACTTGTACTACTTGTCTACCATCTAAAACGAATGTCCAAAATGTAAATGCCTGTTTAGCAATAGACTGAGAAGTCAGCGATATGATGCTAAGTGATATACATGATGTTTATCGTACCCCTTTTTAAAGCATATGAAAATGTCTTAGTTTATGCTAAAAGGGTTGTCTGTGGAAGTGTGTAATATTTCACTTAGCATAAGCGACAGCCATTTTGGCTGTGGTGTCCATTTAGTTTCCTTTGTAATTTTCCCGTCCTCTGCTGCTCGTCTTTTCACTCTGCTTGTGTTATCTATTTTTGACTTCCTGACTCAGCTAAAAGCAATGTACGTGCTGAGGGTTTGTAGCTGCCAGTGCATCTGGTCTCAGATATTAACTGTCGACCATTTACTGCTGCCATAAGCATTTCTGCTCCCCCTCCCACTTTGCTGACCACGTAGTTATTCATCTGCCCTTGTTTACTGATAACTATTTCTAAAACTTGTACTTCCTATTTCTGTTCACGTGCTTACATTGCAGAACACCGGTATAAAAGGGACACAGTTTGTGAATTCAGTGTACTACCTCCTGCTGCACTTGAGAGTGTTGTGCGGATGTGGTCCCACTAATGAGTGATTAATAAACTTGTTATTTATTCCAAACTCCAGTGCCGATGTCTATTTTGTTGGTCTCTGGACCCGTGGACAAGAGGGTGACCCTGCACCAGTGTGCCCACTTTTAGGCACATTTCCACAGAGGCTTGTCCAGCCCCTTCTGTGCAGGGTATTCATCTTCACCCCATCATCCCAGTCAATCTACCTTGCCCTTTGATGTGTGAGGTCTAGCCACACCTGGGTGATAAATGGTGCAGGGGACACAGGAGGGGCACACAGCATGTGCCCAAATGGGTGTGGGAAGCGTACTGTGGGTAGGGTGAAGGTGGAGCCCTGGGAAGCTGCCCAAAATGGCCATGCCTGGTGCCTGCCCTGCCTACTACATTGTGCGCAGGTTTTCCTGCGTCTTCACCTCTACGGTGACTTGCCTGGGACATTGCAGTGATTTCACGGTTGATGGGTGACCTGGATGCGGAGGTGTGGATTTTTAGCAGGCAGGACATGTGTGAGTACACTGCGGGATATGTTCCTGTCCCCACCAGAGTGTCTAATGTGGACAGAAACCATATTTCAGCACAGGAATTGTGTGTTTTGGTTGTATGCAGAGTTGTGTTTTTACGTACCTGCGGTGTTGACAGCGGAGACGTCTTATTTGCTGGTAGTGGATGAGGCACAGCAGCGGAAGGGCTTGAAGAGCTGGATCCATAGCGGTCAGGACCGCGTGGAGGTGAACAGGATTCTAGTTTCACCCTCCACAGTAGTGCTTCCGCCGTCTACGGGTGGCTGGTTTCTCCACTGCGTTGTGATGGGCTGTTTTAAGGCATCATGATTTGTACGGCGGTCGTAACGTCATTCCGCACGGCGGTGTTTCTCTTTTGGTTCCCTCCACCACCGTTGCGGAAGGAAATTTCTGGCAGATCCCTGGACTCCGCAGTGGACGGAAAATGGGCTATCTTTGCCATTGTAATATGGTGGACACGCAGACCGCCGATGGAGTGTGGAAAAGGACATTTTCCGCCACCGCCAGCACTGCGGATTTGCCTACTACCGGCATCCTAATGAGCCCCTAAGTGTGCAACTTTAGTCACCTGCAAAGGCCAACCTGCTTGAACTGGTTTGGTCCAGGGTAAGTGAACACAAAGACCTTGCCTGCTCCATTCACGTTATTGGATTTGAACCCAGAGACACACACATGGCTTTACAATGGTTTCTGCTGTGAGAGTGGGTGTGGACGGACGCAATGCAGGTACAAAATAACACAATAGTTACTCTCAATAGCTTCCATGTTTCGTCAGATCTCTAAAGTCTACAGAGACGGATGGCCTAATAATGAGGGAAATATTAAATGAAACCCCAGACATGAAGTCCTTGACTTATATTTCCCCTAAGGGACATTTGTTCACCACACATTCCCTGCCCCTGGGTCAAGACCTAGAGTGCAATTTAGACCTCTGAGAAGAATGCCCGTGAGTAGTTATTATCTAGAGCATGGTTCCGAGTGGCTTCGTATTTTTAGAGAGAAGATGGGTATTATCAGAGTAGCGTTATTAGAGGGTAATTAGAAGGCTAAAACTCTAGTTTCTGAGCAAAAAAATAATACTACCAAAAAATACCAGATGCTCACTTTACAAAGTTTTTAATTTTTAAAGAAACAAGCTGTATCTAGAACATATTTATTAAGCATCTTCACAAAGCATTCCTGCCTTAATTTTATAAATGTGTTCACTTGGCTAATATGGCCTTTTAGGGTTTATGTTGGAAATAACATCATAACATTGCTTTAATTCACTAAATAATTATTATGAGTACCCATTCCTCCCACACAATCCACGAAGGGCAAATTCAAGGCTAAATTCTGCGTGCTAGTAATCTGTTGGCATACTACTGCTTAATATTTTAAGGACATTTATTCCATGGCTCAGTGTTCTTAGGTGTGTTGGCTATTTCATGGACGAATGTCGATACATTATTTCTACTTAGCACAGTATTTGTGCTGCCAATATATTTAATGGTACAGAATTTCTTAAGGTATTTTTAATCCATATCAGAATACCTGGCGGAATTTTACTTCAACAGTGGCTCTATGTTTTATAACTGAACAGTTTGGCTGTGACTGAAATGTATCTCTTTAGTGCAAATTCTGCCACATACTCTTAACCGGTTCCTGCTCTGAGCTACACGTGTCTCTTAGTTTCTTGACTAAACTCCCGAAGGACTAGCCCGCCCCGAGAGACCCTCCCTGGCCTCCCGCTGTGAATGTACCCAGTCCAGAAACGGGCCTGGATGTGGGTGGCATTAACTCCCAAAATGTCGTAGGTTGTGTATGGCCAGAGCCCAGAGGTGACATCATGTATCCAATTCGCCACAGTAGGAACTGTCTTCCTACCCCAGTGAATGGCTACCCTGCGTTTGGCTAACAGCAGGAGCAAGGCATGCAGGTTCCTAGTCGCGGCGGGCGTGTCTTTTACACAACCTAGAAGCCCGATAAGCGGTACAGGGTTATTAGCTGTACCAATTATATCATGAAGTGTGTTCAAAATCGCAGCCCAGTGTGCCAACAGGGGAGGGCAGCTCCATGCCATTTGCATGAACGTGGCAGATGCAAAGCCACATCTCCAGCAGCGATCGTCTGCCCTAACCCCCATGCGGTGTAGCTGAGAGGGAGTTCTGTAGAAATGATGGGGCAGATTTACTGCGTCTTCACCGCTACGGTGACTTGCCTGGAGGGCTTTTGGACTGGTTAGGGGAGCGGTATTCTGCATGCCGCTGTACAAACGTCTTATGAGTTTCTTGGGGAAAGCGGTCTGAATAATATTTTCGAGTGCCTTCAGTGTGGTGGGGGGGCTGGGAAAGTCGTGTGTATTTGCCTGCAGGATGCCCTGAGTTTGTAATAGAGAAACAGCTCAGAGAAAGACGTTTTCGGTGGAGATCTGAATGTGTCCTCAGGGTATAGATCCGCAAATGTGTGCAATCCCATATTTCTCGCAATTGATCTACTGACACCCTCCGACATCGTGGGGATCATGGGGTTGTGCGCCAGAGGGATGGATGGGGCGTATAGTATTTGCAGATGAGCTCTATCATGGAGTTTGTCCCTCGACCACCTCAGAGTCTAGGACGTGACAATATCCTCTCGCGGCCGTCGGTAGGGCCTGTATATAGCCACATGGAGAGGAACTGGCCCCACCACTTCAAGCTCAACCACAGCATGTGGCTGAAACGGGGTGGGGTGTAGCCAATACTGCAAGAATTGAGCTTGCACGCAGTAAGCATAAAGTTGAATATCTGGGGCACCCAACCCGCCCTGAGTAAGTGGTAGTGTCAGGAGTTCCCAAGACACCCACGCCTGTCGGCCTGCCCATATCATGGATATCAATAACGAGCGTACTGTTTTGAAAAAGGCTTGAGTGAGGGAGATTGGAATATTGACGAAAAGATATAAAAGTTTAGGCAGAACCACCATCTTGGCCACCGCGATCCTCCCAGCCAGGGATAGAGGCAGTTTTGTCTATGCTGTTATCTTGGCCTCCAGCCACGTTATGGCGTGCCCGAAGTTCATGCTCCAGATTTCCTGAACATCCCGACTGAGCCAGACACCCAGATATTTCACCGGGCCATCTAGCCATTTCAAAGGATAGTCAATAGGGAATGGAATGGTGGTGCCAGTGATTGGGTAAAGAGTGGACTTTGCCCAATTAATAAATATTCCGGATAGACCCCTGAATTTTATAAGTTCACGCAGGATGGGAGGAGTGTTCTCCGCGGAGTCTTTAATGTACAGGGTAATGTCATCCGCGTAAAGTGAAATCAATAGGCCTCTAGTGCTAAAACCCAGCGCTCTGTCGACATGATGTTGTCTGATCCGTGCCACCAGATGTTCCATCGCTATAGCGAAAAGGAGGGGAAACAGCGGGCAACCCTGCCTCGATCCTCACGTAATGTGGAAAGGGCCCAATAGCATACCATTCAAGCAGATCCTGGCTCATGGTTCCGTGTAGAGCAGGCGTATAAGGCCTAGGAAGAGAGGGCTGAATCCCATTCTTTCCAAGACAGCAAATAAATATGACCACTCTAGCGTTTCAAACGCTTTTGTGGCGCCTAAGAATGCTGCAATCGCTTGCGTGTGAGGGTGCAAATAGTGTAATACAGTGAAAAAAGTGTTGAGATTCTGTGCCGTAGACTGCTCCGGAATAAATCCTGACTGATCTGGCCGGGCTATTAGTGAAAGAAATGGCTATATTCTGTTTGCGAGTAATTTTGCAAAATGTTTGCATCCACATTAATTATTGACAATAGTCTGTAGGAGTCAACTTCAGTACTGGGTACTTTAGCAGCGTAATTACAATGGCTTCGCACATAGAGGCAGGCAGGACCCCAGTTGTCTGGGCTTCATTGTAGACTGCTATAAGGTGCGGAGCCAGCTCATTAGCATAGGTTTTGTGAAACGCTGTGGTCAGGTCATCTGTGCCGGGGGCTTTATCTGATGGTAAGCTACGGATCACTTGGGCAACATCTTCAGCGGAAAAAGGAACATCCAGATACTCTCTGTGTCCCCTTCCCAGCCAGAGTAGTTATAGAGACTCCAAAAACGGCTGCAGTCCCTCAAGAGCCGACCGATTTTTGGCCATGTATAACTTGGCGTAAAAATGTGTGAAAGTGTCTAAGATTTCTTGCAGGCCTCTGGTTAGTGTCCGGTCTTCTCCCTGGATCTCAGTGATGTAAGCGGCCACACGCAGTACCCGAAGCATGTTGCAAGAGATTTTCCCGGCTTGTTCCCCTCCCCGTACAGCCTAGCCTGTGTGTATTTGCCCATAAATTTCACCTCCCGTTGTGCCTCTTCCTCAAATTCCAACAGTTTGTCTTTTAGGGATGCTAAAAGGACAGGATCATCAGTAGTGTAATATTGTGACTCAATCGCCTTGATGCGTGCCTCCAGAGAGGCAAGTGTGCTCCTGATTGCCTTCAGTACCCCGGCTTGACGTGCTATGCATTTGCCACTAAACACCACTTTAAACGCCTCCCATAAGGAGGCCTGGGATGTGACCGAACCAATATTATGAGAAAAATGGGGTCGCCGCCGTACTACCCAGCCTAGAGGCGGGGTGGCCAAAAAAGGGTAGAGAGCCAGCAGTAGGTGATCATAGATTGGGTGCCTTGGTCACCCCACAGCGGCATCTAGAATAACATACCTCCCGCCAATGCTATATGCAACAACGCATTACTTAAACCAATACTGTCGCCATGATATACCAATATTCAGACAGTCTTGGCAAGTAAAAGAATCACGCATTGCCACTTAATCTTGCCTCCGAAGTGTGGCCCTGGGCAGATTTGCTTGCATTCTGTTTACCCCCCCCCACATGTTTGGCAAACTTCATTGCAGACTTAGCATTAGTGAAATGATGGACAGAGCCCTTGCATGTTAATTTGAGCTGTGCAGGATAGAGTAAAGCATAGGGAATCTTGGCTTGCAGTAAAATACGCTTCACGGTAGGAACTCTCTGCGGGCCGCCTGCACCGCTGGAGTAAAATCGTGATAAAAGGCAAAACTATTGCCTTTATGGTGGATGGTGCCCCTCTCCCTAGTAAGTCACAATATAGTGTCCTGGTACTGGTACTTTAATATTTTTGCTAGGATTGGTCTAGGTGTCGCTTCAACTGGTGGCCTTGGGCCCAGAGTGCTGTGTGTTCTGTCAACCACGAACATTGCAGACAGATCAGAGCCAAACAGTTCCCTCAGCAGTAACGTGTGGAGGTCATCCCCCTGTTACTCTAAGGGATCACTGGTTGATCGATCAGTGCCCTCTTCAAGTTCAGATTCTGTTATTCTCGTGTGTCTCCTGTTTTCAAATGTTAATTTTGGCTGCTTCGCGTCATGTTTACTCATGTCTGTGTTATATTTGCAGAGCAGTGCCCAAACTGATGCGTGGCTCAGCGGGCCCAAAAAGGTGTATGACTCTACTGGCCAGATAAGGGTGGGCCCCAGTGTCCCAAGTCCAGAGTAGGCCTGTACACTTTTCACGGCATGTAGCCCCTAGGGTCACACTGTATTCTACACCTGCTTATTGGAGATTCGATGCTTCGCAGGCTGCCAGCACACGGCTGAGGCACATCATTTCCTGTATGCCCAGGGTGACTGTCTTTCCTCTCACTCCTGGTAGAATGTGGGCCTGGTATGCCTGCCGGCGCCGCTCTTATTAATATGTAGAGCTTCTTGAGGGTTCTATAGCCACTCGCGCCGCCTTGCTGCTTATCTGCTCATATTGCACTCATCAGTAACCGGGGACACACCATACAGCGTATCTGTGGCGGGGTGCAGCTCCCCAGGGCCTCGCCGCCAATGAATTCAGCCCGACTTCTCACCGGCCAGCTGGAGCCGCCCCACCCCCGATCCGGGAGCGCGCTAGAAAACTGGTGCCAAGGGGGGCCAGCGCTCACCTGCCGATCACTGCCTGTCCGCTAATGTCCTTGATCCCCCGCCAGCCCGGTCGGTGCCACACCCGCGGGAACGCCCACTCTCAAGATGGCAGTTCGGTGTCACGGCGGCCAGAGGCTCCAGCCACCGCCTATCAGGATCCCCTCGGCCCCAGTCGCGCTGGCCCTACTGTTGTTGCCTCCTCAGCTCGGTCCAGGCCGCAAGGTCCCGCAGTGTGACAGGCACCTGGCCGCCAGTATGGAATGACTTGTGGTCTTCGCCCAGGTACTGGGGTCACACAGCGGCGGATAAGCCTCCTCTTCCCTGGATTCACTGCAAGCCTCCAGTACCGTCTACAGACGCAGGCGACGGCCCCGTCGCATCACAGCTCCATGTGTAAAGCCCAGAAGCAGTTTAAGACTCTCCAGCTGTAAGGATTTTGTTAGGATGTTGTCTCGGCCGGCAAAGCGTGCTCAGCAAGCTGCCTGTAGTGTCTTAGGTCAAGGATACCAGACACTGAATATTCTTTTACAACGAAGTTTATTACATGCTTCGTACTCGGTCCCTGTCCCTACTCTAACTGCCGTTTCCTGCTGTTTCTCCTCCTCTTCCCGTTCCCCCTCCTGGCTCCGCCCACTCAACAACTATGCCGCTCACATTCTACATCTTCCCCTTTTTTAACAAAATGAAATGATTGACTTGTTTATAGTTCTTCAATTAGTCGTTTCGGTCTGCGGATGTCCCGTCGAGGTCGGAGGGACATGGTCCCTGCTTCAGACTCAAGTTCTCCTTGAGTATCAGGATGCTGACCTTCGACAGCCACGGCAGGTTGTTCTCTTCCTTCACTCCCTGGTTGCCCCAACATCTTCTGGAGCGACTCTCTCATGACTGGAGTGCACTTCTGAAAATACGACACGTTCCTGGTAACCCTCCGGCTGTCGGACTCCGCGGTCACCATGGTACCCTTTTATTGAGTAATCGTCAGAGGCTCAGCTCGGAATTTACAGTCCGTTTTCCTTTGCTGTTCCTGTTTGACTACTACGCAGTCCCCTTCATGTATGGAGGGTGATCTCGCTCTTCTTCGGGCGTCCGCATATGACTTCATTTTGTCTTTTCCACGGCGGTCAGCTGACATGACCTCTTGATGAATACGAGCGGGTGAGACCGCTCTCAGAGCGCCTTCCCAGGTAGGTATCCGGGTTCTGATGGATCGACCTAGCATTAATGTGGCAGGGCATTTTCCTGTGGTGGCATGCGGTGTTGTTCTATAAGCCCTTAGGACTTCATTGAGAGCCACTTGAAGATCCCTTTTTTCGACTGTCGCTTGTTGAAACGTCTTTTTGAGAGTGGCCATGAATCTTTCAATGGTCCCATTGGCCTGCGGCCATAAGGGCGTGACTTTACGATGCTTGAAATTCAGATGCCTCGCAAATTCACCAAACTCATGTCCATTAAAAGGAGGGCCATTATCCGTCTTAAGTTCTTTGGGAATACCCCACGCCGCAAACACTTCATCCAACACTGCAATGGTGCTTGAGGCACTGGTGGATGACACAAATTGGGCTAGTGGAAACCTTGAATATTCATCCATAATTGCCAGGACATCCTTTCCTGATTGGAGAGGTCCGTAAAAGTCCATGGCAAGTTCTTGCCACACGCCACTGGGCAGTTTTGTCTTTTGCAGAGGAGCTGGGGGAGCTCCTTGACTAACGAGTTGGCATTGAGGACAGTCTTTGAGGGTGAGTTCCACCATCTGATCCAACAGCGGGAACCACACCCGCTCTCTAAGAGCTCTCTTAGTTGCAACCACTCCTCGATGACCTTCATGAGCGAGGTTGATGATGCCCTGCCGTAATTGCGTCGGAATGACAATCCTTTGGTCCCTCAGCAGAAAACCTTCCGAGGTGGCAGAGAGCTCCTCACTCACATGACGGAAGGCTTGCATTTCTTGTCTGACTGTGGGATCCTTCCCTTCCTCCTCACTGTCGTGTCTCCACCTATTGGTCTGCAGTCGGCGAAGGACTTTCTGCAGAACGACATCCTGCGCAGTGGCCTCTTGAATGGCTTCCAGGGGAACCGCTGGTGGTTGAGCATGGCCCACCACAAAGTGGATGTATTTCTCAGCCATCGACGATCGTGATGCCATCGATGATTGAGGGTGTCGTGACATATAATCAGCCGGATTTGCTGATTTTCCCGGCTTGTGCAGTATCGTGTATGTATATTCCTGTAGACGCAAACCCCATCGCTCAATCCGAGGTGGCATCTTCGACCTGGGATTTCCGAAGATGGTGACAAGCGCCTGATGATCAGTCACCATTGTAAAATGTTTGCCATAGATGAAAACATGGAAATGCTCGCAGGCCCAAACAACCGCCAGACTCTCTTTCTCTGGTTGAGAATATGCCTTCTCCGTGTCTGACAGGCTGCGACTCGCATAAGCTACGATATGGCGCTGATCACCGTCATTGTCGTACTGAGCCAAAATCGCACCCAGGCCCACAGGGCTAGCATCTACAGTTATTTCCGTCTTCCTTTTGGGGTTGAAATACGCTAAGTTATCGGCCGACTCAACGGCACGTTTGATGTCTTGGAACGCCCGCTCACACTGAGGCGTCCAGTTAAAAGGCTGTCCTTGCTTTGTAAGCGTTCTGAGGGGATGGCTAAGTGTGGCATAGTCCTTGATGTATCTGGCACAATAACTGGCCATACCCAGAAATGATCGAATGTCACTGACATCCTGGGGACTCTTGGTGTCATTTAGGGCCATCAGTTTTTCAGGGTCAGGCTTCATTCCCGCTCCAGAGAACACTTGTCCAAAGAATTTGAGAGTGGATTGATGGAATTCGCACTTGTCCTTGTTTAGGGTCAGATTAGCTTCCAGGAGGGCATGACATACCCGATCTAGGGCCTTATCGTGTTCCTGCACGTTTGACCCATACACAAGAATATCATCGCTATAATTCAGTGTGTTGGGTATGTGTTGTATGGTCTGACGGATGGCCTCTTGAAAGATCTCCGCAGCCGAGGAAATGCCAAAACTTAACCGCTTGTATCGAAACAAACCCAGGTGAGTTGCGAATGTTGCTATGTACCTCGATTTTTCATGCAACTCCAGCTGATGGTATCCCTTGTTTAGGTCAAGTTTCGAAAATACCCTGGCACCATTTAATGCAGAGCTCATATCACTCAAGTGAGGCCCGGGATGACTTTCCCTTTCAATCGCAGTGTTAGGAAGCCGCATGTCAGCACATAGACACACCTTCCCAGAGGTGCCTTTCTTCGGCACAATGACTACCGGCGACACCCATGGGGTGGGGCCGTCGGTCCGCTCAATAATGTTGGATGCTGGGGAGGAGCCTAGCGCTTGACCAAGATGGCCGCGTGAGCCTTGAGCTCCCGCTACCCTCGCGCCCTCCTGCAATCATCCTGTCCTAAATCCTGATTTTCATGCACGGCATCCTGCAGATGAGTCACAGCTGGGGCGACTGACGTTATCCGGGCTGGGATCGCCCGCCGGGGACCGAAGTTGTGCGTGGCGGAAGATTGCGGCCTACCCCCGACGGATGCCAGGGGCTTGCGGTGGCAGGATGCCCGGCCACTAATTGAACAACAACGGCCTTGGGAGGAGTGAACTGACGGACGGACGCCGCTGCACTTTCACTTTTGCTTTCTCGCCCTTTGTTTGCTCAGGGTGGGGAGTGCTCCGTGCAGGCCCTCTATTGTCTGGAAGACCTCCACACGGTCCTGACTAGCTGCTGAAGTCCTAGTTGACCCTGTTTCCTCTAGCGGAGTGAGGGACGTCCTTTTGCGACTGACCGTCCTGCTCTTCGAGATGTCGACCAGGTCAGAGGCGGACGGGTCGAAGTCTAAGACTACCAGGCGAGGCGGCTATACCCAATCCAATAATATGGATCGTTATGCCCAGCAGAAGGGGTCGCCTGGTGGATCGGGACAGTCGCTGGAAGCGCAGAAGGCCGATTCATCCCCGGCCTCGGAGTTATCATTGCAGGACATCAAGGGGGCGATAGATGGGATGCAATCTTCGATTGGCTGGCAGTTCGAGACCCTGGCGCACAAGGTGGACATGATCTTGGTTGATGTCAACTTGATTCGCGCGGACCTGGGCAAAACCAACGAGCGGGTCAAGTCCCTGGACCTCCAGACTACTGGCCTCGCGGACGACGTCTCGGAGCTTCAGGCCGAGGTTCGCAAGTTACGAACCGCGAATGACCTCTCCGCCCGCCGGCTCGAAGACTTTGAAGGTCGGGCCCGGCGCAACAATGTGCGCATTATTGGGGTCCCGGAAACTTCAGAGGAGCTCTCCGTGGATTTACTCGTCGAGGACTTGGTGGTGAATCATCTTGCGCCTAAGGGCCTCGGCAAGTTTTTTGCGGTGGAGCGGGCTCGCCGAGTGCCTGGCGGACGGCCTAGGGTGGGAGCTCCCCCGTGGCCGATTGTCGCCCGGATCTTCCATTTTCGAGATCGGGACGCTATCCTGCAAGCATCGAGGGTGACAGGCCCGGTGCCTTTTCAGAATGCCTCTGTGAGCTTTTACCCTGACTTCACCCAGATGGTGCAGAAACAGAGGCAAAGTTTCCTGGGGGTGAAGCGGCGGCTTAGGGATATGGACCTGAAGTATGCCATGCTTTTCCCCGCCAGGCTGCGTGTGGTATATGAGGATCGGACTTTCTTCTTCGAATCACCGGACATGGCAGGGGACTGGTTGGATGCACTCCCTCGGCGACAGCCCGGCCGGGACAGCGTGGATGGGGCGGAAGGCGACCGGGATGGACAGAAGTGATACCTCCGGTGTCGGCCTGTTTTGATTCAGTCCCGGACAGTGACTCGCACCTTATTGCAGTAATGGGAGGGCGGCGGGGGGAAGATAGGGGCTCTTTCCTCCCTTGGGGTACTTTTTGTAGATTTGTTTTTGATAGGGCGACAGGCACACTGCAAGTTGGGGGGGCTTTGTAAGCTGACGCAGGGGTGCAGGGTGGGGGGGATTCAGGATGTTGGGGTTGTTGTATGGGGTTGTTGTTTTTTTCTTGCAAGGCGTAGCAATGACTGTCAGAATTGTCCGACTGTGGTTCTCCGGGGGGGGGGGAGGTCTCTTTGTGTTCAGGGATGGGGGATAGGGGCTTAAACATAATTAGCTGGAATGTAAATGGCTTAGGGGATCGTATTAAACGGGGGATAGTCCTGCAATTTTTGAAACGGACCTCGCCAGATGTGGTCCTCCTGCAGGAGACCCACCTTATAGGTAATATGTGTTATGCACTTAACAGAAAGGGCTATAAATTCATTGCCCACTCGGGGTTTTCCTCGGGATCCAGGGGTGCGGGCATACTTGTCAGAGCTTCCCTACCATTTGAGATTGACTCCACTATTGTTGATGATAGGGGGCGCTTTGTGGCCGTGGCGGGGAGGTGGGAGGGCAGAACGTTGGTATTGGTTTCTGTCTATGTCCCTCCTGCCCTGCAGGCCTCCACGTTTGCTGATCTGGGCAAGGCCTTGTTGGGACTCCCCGAAGGGATGCTAGTGGTGGGAGGAGACTTCAATGCGGTTGGTTCTGGAATGCTCGATAGGTACCCGCCCAGAGACATCGGGGGTGCTCAGAAGTGGCTTCCCGACTTTATTGATAATTTTGGTCTGGTAGATTGTTGGAGGCTGCGGCACCCCACTCAGAGACAATATACTTTCCATTCCGGGGCCCACGGGAGTCTCTCTCGGATTGATTATTTGCTCACTCTGGCGGCACACGCCTCTTTGGTATCTGAGGCTAGGCACATGGCACGGGGCATATCTGATCATTCACCGGTGTGGGCCCGTCTGGACATTGGCCGGGTGGTGGGGGGCAGGGTGGCTCCCATTAACCCCTGGTACTTTCGTGACCCCCAGCTGCGCAGCGCGTTGCTGAAGACAGTTGACCACTATTTTCGAGATAATCAGGGCTCAGTTGAATCCGCGGTGTCCTTGTGGGAAGCTTCTAAGACTGTACTGAGAGGGGAGGCTTTGTCCTTGGTAGTGGCCGCCAAGCGGCGGAGAGACGCCGAGGTGATACAAGTAGAGGACGAGATAGCGGCTTTAGAGGTGGCCTTGGAGGGGGATGTTGCGGCGGCCACACTGCATAATTTGAGCCTGAAGCAATTGGAATATAGGGATCTGGTGACAAACGCCGCCAAGACCCTCAACAGGGAGCAGCAGGGTCGATTGTATGACGTTGGTGATAAGGCCGGGAAATTGCTGGCATGGCTGGATAAAAAGGAGCGTGTTAATCGTGTGGTGCCGGAGTTGTTGACGGATGGGGGAGAGGTTGTCACTGATCCCGACGGTATAGTTCGGTGTTTCTCGGACTATTTTCGTACGGTATACACCTCGGTCTCGGATAGGCCGACTGAGGACTCGTGTGATCTTCTGCGTGACATCGCTCTGCCCTGCCTTTCTGCCATTGATAGGGAGGACCTCGATGGTGATATCACTGTAGACGAAGTGGCGGGTGCTATCCGTGCGTTGCGCTCCGGTAAGGCTTCGGGCCCAAATGGTCTGCCGATAGAGCTGTACAAGCTTTGTCCGGATAAGTGGGCTCCTCACCTGCGCGCCATGTTCGTGGAGGTGCGGGGGCATGGGTTTCTTCCGCTCGATTAACGGCTGGCGACGATTGTGGTAATACATAAAGACGGAAAGCCCCGGGATAAGTGTGGCTCCTATCGGCCGATCTCCCTTCTCAACGCCGAGCCGAAAATCCTTGCCAAGATTCTCGCTAACCGCCTGGTCCGGGTGCTTGGCGACTTGATCCACCCGGATCAGTCGGGCTTTATCCCGCACCGTAACACTGCACTAAATCTTAGACGCCTCCATGGAGTGATTGCTAGGACGGGCACGATGCGAGAGCCGGCTATTGTGGCGTCCCTCGATGCCACGATGGCCTTTGACACGGTGGAGTGGGCATACCTGTGGGCTGTGCTAGCCAAGTTCAGCTTCGGGCCTGGATTTGTGGGATGGGTGAGGCTGCTCTATGAGGGGCCTCTTGCAAGCGTCGTGGTGAACGGGCGGGCGTCGGCACCGTTCGAGCTCGGGAGAGGCACCCGGCAGGGTTGTCCCCTGTCGCCGTTGCTGTTCGCCCTTGCTCTTGAGCCGTTGGCGGCGTGGATACGGTGGCACCCGGATATACGTGGGATTCGTTGGTCGCCTGACCACGAAGACCGTATTTCACTCTACGCCGACGATATTCTGCTATACCTTGCCTCGCCCAAGAAATCTCTGATAGTGGTTTGTGACGTCTTGACATCTTTCGGTAGAAACTCGGGCCTAGTCATTAATTGGGGGAAGTCATACTTGTATGTTTTGTGTGGGGATGTCCCGCCTGTCCCGCGCAACTGCTCGATCCAGATAGCCCAGCAGGGCTTTTTGTATTTGGGGATCTATATTTCCACCGACCCCATTTTACGATACGAGAAGAACTTGCTCCCTCCCTTGGCGCGTCTGCGGCGGGATGTGGCGGGCTGGCGGCGATTGCCGCTTTCCTTCCTTGGCCGTGCCGCACTATTCAAAATGATGTCCCTTCCCCGTTTCCTCTATGCCCTGCAGAATACCCTTGACTTGGTCCCGGCCAGCTATTTCCATGAGGTCGAAAGCCACCAGCGCGCGCTCTTGTGGGACGGGCGTCCGCGTATAGCGATCGCTAAGTTGACGCTTCCGTGGTACGACGGTGGTATCGCGCTTCCAGACATTCGACGTTATTACTGGGCCACACAGTTGAGCGCGATTAACCATGGTGTATATGGTCCGGCGCTGAGCCCCGGCTTCGCCATGGACCGATGGTTGCTCCGTGGGGGTAATTACCACAGAGCGTTGTACTCGAAGTCGTCGGACTTCACCCTTACAGGACCCACCAGAGTGGCCGTTCATGTATGGAAGGTGGTGACGGACTCGCTGGGCTGGAAGGGTAAGCTTACCCTTGCCACCCCTCTGTTTGACTCCGATATTCTAGGGAAGCTTTGGCATACAAAAGGGTTCGAGAAATGGGACCTGATCGGCATATCCAGGGTTGGAGACCTTTTGGTTAAGGGTAGGATAAAGTCATTCGAGGAGTTGCAGAAGGAATACGAACTGGGGAGCACGGAGTTCTTCCGATATGCTCAAGTGCGCCACGCTTTGCAGTCAGTCCTTGTAGAAGGGGAGAAGGTGCCCGAGTCCTCTCCGTTGGAGGACCGGATCCTGGATGGCCATATGCCAGAGAGCACGATTTCGCTCATTTATAAGAAACTTATTTATGTTCGGGCGGATCTTCTAGGGTTGCGCGATCAATGGACCAGGGAGGGCCTTGAACTAGATGATGAGGATTGGCAGTATGCAGTTTCTTCTCCCAAAGAGGTCGCTATCCCCGCGCGCCTGCGGCTGGTGCAGCTTAAAATACTCCATAGGGTCTATGTGACGGGGCCCAGGTTGGTCCACATGGGTTTCTCTGAGGAGGGCTTATGTAAGAGAGGCTGTGGTATGGTGGGTTCCTTCCTACATATTATTTGGGAATGCGGTGCGATTATGGAGTTTTGGAGGCGAGTCCACGAGGTGATGGGGGAGGTGACGGGAATTGCCATGCAGCCTGAGGCGCGGTGTTGTCTCCTGAATGTCTGGAGTCCTACTGACCACAACGCGGCACAGACTCAGTGGGTGACCCTAGGGAACATGGTAGCCAAGCGCGATATTGCTCGGCTGTGGGGCTCTAATAGGCCTCCTACATTGACAGCGTGGATGGAAAACATGGACTGGAGCATGTTTAGGGAGAAGACAGCGTATTGTGCTCGAGGGCGCCCTCGGAAATGGCACTCTGTATGGGGGCCATGGAACCAGTACAGAGGGGACATATGCCTGCCCCCAGACCCGGACCCGCCTGAGGAGCAGCTTTTCCCTTAGCTTTCTTTCCGGCTTTGAATTTCTTGCTGATATGTGTTTGTTTTCTTGAGTCTCTGCCTTTCCCTCCTTTCCCTTACTATAGACCTGTGTCTGTTGGACGGAATGGGGCTCGTCCCCCCTGATGGGAACCTCTTTTGGTGCTTACAGTACTTATCGCCTTGTTTGTGTTTTAGGGTTGGATTTATGTTTATTCAAAACAGAACCTTTGACTCTCCTGTCAGTAAAATGTGGACGCAAGCATGTGTTGAGTCTCTAAAGCTGCCGTACCTCCGGGTTGTCGGCTGAATAGCTGTGTCACTGATTTAAAATAAAGGTTTTTAAAAAAAAAAAATAATAATAATAATAATGTTGGATGCTAATAGTTCTTGGAGTTCATCCTCCACCGCTTGCTGAAGGTGGAATGGCACTCGCCTGGGATGTTGTGCTACAGGCCTTATCTGGTCATTAATGTGAAGTCGAACTTGACATTTGTTCATCTTTCCCAGCCCAGTGAACAGCTTGGGGAATTTGTGTAAAATGTCCTGGTCACCACTAACCCGGTATAGAATCTCAACCAAACGAAGGCGCTCCGCCGTTGGTAAGCTGAGAAGACAATCAGCTTCCGGGCCATCAATTACATGTATGTATGCTGACACAGACGTGTTCTGGTGCCGGAGGGTGGTTGAGAATTTTCCTAGACAGGGAAGTGGCTTCTTTGACATCCAAGTAAATACCCTGACATACGCTGGACACAAAGGCGGCTGTGGCTTCATTTTCTTGTATTCCGTTACCGGGATGTAATTCAGTGATGCTCCACTGTCCAGAACAAACTTCGTGGCGTGATTTCCGACGCTTATGTTCAATCTCGGGTACTTTTTGAGTTGGTCCGGATCTGCGACCATACTGGCGTATTCAATAGTGTATTCAGATTCACCTGACTCTGATCGAGAGTCCCTGGACGGCGACCTCCTCAACCATTGAGACCTCCTTGATTCTCTGCTAGAATGTGAGGAGCTAGAAGACGACTGTGGCCGATCTTGTACGGCTTTCACATGGTGTCGTCTAGTGTCAGAACGAGATGGCCTTGTCCCTTCATTCTGTCTTTCCTTGCGATATTCTCCACACATTGCTTCAAAATGATTTGTTCGTCCACATTTTCGACATTGCTGGCCCATGGCTGGACAGGCCTCTCTGTGCGGGAAGTCATACCCGCACCGATAGCATTTTCGTCCACGGTCTGGTTTCTTGTCACTTCGGCCTGACTCACGCCTTCTACGCTCCGTGCGGTGCTGGCGAGAGGACTGTCGGGATGGGTGCCGTCGCTCCTTCGAATACCTGCGACTGCGACTGGCTTGCACTCGGCATACCTGCTCTCGCCTTTCAGGGCGCCCGGTCTCCATGCTCTTAGCTTGTTCCTCCGCTTGATCATACACTTGGGTCATTTCCTCAATCTCCTCCAGATTATGACTCTTCCTTAATAGTCTCCTTCTCAGAGTCTCGGACTGACAGCCATCAATTATTTGTGATCTGATGGCATCATCCGTGGAGAACGCATCAAATTCACAATACCTGGACAATCGACGTAGTCTCGTTATGAAGGTGCTCATCACTTCCTCTTTCCCTTGACGGGCTTGGTGAAAAGCGTATCGTTCATAATCCACATTTCTCTTATGTAAAAACTTCTTGTTTAGAGCATCTCGCACTTTATCATATGTCCCTGTGTCTGCCTTTGGCAGTTCTTTGATTAGCTTGCTGATTTCTTTACCCACCAGGTTGCGCAGTGCGATCACTTTGTCTTCATCCTCTGTCACTTTTGATCCCTTGATGTAATCCTCAAAGTCCTCCAACCGTCAGCGTTAAAGGTTCTGGTGGGCGCAGATGTGACACTCCCATCATAATTGGTTTAACTTCATTCCTTTGCGGAGAATTATGGTTCGACATTTTGGCAGCACACTCCTGTTTCCTTCTTGTCTGTGCACGTGCTTGTTTGTTTCTTGTTTGCCTGAACTGGTGTTTGTTTACTTTTAAGACGTTTCACCCTTGTCTTTTCTCTTTTGTTTTCAATGCTTGTTTGCTGGGCCTCGCCTGACTTCAAAATGGCCGCCCCATTGACTTCATAGGGATGTCTTCCAGGAATCGCCTGACTCTAAGATGGCCGCTACATAGAAACTCTCACTCCCATGAGGTCTTTGCTGCAGTCCTTATCAGGCTCACCACACTTCACTCAGCACTTCCGCAGTCACCTCCACAGGTGTCAGCAGAACAGCAGTGCTTCACGCACAATTCGGGGTATTTCACCTGGCCAGGCAAGCTCGGAGGGAGCTCCCAACTTCTCCTTCGCGCGCGTGCCATTTCCCACGCATCGGGGGTGAGCTCTTCGTTTTAGGCGCGCAACAGCGCTCTTTCTTCCGATCACTTCAACAAGGCTTCAGTACGACCTCAGACAACTCCAGATCCCCAGCGCAGCCAGCAGAGTCGGGGTGGGCTCCCGATCTCTCTTCATCACTCGCGTGTTAGCTCTCACGCATCAGGGGTGACTCACGATTCGGCGCGAACCAGCGCTCCAATTCAAACGCGCCTTACTTCGTTCACACCGTAGAGGGACAGGGACACTCCTCTTGCTTTTTCGGGGACGCTGGGCTGCAACATCCCACCCTCGTCGCCAGTTGTAGTGTCTTAGGTCAAGGATACCAGACACTGAATATTCTTTTACAACGAACTTTATTACATGCTTTGTACTCGGTCCCTGTCCCTACTCTAACTGCCGTTTCCTGCTGTTTCTCCTCCTCTTCCCGTTCCCCCTCCTGGCTCCGCCCACTCAACAACTATACCGCTCACATTCTACACTGCCATCTTGCAGCGCGGTTAGACCACGACCAAGGATAAATATGGTCTTTATATATTATCATATTGTGTGCATAAACACGATGCCCAATCACAGTACCTTGTTAACCGTGTGCATCGGCGTGATGAGGAATTCTTCCTAAGAATAAGTATGTAATGAGGAAAATTAATTGCGCAGTCGTGCGCATCGACGTAGAATTATTCTCTTACATGGAGCATTAGATGCCCGGTCGTGTCGTATTAGTACTCAGTCTCTCAGGCCAAGGCCCGTTCAGTCTCTCCTGTGGCAGCAGGATCTCACAGGATATCACAGGCAAAAGGAAGCCTCCAGGTGGCACGCAACAGTCATCTCAGGAGCTGCGCAGTGGCTGGGTGTGCAGATTGTTGCTTTTTGGAGGACAGAAGGAGTGAAGGCTTTTATCGGGGGCCCTCTTCTGGTCTGTGGGTTGCAGATTGCGGCTCACTTCTGCACTCCAGTTGTTACTTGACACTTCTTGTTGAGAATGATGGGCACATGACCACTGATGACGACTGTCCGGCAATACAGAAGCCAAGAGCTATCTTCAGCACACAATGCATCGAGGCTACAACCTCGATTCTTCACTAGGCACCACCAGGACACCTCTCAGTTCACATAATCTTCAGAACTGGTCTCGATCCAACAACAAATTGGTCTTTACTTTATTGGTCTGCTAATGAAGAGACAATCGTACTGGTAGTTCTCGTAAAAGAGTCGAGTGTTTTTCAATTTTACAGACAAAATGAGTAACAATTAGGGTCGTGTTATTTTGAATGTTTCCAATTGGAGTACTAATAGTGGACTTTGATATTGATTGATTGATTTATAATTTTATATAGCTCGCAAAATTCCCTGAAGTGTCTTGGCGCCGCTGCTTTCACATAGACGAGAGAGGTAAATATAAAACCAGAAAACTGCTCTAGTAGCTAAAGAGCCAAGTCTTCAAAGACTTTCGGAAAGACAAAAGGTCTGGGCAGATTCTTAAATTTATTAGGAGACAGTTTAGTGGTCTTCAAAACGAGGCTCCTACTTCCCCATTTCTGTTCAGTTGCTATTGCTAAGATTGAATTGGAAGTTATGATTGAGTCAGGGTCATTCATAACTATCTTAATTGACCAGACTTTGCAATCGCCTGTAGCAAAGTGAACATCTGAAGCCTACCAATATAAATCCCGATAAGCAATTTTGATGATCTTTTTAGTCTTAAAGATTATAGGATTTAAAAATAATCTATATAGACAAGAATGAGAGACATGTTTTTGGCTGGCAAGATCAAGGCAGACTGAGTGTGAATCTCAAACCAGGCACAAGAGGAGCAATACACTATACACTAACTGGTGTGAGGGGATTTTACTAGTTGAACCTCAGCTTAATGTTGTGGATGTGTGTTTGTATTCTTTATTGAATGATTATAAAGAAGTTTTCAATGACAAGTTTGGATGTGTTAAAGTCTTCAAACATAGTATTATTCTTAAAGAAACATGCAAAATCCCTGGTTTGAACCATTATTGTCACAAGTGCTAGACTCAGACTATTATATATTATTCTATTATATATTGGTAGACATGTGAGAATGCTGAGTGATAGAAATGTTGTGGATTCGCATAGATTTGGGCATTTTCAGTCCCAAGAAATATGAGATTTTAGGCAAAGTTTGAGGTTTGCCAGTGTGGGTAAAAAGACTTCATAGGATCCATACAAGACACACAATTTGAACTCCCACCGGGTGTTTAGGTGTAGTAGGTCTTCCTGGGTGGCAACTGAGCTGGGTTCACACACTGCAGCTAACCCCAATTTCAATTTCAAATCAGGTTATTTTTTTGATAGGAAATGTGATGTCACCATGTTGCATTTTGGTACCTGTTGATTTCCTGGGGACTGGGCTGAAACATTTATATCAGGTGAAGTGTGAAGCTTCTGGGTAGTTGGAAATTTGTAATCCGGATAGTTTCTAGGACTTATCCTCACAGAAATGTGAGGAAAATGCTTGTTGTTTTTCCAAAGTTTGAGCTTTGCAAGGCCTTGTGAGTAAAAAAAACAACTTTGTGGGATTCATGCAAGTCGCACCACGCTGGATGGTGTTATTCCTACCTTGACCACTGGCTTCTACCTACACGAGATTTCTAGGAAAAACAAACCTAGGCTAAACTTTTCCTACCAATTTATATCTTTGTCTCCCTCAAAGTCCTGACTAATACTGTTAGCGTGCCAGGTGAACCTTTACTAACACCGTCTCATGGCAGCCACCTGAGGCTCAGGAAGAAATGTCTTTCATGCGCCTTTAGCACACTTGCTCCCCTTCCAGTGCGTGAATGTAAGGTGGTGGGTACCCAAGGATGCCTTTTGGGACTTAGCCAACATTCCTCAGATGGTGTGAACATATCTACCTTTGAAACCAATGTACATCTTCTTTGGCAGACTGTCTTAAGTTCCCTAAAAAGTACTTCCAAAACTACTAAGGGCTTTAATCTTTGGTGCACAGGGTACTGTGTGAGAATGTGGTGTATGCTCTGTCCACCTTTGAGGGCATTTCTGTGAGTGTAATTACTTCTGGATGGCAAACAGAACATTTGCCCCGTTCTGATGGAGGATGAAGGTGGCAAAAATCCCACAAGCAAGGCCAAATTTCTAAAGATTTTCCAAACTAGAGAGAACAATTTCAAAGGCTGCTTGCCTAGTCAAGCAGTGGTCCATGGAAGGTATGTACCCATGCAAAGCCATTGAAAGGTACATACTATCAGTATGACAGCTCCACCTCAGTCAACTTAAAAAACTTCACTTTTGTGGGGTACAAAGTGAAGCAAGTTAGACAACATAGGCCTGGCATGAGATGGGATGAGAGCAGCACAGCCACTCTGATTCTGTTGGATATCCACGCATCCTTCGATACGGTGTCCCATCCTATCCTTCTGGACAGATTGAGGACAGCTGGCCTAGAGGGAACGGCCCTTGCTTGGCTGACATCTTTCCTGAAATATAGATCATTCCAAGTCTTCTCCTCTCATACTAGGTCTAAGACTTGTGCCCTGACTTCAGGTGTACCTCAGGGATCCACGCAGAACCCTCTGTTGTTTAATCTGTCTGTTTGCCCTCAGGCGCATGTAGTAGAGAGCTGTGGTCTGATGCTCGTCTCTGACGTGGACAACGCTCAAATTATCTTCTCCCTGTTATCCCCTGAGGTTCTGAGTTTCTCAACCTCGGTCTCAGACGAATTGCCTCCTGGATGGAATGCAACTCGCTCAATCTAAACGGTGATAAAACTGAGGTAATGGTTCTGGGCAGGAACCCTCAGCTGTGGGGCCCTGAGCACTGCCCTCTATCCCCCAAAGTTAAAAGCTTAAGCTTCTGGTTAGACGACAGTTTGTCTATGCATCCACAAGCTGTCAAAGTTGCATCTACCTGCTTTGCAGTAATGAAATGGGTGAGTAAAATTATCTGGATCATTCCCCACTCGGCCCAGAGAACTCTGATTCAAGCCCTCATTCTCTCAAGAATGGACTAAGGTAACGTTCTCTATCTGGGAGCTGACAAGGCTTGCATCTGCCGCCTAAAGGTGGTGCAGAATTATGCTGCTAGACTTCTTGCTGACCTCCAGAGACATGCCCCAGCCTCTCCTATTCTCTGCGAGTTGCATTGGCTGCCAATTGGTAAGAGAGTACAATTTAAAGCTCTTTGTTTCATGTTTAAAGCTAGGGCTGGACTCGGCCCCAGATATGTACAGGTCTTGGTCTCCCCTTACCTACCCTCCCAGGAACTAAGATCAGCTAGTCAGAACCTATATTGTGTGCCTAGAATCCGCCGGGCTCGGTCCGGTGGATGCTAATTTGCATACCTAGGTCCCAAACTTTGGAACGCCTTACCACACTCCCTAAGACATTGCACCTCTCTAATGCTGTTCCGCAAACTTTTCAAAACGTGACTATTTTAAGTCCAGTGTCTTCAGGTACCTATGCCTATGCTTAGCACCGGGAAACTCGATGGGAAGCCGCACGCTCTACAATTGAAATTAATAATATTAATTAATAATAATAATGGGTACTGGGGACAGTAATATCAATTCTGTTGCATCATTCTTTACTTAGAGCAAACTATGCATGGACAACAAGGTCAACTCTTTTTCTCTGTTGCAGGACCCAGTCAGCAAAGTGTTCATCCTACAGCCTTTCATCGTCCTCCACAACAGATAAAATGAAGGCTACTGCTGTGAGACTTTCAATTTTGACCAAGTGAAAGTCAAAGAAAGACATCAGTCATCTAGTGGTGGTCTCTGATGGAAAACAACTGGATCAGGTGGGTAAACAACTTCTTATATCATGTTCAAGTTCTACGACTTGCATTATATGGGTGAAGTACCTAGCCATTCTTATCCACTCCGCCCATGTACTTGTGGTGATAAAGTATACAGTTGGGCTTGTGAACGTCTGCTAACTGGCCCAAAACCATGTCTGAGAAAGCGCTCGCTTCATGGATTGACGTAAGGAAGAATACATCTCACCTATCTATAAATATGACTGCAAGCAGTTCGTTGAAATGCAGCACAGGACTCTGGGCTTTTTGCAGCTCCTTACAAATAAGCTCCTGAGAGAATCATTTGCGGACACATCAAACTGTACCACATGCCTGACTACAAGCCCCACACAATCTTTGCACTAATTTCTACAGTGGAAGAGCAACCCACAGGATTAATTGTGAAGTCCTTCCCTGTATATACTCAGGGGCATAGCTTAGTCAGTGAGATATGAGGGGTGTGAATCGTGAATTTCCCGACTAAATGCAGCATAGGAGACCAGACTCAGGGCACCAAGACCCAACTCTCAAGCCACAAATGCCTATTTATTTGGTAGGTGTCGCACCTCAAACACCCCTCCCGAAGCTATGCCCCTGCATGTGCTCTCAGGGTGCATGCATAACCAGTAGCTCTTGAACAGCATGCACATCTTGATTCCATAATGAGCCGTTTTGCTTGGTGTGTACTGACTAAACACCAGTCACCGTCTATACAGGATCTCTAACTCATCAACTGATATATTATTTCCAGGAGTATAAATCTCGGGAAACCCAGCAGACAAATGTTCCACAAAATAATGCATTTTGAACAACCTGTCATAGTCCGGATAGTCCCAGGGTAATGCTGCAGAATAATAATTGAAATGCAGAATACGCTGCAAAATCAAAACCTTTCGCTGCTTATGACTGGTGCAATGCTGGGTGTTGCCCAAACTGGGCGATTTGACCGGTAGGACAGTACACTTGGTATGTGCACTATTCCCATGTTGGGCGTAAGACATTTTTCCAATTCCACAACTGAAAAGTCCAACAGTTTGCCCAAGAATGAAGCCCGAAAGTGTGTTCATGTTCCCTCAGAAACTTTTTGACATGTACATTTATTTGGTACACAATTTCCTCAAGCAAGTCAATATCCTGAAAGATATGGACATAGTAAATAGGCAAAAACTGTGAAATACTGACTTACATCTAGCATGTGCAGTGAATGTGGGATTCTGGGTCTGAATTCAATTGGGGGGCTGCGAAGTGGTTACTCTAACTATAACTGCCTGTTCACTGGACTGGGCTACCCTGCTTCTGTCTCTTTACTGCACAGATTGTGCTTGCAAAGGGACATCATGACTGCCATGACCCTGCTCCTCAGAACCACTTGAAGACAACTCCTTATTGGATGGACTTCCACCTACTGCCTTGCGGCGTATTGACGTCACAGATGGGGAGGTGGGGGAGTGGGAGCTGAAGTGGAATTGACTCCACTTCAGAAACTCTTTATAAAACAAACAAAAGAAAGCCCCTGGTGCAAGCACAGGAGGTGCCTTTTAAACCTACTGAGCATAGGCCATTAGCTGATGACTGCACTAGGGGTGTAGTGTGGACACAGTCGCTGGGTGATGCCCACACAAAAGAGATTAATTGACCTGTGTGATGAAGGTATTATTACTCCAGTGAATACTTCTGAGTAGATTTGGAGTGTTGTAATCGAACAGAAAGCAATGGCTGAGATAAAATTGTGTAGAGATTTGTGGTCACTAAATAATAACATTGTAGTAGATTGCCACCCTTAGCCAAAGATTTAGGCTATGGCGCAGATTGGTACCACCAAGGGCCATGTTTACAAGCCCATTACACCAAAGGAGTGTCACTTTTTGACGTTCTGGTGGCGTTATGCGATTCCCCATAGTTACAAGGTGGCGCTCAGCCACTTAACATGGCTTAACACCACCTTTTAAATATGCCACTTTCCACTGTGGTCCGCTGCGGAAAAGGGGCATGATGGGAGTGGCTGTGGGCGTTCCACTGCAACAGTTATTGCTTTTTGACACTGCCCCAGATTTACAAAGATGGTGCAGCACCAAAAACTTATGCCAGATAATACCTGTTCTTAAAATGGCGTACAAGGTGCAATTATTAATTTCTCCTCGTTTTTTGCTCTTTTTATGTGTGCTGCGTTCTGCAGCACACATAGAAAGAGCAAATCTCCAATATTGTTTGTTTATGTGCAGGAAGGTGTTTCTTCCTGCTCATAAACAATCGCCCCTGTAGCGCAGGCACCCTTTTTTTGCGCCTGCAGTCAGAGAAACACAGGGGTGTGCTGTATTTTTGTAAATATGGAACATCCCTGTGTTTTGAAAATGTCGGAGGGCGGAACTGCCAAATTTGGCACAGCTCGGCGGTCCGGCATTCTCTTGTACATACGCCCCAAAACGTTTTGGCATCATAGGTCTCAAAGCTGCCTATCATTAAGTGGCACTGATTGAAGCATCACTAATACTTACGACAATCATGAACCTTTTTTATGCATTCAAATATATAAGATTTTCTTTTGGACTTGTTTCGGCTATTATGGGGTGCAGTTGTTTCAGGAAAATATTCTAATTTTTGTTTACAAAATGTTGCTGTTTTACACCAAATGTTAACAATTTTGTGGATTATTGACAAATTACATTTTGTAGTACATTAGCAGTGCTACATTAGTGCTAATATAGTACTACAAAATGTTATTCACAGACCTACAAGTGTAAATCTTCACCTCCACCTCTGCTGTCCTTCCTATGAGGAGATCTTCACACATATAAGTTTACTAATTAGTAATAAATGTGGGAGGGACTAGAGAGATAGCTAAAAAATGGGGCATACTTATTACTAAATGGGAAGGGTTTAGGTAGGTGTGCCTTCCTGAGGGTTAGAAAGGGCTTTAGGCTTAGAGAGGGATATGCACCAACCAACAAAAATGTAAGACCATTGCTAGTCATAGACAGCTCATCTAAACACTCCTAAAGTTAATACAGCCCAAAATAAACTTTTTTACTTTTCCCTATACTTTACAATAGGTAGACTCTGCAGTTGGGTACAGATCTTGGTAAAAGAATAGCACACAGTAAAAAAGTGTATTAAACATGGAAAAAGTTAGTAAATATTTTTATGCTAAATATTGTATTTTTCTGAAGTTTTATTCAAAAAATGAATTCCCACGTAAAGTAAAAAATAGTATTATTATGTATTAATTATTATGCAATAAGAATTACTAAACATGATTAATAGAATGATTTAAAAGTAATTTAATTCTGTTTTATTAAATTGTAATCTTACTTTCATTTTTAATTTATGAAAAGGTTTCATTTTTTTAACATTAAGTTATATATGCTTATATTTTTTACTATTTTACATAATTTAATTCATTTTAACACTATTTTCCATGGGGTTTTATTTTAAGTCCCTGTTTCCATTATTTTCTAAGTGAGGGTATTGCAGTATTAGTGGTTGGCCACATGTGATGTTGGGCTTATTACAGTTTCTTTTTTTTGGCAGTAGAAACTTATACACTTATGGTTGGCTGCACCCCTCTTTTTTGGGGGTTGGCGAAGTTTAAGTCTACACTTCTAAGTAAATTTACACTCAGATTTTTTTGAATAGCCAAAAGTAGTAAAGTTTAATATTGTCCTCGTACTTTACCATAGCGAGACTCCACAGTCAATGTAGAGATATTCTTATGGTAATGTATAAGGAAAGTTTTAACGTTTTGTGATCTAAAAAATAAATGATAAAAATATGTTTATTTTATATAATACTATAAAATATAATATACATATTTAATAAAATATTTTCTGATTTAGCTAAAGGACCTTATGTAAAACACCAATACAGATGCAGACAAATGTGGTATGTGACAGCACACCATATATATGTTAACACAGAATTCAGGATCATCAGGAGACAATGTATTTCCTTTATCGGAATGTTTAGCATATTAACACTTTAATCCTAATAGTGTGGCTGTTCGACAACAAAGAATCAATATGAACTTCCCATTTATTCTACCTCAGGCTAAGTATCCTGTAAGAGGATCAGAGTCTGTCTGGCTTCCTACAGGGTAATCCTTCCAAGTGTAGGATAAATGTGAGACAGTGATTGATCCCTACTTCACACTTTCTGAGGGCAGTGATTAATTGACCTTTTGTGCTCAGTCACCTCACTCCCTCTGCTATAGATTAGTTGTACCTTACTTTCCAGCCTTCTGGCATTAAGGTATACACCATTCTGATGGGGGCACTAAGATAGATCTCAAAAACTCATACAGGGGAGAGCAGCAGAGGTGGGGGGAGGTAAACTCGCTCAGACAATGAGAGGCCATCTAGGGTTGCCACATTTCTAAGATAAAAATATTGACCATTCGTACATGTTGTGACATTCTGGCAGGGTCAGGAGCTGTACCTCAATAGGAGGGTATGTAAAATCCTATACTTTATTTATTAGCAAGGCAATTCTACTTTTGTTTCCTCTAATGGTTGTTGGAAATAGTTTAAATAGCTCTAAAATACTTTTGAAGTGACTGCCTCATTTCCTGTTTTAAGTTTAGATTTCAGTGGGGAAATAAAATTTGTATTTTGCTGATTGTTCTGTTTTTTATCGTTGTCACATAAAAATAGAGGCCATTCTTGTAAAACACTGTACTGGTGTAACATGCTAGTTATTATTATATTTGGTTATGTTGCAAACAGACAGCCACTTTTATGCGGCCGCTATGAGGCATGGAATGAGGTCCACTATTTTTTTAGGACAACTTTCTATCTATACCCGTAGAGAAACAATTTAGGGCCCGATTACGAGTCTGGTGCTCCATGGACCACCAGACCCATGGGGTTGCGGCGATGGCGGTCTTTTCAGTCCATGCCGTGCAGGAACAGTTTTTGGCGTTCCCATTGTGGTGCCCGTTTTCAGGGCAATGCCGTGGGATCATAAAAAGGAAAGCCCGCCAACCAGAGGAAACTGCTAATCTGGCGGTGGGGTGGATCTGACGCCACACCGCCAAAATCGTAATCTGGCTCTTAGTGTGTGGTTTAAAGGATGCCAAAACAAATACTCTATAAAAAAAGTACAACTTGAATTATACTGGTTGTATTTGGTCCAAACAGATTTCTATAGCATATGAAATTTTGTAGTGGTAAAAACAGACCACATCCTTTTCGAAGCATAGAACCTCATACGGTCAATACTGGACAGTTAATGTATATATTTTCCAAGGGATGTCATTGTTAAGCCCCTGTATGTGTGTTTTAGGTTCAAAGATCCTTTGTTGTTTTTTGGTAAACAGTCCCCAATTCATAGATCCTTGATCGTACATTGCAGGTAGTTTTTCCAGAAGAACCTGTTGAGGTCATCCTCATTTTGTTTTTTTTCCAAGAATGTATTATTATATTTTAGTAGTAAAACGCTGACATCGTATATTACTTCTGTGTTCAAGGATACAGATTTTGACCTTGCTGGGGCTGTTTTACATAAGGTGTCCAGGGGGCACAATGGGCGTTTGCACCCCCTTTGCGCGCCCCCAGGGCACTTTGGTATTATAGAAGGGGACGCAAACGTTTGTGCGTCCCCTTCTATAATACTGATAGCACTGGCGCACCTAAAGAGCCAGCGCTATCAACAGAGGGTGTTCCTCATTTGCCCTATGCAAATGAGGGAATTATTTTGTCTCTGCACCCGCGCCATATTACAGACGCGGGCACAGAGTCAAAGAAGCCCTCAGAAGGGGCCCTGACAGTGCGCCATTTAAAAGGTGGTGCACTGTCAGTGCGCCTCCTGACAGCAGCCCTCTGCATGGCGTAAAGGGGTTCCCATGGACCCCCCGGACATCCCCTTGCAGGCGGGTACAGTCATACTGCACCCGCCTGCAGGGGTGCCGCCTGCACGGTGAAAGCAAGGAGCAGCTGCTCCGTGTTTTCACATGAGTTTGCGGCTGCTCCCAGGGCAGCGCATTCACCATAATGGGGCGCATTGGCATTGTTTGCGCCCAGCGCACATTTTCAAAGGTGCGCCGGGTGAAAACTATGCCAGTACGTAATACGGCCCCTGGTGTTCAGAACAACGAATAGAGCCTGTCAGGGTTCAGATTTGACACAGAATGAGACATTGGGCTAGTTGGGCTGGATATTGGGCAGAACAGAAGAATCTAAACTGATGAGACTTTAATACTACAAATGAATGAAGAGACGTATACACATGCGCAATCACTTCCTGGTTCTTACCACACTTCCAGGGTTTAGAGCATTTATCTAAGGTCACTCTGACATTGAGTTCACTCCTGGCAATAGGTTATAATTTGTTGTGGCTCTCTACTACATAGTGGGTTGCACAAGTTTATGTGTACTTCATGGTTTTTCTTCACGCTGTCCTCTTGTGAAAAAATCCCTCTCATTCCCTCCCATACTTTGGTTGTCATTGTGCATTATACCTTCAGGTATCCCATCTCATTCTTGCATCCTCAGACTTTGTCTCGCCTGGTTGCAGTGGCGTTCTGGGCTTCCCGCCTGGCACACTGGTATACTGGGGGCTCCACATCTGCTGCCAATATTAGTAAGCCTGAGTCTCTCTTACGCTCTGATGTCTCATTCTAGGCTGTACAATCCTACCTACCTTACAGGCTGTTCACTGACTTACCATTCTTCGACCATCTAAGTTATGCAGTGCCTTTCCCAACCTATGATAATCCTTTCTGAGAGCAAGTAACCAGTACAGGATTTCTCTGTCACTACTTCTGTGTTCTCGGACGGCAAGGGTTTTCATTGGGTCTGCCCATGTGGAACCTGACAGTTGCTCTCAATGGCAAGTTATCAAATATATATTTATATATAAGAAAGCAGTGAGCTCTGGGTAGTGGTAACAGGTTTTTGTCACTTTACAGCTCAGCGTGGATGGCAATGTGCTAATTCTATGATTAAAGGCTTTGCTGTAGAAATGGCAAAAGACTTTCTCCCTTCTAGCGCGGCGTGGATGGCACTGTGCTGATCCTATGCTTAAACACTTTTCTAGAAAAACAGACATTTGAGGTGAGAACATTCAGAGTGTCGCTCGTGTTGTAGGGTGCTCTATACAGGAATTGCTCCCCACCTAAACTTGGGAACTACCCAGAGTTCTCTGTTTAGTTTTCTATGCATATTTGAATGCAGCACTCCAAGGGGGTCATTAGGATGGCGGGCGTACTTCAGTCCGCCCGCCACCCTAGCTGTAATGGGACCACCCGCCTGCCATGCGGCGGTCCTGCGCCCCTGATAATGATGCGACTGCCACTGTGGCGATCGCATCTGACAATTTAACATTGCGGCGGGTGCTGCCGCAATGTCCAATGGCCATGTTGTGCATTTCCATGCACAATGTGGCAGGAACCGCGCGGTGCCTGCCAACTTGTGCATGGACATGGAGCCCAGTGCACAAGTGCCCCCCCTACCCAAGGGGGCCCATAATGGGCCCCCCGAAGCCGGCCTCCGCCAGCCTTTCCATGGCGGTTTCACTGCCATGGAATGGCTGGCTGACGCCAGCATCGTGATCGGGCTGGCGGTGCCTTCGAGCCACCGCCCCCATAACCACAGCCATATCTGCACCGCCAGGGAATCGTTACGATTGCCTGTGGCGGAAGCGTGGCGGGCGGTCTTCGCTCCTGCCATACTTGCGGAACGTTTCCCCCCGCCATACTGATCTGGCGGCGGAAAAGGAGATGCAGATGGCGGAGAGACCGCCACCACCGGGCCGGCGGTGGCAATCCCTCCGCCATTGTAATCGGGCATTAACTCTTCAAGGCAGGACAAAAAAGCATTTTCTTTTTATAATTACGGCAAAATTCATGAATATTCGCTAACATCACCGTGAAGGAAATAAAAACAAGCACAGTCTCCAGTGCTTGTTTTTAATATTGTCCCCTGGGTGGCAGGTACCTGGGCATGCCGATTTTTATTGTGGTGTATTTATGCCCCAGGGTCCACCACCTCCCGGGGCTGCATACAGATATACTGGGGGCCGCGCGGACCCTTCCAGGCTCCATTGACCACCACATCTTCGGGGCTTTTTAAAAAAAGGGGGGGGGGGGGATCGGGGAACTCCACCTCCCTGAAACTAAAATTAAAGTATATAAAGTGGCCCGTGATGATCCCCGTCCCCAGGGACCACCAACTCCCCAGGGCAAATGCAAAAATAAAACATGGGTGGCGCACAGCCCGGGGACCACCACCTTCCCAGGGCTGGCCATGCAGAGCAAAGGAGGGCGGCCGAGCGGGCCCCCCCGTCGGGAGCTAATAATGACCCTGGGGACTACCATTACCCAGGTCCGGCTCCTGCTATGTCCCGGGGGCCCAGCCCCCAGGAAATAGCTGTTTGCTTTTGCTAGGTGGGATCTGTGACACAAAATGAATTACATCTCTCTTAATAATTATTTCTTACGTCATTAAAATATAGATTCTTTTACTGTAGGTGGAAATTTTTATTTTTTCTTAGTTTAAATTTAGAATAATAAAGCCAATTTAGTAGAATTATTTTTTAATTAAAAATTAAGTTAATATTGCTGTAGCATTTTTTCCTATATTTAAAAGGAAGAGCTGCAATTATTTGCAATAATAGTTAGCATAAAATATTTGTGCTAACGTTTTTCAAGTTTATAAACTTTGTAAATCCCTCTATGGATTCTCTATGTTTTTTTGCTGTTGTAATTTTAGAAGTACAGTTTGCAAATAGCAATGGGCTCACTCTTTTGTGTATGGGTGCATGTCCCTCTCTAACCCTCCCTGAACCCCTCACTACTCCACCATTAACTCCTCCACTTTAGTCTTAAGTAATCCCCATTTTCCAGGCACTCTCACATTTACTACTAAAACATTCTGTTAGGTGTGCGGAGACTCCAAACTGGGGCCTGAGATCTCTGCAGAGAAACAGATAGGAGTGGTGGAAGAGGAACCTCTCCTTGTATGTTTGTGAATAGCATTTTGTAGTACATTTGTGGTGCTGTGGTAGTACTACTAAGCGTACTACAAAATACTGTTTGTGAAAAGGCTCCAATGCAACTGCCACAAGAGAAGTGGCCTATAACTGGCAGTAAACATCACTGTGGTTTGGTTAGCACTCTGTGTGGGAAAATTTGATCTTTTGTGCACTACTTGATCTTGTAAGTTACATGCACGCTTGAAAGCTAATAAGGTTCCTCATAAAATGTATTTTCTGTATTCAGTCTATGCCAATGTTTATTGATGATTTGTCAATGTGTTTGATTGGGAGTAATATGTGGTAACACATGACAGTTTGTACTCAGAGGATGCGGTACTAGTTGTGAATAAGACATCTCAGTGGTTGTCACTGGCGCTTTTCTTTGCTTGCTTTCCCAACTTCTTACTTGAGAGATATAAAGATGTTCTGAACCTACCTTTTGACCTCCATACTGAGAAAATGATGTCCCTTGAAGGTCCTCCACCCCTGCAACTAAAAAAGGTTGCAAGAAATTGGAAGGTGACTCCCACACTGTTAATATTAATGAGGTGGGAGATGTATAGATTTTTTCAACCTATCACTCCGGTAGGAGGGCTTTGTACATCCCTCGCACTGCAAAAGGAGAGGATGTTCACAGACCTTAGGTACTTCAGGTCATTTATCTTTCATAATATCCCAACCTTTCTCTTCTCTTGAACCTCACAAACAAATCCATGGCTGTTGAGACGCTTAGGGGAACATCTTGATGTTAACCCATTGCTTTCATTTGGTGTCAAATTGTGTATGATGTCAACTCCACTAGCCCTGGTATTTTAGTAAAACCACTCTAATTGAAAGAAACCTTATTTGTGCTGCCTGTGCTACTTCTCTTATCTTTGGCTACCAATAACGTGCAGTTAGACATCATTTGATTAGGCACCTGCCTACAAAGACAATAAACTTTCACATAATTGGCTACTTGTATCAAAAAGTTCGGTCAGAGCTTTTATCTACAGAAGAGGATGTTGAGGCATTTCAGTAGAATGAGAAAATGTGTTGCGCTGTGGGTTAAGCAAGAAAATTGCAGAGTAAACCTCATAATCCTCGGTTCCTGGGTAAAGTGCACTGGGTAAAAGCATTGGGAAAGCCAATCGGTTAGCCTATGAGAGGGTTATTGGCTTTCCAATGCCTTTTAGCCATGTTGTAGAGCAGTGCAACTCTTGTGCATAATCGCTAAAAGTAAGAAAAAAGTGCTATGACGTGGCCAGCGCTGGCTCGTTAAGACATGTTGTATATACTTTGTGGGCTTCAGCCTGCCCATAATCTTCCCATTTGCTTTGTCCCTCCTCGAGAGCAGGGACCAAGTACTATGACAACCCACTGGTCACCATTTTAGCATCTGTTTCAGGAACTTCTTTTTTCTTTGTTTGAGAGGCCAGCTCAGGAGCAGTCCTGTTTTCACTCTCTCTAAGTACTGTGCCTTTTTTGAAAACAGGCCTGCAATTCTTGTTCTTATCTGGGTACTTTTGTTAAGCCATCATCTCCCTCGGTCGCAGCAGCTCACTTCGCTGCTTGGGCCGTCTAAACACTCCCTTCCTCATTGCACCTTGCAAATGTGACATTGTCTATTTTTTGTTTGCTCATGTCCTGGTTTCCTTGTCCTAACTTTCAGCCGCAGCTTTGTCAATGCTTTTCTTTTCTGTTCCACACCCTCACTAGCCTCTCTCCCATCCTGCTTTCATGTTCTCCAAGTACCCGCAAACCATTCCAGTTATTGTTGAAATAGTTTAGCAATGTAGATTTAAACTTTGTAGAATGGTCTATTCCTATGGTTCAGTGGGCCACGACTATAGCAGGCAGTGAAAGAAGCAGTTTCCAGCCGTCAGTTCTTCCTTTGGCACTGCCCCCAGTACGCCGGGGATCAGAAATATCACACATTGCGCTCAGCACTGAAAAGCTGTGCGGGGAATCTCCGACAGCCTTTCCACGTGCGAAGCGGGAATCTCTGAACGCCTTTTCACATGCGATTCCCACCTCCTTCATCTTCCCCGGTTCTGCATGTATTGATGCACTTTAGGACCCGTTGATCCTGGCTGGGCTTCAATTAAAAGCCCTATGCAAAATATGAATCAGTCTGCCTTTAATAACTCTTTCCGTAAAGCCGGTATGTATCTCAGATTTAAACATCACACTTTCCTCTCGTTGATTGGGTGGAAGAGGACAGATGATCAATTTTATGTAAGATATATGCGTGTGCAAGACAACTGTTAATGCTTTGTATCTATCAGGCTCGGGCAAATAAGGCCTAATGTATTCTAAAAGCACTAAATATATCCTTTTTCCTTCTGAGGGGCCCAATTAAGAGAGTGGAGAGCTGCCAATCTCAGGGAGGAATGAACGAATACCTGCGGAAAATACTGTCAAAGATATTTGTACATCAATGTGCTGCTTTTTCTGGGCATATTTGTAAGCTTTGTCTGCTGGGGTCATTACATTACATTACTACTATATCAATTTGAGGAGAGTTGCTGACCACATTTCCATGATTATCATTTACTCTTACAAAGTATATATTTCTAAGACACATAACAACCCTCAAATGCAAAAGTGAAAATTGACTAAAACTCCTCCAGCACAGATTTTCTTGTTACTACGCTTGAGTGGCTGCATCCAGCGAGGACAATGTATAATCTCCTTAGTACATTAGTGCCTTGTTGCGCTTTCTATTTTCAACATACGTTCATGGGTTTCATTGCTTCGTCTTTCGTCTGTGTTTTATCTTAACTTCTCCCTAAATTATTTTTTGTACTTCTTTTCAACCTGTTTCCCCATCAGTGCCATCGTCTTCAATTATTTTCCTTCTTAATTTATCATTTACTTTCTTGTTTCCATCCGTCTCTGACAGACACTTTCTTCAAACTTCTTCCCTATCTTCCTTTTTTCCAATAACTGACCTCTCTCCTCCCTTTTCAGTCTTCTTCACTCTTTACCCTTCCTTCCATGCTCCTTTCCTCTCCTCTGCCCTGTCCATCTTGTTCCCGTCTGGTTTCTCTCCTTCTTATCTGCTACTCCGTCCTTTCTTCTCCCCAATCGCCCCTTCATTCCTTTCCCTGAGCTCTCTTCTATCCCACCGACCGCGTGACCTCATTTCTTCTTTAGTTTCATGATCCATCGACCTGTCCCTCTGCCTATGTATCCATCTTGGCATCAGCTATTTCATCACATGTAAGGAATTCACAGTGACTCAGGATGCAAAGTTTCCTTCACTGAACAAGTGCCTCCTCGGTGTTCATTCTATCCCTTTAACACTGTTATATTTCCCTATGTAAGTTAGCTCCAGTTAGTTACAGCTCTGTCGCCTCTCACCCACCCCCATCCCCATTGCTTTTTAGGTCTCGCCTAGCGAACGCAGCTCATGCGCGCTGCTTCGCCTTGGCGAGACTATTGTTGTCGGTTTGGTGAGCGAAGGGAGACAAACCATGAGCACGCACAGACAGGCGATGTGCACGCACATGGCGTCTCCTCTCACACACTCCCACCGCGCGCTTGTTCATGGAGCTGTAGACCGGTGCCGTTTTAGCGCACGTATGCCTTTTGCCCTCGGGGCTTGAGGGGTATTTAAAAGCGCCTTTATGTTAATATTTGAATTCTCATGTTTTAGAATCCCACATAGCCTTAACAGGAAAATTACTGTATTTTTGTACAGTATATTTTGCCTTAAAATATAATTGACGGATGCTATAACTCACTTTGACAACAAGAGCCCGCAGTGTTTGTAAGCAGTGTTCGGCCTTGTTAATCTTTGGTTACCTGAGGTATTCCTTCATGACATGGCTCGGGGGTTTACAGCTATCTGAGGATTTTACTTATTTTCCCTGGTATGTATTTTGAAGTTTTTGTTCAACGTCCGTAGTTTGCTTTCTCACAGCCCTCAAGTCACCCTATACAGTACTTTCAAGACTTTTGATGTCCTCGATCCGAAATGTACCAATACCATTATGGATCTTATATGTATAGCTTAGGGGACACCCCTTAAAAGCCCCAAACACTTGTAGTGTCAGCAGTCTGAGAGTGATGTTCGCCCATCATAGTTAACGCTGTAAACATGCACACATAGTAAGCACCTTATCTGGGGTGTTGTTCTTCTTTTGTATTTGCAAAGTCCAGAAATAGACTGTTACGGCTCCATGCTCCTCTGTAGAAAAGATGGCAACTGCATGTTGTATCCAATGCCTGCCAGACTTGTGCGAATACTTATAGCACGTCCAGCGGGCCAGCGCGTAGGAATGTACCCACGTGGCCGCCTTGTCGCATTCAGCAAATTGCATGCACGTGGGGTCCCCGGTGGTCCCGTCCTGCGCGCTCTGAAAAGTCACTGCAGGGAGTCTGCACGCCGAGCACGTTTACAGTGGTGTTTAAATTTCCGTGCACACACAAGTGCTACGAAGTTCAGCCCACCTGTGAGGTCACCACGGCTCCTTCTCTGCTCTTTCTGACCGTGGGCCACGGAGGGCGGTCCTGCGGAAGGAATGGTGAAAGTCGCTGAGATTTTAAACTAAGCCAGATTGTGGACAGGTTGACGGTGGGGGCAGCCATGTCGAGGCACTTGGTGTACCAGAAGTTCACCAGGCACCAACATGTGGCGCACCCGCTTAAAGGTACCTTTTATGTCCCCAACAGAGACTTTCTTTATGGAGTAAAAAGTTGTTGCCGGAGTTCGATGTGGGATGAAAGGGACAGCCTCTGACCCGGTGAAGGGGGGAGTGAGCTCAAAAGGAAGCCGTATACAGTTCCGAAAATGTTGACGAGAGTTGTCGCTCTGCCTTCTGAATCCATTTCTAATCTAAAGCAGCCCTTGTTTACGTTCGTCCCTCAAAGCGACTGGTCCATGTGTTCTGGGTTAAATCGAGACGGGACGTGCCAGGAAAGATATGCGTTAGGGTTCTGTTCCAGAGCTCACTGCTAGCTCTGTGCATGTTACACTGTGGGTACCACATAGAGGAATGTTGTTTCAAGGAATGCAAAACATGGCTCATTTAAAAAAGAATATTATTTAGAAGTCAAAAGTATGTTCACGAGTTTCAGAACCTTTGTATTGTACTCTGAAATTAGATTGGCACGTGCTTTTTGTGTTTTTTTGCTGATGCACCTTTAGTAATATCTAAAGATTGTTTGATAGTATGTTCACTTGCTTGGTATATGCATGTATTCATTTTTTTACCTTTTAGACTCTATTTGATTTAAAAAATGAACATCTACATGCAGCTCTGCTTCTAGGAATTTTTATCTGGATGGGCCAATTGTCATTAATTCTGAAGGTAGTCTACAAGTTCTAGATTTACATTATATCTACTTCCAAACAGTCATACAGAAAATGTGAAGTTACTTGAGAGTAGGAGCTGATGTCTATACTCGTCAATCCCAAACCTGATAATTTCCAGCAGGCCAGGCTTCAATACAAGCAACTGTATACCAAGCAGGTTGCTAACCCTGTGAATGTGCTGAATAAAACAGCTATTAATACTAGGGTCTGGCCTAACCTCGATGTTTCGATGCTAAACTCCCAACTTTTACACAGGAAACCTGTTATAATGGAGAAGACCGATCATAATCTGAAACTTATTGACATTTGGGTTGTTACATCACTGGATGCCATCTTGCCACTCTCCTCATTACACCCAGCCAGAGCTATTCCACCGGCTCCATGGTTTAGTGAATCAATTTAAGTGTGAAAAAAACATTGTAAGAGACTTGAGCGACTGTGGAGAAAGTCTTAAGCTGAAGATGTCTAAATGAGGTTTAAAACCACAATAAAAAAAGATCAAACTTTGTAGAGCACTGCATGCCCGTTCTATTCTGATAAAATTGCATTGGCACATAACTGTCTCAGGATGCTTTTTAAGGTGGTTAGGGAACTTGCTGATGCTTGTAATGTGTCTCCTACCCCCTGGCTTTCCAAAAGTCAATGCGAGGAGCTTGCTCAGTTCTTTATTTAAAAAAATGGCTGACATCCATCTTCAACTGTCCAAAGACGTCAAGAACAACTCCTCACTTGGGGTTTTAGACCTTCCTAATCAGCGAATGAACCAGCCTCAACAAGAACTTTGTAACAGTGTGAATAGGTTTAATTTAACACCCACTATGTCACTCTGGCCTACTTTTGACCTCTCGCTATTCTGTAAGCTATCAAATCAGGCACCTCATTGGATCCCCTAGATATAGGTATGAGATCACCATCACTGCAGATATAGGTGTAAGATCACCATTACTTCAGATATAGGTGTGAGATCACTATCACTGCAGATATAGGTGTGAGATCACCATTACTTCAGATATAGGTGTGAGTTCACAATCACTGCAGATTTAGGTGAGATCACCATCACTGCAAATGTATGTGGGAGATCACTATCACTGCAGATACAGGTGTGAGATCACTTTTACTGGAGATATAGGTGTGAGACCATTATCACTGCAGATACAGGTGTGAGATCACTTTTACTGCAGATATAGGTGTGAGACCATTATCACTGCAGATATAGGTGTGAGATCACTATCACTGCAGATATAGGTGAGATCACCATCACTGCATATATAGGTATGAGATCACTATCACTGCAGATATAGGTTTGAGATCATTATCACTGCAGATATTACTTCAGATATAGGTGTGAGATCACTATCACTGCAGATATAGGTGAGATCACCATCACTGCAGATATAGGTGTGAGATCACTATTACTGCAGATATCGGTGTGAGATCACCATCACTGTAGATATAGGTGTCAGGTCACTATCACTGCAGATATAAAGAATACCTACGTGTTCGGTATAAAGAGTTTAAGCTATTGGCATTGTAAATGACAATGCCTTTTATTTATGTTTTAAAACGAAACAAAAATAAAAGGCATTGTCATTTACAATGCTCAAACTGGTGTAAATGAGAGACCTATTGCATTGCAAATGCTTGTTGCTAAATAGCGTCAGTTTCCAGACAGCGGTCAGTGGCAATTACTACCTCTGCCTGGTGTTTATGGTGCATCATGAGTGGGACTTCTCTGTACCAAAAGGAACCCAATAACATTTGCTTCGTTTTTATGGGGTGTGTTTGTGTGAGGAGGGTAGGTGGCTTAGAATACCTTCAGCACTGGTTCATGGGATTCACTTTAACAGGACCGCTATCTTAAATGTAGGATTTTCCCTATGTGTACATCACCAGAGAGAGAGGCTGTTTGCACCCGTTAACACTTTCATTCCTTTTAAGCAGCACACAAACCTTTATGCCCGTCGCACATACCAGTTAGCTGGTTACACTTCTTCCATGAGGCATATTGTTTATCCAGCTAGGCTGCTGTGGGGGTTGAGCATGCACCCGGGACTCGTCCACACCGGTAACAGCAATGGAGGCTGGGTTCAAGCAGTTGCTACTCTGGCACTTTGTTTACATTTGGCACAAAAGCTTGTGCCTCAGCAAAACATTAACCCCCCAGCTGCTATGTGTGACGAGGCACAAAGGTTTGCGTGATATATGCTTACAATATCCAGATTTGGTGTGAAACAGAAAAAAAGTGTGCCCCGATACTTCGGTAACTTGACTGTGATATTTTGTGGATTAACACTAATTATAGTGCCGTACACTAATGCATTAACATTGACAATGCTTATAGCTCTCAGATTGCCATGCCTTATTGGCTTTGCCAATGCTTGTTTTTCTTCTTGCTATGGTGGATGGGCAACACAGAAAACAGGAGGGAGGCTGGGAGGCAATGGCTAACAAAAAAAGTGCTATGATGCGTCCAGCTCTGGCCACGTTTTAGTGCTTTGTTTATTCTTATGTCCAGTGGTGCATACACAACACAAACAACAGGAGGGTGGGAGGGAAGAAGCAACACGGACAACAGGAGGGTGGAAGTGGGTGGGAAGAAACAACAAGGACAACAGGAGAGTGGGGGTGGAAGGGAAGCAGCACCATGAACAAGGGTATGTGTGGAAGAGGAACAAGTGATACATGCACACAGACACGGGTAGGTGGGAGGGGAAGAAGCAACATGGACAAGAGGTGGTGGGAAGGGAAGATGCAACATGACAAGAGGGGTGGAATGGGAAGAAGCAACAAAAAACAGTGGCCGGTGGGACAGGGAAGAGGCAAAACGGACAAGGAGAGGATGTGGCCTAACGGCTAGGGCAGTCAACCTCGAATCTGGGGGACCAGGTCCGAGTCTCTGCAACGACGCTCAAAATCCTGTGATTCTGGGCAAATCACTTAATCTCCCCGTGCATTACAAAAATAAATGTGTCCTTGTGTAATGCAACTGGTGCTCATGTAAAGCGCTCTGATACCTGATACCTTTGGGCCAAGTTTGCTCTATATAAAACTCTGAAGAAAAAAAAAGACAACAGTGGAAGAATAAATAGTACCTCCACTACAGCATGAGCAGTCGAAGGACAGTAATCAAGATGAAGCATTCAGTACTTGGTCCTTGCTCCACACAAAAGACGAGGAAGTGAATATGGCCTCTGCTGGCCAAATAGGAGGCAGCAAGTAAGAGGGAGAATTAAGCCAATTTATGGTAAGCAATGGAAGAGTCTAAGCCCCTTTTTGTACACAATACCTCTTGGAAGCAACAGCGCATGTGCACTGTTTTAGGCGAGACCTGAAAAGAGGGTCTGCTTGGGTGCCCAAAAAGAACAAATGTTGGAACTATAAATTTAAGATTTGACTAAAGAACTCTAGGAAGGATCTCCCACAAGGTGGTAGTAAAACACATCAACAAATATATTCACAAATGGAATTAATGTGACAAAGTACCTATGGTATCCACGTGCATGCACAACATGGCAGGCACCGCGCGGTGCCTGCCACGTTGTGCATGCATATGCACAACATGCATTTTTGGCATTGCGGCGGGTAATGCTGAAAGCACCGCCCACCTCAATGGAAAAAATGCAGGATGCGCCCACCAGTGTGGCGGGCGCATCCTAATCACCCCCACATGACCGCCGCACTTATGGCGGGCGGTCCCTTTTTACGTCAGGATGATGCTCCTAATGATGCTCTTAGTAACAGAACTTCTACCTCTAGGCACCCAAGAACTGGAACAATACCCCCATATTCATCAGGACTACCCCAGCAACTGTTTTATTCAGAAACGGACTGGCATTATGGCATTGTCTAGGTAATTCTTACCAAATTAGGATCAGGACCCTAATATTAGAAAGACAGCCCAATCCTATTCTAGATCATCAAAACACAAATTAACACCATCTTGTGGAAAAAACACCAAGGTGGCCTACAGAAACAGCTCACTAGTAGGACACATAGTACCCCTTCCCCCAACTCAAAAGACTTAATTTTTCCACAAAAGTGTTCGTTAATTATCCAAAGATACTCCCGATCTCAGTGCACAGGTACCATGCAGACTTCTTCTCAGCTAGACACAGGTCTAAGTACAAACTTGTCCCTTAGTCTTGAGAACTTGACATGACAAATCATCCTCCTACCTCTTCCAACTACTAACATGCAACATTCTCATCCTTACACCTCTATCCACCAACCACACCCTACTGAATCTACCCAAGCCAAATAATCATTCTTCCTAAGTATCAGTCTTTGCTTTGCTTCATCCGGTCTGGTTGACTGCTCTTCCTTGTCAGATCTGAGATACTCCTACCCTTCCAACTATCAATTGCACTCAAAAATTCCACAACCTCGAAAACAAAGCTATCTAAACGTCTCTAACTCCTTGCATCATGGCTCTGTCTGCCTTCACAATCAAATGAACACCACCCCCCTACACATTTAGGACCACATGTGTCATGCGTGTAGGAAGGTGGAATCTGACTGCATGCTTACCCTCACTTTTTGCCTGGTGTTTTGCTGGTTTTCAACTTAGTTTAGCTGGGATCCTGCTATTCAGGACCCCGGCCTATCTGCTTTCCCCTTTAAATTGACACCATGTACTTTAGGTACACTCCAGATTGGATTCTGGGGTACCCTTATATGTCCCTCGTATATGGTATACTATATACCCAGGGCATAGGTACCCCAGAGGCCTACCCAGAGGCCTACCAGGGGCTGCAGCATGTATTATGCCACCCCTGGGAAGCCATCCAAAATGACACCACAGGTCTGCTACTGCAGCCTGTGTAAGGTGGTGTATGCACCCCTTACTGAGATATAGGTTCCCTATATCTCTCCATATCACTGCACATATAAACCTATCAGTCACCCCTATGGCATGCCTTAACAATCCTGAAAGCAGGGTGCTTGGTTTCATGTGAGAGGGTGCCCATGCATGAGCAGAGCCCCTTTGCAGCTTTCGGAACCTTTATTCCGGGGTTGTTTGTGATGCAGCCAAACCATATACTCTTAAGTGCATTATAACCCTGCGGTAAATTCTAACTTTGGAATGGCTGCATTGAAACATGTCGTGTTTGGTGTCAAACACCTTGGAATCATACACCCACGCCAGTAACTGGTGTGGGAGGTATGATTTCACCCTACTAGAGGGAGAAACAGGACAGCACCGGTAAACCCAGGACCAGCTTAACAGACCCTGGCATCACAAAATGGATGCTGCCAGCCACAGATATGAGTCTGCCCTCCTGCTGCTGGGCGAAACTCCGTCAGGGGAGGCCTGGACAATAGGTTTTCTGTCACAGGGAGGTGTAACCACCTCCTAGACAGGCTTTAGTGTATTGGGGCTGGGTGGGTGCACTCCAAGAGTGCTTTGATGTCAGCACTGGGGGCACATTTGGTGTCCCTGTGCATAGTCCAGCTCAAACCGGTTGCAGGGGCACTCAGCCCCTGCTCTGGCACGAAACTGGACAAAGGACATGGGTGTCGCCACCCCTCTGTCCTGACCCTCCCATAGGTGGGTCCCCAGAGTTTGTCCCACCCCTTCCTTGTGTATAAAGTGGGAACCCCTGACTACAGGACTTTAGATTTACCTGGATGAAACTCTGCTACAGAATCCCAGAACTTCTACTATCTACACGACGTTGGATGACCGAAGAATCTCCCTTGGAGTAAAGGAGGTTCTCCCCTGCAAGGCAGGCACCAAAGACGCATCTGTCCTGTTTGTATCAATGCTGCTCCTGAAGGACACTGACAATTTTGCAACACAGGAGGTGGGTTTCCAAGCTTCCCCGAGGCCGATCCCTGCTCTCAGCAACTCTGAGATCCAAAGCCCTCATGGGGACCGTGCAACCCGAACCCCTGGACACCGCGATCATTTGCAGCAGCATATGCTTCTTGGTGATCCTTGAGGCTGTGCTTTGGGCTACTTGTAGTCCAGACCCCAAGCAGTGATTCCATTGAAGATTGCTGGCCTACACTCCTCAAGTGACCCTTGGGCTGGTATCTAGTGATTCCTCTCAAGGTCCCTTTGCGATCCCTTGTCCGTCGACTTGTGGCTCCCCGAGAAGGGTACTTTGACTTTCAATGGGCTTATCTGGTTGCTCCAGATGTGCCCTGAATCTCCCTTGCTTGGGGAGTCCACAGGACCTTGCTGGTCCACACCGGAGCCATTTTTCTCTCACCGCGTGGGTTGCTGTTGCCAAGGCTCGTTGGTCTCCAATCCGGAAACTGGCCCCCCAGCACTCGACATCCTTCATGGGACAGATCGCCTGCGGACTGTGGTTGTCATCAATGCCTCCTGGTCCCCATGGCAGTGGAGTCAAGCTTCACCTCTTCACACCTGAAACACCCGATATCAGTGGGCTTTCGTCCATCGTGCCCCTGGTCACTGGCAAGTGACCCAGACTCTGTCCCCTCTGCTTTCAGGTTCTTCACATCTTTGATCCAGGCTTGGATCACACCGGACACTTCTCCTTTCCACAGTAGCAGCACTTTGCAGCACATCGCCATTTAAATCAACTTCAATTCCCAACACCATTTGACACCTATGCACCCGGCTTGCCTGGGTGAGGTAACACAAGTACTCAGGTGCTCCCGTGGGTGCTGGCTCTAGAACCCTCTAAATCTAAAGGGGTTTGCTCAAAGTCCTCTCCTAAGTGTCCTTATTCTTTAAAATTCCAACCGCGACTTTCCTATTGAATTGTACGGGGCTCGCGGCTGTGTCCTCACACTGCACACGTCCCCCGTGGGTCTCCTGTGTCACTCCCTGGGTGGTTCCTTTGGGTCCCACCGATTCTACGTGCTCTAGGCACTGTGTCTGGTCAAGTCATGTTTATTATACCACTTTCATAATATATGGTTTGGTCTCCCCCTGGGGCCCATTGTCTATTGTGCTATTTACTGTCGTTTAATAACTGTATTATTGTCTGCCTTGCTCTCTAACTTCATAAAGAGGTTAGTAGAGAGTGTTTAGAAATAAATACATATATTTTATATATATATACCTTGTGTCATTCTCCTTTCATTTAGTTATTCAAGAGGTTATAATCTGGTGAACCAAGCTGCTTTACACTCCTTCAAGACTTAGCCTGAATGCTGCTTTCCATAGCATCCACTAGGATAGCTTTCAATAAAGGTTGTCTTAAACCTAATCAATGAATAAGGGTTGTTTGGACTGGTGCAAGGTGCCCACTATAACTAGTGGACAGCATATACCAGGACAACTTCTCACAATGCGTTTTACCGATTTGCAGAATCGGGCTGTTTGCGATCGGTAAAATGCATTTTGGTATGTGTGAATTCCAATTTGGTATTCCAAAACATGTTACCGAATCGCAATTTGGAATTGCGAATACAGACCGATTCGGTATTAGGAAGGGGCATGTTCAGGGCATCCCTTCCAAATACCGAATCGCAGAGGTATGAAGGAATGTTTTGGGACTGAAATGTCGTGAAACATTTGCATTTTACTTTAAGTAGGTGGTAACCAATTCGCAAATGGGAATGGTAGCGAAAAAAATTTTTAAGAGTAGGCTGTGGTCCCACGGACCACTACTAGGTCTTAAAAAATAAAAATAAAACTTTTCATTTATCATTTTTAAATGCAGCCGTTTTCCTTTCAGGAAAACGGGCTGCATTTAAAAACATAAAGATAGCTTTAATTAAAAGCAATCATGGACAAGGTAGTCTGCTGACCCCTGCAGGCCACCATCCCATTGATTTTAGCAATTCGCAATGGGTCACAAATTGAGACCTACCTGTTTAATATTCATGAAGTAGGTCGATTTGCGACCCACTAGGAATAGCTATATGAAACTCACGGACTTCCATACATTAGGAATAGCGATTACCTAATTACAATTCACAGAAAATAGCAATTAGGTCATCTCTATTTCCAATAGCGATACATGTGGCCCTCAGATATATAATCTCCACGCATATCCTCTAATTGTAACGCGTTGCTTTTTCTCGTTTACCCCACTAACACTATCATCGGCTTCTCCCAACAAAGCCTACCCCATTCATTTCTTTATGCCCCGTCATATTACTATGAGCTTGATTACAAGTCAGGTGGAACATAATTAATGCACGCGTCGTATGTATAGGTTTTGTTGAACCTGATTATTGCTGGTTAGATTTTTCCATACCCAGGTTTATCTAGTGCAGGTTCACAGATTTTTCTGGCCGGTAAAACAGGCGGAAAAATTGCATGAGACTTTGGCTGCAACAGTCACCAAATCTCAATAAATGTTTTTTCGAACTCCGGAAAGCATACAGTGCTTTCCCCTGTTAAAAAAAACTTCACCTCCCCTCCCCTACTCCCCCATGGCCCCTCCCTTACTCCTCCATGGCACCTCCCTCACCCCCCACTCCATGCCACCCCTCCCTCCAGCCCCAGCAGAGCAGGTGGTAAATGTATGCGGTAAAACTGCAGGGAATAGGGGATTCACTCTGCTTTTATGACTGGAAACGAGAGTTCCGCACAGTAATTACCCATTTCATGGGGTTTTACACGTAATTGCTCAGCACTGGGGCGATTTTACTGCACAGTAACAATAAAATCGTATGTGAACTTACCATATGGCGAACTTGCCCCCGTATGGTGCAGCTCGTAATAAGGGTCTATGTTGCATATCACTGGCAGAAACGTTTCCACATAAGTACATTGCCTTGCAGCGCAGTGGTAGTTTAATATTTTTTTTACCCAGCCCACCTTGGGTGAAAATGAGCTGACATTGTGTTTACAGTCAATTGTAAAATGCCACGCATTGTGGGAAGCAGCACGCGCTGGCTACAACATTTAGGAGTGCTTTTCAACATCTTTCTAAAAATATCACAGATATTCAGTGTTGCGTTTCATTTTCACACAATAAATACATGCAATGAAAAACATGTCAAGCTAGATTGGGAAGGCTGCCCAAGAAACCTTGTCCAAAAATGATTTTTTCTGTTGTCCTTTTTGATTTTCTCACAATAAATCCAGTAAGTGAGACTGAAAACATTGCGAGCCAGCCAATATGTCAAGGGTGGCTTTTCTTGTCACAGAAGGCTATTCAAAGAGTTTTTGTTGCCTTTTTATGTTCCTAAATAGCATCTTTAACATTTCAAAATACTGCAGAGAGGTACAGTTGTTGGTTTCAAAGAGCAGGGGGCATATGTATCAAGCCCTTTTCCCGTTCGCAAACGGGACGATTCTCAGAATCGGCCCGTTTGCGAACAGGAAAAGGCCTTTTGGGATGTATCATCCCAAAAGGGAAATCGCAAATTAGAGAATCGTAAAATTTGCGATTCTCTATTTTGCGATTGCATTTAAAGAATCACAAATGGCGATTCCTTAAATGCGATGTAGCAAGCACCTAAGTTGTGTGAATTTTGCATAAGAAATCGCAAATTACCACCAACTGACAGTTGGTGGTAATTTGCGAATTTTTTGAAAAAAGCGCTTTTTTGCTTTTTTCAAAGTGCCATGTGACACACATACATGCCCTTAGGGCATGTATGTGTGCCACATGTGCACAAATGCTCATTTCAGGGGTGCATCAGGGTGTCGTTATGACACACTTGCAACCTTGAAATTGCATTCTCAATTTGCGATTCTGTAATTGGGAATCGCAAATTGAGAATTTCTTCCCATTCATTCCTATGGGCCTGTACGCCCATAGGAATGATTGGGAAGGTATTTCTTAATTGCAAATCGAGATTTGCGATTCGCAATTAAGGAATATAAAGGAATCGCAATTATTCTTGCGATTTCTACATACATAGCATTTTGCAATTCCTTAATAGCAATTCGCTAAAAATCGCTGTTAAGTAATCGCAAATGAGCTTTTTCATACATATGCCCCCAGATTCTTTAAAGTACTTTGTGAAAACACTGTCAGTTTTCAGAGTCATTTTATGAAATGAAACACGCAGCCTTAGTCCGTTTTTGCAAGAGGTTCAACCCCCCCACCCCATATAATTTCACAATTCCCAAGGAAGGTATGGACCACAGTTTGAAGACCTCTGGTGTAATGCTGAAGTGGGAGAGATATATTTGTGTTGTAGGAGGTGCTTTTTAAACGGTTTGTAAAGTATATAAATAAAGGTGGCAAATTTCCCGGGGGGGGATACACTCTAGTGGTAGTGGGGGCCAAAAGCAAATAAAAAAAAGATTGCGGGTCAAAAACGTTGAGACGGCAAAGGGGTGGAGGTGTTTGACTTGACGGGGGCTCCAGAAGTGTAGCGTGTGAACACTGGGGGCTCGATCACAAAGGGTCTTACGTGTAGTAAAGTTACGAGTGTAGAGTCTCCACACACACTTGTGGCGGAACCTCCACGCTCGGGGCAGAACCCCCGCACAGCGCACTCTCTGCAGATATGCAAAAAGCTTTGAAATAAAACTAGAAGCACAAGTATGTCAAACAGGTAGACAGGAGCAAAAAATGTCAATCTGTAAAACAGAAAGAGTGCGAAGGAATGGATACTGTTGACTATTGATCAGTATTTGTTTATATGGGTTAATGGGATTAGTCTTGTGCTATGAGGAAACCACCCTATGCATTTACTCCAGGTTCTTTTCAGTAAATTAAATTAAAACAATTTAGGTGTGATCATGAGTGGGGTGTACATAAGTTAAATAAATGGTAGGTGGGTTGCATTGATAGACAAGCGTAAGGTAGGCATTGTTAGGTTGCAGGAATATAGTTTAAAAAAAGGAGGTTTTGATCTATAAGGTGAGGTGTGGACAATGGGCCAGATGTTTGACAATTGATGTTTGCGACTTGCAAATTGCATTAAATTGTGAGTCGCAATTTGCGAGTCGCAAACATCAATGTACATCAGTGTCAAAGACACTGTTAGCGATTCCTAATGGGGTCGCAAATTGCGTACCTCATTCATATTAATGAGGCACTCGCAATTTGCGACCCCTTTAGGAATGGCTGGCCCTCCCAGGTATGATGGCCTGCTGGACTCAGCAGACCTCCATGTCTGGGACTGCTTTTAAATAAAGCAGTTTAAAAAAAATGCAGTCCATTTTCCTTAAAGGAGAACGGGATGCATTTAAAAAAAGATATTTGAAACGTTTTTGTTTCATTTTTTAAGGGCAGGTACTGGTCCCTGGGACCACTGCCTGCTCTTAAAAAATCTTTCCCCCTGCCTTCACAAAGGGGAAGGGGTCCCCTGGGGACCCCTTCCCATTTGCGAGTGCTTTACCACCCTTCTGAGAAGGGTGGTAAACTGCGACTGTTTTGCAACCGCAAAACCGCATAAAAACTTAAATGAAAACTTGTAAATAACTTACTGATCAGGTTCTAACTTGAACTGACTAAGGGGGTGTTTGTAAGGGATTTGACTAATCTTGTTCTCCCATAATCATTAGAGGGTTGTGTAGGCATCTGTAACATTTTTCTATTGCTTGTGGCCTTTGTGGACAAGATCCTGCAGATTCTCTCATGGATCATATTGGGATGTCCCAACTCTTAACCATTCTTCTGAACTCTGTAATTCTTGGTGACACTATGCTTTGCAGCTAGAGATTTCCATAGTTAGCAGCCTGAATGGAGAAAGTAGCATCACAAAAGGTTTTGTTCCTGTAAATTGAAATGAATGCATATATTGTCAGCCTTGAATGTAGGTTCCTAGATCCGAAGTACTGGGTCAATTCCCGATTGATTGAATTTTGGTGAATAGCCATTTGCTGCTCTGAGTAATGAATGCTTGTATTTGATAGAGCGTGATGGTGCTCTAAAATTGAAGGGGTGCATTATAATCATGGATAGCCGCACCCGCATATATTCTTGTACTGTATTAACGTGTGATTATTAGAACGTGGTGTAATAATGGTGTGCTGTTAAATGATAGAAATGTACTTGTGCCATGCAAAGAGAAATGGAATGAGATTCATGACTGAAAGTGTAATCTTTAGAATGCTGCAATTGCTTAATGAAAGGTTTCTGTGTAATGAAATGCATCTTAGTTTAAACCAAGATGAAGATTGCACGAAGAAATAATGTGAAAAGCTTAACGTGTATTAATTGTACATGCTGTGAAGAAAAGCTTTATTAATTCGAGTGTATAATTTGATGTGTCAAGGCCTAAATGAAATGTCCACGTTAGAATATGAAAGGTCTATTCGTTTATTCTTACATTGGCCAACCTGTGTAGGCCCGAGAATGTATTTTCCCTGGTGTGCTCTCGCATTTAGAAGTAGTCAGCGAATTTCATGTGTATGCACGGATGTTCTGTTCTCACGTTTCAGTTGCAGGTGGAAGAAGTTGTCTTTGTTAGTTAGAACTAACGCCTTTTGTTTTAGTAGTGAGACATGGAGGAGAGATGAGACATTGTATAAGGAATGCCGATAATTGGGAGCCGATGTTCTTTCTCACTGAGGAGGCCTGGGAATCAAGGTCAACGGAACGAACACGGAGAAGACGGTGGAAAACTACCTAGGAGAGGTGTCCATTAGTAAGGTGATCTGTAGGCGTGTTCTACATTTTTGCATTTTGTATTAGGGAAAGCGCCTCGGGTGGAGAGGCAGAAGGAGAAAGAGAGGTTCAGAGAGGTAGATGGAGAGAGGATGAGTTAGGAGTTAGGGGATTGATTTGTGAAGAGTATCTTAGAACGAACTCTTTAGCTTTAGTCACATTGTGAATGCGCTTCTTAGGAAGTCTTCACAAGCTGACGCCTTTTTACTAATTTTGCATTGGAAATGTTAAGTATGGATGTCACCTTAGAGATAGTGTAGGGATAGTCTAACGTTTTCTTCTTTTAGAGACAAATGAAGTCTGACTTAAATGTTGGAGCAGTCCTTGCTTGTGTGTTATTTTTGGAATTGTTTATTCTCTTCATGATCCACCGGAGCAGATTAATCCGCAGATTCGGTTTTGTATTAGTTCCTATGTATTTCTACAACCTCGTCCTCAGGTGTTTGTATAATCAGTTGTTTCTGGATATGTAATAAACCCCTAAACTGAGATTGGAGTCCTTGAGTCCTGATTAGTTTGGAAAGTAAAATTGTGATGCGTTGTTTATCCCCTTTACACTTCTCAGCAGGTAAAAAGAGACTTCGGCCTAGGGTTCCTTGTTAAAATTTTTGTAGTCGAACCCAGCCTTATCATATTGAATGAAAAAGTCTTAACATTCAAGGATAAAAGTTGTGAAACACTTTTCCTTACTGGAACTAGAAACAGACTTTAGGCAATTCCAGAAAGGATGGAAGACCCACAAAGTTCCACTTACCCATCGCTGTAATATAATACCGTAGTTGCTCCCTGTACTGCAAAGCTGTATTCAGTACCACCTCCTACTTTACCATGACACATATTGCCTTTCATCTGTCCAAAAACAATAAAGTAAAAACATAGGGCTTGGTTCACAAAAAAGTCAGAATCTGCCCTCAAGTGGGTACAGATTTTCGACTTTCGGAGTTCACAAAACTCTTTCAGGTCAGCTTAAAACGTATATTTTTTATTTTATACACATGGTCTTCTACATCACGGGCAGGGCCTTAATGGTGCTGGAGTGATCTAGAGAATCGTATGAATAACATTTGCAGTACAAACATAAAGAGGTGCAGTATACAGCATACAGGGTTGAATACATATAATGTTGCAAGCAAAAAGCATGTTCAGACATTTTCTAGCTGATAAAGTATTAATGACATTGTAGCGGTCAGGAAACAAACCTGCGCGAGTTGAGGGTTTCCAGACAAAAATATGGAAAACGTTTATGAATTAAATTTTGTCATGCATATTTCTGTATGAGAATAGATTTTTCCCACTCAAGGAACCACTTGCATCCCAACCATTTGTAGGGAATTCCCTTTCTCAGGACACAAGTCTTAAAAAACAGTAGGGGAGGAACTAAGTTAAGAGCATGCAAGTGACATCACGGCGTGTGACATCACTGGTGGTTACATTGCATGTGGCATCGCAGGAAGTTAAAAATGAGAGTCCCCACCAGAAGTTAAAGTTGTGAAGTGACAACAAGCTGTGTGCCTTTGTTTTCCCTCCCCTGCTCCAGCACCTGGGTGTGAGGCTTTAGATATCTCCCAGACAGCACTGTACTGCACAAAAGGAGAGCTGGTGGCCTTTCAATCAGGCCTTTTCCTTGGGCTCAGCTAGAGGGGAAATGAAGAAAGCCCCAACACTGCCATCACTGGTTGCACGTTGTTGCTCAGCGGAAAGGCGTGAACAGTGCAGGCACTGCTGAATATGTCCCAATATCGGAAAATTACACAAGGACACGTTCAGTTTACTTCACTGGGTCCCAACTACTAAGCAGGGGGAACAGGGTCCGTCCTTTGAAAATAGTGGGTAGACACCGTCATTGCTCATAAGGCCCTTTCTAACAAGGGCCTCCCTGTTGTTAGATCTCTTATCCAGCCCTACTGTCCGTCCAGATCGTTGAGATCGGAAAATAAGCACCTTGTTTTAGTCCCCACCATAAAAAGGATGCGCAGCGGAGGACGCTGTTTTGGGTACATTGCTGCGAAACTTTGGAACAGCTTGCCATTGACGATTCGGTCTGAATCAAATTATCTCCTGTTTCGTAAGCATCTAAAGACTTTCCTGTTCCCTTAAATCTTTTACTTGCTCAAGGAGCTGCTATAGCACTGGGACGCTCTAGGGTAGCCATGCGATCTATAAATGCCCTTTCAATTCAATTCAATTCAACCTGCGTGTATTCTCAACATGTGCCCTGCCCTTCCTCTTCCCAACTTGGAGATCCATTTATCTTTAGCCTTAACAGCGAGGAAACATTTGAAGGGGACATTGTGGACCCCAACACATAAGCTTACATGACAAGAGGTCTGTAACAATAACTCCCCGTCCTTGTCTCGCCCATGCTTGTAGATTTCCTCACATAAAATCCTTGTGTGAGTAAATTCATTTATGAGACTGTAACCAACTGTCCTGAATTGGAAGAGAGCGGTCAAAAATAGGGGAATTTGTATGTCTAAGCCTGACTTGCACTTGCAAATAGTTTAATGAAATCGATCAAGAAAAAGGAACACTAATGGGAGATCAACCAGAAATTTGAAATTACAATTTAGGCAGTACCTCTAGGTAATAAATCTAAAAAACGCTATTAATGGAATACATTCTGAATGAATATCAGGAAACGGTTGTATGACAGAACAATGCATGCGATTACTTCGCATAGCTCAACAACGAGGTTTTAACCAGGACCACGTCTTTACCACACATGCCTTTACAACGAATTTCATTATATAGGCATGATTGGTAAAGGTAAATGAGTGGCAAAGGTTACATCCCAGCCCCCGCCCTGAGCCCAAAAAAACAGCCACGCCCTTAGAACTACCCTGATCCCTGCCCTTTAAACACTTCAGCCATCTTCCCTGAATCCTAAAACTGGCCCCCAGCCCTAAAAACTACCGACCCCTGCCCTGAGCCCTAAAACTCGGCCCTAGCCCTAAAAACGACCCCGATCCCAGCCCAAAAAACGACCCTGACCCCTCCGCCATGAGCTCTAAATCCTAGCCCCCATCCCTGAAAAATACCCCTGCCCCTCACACTGAAACCCGATCTCCAGCCCTGTAAAATACCCCAACCGCAGCCCAATTGCAAAAATCCGAAAAACGACTCACCAAGCTGCCGTTCCTTTCATTGTAGTCCGCAGAAAGTGTCCAACATCTCCCACCCCCCGCCCACTCGTTCCAATGCTAGACCGCTGACTGCCTTTACCATGCATACGCCTTTACCACTTTTACAATGGAAATTGTTGCAAAGGACCATGGGGCATATTTACAAGCAGGCGAAAAAAAATTATCGCCGCTTTTGCGGCCGTTTTCGGCTGAAAAACGGCGAAAATGTTATCGCCTAATTAGCAAGACCACGCTAACGCGTGAAACCTTGCTTTAGCATCAGGATTCCTAACGCCCACCTTTGCATCTCTAATGAGATGCAAAGTGGGCGTTACTGACCTGACATGACAGGAGAAATGTCGCTAAGCGACATTTCTCCTATCATCAAGCCCCACGCTGTGAAGCATAGCGTCAGGAAAAGTAGCGATAACCCCTGTTATCGCTACTTTCCTTACGCCTGCTTCAGGACTGACATAGCCATGATATCCTATGGAAGGTGGATATCATGGCTAAGTTTGTGAGTCCCTATCAGCAAGCTAACGCCACATTGCGTGAGATTATCGCTGGGTTTCCAGCGATAATCTCACGTTAGGCAGTTAGCGTGAGGATTTTTATCGCTGAGGAGATAAGCGTTGCTAATAGCACGCTATCTCAGCGATAAAAATCCACGTTACCCGGCGATAATTATCCTCACGCTAAGAGCACTGAGCGATAATTATCGCCGGGTGTTGCTGATATGCCCCTATGAGTGGTTAAGGCATATATGTGGTTAAGGCATATGCGTGGTAAAGGCAAGTGTTGTTACGCTTGGGTTGTAGCGGCACGTGTGGTTTAGACCGCATTATTAATGCCGTTTCCCACATGAAACATGAGCAACACCATTCACAGTGTATCAGATCAGAACGATCAACTAGAATTCTTTTGTTAAAAAATTGATTGTATGTTTAGAACATATTTCCAAGATTAATATTTTATTACTATTTGGCCTAGGGGACATTCATGAAGATTTTTGCTTTTTCCATGATTTAAAAAGAATACACAGTGTGAGGGATGGTGCATGTTCTGAAATGCAAATGAAATTGGGGTCATACATTGGTTGGGGTAAGGTGTTCCAGGAGATTTACGGTTAAGTGTTTGGTTACATCTTTTTCTTTGATCTTTCTCGGTTTTAGGGGCATATCTACAAGGCAGCGATATAAAATTATCGCTGCTTTTGCGGCCGTTTTCGTCCGAAAAGCAGTGATAATTTTATCGCTATATTAGCAAGGTCACGCTATCGCATGAAACCTTGCCTTAGCGCCTGAATTCCTAACGCCCATCTTTGCATCTCTAATGAGATGCAAAGTGGGCGTTCCTCCCCATGATAACTTTCCTTACGCCTGCTTTGAAACTGACTTACCCATGTTATCCTATGTAAGGTGGATATCATGGCTAAGTATGTGAGGCCCTATCAGCAAGCTATCGCCAAACTTCGTGGGATTATCGCTGGGTTTCCAGCGATAATCTCACGTTTGGCAGTTAGCGCTAGGATTTTTATCGCTTTTGAGATAAGCGTTGCTAATAGCACCCTATCTCAGCGATAAAAATCCACGCTAGCCGGCGATAATTATCCTAGCGCTAAGTGCGCTGAGCGATAATTATCGCCGGTTGTTGCTGATATGCCCCTTAGTTTGTAAGCATCGTGGTACAATGGTGGGGTTATGTTAAGTTTGTGTTCTCCCATCAGGCTTGTGTCCATGAACCCTTGTAAAATATTCTCACCGTGGTTCACAATGCTCTTCAATCTGCCTCCCATCTTGTTCAGATTTCTATATTTTTGGCATTCCTGCTGTGAGTTCCTAGCAGAGGCTAGTTGTTGGGCCAAGTTTACCAACATCATTTCTGGCAATATTGGTGCGGAGCTTTTCCTCCTGGTGGTTACCACCTCACATTTTCCTTTGTGGTGATTTGGGTGATGTTTTGGTTGTTTGGTTAGGCTCCTTCTCAAGTAGCCTAGACCTCTGTTTCTTTTGTTTCAGACTAGCTAAGTGACTGTGGGGCATATGTATCAACATCTCCATTTGCGATTCTCAAATAGCGATTTTTTGAGAATCGCTATTTGAGAATTGCAAAACGGGATGTATTTAAAAAATCTCACAAATTTTGCGATTTCTTAAAATTCCTTAATTGCGATTAGCAAATTGCGAAATCGCAATTAAGGAATACCTTCCCATTCATTCCTATGGGCCAAGAGGCCCATAGCAATGAATGGGAAGTCCTTCTCAATTTGCGAATCGCTATTTGCTAATCGCAAATTGAGAATATTTTCAAAGGTGCAAGGGTGTCATGATGACACCCTGATGCACCCCTGAAATCAGCATGTGTGCACATATGGCGCACATACATGCCCTAAGGGCATGTATGTGCACCACATGGCACTTTGAAATATGCAAAAAAGTGCATATTTCAAAGAAATCGTAATTTACCACCAACTTGCGATTTCTTAAGGAGAAATCGCACAACTTGGGTGCGTGTTACATTGCATTTAAGAAATCGCAATTTGCGATTTCTTAAATGCTTACGCAAACTTAAGAAATCGCAAATTTAGCGATTCCTTAAGATTGCGAGGCTGAAATGCCTCATACATCTCCTTTTGCGATTTTGTATTCGCAAACGCTGTTTTTTTGCGATCCGTAGCGTTTGCGAATACAAAATCGTTTGATACATATGCCCCTGTATTCTTGTCTCAAGTCTAAACTTGTTGTTCTCCTTTAAGTGCAGATGCCTATGGTAATTTCACCTGTGTTTATGTCTTTCCTCTTTCTTGAGACTTGAGAGAGAGTGGTTTCCCGGTAGGAAAAGAGTATTTTCTGAAAATCTCTGATCTGTGCTGTTTTTATCACACTTTTGCGCTATTTCTGCCTGCCTTCATCTTGTTTCTGCAAGAGGAAAACGATGTGGCATCGATGTTTTGAATGTTCCACCTTTCGTGTGCAGTTATCTTTTGCAGTCATCCCGTTTTACCTTAGTGTTTGAGATGTTTGCCCTTACTGATGTGCAATCTTTTATATTTTTTAACATCTTTATTAAAAACATTTACTCAAATATGAGAGACATTGGATAACGTATCCTCCTTTGTAGGTTAAATGAATATTTTAAGCCACCGAAGACTTCTGTAACCATGTACAAGCGCAAGGCTGAAGGCTGATTTTTTATGATGTCATGGAATCGATGATCACTTGCGAAATCCTTTTATATCCTCTAATAAATAGTATAAGGAATAAAAACCCTATAGGAGTTATATTATTCCTCTTGATACAAGATTGCATTATTACCTTTGCACAATAAATCCTAAATCCATAGAAAAAAACAAATCCGTGACCTCTTGCTTCTGCACATGAACTGGAATAGATGCAAATATGTAAAATAAACAAAGTGAGAAATTTAACACAGCATTACACGACTACTAATAAGCAAGGAAAGATTTTAAACAGTTTAATGTGTCACTTTCCCAAACAGCTACAGTTGCCACTGTATAGTGACATGCACAAAGGTTCCTGCTTTCATGTAATGAAGTATAGACGTGAAGAAAACATAACATGCTGCCAGACATGGCTCCTTTCTGCTATTGACTGTTAATTTTCAGAAAACACTTAAGAAAAGACGAAGAAATAGATCTTGTTTGTAGTTTTAAAATAGCATTTGTATTTCTGCTCCTTGAAATGCCCTTCACACAACTTGCTGGCTTTGGTAACAGGCATTGTGACATCACAAATCAATGTAATAACTTGCGCATTATTTTCTTATTACAGATGAATACTGATGTCACAACTATACTACAATGAGAAAATTACAGACTTGTTTTTATGTAAGAATTGGAAGCTTCTATGAACTATAATGGCATTCCCTCTTACACTAAACCAAAAAGCAAGCATTTCCAAAGGCAGTTGCCCGGTCAGACCTTCATGGTTGAGTAGAAATGAAACTGTTCATAAGCATCACTGGAGAAAGACATTTGACAGGTTATTTTACAGGACGAGAAATCCTTGAGGAACGTACAAAGCAAAGGTGGCACAACAACTGGTATTCTGTAGTCCACTAATGAAATACTTTAGTGTTTATCTCGAATACATCTGTATAGCCAGGACTGGTGTTAAGGGAACAGAACCATTTTTATGGCCCACACTTGTCTGGCTGATATCCAAAATCTGAGTCTTGAGCTAGAAAAGTATAATAAGTTACCAAACTCCATATGATGCCTGGGGGAGTCAGAGTTACTCAGAGGCACAGAAAAGTGTTCTTGTTCCAGGGAGAGTCACAGAAGCCACCACCCCATCATCCTCAGGCCGTGAACTGGATTCTCCTGTACTTAAACTGCAAGACCACTAGCAGCCATGGTGGAAAAATGACAGTGACTGTAGTGATTAGACGTGGGTGGAGGCGGCTGCCCCTGGAGCCTTGCCTCGGACACCATGTATATGCCTGGGTAGCATTAGGAATATCGAATATCCATCCCTTCTCATGAAATGAAAGAGGGGTATTTATTTGAGCGCACAGCTACTCAGACCAGAGTGTCCTGGCGCCGTTGACAGCAGTAGAATAAGGAGTGAGAGAGACCCAGTTAAAGATTAAAGAGCCCAGTTTTTAGGTTCTTCCTGAAGGACAGAAGGTTTGCATTCAATCTCAAGGCTTCAGGGAGGCTATTCCACAGCTTTGCACCTAGATAGCCAAAGGATTTGCCTCCTGTGCATGCCAGGCGTATCCTGGGGAGCAGCCGCGGTCGGTAGTAGGAGTAACTGCAGGGCGGTGACGTGGGGAGGGGCAGGGTAGGGGGTAGTAAACTATGGATTACGGAGGTTTACAGGTAAGTTAACATATAAATTAATAAAACGATGCAGTGCACGCAACGAAATTCGTTTTATTAATTTATCTGTTAACTTACCTGTAAACCTCCGTAATCCATAGTTTACTACCCCCCACCCTGCCCCTCCCCCTCCCCACGTCACCGCCCTGCAGTTACTCCTACTACCGACCGCGGCTGCTGGGGAGGCAGGCCAGGTTGGCATTTGAAGAGCGAAGAGGCCTAGAGGGAATGTAGTGAAAGATCCGTTTAGTTAGATAGCCTACACCTACTTCATGGAATGCCTTAAAAAAGATGGTTAGGGCTTTGAAATCTATCTGTGCTTTTATGGGGAGCCAGTGAAGGGATGCAAGAATCTGAGTCATACTGGATCTAGGTTTAGGTTTGATGATAGCTCTGGCTGCCGCATTCTGAACTACTTGCAAACGCTGAATCAGAAATTTGGGGAGGCCCAGGTACAGGCATTTGACATAAACAAGTTTTGTGGCTATCAATGTCTGCACCACTATCTTTCTGCTCTCCAGTGGGAGTAGTAGCAAGAATTTTTTGAGCATGCAAAGTATGCCAAACAGGTGCCAGTGAGATTCTGGATCTGAGAATGCATGGAAAGTGATTTATCTATCATGATTCCCAAGTTTTTTGCTTTCTCCTTTTCAGCAGGAGGAGATGGAAGATCATCAGGCCACCAGGCGCTCCTTTTCGGAATGTCTGGGCAACCAAAAAAGACCACTTCAGTTTTATCTGAATTACACTTTAGCTGATTAATCTTCAACCAGTTAAACACCATTGTTAAACAGGCCCTGATCCTTGCCCCGTCGAAATCTGAGCCTTTGTCACAGGTGAAGAGCAGCTGAGTGTCATCAGCGTAACAGACGTTCTTGGTGCCCTCTTCCTCTACCATGGATGCAAGGGGGGATAGGTAGATATTGAAGAGGGTGGGGCTAAGGTTGGAACCCTGAGGGACACCCACACCCAAGGACGGCATCGATTGGAATGATCTGAGATCTCTCTCCCAAGAAGGAGGACAACCATGTCAGGGTCATCCCACACAGGCCGATGTCTTTGAGCCTGTTAAGGAACCGGAGGTGTGGGACCATGTCAAAGGCAGCTGACAGGTCAAGAAGTATCAGAACGGCCTTGCCGCCCTGATCCAAACTGCCCCTAATGAACTCGGTCACCTCAAGCAAACCTGACTCAGTACTGAAATTGGCTCTAAAACCAGACTGGGATCCGTGGAGAAGCTTACCATCTTCAATGTGTCTTTGTAGGGCCTTGTTAACATGCTTCTCTAGTGCTTTATAGAAGGCCGTAAGCAGGGATATTAGCCTATAGTTGGCCAGGTCCGTCAGGTTGGAGTTGGCTTTTTTTTAATCATTGGGAGAATCTTAGCGTGTTTTCATAAATTTGGCATAATACCAGAGGAGAGGGAGGCATTGAAGAGCTGATGTACTATAGGATTAATAGTGGGAGCTAGTAAGGCCAGGATATTAGCTGGGCAAGGGTCGGACGGAGAGCCCGACTTAATGCTTTGAATGAGGGACAATGACTCCGGAAAAGCGTGTAAAAGAGGAGGGTCCAGGTTTTGAAATGTATCCTTTGTACTACGATGGAAGGCCAGCTCGTCTTCTGAGATGTTGGAGAAGGCTTGTTGGATCAACGCAATCTTTTTTATAAAAGAATTGGGCAATCTGCCTTGACCATTCTTCAGTGCATAGCTCTTTGGCTAAGCCGGCTCTCGGTGAGGTGAAGGATTTCACAATCCTAAAGATATCTTTACTTTTGTTCTAGGAAGTATCAATCTAAGTTTGAAAAAAATTCTTTTTGCCTGTTTTTACCTTGGAGTAGTGGGTTGTTAGGACTTCCTTGTAGACCTTCTTGTCTTTTGGTAAGTAAGATTTGCGCCGTTTACGTTCCATTTTCCGACAGTTCTTTTTACTGGTTCTAAGGAGATCATTAAACCAGGGGGCTGAGGCAGCCAGCCTCTTAGAGGGGCGGGTAATAACTGGAGCCGCTGCCTCTATATTTGTACGAAGCCATACATCTAGTTGAGAGGCACCTATATCAGGGGTATTGGATAGCTCAGGTAGAGAACATCCTAGGGCATCAGCTAGCCTGTAAATACCTGTATCCAGCAAAAGTATCAGAGCCCTCACTTTCAACCCAGTGTTGCATTGGATGTTGCCTAACAATCAGTGGTGATCTTGTCCCGCCAAACTCACTGTTCGCCCACTCTATTTAGGGTTGGGGAAGCACTGTGTTTACATTTAAAATGACATTACGGTTACTAATGCTGTGAGAAGTTCTGGTCTATATATATTTTAACTTAGAAGGGTACAATTGGGTTTGGGTCCGGACAATAAGAATCTTGAATTAATGTTCTCAATGTAAATTTGTAAATAATGGGATTTTGTTAACAAGTGCGAATACTGCATATTCTCACTTTCTGCTTGACAATTTTATACAATACTATGTACTGTCAATTAAAATGATTATGCATTTTGTAAGTTGGTTTGTGGGTAACTACATGATTTTTAATTAGTTTAGTTTTTATTGATATTTGTATGTTGCAGCCCTGATGAAGCTCCTGTGAGAGCGAAACACGTTGGCGACTGATTTTCTTCGACACCAATTGAAAAAAGGGAACTTTTTTAAAACAACGTTGAAAGATTTTCTTAAATTTACTTTACATCTTAGAAGAAAAATGTGTTTGTTATTCAAATTATTGAAATGATTGCCTCTGTTTTTGTTAATTTTCTATATGTTAGATTGTTGAGCTGCCAATCCTTAGAGGTGGGCAGTTATTTGGACAGTGTCGAGGATAGTTTCTTGGTAGTGTGGTACTTCCTGTCCTTAGCTGTTCATTTAGCTGTAAAAAGCAAACAAGCTGAAGCCTGCATGTAGACTGCCTGTAGGCAGTCAGCCTACATCATCTGTGAACCATTTTATGCCCTTCCTGACTTTGTACCATAGAGGAAGGCAAATGTTTTACACCTCACCCCAGCCTTAGTGTCTTATTCACTGAAGATGGTCTACTTAATTTTATAGCCATCTGAACAACCCCTATTGCATTTATTCTGGTTTGTAGTTTGAGGTTAGTGATGCACCTTGACCTTTAATCCAGCTTTTAGTTTCATTTAGTGCACTACAGGATACAATGGTTGTTGCTGGCCCTTATTTTATCTCCACCAGCCATAAGTAATGACTGCATTTGGCTTTTTTTGAGGTTTAGGGCCATAATGTTTCATAGACAAGGGTGTGTACATTGGATCCAATCCCCACCAGTTATCTTTCTGTAGAATCAGTCAAGAGACAAGTTTTGACAGCAATGTGTGTGACCTGCAGTGTGTCCGCTGTGTCTATTTTCCTGGTTAACAAGTACCACATTGCATGTGTTCCCGTTAAAACGGACTTTGGGGTTCTAGGAGGATCCCCTTGGCACCTTAAATTCCATCTTGCTATTGAGCGGGATTACTTGTTGATTTTAGACAGGAAATTATTGCACGACATAGAGATTCTTGATTTATGTTGACAATTTTGGCAGATTCTCAGACACCTAAGAGTTAACTCGATTTCCACCATTTGCATTGACAAAGGGACGATAAATATGAGCTAACTTGATTCTTTGTAGTGTTCCGTCTACTTTGTCCCATTAATGTAGAATTGTAAGACTTCTGTTGTGAGGGTTTTTAAAGATACCCAAAAATGTCCAAATCATTTTCAAAGGTTAATATTGACCATTGGTTTGAAACAAGACTACCTACTACGTAAGTGCTATGACTCTCTGGAGTTTGGATGTTGCACCACAAGGTGACCGACTCTCCTTTTATTTGTGTGGGATTACATCACTGGCTGATCTACATGTATATGGAAGACAAGCTTTTAAAACATAGCTGTGGATGGTCACGAGTATTGGGAGTGGAGTTAACTGAGTGCTATTGTATATTAGTTCTGAACAATCGACTGCCTCACTACTCTTTGTAGTGTCCGTTTTACAAGGGCAGTACCTTGGCTATCCAATATGAGTGTCTTAGCATCACAAGCTTTCGTACACGAGTGGTACATAACAATTCTTATCAGGGATATAACCACTGACAGGATGGAGCAGGGAGAAAAGGCCTCACACATGTAAAAGAAGACTTGTTGTAATTTTGAGTTTCATCAAAGACGCCCAGTTATACACTGTGGCCTTTATGTCTCTGGATAGTTTCCCACATACACAGAATGGGTAAGAGCCTTTTGCACACCAGACCTTGTATGATTTTATAATGATCCAGAGCACTGTGCCATATCAGTCAATTCGGATATCACTTACCATAGAAAAGAAAGAGCAGTTATGGAACATTTCTATCGTGGATGTTGAACAGTTTGTGATGCCGTTCTTAAGTAATATGGGCAAAATATGTATGTCAAATGTCAGGCAAGAGTGCCCGTCTTTTTGGATCTTTCGGCTTCTCACTCATTTATGAGAGTTTGCTGCTGAAAAACAGTTGGCAAGTCTTCAAGTACATAACTCCCTTACATTGAGGGCACCTACTTACCCCGAGTCACAAGATCTGTAAAAACAACTACATCCTTTCATATATCCTCTTTAATTCATCAGTAAAGACTGTAGCACTGACACTTCATGCATCTGGGGGTAATAAAATATAAAAGAATAGCATATCCCTGTTTCTAAATCACCTCTCAAAAAACATAATTAAATCTAGTAAATGGAGAATGCCTACAGGCAAGGAAACCCAGCCACACATTCCTTGAAATCCAGTCACTATCTTTCATCAGAGAAACGATCACAACCACTATATGGAGAACACAAGGGTAGCAGGTCCATATAGGGACACTGATACACTGTACCTTACCTAGAGATGGTGTATTTTATCTGGTTTGTGGAGATCTATGTTGGCTCAATGTCTTAATCACTTTGCCACATGTATGCTAGATCATAACCAGAGGTCCTCTCGAAACACATCTGTCCCAATTTCCAGTAACATTCAGAAGGGAACGAATGTCTTCCCAAGCAAAAGGAGAATGTCATGATCAGTCATTCAGAGAAGACCTGGAGGTTCGGGGGAATCTAGCATTGGGACTTTTATCTACTACTTATAGACTCTACCCACCCTCTCAATAAACATCTATATTGATACATTAATGTGGAGTTAAGTGTCGTAAATCTATATTTCCTTATATATGCTTACATTAATGATAAGATAGTAGCCAATATTCTTAAGTTGTTACAAATGCAAGTCAATATTATTGACCTCAACACTGTTTCCTCCTGGACATAATGCTTATGGACTTAAAAACCTTGGGGCCTATTCACAATTTGCATTTTGTAGTATGTTTAGTAGTTCTGCAATAGTACTACTGAAGTACTACAAAATGCTATTCACAAACCTACGTATGGAGGTCTACACTTCCTCCTCTTCTATTTTTTATATGAAGCAATCGACACACATAAGTATACATGTTAATAGTAAATGTGGGAGGGACAGAGGAGAAAGTCTGGAAATGGGGAATATTAACTACTAACAGGGAGGAGTTAAATGAGGAGCTAGGAAGGGTTAAGGGAGGGTTCAAGGGAGTTTAAGGAGGGACAAGCTCTCCCGACCCCCCCCCCCCCCACAAAAGAGTAAACTCCTTCCTATTCACAAGCTGCCCTTCTTTAGTTATAATGGGTCAAAAACAGCTCAAAGCTGAAGTAAGTCCAGCATCACACATGGACACTCACAGGAACTGCACCACCCTCCTGTAGAAAATAATGTTAGTGTTCTAAAAATAGACCTCCATAGGAAGTAATGTTAAAATAAATCACTTTATTAAAACTGTTTACAAATATAATTACATATTAATGTTAAACATATTCTAAAAATAAAACATAATGATTAATTTATTTTGAAATATTTTATTAACTTTTTATATATAGATATTAAAGTAACAATATTTTTAAGTATAATTAAATTACTATGAATTAATTCTATAAATCACTTTTAATAATTTTGAAAACATAATAACTAACACTTGTTTTTACTTTAGGTTGGGTTTTTTAAATTTCAGAAAAATAATTTTATTTTAAATTTGATACATTCATTTTAATATTAATCTACATTCAAAACAAATATATAAAATGTATTAACATGAATTATTTAACCCAAAAATGTGTTTTCTCATTTTTTAAATATAAAAAAAAACATTTAAACTCTTCCCTATACTTTACCATAGGGAAATCTTCACCCTGGTTGTGGAGAACTTTGTCTATGTGTGAAAAGTTACACGTAGCTACTTTACACTGATAAATTAGGGCCCACCCCTGAATTCAGTGGGCTAGGACTTGTAAGTATATACTGTGAGTAACTGTACACTTGTAAATAGTGAATAGGCTATAATAGTAAAGTTATTCAAAAGTGTAGGAGTAACTTTCACTTGTAGATTTACTCACATATAACGATTTTAAACTGATCAGTATTAAAGGTTAATTTTAAGCATTTCAAAGTATTGTAGCTTTTACTCACATGGGCCATTAAGTAAACACATGTAAGGAGAGCATGTTCGCATTTTAAGAAGGATGGTCTGCAATGTTTTTAAAAATGTTGGTAAATAACTTTATCTAGCAATATATATTTTAAGCCAGCATGAGGTAGTCATTTTAATTAATAATTCCCATGCAGTGCCTTTTGTTGAGTGTATGTAGGATCATGACACCATAGTGATTCTCAATGCTGAAATTGGAAAAGATTTACTCTGGTAATCCATAAATTGGAGGTCAAGGTGTGGCAGAGAAAAGGGGGTGGAGTCACGAGGGGTAGAGCTTGAAAACCATGTATGACAGTCAATTTATGCATTTATTTTATTTAAAAAAAGGTCTGCTGCAAAGAAATTGGCAACAAGGCCAATTGAGACAGTAAATGTAATCTAGCTTACTTGCATTTACATGGTTAAGGCACCTGCTGAGGAGATCTTTGTGCGGCCAGCAATTTTGAGGAGATTATAATAGCGATAAAATTACTCTGGTGGCTAATACAGTTCTGGAAGAGTTCTATGTTTTGTTTAATGACAGTTTTGACACAAAGTACTGTAGAGGGTTAATCTGTCTGCTGCAAAGCACACTGTGTAACATGGAGAACACAGATTTGTATTTTATGTAGATAAGTTCTCTACTGCGTTGAACAATTAAATCATTTTGTTACTTTCAGTTCTTAAGTTTCAATGCTAATAAAGCACAGTGATCTATTTACCGGCTTCAAGAAGCTGAATGCAAACTGTACGTCGTGTGTTTAGATCCTTATTTGTATTTTTTTCTCAATCTGTTGTTATTCTAAGATTGCAAAGGAAGGCTGCTCTGGGAATTAAAGTCTTGTTAGTACAAACAACCCCAATCACTGTGTTATGTTTTACATCCTGACTTTGAGTTTTTCCAGACCGTTTACTCTTAACATATAAAGTTGAGAAGTATGAACAATATGTGATTCCTGTGCCATAGAACCCTTTTTGTGTCAAGTAATTTTTTCTGTACATTGATTTACAAAGTTTATGATTTATTGTGCCTGTATGAGTGATGTAAAGTGCTCTGACACTCTACATTGGGAAGAGTAGCACTATAAAAGAGTGAAATAAAAAATAAAGTAATAGGTGCCATCTAAATCATTATTTATGTAGCTACTCATACACACAGATTAATCTTGCATTCTTACAGTGCATTCACATTTCTTACATGGGGGTTTGAGCAAAGTCAAAAGCCTGCTTCTAAGTCAAAGTTTCTCTAATGTACCAGGTATTAGAGCTGCAGATGGCTCCCAGCCAGGATGATACTTTAACAAAAGGAGGACAGATGGCTCTCTAAATAAGGCCTTTCTTTGTGCCCAGCTGGAAGTGAAAGCCTCCTCGCTGCCTGCAGGATGCTGACGTAAGAGAATGCAGACCATGTAGCGCTGATGAACCATGTCCCGGTGTCGGAAGATACCAGAACAAATTCAGCATAGTTCCCTCGGTCGGTCGGATCCCAGATCCAGCCCAGAAATAGCTGTCGGAACCAGGCGTGTCACAATTCCCCTACTTTCCAGCACTGGTGGTTTTAAAAAACAGCAAGGAAGTGGTCATAGAGAGAGAGAAACTTTATTTCTGTCACAGCAATCTGCTGCAGCCACCCTGCATGAACTGCTCGCATGGGGTGAGGACAGGCTGAGTCTTTAAGACTCCCCAAGAGATTATCCTAGCTTTTCGTCCAGCGCCGGCGGCGTGTCTGGTCCGGCTCAAAGATTCCTGGTATTTTCATCCAACCAAAAAAGCAGAACCAAGAAAATCAAAGTGCATCAAAGACAGGCAAGGTGAGGTATCTGGATCTTTAATCGACGTTCTACTCCACAGGAAACATCATAGTCATTAGCATTGTTATCACAAACCAATGGGAAATAGCTCAATGTACAACAATGTCATATAAAACACTAACTTGATAAGTGTTTAAAATATAATAGGAAACATTACTTTACAAAAAATTACAGTGCACAAAACATTCACAGTCAGGTTTACTAAATATTAGTTTTGAATGAGACAGTACACAGTGTGCATCACTTGCAGAACAGAGTACCACCACTGATCAAGTTTGTGGCCAAAAGCCTGAAGTATTACACACAATTTTACAAATCAGAACTTTAGAAACAGCAGTTACCTGCACCCTGCCAAAGTTCAGGACCTCGAAATGCAAGAACCATCAGACCACTTCACTTGTTCAGTTTTGAGGGCCATTTTGTGGGAGCAACAGCATGAAACATGCAAACCAGTGTGAGGACTTCTTACCCATAATGCCTTTGTGCATTGTACATGCTGTGTTCTGGTCAAAACATCTTAAGTGCTGTGTCTCTTCAGAAGACCCGAGCAAACAAAATTGAAAGTGAAACTTCGAAATCTAAATCCAAATTCTGATAAAGTCCTTCATTTGTTAAAAAATAAGTTCCAGGGCCCTTGTCAGGTGGCTACTACATCCTGCACCACCCATTGCCCCTGCCATCGCTGCCAATGACAGTACCAACACAACTATTAACCATCCCACTAAACCTGGCCCCAAATGCTAAATGAATGACTTGAGCGGCAGGTATTAGTAATTTTTCATGTATATTGAATTAATAAACATCTGCCATTGTGCTCAAGTCTAAACAGACAGACAATGTTACCATGTGGTACACTGTCAAAAGTGCCGTTGTTGACAATTAAGTGCTGGTGCTAAGCACCAGAAACTACAGGCTCAAATTAAGCACTGGATTTATAGAGGACTAAAACCTGATCACGCCTTTAAAGTGCTTCCATCAGCGCTAGTAAACATTTTTCTGTGTGAGAGAGCAGAGCACCCTATGTAAATCCTCTTATTCTGGCTGGCTAGAATATTTTATTTTTGGTCTCATACCATATAAGTGCCTCATTACAAGTTAATTAGTGATGTCAGGCGCAAAACCCACCTCGGGAAATACAGCTACTGCATGTTATTGTGCTGTTTCTGCATATAGCGTTCCCGTCACCATCTGCTGCTGTACGTTCTGTACATATTTGAATGAATGAATGAATGAGTTTCTAAAGCGCACAGCTACTCCGAGAGTGTCCCGTTGCTAAGGCAAATGACCAGAAGAGAACATCATCTGACCCACAGTTTAAATAAATATGTTTTCAGTTGCTTCCGAAACACATTTTTATCTGGAATACATCTGAGTTGGGGTACATCTGAGTTGGAGGGGAGCTTGTTCCAGTGCTTAGCTGCCAAAAGCTAGCAGATGGATCCACCCAACGTCTTCCGCTTCGTGTGAGAAATAACCAACAGCCATGCAGACTGCGATTGTAAGGTTCTTCTAGGGCGGTATTTATATAGCCTGTTGGACAGCTATTTAGGGCCAGCCTTGTAGCAGGCTGGGTGCGCAAAAGTTGAGGATTTAAAAATGATCCTTTTTTTTCCCCGGTAGCCAATGCAATTGGTTATGGTAGTGGGACACTGAAGCATGTTTTGGAAGTTTAAACCAAAGGCAAATTACTGTGTTCTGCACAGATTGCAGCAGCTGTATTAGATATTCCGAGATCCCCAGGTACGGGATGTTGGCGTAGTCCAATATGAAAGGGATCAGCACCCGGACCACTGCTGAAGTCTGAAATTTAAAAGATAGAAGTGTATTGAGGTGCTTAGTTCTTAGCCATCTCTGTGGGAGAAGCGTGTAGGATGCAACTTCTCGACCAGGCCCCTGACCATCTGGGAAAGGGGTTGGCACCCAACAACAGAACCTCTTCTCAGGCTTACATTGTAGGCCGCTGGCTTTAGGCTATCCCATCAGTGGTACAATGCAAGCAGCAAATGTTTCCTTGGCTTCTGCCGCATTGTTGTCATAAGTCAGCAGAAGCTGGGTGTCATCTGCATAAGAGACCACTCGGATACCGAAAGATTCAATTAGGAATGCCAACAGGGTCATGTAAATCTTGAAAAGTGTGGGAATCAGGGCCATACCCCAAGGGACCCCACACTTATTTCCTCCGGGTGTTATGTGGAGGAAAAACCACTAGGAAACCCAGGTTTATGCACAGTTTAATGGCTCTCCATTTATTTACACTTGCACCAATCTTGTTATGAAGCCCTAAGAAGTCACCCTAAGTTGATTAAACTGATAAATAGTTTTTTTTAAATACAGTTTTACAGCTGACAAAAGAATTTATCAGCAATAGAAAAACACATGCATGCATTTGTGCTCCAGCGTTTCGTTTTCTTTTCTTATTTTCATCAACACAACTCCCAATATTATTCATTAAACTAGAGCTTGATAACGTTTTAACAAGCAACACGTTGATTTCATTGTGTAACTGCTGATTTGTGAGCCTAAGTATTTTATCATTTAAATAGGAATTTGACAAACCATGGCTTCAACGAATTGGCGTGGACTATTTAAAGGTAAAAAGTATTCAGCTACACTAATACTTGAATTTCAGCTAAACTTCTTCTGCACACTGGCGGAAGTCGAGCTTCTACATGTTTTCTTGCAAAACCATGAAACGCTAAGCAATGACAAGGGGGCATATACAATGGCGTAACAGAAGCCCCTGTGGCGCAGTGGGCCCCCGGACTGTCCCCCCCCCCCCCCCACCCCCGGCACTGGCAGGTTCCAGGCCTTAGAGCTCCGAACTTGATAGGGCGATTCGGGGGCACCCTGCATGTACTTTTCAGGGGGGACCCCTCAAGTTTTGTTACACCACTGGGTATATAATCGAAAGGAACAATTGAAACCCAATATCAAAGTTGCAGTCACACCTCATTTGCTCTTTCAACTTTGCTGTTTATGTTTTCTACGTTTGCATGGGGGCTGGAACTAAGAGTTATTAGATGACTGTGCCCACCTACATTTCCCCCCATTGCATTTTAGAGAGTCAGACCTGTCTCAGTTTACAGAGGGAAAAACATGGAAGGAAAATCTCCATTTAACCAGGATTTAATCTGGAATGGACCAAATTACCAATTTTCAAGCAGAAATCTCAGAATTGGAGGTACCTGTTGCACTACGTAAACACCAGACCCCACTGTATGGGTTAAATACCGCACCCCTATGGGAACCAATTGGGTCCTGACAAGTGAAATGATGCATAAAATGTTCTTACCTGCAGTTGATGTTAAGGTGTTTTGAAGATTGTGTTACTGAATATCGACAACAACAATATCGTGGTATAAGAATATCGAGGACAGAATATTGTGGAACAAAATATCGAACGTAAGTGCATATAAAGAAGTATAGATTCAGTAATTCTAACTCCACATCTATGTATCTTGAAGATATATGTACCGTGTAGGTACGTAAATGTGGGGTTAGGTAGAGAAAATCTAGACTTACTTATCAATTTCTTTTCAATATCTTGTCATCGATATTCTGTCCCACTGATACTATAGGTTCGATATTCACGAGGTATACCATTTAAAAAACCCAGGCACTATTATTCTTTAGCCTTTCATTTATCACACGCGAAGGCAGCCCCGACCAGACAATACTGTATAGGAAATGGATTGATATAGTGTTTTACAGCATTATGGAATTTTCTATATAGACCTACAAAATATTAATCCAGAATATTCACTACTACTATATCTCCAAATAAAGTCCAAATAGGTAATCCTTTTATGGTTTCCATCGTTGTATTTGTGCAGTTTTGGCTGTTGTGGGAAGTTAAATGTATAGAAAAGGTGGATCACCTGTGAACTTTACTTTGAGTGTTTATGTTCTGAGAAATATTTTTATGGCTTAACATTGGTTATGCTCATAACTGCAAGCTGTATTTTTTTATATACAATATTTTTTACATTGTGGACTGTAAAACCGAATGTTTTTCTTTATGCTTCCTTATTAAATTAAATATTAAAAAACCAAACTCCTTATGAACTTTTGATATCTACACTATTAACCACATTTCATAAAACTCTCTGGCTACACAGTGCGCTTGTCTTCCAGCCCGGACCACCAGTATGGTCTTTTTGTTAAACGAGAATAATGAGGATTATCCTTGAACTAGAATTCACAAGGATGTGTTAAGAACATAACATTGCACCAGAATTCAAAGTCCAGCATTTCACACAATAGTGGTGTAATCTTCATACCAGGATTTTATCAGTTCCCTTACCCAACCTGGCTGCTTAAGTTTGAAATCTATATAGTGCATGTATGGTAAAAGCAACAGCCATGGCTCCTACATGTTACAGGTAGAGAAATCCCACAAAGTAAGCAGTGGGTGGTGTAAAGTATTTGTAACAAACATTGAAATGGGTAGACCTAGACAGTTATTAATGTTTCAAGTCTCATTTTGTCTGAGTGAGTTAGGATGGCACATGACCCCAGAAGCACACGACTAATGTTTGTTTTTTGAAGGATCAACAAAATGACTCCACTTCCATCCCCAGTACAATCAAGAGCAGCGCTACATTGCTGCAGGAGGTCAATTGGGGGAGAGGCTGTAGTAATGGGGTCAAGGATATTGTTTTTGGAAGGGATGAGTTCAGTGATGTGTGATGTTTGTTAACAAAGGTCTTGAAGCCAGTGCTTGGTTTTCAAAAAATTAAGTGTGAAGGCCCATTGCATTTCTCATGGACCCACTGCAGTTTTTTGCAACCCACATGTCACTTCAAAGTTTATGTTTAAGACCGGCTTTAGAATTTTCTGGAGATAAATTAAACAGTTAAATGCTCCACTGGTGAACTTTTCTTACATATTATACATGCAGCAACACAATGTTGTAGTTTCTCATTAGTAGGTGCTGTTGTTTACAAATAAGAGTGTGTGCTGAGCACCAGAAAAAAACGGGACAAATTAAGCACTGCTTGAGGCATGTGTTATTGGAGTCTTTCAGTTTCTTGGTGCTTGAATGTAGAATATACGTAGAAGTTGAAGTCTCTATGAAATGTGGATAGTTGTTTTGAATGTGGTTGGAGTTATGAGATCTGAGATTTCCTTGCTGAAGTCATGTGTGTAGATCAGATTGGACATGGCTCTTTAGGTTGGTGAAAGCAAAAGTGGCAGGTGAGAAGCTCAAATGCCTTCAGTGTTGCTGGATTACTTGGGTCTAGGGGGCTTCTGTAACCAGGGTCAGTCTTATATTGTGTGGTCAGTTATCTTCATATTGATTCGCGGTGCACTTTATTAGTGCGGTAATTGTGATACCACCCAAATAGATGTTCATTCAGAACTCAACATGAATACCATGAAGTCATATATCCATTGATTTAGCTAGTGAGTTATAGTATTTAGTGATCTATCGTTTATAGCTATTGATCCTTAACGTATGAACTCTTTGACTCCACTTGTGAGCTCTCTCTAGTCTTCTTCTAGGTTTCATCTCCCATTACCTCCCATTACTTGTCTTACCTCTCTATTTCTCTTTTTAGCTCTCCTTTTTTTATCCTCTCTCTTTGGCTCTCCCTTCCTACCACCACAACCTCAGTACTTCCCTCCACCATTCCATAGCCCCAGTCCTTAATTTATCCAGTAGCTGCAGAGGGTGGGCACTGACACTCATTTTTGGAGACCACAATTGATTTTAATCAATAGACTTTGAGCAAAATAGATAAATGCTGAAAAGGGAGACATGAGGCGAAAGGGAAGCATTGTAAAACAATGACAATGGGAGACAGCAGGGATGGAATATAATCTGCAAGAGTGAGGTAAAGGGACAGGAAGTGGAGGGGGGTGAAAAAAAAGGATTCCGAGGAGGGAATCAAGAGTACTCTTGTCTTAGTATTTGCCAATTCCAGAATTGAGTTACACTGGTGCCTAAGAAAAATGCTGAGCTCCTGCACTTCACTTCTCTCCAAATTCCTCTCTCTTGTTATTTATCCTTCTCCACCTGCCTCTCATCATCTCAGGATTGATACTATGACCCTCGTTTTGGTGTTGTTTTAAATACATGCAGTAATACATGACCACAGATAGAACTTGTGAAGATTTAGCACTATACCAATAGAGATGGGAAATTACTTGTGAATATTCTGTTTCTGCCAAACTAGCAGCCTTCAGGCCCTGATGTAGAAAGTTTTTGTAAAATATTACAGAAATGGTTGAGTCGGTATTAACATTGGTGAAAGCCATTTCAGCAATATTCAGATGATGTCAGGAGAACTGGGGAACAATAGTAGAAACATTCAGACAGTAGTGCAAGCAAGTCAGCTCCAGGAACAAAAGCCTGCTGAAGATACTGCTGTTAATAAATGAGAAGCATACTCCAATACCAGGAGAAGCCCTGGTATTACAACTGCAGAAATGTTTGTAACTCCCAGGATGGGAGTAAATGTCAGATAATTCAATAGCATGACTTAATCCCCTATGGAGCATTACTAGCAGATAACCTCTGTGATCAGCAGTATTAACACCAAGTAATGTGGGAGCAAGAGCCATGTGTTGTTCTGCTCTGCGAAGCAATACTACCACATTTACAAAGTGTTAATACCCCAAGTTTCATTATTATGCCTCCAAATCACGGCTGACCTTTTAGGCTTTCATCTGCCTTGGCACTGCTCCACCAGCTTATGAACTACTTGGGTGGTAGTGAGACCAAATGCCGCAAGGTGCCCTGAGGAACACCACATTGCAACAGAAACACCATTTCCATATCTCAAAAGATGTTGTTATCCATCCCTAGGCTGGATACATCAGTTTTGCAATGTTAATACTAGAGCACATATCCTTCTGGAGGAGTCTGTGCAGTTGTGGTTCATGGATTTCTCTTTCAATCGCTGTAAATAGTGTTTACTGCCCACAAGGCTCTGCAGTGCAGGTATATGTATGCGCAGCATTAAGATTTGAGACCCATGCCCCTCTATTGACTTTGCAGGGCTTCTAGGAGAAGATATCGACTATTCCATCTCCATTTGGGTTCCTGAAAAATTAGATTGATAGCTTGATTAAGAGTAGGGTGTTAATCTAAAATCATCAGATTTCCAGGGGAAAATTCCTTGGATATGCTGAACGTGGAAGAAATCCCACCAGTCAATTTTTCTTGGATTTGGTGCTTTCTTCAGAAATCAACATCTATCCAGTTACAAAACATGGGTCAAATTTAAGGCTAAAAGTAGTCTGATAATCATACTGACATGGAACATCTAGGGCAGGCCACCTTTCCCTTGGAAATTCTTCAAACATTTGCTAGACTGGCCAAATATGAAACACTCTGTGTATGCACACAAATTCACAAACAAAACTGAGCTGTCAGGTCAGGCATTTCCCCTAAGGCCCAAGAGACAGGCTCTAAAGAGAAAAGGAACACAATAAATAAACAATCTTACATGAATCCAAACTCCCAATAGAGTGTCATAATGCCAGTGTCATCAACAAATCAGGTGGGCCTTCTCCAGGGCGTCAATCATAATGGTAATGTGCAAAGTCAAACATGTGCAGTGCAGCTCTCACGCCTTGTCCTCCTCACAGCTGGATGTAGATACACAATAATCCGCTGAAGACATCAGTTAAAAATATACACCGTATCTTAGCTCCAGGCAGGATGTCTGGCTGGCAGACTCCATGACTTGCCAACTTGATCACGCACATATCAGTCAAGCTTCAAGAAACACTGAACATATACAAAAAGCTGCCCCAAAAGTGGAGTAAGTAGAAAAGGAATGTATATGTACAGTTAATACTGTAATCCAGTGCTTAGAGACTAAGCAAAGTGCTGGAATGTATTCAAGTTTTTTGTTGGGTGAAGGCTTGTTGACGTTGGGTCTCTCCACGTACACTACCATGGCCAAAGCAGCAGGGTGAAGGAGGCCTGCATGGTCAATGAAACTTATAGTTAGTGCTGAGGACGTTCTCGGTGCTACTTTGCTCCTTGATGCAACCATTTTAGGTCTTGCAGCTGCAATTAGTACATTGGCAGACATGTTGTGGTGGCCACCAGCAGTTTCAGATCCCTGGATCTAAAGTCAAGTTTCTGCTCCACATACGCGCCTCATCTTTTGGGACTCGAAATACTTTATGAACTATTTCATTTCAAAGTCCCAACTTTTTCATACTTGCTATGTCTTCTTAGAGAATCTCAGCCCATTCTTTTGGCCACGATCCATAAATAAAGTTACAATTTTAATTGAAGGATTTTGGAGCCCCAAGTAGAGGGATTTTGTCAGAAACCCTAATTTTTTCAAGACGCTCAGTTGTCTGGCTTCGGATGTTTGTACATACCTTGGTGGTATCTTTATTTATTTTGGATTCTGGGGCGTATTTGTGAACAGGAACAACTTTTCCAATTCCAACTGCACATCTATGAGTACCCACATGGATAGTAATGTGAACCAAACACTCAGAACTGCTTCAACATCTCATGCCTGACACGAAAAACTCAAGAACTTTCCATTTACATTTCTTTTTCAAGAAAGCAGGGACATTTAATCTCCTGTTTACCACCAGGGTGTATCTGTGCAGAGTCCACCAGATAGTTTTCCTTAGTGACTCCGGAAGGAGATGCTCTAAAAGTGATCCTTTGCTTTGAACACTGTTAAACACACCATGCCAGCCTCTATATAAGGTCAGGACTGGGATCGTGTGGACAGCCCTTGGAGCAAGGGCCTTGCCAGCTGGTGGCCTTTAGCGTGAGGCTTAAAGTGGGAATCTAGCAGGCTCTAGGAGAATCCAGTCTGAGTGGCAGGTAGGGTGCTAGCCCAACCCTCACAGTCACCTTAATTTAAAATAGGAAATTCTCATAGTAGAAGGCTCTGGTACTATTTTGTATGCATTTCACTGATCTTTAAGTACCAATATGCTCCATTATAACACTAATGCACACATCTGAGTGTCACATACATGCTTAACAGTTCGACAAAAGAGGCAAGGATTGTGAAATCTAATAACAAAATGGAGGAGAACCTGAGAAATAAGGGCAAGACCGCAGGCAAAATCTAAACATTCCCAGTCTCCATTTCCAGCTATTTTTTATAACTACTGCTATTCTTCACATTTCAGATGTCACAATCTTCACAGCAGAGACTTGGAGGTAAGACATGTACATACTCATGTGTCAATGCTGAAATGAGCCAATTACATGGTTCAGGTGGTAAAATATGGTTATATGAGGTCGGATTCCAATGTATAATGCACAGCCTCAAATCTCAGGTAGCCTACGCATGCCACTGAGACCTATCTAAGTAAAGGTATTAGTCATATGTGTTATTTGCAGAATTTCGACACTGCACGCCTGAGGCACTGAGCACTACATGAACGTTCATTGGTATTAGCCAGTAGTCCACCTAATTTTAGCTTGTTGCACCATAGCTTTTTTCCTACTCGGCCCCCATGTATCGACTAGTTCCCGCTACTATTCCCGACACCATTTCTCCCAATCCACAAGTGGGCAAAACTTCAGTCCCTGAGATTGATGGTATGTTGTAACTATCAAAAATGCCATTCTATTCATATTGATCCAAAATTAATTTTCTGTTAACTGGAAGGAGGGAATGTGCCATAGCCCCTTGCTTGAAACAGGTTTCCTTCTGGGACGTGGAGCCGTCAAGAAAGCCTTCACCCACAAAGTTTTTATTTGTTATCAACTTTGTCTTAAAACACTCTTTAAAGTAGGTTTGAAAGAGAGGCAATCCAATAAAACAAATAGAAAAATATGAGGCACTTTTTCAGGTAACAGGCACTGGGACTTATTGTTCAGAGATAAAAAATAAATATTTCTTGTCTTGCCTCACCCAAAAAGAAAAGGGAGATGGGGGTCTTTATCAGAACTCCTTCCCCAGTAACAAACACTGATAGTTCCTTCAGAATTACAATCTTGTTTTATGGATGTGAGAATGTAAGGTGCTGCCTTATATTGATTTTTTCACTTCTGATGCGACTCTGTCAGGCTCCAGATACAGGTACCTCCAGATGGCATAGTAGTGGATGCCTGCTCCAAACGCCACAAAGAGGTGCCATATGGCATGAGCAAAGGGAATGCGCCCATCGCTCTTGAAGAACAACATCCCGAGACAGTAGAAAAATCCACCAATGATCAGTTCCACAAGACCATTGTGGTTAGTCTGTAGGGAGACAGAAGTAAAGGGGTAAATCCTTGACACCCACGTATCATCTTTCCATCAAATAAAATATTCAATAAAGTGCCTCCAAATATGACATTTTATTCTTACAATTTGAGGATTTCATAGATTCCCTTTTTAACAAGATCAAATGTATCCCATCGAAATGGGAGTGGGTGGGTGACACATTGTTAGGTTTTTGGATTTTGGTTTTTATAGTAAAGCAGTATATAATAACAATATCAGTGCAGTTGATAACCAGATAGCAAAGCATATTCATGTAACAGAAAAGTCTAAGTCGTATAGGAAAGGACATAAAGAACAGAAGCATATGGCACACATACAACATCAATCTAACCACGACGAGGCCAAACACCCTCTTCCACCACACTGAATTAAGACTACCCAGCCCACGTCCTTCCATTAAGACCAATGGACAACTTCAATATTCTTTATGCTGCAACAACTTCCCTATCTTCAATGTTCTTAACCCTGTCAACATCATTTAGAATAATGAATGTCACCCATATTTTTGTTGTAGGTCTGGCATGGTACCTTACTATCTATTTAACCAAAGAGTTTCTTACACCAATGATCATCCTGTTCCCTGAAATGTTTGGCATACACCAGAGGCTCTGTAGATCATACAAATGTGAAGAACAAATCATGTAAACAATGTAAGCACCAGCGATGGTAAGGTTCCCTCATTTTGGGACCTTAATCTAATTTCACTTCAATATTGTGACAGCAAAAATATTGTTGGAGATAATGTTGAGGATAAATCACGTTTCTCAGTTTCACAATAATATTGTTGTTAAAAATATGATTAACTATTGAGGTTTGGAATACAATTGTAATGTGCATGTTTAGTATGATATTTTAAGTTCTAATGAGGTGTTGATTCTTATTTTGAATTTCTTTTTTTTGGTAGTAATTTTAGATATTCTTTTCTGTATTATTTGTAAGGTAGTAATATTTCATATTTACAATTTGTAAATTCTACTTGAGGTGTGTTTTTATTTTATTTTTCAAATGATTTTTAATCTTTTAACTAATTAGATTTTGTGCATTTTTTTAAATGTTGGGGTTCATATAATTTGTGGTATATTTTCAACAGTTTTTTATGGGTTATGGGATTTATAAGGGGATTGGATGGGTCGGGTTTTTATAAAATGTTTAAAAAAATTGAGTTAAATGTTAATGGACACTTTTTAAAATGAATACTATATAATGAGTGTGCTGCTACTGGGCTCCAAAGAGAAGAGTTTCTGGAGACTCATGGATGAGCTATTACATAACTATGACATGAAGGGCAGCATATTGGAGTGCATTACACACTAAATGACTGAGAATAACACTGAAGTTGTGAGTAATAACTGGGTATGTGATGCCCTAACAGTCATCCGTAAGTGGAATTGTATTGCAATTACTAGTAAAAAAAAAAAGGAAGAAAAGAAAAGCAAATGTAAAACCCAATTAATGCAACTAGAAATAAAACACAAGAAGATTGGCTCATTTAAAATCTAAAGAAGACTCACTGCACTGAGTGAGCAAGTAAATATGCTAGACACTGATAAAAGTGAATATGCCTTACTTAGGACCAAGCAAAAATACTACAAACAGGGAGAGCAAAGCTGGAAAGCTAGTAGCGTGCAACTATGTGCAAACATAACCAGAGAAAACATAACCATGATATAAGGTCAGGTGGGGACCACGTTAAGAGACTCTGACATAGAACACGACAAGGGTTCGCTACTTACTCTCAGGATCTCTATAGACAGCAGGAGGTCTTCATGTCCCTTATTCAGAGAAACTTAAAAGACACAAACTCCTGCACTTCAAGCTGTACAAGCAAAGCCACGTAACCAGTCTATTAACATAGAAGTGGTCATCTCGTACAACGCTATGCACAAGCCTGTATAACACCTTCTCAGACCCAGGGATCTGATGAGCACCGTGCTGAGGGTCCAGATCTATGTAATTCCTAAAGCAGGTAAAACCTCAGTGAGTTGCATCTCATGTAGATTGACTTCTCTCTGACCATTGATGCTAAGATACTCACAGAAATACTGATGGCTCAGTTGGCGACTGCTTTGCCTGACTTGAATGACCCTGATCAGTCGCCTTTGTCTGCGTGAGAACCTATGGTGAGAATGCGAAACATATGTGGCCAATGTAGATCATATAAGATCTTGGCAGAGCACCTCACATCTGCCCTTGAAGTGAAAAAGGAGTCTGACTCGCTAAACTGGGGTTCCTTAAGCAAACTCTTGAGGCATTTTGCACAGGTAACATATTCAGAATGTGGGTGAAATGTGGGTCCCATACCCGTTAGTGTAAACCAGACTTAATCTGGGTACCTCCCCACAGACAATGATGCAGAAAAGAACTAGACTCAATACTTGTATTTGCTTTGGTAAAAGAAGCACTAGCGAAGAAACAGAGACATCACAGGATCAAGACATGAAATGTGGTCTGCATCCTCACAATGTATGCAGATAATGCCATCGCATCAGTCACAGAGCCAACACATTCAATCCCAACCCTTATGGAGGAACTGTGATGCTACGGCGAGGTCTAGGGAATTAAATAAACATATCCAAATCCCAAACATTACACAACTCCACCAGTGACAAGGTGAGTTGAATCAAAGCAAGATACCCCTTCCAATGGGCAGTGAAACCAGTGACCAGACCTCTGGTGGAACTAATAGTGCACATAATCTATACTCAGATGCTGCCGGCAAGAAAGGAAGGGACACCATGCTCTGCACCTGCTGAGGGGTGTGGGAGAATAGCTGCAATCATAATAGTACCAGTGCCCCGAGTTCAATACCTCTTTAAGACAATCAAAATACCGCCCCACATATGGTGCTGACAACATTTCAGTAAACCATAAATGAGTTTTCTTGGAGGGAAAATCCCTGAGGATTAGACAAGAAATTGATTTCTTACCCTCCTACAGTAGGGGTTTTGTGGCTTCCTATTATAGTGAGATATTGCCAGGTAACACAGTTAAGATTCTCTGGTGGAATGGTGAAGAAAGGTGAAATATAGATCAAGTAATAACAGGTGCCAGTTTAAGGAGAGTTGAATGGCTGGTAAAAAGACACAGAGCTACTCGTCGACAGCAACCAGAATTACGGTGACAGTGTGGAACAGGGTTGCAGTAAAGATGGGTGTAAATACATTTCCCTTCCTGCACATCCTGAACAAACCAGAATTTACATTACTGATCAACAGGAGGGTGCTTTAAGAAGAGAAGGAAGTCAGAATGCTTCCACTACCAGCAGGTCAGGTTCTGGGTCATGAAAGCCTACATTAGACCAATGGTCAGTAGAGTGCTCACCGCTTTCAAGCAATGGCAGGTTACTTAGGGGTGAAGCAAGACATATCTCAGAAATTAATAAATCACAGATGCATTGGAGGAAAATGAGAGAATAAGAGGTAAACAAAGATTGGAGAATGATTTGGGTTAGACAGTCTCATGCAAGGAATGGGGAGTAAGCCACAAAAGAGCACATATAGAGCGAGATACATGGCAATAAGGGAAACAATGACAAAGAGAAAGATGTGTTGGTATTATTCCTCTGCTAAGCCACACATGTGGGATCCCCACAGGTTGAACGAGTGTGGGTGGTGTTGCAGAGGAACAGGTACTCTGCTTTACTTACTCTGGAATTGCCATAAATTAGGACAATGACAGGAGAACAGAAGAGTCTGGCCTGGTAGACATCATGTTTGGGACATCCATACCCTGGTTTCTGGCCAAATCTCCTGTGACCTCCTAGTAGGCAAATTGATGTTATTAACAATAGGCAAGGTGAAGAGGCTCTACTTATAGTTTGGAGGATGGAATACACTCCAAATATCATAAAATGGAAATATGAATTATGGAACAATCTAGGGATGTAAAAAATTCCTGAGAAGTCCTCCCTAAGAACCAATATGAGGGAATTGACAACCCTTTGATAGCTCAGGGTATTGAAAATCCTTCCAAGAGAGATGCTGGTTTGAGAATTAAATACTGAGGAATATAACAGACTTGTCACTAGAAGCACAGCTAGTCTGGAGAATAGAGAATGGAGACAAGCGACAAAGAGGATAGCCTACTGAATCCTACGGATGCAGGTGCAAGATGGGGAAGAGGAGGAGTTATTAGAGTTCTAAGTGGGTTGACCTAAAAGGAACCAACTGGGTGTGACTTTGTTCTTTGTCACCAGCCTTCACTTGTAGGCATGAGTATGTGTTAACAAATACATCAATAAAAAGATTAGTTCCATAAAATAATTATTATATTTGTATAAAATAAAGGTGTTATATGTAATTATTGTTTAATGTGAGTGTTCATATATTTTGGGGTGATTTTTTCTTCAAATGTTTTTATGGAATATGGTGTTTATTGGAGGAATGTGATGATAGTGATTGTTTAAATTTATGTTACAAATTTAATGTTACTATATGTTTTTTAAATATTTCCATATGCTTTCAGGAACATTTATTTTTTCAATGCTTTATGGGTTAGAAGGTTTATTTGTGGATAGTGTGGGGAGTATTTAGATTGTTGTTATTTTTATTTTTTCATTTATAGGGTTAAATTGTAACTTTTTATTGCATGGTTCCTTTTTTACACTTATAGAATTTAAAATGTTTATGTTTGCTTATATGCATAACAGGTTATATTGATTGTAATGATTGTTTTTTTAGGATTTGGGTATTTTAGAATATGTTATTGTATATTTTGTGATTTTACTGTCATATAGAAGTTCAGTAAATTTGAACTCCTCGGGTTTCACTCAATTTAAAGTTGGGAATAATATATTTGACCCTCCTCAATTGAGGATCTGGAGTGAAAGTAGTGATGAAACACATAACACCTATGCAATAGCCTTCTGCTAAATTAAGGTGTTTTGTTTTATATAAGGTGTGTTTTCACTAACCTACTAAGTTGTACTAGTTGTACTAATAGTAACGAAATGTAATTCAAGAGCACGTTGGGTTTACCAACATGCATCTTCCCCGCAGATGCCTTCCTCCCTTCTCACTGCCAGGACACTACAAGGACTTGCTTTGAATGTCATCCAAGGTTATTGCAACCGTGAATGTCTTCCAATCTCCTGAACCAGGGCATGTAAAGGGAACATCTTTCAGTACGAAGAGCATCTTAACATTCTGTAATGTAACCCTGGTATAGATGTATTGTATGTGTAACTGTTGGTTAAACACACACATAAAAAAGGTAACATCAAGGCATGTCTGTAATCCAAACTGGATTATGTCCCATCAGAGTCTTTTGCCACTTAAGGAGAGATTCATTCATTTCAGACTTGAACGAGGTCAGAAATTACATCAACTTGCTCTGATGTAAACTGTTAGTAAAATGTTGTTGTACTTTAACCAGTTTATATGCAGACTGTAATATTCTTACATAAAGCACTCTGACCAATAGGTCTTGTCTATGCTATATACAAAATGAAAAATAAATAACTAAATCATTTGTTCACTCACTCTGATTAGCAGAAGAGATTTTGAAAACTGAATTGCATGTGTTATTAAGTTAGTAGTCACTTCATGGAAGTCGACGACAAAGAAAGTGAACAAAAATATACACAACAGGCTACTTACTTCCCGAGGACGCTGCGGACCGACTCAACTTCTCGCGGCCCCCGCTTCGCGGGCGCCGCTCGTGGGCTGCTTGCTCACTTCTGCCGCTGACAAGCGTGGGGACGCTTTTGGGGTCGCTCTGGCCCGACTGGTGAGGACGCTTTGCTGATACCTGAGGGACCTACTGGGGAGGCTGACCGCACGGGACTGCGAGGACCAGGGTGCATACTGCCAACTCCTCCTGCACACCTGATTCCTCTTCCCGGCCCCGCCTCCACTGATTGATTCCCCGCTTTCCCATAAAGTGCTGGGACACCATAGAGTTCGTTGCTACTTACTTCCCGAGGACGCTGCGGACCGACTCAACTTCTCGCGGCCCCCGCTTCGCGGGCGCCGCTCGTGGCCTGCTTGCTCACTTCTGCCGCTGACAAGCGTGGGGACGCTTTTGGGGTCGCTCTGGCCCGACTGGTGAGGACGCTTTGCTGATACCTGAGGGACCTACTGGGGAGGCTGACCGCACGGGACTGCGAGGACCAGGGTGCATACTGCCAACTCCTCCTGCACACCTGATTCCTCTTCCCGGCCCCGCCTCCACTGATTGATTCCCCGCTTTCCCATAAAGTGCTGGGACACCATAGAGTTCGTTGCTACTTACTTCCCGAGGACGCTGCGGACCGACTCAACTTCTTGCGGCCCCCGCTTCGCGGGCGCCGCTCGTGGGCTGCTTGCTCACTTCTGCCGCTGACAAGCGTGGGGACGCTTTTGGGGTCGCTCTGGCCCGACTGGTGAGGACGCTTTGCTGATACCTGAGGGACCTACTGGGGAGGCTGACCGCACGGGACTGGGAGGACCAGGGTGCATACTGCCAACTCCTCCTGCACACCTGATTCCTCTTCCCGGCCCCGCCTCCACTGATTGATTCCCCGCTTTCCCATAAAGTGCTGGGTCACCATAGAGTTTGTTGCTACTTACTTCCCGAGGACGCTGCGGACCGACTCAACTTCTCGCGGCCCCCGCTTCGCGGGCGCCGCTCGTGGGCTGCTTGCTCACTTCTGCCGCTGACAAGCGTGGGGACGCTTTTGGGGTCGCTCTGGCCCGACTGGTGAGGACGCTTTGCTGATACCTGAGGGACCTACTGGGGAGGCTGACCGCACGGGACTGCGAGGACCAGGGTGCATACTGCCAACTCCTCCTGCACACCTGATTCCTCTTCCCGGCCCCGCCTCCTCCACGCACTCTAATCTTCTAATATCTTCCCTGTCCCTACGCGCTAGCGGTACGCGCGCGGGACGTAGCCCGGGGCGAAGACCGGGCAAAGAGCGGGCCGTTTGAGGCCGTTCGAGGACGGTCGAGATCGGTCTCGGGCAGTCACTCTTACATTACGCCCTTTTGTGCCCCCTGTTGTCTGTTTGTGGCCTGCTTTGTTACTATGGCCATGAGGGAGACACGAAGCAAGACTCAGGGCGCTGCTGGGAATTCCCAATGCACCTTGGACGCGTACTTCGCCAAAGCTGGAACACTATCAATCGAGGACATTACCACGCTAGAACGACGCATCTCCCAAGAAATCGAATGGGTAAGGAGATCCTCGTTGGGTCCTCTAGCTGCCGCAACATCCCCGACCCAGAGACTTGATGTCAGTCAACAAATGGACAGGAGTAAGGGTTTAGAGGAAACGACAGATTTGGCTAGATTGCCATCACCCCTCCTACTTGGTACTCCCAATTCTGATTGTTCTATTTTATCACAGGCTGACCTTAGTATTCTATCTCTCCCCCTTCCCCAATCTAAGCCTTTACATTCTAAGACCAGCCTGAACACTGTAGGGGCTACGTTTCCTGATCACAAAGGTGCAGGGACGAGGGAAGGAGCCATTCCCAAGTATAGTAAGAAGCCCCAGGCGTCTCGGGGGAACAAACGCAAAAACGCTAAACTACCAAACGCCCCACAGACCGAGAAACCTGAGTCCATTAACAAACCCCAAACAATACTACAAACTGAGGGGACTATGTCTCCTAATCTCCTATCGAATAAAGTAGATAACACTAGTCCAATCTTGGGGGAGGAGGATATTACACTTTTAGACATTCACAATTTGATGAGGCGTCTTCTTAGCCCATTGGTAGCACGTTTGGGGAAAATTGAAACTTCCCTAAATCGCGTTGCTAGCGAATTAACCAAATTAGCAACTGTTCGCGTAAAAGACGCTATTCCTCCAGTCACTGTGTCGGGCGGCACGTCAAACAAGTTACCCCCCTCAGCCTCTAATTTGAATCTTGCCACCATTCCCCCTAAACCCAACACCCTGCCGCTTCCACCCAAATTACCAGTTACTGATTTAGCACAAAATAGAACCCCAAAAAGAAACTCGCCTGTAGGCGGCTTCAAGGGCCGGAATAAAAGTTCTAGTGGGGAATTAATGACCATTAACCTACCTCCCGAGGCTAGTCCATACACTGTAATTCTAGCAGGTATCCCTGCCTTAAAAGAACCAACCCAAGAGTCTGTTGAATCGCTCAAAAATAAGGTCATCAACTGGCTTACCATCAACAGACCACTCCCTGCTGGATTAAGTAGCCAGGTTTTGATGGTAAGAAGAGTTCAATGGTTGGGTGGCCTAAAGAAATCAATACAGGGAGATTGTGTCTTGGTCAATTTTAGGGATCCTAGAACAGTCTCCCATATATGTAATTGGCCGTATCGTGACAGGGGAACCACAATCCAAGCTCTACCGTTATCTTTCTTCTACCCACCTCTAGCACAAGGGCAGGGTGAGGCTGATTGGGAACTTGTATGTAATAGAGGTAGAAGGCGGAGCTTTGGGAAAAAGAGTATCCCGTACACGACTGACCCACCACACTTTGACTACTTCCCCACGCAGAACAGATTTGGGAGTTTAGAATGGGTGGATTGACTGACCCGGACAAGTAGTGAAGAGGAATGTGTCACACCTCCTCTAACAAAGGAATGTATCCCTTCGAAGGTCGAGGCTAGGACCCTGGTAGACCATAATCCTCCATATTTAGATATTACCCCAGTTGAGGTGGTGATCCCCATAGCTCCTGACTCTGTAAAGAATACTCTTCCAATACTTGAGCTGGGCAACACCACAGATCCAGATGAACCCACTGGTGATACCAACCCCCCGCTTTTAAAAATATTATCATGGAATGTAGCGGGCCTTGCTAACAAGCTGCATTGCCCAGAATGGAACACCTTCGTTAGGAGTAAGGACATCTGCATGTTCCAGGAAACCTGGGCTTGTGACGAGGTGACATACCTGGGATATGAAGCATTTACCATGTTAGCTAAATGGGGAGGAAAAGGACGACCCTCGGGTGGACTGGCAACATGGATAGCGGCAGACTTGGGCTGTAGTGCTGCCCTACATCCGCTTTCCACAGAGGATATTCTTGTGGTAGTACTAAACTGGCCCAACTCCAAAAGTCTTATGTTGATAAATGTCTATTCCCGCCCAGTAACTAATGGGCAGGAATCCCGCACCATAGAGGAACTCGCTTCAGTCCTAAGCGAAATCCCTGTGGGTACGCCCTATCTAATCGGTGGCGACTTTAATTGTCACTACGAGCCCCTCCTTGGCCTATCAGATGGTTTGGCCGACGAGGAGGATTCGCTCTGGTCTATACCCACTCTTGAGGCGCCAAGACCAAAAGCATGGACACCACTTGCGGTCCAAATCACGACACTAACTTTAAAATTTGGATTACGGGCCTGTAACGGTAGGAAAAAGTCTGACATCCCTCCAAAACACACATACAGTAGGGGCGGGAGGGAATCTAAATTGGACTACATTCTTGTTCCCCTAGCATCTTGGTCTTCCATCAAAGATTTTAGGGTTTTGCCAGGTGTGGATAGTGATCACCGCGCACTTGAAGCAGAATATATTATTCACGACTATGTGGCTACAAGGGAGCAGACCACGTCCCTTCGGACGGGTCTAACACTAACCAATAATAGATGGAGAGTGAGATGGGAAAGACTACTTTCAAACCCAGTCAACCATCCCAATCTTTATGCCCGGGCAATTCCTGTATTGACCAAGGCCCTGGAACTCTCTGAAAAAGATGACTGTCCTGACAATTGGACGGAGTGGGGGACACTCCACACAGACTTAACCTTGGCATTATCAGACATCCTTTTTACAACACAGGAAGGACCGACCAAACGCTTATCCGTTCCCACTTGGTACAACTCCGCATGCCGAAAGGCTAAATCGAGCCTTCTGGCTGCACTGAAGGAGGGCCTTGGGACTGAGGCTATTAGGACCAGGCGTTCTGCATACAAACGCATGACGGGCTTTGCACAGAAGGAATGGGAGCACAGTATGTGGGAGAAACTAAAAATTAGTTTAGCAAAAGGAGATTCTCGCTTATTCTGGCGCCTTGTTAACACAGGGTCAGACACATTACCAGACGCAATTGAGCCAAATATTTCAGCTACTGCTTGGCGGAATCATTTTAAATCCCTATACAGTACATCAAATACAATGGAGATGTCCAACCTTAACATCGAGGTAACTAAAGTCCACTCCTTTACACTAAGGGAGATACATGAGGCGATAGATGGGCTAGCATCAGGCAAGGCCCCTGGATTGGATGGTCTGCCTGGTGACTTATTTAAACACGAACCACTCATTTGGGCGCCATACTTGCTGTGCTTATTTAATTCTATTTTGGGCGGCATGGCGGTTCCGAACACTTGGCTGGGAGCAGAGATTGTCCCAATATTTAAAAAGGGATCACCTCTGCTCCCTTCCAACTATAGACCAATAAGCTTAATAGATGTCCCACAGAAGCTGTTTGGTAGAATGCTATTGAACCGTCTCCAAACCTGGATTGCAGAGAGGGACATATTGAGCCCATACCAGGCTGGGTTCAGAGAGGGCGTCTCTACAATAGACCAGATTTTCCGATTTAATTATTTGTATTGGAAAGTTGTGACTGTGGGCAGAGGAACGTTGTACACGGTCTTTGTTGACTTACGGGCAGCATTTGATCTGGTGCCACGTGCCAAATTGTGGACAGTACTCAAAGATCTAGATGTTCCGGGTGACATTTTAATTATGCTGATGAGACTCCATCAGGGTAATTATGCTAAAGTTAGGTGTGGAAAGGGAGGCACTCTAACAGAGGATTTCCCCGTGAACACGGGGGTCAGACAGGGCTGTGTGCTCGCACCGACCCTGTTCTGCCTCTTCGTGAACGGTGTCATAGACTTTCTGACAGGGCTAAGCTACATTGATGCCCCAGTGTTGAATGGCAGGAGGGTACCCGCAATTATGTTCGCGGATGATACCCTCCTGCTCTCAAAATCACCAATGGGACTCCAGAGAATCCTGGACGGATTCATCAACTTTTGTGAGCTTCGTGGCTTGGAGGTGAATGCGACTAAAACTAAGTTCATGACCTTCAACCCACCCCCTTCAACTCGCCCTAACCCTACAATTGGTAAAGAAAGTCTCGATCGGGTCTCCACCTTTGAATATCTAGGTGTCACCCTGAACCAATCGTTGACCTGGGAAACGCATATCACCAGAGTAAACCTAAAACTTGCTCAACTTACTGGTGGTATAACCAGGATGATATCTAGGTCCACCTACAAGCCACTGGGCCCACCTCTCCATATCTACAAAACTCAGGCTAGAGGGGCGGTGATTTACGGGGGTGAGATATGGGGCTATGCTGCGTGCCAGAAGTTGCAGATAACTGAGAACAACTTCATTAGAAAACTGACCGCCTTACCATCAAACACCCCGCTCTTCCCGTTGAGATTGGATCTTGGCCTAAGACCAATCATCGAAGAATTGGGACTTAGGCCTTTGATGTACTGGCGCAGAGTCTGGAGTTCCTTAGAGCTTTCTAGTTATAGAGCAGAACTAGAAGAAATCATGCGCTTTCCTAAGGTGCTGCGTATACCCTGGTTCAAATACATCAAGGACACTTTTAAATTGATGGGGAAGCCAGAGTTGTGGCTTGACCCGCAGAGCGCCTGCACAAGGATCTCTCGTAGGTCACTGGCGGACGCATACCGCGAGTACAAGTTACAGGCAGCAATTGATTCTCTTCGCCAAGACTCGTTGTCCATACATTTCATCGCTCTCAAGGACCATTATTATCTGGAACAGGTCCTTGATGATGTTGGCCCACAACTAACACGAAAACTTTATTTGCAGTGGCGCTATGGGACACTCCCGTTGAGGGCTCACACAGAACACTGGCTCAAAACCCAGAGTACACCTAATTGCCAGGTTTGCCCTCACACCCGAGAAGATGATTTGCACCTGATTTTCTTTTGTCCTGCATATAATAAGCCACGCAAATATTGGCTTGTTCCTCTCCTCAGGAATCTAGGCTTTAAGGAACACCGTCCCGCATATAGGATCCTAAAATCTGATCTGTCTGCCCCCATTGTATGTGCCGTAGCCAAATTTTTAACTACAGCCTGGTTTATTCGTAATCGCCTCATGACTAGGTAAATTTTTATTGTAAATATTTTTTAGATTGGTTTTATGAGTCTATCATTCCATGTTAGATAACAATTCATCTACAAAATGTCTTTTTTTATTGTGTACATTTTATTGTGTATTGTTATTGTATTTACTGCATCTTTTATGGTCCACAGTGGCCGAAATAAAGACTTGATGATGATGATGACAACAGGATAAACACATCTTAGCTGTACCTTTACTAATGTCATGTGCCATAACTTCTGACATCAGTATATGACATTTTGGATAAATATTTTCTAAGCAATCAGTTCTGAATGGCAACCAATAATGTGTGACACAACAACTGGATTATGTAGTTATTGAAATCAAGTTAATTTGGTGAATTGGTACTAAAATAAAAGAAAAGAGGGAATAGAACACACCTTGAATGTTTACAAGTTTGGGTACAATAGGTCACTTAATATATGTTACCTCAGGTAAGTGTTACCCAGTTTCAGACAATAGCAGTCACAATAATTGAACATTATCTGGCCTAAAGTTCTCTATCACTAAAATCAACTTTAGGTTTCTAATTGTATATATAATCCCTTGCAAAGTCAATTATTAAACTTGCTCTGAGATTATTGTGAGTTTCCAATCCACTTCCAATCCACTTCGGAAATTACTATATTGAGCAGTGCTAGTGATTAGAAAAGTAACTGTAACCATTTGGAAGAGCTTTTTTGCTACAGGAAAAATGCCTTCTGTGAGTTCTTGAAACCGAGAAACAAATCTGGTCATCTTTTAACAAACTTAACCTTTAGATGTGCTTACTGTTAAGTTTGTCATGCACTGAAAGTAGTTCTATGGTGCAATGTATATATGTACATGGAATTTCTAAAGCACAAGCCTAGTCAAAAGGCAGTGGAGTGCTGCAATGATACTGTGATGAATTGTACTCCCATCCTGTATAGTGTTTAGTTAGCTCTCTCTTTGTGACCTTACTTCTGTGCCATTTACCCTTTTTTAAAAATAGAAGGCAAACACCTAGGGCCAGATGTCCGAAGCTTTTTTTAGCTCGCAAACAGCCCGATTCAAAGAATTGGGCCGGATGTGGCCAAAAAAAAGCATTCTTAAATGTACAAATCTCTATTTGCGATTTGGTAAGCTATTACTGAATCGCAAATTGGGTTTGTGAGTCACTATTAGGAAGGAGCGTGCCAAGGGCGCCCCTTCCTATAAAGAGTCGCAGGGGCATGTATGAATGTTTTGCGACCGGAATGCGGTCGCCAAACATTTCTTCTTTACTGACTCTGTGAAGGAGGTGGTAACCCAGTCGCAAACGAGAAGGGGTCCCCAAGGGACCCCTTCTCCTTTGTGAATGTGGGTGCCAACATTTTTTGATGCAGGAAGTGGCCTCACGGACCACTGCCTACTCTTAAAAAATGAAAAGGAAACTTTAAATTTGTCTTTTTTAAATGCATCCCATATTCTTTTAAGGAAAACGTCTACATTTCAAAATAAAAAAATTGTTTATTTAAAAAGCAGTCACAGACATGGTGGTCTGCTGACCCCAGAAGGAAGCCATTCGTGTAAGTGCCCACCATTCCCACCATGAATATTAATGAGGTAGGTCCCCTGCTACTCATTGGGAATCTCAAAGAGTGTAAAACACAATGTTGTACATAGCTGTTTGCGATTTCCAAATAGCAAATCTCTCAAATTTGCTATTAGGAAATCATAAACACAAGTCTATGTACATCTGGCCCTTAGTGAATTATGTATAAGTGAAACATTTTAGTGGTGAGAGTATAGATTAGGGTCACAGGGTTGTGTTATTTTTGTTTGTATATTTTGCAAATCTGGTCTCACCATTTCTTTGAATAAACTTAAATAAAAGAGCAGATGTATATCAACTATAAATAGGAGCAGAAAACCACAAGAAATTATGCATAATGAATTGCCAACTGAACATTGGACATAGCCAATCAACTACCGACGCCACATGGAACTCTGTAACCCATAAGAACAAACAGAAGTGGGTAACTCAACATATGCATGATGCTTGGATATGTCTGTAAATGAAGCATGTTGTCACCTATTAAAACTTTGAAATAAATACCTAAATAAGCAAATAAACACATTATTTAATAAATAATTCACATGTAAAATATGCAGGAGGAAGAATAACTTTGTTATGCAACTTCTGCTTACAATAATTCTAAAATTTCAACCGTAAGTAAGGGTATTGCCCTCAGGGCCAGCTTTAGCACTGGTGGCGCCCGGTGTGACAATCATTTTTGGCGCCCCCACCCCCATTCCTTCCTCCTCAGATTCCCTCACTACTACCGGGCTTTTATTGCTAAACACAGCGCTCCTCCTGAGGTCAGCGCCCCCCTCCACAGGTCAGTGCCTGGTGCGGCCGCACTTGTTGCACTATCCTAAAGCCAGCCCTGATTGCCCTTACCCACTCCTGCAACACTCTTCCTTCTCAATCGTCCACTGCTTCCTTACCACAGCTTTTGCTCTGCTTGGCACATTTAACTTACCATAGAAAAGACCACAAGTGCCGGAGAAAATCCCATGACAACGTAACAGATAAGCTCCACCATCTTGTACCTGCGACAGAAAAACAGAGGCGAGTATAAAGGTCAGATAGTGCAGTGCCATACTGTTTCAACATGGCGCCCATACACATTACTCACTAAAAGAGAATACAGCTTTGCAGCTGAACACTCCAGGCTGGGATCAGTCCTGACTTTACAGGCATCGATCATTTTTCAGAGCCTGTATTTTACTAAGTCGTGCAAACCTGGCACATGAACAATATCATTAATTTTCTTCCTGTCAACCACAGAGGCTCAAGTACATTACCTCCTCCCCAGACCTCCCCGTCACAGTCCTTACGCACATGAGCAATAACTCCTCCACGCAGACATCCCAAGCTGAAACTCCCCTGCCCCCACCCCACCCTCCAGGCCTTGCCCACATCCTGTGGCACATAATCCCGACCTTACCTTCCAACATCATGTACCACAAAGCACCAGAAGCCGAAACAGGGAGGGATGGGAACCAGGACTGTGACGGGGAGGTCTAAGACTCGGAGTAATGAATATTACCGGTAAGTAACCGGTCATCATTGTGGTGTCTAGGATTGTGCAGTATCAACCCCAGAAGCAGGGCCAGACCCATGGAAATATTTTCTTGGGTGAGTGAGAAACGTAAAAACATTGCAACCTTTAGGGGAGACGTGTAGTGGAGAAAGATAATGAGGAAGTGAGAGGCAGAGAAGATGAAAAAAAGAGAGAAAGGGCGGCAAGAGGGAAGCAGCAGGGAAGTCCAATGGTCTGGGGTGTGTTCCACAAACTACATTGTGATGTCCCATGGTAGATAACAGTGGGACAAAAAGGTCAGATACTTTTTTTCTATAAAAAGTGGGACATCGTCAAAACAAGTTACGGCAGTACTTGAATTATCCTACAGGTGGTGCAATAAGCCAGTAATTGAATCTCTGCGTTGCATATGGTGAGAACATATGTTCACCGAGAATACACATCTGGACAGGTCTTTTATATTCAAACGGTCCGTTTACTTTATGCCCGTTCGCATAATTATTTTCGACCCATTGCATACAATATGTATGCATGACAAACGGCTAAAGAACTTCCCTTTAAGGGGCGGTAATGTTTAGATCCCAAACATAAAAAAACTATTAAAAATGTCATTTAACAGTACCAAACGTGGCCATTACTCCCCTCTGCTATCGTGCTGCACATGAACGCACTGACGACATCTCAAATAAGATTGTACATAGTATCGATAATGACGTCATGCCATAAAATAATTGCTGACCAATCAGGTCTCAGCTGACCACGCCTCATGTGAAGATGGGACACGGACTCACTTAAAAAGCCCACTCTACTACCAATATAGTCACTTTTATCCGGAGTTTATATAGCACAATCGAAGGTATCAGAGCGCATTACATGAGCACCAGTTGCATTACACACGCATTCATTTTGTTAGGTACGAGGAGATTAAGTGATCTGCCCAGAATTATAGGATGTTGAGCGTCCCTGCCGAGACTCGAACCGGGGTCACCAGTTTAATGGTAGCCCTTAGGCCACATCCTCTCCCACTTATCTATTTGCTCACCAGCACACTGAGCCATAGACCAACCTATTGATTCACCCACTCCTGCTCACACACACACAGTTGCAAGGGGCACGGTGTGTGTGGCTGTGCCCTGCTACAGGACACACATTATGCCCTCCACCTTTATAGGCTGTGCACACTGCATGGCACCGAGCCAATCCCTGTATGAAGTATTTGTGTGTACCGTGCCATATTCTGTCTGCAGCATTTACACAGCATGGTCAGAGGGAATGACCTTTGTGCAGTGCTTAGTTTGTAAATAAAAAACAGCAAGTTGCAGTTGCTCTCATCAGGAGGCCACTGCAGCTTCCATAACACATTGCCCTGGTATGCTGCCAAACATAGTAACAACACAACTACTAACAACTGCACTCCTATCAGTGTGACAATTAGCACTATTTCAGGCCCCCAAAGTTATAAGAATGGTTTGGGCAGCAGGTAAAAGTCATTTATGATAAATATAGCATTAATAATTAACTGTTGTTGTGGTCATCTCTAAATTATCTAGACAGCGCCTCCTTGTGGCAGGTTGTCCCAAGAGCCAGTGCTAACAATTAAGTGCTGATGCCGAGCACCAGAAACCACTGGCTCAAATTAAGCACTGCCTTTGTGTGTTGTCCGGTGCTCACTACATCCAGACACAGCCTGTTACTAAGTCAGAACTGCAGTGCGCACAGCACAAGGCCTACACAGTAGCAAGTATGTCATAAAAAAACACAATTGAAATTCAGAATAAACTTTAAGGAGTGCCCAGGCTCTCTCACATTGCTGATGCTCTTCTCATAACCAGACACATGACATCACAGATGACATCATAAATGTCAATGGCAACGCACAGCATCTGTATTATCCGGAGCTGCGGAAAAGCTAAAATATGTGTGATGGTCAAGGGGTGCTGGAATGCATGGATCTTGAACGCATAAGGTTACATGAATCATGAAAAGCTTACCTCTCATGGAAGAAAAACACATACATCGTTCCAAATGATGCCATGAACCAAATGATCCAGCGCATGTGGGAAGCCCAGGGGCCCAGCTCACGCAGATTCAACCTAAGAAGAGGACAGCAGTGTGTGTGATCAAGAGGAGTCTTTGCCAAGCTAGTCACATGAACACAACCATAGAGTCATTCCATTCAAAAGGAGCAATACTCTTAAAACAATAAATAGAGGCTACATGGCGGGTATCCATGTAATATGGTCCTATTTTGCCACGGTTCTGATATGATCGTCGAAATTATTTCAACTTGAAAAAACACACACATATATGTGTGTGTGTGTGCATATATAAACACACACACATTTATATATATAAAAATTATGTTGAAAGAATCTGTATGATGGTAATCCTACCATTAAAAATCTCTGCTAGATAAAAAGACATTCAAAGTGAGCAGATTCAGTGTCGCGGGTGCTGTAGGGTGCTCCATATAAAGCAGCTGCTCTCTACCTACACTTGGGAACTACCCAGAGTTCCCTGTTTCATTTGTTTGCATAGTTTATGCAGCACTCTAAGCCTGAAAGGGTAGTGTCTTGACTTATACTGAATGCTCGCTTGTGTCTGTCCAAAGCTACCCGTTTGATGAGCATTAACTAGAGCTAAATACATGCGTCAAGGGTTGCTTTTATTCATTCCAGCTTCGCTTGGATGATATTTTCCAATCCAAACATGTCATACTGTGACTGGAGTGGTAAAAGGCTTTTGATTTCTTTCAGTTTGGCATGGATAGCACTTTCTAATCCTATGCTTAAAGACTTTGCTGAAGACATGACAAAAAGCTTTGCCACTTTCTAGCTCGGTGTGGATGGCCCTGTGTCATACCTATGCTTAAAAACTTTGCTAGAAAAACAGACATTTGAGGTGAATAGATTCAGATTGTCAGTCTGTTGTAGGTGCTCCATATAAAGAACCTGCTCTCCACCTAAAGGTAGGAACTACCCAGAGTTCACTGCTTCCGTTTTCATCTCACTTAAGCGGCACTCTAAGCCTGAAATGGTATTGTCTTGACTTATATTGGGTGATCGCTTGTGTCTAGACAAAGCTATGCTTCTCTGATGAGCTCTAACTAAACACGTGTTAGTTGTTGCTTTCATTCATTTCAGGTTGGCTTGGATGGCATTTTCTATTTCAAAACTGTAATACTGCGACTGGAGTGGTAAAAGGCTTTTATCATTCATCAGGGTAGTGTGGATGGCACCAGCTAATCCTATGCTTAAATACTTTGCTGTAAAAATGGCAAAAGGCTTTGTCACTCTACAGCTCGGCATGGATGACACTGTGCTCATCCTATGCGTAAAAACTCTGCTTGGAAAATCAGAAGTTTGTGGTGTGCAGATTCATAGTGTTTGTGGTGTTGCAGGGTGCTCAATATAGAAGCTGCTCCGTTTTTGCATACTTTAACTACCTAGTGGTGACTGCCACTAAGATATATATATATATATATATAGAGGAAATCGCGGAGGGTATTTTTGTGGAAAGAGCGTCCACACAATCCCCGAAAAGGAATGATAACAAAGAAACAAGCAAAAGTAAAAATAATCTCAAAGATTTATATAAAATACTAGAAAAAAAGATGAAAGCTGAACAAGCCAAATGGTGGGAGCACAAATCCCTCACAAGTTACCTGGAAGTTAACAGAGTCCCACGTGGGCTCCGGATCTTCTTGGCTCCCAGTTACGAGAAGCCCAATCCAGCCATGCTCAAGGAGTGGGCCGAGTGCAATCTGGCAGCGTCAAGTGAGCTAATGAAAGTACTAATCAAATATGCTCATATAGATAGACTGGAGCTGGTATCAGAAATAGAACAATTGAATATACAAATTGCAGCCATGGAAACTGGAGAAACTAAAAACAAATGGCGCGACGAAATGATGAGCAGATTAAAAAAAGAGGAAGACATAATTATACAAAGAAAGAGCTTCAAATTCCAAAGGGACAAACAAGACTATGAGCGTGGACAGATTTTCACCTTCACACGCAAGTATGATGCAATCAAAGCCTCATCAAAAAATAACAAGCCGCCTATCCCGTCTGACATGGCGGGACCCAGCCATATCCAGACAACGTCTTCAGTCTCAGACCTTAGCTCAGCGATCGACAGCGAATCTGATATCGAATCCAACAGGGGAGCGACAGGAGGCACAACCAACTCCAAACATACGCTAGTCGATGAACTCCATTTTTTACGGGACGAGCGGCGCCAAACCCTGCGCCCAAGAAACCAAACGACAGGAACCAAAAAAGAAATTCCAAAAGAAATGAAAGAAGGAAACGAAGAAGGAAAAAACAAAGGGAGATTCAACAAAACCCAGAAAAGGAATTGGCGGCGGTAACTGATCTTCAATTCCAAGCACCTAATACCATCATCAATCTAGCTAATGTCAATCTAGACAAAGCAGAAGAACAACTCCTTGCATTAGGACTTTCCTTCTGTCCCGAAACCAATTTCGACTATGCACAAACCAGAGCTGATATCTATCATTTCATACGGAAGCTCAAGCTCCGCAGATTTCATGCTCTCAAGCCAAGTAAAGAACCGGATATCTCCACGAAAATAAACCAACCTGGGGAAACCATCCAACTAGCCATATCCGATGTTCACACTCTAGGTGTATTACAGGACTTAGAAAACAACGTACCAGAGTGTACCCTGTCCCCCTCCTCCCAATCTATCTTGGCACAACAACACTTGAATACAGATCAGAGGCCCAAAACCAACTTCAAACCTAAATCCAAGTTTGTGCCAATCCTACCTAGAGACAACATTGACACATTCAGCGAAACAGTGGTTGCGGAAATAAAAAAACTTAAGTATAAGACGGCATGTACAAAAAATAAATATTCCTTTCAACAACAAAAATACAATCAATTAATCAAGAAATTGAAGGAACAAGATAAAGTGGTCATCCGCAACTCAGACAAGGGTGGAAACGTGGTGCTATGGCCCCTGCAACAATACACTGATGAAGCTATGAATCAATTAAACGACAGATTATGTTACAGGATTAGCAACAAACAAGCAACAACACAGGCGCAAAATGAACTCTTCACACAACTTTTAGCGTGGAAAAGCATTGGCCTTCTCAACCAAGACGAATACAAATTTATGAAAAAAGACCATCCCATTATGCCGGTAATCTACTTCATACCAAAAATACATAAAGACATCCAAAATCCACCAGGACGGCCTATAATATCGGCCAAGCAAAGTCTACTTGAAAACGTATCCATCTACATAGACTCATTCCTACAAGATCTAGTCCAAGCACTACCATCATACGTCCAGGATACCTCTGATTTCCTCAGGCAAATATACAATTTCCAGTGGAATGACAACTATCTTCTAATAACTCTGGACGTTGCTAACCTCTACACTTCAATCAATCATAAAGATGGACTGAGAGCGGTGGAATATTTCTTATCAAATAGACTGATCCAATTCCATCAGCACAACAAAATGTTGATCAGTCTTATCCATTTTTGTTTAAACAACAACTTTTTCATGTTTAATCAACAAATCTACCAGCAACTACGAGGAGTAGCTATGGGGGCTAGCTTTTCACCAGGTTATGCTTGCCTCCACATGGGCTATTGGGAAGAGACTGTTTTAAAAACCACACATGCTACAACAATGACTAATCATGTGATAAAATGGATGCGTTACATTGATGATCTTTTTATAATTTGGGGTGGGAGTGAAAGTGAAGCTCTGAGATTTATAGATGACATCAATGATAATAATCTCAATTTGCATTTTACTAGTACAATTGACACTACAGAGGTTTGTTTTTTAGATGTGAAGGTATATGTAGCCAATAACCAGCTTCAAACAAAACTGTACCGCAAACCCACTGCAGGTAACACCACGCTACATTCCTCAAGCTTTCACCCCAAACACACTATTCACAGCATCCCATATGGTGAGATGCTTAGGATTAGAAGAATCTGCAGCACCGAAAATGACCTAGCAATCGCACAACAAGAAAGCAAAAACAGATTCATACAAAGAGGATATAGCAAAAAAACTATTGAGGAGGCTATACAAAAGACTAGGTCCATGAGCAGGGAGGATTTACTATTTAAACCTTCCAACAGTAAAACTAAATCCATGAGCATTCAGACTGACATGAACAAAACAGATGAGATAAGACTAATCCTAACGTATAACAAACAAAAAGACAGCCTCAGCAAAATCATTAGAAACAACTGGTATTTGCTACACCTAGATGCACAATTGACTGAGATTATCCCTTCCAACCCAACCATCACTTTCAGAAGGGCACCATCCACTAGTGATTTCTTGGTTAACAGCAGTCCAGAAATTAAATCTATAACAAACTGGCTAACTAAACGTAAGGGTTTTTTTAAGTGCCCAACCTGTAAAGCTTGTAAACACGCAATAAACAAAACATCATTCATCAGTCCTTTTGAGGAAAAACCACACATGATCACCAAAAACATGTCTTGCAAAACGGAATTTGCCATTTATGTGTTGGAGTGCTCATGTGAACTGCAGTATGTGGGATCCACAAAGCTGCAGGTCCACAAGAGAATTCTCCAACACCTACGTGCAATTACCAATATAGACACCTCATATCCGGTGGCCCGACATTTCAGGGATTGTCACGCAAGCAACATACAATTCCTTAAATATTTTGCAATTGACTGCGTCCTACCTCTTAGAAGAGGCGGTGATCGTGAGGCTCTCCTCAGAAAATTGGAGACCAAATACATATTGGAACTGGACAGTAAAAGCCCACATGGGCTCAACACCACGGAAGATCTCTATACGTGGCTGTAAGAAATCTATAGCTAACTGAGAAACAATAAAAAAACTTGAACCAATTAGATTTCAAGGTCCAGGGCTCTCCACTGAAAGATAATGTTATCCACATACAATCCAGATATTTTTAAATATATTTGTAATTTCCTTCCGCCACATTTCTCTCTTCTCCTCTTTTCCCCGTTTTTATCTTTTCCCCCGACCTACATTTTATTTCTACGAATCACGTTTTACAGAAAGAAAAAAAATTCTCCAAAAACAATTGAATAAATGCACAGGTGATTCCATTGCACTATTTTGCACAACTTTGCACTTTACTTGCCGTTTTGCACACTTAGAACATTACCATGCTGCTTAGCAATTGCTTAAAATGAAATTTGTTTTTAACAAACTTTGCTTTTAACATGTTTTTTTACCATTTGTATTGCTCTGTTTTTATATGTGCAGTTTATTTATTTATTTATGTATTTATACATTCACGAATAGACTGAGTGGTATATGAGCCAACAGCTCAAGCCTCACATTAGATTACAGCATACTAAATTACTGTATAAATTATATAGCAATGAGGAACAAATGTATTATTGTATTTTACAATTACAAGTGACTAGAGCTATCATGTTAAAAGCATCTACATCATGGTAAAATCTTTCTTCTATGTCAATGGCAAAAAATTAAGCACTGTCACTTTAAAAGGGATTTACACGAGGGGTTCGTCATGTGATCAAGGGCTGCTGAGCCCGAAACGCGTCATGGCGGCAGAGCGCACAAACAAAAAATAAACTAAATTGGGTACAACTTATCGGAGTCCGTCCCCTTCTTGATCCAGAATTGAGCGGATCGTTTGAGGAAAGGTTGACTGCTATATATATATATATATATATATATATATATTATGTGTATACATATACATATATATATATATATATATATAAATATATAGTGGTGACCGCCACTAAGATATATATGTATGTATATTTATATATATAAATATATATACATACATATATATATATATATCTCTTAGCGGTGGTCACCGCTAGGTAGTTATAAATAGGTCTGCTTTTCCATAGACAAAGAGTATTCTGGATTGCTAATAACTTTGGCTGTGTTTGACGAATCTTCACAAAAAATGTTTTTCCACCTCAGCTCCTTCCTGGAAAGTTTCGGAGTGATCCGTCAAGCGGGGGCTGAGGAAAAAAAGGGGGTCAGAAAACGCAAAATCCCCATGCATTTCCCATAAACTTCTTTTAGTCAGGTTGCAGCAAAAACTGCTCAACAGAATTATACCAAATTTATCAGGAAACTAGATTTTGGTCCGCAGATAGTTCTTTTTTAGGTCGAGCCTGGGCAGCGCATAATTTGCTTTGCGAGGCATGCTGTATTTGAGTATGGACTTGATGCCACACCCACTCTCCGCCCATATTTTTCATTGGCTTGTGTCAGTGTCCTTCGTAAATGCTGGCTTCTGGTTCGTTAATTGGCTTGTTACTCCCTCCTTAATACCGCCTTGTCTTCATTTGTAACCTCCCATGAGGACTGGCCCTTTTACCTCTGTTGTAACACGGAATGTCTTATTTAGTCTGTAAGCACTATTTTCTTTAATGAGTGTTTTCTACTGCAGGCACGAGATGCCTTCCTGCAACAACAGCTGCTCTCTCGCTCCTTGGCTACAGCTCAACCCCTTCACCCCTCGCTGCCCCAACCACCACTCCGAGCTCTGTTTATTTTTTATTTTAATTTCTCTTCCCCCACTTGACCACGCTGTTTTCTAAACAAATATGTACATTAGTAGGAGGATTTGATGTTGAGCCGATGCCAAGGCTCGAACACTAGTCCCCAGCTCCTGAGTGTGTAGCTCTGACTGCTGAGCCATACCTTCTCCCTCTGGGGGCAGCACAATATTATATATTTGCTTATTTTACACTTTATTGACGCCGCGCCCCTTTCCTTAAACAAGCCACATCTAAGGAAATGGGCGCGGCCGCCATTAAAGTGAAAGTGCGGCATGGGGTGGTTTTACAAAAAAAGCACCCCATACTGCGCTTTCACTTTAATGGTGGCCACGCTCCTTTTCTTAGACTCGGCTCATTTAAGGAAAGGGGCACGGCCGACATTAAAGTTAAAGTTAAAGCGCTGCATGGGCATTTTTACAAACAAACATTTGCAATGTAATAGGAGTTGCATTTACAAAACTCTTGTAAATGCGAGAACTATTGCATTGCAAATGCTTGTTTGATTTGTTGTGAATCCGTTCAGTCGTTTTTGAGATATTACGGGTAAAAAATAATTGTATATTTGGGCATTTGGACTTGCGAGAGTCTCTGAGACTTGCACAGGAGTGCCAGTTTAAAAATACAGCATTCTGCTTGGTCCAGGGAACTTTATATTTTTTGGGCCATCTCGCTCCTCAGGGAGTCAGACTCTTGTGAGAGTGAGCACACTGATTGGCTGCCAGCAACATGAGAACAATTTTGCTGCAGCCATTACAGGACTATGAGACTTAGTCACCTGTTCAGAAGTTCTTACCCCAAAAAAAGATATATGGGGGCAGAGTAGGGATACACCAACCCCTTGGCCTCATGGGGAGGCTACCTTTGGGGTTGTGTTTATGAAAGGGAGGGGGACTGCGTTGTCCCCCTCTCTGTGCCTCTAAAGGTCCCGGTAAGCCCACCCCTAGGGCCACAAACAATTTGTATGGAGAGGAGGGATGTGCAGTCCCCTCACCGAACCATTAAAGGCCCAAGGGAGCCCAACCCCGGGGCCGATTTTATTATGTATGGTGAGGGGGCAGCACAATTCCCCTCTCTGAGCCATTAGAGGCCCCGGGGATATGGTACCTGGGGCCAAAATCATCCCATGGAGGAGGGCCACGTATGTTCCTTTCCCTTTATTTAAAAGAGTGGCCCTGGGGGATGGGGTACCAGGGCCTAACATGGCTTGGGATCACATTGCCACAATCCTCTTTATTTATTTTTTTAAAGCGGCCCTATGGAATCGGGTCACCAGGGTCAGGCCCAATGCCCAACCCCCTACTGTGCACTGCCTTTGGCCATGCACAGCGTGGGGTTGGCTGTATGGGAGGGTGTTGCCACCTCCTGCTTCAGGCGTGCGCAGCAGGGATTTCAGTTACGTACGGTAATCAAGTATTACTTTACGTTTAAAAAAACTAGACATTCACTAAAAAAAACAAAGGTTAATGTAATGTTATAGTTTGAGGAAATAAAAGGATCTTTTTTTTTTAAACCTTAGAAATTCAATGAAAAAAACAAATGTTAAAGTAATGTTATAGTTAGGTAAATATGTCAGTGATAACATTAATATTTTGAACTAAAAAAAAACAGAAATTCACCAATTATATTTAGCAGTGCTGACTATAACTTGCATCCCTGCTGTGCACTGTTTATGACCTCACATATGACCTCAATCATGACATGGTCTATGACATAATTTATGACATGTAAAATGTAAATGTATACTTGTATAGCGCACTACTCACCCGCAAGGGTCTCAATACCGCTGTGGAACCCATCCTGGCTTTCCCTGTGAGGTGTCCACCCCTGGGTACCCCCAAGGTGGAGGCCAGGCATCCTTAGCGTTGTGGGGGCTGTTGTGGAGATTAAGCAAGCTATTGCCCAGAGTTGCAGAGTGGGACTCCATGATTGGAATAGGCACCGAGGTGAGAATTGTCAGGTCCATGGAATTTTGAGCCCAAGACCCACCGAGGCGGGGAATTGAACCCTGGTCCCAGGCCAGACCTCTGCATCAGGGTCTGCCGCTCTAACCATTGAGCCACACTTCTCCACATCACTGATGACATCTCAAATGACATAATTGATGACATCCCTTTCCCAAAAGCAATCTTTCTGGACCAAGATCTAGCTTTCTGCCAAACTCTATGTGAATCCGTTCCACGGTTTCAGTTGTTGCAGTGTTTAAAGTTCCCATTGAAAAATGAATGGGGAAAACATGTTTTGGGACCCCCTATTTCTCGGCCCCCACTTGACAGATCAACCCAAAACTTTGACAACCATGTATCCCTGCATATCACATCTCCATCTAATGTATCAATGCTCCATTCAATTAAATAAGTATTTTTTCTGAGTTTTAATTTCTGGGTTGAAATTACATGGGACACATTGTGAAGGCAATTCGAAACTGGGATATTCATCCTATGCTCTGTCAACGAACATTACCTCTGTTTTTGTTCCAGTTTGGCAGAGGAAGCTTCCCTTAATCCCTTAATCTAGGTGTATGTATGTGATTGAACAGATACCCTGAAGACCTCACATACCCATGCTGGAACCTGGACCGGGACATGACCGGGGAGCTACAGGAGTATGTGAAATGTCATAATCTTGTTTATATGCAGCAGGCAGGATTTTTGATGTTGCGGGAAACAGCAACAGCATTGAACAAGGCAATCTTGCAGGACTTGTCAGCACTCTATGGCCCATCGACCAATACTTATTTATTTGTATATCTTTTTATTCACATTTAATTAATAGATACCAGACAGAGATGTCGTATTACAAAGCATGCATCAAGTTCACACTAATTGACTGTACAATGTGCTGTTGCAATGGGTTATACATACCACCAAGATATAAATCAGGCCCTAAGTCAATATCAAATTAAAATTATATTATAAAAGAGTTTTGGGGCATTGTAGGCCAAGGTTTTGTAACTCTGAAAAATGTGGTTATAGGAATATGAAAGAATTATTAGTCAATTCAACCCGAATCATCAAAATATTGTGTCTGTCCTCGAACACTATGCGTTAGACCTATTGCATATATTTTTCTTATAAGTCAGAAACTCCATGAAAGCACTTCTTACAGGGAAAATTAGAAAGTGGTCTTGCAAAGCTTATTTAGAGACATAAGATAAGGAAAATACATCTTCGTGTACTAATTAAACGTAATCCAAATAACTGTAGCATTGTTTGAAATCGAATCTAGTCTAATTCCAATTATAAAACTTAAAAGTTTGCACTTCCATTTATGTCATAGACCCGTTCTACAATTTGTGGCACCTCGCATGATATTGGAAGTCAAAGTCATGGTCGTGGTTGGTGACTATGTATGCTGTCAATGGAAACAGTGGAACATATATTGAGTATATGTGAAATAGTGTTAAAGGACAGGAACACTATTTACAGGCCATCTTCAGGGATGCTGCTAATGAGAGCATAAATTATATTAATTTACGTACTCAGCATACCTCTATATCAAATGTTTCATCCTAAACCATTGGTAAATGCGAAGATCAGAAGATGTAGACATGATCATTTTCTTTAAGAAACACCCATATTTTAGATTTCATTGTTCCAAGCAAAACCTCAAAATACCACCATGATCTATGTCAAAGAAGGATGAGTTTTATACAATTTGTTTGTAGCCTAAGACATGCATTCATCACTGATGTTCAACAATCATAGACTGATCTCATCTTGTTTGTGGCTTTGTTATTGTGAAAGAATGTGCATGCTTGAGGGTATTGAAGACAGTGGGACATCTAATTATAAACAGCCTCAATGTTATGGGGAGTAACAAAATAGAGCAATGCCCATACTGTAATATGAGGGGTAGTAAGGCATGGGGAAAGGAGGGGTGTGGAACAGTGAATATTCGGTGTGTCTATTACCACTAAACATACAAGTAAATGTATTCACTTTTTATTTGTTGCCATATCAATGACAGAGTTTGGGAAAATTAAGCAAAACTCATCCATTTCTATAGTAGATTCCAAACAAAATGACGTGGGAGAAGAAGAAAGGCTGACTTAGCCATGTGGACTCACCAAGGAGTGTAAGAGGCGGCAATGAAGAAGTAGATGGTCATCCTGTCGAACATGTGCAAGCAGTGCTCCACGGTCCTGCAGCGAGAGAGCAGACCGATAGAATACAGGTGAAAACTTAACAAGTAAAGCAAAATTGCCCTGATCCTACCCCGCACAGAGACACAGGCAACAATTCAAAAAGAGTCTACAGTCGATTACTTTTGTTGAGCTTTTGACTTACTCCAGGAGCACCCAGGTTTCCTCTTAGTTTACACCTGGAATTCAGTATTAAGCCATGAGTACTACAAGACTAAGTGGCACCTACTCTTACCAAAATGTTTGTGAATCGCCCAGTAGAGTAATCAGATCAGTATGTTGTGTCTTACAAATTCTCTAAATAAGTACAATTATTAACCATAATTCTAGCCTTAACCGTGATTTTGGAAATAAATAAGCCTATAAATTAATCTATCAACAATGGCAGTGATAAACAAAAAATATATTTGCCAACTCTACTGATTTAGGTGCCATGCTAGTGCTTGTTTGGCAGCGCGACTGCCTAGGGATTCAAACCTGTGATTCATTTCTTTAGGCCAGAGCAGGCTCCAATAAGTCACTCCTTTCCTGCAGTGAACAGAATAAAAACACTATCCAATGCTGGCACCCAGCAGTTACATTTAGAATCTTCTGTGGAAAGAGAAACTAGAAGTATGGAGTTAGAGGAAAGAAACATGAGGTGGGGATGCAAGAGCCTTCCATGCCTCTGCCTGCTCCCATGTGTTAAATATTCCCCATAACTGAGAAAACCCTGCTGTTGCTCTGGAGTCTTTTTGAGTTATATTCCAGAATGTGTGCATAGCACTTTTTGGCCTACCTGTCCTGAGGGCCTGTTCAGTTTCGTTTACTTCAGCTGTGACTTCCAAGTGGACCAATGCCATTAGAAACAGATATTAGTGTAGGAAGCTGGCTCTATATATAATATACAAAAGTAAAGTATAGTATGCACAGAGACCAGTGGATCCCCAGATGCAAAGCAGAGGCTAACATAGGTAATTCCTTACCCTCTTTTGTGGTAGTGTGGTTGAGCAGTCGGGCTTATCAGAGGCTAGTGTTAAGCATTAGTTGTACATACCCAGGCAATAAATGATGTCACCCACTCAAAGACCGAACCTAGACCAATTGTTTGTATAAAAAGTTGTTACTTTGTTGTTTGTATTACTAGAAAAAGAGTTACTCAGTAGCAGGTTACTTCAGTACAATAATATTTTGCAAGATAAAGTGTGTACTGGTTTTGTATGAGCATACAAGTTACTTTACAGAAGGAACAAATGGGTTGCAAGCTCTTTAGAATACTAGTAATTACTTTAGATTACTTTGTAGTTACTTTTATAGTTTGGGGTGAAACAAACTACGACGGAGGGGCAGATGGCATGCGACAAACCAGAGTACGAGGAAAGACCACATACGAGAGAACCCATGCGGGACAGATGCACAGTACCCAAAAGTGATATAGAACCCAGCAACCAGGTGGGGTCTGATAGGCTCCAACTCATATCTGTATCATAACAGGAATTAATTAACAACCAAGAGAACGAGACAAACAAGAGACATTGTTGATACATATGAGAATTACTTTTGAATTAAAAAACCGTGTCGTAGTCCCATATTGGACATACAAGATTGGGAAGCTTCCCCTCAGCAAGACCGGAAGTTCACCTCTAGGAGAAACAGATACAGCTAAAGCGAAGGGACCACTTGACTTTCGAAACTTATATTCTATCAGAGGCACAAGCAATATGAGACACTGAGCATCGCCCTTACTTTCACGCACTCCGGCGGGAGTGCTGTTTTGCAGTCTACCAAGATCAGTGTTAGCAGATCCCCACCCATCCACTCAAATAAATTAAGAAATTATTGGTCCTGAAGAAGATGGAGTTGACCAGTTACTTCCATTGAAACGTACGTCGACCAGATAGTGTGACATCCCAGCTATCAGCACAGCCACTGAGGGCTGATGTTTCACCCCTTGCTTCCATCTGTGCATGTAGTGTTGTACTGGGATGTGTATGAATGTGTGTAGTATGTGTCAAAGATACGATTGACGAGGATATGAATATAGTGTGAGTATGGGGGTGTTGCTATCTGTATGTTTTTTGATAAGAGTGGATTTTAGTCCTTCAAAATGACTTATATTTAATATATTGGTGATGTCTGTCACACGGCAGAATTGAACCCGTTACTGAATTGAATCAACTATGTACATATAATGTTTTGTCAAATGAGGAACATTGTCGTAAACTATGTATTGCAATGAAGAAATGGTTTCTCTCTTTTTTTAAACTAAATGTTAAAAGAAAAATAAATATATTTTGAAATATGAATAATGTTTGGAGACATGTTGTGTAACAGCGGATGACACACTGGATTGCTAAATGGTAGCTAGTAGGAAAGAAATCTAGGTTAAGTGGGAGGTTTTTCATTATTTAATTGTGAAACAAACTAATAACACAGTCTAGGCATCACAGTACATCAGTAAGCAGGTTAAATCTTTTGAAGAAACTAAGTTACTTTGTTGCAGTACAAAACAGGTTAAACACAAAACATTTTTCAGAGAAAAACCCACCAAACAATCCTATGGAGAAAAACAAAGTGTTAGGTTTGCAGGTAAGTAAACAGCTTTGGTCACTGAGTTTTGGGGGGTTGAACCAACATTCCCCAAGGTTCAGTTCAGCACTCAAGGTGCACTACCAGCACACTAGGGCGGTCGGGTGCAGAGTGCAAGTGTGCCAATGTTAGCAAATGGGGTTAAGGGGCACCATGGTTGGTGGCTGCTCAAGGGCAGGCCATGAGATTTTGGGAGTCAAGCTCCTGGGGTTAAGGTAAGGGCAAAGGGGTTTCCAGGTCAGCAACAAGTCCACACCACCAGGGACGCAGGGGTGGCCGGTTGCAGGGTGCTTAGGTGGTGCTGGGAGCCCAATGCTTTCCTATGGAGGTTGTCAGCTGAGGAAAAAGACTGCAGGCTGGAGCCAGAAGACTGGAAGAAGGGAACCAACGACTGGAGGGTGAAGTTGGAGAGTTGCTGGACACCAGGACAACCTCGGTCAGGCACCCCATGACTCAGGGGCTGCGGATGCAGGGGTGTCCTTTCATGTCGGTTTCTTCTCTCCTTTTTCTGTCACAGGGACACTTCAGGAGGAGGCTACAGGCATCTAGGAGAAGGTCGGAGGATTTTGTCCAAGGCTGGATCACAGTTCTGGATTTCCGGGGGGACCTTGCTGAGGTGTTGGGCCACTCGGACTCGGGCTGTTGGTGTTGGGTGCAGATTGGTGAGGGCTCGCAGTTCCCGCTGAATCTGGAGTCCTGGCTTGGGTTGTTGTTGGACAATTCCAGTGACCATGGGTGATCAGAGTCTTTTTAGAAGGCAGGGCAGGTCACCGGTGTTCTTGGAGGCTGCTGGCTGCAGGACTTGCCGGTTTCAGCTTGCAGGGGTTCCGAAGCAGGAGACAGGCCGGTAGGGCTGGCGCCAAAGCAGTTGTCGTCGCCCTCCTCTCTGCAGCACGGCTCTCCGGTCCTTCTTCTTGTTGTCGATTTGAATCTGAATTTGGGGTTCAGGGCTGCCCCCTAAATACTGTATTTAGGGGTCATTTTAGAGGTCTTGAGGTAGTAGCCAATAGGCTAGGGTGACTACACCCTTAGGGTGCTCACCCCACGTGGTGAGGTGGGCACTATCCCAAACCCTGATAGGAGGTGCCTGCCATCTGCAAGATAGAGGGCACTGAGGAGTAGGCTTCACCTCCCCTCCCCTCGAGGGGTGGGGTTGGCAGGGGTGGGCTCACCTTCTGGGCTGTCCTGATTTTTCCCACCTGTCTTCCTGACGAAAAGAGGGTGAGACAGAAAGGGGGCCTGCTACTGATAGCAAGAGAGGCTGGGCGTCGTGTTGCAAAGGCTGCAAGGCCTGTGAAGCTCCCCTGCCACAGATGGCTCTTCCTGACCCAGGGGAAGGTGTGAACACCTCCGCCCAGGAAAGGCTTTGTTTCTGGGCCGAGGGAGTGACGGCTCCCACCCCAGGGGTCCAGAAACTTTTATTGTGGTGGCAGGCTGGGGTTCACCAGGCAGAACCCCACCAGTGATTGGTTTGGTTCAGGGGTCCCCTCTAGAAGGTAATAATAGATCTAACACCTTATCAGTGCAGGTTTATTATTCTGAGAAGCTTGATACCAAACATCCCAGGATTCAGTGAAGCCATTATGGTGCTGGGAAACTCGTAATGACCAGTTTCCAGACCATATGCTCAGGATGGCTTTACTGGGCACTTATAATATCTGAAAATGGCCTTAGATATTAAAGGGACCTGTCTGCTCATGCAGATAGGTCCTCACATGAGGTATGGGGCACCCTGCCTTAAGGGTGACTTACCTAGGCCTCATGCAGGGCTGGGCAAACATGGCACACAGGGATGTGTGCCATGTCGACTACACTTTGAGCTGCACCACAACACGAAGGCTGCAATGGCAGTGGTGCATGTTTGTGGTGAGAGATCTATGAGGGTGGCATGATACATTCTGCAGCCCTCAGGGGCCTTTCTTTGGCTACCATGCCCTTGGTACCATAGGTACCCTTTACAAGGGACTCTCAGGTAGGCCAGAGTTGTAGAGTTGTGCCAATTGTGGAAACAGTGGTACAGGTTAGAGAAAGAACACAGGCCCTGGGAACCTGATTGGCAGGGACCCAGGGCACACTCAGTCAAATTGCATCAGGTATCTGGCAAAAGGCTAGGGGGCAACCATGCAGAAAGGGCACTTCCCTACACTTAGTCAGTAGCTTTTCGATTAACAGCACTATGCATCCTGGAACATTTAAGCCCGTACCTAAAAATGTAAAGGCAAAACTACAGGAGAATTTGAAAAGGTACTGGCTAAAGAAACAGGGCTTATTGAACGTGTCACATGCTTGAATAATGCAAGTCAGACATCAAAAGATACCTGTAAGACACCTACCGCTCTTCTTCACGTGCTGTGAGGTAATAAAGGAGAGGGTAGTCGAGGGGAGAGAGGATGGGGAGAGAGAGGAGGGTTCATTATGGAAAGGGTAAGGGGAAAAATATGGAGGGCAGTGGAGCTTTACTGTAGGGCAGCGGCGGCCCGTGCAGGTAAGAGCGGTGAGGCGGTGAGGAGGGGAGGCGGGATGGGGGAGATTTCGACAGATGACGAGGGGAATTATTTATTTATTTATTTCATATTCCATCATGGTCGTCTGTCAAATCCCTCCCCCCCCCCAACCCGACCCCTCTGCTCTTACCTGCACTGCCCGTGGCTGCTATATCGACAGGAGGGAAGATGGAGGAAAGATGGTGAATGCGGGTTCATAGTGTGCCTGTGGAAAATTGGTGTTTTGGTGGAGAGAGTGCCTCATTGTATGAGGCACTACACTACTGTGTGCAGCCTCCAGCTGAGCCCACGGGTTGGGGGACATCGGAGCTGTGACTATATGCCTTCATGATGGGCCTGTGTGTTTCTAATTGTTGCCAGAAATAAATCTGTAACCAGCCACTGGGTCCTGCTGCATGTTGTGGTATTTCAGGCAGCTAGCTCCCTCCTGAATGACATGTGATTCATTTCCTGAAATGACCTCACAGGGGCAAAGGTAACATGATTATTAGTAATTTTGAAACCAGAAACATCATGCCTCATTTTTGGTCAGAGAATGGTGGCTAGTAAGAAAAAACCATGTAAAACGTTTGGGCATCCTTCACAAAATGTTTTGAGGTTTATGGACACGTGGAATGGTGGCCATACGTTCATACATGCTTCCCTCATTTCCTAAGCTCCCCCTGCAAAAGGGAGAAATACATGTGGTTACAGAGTGAGAAAGGAAATAGAATCTCCCAATAAAGAAAGGAAGTGTTGGGGAAGGACTTGCCAACAGGGGAAACATGAAGAGAAAACAGGTTACACAGAGAAGTGCCAATGCCAGTGGTTCCTCAAGGTTTCGGTTATTTAGGAACCTCTGGAAGGACATTAAAGTGCATTAGGAAGACATCAATTGCAACCCATGGGGTTATAGAGTATGGCAGGCGTGTGGCATCTGTCAAGAAAAGGTGGAGGCCCCGCCCACCAACTCAAGGCTCTGCCAATCAATTTAGAGGTAGGGGAACTCCAGGGTTTCTCAGAGCTGCAACCACGTCCACCATTAGAAACCCAAAGGTATCCACTATTGATATTTGTGGTCGATATAATGAAAGCATAAGTATTGTATAGAAACAACAACTATTTCACCTCAGACCTTATTTTTCTTCCCATTCTCATGTGATCTGAGGTCCCTTCGCTCGGGACCTAAGTCTCTTCTTGTGGTTCACCGAGTCCAGACTGGGTGGGAAGGCTCTTTCCCACCTCGGCCCCCTCTATTGGAATTAGCTCCCTCTGCACCTGAGACAATGCCCCGACCACTACAATTCAGAAAGCAGCTTAAGACTACTCTCTGCTGGCTCTGATTTTGCAGTAGAAGCTCTGCTTTCCTGTTGCACGTCTGAAGCGCAGAGATACCCCTTCAGGGGTCGATTCAGGCGCTATATAAATAAAAAATAAATTAAATAAATAAATAAACCTGCTGGCAGATGGCTGATGAGATTCAAAGAGCCCACTACACTCCATAGACAAGAAGAAACACACCGTATTTCATGCTTTTTCATGTCCTTTGAATTAGTACAGTGGCTGCCAGGAGCCCTCTTTGGAGTTCTAACTGGCCTGCAGGCCATGCTAGAAGCAGTTGCCACAGCTGCAGGCCCTTACCGCGCACAACAGACCCCTCCAGTGGGCACCGACGCCTAAGTGCTCGCAGCTGTGCTGCATCATAGAGATTTAAGATGGTCTGAGCAGGGGCGTAGGGAGGATCTACTACCCCCTTTCTACTTTGCATTAGAGCACAGGCTACCTTTCCTTGCTCTGATGTTTTCCCTTTGATCCTTCAATCCCAACCCCCCTCCCTTTATGAGTGGGAAGAGGGAGGGATTGGCTGCTCCCTTCCAGGAATGAGAGTGAATAATGTGGGCTTTCTTCAGTTTCTGAACTCTTTCCATAATCCTTCCACTTTGGCTGTGCGACGGTACAAGACAATGCAGCCAGGCACCAGGCACAAATCAAAGCCCTGCTTCTCTCCTCAGTTCCTCTTGAGTAGTCATTGAAATTCAGCTGTGCATTATTTTATGCACTAACCCATCTTTTGCTTGGCAACTAACATCTACTCTGTGACTGCACCTCACTCACAAATGTCTTATTTTCACGTAGTCCATATTAGGGCTCCCCAGACCAGGGGTGCCCACTGTAGGCCCATGACAGATCTTCAGAACACCAAGAGAAGATACATTAAAAGCACAGTTAATCTAAATGTATTAATTGCCATAGTTCCTGAGTATCTTGTAATTAGTGCACAGATCAAAACCTGATAGACATACATCGTCCACCCCTGCCTCAACCCAACAGAGGATACGGTACCCATGCAGCCCTAAGGTGTGGATCCTGTTTAAAGCCCAGTGCGGCAGAACTTGTACATGGATACAAGATGTCAGCTTCTCTAGTGGCACCCCAAAGAATGACCTCTCATTCGTGTCTGAGTTTGCATTTACGTGATAGCGACCCACTGATAGTTACACATATGATTTTTAGAATACTTTGTAAATTTTCATGGGTGTGCCAACAAAAGGCAAGTTCTTCGGAAGCACTGCAGCATCCCTGGAATTTCTTGTGCTACAAACCATGATTGATGTATAGTAGTCTGCAGAAGACACCTTCCTGTCTTTATAGCCTGCATACTATGGATGTTTACTACTTAGATCTTTTGTACTCTCTACCCATACCCATGTATGTATTACATCTGTGGCAAAATGAGCTAAAGAACGATTCAAGCTAGCCTAGCTAATAAGGGGTGTCACCCCAAAACCGGTCCCAGAATGCTTGTTTCCGGTCTAGGTAAGTCCTGGATTGGCAGTTCAGGCAGAACTGTTCCCATGAGGAACAGGGTCAAGACTGATTTGCATATGGCTGGGTCTGAACTCGGAACTGGGGTGGCAAAGTGAGCTAAGCTAAAGAACGATGATGGATTCAGCCCAGATCTGATAGTGACTGGGGTGAGTGTCTGAAAAGCTTCAGCACTCCGTCCATCATCTCCTTGTGTTTGCTTTGTTGGCTCTAAGTAGTTGTGGGTCCCTTGCTCACTTTGCCACTGGATTCAAGCTAGCCTGGCTGATGAGGGCTCTTAGCCCGAAACCGGTCCTAGGATGCTTGTTTCCGGTCCAGGGAAGACATGGCTTGGCAGATCGGGCTGGACTGTTCCCATGAGGCACAGGGTCAAGGCTGATTTGCAAATAGCTGTGTCTGAACTGTGGTGGCATAGTGAGCTAAAGAATGATGATGGATCCAACACAGATCTGTGACTGGGGGTGAGTGTCTGAAAAGTTTCAGCGCTTCGCCATCATTTAATTGTGTTTGCTTTGTTCGCCCTAAGTTGGCAGGGTATGCCCAGACGTGGGTCCCTTGCTCACTTTGCCACTGGATTCAAGCTAGCCTGGCTGATGAGGGCTCTTAGCCCAAAACCGGTCCTAGGATGCTTGTTTCCGGTCCAGGGAAGACATGGATTAGCAGATCGGGCTGGACTGTTCCCATGAGGCACAGGGTCAAGACTGATTTGCATATAGCTGTGTCTGAACTGCGGTGGCATAGTGAGCTAAAGAATGATGATGGATCCAACACAGATCTGTGACTGGGGGTGAGTGTCTGAAAAGTTTCAGCGCTTCGCCCATCATTTCCTTGTGTTTGCTTTGTTTGCCCTAAATTGGCAGGGTATGCCCAGACGTGGGTCCCTTGCTCACTTTGCCACTGGATTCAAGCTAGCCTGGCTGATGAGGGCTATCAGCCTGAAACCGGTCCTAGGATGTTTGTTTATGGTCCAGGGAAGACATGGCTTGGCAGTTAGGGCTGGAATGTTCCCATGAGGCACAGGGTCAAGCCTAATTTACATATAGCTGTGTCTGAACTGCGGTGGTGAAGTGAGCTAAAGAACGATGATGGATTCAACCCAGATCTGTGACTGGGGATGAGTGTCTGAAACGTTTCAGCGCTCCGTCCATCATTTCCTTGTGTTTGCTTTGTTCGCCCCAAGTTGGCAGGGTATGCCCAGACGTGGGTCCCAGGGCCGGACTGGCCGTAGCGGGCACCGGGCATTTCCCCGGTGGGCCGCTAGGGTGGGGGGCCGATTTTGGGCCCCAGGGGGCCGTTTTTGTTACAGGGCCGTTTTTGCAGCATTGCTGCAATATCGGCCCCTGTAACAAAATTGGCCGAAACCGGCCCTGGCAAACAGCTTGGCCACATCCCCATCGCCTGGGGGCTGGCCGAGCACTTTGCCAGGGCCGGTTTTGGTTCCCAGTCCGGCCCTGGTGGGTCCCTTGCTCACTTTGCCACTGGATTAAAGCTAGCCAGGCTGATGAGGGCTGTTAGCCCCAAACCGGTCCTAAGATGCTTGTTTCTGGTCCAGGGAAGACATGGCTTGGCAGTTCGGGCAGCAAAAAGCAAGCAAATAAGAATGATAATAAAGCAAACCAATGGCAAGCTGTGGATGGGCTGTAAGCCCATTGTGCGTTCTTGGAAACCCACATTAGGACTTTCACAATCAGACAGCTTGTGCTGTTTAGTAGAAAGAGATTAACTGAAATAGCTGCTGATGTGCACATGTGCTTGTACTAAGTGCTAGTGTTTTCAGATCACTGCATTGTTGTATTATGTATGGTCGGTAATGGTGATAGACGTCATGCAAGTAAGAGTGCGCACTTCTGGGTAAAATAAATAAAAAATTATGATATTGGCAACTTAAAAGATTTCATAAAACACAAACTAAATAATGATAAATGCAGGTAGGATGAGTTCAAAATAAAAAGGATAAATACAAATGTATATTTAAAAAAATTATATACATGCCATAAAACGAGAAGTCCTGTTTGTAAGTCTTCAGCTAAAGACACTAGTGTCATGAATAAAAGGAATGGGTTCACCAGCAAATTTGACTAGTACAAAGAGGAGGGAGGGGCGGAGAAGTTAAACCATGGTTGAGAGCGTGGTGGAGCACTAAAGGTTAACCGAGTTGCCAAATTATTGGTAAACAGGGTGGTTTTGGCAGTTGCCCACCCCACATTAACTGATTAACATGTGTGGCGACTAGGGAACAGCAACGGAACTGCGTGACAGCAAAATCTCATTGGGGAGAGGATGTGGTTTGACGGCTAGACTGCCGACTTTGGAGCTGGGAAACCAAGGTTCGAGCCTTGGGGTGGACTCCACATCCTGTGATTCTGGGCAAATCACTTAATCTCCCCGTGCCAACCAAAAAAATGAATGTGTCTTTGTGTAACGTAACTGGTGCTCATGTAAAGCGCTCCAATACCTTCGGGTCGAGTTCGCGCTATATAAATCTAAAGAAAAAAAATCAGAGTGGGGAGAGGAAATGACGCATGTTGAGTCTCACTGACCCACAAAGAATCAACAGTCTTGAACCCTTGGGGAATCAGAATGCTTACAGAAGCTCTTGGTTTACAGTGGGTCAGCTGCTGAAGAGGCTGCATATGTATATGTTGGCAGTAAAAGAGACCTTTATGTGCTGTCAGAGTGCAGAGTAACTTAGAACGATAATTTTGCTTCATCATTCATAGACTTCAGGCCACGATTGGATCTCTATTGAATATGGGGGTAGTGACTATAGATGATGATGATGTGTACAATTATAGATGAGTAACTGTGAGTTACAAGGGTGTTTTTCACCGGGGGTTCTGAGTGACATAAAATAGATGACGTGGGTGTCTTGTGCAAGCTCCCCCTGCAACAGTTCTTTTGTCCAGCTTGCCTGCATTCCCTCTGCTGCCTGTTTACCTGCTGCCATCTGTTTGTTTGTACCCCCTCTTCTTGTTTCTTGCTCTGTTTTGCCTTTTCTGCTAGTTTTCCTGCCCTCTGTTTTGCCCTCTTCTGCTCTGTTTTGCCTTTTCTGCTAGTTCTTCTGCCCTGTTTTGCCCTCTTCTGATCTGTTTTGCCTTTTCTGCTAGTTCTTCTGCCCTCTGTTTTGCCCTCTTCTGCTCTGTTTTGCCTTTTCCGCTAGTTCTTCTGCCCTCTGTTTTGCACTCTTCTGCTCTGTTCTGCCTTTTCCGCTAGTTCTTCTGCCCTCTGTTTTGCCCTCTTCTGCTCTGTTTTGCCTTTTCCGCTAGTTCTTCTGCCCTCTGTTTTGCTCTCTTCTGCTCTGTTGTGCCTTTTCCGCTAGTTCTTCTGCCCTCTGTTTTGCCCTCATCTGATCTGTTTTGCCTTTTCTGCTCATTTGTCTGCCGCCTGTTTCACCCCTCTCACAGAAAAGTGTGCAATCTTCGTCAACAGAGGACAAAGAGGGCTGCCCATCATCTTCAGAAGGGGAAGTATAATGGAGCAATATCCATTGGTGATATGCAATGTGACATTCATGATCTGCTCCACCTTCCACAGCTCTGTTCCTTACAGTAGCCAGCATCAGGCATCAACCATTATACACCACGTATACATAGGGGGGGGGGGGGTGAAGGAGGGCTCTCTCATTAGTCCTAGGAGCCAGTCCCTATAATCCATAGATTTTGCCAAATACATAACAAATGTTACACCATCACAATCAAATTGGTGATTCCCATACCTTGTGGGAAGTTCCCTCTTATTGTTGCTTCACCACTTAGTTGTTCACTTTAGTTCAAACGCACACCTAGAATTTATTTAAACTTTTCCCATGTAACGTGACACACATTCTTTGCACTACATGCAGGTCGCCACTGGATATATGCTCGGCTGCCCTTGCCCATCACCAATCATGAGTGCCCTCCTACTACTTACTATGACACCCATAAAGATAGTGTCACTTAACATAAAGGGCCTTAAATCCCCATTTAACTGCAAAGCTCTCACACAATGGTTTAAGCGGAAGGAGGCGGTCATAGCATTGCTACAGGAGACGCATCTCCATAAGGCAGACACAAAGCGCCTCTGCACATATTGCAGTTTCACACCACCTTCAACCAGAAAACACGTGGGGTGGCAACCCTTGTGAGAAGAAGCTTGTCCCTTTAGATTGACTCTACATATACAGGTGGGAAGGCCGCCAAATAGGAATACTGGGCAAACTGGGTGCACAAGATGTCACTCTAGTTTCTCTATATGGCCCTAATGAAAACAAAGTGTCATTCTATTGCGCTCTGTTCTCACGGATCTCGCAATTCACAGTGGTGAGAACTATAATACTCCACTGTATCTAGCTATTGATCACTCCCATAACTGACAAGGCGAACCCCTCACCCTCCTTCACTTATTCAAGGGTTGCAAGACCTCAACCTTGTAGACATCTGACGCCACCACCATCCTGGGGAGAAGGATTATACCTTTTATTCAAATATTCATATAACTCATTCTCAGATCAATTACTTTCTCACTTCCAGGGACCTCCAACCTAGCCTCCTCAATTCCTGTATAAAGAATCATTGTCAGATTACGCTCCCCTCTGGTTAACAATGACTAATGTAGCCCCACAAAAACTTTTCCCAATACTTGGGCGCTCAGCAAATTAACGTTGAGAGTCCCCACAGTGCAGGAGTGTGTCAGGGGGACCACAGAATACTACTTTGCGGAAAATGAAAATGGGGAGGTGACTCCCACAACATTATGGGACTTGGCTAAAGCAGTCCTGAGGGGTGAATGTTGTATCTGGTTTATGGTATAATGCATCTTTTCTGCTTCTCTACCCTTGCTGCTCAGCCACTGTAAATGTGCTGTGGAATGTTGGTGTGCATGGTGATGTAATGGAATGTGAGGATGCCTGGATGTGGAGTGTCAGTTGGAGTATGGGCTGAGCAGCAGGGAGACTGCTCCTGGTGGGGCTGATCTACTTCTGGACCATCTAAGAACTAAGATCAATAAACCTTCATCTTTATTCTACACCTCGGCTATTGGGTTATTATATAACAACATAATTTGGCGATGATTTGGGATTAATCTACAGAACCTTCACGCGAGGATTTACTTCAAGCAACGATAAGGAAAGATAACTGAGGAAACAATTGAAGAACTTATGATAAGAGCCTGCCTAATGATCTTACACCCTGCTGCCCCACCAGTGTCCAGCTTCATTCGGACAGCCCATAAGACTTTCCACCTGATTTTATTTTTTTAAGCTTCTGGTTACTTCCACCACAGGTAAGGAGGCAGCTCTTACTTCATTAGTACTTTATTTTTTACATGTCGTCATCAGCTCATGTCTATTTTAAAGGTGCAATGTGACTGTGTATATTTCTACTTGTGCACAAATTCTTGTGCGTGGAATTATCACCTTTATTACTGTCATGTGACTTTGTTTTGTTTGTTGGTGCACATGTTTCCTGTGCGAGAGATTTGGAATGTGTTTTCTTCTCTTTCATTGGTCTTCTTATGTTTGGTGCGATCTTTCACCTGTTGCGCAATTTCTTGTGCGTGGACTCGTTCATCTATGTTCATTTTAATTCTGTTCCCAGTACGTAGTATGCGAGTTTTCATACGTGGGAATTACTACTTATTTTAGTATGATTTGAGAATGCTAGTTGCAGTGTGATCGTCCACCTGTGTGCAAATTCTTGTGCGTGGACTCGTCACCTATATTTTTCCTTCATGATACCTTTAGTTTACAGTACTTTGTTTGCAAGGTTCCTGTGCATGGAATTTATTGCTGTGATGTTGCTACGTTAAAGGTTTATTCTGTAAGGTCTATTCTTATCTGTGCGCAAGGGTTTTGTGCGTAGAATAGTCATTCATATTTCTGGCATGTGAGTTTGATTTAATTTTTGCTGGTACGCAAATTTTCTGTGCTAGAGAACTTGTTTATTTCTGCTACTTTCATTTTGACGTCATATGACAGTGTGCGTTTCCACCTGTGCGCATGGTTTCTGTGGTGGATTCCACACTTATTTATTGTCATGTTGGTCTTATCTTTAAGTTTTCTCTAGTGGGTGTAGTTATTTCACCCTTCTATTAATTTTCTCCAGTACCCCTCTTCAGGGATGATATGTTGGGTTCTGCCAAACTTTTCCTTCTTTTCTCGTTAGGTGTCGTTTGTGTGTATGAGTAGGAGATTCCTGTTTGGTGTTTTGTTTGGGAGTACCTTTTCTCGTCTTTTTGGTTGTTGCTCTTACTTTTCATTTGGTTGGTGTTCTGTGTTTTCTCATCTACATGCTAGTCTGGTCAGCTGTTGTGTTTTGGTGGTAACTCGGAATGTCAGGTTTTGTATGCGTCTGTTTGGTTTGTGTTAGTATTGCTATGCGTGTGGAGGGAAATTTGTATTTTCGCTCATATTTTCTTCCTTATTTGGATGTAATTTCTTTGCTCTATTTTTGTTCCATCTTCTGCCCTTTAGCATGCAAGATTTACGTTTAATAGAGATCATTGTGGGCATCTTACATTTTCTTGTTGTTTCTGATTTGCTCTGTTAAAGGGGGAGATATGTGTCACTCTTAGTTAATTAATGCAATGTCCTCATCTTTCATATTGTAGTGTTTCATTTTAATCTTTTCTTTTGTATTTATATGGATGTCTTCTCATGAAATGCTTTGTGTTCCATCTTATGCAAGTGTCCATTATGTATTAGCTTCCTTCTTGCATTATCTATTTGTATATGTATTATATAAAGGGGAAAGATGTGTTGTATCTGGTTTATTCTATAATGCATCTTTCTTGCTTCTCTGCCCTTGCTGCTCAGCCAGTGTGAATGTGCTGGGGAATGTTGGTGTGCATGGTGATGTAATGGAATGTGAGGATGCCTGGATGCGGAGTGTCAGTTGGAGTGTGGGCTGAGCAGCAGGGAGGCTGCTCCTGGTGGGGCTGAATACAGATCTACTTTTAGACCATCTAAGAACTAAGATCAATAAACATTCATCTTTATTCTACACCTCGGCTACTGGACTTATTACATTACAACAGTGAGCTTATATCCCATATGGCCACATTCGAGCGGCTAGCAGTACAACAGAAAATAAGATCCAGAGCAACAACTTTCCCAGATGGAGGCATAGACACACAACGAGGAATGGCAAGAACCATGAGACATCTACACAGGTTAAGAGGGGAGCTAGAACAAATTCAGATGAAGGAGGCAGCTAAAGAACTACTCTATATTAATCAAACTTATTACAAGAAAGGCAATAAGGCAGACAGACTACTAGCATATTAACTTCACTTAAAGACACAATCACATTCACACCATAGAAACTGAGGATGGGGACACACCTACATGACACATCTGAGATCCTCACTGTATTTCAACGGTACTACACAGTCTTTTTCACACACAAGATCTCGATGAGAAATTACAAGCTAACTATCTCTGGGACTATGATCCCCCAAATTAGAAGGCGAATTTAGGCCTCTTATAGGAAAATATCTCAATGGAAGAGGTGCAGGAATCCAGCAAATGCTTACCACCACATAACTGTCCTGGCCCTGAAGGCTTCACAACCATATTTTATGACATCTACGCCTCCATACTGGATGAACCCCTCAGAAAAGTTTACACTGCTTCCTGACTTCTAAAGTGGTCACAGACACCATGCTGGGCTCATATCTTGCTCTCCTATTGAAGCCAGACAAGAATCCATTGCAGTGCCCATCATAAAGGCCGATTGCCCTTCTCAATTGTGATGTGATTCAGGATTCATCAAAAATAGATGGTCAAATGACAGCACTAGACTGGCATTAACACTCATGGAAGCAGCTGAGCAGAAGAGCCAGCCGCTGGTCCTTCTCTCCCTTGATGCGGAGAAGGCCTTTGATAGGTTGTACTGGCCATTCCTACCTGAAGTACTAGACAACATCCTTTTCGCCTAAGATGAAAACTTTTATTCAGGGTAGTTTTAAAAAACTGACTTCTAAAATCAAAATTAATGGAATATATTCTCCTGACATGACTATCACTAAAGGAACGAGACAGGGTTTCCCCCAATACCCACTCATTTTTGCCTTGTCTATAGAACCCCACCTGGCCAACATCCAGAGAAATCCAAATGTACATGGGGTGATGGAAGGAGGCAGAAAACACAGACTCACCTTGTTTGCTGAAGACATCTTATGCTTTATAACCAATCCATCTGAATCGATACCAGTGCTTCAATCGGAGGTAGCCCGTTCACACAGGTATCAGTCTCTAAAATCAACTACCAGAAATCCCAAGTCATAGGGATAGCAGATCCCCAAAATAGCCTATGCACCCCGATCCAAAGGGGGGGATCTCGTGGACCAACACCAACATCCTCTACCTGGGCAACAACTGGCCCTCCCAGACACGGGCGATGTATGAATGATATAGTTCCCCTATCATCACCATGCTGTTTAAAGATTTATATAATGGGACATACTCAAGATATCTTGGCTGGGAAGGCTAGCCAGCCTTAAAATTAACTTTTTGCCCCAGCTCTTATATGTACTTTAAACACAGCCGCTCACCTTCACCAAGACAAACTTGGCGTTGATTCGTCAGAGAATGATTGCCTTTATCTGGTAAGGTAAGTCCCTGCGGGTTGCATCCACGTGACTTATAGGGCCAATGGGAGAGGGGGGTAGGGATTTCCAGATGTGGCATCATATACATTAGCAGCTCAATTACGACCTTTCCTCAACTGGAATTTCGACCATGAGTGCAAACCATTGATAAAAGCCAAACAATCCTTTTCCCCTGGTCCCGTGAGGGATTTGCTATGGCTACCGTGAATGTAATATTCTCCCTCTGATCTCTGCGCTGTTTAAAGATTTATATCAATGGGGCATACTCGAGATATCTTGGCTGGGAAGGCTAGCGAGCCTTAAATGAACTTCATGTCCTGGCTCTTATATGTACTTTAAACACTGTCACTCACCTTCTCCAGGACAACCTTGGGATTGAGTCGTCGTAAAATGATTGTCTTTGTGTGGCGGAGTAAGCCCCCGCAGGTTGCATCCATGACGCTTTCGTGGCCTATGGCCGAGGGGGGGAAGGGGGGGGGGGGGGGATTTTCAGATGTGGCATCAGACACATTAGCGGCTCAAATACGGTCTTCCCTTCACTGGAGTTTTGACCCTGAGGGCAAAACATGGATAAAAGTAGAACAATCCTATTCCCTTGAGGGATTTGCTAAGGCTACCGCGCTCCACGTGGCAATGGTCCTCTTCCCTACTGCCCATGACGGTGCCACTCTTTGAATATTAGCAGGAGATATTTCTCAACCTATTGTTACCTGCATATTGCTTCAATTGACCCCAATAGTGAACAACCCAGATGTCCCCCCCCAGTGAGATGGACCCACAATTTTGCACCTGGAACCAGAATTATCCTCCCCTTCTGAGAGATTTTTTCGAGGGTGGCGAACCAAAAGAAATCTAAGCCTTAATGGCCAGCTTCAACCTAAACAGATGAGAGTTTTCGGCTAATGCAGGTACTTCACTGGGTGTGAGACAAATATGGTCAGCTATGTCCCATTAGATAACACCCATAGATTCTCTATGCCTTCACAGTTTGACGGAACAGCATTACTCGGCTTTCTCGACACATCCAGAAAACACACCTATGCAATACACTGGGAGAGGGACTTAGGAACTGACATTCCAAAAGACTAACCCTGGGCGGAGCTTGCAGAGTAGTACTCCAGGGAATTTCATGGAGGTCGTGGAAAACTCAGTGAAATTCTGCAGAGCTCCATGGCCTGGCTGAGTTACATCCTCACCCCCCCCAAACCCCTCCCCCGCACTCCCTTCGAACCTTCCACCCCCCTGCACCCCCGCACCACCTGCATAGTAAGGCATGACCTTACTGTCCTGGGCCTCTTCCTGTCCTTGATTGGTGGGTATGGCGGTGCCAGCTTCCTTCCTGGTTCCTTCCTTTCTTCTGCCCTACTGCTGGCTGCACTCATCTCCCGCTGCTCCGGCTGGCTCCTAGAATTCAATTAACAGGAAGAACTGCAGTGCGCACGCGTGAAGGAGTGCCTGACCCTATAGTCTCAGGCGGGCCTGCACGCATGTGCACTGCAGTTCTCCCTGTTAATCGAATTCTAGGAGCCAGCCAGAGCTGAGGGAGACGAGTGCAGATAGCAGCAGGAGTAAGTAAGTCCTACACTCCTGTCCTCCTGGCACCGGTAAACTCTGCTCCGAGTGCGGAGTTTTTGAAAACTTCGTACTCCAAACGGAGTGCAGCTTTCAAAACCTTCGCAAACTCCACTGGCGGAGCAGAGTTGGCCGCCCAGGCTTACAAAAGACATGTGGGGCCAGATGTATGAAGCTTTTTTCAGCTCGCAAACGGCCCGATTCACAGAATCCGACCGTTTGCGAACTGAAAAAAGCATTTTTAAATGTACAAATTCCTATTTGCGATTTGGTAGCTTCATTCATACTTTACTTACTCCGTGAAGGAGATGGCAACCCATTCGCAAACGCAATGGGGCACCACAAGACCCCTTTGCCTTTGTGAATGTGAGTGACAACATTTTTTAGGAGCAGGCAGTGGTCCCACAAACTACAGCCTACTATTAGAAAATTAAAAGGACATTTTTCATTTACATTTTTTATATGTATGCCGTTTTCCTTTAAGGAAAATGGGCTACATTTTAAAATAAAAAACTGCTTTATTTAAAAATCAGTCACACTAATGGTGGTCTGCTGACTTCAGCAGGCTACCATCCCTGTGCGTGCTAGCCATTCCCATTGGGTTGTAAATTATGACCTGCCACATGAGTATTAATGAGGCAGGTCCCTTGCGTCCCATTGGGAATCGCAAACAGTGTAAAACACACTGTTGTACATAGCTGTTTGAGATTTCCTAATAGGGAATCTCAAAAATTCGCTATTAGGAAATCGCAAACAGAAGTCTATGTACATCTGGTGCTTGGTCAGCCATCTGGAGAAGAGCCATGAAGTCCTCCAATATGTCTACGCCACTAAGATAACTCTTATAAAATAATGACATGCTGGTATCTCGCCCCAACGTGCCTTCAAAAGATGTTCGGCAGCCCCGATCTCTGTTGGAAGGGCACCCTCCTGCACACATGGCGGTCTTGCTCTTATTTTCAATCCTTTCGGCAGGAGGTCCTCTCCGTACCATAACTAACATAAGCTTACCTCAGGACCTGCTTCTGATCTTATTAGGGGCAACCGTGGCAAATAAAACATACTCTAAGCCCACTCAAGTGCCACTAGGCAAGTTACTCTCCCACATGCTGCTGGCAGCAGGTCCGAGTGGAGCCCAAATATGGGAACAAGCTCAAGCTCCGTCCCTCAACATGTGGTGGGGAAAGATCTGGACTATAAACGCTATAGAGAAAGTGACAACATTACTAAAGGATAGACTTCAAAAATTCTAAAGTACATGGCGTCCCTTTGCCACCTACATAAAGAGAGAACGACCATTGGGAGGTGTAGCATTAATAATGTCCAGAATTTGAAGATGCTCAGACGTGTGGAACATATTCTCCTCCGATGACAATCCCTAGGTCTTGGGAGGTGCCCACTGGAAATCACCAGCCCGCCTTTGGACTTTTACATTTGCATAATTTTGAAACTGCGCACTGTGGGGAACATGTACGACCATTGTTAGTGGTTGCTAATGGAGCATCAGGCCGTTAGCGACTGCTAAAATGGCATTTGCCATGTGCCAACCCTATTTTGCAAGTCACTAACCTGTTATTGACTCGTAAAATAGGGTTTGCTAGTCGCTATCAGGATGGGGTGTGCCATGGGCATCCCTCCCTAATAGCGAGTCACAAGGGCATGTACGATTGTTTTGCGACCGGAAGGCGGTCTCAAAACAATCGCAGTTTATTACCTACTTCAAGTAGGTGGCAAGCCAGCCGCAAACAGGGGTCCCCAGAAGACCCCTTTTCCCTTTGTGAATGGTAGCAAAAAAACATTTTAAGAGCAGGCAGTGGTCCCACGGACCACTGCCTTCCCTTAAAAAATGAAATAGAAATGTTTCATTTTTCTTTTTGAAACACATCATGTTTTCCTTTAAGGAAAACTAGCTGCATTTAAAAAAAACATTTATTTAAAAGCAAATACAGATATGGTGGTCTGCTGTCCCCATCAGGTCACCATCCCCGTGTTATTGCGACCTGACTCATGAATATTAATGAGGCAGGTCATTTGCAACCCCATTGGAAATCGCAAAAAGTGTCTGAGACATTTCCTTTTGCGACTTGCAGATTGGGTGTCGCTAAAATTCGTAAATTACAAGTCGCCAAAGGAAATGGCTGTACATGTGTCCCCTTGACTGGAATCTAAATCTGACACAAGTCAGACCTACCCGAACTATAACTGCACTCCTTTCAACATTAATATTCTTTGTAATGGCTTATTATATATATGAAGAACGCATGTGTCACTGGATCTGTTTATTTACATTCCCCTTTTCCCCATGACCTTTCCCATCCTTAAAAGCCAAAATAAAGTTGTTAAAGAAAAAGAAATGGAAAGTGATATCGTCAGTGCGAAAATATTTTTCTTCGAACATATATAGATTTTGAGGCATGTCTTTTGACTGGCTGCGCCATACTAAAATCACATAATGCACTTTTGTAGATCAAAGCGGCCGATAGGTGGCAGCAGAACACCATGTCTTCAATGCAATGACTAGTAAGCAATTCTAAATGTGCCGCCCATTTGCCGATGGGAATAAAGCCCCGAAGGGCCATGCTCTCTTGCCCGTGTTCTGCACGGCTGGCTTCTAGCCAGTTGCGAAGTGAAGGGAGGGCCTAAAATGTTGTAGAAGTCCTTTAACAGTGGCGGCTAGGGAAGCTTGAAAGTGATGATGCATACATTACAAACACATGAATTTGACTAAGTAAGCGAACGGGGGTTCGAAGGGGTTTTCCCTCAAAAATGTTTTTTGTTTTTAATGGCGTAAAATGGTGCCTTTCTAGTACAATCTCTTTAATATTTTGGCTTCTTACTTCTGTTCCTCTCACCTTCTCTCTCCTAGATATTGATACACATGCAAATAAAGAGGAGGAGTAGGAGGGGGCGCCAAATTTGATTTTGCCCGGGGCACGCTCTGAGCTAAAGTCAGCTCTAGGTCTATGTTCAGGGCCGCTGGAATTATGCGGCAAGGGAGGACTAAACTATACGGCGGGGAGGACAAAATTAGGCAGCGAGAAAAGGCAAATTATGAGCAAGAAAAGAGAAAATATACAGTGTATTGCAGCACAGTTTGTGACAGTGACAGCATTACTTCATTATTTTGTTATTTTTAAACGATAACACTGTCCGGACAAATTTACACCCCATTAGTACTGATATAATACCCAAATACAGCACTAAGCAAGAGATAGACGAGAAGCCAACCTTTGTGAAGAGGCTTACACTGCACGCGAATAACTTTTGATTAATTTGGGTGAGCAACAGAATACGTTTTTGCTAAAATCTGCAGATTATGCAGCAGATAATGGATTATGTGCGTGAAATCGATAATTATGCAGAAAACACTACATATGAACAATTATATAATTCCAGTGGCCCTCTTTATGCTCATCCAAAGTGTTTCATTAAGGTACTTAATAAGCAGCGGAGTTAATCCACAAAAAAATTACAATTACAGAAGTGACATAAACAGACTCTGGTGTCCATTTGTATCCAGGACCAGAAGGTGCCGGAGTCAGTGCTGCAAGGCCATACTGATTGCAGGAGGCACTTTATATAAATATGTGTAACACAACATGACACATCCTTTGATTCCAATGACATCAAACAATCTGTGACCCAAATGAGAGATTGCTGTGCATTATTTAAATACGTTTATTCAAGACTCCGGTCCCTTGGTTATTCATAAATTCTGACTGATAACAAGAACAAACAACCAGCTGCATAATCTAGTGCAGTAATACTCAAAGTACGCACAGGGCCACTTGCGGCCCTCTTGACCTTCACATGCAGGCTTCTGACCTTCACATGAGGCCCTCCTGACCTTCACATGAGGCCCTCCTGACCATCACAGGCGGACCTCCTGACATTCACATGCGGCCCTCCTGACATTCACATGCAGCCCTCCTGACCTTCACTTGCGGCCCTCCTAACCTTCACTTGCGACCCTCCTGACCTTCACAGGCAGCCTTCCTGACAGTCACATGCGGCCCTCCTGACCTTCACTTGCGGCCCTCCTGACCTTCACAGGCGGCCCTCCTGACCTTCAAACGTGACCCTCCTGACCTTCACAGCCAGCCCTCTTGACCTTCACATGCGTCCCTCCTGACCTTCACTTGCGGCCCTCCTGACCTTCACAGGCGGCCCTCCTGACCTTCACAGGCGGCCCTCCTGACCTTCAAACGTGACCCTCCTGACCTTCACAGCCAGCCCACCTGACCTTCACATGCGGCCCTCCTGACCTTCACTTGCGGCCCTCCTGACCTTCACAGGTCTGCTGAACAACAGCACTGACCTCCTGTAATTTCTCGAGAGAGCACTAACATTCAGAAAGATGTTACATAAATGGTCAAGTGTTTGTTTACACCTAAAGGAAGTCAAAGAAAAGAAGCAAATAAGGTGTCCTGCACCAGTAACTTTAGCAACACATTTACTTTTAAGATATCCAGCATTAAACGAGTACAGAATATGATAAAAGCCTCTTTACATTTCATAAAAGTGTATTTTATTAACATGGAGAGGCGATTCATTTTAGTACAACAGATTATATCAGTGCATTAGGAAGCATTTTTTTTAAAGTAATAGTTTTTAAACATGAATGTAGATATGTTCAAGCCTCCTCCCACCCTGACAACAATGCCAATAGTAAACTAGGAGGCAAGTCAATAAGTCATCAGGATCATGTGGACCCCCCGGGTGGGTCTGGTTTGTAATTAGGTTGACATTATGGTTTATTAAATCAAATACAGGGGAAGGTTTTGTTGAGCGCATATCACAGAACTTGAGTATTTCAAGATGCTCTTATGTGATAATAAAGAAACAGGAGCCAAAGTGAAATGCAACAATTGCCTAGGATCACATAATTTGGTCACATGGGGAAGCTGGGATTGATCCCAGGTTTTCTGGTTACACATTGTGCAATTCTATGTCATTCCAATTCAATAATCAAGCTTATTCCTGTATACACATGCCCATCCCAAGGTAGCGATGGCAAGCAGAGAAGGCTTACCCAAAGATGCGGTAGAGGGGTGGTGATTCAGGTACTGCACCACACAGTAGGTGGAATGAAACCCTCAAAATAGCTCCATGGCTCACTGACCATACCATGTACATGCTTTGCTTCCCCTCTGCCCACCTTACCCCGTTCCTTGCAAAGACCCTCTCCCATCCTGCGGGCATAATAGCAGCCCTTGGAGACACCACAGAAAATACTTTGTGGCCTCTGACAAAATGTTTGCGAGTACCCATGATCTAGTGAAAGGCATACTTATTTTGAACACTCGGTAATCAGATTGATTGAATCAAAAAAGTGTAACCTTACATTGCATCTTGTACTGTGGTAGTGCGAGTACAAATCAGGACATCTGATCCCATGCACTTGTTGAAGATGTTATACTTGAGTGCTTGAGCACATTTCTTGGCCTGTGTATACTAAGGTGCCGATTCCGATCCTGGAAAAAATTTCCCCGTACGAATCGTATCCGGTATTTTTACCGTACGAATCGTACAAGTAGCGTACAAACTGCCAAGTACGATTCGTATGGGAAAAAGTCCATACGAATCGCATTGGGAAAATTTCCCCACACGTCCTCGGGTCGGAAAATGTGTCCGACACATCCCCGGACGATTTACCCTACGAATCGGAAAAATGAAGTCCGACCGCGCAAGTACGATCCGTCCCGTCCTTCCGATTTTACAACCGTATGGAAAAAACACGGTACGGACCGAACTCCCATAGCAACCATCGAGACATGTGCCAGCATATGCGCCGAACACCCCCCCACCAGCCCCGTATGTACACGCCAAACGCCCCCCCGCTGCGGATGTACGCGCCGAACCCCCACCCCTGTATGTACGGAGCGTACCCCCACCCGTGTCTGAATGGCGCGTACCAACACCCCACCAGTGCATGTACGCGCCGAACCCCCACCCGTGTATGTACGGAGCGTGCCACCACCCGTGTATGAATGGAGCGTACCAACACCCCACCAGTGTATGTACGGCGCATACCAACACCCCACCAGTGCATGTACGCGCCGAACCCCCACCCGTGTATGTACGGCACGTACCAACACCCCACCAGTGTATGTACGGCGCGTACCAACACCCCACCAGTGCATGTACACGCCGAATCCCCACCCGTGTATGTACGGCGCGTACCAACACCCCACCAGTGTATGTACGGCGCGTACCAACACCCCACCAGTGCATGTACGTGCCGAATCCCCACCCGTGTATGTACGGAGCGTACCCCCACCCGTGTATGTATGGAGCGTACCCACACCCCACCAGTGCATGTATGCGCCGAACCCCCACCCGTGTATGTACGGAGCGTACCCCCACCCGTGTATGTATGGAGCGTACCCACACCCCACCAGTGCATGTACGTGCCGAACCCCCACCCGTGTATGTACGAAGCATACCCCCACCCGTGTATGCATGGAGCGTACCCCCACCCGTGTATGAATGGAGCGTACTAACACCCCACCAGTGTATGTACAGCGCGTACCAACACCCCACCAGTGCATGTACGCCCGAACCCCCACCCGTGTATGTACGGCACGTACCAACACCCCACCAGTGTATGTACGGCACGTACCAACACCCCACCCGTATATGTACGGGGCGTACCCTCACCCGTGTATGAATGGAGCGTACCAACACACCACCAGTGTATGTACGGCGTGACAACACCCCACCAGTGCATGTACGCGCCGAACCCCCACTCGTGTATGCATGGAGCGTACCCCCACCCGTGTATGAATGGAGCGTACCAACACCCCACCAGTGCATGTACGCACCATACAGACGCCAAAAACACACATACTGAACCAGGACAACCCAAAACAACACAAGGAGAGTCAATTCGATTCACACAACACCACAAAACATGTCCAACAAGCCCAAATACACCCCATACACTGACCTGCAACTGCCAAACAGCTAAACAGAGGCCCAAAACACAACAACTCCTTATAACACACCCACCCAAAGTTCAAACACAGCCACACCCACAAATGGACCAATAAAAAGGCCCAACACACACAAACCATGATCCTTTGCAACAGATCCACCACTGCCAGACCACAGAGACAACGCACTGCACCATACTACAGCCATCAATAAACCTTACACTTGCAATCCTTCACACAACCACCATCACAAACACCCCCTCATCACATTCACACAAACACACCTTCACAACCACACTCACACACCCATAACCATCCACACCCACACCCCCACAACCATCCACACCCCACACCATGCCCACTAAGAAGAATCCAAAGTTCACAAAGGAGGAGCTGGAGGTCCTTGTCGACGAAATCATCAGAGTCGAGCCACAGCTCTTTGGAACATTGGTCAGACGGACCAGCATATCCGAAAAATCAGTCATGTGGCAGAGGATTGTCGATGCTGTGAATGCTGTTGGGGCCACCAGAAGGACCAGGCATGAGTGCCAAGCCAGGTGGTACGATCTGCGGAGGACGGTCCGCCGCAAAATGACGGACGATCACAACCAAGGGAACATCACTGGAGGAGGGCCGCCCCGCAGACCGGTACACTACCATCCCTGGGAGGAGAAGGTGATGGCCACGCTGCCGCCGGTGGGAGTAGACGGAGTACAAGGAGTCCCAGACCCTGGTGAGTACACAAACAACTCACCTCACATGGGGGGAACGCCATACACAACCAAAATCCCAATCATGCACGCAACCCCCCCAAAGCCAGCACCGGACACAACCACACTCCAAAAACACACACATGCCACTAGCGCCTCCATGCCCCATGCACCAAGCAAGGCCATGCCAAGTCACAGGCCACACAAAACACCAACACAAGACAGGATGTCCCCGATGCCGGGAGGGTGGGCCCCAAAACTAACAAAGAGCAACTCTGAAGCACACAACAATGCCCTCAGCCCATATGGCCTAGGGCACAGCCATACAAACAGTGTGTCCCCACACAGTACTGTGTTGCCTGCAAATGGTGGCCGCGTTGCCGGATGACATGGGTATGAAGGCACAATTTGCACATAACAGCAGCTAATCAAGACGCATCACTCTGGAAGAGTGTCAGCACACACCGCCACAGCAGCAGCGCAGACTCGGACACTCCGCCCAATGGGTGCCCGGAGACTACAAACAAACCCACATGAACAAGCCAATGGCCTTTGAAAGACCTGGGAGGGAGAAAGGGAGACAGAGGGAGACGGACAGAGGGAGGAGGCTGACAGAGGGAGGGAGAAAGGGAGACAGAGGGAGACCAAATCACCCTTGGGTGGTGTGGCCATGTCCGCTCGTCAGCAGGTGGACTGTGTGCATGTAGACAAGGTTTGGCAGTGCGTTAACCCCCCCTTTTTCCTCTGACAAACACTGGGCCATGTGTCAATCTGTGCACGAGTACATCCGTGCTGCAGGCACAAACCTAACCTTACACACAGTAAACCTACCCACTGTGTTTGTTAGAACCCTGTCACAAATGCTCAAGTTACCAACCTGCATTCTCAAATAGCATGGTGAAAACACCATTTGGCAAAGTACAGTGCAACACGTAAGGCGGCTCTGCACGGCTTTCTACGCCCGCTCACTACACTGCTGACTGCGTTCCAAAAATATGCATCAACTAAGATTGTGTCACACATAGGTAAAGTGTCGAAAGCTGTGGCCAAGGGACATACCCATGCACAAGTGCACTGTGAGAGGAATGCAAGCCATATCCAACCACCCAGAGGAACTGTGCCAACTCAAAAATGAATGAAACATGGATGTCGCATGTAACACAATTAACATTGTCTCTCTCACACACAGGTCAACGTCGTCGATCTCCCCCCAACACTGGGGGGGAAGACTCACAGGACCAGGGTCTGCCTGAAGAGGACCCTACCGGCAGCGACGACTCTCACCACTCCGTGGACGACCCAGACCAACCTGGCCCCTCTGGTGTCCAACCACCTGCAGCACCTGCGTCAGGTACAACTGTGCCAACCACCACCCCCATTTCTGCCACATCCCAGGAGACACCCAGGAGCCCTGCCCGCACACAACAACACAGCCAGTCTGTCCAGGAGGGACAAGGTTCTCCGGGCACATAGGAGGAGGCAGGCGACACCGCAAATGCCATCCCTCAGGGGTCCCGGAGACCCGATGTGCCCACAACGGCAGGCCAGGTGCAAGTGGGCAGGGGTGGTGGGAGTGGAGGATGGCGGAGGCGCGAACCTGACCAGTTGGCTCAGGAACCGGTAATGTCACACGTCAGCAACATCCTCGATTCATACCGGCGTGACACCAGGGGCCTCAGCCAGGTAGTGGAGACCCTCAGAGAGATCAAGAACATGCAGGCCGAGCAATATGCCAGTCAACAGCGACACCAAGGACGGATGGAGGCAAGACAGGCTGAGCTCGTGGCGGTGCAAACGGAAATGACCCGTGTACTCCGTCGGATTGCCGACAACATGGGCAACCCTCCCTGTGCCACCAGGCGAAGAACATCACCACCCACAGGGAGGCATCAGGAGGAGGAGGATTCATCCGACGGAGCATCCCAAGCATCGTCACGGCCTGCATCTGAGGGTCCCCGCAGGAAGGTGGGTCATCCACGCAAAAGACCGTGAGAGTCAGCGGAACATCACCATCTCCCAGGTCACCTGGCCTGGCACCTGGCCCTCTGGCCCAACAGCAGCACTACAGCAAATGACATTCTCTGCCACATGGACTTGCTGGTCACTGTCTGACCAATGTTGACAAAGACTGTGGCAAAGACTCTGATGACTTCCATTGGCAAGGATACCAACTCCCCCAGTGAACTTTGGATTCTACACTCCCGCCAAGCACCTCTTGTCATACCCCCAAACACGTACCCCACCACAAATAAATATCTTCACAATCACGAGATGATGCCGTCATTTTGCATTATTCCACTACATGTGTGTGTTGTAAAGTCAAACCATGCCTCAGTTTTGAAGTAACTCCAACCATGCATACCCTGGGGTCTGAGTCTGGCACAGGACACATGGGTCACAATGTATCATCCAATACAGACATGGAGCACCAAACTCACCCGTGATAGGCCCAACCAGCTGAGGGGGGGCCCGCACAACTGTGCCCACAGACCTATTTAGAAGAGCAACAGTCATGCGCAGAGGTAAGGGATCATGTGGAGTGTCCTGGGGTGCTACTCCCAGGTATGTGTAGACAGGTGGCATAACCATGGCCTGCATGCTTGAGTCTGGTGGATGTGGAGAATGGTGGGCCGGCCAAGGTTGGATGCCTGGAGATGGCACAATGTGGTCTTGGATCACAGTGCCACAAGGTTGTGTTGTGCTTGTGGGCTGCATCCTGAGTGTGTGCGTGGATTGAGAAGGTCATCCTGCAGCTGGCAGTGATCCATTCCCCCCATCGCTGTTGGACGTTGATGTGGCCTGGTCGCCGGATGTAGAAGCAGAGCTGTGCAGATGCACCCTGGATGTGGACAAGTATCATGGGAGTTGTAACACACATGTCCGTACAGTGCAGGGTAGGATGAGACACGGATGTCATAGTTGACCTGGGGGATGGTCTCTCTTGCCTTGAGGTGGATGGAACTGGGGAACTTGTGCATAATGCAGAGTGTGCTGCAGCATGAGGCACAGATGCTGCTGATCAGCATAGCACATGTCAGCAAGCAATCCATGATGAACACCAGCTCGTTTCTGTTGACACTGGGTGTCCTTGCTGCAGGCCCTGCAGCAGCATGCGCCATGTCAAGAAAACAATGCCCCAAGTTGCACACAAAGACAAGGATCTCACGAAGGAACTATGCAAAAGGTGTATGTCAAGGAAGGAATGTCTAGTTCAACATGCCACACACACACACACAATGGATGTACATGCAGCACAGTGGCTGTCGTGGAGACTGACATGCCACAATACCTATACAGCCATGGACATCATGCACATTACCGATTCTAATCCCTGACAAACAGCTTGGATCTTGCTACTCTACACATAGACTCATATGCACCATCTCTGATAACTATGCCAGACATGCCTAATGCACAGTGGCAACAGACCACCATTGACAGTGAGCAGGCACCTTGGAGGCAGAGGGACACCTTTATTAGTCATGTGTGTCTGAATGCTAATGCAACTCTGTCAACACATACACAGGTCATGTGGATGAACATGTGGGACCGACACTGGCACCCCCCTTTGCACCACATATGCTGGAAATCCATAGAACTGGCACAAAAGTGACGGGTTACAGCTAAACACCCCCTGCTGCTCACGGAGAGGCTGCCATACACCATTGAGCCTCTAATGGGGAATTCACACACCATGTCAACCCAGTGCAACCCGTATGTATTCGAGGGCAGTGTTACACACATTGATGGCTCCATCACAATCCACAATCCCATTACAGATGACTGTCAGCAAGTCTGACCATCAATTCAGGTGAATTCAGCTCCATGTCATGTGCCCCATGGTGAATCTACATGTATGCTAAGTATCCACACATGAACATGAGCAGTGCACACACAACCAAAACAAATACCACACCCAAAAAGCCGTGCTGCATCCCTTACCCTAAGGAGATTTACAAACGTGTCCGTGCATGTAACGCTGATTCAGCACATGTTGCTATCTTCATGAGGAATAGCAGGAGCACAACAATGCCACCAGCAGACAGCATTCGCAAGCACCTGTGGATGAGAGACACACCAGAAGTCAGCCATTAGAAGCACATCCGCATGCATGTGCATGTACTCTACACGTATAAGGTTGTCAACATGCTAGGTGACAATGAAGACTCTGGAAAAACATTCATCTATTGCACTATCACTCAAGTGACACATCCATACACACCTCTGACTCACCTGGCAGACATGCAGATGGACACACACATTGCAACACATGCCACACACAGCCCAATGCGTGCACACTCAGACACTGGAACTCACCACTAAGCAAAGAAGTTGCATATGAGCCGACTCCGGATGTCCTCTTCCGCCTCCTCCTCCTCCACATCACTTGCCTCGTGACCAAGCCCTTCATCCTCCACGGGTGGATGGTCCTGCTCATCCGGATCCAGGATGAGTGGCACAGCTTTCTCCACTGCCATGTTGTGCAGCATGCAGCACACGAGGAAGATCTTGCATACCTTCACCGGTGCATATGGGAGTGCGCCGCCGGTCTTGTGGAGGCAACGGAATCGGCTCTTCAGGAGGCCAAACGTCCTCTCTATCACTCGCCTGGTCCGCCCATGGGCGTTGTTGTAGCGGTGCTCGGCAGCCGTGCTGGGGTTGCGGAGAGGCGTGATCAGCCATGGCATGTTGGGATAGCCAGCGTCCCCTACATGGAAACATCATGGACAAAAGTGGGTCAGGAGAAGCAGTGAGACAGGAAGATGATGCTAAATACAGGACTGACAGAGTATACCCACCAACAAGACATGCCCGTTCGTTGCGCAGCGGCAGCATCATTTCAGGCACCCTACTACGCCTCATGATGTAGGCATCGTGTGCTGATCCTGGAAAACGAGCACAGACATGTGAAATCACCATGTTGGCAAGACACACCACAAGAGCATTAATGGAGTGGTAATGCTTGCGGTTCCTATACGCTACCTCCTGTGCCTGTGGTGGTACCAAAGCCACATGTGTTCCATCTATGGACCCAATGACATGGGGCATCCCTCCAAGGGCATAGAACTCACGCTTGACACCTGTCAACTGCTCAGGAGTTGGGAATTTATTGAACTCATCTAGGTGAACCAACATGGCCTCTAAAAAATCATGCAGCACACGGCTGAACATGGTTTGGGACATGCCACCAACGTGAGCAATGGTATGTTGAAAGGTACCCGTGGCAAAGAAATGTAGGGCTGCCATCACCTTCATCTTGGGTGTCAGTGCAGTAGGATACCTGTGTAGCGGTTGGAGGTGTGGTGCCAGCCGTGTCGTCAAGTCCTCAATCAAACGTTGGGGGAAGCGGTAGCGGCGTATACAGTCATGTTCCCTCAGGTCAGCCAAGTCCGGAATTGGTCGAGGGAGAGGGGGAGCCCTGCAGTGAATTTGAAGGGACAACGAAGAGTGGGTACAGTACACCAACAATGTCAATGTACTGAGCACATGTTCAACAGGCAATACACATATGCTACATACAGAGTCAGGTCTGTGCAATGAGCCCTGGACACGTCTGCCAGGCAGGGGACACTCCTACCAAGAGCCAGCTACAATCGTCGATTCTCAACCTCAATATGCCATGCCATGAAACTAGCTGTGGCCCAGTGTAAGTGAACAGGCAGACGCATTACAGGAGTTACAGACATCCACATATGTGCAGAAGAAGGATGTTTATTTTACAGACAGGTTGCGGAACACTAGATGCACAGGTCACATGTCATTGAAAAAGGACAGACCACACACCTTGCCATGAAGGAGTACATGTCAAGACTGATCACACATACATTGAGAGTATGCAGATATGTCCTTGTCATGAAACTCCGCGTCCATGCATACATACACACCTTACGTCGGATTACACATGTAACATTATAACAGTGTGTCATGCCCATCTACACACAGACACATGTTGGTTGCAGCAACTGCAGATGCATTTGACCAAACACCTACAGCAAACCTATGGGAACACATGACACACACATGACATAGTTACAGCGTGCAACGCGGGCATTCACATCTCAGGGGTAATATTCTGTGTACCTGGCATCAGGGGACCGTTGCAGGTGTCCGTGACTGTGCCATGCCAGTGACGCATGGCTCAACAAGTCTGTACTACATGCACACATGTCAATGGAGGGAAGGGGATGTGTGGCACATAGTGCACCATCACACATGACATGTGTACACAGCTCATCATACTTTAATTAGCTTCACACCTCAGGAGTAATGTGCCACATCACAGCCTGACACACCTGTGCCCAACACACATAGTACTGCCCAGACAATGCCTTGATGTCCAGCCTTGGCCAAGTATGACAGCTCTATTCCTGTCTGTGTGCCGCCTGTCACCACTGTCAGGTGTGTAACACACCGTACATACGCTCTGAGGGCGTGTATAGGGTCCCTATCACTATGGGAGTGCTGGCGTATGCGTACGCCACAGTAATACGGACCGTACACGCGTGTGTAGGGTCCCTATCACTATGGGAGTGCTGACGTATGCGTACGCCATAGTAATACGGACCGTACACACGTGTGTAGGGTCCCTATCACTATGGGAGTGCTGGCGTATGCGTACGCCATAGTGATACGGACCGTACATACGCGTGTACGGTCTGTATTACTATGGCGTACGCATACGCCAGCACTCCCATTGTGATAGGGACCATACACACGCGTGTACGGTCCATATTTCCATGGCGTACGCATACGCCAGCACTCCCATAGTGATAGGGACCCTACACACGCGTGTACGGTCCGTATCACTGCATTTGGGGTGCCCTAGAGCCGTGGAACGCACCGTACCTGTGTGAAAATGTTGAAATAACATAGGGGACACATGAGGGACAAGTATAATGGCCTAAATGCATGCTGGTTGTCATGGAGACCGAGTTTACAGTTTGAATTTTTGCATCAGATGGCCAGCAGAAGTCGGTTGGAAAAAATATACTTTGTTGCAAAGTGGTTGTTGACTTGACATCATGCTCAATTTTTAAACCATGCAAAGCCCCTCACTGGGGTAGGTTTAAAGGGATTGGAGGAAATGTAGGATGCTAATGTGACTGACCAATCTCTCGGTACTTCTGTAAATGTAACAGGCCAGCAAGGCAGATATAAGGCAGCCAGGTCCCATGAGAGAGCACTTGCCTGCACATCCTTTCATTCCACAACACTGCTGCTGCTCGTGATTCCTCTGGCACCATGTCCAGGTCTGTGGAGAGGGCCCAGCCTTTCACCCTGGAGGAGAATCTGGCATTGCTGGATGTGATCCTCCCACAGTACCCCATGCTGTATGGGCGACCAGGGTTTCAGGTGAGTGCAGAGTCCACTAGCACAGACTGTGTCCCTTTTTTGTAACTGTGACTTCTGGCATTGTGTCCCTGTGTGACAGACATGCAATGTTGTTTGGAGTGGGTCCCAGGGTGGGGAAGGCCTCATGTCTCCCATGCAGCGCATGCTGTAGTTCCTGTGTGCACTCCTCACTTGCATAGTGCTTACTGTGAAAATCAATGCATGGTGCATGCCACATTATGCCTGGCTACTCCCCCTGGGAATGTTGTTGCTACAGTCCTGATGTGATTCTGTGTTCCTCCCAGTGTGACAGGTGACAGTACCCATAGATGTGTGTTTGTTTAGTGTACCTGTGCTGTGAGTGTCCAAATGATGTGTTCGTCCCCTGGACATTGGTGTGTGTGTGTATGTCCCCTGTCATGTGGGTGAGTGCATATGGGGAGTGTTGCACACCAGCTGCATGAGGAATGGATATACCCTGGCCATGTGATGTGTGCAGGGAGCAGTGCTGTGTGACTGCCGTGCTGAGCCAGCCCCACACCTGTGACACCCCCCCAGTCTAGTGGCACATGGGCAGAGTGAGGTTTGTACCCGCAGTTGGCAATGGCAGGTGATTGTCCTATACCTGTGTGTGTCTGTGTACTCTGCTGAGGTTGGGTCAGTGGGCTGGGGCATGTGACTGCTTTGAGGTGCTGTACATAATCCTAGTGTAGCTTGTGATGCACAGTGTGATCCAGGATCCTTAATTGTGTGGCACCCCTCATGCCACCTGTGTACTTTCACTGCCATGTAGTGCATTTTGCCTTCCCCAGAGGATAATGTCCCAATGACAAAGGTTCAATTAGTTTTCTGCATACCATGGCCTGTTCAAACAAGACAAATTATTAATATGTGTGTCTCTGTGTCATTGCTCAGGTGTATTAAAGTATTCTCACTTTTGCATCCTCACAGGTAGGCGTCCATGCCAAGGGGGAGATATGGAGGCGAGCCGTCAGTGCCGTGCGGAAGACGGAGGGTCGGAAGCCGCGCCTAGCCCAGGTGAGGAAACGCTGGCAGGATATCCGGTGCTGGACGAGGAGGATTGCACGGGTCCTGCTGGGGGACTCACCTGAGAGCAACAAGAACCGTGGGCGCTGGCGTCTGACCCACATCCATAAGCGTGTGCTGGCGGTGGTCTTCCCCGACTTGGACAGGCGCTTACAGGAGAAGCAGCAGCAGGAAGGGGGTAGGTACATGTGTGTTTGTTGTGTGTCCCCAGCTTTTGGAAGTGCGCAGTTGCATGGATACACTGCCAGGGTTTAAATGTGCAGTGCATAACCAGTTCCCCAAAGTAAACACCAGCTGTTCTTCCTCCCTTCCCCTCCTTGCCATGTGTTCCCGGGTCTGTGGGTAGTCACTCTTGCACAAGGTAATCTAGGCTGGCAGTTAATCCAAGTGCCCAATGCTTGCAGCATCATGTGTGCGGGTGGAGTGTAAGCGGTTTTGGGACCTTGCCTGTGCCTTGGCCAGGTCAGTCATTGTGGGGTCCATGTCAGTTGGCACTGATGCTGAGTCTCGACATAGGAGTGTGTCTTAGAAGTGTACTGCCTTACAGCATGCATGTACAATGTTGTGCCCTCTGACATGATGTGCATAAGTGGGAGTAATGCATAGTGCTGGGACGGTTGCTTCAGTTGCAGTCATATCCATCCAGGACCATGGAGGTGTGTGGCCACTACCGTGCCCTGGGGCACCTTTTCCTAGGTATCATGTGTGTCATCCAACAATGTGGACATTCTCTGTGTCTTCGGCATAGGTTGGGCTCTGTGGCATTGTACCCTGGCCTCATCTGTATTTGCGTAAACTGTGCTACATGTGTCCACGGTACAGTGTGACCCAATTTTGCTTGTGCATACTCACGGTGGGCAGTGCCTGTGTGTCTTGGTATGACAATCTGATGATGGTTGATTGTCAATGATGTATGTGGACAGGCGCAACAGGGGTGGTTTGTGTACAATCAGGATTTAGTGCAGCCCATGTGTTTTCATCCCAGAGTAAGAGGTGTCAGTACTTCCTCTGTCTCAATCACATTGTCTCAGGTAGGGGGTGGTTTGTGCGGGCAAGGCCTACATGTCCAAATCTGTATTCTCCTTGCTAGGTCTGGCCTGTGTGTGATGTTTGTCTGGACATACACTCAAGGTGCAGTGACCCAGTCATGTTGGGCATGTTTCAATGCGTTAGGTTTGCAGCATGTGCAAACAGTTAATAGACATGGTTCCTGCTCATCCCTTTTTTGGCAACACTGTGTGGTACAGATGCAGTGCACGATTGTCCCCAGAGCCTGGCTTCTCTGTCCAATTTGGTATCAAGTAATTTGCTGTTGTGTCATGCACTCCATTGTTTCTCAGTGGCATGGTGGGTCAACCAGCTGTGTGTTGCAGGGCCTACATATGTACCTTGTATTGTAGATGTTACTCATGTTGCTTTTCAGGCTATGCACTGTGACCTATGTAGATCTGACTCATGTGACATATGTATACAGGTGTCTGATTATTTTCTGTCTCTTCACCTTGCCCACAGCATCGTCGGGGGACTCCGAGGGAGACACTGGCACGGACCGTGAGGAGGGACCAAGCACCAGTGGCAGAAGTGCTATCTTGTCTGGCACATCGAGTGGCACGGAGGCCGAGGGGAGTGAGGCGGAGGACCTGTCCAGTCTCACCACCGACTATGACGCAGACGGGTCCGAGGCTGAGCTCCCAGAGGGGGCGGAGGCTGCTCCCACAGCTGAAAGCAGCACACAATCTCTACCCGCCCCCTCCGTTCCCATCACCGGCCTCCCACTTGCTCTGGTCCCTTCCTGCCGTGCTAGGTCACCACGTGTCTCCTTCTTGCCAGGCACCGCACCCCCTGCCCCTGTCTCCACTGCTGCCGCGAATGCCGAGTCTGTGGACATCCTGTGCCAGTTGCAGGTTGGTCAGACTGCGATGCTGAATGTCCTCCATGGCCACACACGAGTGCTCACCCAGATGGAGGCATACATGGAGGGCATCTCAGCTGCGCAGTCTGACCAACGCCAGTTGCTGAGGTCCATAGACTCGACACTGACTGTAGCAGTGGGTCTCCTGCAGTGCTACGTCCCCCCCACTACCCCTGCACCATCCACACTTCCCACTCCCATGCCTGTCCCAAGCACACCCAGACGTACCAATGCACGCACCCCACCAGACACAGGCACCACACCACCAGGGAAGCCCAAGCGCACACCTCCTGTCACGCACACACAGGGTGAAGTAGGCACACCCACTGGGTCGGGGGGAAAACATAAGACACGCAGCCACAGTGGGAGTCCACATTCTTCACAACCCCCTGCCTCCAAATCCACTCCTCTCAGCTCTCCTGGCCAAGATTCCACCAAGGAATCCTTCCTGGCCGCTCTGTCCCTGAGCCCCAGTGTGACACCACCCTGCAAGCGGTCAAAGGAGTCCCCGGTCAGGGTAGTTGAGTCCCCCCCCCCTGTCCACACCCTCCCCCAGTAGCGCTGCGACCCATCCCTCCGACCCCCCCACTCCTTGGGGCCTGTGGTTCCTTCGGGTGCAGGGGAGAGCTGGAGGACCTTGCAACCGTGTGCAGCGTCATTCTCACCTCCACCTTTGGCGCTGCCCCACCCCCTGTGGTGGAGTCCTCCGTCCCTGCACCCACAACAGCTACCCTTGCCCCTCCTGTCCCTGCAGTGCCTGGTCCTTCCCCCCACATGATGCCCCCCCCCTGTGGAAGACAAGGAACTATAAGCTGTGCAGGCAAGCCAGGGGACACGTGTCCCAATGTGTCCCCCACCAGGGATGGAAATATGGACTGCCCTATGGGGCTTGTTAATAGTGTACACATAACAACCTCTTTGATTTTCATGCTGAATAAAGCTCTTTTTTTTTCTTTTGAACACTACTGCTTTTCTGGTATTGCTGTTGGTGGTGCTGCCCCATGATTTGGGGTGGGGATAATGTGTTAGTTGTCTGGGAAATGTAGTAGTGTGCTGCTCATGGGGTGTACCCTGGTATCTGTGTGCCATCACAAGGTATTTGTAGAATAACTTTGTTAATGTAAGCTCTTACTGCATGGTGACATTGTCCCAAGGTGTGTTCCTTCCTCTGTGGACCCTGACATCTTCCCTGCAGGGTGTTGCCTAAATGTTGTACTGAGCTGTGTCTACATATCCTTGGTGTGTGACGAATCCATTCAACTTTGCCCATGCATGCTGGGCAATGTCTCTACCTGCATCCTTCGTGGCATACTGGGTGGTCACTGTACTTGACTTTCGAGTATGTTGACGTGACTTCATGTGGACATGTTCCCTTTTACACTATGCATTTGTGTACTCCCAGCCTCGCACACATGTGTACCGTGTTCTGCAGGGTCTTTGTGCACCTGACTGACAATTGTGGGCATTGTATCTGTGGGTACTGCACACTTTTCTTTCCATGGGCACTGCTGGGAGGACTCTGCTCCCACCCCTCCTGTGTCTGGGCACTGCTGGGAGGACTCTGCACCCACCCCTCCTGTGTCTGGGCACTGCTGGGAGGACTCTGCACCCACCCCTTCTGTGTCTGGGCACTGCTGGGAGGACTCTGCACCCACCCTGCTGGGAGTGATAGGCACCCACCCCTCCTATGTCTGGGCACTGCTGGGAGGACTCTGCACCCACCCCTCCTGTGTCTGGGCACTGCTGGGAGGACTCTGCACCCACCCCTCCTGTGTCTGGGTACTGCTGGGAGGACTCTGCACCCACCCCTCCTGTGTCTGGGCACTGCTGGGAGTGATAGGCACCCACCCCTCCTGTGTCTGGGCACTGCTGGGAGGACTCTGCACCCACCCCTCCTGTGTCTGGGCACTGCTGGGATGACTCTGCACCCACCCCTCCTGTGTCTGGGCACTGCTGGGAGGACTCCGCACCCACCCCTCCTGTGTCTGGGCACTGCTGGGAGTGATAGGCATCCACCCCTCCTATGTCTGGGCACTGCTGGGCAGACTCTGCACCCACCCCTCCTGTGTCTGGGCACTGCTGGGAGTGATAGGCACCCACCCCTCCTGTGTCTGGGCACTGCTGGGAGGACTGTGCACCCACCCCTCCTATGTCTGGGCACTGCTGGGAGGACTCTGCACCCACCCCTCCTGTGTCTGGGCACTGCTGGGAGTGATAGGCACCCACCCCTCCTGTGTCTGGCCATGTACGCTCGGGACATACACCGGTGGGGTACGCTCCGTACATGCACTGGTGGGGTGAGGGTATGCTCCATTCATACACGGGTGGGGGTATGCGCCGTACATACACTGGTGGGGTGTGGGTATGCTCCATTCATACATGGGTGGGGGTACGCGCCGTACATACACTGGTGGGGTGTGGGTACGCTCCATTCATACACGGGTGGGGGTACGTGCCGTACATAAGGGGGTGGGGGTACGTGCCGTACATACGGGGGTGGGGTACGCGCCGTACATACGGGGGTGGGGGTAAGCGCCGTACATACGCGGGTGGGGGTACGCGCCGTCCATACACGGGTGGGGTGTTGGTACGCACCGTACATACGCGGGTGGGGGTACGTGCCGTACATACGGGGGTGGGGGTACGCGCCGTACATATGTGGGTGGGGGTACATGCCATCCATACACGGGTGGGGTGTTGGTACGCGCCGTACATACGCGGGTGGGGGTACGTGCCGTCCATACACGGGTGGGGTGTTGGTACGCGCCGTACATACAGGGGTGGGGTGTTGGTACGCGCCGTACATACACGGGTGGGGGTACGCTCCGTACATACCCGTACCCACGCTCTGCAGGCCTGGGTACGACCCGTACCCACGCCTTTGGGACGTGGTTACGGTGCGTACCCACATTGTTGGGGTGCCGTGGGGGTACGCACCGTATCCAGGCCTTCAGAGCGTGGGGACGAGTCATACCACGCGTACCCCTACGTCACCCCAACAATGCTGGTACGGCCCATACCCAGGCCTTTAGAACGTGGGTACGGGCCGTACCGCCATTGTTGGGGTGACGTAGGGGTGGGCGTGGTACGACTCGCACCCACGCTCTTAAGACGTGGGTACGGTACGTACCGGACTTGTTGTATTGCTGGTTCGCGTCATCACCCACTTCCGTTGTGGCGGATGCATGCGTTGCTGGACATGCCCCCACCCCCTCGAAGTGACCAGGCCCTGAAGGTCAGGTATGTCCAGGGCATGTATGATTTGTAACTTGGGTGGGGGTCGTGTGTCCTGCCCCTGCCCCCCCTTTGCCCCTGGGCGTTGTTCTGACCTTCTGCGGCGTCTGCGTCGGTTCCTGTAGAGCAGGTAGACTGCTATGAGGGCTGGGATGACACGTAGGTTCGGGTCCATGGCTGTCCGTCACGTACAGGTGCTCCTTGTGCGCATCGTCCTGATTTCCCGGCAGTTTTTGGCAGTCGGAAAATATAATCCGTGCGGGGTGACGTCGGTGCGGACCGTACTTCCTGGTTCGTGAAACGCAGCCTGAATGCGTCCTGACGTCACGTCGGCGCTTTCCCGGATCACATTTGTAAGGATATTTTCGTCGGTCGGTGTTTTGTACGATTCGTAGGGAACTTGTGGTTCCATGCGAATCGTACTTGCATATTTGTAATGTTTTTTAACCGGGTACGAGTCGGACGGAGAAAATGCTCCGTCCGACGGTTCGTACCCGGTTTCTCCAGGATCAGAATCGGCACCTAAATATTTATTGTACTGTTGCAAAGGGGCAGAGCAAGTGGAATTTTGCGGCAGTTGAGGACCGAATTATACAGCAGGGTTGACAAAATTATGCAGCAAGAAACAACAAATTATGTGGCATAATACTGCATATTTTGTGATAGTAATACTTCATTATTTTGTAATTGTTACACTTGCTAGCACCCAGGGCCGGAATGGGAACAGAAACCAGCCCTGGGAAACTGCTCGGCAAGCCCCCCTGGAAGGGAGAGGGGGGGGGTACAGCTGAGCTGTTTGTTAGGGCCGGTTTCAGCCGTTTTTGTTACAGGGGGCCGATACTGCCGACCCCTGGTAACAAAAACAGCCCCCAGGGGCAGAAAACCAGCCCCCACCCTGGCGGCCCACTGGGAAAACGCCCGGTGCCCGCTACGGTCAGTCCGGCCCTGAGCACCGTCAGCGCATAGGTTTCACCTTATTAGTACCAGTTTCACACCCAAATTTAGCATAAGCAAAAGGAAGGTGTCCACTCAAAATTTACACTGCACGGCAACGCATTTCACTGCGTTTTTAATTACTTTTGATCCATTTGATCCAGGCAAATTTTTTAATTAAAATCTGCTGATTACCAAGCAGATGATGGATTATGTGGCAAATGCAGCAAATCCATAGTTATGCAGAAACGCCACAGTTGCACAATTGTATAATTCATAACAACTCATGCTGTCCAGATTATGGATGCATATATTATTCCTCTGACTCACTCTCATATATGAAGTATACTATAAGGGACAGGAAGTAAAACAGTATACTTAAATACTATGAGGGTTCATCAAATGAGTTGATGTGTATGAATTGTGACCTGAGTGCAGGTGAATTGTTGCATGCTTTTGTGAGTCACAGCAGGAAACTAGTCATTGCATGTGATTTAATTAAAAAGAGACTTAAATGGGGGCTTGGACATCGAAAAAGCAATCATTAGAGAACTGTGAATCATCTGTGGGCTGTTTCGGTAGAACGATGGGAGTTATCCCACCACATCCTCCGAGGACGGTCAGACTCACGCTGGCTCAGTGCCGGAGAACATTTACTGCTTGGCAATGTCTATGAGGGGTATATTTGCACTGTTGGGGTTCAGCTTAAATTGTTGGATGGAAGGTAAAGAATTACACCAATAGGAGTCTGTCCCAGTGGTGCAAACTAGAGGGTAAGGGGCTTAATATGGGAAAAAGTGACATACTGGCGGTGCAAGAGGCTTGTAAATAAGCGCCTAAATGTGTGTAGGTTCTGGTATAGCCCTCCATTCACCTTACTTCTTAACGCAGCACACTGTTGAGTTTGGGTGCATCAGACTCAGATGCAGTGCCAAAGCTCAGATACCGTGCAGTATTAGCATGGCGCACTTCATACGCTATAAATAACATACGCTATTATTACCAAATTAATTGTTCTCAAATGGGCCACGATGGAGGACTGAGATAGGTATGCCAGGACCTGAGCTCTTAACCTGCCGATGCCACGTTCAGTTCACTGAGCCATCCTTCTTTCTTTAAACTGCATGCTTCTTTTCTGCTCTTTCAGTTTTCTGTTTGTACTTGTTTACCTTTAAGTCATAAACAGGTATGTCCTCTTCCTAGTTCAAAGTGAAAGTCACACTCCCTCACCCTACCAGACAAGCCTAATGTGCAGAATATGAAAAATTATATTTTAATGAATATGTGTTTTCTTAGATCCTCACTTTGTCTTAAAGAAATAACCAGTATCTTTGATGTCAGGTACAAATGTCTTGCCAATAGGGCATGTGTATTTTCGAACCAACATATTATTGTATAAAAAATGCAAATATTCGTAACCCTCTTTAATTAAGAGTATTCCGCGATCTTCTTTAAACTCTAAAAGTGAATATGATTGTCAGGTAGCGCCACGACGCCTATGCGGCGCTGCAAGGTCCTCATTTACAAAGCAGTGCTGGGTTGCTGACACTAAACTGTGGGAAAGCCTTAGTTCTTCAAACATGATGGGCCTCATTTATTAGACGTGTCGCATCGCTGCGTGAAAGCAGCGATGCAACACTTCTCAGGGCGCCCTCCTTGCGACATGCTCGATGCATCATATTTACTGTATGACGCATCATGTTGCAAAGAATGACAGATAAGTCAGTATTACTGATGTATCTGCTCGCGCAAAAGTGGCGAATTGCTGGGGTGTGTCTGAAAACAGGCGCAACTCCAGCAATGTGTCCTTTCACATGGGGCAAACCCCATGTGAAAGGGCCTACGTCACCCTTACGCCTGCCATGAGGCAGGCATAAGGTTTTGACACATTGGCGTCCTAGAAGTGGCGCAGTGAAATCTCATAGATTTCGCTGCGGCACTCCTATGACCCTTTCTTGCGGGGGAACGCCCACCCTGCATACATTATACCTGATGCAGGTATAATGTAACACAGGGGTTTACGAAGTGACGCATCTGCCTAGATGCGTCACTTCGTAAATATGGCGCAACATGGCACATTACTTACGCCGCTGCTGAGTCACAAAAAGTGGTGCAACAGCTGCACAAAAGTGAAGTAGGTGCTCATAAATAAGCCCTGTAGTCTATAATGTAATTAGCTAAAAAATGTCACAATATCACCACACATAATGGCACAATATCACCACACATAATAACACAATAAAGAGTCCATTCAGCTCAATCAGTTCGCTGGAAGAATTTGTCTTTTGAAGTGTATGTGAATGTGTGGTTGTAAGTTTAACACTTTGGGACAGAGAGCCAGTCTCCTCACTGTCCTGTCTTGGAGTTGAAGCGTTCCAAACCACCCTGGGGAAAAACTGATGATACTAGACTACTGGAGAGGAGGCCATGGAGTGAGCCATGGAGTTATTTCGATGGTTTCATTCCACGTACTGCCCAGTAAAGTAAGTCCCTTCATTGTCCTGACCCAAATGCCAGTTTATAATAATATGCGAATCCCTATGCACTTTCCTCCAGTCTGGGCTGTGAGCTTTTGACTGGTGTACCAGGGGCATAGGAGGAAAACTGCACAGCTCTCATTTGGCATTCCTCCATTCTCCAGTCGATCAATCAGGTGGCTTGTAAAACGAGACAACTCACCTATAAGGGTCTCATGGCACGGGGGCTGCTGGTCCGTTGAAGGTGCTGTGGTTCAGTCGAAGTGCTGTGGTTGTTCAGTGGCTGGTTCAGTGTAGTGTTGAAGCCGCGAGCTGGTGCATGCACCGTGGATCAACACAAAATTGTGCTGATCCTTTATGCAAGCGTCAGTACTATTTTAACCTTACCCTTTCCCTTTCATGACTCATCACTGGGTAATGTGGGGTCAGAGAGACTTTCCTGGCTACAACACACCAAGTGTGAAAAGGTGGTTTGTAGTAGCTCCCATGGCCGAGATATATCCAGGGGCACCACAGGGCTGAAGCCCGAAGAGATGGAAGATAGTTTACACTGCACATCATCAGATATTGGCTTTGCTGGGCTGATGACCTTCCAGACCTCAAGGCTGTGAGATTGTCTGCTCATGAAATGTTGATTGATGTGATGGCAGAAATGAGCTAGCTGCTGCGCATGTGCGTCATTTCTTGACAATGAATATTGTTATAAGTATCACTGCCATTGGCTTTAAAGTGTTGCACTGCATGCCAGTCTGAAAAAGGCAGCCAGCATCTTTTTTATGGTTATTTTTTAAGGGCTAATGACTCAACAATTACGGCAGAAAAGAGAAGGCTAAGACCCAACACCCACATTAGCGAGCTGCCACTGCTAACATAATATAGTGTTCTTATATCTGGTTTTTAATTCCTTCTTTACTATATATTTTAACTTTTTTTAGTGTCCCATAAGTTACATTGATATTTTATCCAAACAGGAATGTTGGATTGATATTTTGTCTAAAGGATAATGAACCGAAATCATGCTTTGCTGGATAATTATATGGTCCTGTCATGCATAATAGCATACAGGACTATTGTAGGAGTCTTGCAGCTAGTTTATTAGTACTTGTTGTGCCACAAGGTGAAGGGAAGTTCTTAAGGCTTCAGCTTATTTCATAGTTCTCACCAGTCATCAGCTGAACCGATAGCAAAGCCATACAGGGTTTGAACTGGAGGCACACCCAGAGTCAGTCTGAGGCGCGCAGAAGAGTCCGGCTGCGCGCATCCATGCTGTGAGCAGGAACGGCCCGTGCCAGTAAGAGCAGTGGGGCGGGTGGGGGGGATTCGACAGACGAGGGAAAATGAATGATTTATTTAATATTCTCTCATTGTCATCTGTCGAATCCCCCCCAAGCCTGCTCCACCGCTCTTATCTGTACGGGCCGCTCCTGGCTGTGAACCTTGACAAAAGCAGGAGTTAGGTGGAGCCGAGGAGAGTAGAGTTTAGCCTGCTGTTCCATCTATTCTCACCTCGTTCCCCAGCCAAACGTCTGACATGTCCGATCCAACTCTATAATTTGACACCTTATCAGTGGGTATTCCAACAATCAGAGACTTCTATTGATAAATTGATCAGCTGAAGGCCCTCAGCTTTCTTGTCATCTAGCTGCAGTGGGTTGTCGGAATTAATCCTGAAAGGTTTACTCTCCACAAGTTTTTGGCGCTGCCTCAAAATGACACCTCCTTGTAAATCTGGGGCAGAATCAAAAAGCAAGGGGTGTTGCGGTGGAACGCCCACAGCAACACCCATTGCACGCTCCTTTCACGCATATACCTACGTGAATGGGAAGCATATTTATAAAGCTGCGTAAAGCCACAAAAAGTGGCTTAACACCACTTTGTAAATATGGTGCAGGGCATACAGCCACCGGAGCGTAAAAAAAAGTGGCATTCTGGTGACACAAGTGGCTTGTATATATACCTCAAAGTGTCTTGGGTTTTCACCTTGCAACATGGCCCCAATAGGGTTTGAAATTCTGAATTATGAGGAAAATTGATTAAAGCCTTCAGACTCTCATCTCAACAACCTAAGATTCTGTGGGAGAGAAGAAGCCCTCGGACTCTGACCGGGAAGTATCTAGGCTACCCAAAATAGCAGCTAAGGTCTGGGTACATATACTAAAAAGGGTGAGACATCGAGAAGAGGTGCATGGTTTCATGCATGTGTTGTGATACCATTTGATGGACGTGGGTGATTGCGCCTTCTGCTACCCAAAGAAATGTGGACTGCAAAAGCACATTGGATCACATATAGTTATCTCCTGACATAGAAAACCAGATAGAAGGAGTCATCTCATACTCAAAGTATAGGCCTGCAGACCACCCTGATTTCCTCACCTGAGGTGTCCCTTCTTCCAGGAGATTGTGTGAAAGATTGTGGAGACAATGAAGAGGCTGCTGAGGCCGACCCCATAGATCCACGCTGAGAAGGCCTCCCATTGGTCATCTGACAGGAAGTAAAGGATCGTGCTGCCAAGGATGCTGGGAATAATCCAAAGCTGGAAGGAGAGAAGAAACACATAGCGCGGTTTTATAACAGTCCTGAAATCCTAGGGAAAGGTATCACAGGAAAGACAACAAAATAATCTAGATGAACAAGATGGATGCAAAATGGGGTTACAAATTATACATATAATAAATGGCCCATGTGAAGTATGCTTTTTTTTGCAAAGGTTTATGCATGGAGCCCTCTAAAATATGGTTAGCCGAAAACTATGCCTCCTTAGTCCTTCTTGTTTCCCCTCAAGGCACATCTACAACTGTTAATGACATAATTGATGACATCACAGATTAGCAGTAATGTTCAAGGGTTAATGTCTTAGTGTGGCGGCGGAATATCCATCGCACACCTCTTTCACGCTAAGTGCAGCGCGAAAAGGGGCCTTATTTACAAGGCGCCCTTAAGCCACATTTAGTGCCTTAACGCCGCATTGTAAATAAGGAGAAGGGTATATCGCCACCAGAATGTCCCTAAAATCCCCTTGTAAATATGCCCCCTAGTCTGATGGCTGCTCATCTTAGTGAGAGATGATTGGGGGCTCATGATGCCATGGACTGTGTGCTGCACCTCTGTAAACAACATCTTTTATCTGATGCATACAGCAGAGGACAGCCTTCATGCTAGCCAGGTGGTCACCAAGAGTGGTACAATGAGAAATTTTGAAAGTGGTATGGTCCTTAAATTGTCTTAAAGCAAATCAACAACTCAAATCTCTTGGTTGACAACGGTGCCAGCATGGACCCCTACCGGGTCTTCAATGTAAACTAATAGCTTCGTCCCTCCACAGAAAGGGACTGGTAGCTTTAAGCAGGGGCAATGCGCTAGTCAAGGCTAAATGTGAACCTTTCCCTGACTTGTTACACCGAGTAATAAATGATGGCTCGGAGGAGGATGTGGATCCCACCTTGAAGAGGAAAATTCAACAGTAGGTGGAATTTAGGACAGTAATGATCTGCTTTGCACACCTTTTTTGATTAGCTGCTAGTTTCAATGCAGCCTAGGGCAATGATAGTGACACAGGGCAGTGTGCATGTGAGACAAGGTCCATCAAGGCTGAGATGGGCAAGGTTTTGGACCTAGAAGTGATTGTTCATTTCCTTTGGCCAAACCTTGAATTGATTATCCAAGTCTTTCCACAGTAAAGGCCCATCTAGTCACTGTGATCCCTTGCCCATCCATGTGTGTGTGTGCCACTATACTCAAATAAACTGCAGTGTTCATTAGGGACATTGAGTGTGCGGCTGCACAAGATCATGCTTCTCTTACAGAGTCCCAGTAGACCGTGACAGCCAGCACACGCCTGAAACTGTTCTTATGTGTTGGTTCCCTGTTTAGCCCTTTCTCCTTCCTGTGTTGCCAGCTGTCATCTGACTACAGTGTCTCTGGAGATAATCCACATCAACTTTTTGATATTCATAAGTCTATGAAAACAAGAGCGAAATGAGAGATACTTCTCCCGAATTGGGAGAAGAACATGACTTTTGAAAACGCCAGCACTTTGGTTGGATCTGACATTGTGCTTGTGTATCCAAAGGGGCTAAAATATTGGGCCTCTTAATCCAGACTGTCACGATTCATCTTGATCTTGAAAAATCCCTTCACATTGTTCATCAGATGCAATGCCAGGAGCTGAACCTTTGGTGGTCGTTTCTTTTCCACAAGCTGAGGACAAGCCTAGATTCCTGGTACACCTTACTGTGGTGACCTTTGGTACACAAGAAGGTGGGCCTCCCTCTGAGGAGAGGAGCAACACAGGGCACTGGGAGACATGTACAAGTGCCATTGGATGACTACAGGAGGATGAATCAAGGAACTAGGACTATCTGCAGTGGTAAGACTCTAGCACCCCAGCTGACCTTATAATAAGACACAAATCAAAGCATTGCATGGCGCAAGGAGCTGCACTTGCTCACTTGTGAACCTGCACCGTCCATGACCCCATTGCCCAAGGGAGAATATATTGGCCTTTATATGGGGGCCAGGAAGTTTTAAAACCTTATACCCCGCCCAATGTTGTGTCTTGACCTTCACTTTGACTCTGGAACCATTTGCACCATCTCAATAACCCTTACAGTTTTACACGTATCATTTCTTTAACCCCTAGACTGCAATGATAGAGCATTTATCCTTCATAAACAAATGTACCGGGTATGCCTCCATGAAGAATATATTTTACAGGCATAAGATACAAATGTTAAGGGAAGTAACCTTTCATTGTATGCACAATCTTTATGCAGACCCTGGAAATAGCGTCCGGCACAGGAGTGCGGAGTCTCCACAGCAGTAAAGGGGTTGTTGTTAATATCACAGCTCTCATATGATAATAATGCATGTTACATACAGAACAGGGCAGAAAATTAAAATTTTCCACTACTCTGGGGCACACATCATAATCACCTAGAGCCTCATTCTCAAAAGGGGCGGCTAGCAACTCTGAAAATCAATGGGGCGCAGCGTGTCATAAACTCACTGGTATGTTGCCTTTCTCCACTTCCCTCTCCCAGCGACAAGCAGGAAGTGAGGTGGTTTACTTCCTGCTTATGAATCCAACCAGTCCCGGAGCTGCTGAAAGCAGATCCGGGACTGGAACTGATGTGAGTTCCATTTGTGGAACTCACATGAAAATATTTAATTCAGGATTTCACAAAACATGTCCAAGTCACCTGCCATACTTTTAGCTTTTCAGGTGTAATTATAGAAATGATTTTTTTTTTTTTTGCATATAAAAATATAAATGCATTGACCCTCAAAAAGAAAAGAATGTGTGCATGCGTATATATTTTTTTCCTCCAAGGGTAAATTATTTCTCTGGATGAGAAGCCCCTTCCTCTACACACCCGTCAACATTTCATTGGGCACTCGTTCCCATGCCGGAGATGGATTTACTCTTGCATTTATCCATGGTAAATAGATGACCATTTCGTGGTTCCAAATTGTCTGTCAATAACTATAAATGTTTGTGGGTCTTTACAAATGTTTAGCACATGCCTGCTGTGTAATGGCCTGTCCCTGCCTACAAGTGTAGGTTGACTCACACAGAACACCTACATTTGCACACATCTTCAAGAATGAAGCCCGGGACTCTTGGCAATTTAGGACTCCCCCGTCAAGTCTACTGGTGTAGGACCCTTGTTAAATTTGTGGTAGATTTTTAGTGAAGGCAATTAAAAAAAAAAAACTGGAAACTCAGGGGCAGATTTACAAGCCCCTTGCGCCAGTTTTGCGTCACTTTTAACATGGGAAAAGTGACGCAAAAATGGCGCAAGGGGCTTGTAAATCTGCCCCTCAGTGTGAGAAAGTGCCATCTTTCTTACATGGTATGCCCCCACTTTTTGCTGAATTGCTGAATGTACTTTGACTGAGTGTGCCCTGGACTCCTGCCAATCAGGTGCCCAGGGCCTATGTTCCTTCCCTAAACACACAAAACCCAAATTGGCAAACCCTGGCCACATGTCAGCCCCTGGTAAATGGTACCCTAGGTACCCAGGGCCTTGTGACCAGGGAAAGCCTCTAAGGGCTGCAGCACTCATTGTGCCACCCTTAGAGGCCCTGTACCCTTACACACACACACTGCCCTTGCAGGCTGGGTGTCTGGGTGCAAGACAAAACAAAGAGCCGACATGGCACACATCCCTGTGTGCCATGCCCATCACCGACACTTCCGTGGCATATATCAGCCACCCCTCTAGCTGGGTGCCCTATGCCAATGGTGTGGGCACAGGAGCAGGAGCCCTGTGCCCCTACAGTACCCAGATCCATTCCTGGGCACTGTAAGTGCAGTGCTGCCATTTAAGAGTACATGGTGCTGAGAACTCGTCAAACACGAACTCCACAGCACCATAATGGCAACACTGAAGACTGAGAAGTTTGGTATCAAACTTCTCAGCACTGATGCCAGTGTGGGATTTAATGTACCAAGCACCCCAGAGGGCATCTTAGAGATGCCCCCTAAAACCTAACCTACAAACCACGTCTGTTCTGAGGCTGCCTAGGCTGCCACACAGCAGACATGTTGCTGGACCCCTGGGTAGGAGAGACCCTGCTCTCCTGGGCCTGCAACAATGCACATCCTGGGCGAGGTGCTAAATCTCCTCCCCCAGGATGGGCAGGGGGAAGCTTCAAAGGCATGCCGCCTCTGTGAGCTTCCCCAGGCCACTGCAACCCCCCAGTCTGGCGGGAAGCTTGGCCGGAAACCCCAAATAAGGACAGGGGATGTGCCAGCCTGCCAACACAACCCTCAGGTGGGGGAGGCGAGGTGAAGCACATCTCCGGGCTCTCGCCATCTTGAAGATGAGAAGCCCTTCCCTATCAGGACTAGGCTACTGCTCCCCTCCCACAGGAGAGAGGCAGGATAGGGGGTGTACCCACCCCAGGACAGGGACCCATTGGTCCCTGCCCTTCACCTACCTGTAACGCCCCTAATTAATTCTAGCATTTAGGGGCACCCTGAACCTTCCTTTCCCAGATTCCAGATTCCAAAATCCGAAGAAGAGCTAGAAGAAAGAAGACCTGCCCTGCAGCTGCTAAGAAGAGGAAGACACAAACTGCTTTGGCCCCAGCCCTACCGGCCTGTCGACCCTCGAACCTGCTCCTGCTCCAACCCGGCATCTCTTGTGGCCAGCAACCTCACAAACCCCGGAGGACCTGGCTACCTTTTGACTCTAAGCCCCTGGGACTCCAATGAGTAGAGGCTCTACTCAAAATCTACTTCTAATCCCTGGCAGCAGCCCGGAACCGCGAACCCAGCACACTCTGCACCAGCCAAGCCTGACCTGTGCCGGAGTGAACAAAGACCACGAGGACGACCCCACGTCAACTGTGACCTCGAGTCCGGCACCCAAGGACCTCCCTCGACACTCCTGAAGAAGCCTGCAGCCTCAGAACAAGGTGCCCCCCCCAACCGCGATCAACAGAGGGTACGATTTCCCGACACCAAAAGGCACCCCTGCGCCCCGCGGCCCCCTGTGCCCAATCCTGGGGTACCTACTTATCCTCCAACTACCCAACTTACCTCTCGAAGTGGTGGTGGCACCTGAAGAATCCTCGTCCCCGAGCTTGCAGTCTTTTTCTAAACCGGAGATTTCCCATTGAAATCAATTGAGCGCCCGAAGGCTCAAAAGCACCCTGCACCCAGCCGCACGAGTGGCCCTGGCAGTGCAACCTCTACACCTATCTACTTCCCCACTTGCCCTGAGTAAGTGACAAGGAGCCCAGCTCCCACAGCCGCGTGGCCTGCTAGTCAGCAGCCACCAACCAAGGCCCCCCTACCTCTCATAGGATAACATTGGGCCTAACTCTCTCTACACCCGGTCGCCCTTGTGCCGCTGGGGGTGAACTAACTGTACCTACCTGACCCTGGGAGACCCCTGAGTCTATGCCCAGAACCTTAACTCTGCCAGTCGAGTACTTACCTTTAAACCGATAACTCAATTTTCTCCAAAGGGTAACATTGACTGGCTTTTTCTGAAATTTCTTCTGAGGACTTTTCAAAACTTAAAATATTCACCAAAAATCAGCCGAGTAACGAAAACGGAAATACTCACCTGCTCTTAGGTGAGCTCCCAGTGCTGGAACTTGGTGCCCAGCACTGACTCTGAAAACTACTTACAACTGTACTTCCCAGTAACCCAATGTTCTTCCATAGGAAATCATTGACTGTTTTTCTGTGAAATTTCTTCCAAGTGTCAATTTCTGCAATCTTTAAATATTCTTTAAAAATCGTATAATATCTGAAAACGTAATTAACGGATAAAGGTCCCAGTACTGAGTCTAGGCACCCAGTACTGGATTAGAAAAGTAACAAGAACATACTATACCTGCAGCTTGAATTTTCTGCCAAAGGGAATCATTGACTGTTTTCTATGAAATATTTTCTAAGTGTCAACTTTTAAAATAGCAAAATATTGTCTAAAAATCATCACAGTAATTAAGTTGACTTTTATCACTTGATTCCAAGTACTGACCCAGGACTGAATCTAGGATCCAGTCCTGGAATTCCAAAAGTAATCCTAAAAGTAATCTGTGGCAAATAACATGAAACTTCCATTGAACTCAATGCATTATTGTGTTTAAAATAGTGTTGCCTATTGCAACCACTTGTAACTTTTTACAAAAGTCAATTGCATATTGCAAAAGTATTTATATAAAGCATCTCATTCTGAGAAAGTATATTTTCATTCCAATTGTTGGTTCTAAAATAAAACAAGCATATATTTTTGATATATAAACCATTGGCCTAAGGTTCAGTTATTGAGTGTGTGAGATCATTTGCTGACTGAGTGTGTACAACAAATGCTTTACACTGTCCTCTGATACTGCCTTACTGCTCGACCAAGCTACCACTTTAGAGAGTAAGGTTATATCTAACTTTAGCCTCTGTCAAACCCTTGGGGACTGTGGACTCTGTACACCCTGTACCTATTTGGGAACAGTATATACAGAGCCACTTTCTCACACTCAGTAGCTGAGGCTTCGGTCACTCAGTTACCCAGTGTTTTGCCAGCACAGAAGCACAGGAATGGCCTTATCCAGCATGAAAATGCTATACTGCTAAAAAGGGATTGAAAGGACTGTATAAGTTTCTTTAGGGGTAAATGAATGACCTCCCATCAATAAGAATCTACAACAGAAAAATAGAATCACTTCAAGTGAGAAAATCCTAGCAAGGGTCTATCCTATATGAGGTGCCTCCTTAGAGTTAATTGGTACCTGCTTTTTGGCTGTACTGCAGATAAATGCAAAGAAATCATTTCCCAGTTTAATATTCCCCTGGAACAGGACAGCTACTTTAGGATAAGCCATCAGGAAACGGAAGTTAGAGAAGATGTTTCAGGAAGACAAATGGAAAGGGATACCTTCAAAGCTTCCTCCACAACAGGCTCTCCCTCTTGATGGGAAGTTCAGCTGAAGTTGATCGAGAGATCCTTCCTAATTGAAGTAAATTTAACACTTGAGTGATATAGGTAGCAAATGTCAGAGAGAAGGCAAGATCCTGATCTCCTATAGGCACATCTTCTGGACACGCCGAAACATTCAATATTTCAGAGCCTAAATCCACTGTGAAATTCACACTGGTCTTAAGTAGTAAGTTCCCAAACATCAGAGGCTAGGACCCATTTTGAAAAGGAGAAGTATCCTCCCATAACGTTAGTGGTTGCAGCCAACAAATGTATCATGTCACATTTCACACATCATTATTAGAAATCGTGGTCAATCACAACAGTGAATCAATGGAAATGTAAAGTGAGAGAAATATGAGGATGGAGAGGTTGACACATAGGATCCAGCTCAGAGAACCAATCTTTCAGAAGATATTGGCTCGGTTTGACCATCTCCACCCACCGTAGGTATGAGGTGCAGCACAGAGGTTAACAAATACCCATGCAGTGACCTGCCACACATAATATTACCAAGCACATGCAAAAACAAAGATAGGTCTAATGACCTTGAAATACAGACTGACACCTCAAGAATCTACAATTCCGTCAACTTAGAAAGCGGTTTGCCTTAGAATCGTCCTTTTATCATTACCCACAGATGAGCAATATGACTTTTTACAGGCTCTTGCAAAAAAGCACTAATGATATAAGGAGCTGAATTTTCTTAAGGATGTTCCTCAGATTTGAATCCTTTGTGACATACTAAAAACAAGTTATTCCTTTCCAGTAAATGCACAATAAAATTCAAGTAAAAAAAGAGAAGAAGCAGAGGACTAGACATATCATAGCAAAGCTGCTACATTGTATTTTCTTTTATGAGGACCTTTGCTCTTTTGAAACTTTATCAAGAGAGTTGCAAAATCAATGATGTCCACCAATAGAAGCCAACTTCAGCCCTGTAAGATACTACTGAGCCAATGTTGTCCCAAGCAGAGACATTTTAAAGCATGGGCAAAGTGGACAATTGCAAAGGGCCTCCAACTTCAAAAAACACCCCTGGGAGAGTAAACGTTCTCCTTAGATAGGTCACCTCTTTTAATTTCTATACCTCAGCCTTTCTACTCAACGCCTACCTCTACCTCTGAATCTCTCTGTCTTTGCCCAGTGTCATCTAAAGGAGTTTGCGGGCCCTTGAAAGACATATTTGAACTGTTTTTTATATGAACCCATTTGTGAAACAATTTGGCATCAGGTGGGCTTCAATAAGCAGAAAGTGGGCAGTAAAATTACGAACAGGGGGGCTCAAAATAAGTCTTGCCCGGACAGTCCTCTTATCATATATTTCTGCTTTTTCACTTCTTTTGCTCTCCCTACTTCTCCACTTTCTCTATGTTTCATCTCCCTTTCTGCAGGCAGAAGAACACATAAAATGTGATTTTTCATACAAAAACCAGGGCTCTCTGAAGTCCTTTTGCAAGGGGTTAGCAGTTCTTAATTTGTTCCTGAGACAGAGAACAGTGGCGTAACAATAGCCCTGCGACCGGAGTGGCGGGCCCCCAGACCATGTACTTTGTGTTGGGGGGGGCTCATGTTTCGTTACGCCACTGGCAAGAAGGAGGAAGAGAAAGATAGGAAACCAATGACAAAGAGAGAGAAAGCAGGGATGATAGAGAACCTGCAAGAGTAAAATAAAGAGACAAGAAGTGTAGGGTAATGGAATAAAGAAGCAGAAGCGCCTGGAACCTTGGTATTTGGCTCCCTCAGTGATGGGCTCATAAGAAATACTTTTGGCCCCTTTATCTTTTTTCACCATTGGGGATTAGCCACATTGGGGAGCATTGGAAATAAGCCACAGTTCTGAACAAAGTAGTCTCAACCACACACTCCATGTTTAACGTCCCTGTGACACCTGGTAGTAGTAAGTGAATTGTACGATTTTACAACTCTGATATTAAACATTTCAGAGACATTTTAAGGTAAGGGCAAAGTGGGCGCTGGCCCAGGGCCCCAGCCTTTCATGGGACCCCCTGGTAGAATCAGCTCTGTACTGCAGAGTCTTGCTATGATGGCCTTGTATAATTCTTAAACAGATTGTTTTAAATACCGTTTTCCTTTGATTTGTTTTTAATGTGAGTGATGTGTGAAAGACTATACAGACATTTTGCAGAGAAATGTTGTGTTTATGTTTCATGCAACATCCACACAAAAAAGTTTCTTTTAGATCAAAACAGGACCTCACATATGAGAAATCGGAGGGAGTTACAAAGAGTGTTTGCAGAAATATGAGTGAGTTGCTTTTTTATTACAATGTTGAAAACTTGTCACTATCCCTGAATTTCAGATGTAAACACATTTAGAATTTGGACAAGTGTGCCTGTGCACTGTAAGTGACCTGGCCAAAGAGGGCATGAAAGAGTCAAAATTGGATCATAAATTCAAAGCTGATCCAAAAAGAGACCCCAAAAATATGTTTGCCCATGGTCCCCAAAAGCATTAAGATGTACCTGAAACATTTACATGTTAGTTACCGTGTTTAATAGAGCATGGCCTGACTCTAGCACAAAATGACATGCCTTCTACCATGTTAATGGCTAACTTGAAATAATCTAGTATGAAACTGGATCCCTTTATAAAACCAGGGTTTCCAGGATTTTTTTTTACATTTCTCTGGCAAGTCTACTGAAATATCAGGTAGTCAGCAGGAAGTGTATATTCTGGTACTTTCTGAAAGTGGAGACTGCATCGTCTGTACCTGTGTCTCATCTCAGTGAAACAGCAGAAGACCACACATATTATGTACAGGTGAAATATGCATATGGAAAAAACCCTTGTCCCAGTCATTAATATTTAACAGTAATAATTCAGATTTCCCTAATTTCAATCAGCTGACTGACACCTGATCTGCAAGGGTGACATAGTATAGCACAAGATGCTCAGGAAGTCAGATTACCCATGTGGCGTGCCATGCATTGGGCCCAGGCGCAGGCTGCGTCCCTCCCTGAAAAGAGCTACAAGCGAAGGTCACACATTTCATGGGATGTGTTGCTGTGGATAAGCAACTCTTCTGGGTTTCTCTTCAGAACTACCTGTAAAACATGCAGTGCTTAATTTGAGCCAGTGGTTTCCGGTGCTTGGCACTGGCACTTAATTGTCAACACTGGCACTTATGACAGTTGCCACATGGTGGCGCTGTTGTTGCAATGAAAAGATGAGCAGAAAAACAGTTGTTTGTTCATTCAATATACATTAAAAATAACTAATTCCAGCTGCCCAAGCCATTCTTATAGCTTTGGAGGTCTTGAAGAGTCTGACATGTCACACTTGTAGCAGTGTGATGGTTAGTAGTTGTGCTGGTGCTGTCATTGGCAGTGCTATCAAGGGCGATGGGTGGTGCAAGCCGTGATGGCCTCTTGAGCATGTGAGCTTCTAGCTCATATATTTGGAATACAGGCGCCGCTGAATGTTCTACTACAGAACAAGACCTTCCACCGAACATCGAATATGTACAGCAGTATGACAATTACAAAGGACTAAAAGAACAAACTAATCACTGTGTGCAGAAGCCAACAACAGTACCTATGCCACAAAGGGAGCCAAAGGGGAGGCCATAATGGGACATGAAAACCACATACGCAACATCAAAGTAGCAGAAAAATAAAATGCCCCTCACTCTGAACAGCTCGCATGGCACTGAACAAGCAAGTGAGGCAAGAGAGCCTGGAACTGGGGGTTGCTCTCTTGAGAGACTTTTCAGAACAATATGACCAGACGGTGCATTTAGTCCCTTAATTCACCCATTATTGGGCCAAAAGGCTAGAGGTGTGCCAGACAGTTCTGTGTGACACTTGTGAAATGATCAAATTCATCGTAGGATGTTTACTGTGGCCGACCTTTCTCAGACATACCGAGGTGACTACTTCTTCCAAAGAACACTTTGAAAAAGATGGGGCCACGCTGTTCAATTTTCAGTACAGTTTTCAAATAAATGGGCTAAAAAGCGGTAGTGTTTGCACGCGTTAATGAAGAAGCACTCTATGGGCAAGACAAGGATTAGCTGGATGTATGATGTTACAACGCATGCTTTTACAACGCATGCTGTTACAACGAATTTTTTACAACGCAAATGCTGTGACAACGTAAGTCTTTACAACGCAAGTCTTTACATCGACTTGCAGTAGATGGCGTGCTAACATTAAAAAAGGGTAATTTACTATTCTAACTCCAGTCCACGTTGCAGTAGGGAAGGTGTTTGGATAGTAAACTACACTATTTTTAATGTTAGCACGCCATCTAGTGCAAGTCGATGTAAAGACTTGCGTTGTAATGGCATGCGTTGTCACAGCATTTGCGTTGTAACAGTTTTGTTGTACTGGCAGTGCGTTGTAAAAGTTGCGTTGTAATGGTTGTTCCCCGGATTAGCTACTAAGGAGATACATGGAGTTAGTCTTTCAATCTGACTTTCGTTTCATTTTTCTCTCATGTTTCTTTTATCTTTCTTTCCATGCGTCTTTCCTCCTTCCCATTTCTTTTCTTCTTCCATCTTTTGTGTTTCCATCTTTCTTTTTATGGCTTTATGTTCTTCTTTCTATTTTCTTTATTTCTTTCCCTATTTCCGTCTTTGGTCTAATATTTCAATCTTCTGTCAATCTTCTTATGTCTTACTTCCTTTCTTTTCCCCCATATTTTTCCATCTTTCCTTCTTCCCATTTTCCATTTCTTGGGTCAATCTTCTTTCTTTCATTTCTTATTTTATTCTTTGTTTATTCCTATTTATTTCCTTCCTTCTTTACCTTCTAATTTTCTGCTTTTCTTTTCATCTTTTGAATCTTTCTTTCCTTCCCACCATTCTTAATCCTGTCTTTTCTCATCTTTCTTTCCTTCCTTTCGCAATCTGTCATTCAGGCATTATTCCTTCATTTGTCCTTATATCCATTCTTCTTTTTGACTTTACATTTATATTTCTTTTTTTCTTTCCTTTCTTCTCTCCTTCCTTCCTTCACTCCCTCCATCCTTATTTCTGTATTTTCCATCCATCCATCCATCCATCCATCCATCCATCCATCCATCCATCCATCCAGTCTTTCCCTCCCACCTTCTTTCTCTACTTCCATTCACCCATCTTTATTTCGTCCATTGACCCACGGCTCATCTGTCCTTCTTTGCATCCATGCATTCTTCCTTCTCTCTGTCCATCAATCCTTCCTTCTGCATATCATTCCTTCAACCTCTCATCCACCCACCCAACCATCCATCCATCCATCCATCCATCCATCCATCCATCCATCCATCCATCCATCCATCCATCCATCCATCCATTCCACCCTTCTCTCTGTCCATCAGTCCTTCCTTCTGCATATCATTCCTTCCACCCACCCACCCATCCACCCACCCATCCATCCATCCATCCATCTTCCCATCCATCCTCTTTCTTCCTTCTTGCCGTCGTTCCTCTATTCTGTGCATGCATATATATCCATCCTTCTCTGCATCCATCAAACCTTGTCTTCATTCAGCCATCATTCTCTCCATTCATCCCTCCATCTGCGTCTCCATCCGTCATTCCTTCAATTCATTGTCTTTCAAATTACCCAAGCATCGTTATCGCATCCATCAATCCATCCATCCATCTCTCCATGCCTCCATCTTCCTTCTTTTCATGCTCTCTTGTTTCATTTGTTCCCCCACCCCATAGCTGCATGTAGGATGCTACGGCTGTGGGATTGATAAGGTTATTTTCGATTAAAAGTCGAGGGAGCTATGAACACCAATTCAAATGTTTTATGTTGCACATGACTCCCGACAGGTACCCATTTCACACTCAAGCTGCTTGGGTGATTGATGATTGCTCTGGCAACACTGCCACACTAGCATGGCCATGGGTTATGGTTATGCCAACAGTGCAACCAAACTGGACAGCAGCTGTTCAAGTCATCCACAAATGCGACAGAAAGGAAGTACAAACTTATAGTCATCCATACCAGGATACACATTTACTCACACAGTGGAAAACATGAGAAACTGGGGAAGTTAGGGGGAGTTTACCAGCATGGTACCAACTGTGAAACACAGTGCACACATTAAAGAAACAGAAGAACCGACTGGAAATGACACAACAGCGATAACATTGGCTCGTGGCAGCCACACGTATCCCATAGACAAGCCATCAGGCAACCTGCTGAGAGACTCTTAAAGCCGGTAGGAGTGGCCTCGGGGAACCATCTCACAACACAAAAAGAGGTCCCAAACTGTCATGAGTGACACATAGGACAGCACTTCAGTGCACACACCACCCGTGACGCTAGCTTCATTACCGCGCCCACTAACCACAACTTACTGTACCCCCAGTGAAATAGCCCGGGGGCAAGTTGTCTCTGTTCACTAAAACATGAAACGGTTATCTCTGCTTGTGAAGTACTCCCACGCTGTTAACTGCGCAACCATTTCCGGCAAAGCCCACGGAACCCTGCAGGAGCTCGCGTGGGAGGTCACGTGCAGGTTATACTCTATCCAGTGGCGGCTCCTCCACTAAGGTGGAGGAGCGTCGCCCCTCTGCTCCAAAGGGAAAATGAAATGATAATATCATATCTTTATTATCACTTTGTTTTCCCTATTGCAGTCATTGGTGGGCAGGGGCGGGGATGGCCAGAGCAGGAGAGGAGTGGTGTGCACTCCCTAAGTGCGCATGAACTGTTTGGCCGGTCCTCTTGTGCCAACCAAACAGTTCGCGCTGCGCTTTGCATGTTCCTATCAGGCTGCATTATACAGCCTGGTCAGGAACATGCACAGGCTCCCTGTTCCAGTCTGAGTGCCGATCCACGGTGCTCGGACCAATCACCGTGATTGGCTTAGGGGAAGTCCGTGTGCCGTTTTCTTCCTGCTGCCGCCGGCCAACACAGGAAGATAGAGGACGGAGGAGAGGCAGCGGGAGGCTGTTAAAGGCAAGTTCTTTTTAAAAAAATGGTATTCATTCCCCCTCCCTCGTCCCCATCCGGAGGCAGCCGCTACAGCTCTGTCCAAACTCCATGATGAGACTGACCGCTAGCGCACGTGCCCGCTTTAGATTCAGCGGGTGGCAGCTGTGAACCTACACACCAAACAACCAGTGGCGTAACACATTAGGAAGAAGCAATGGCCTCTGGATTCACTAGTGCGGCCTTCAGCTAGGCTCTACGTGTGGAACCAGCATTCCCAGGTTCTAAGTTCTGTATGGTTGGAAGAGGCTGTGAAGCAGAGGTTGGATGTTTGGAGGCTGGAATCCCTGTTCATGAATAAAGCTGCATATTTCAACCTCATCAAGCAGTGCTAGATTGTTCATATGAGGGCCCTCACTACAACTAGGCAATGCAGTCAGGAGTTGCCAGGCTTACACAGATTAACAATGGGAGCTGATGCCAAGGAGTTAAGCATGTCTTAATGTGAGTGCATTCAGTGACCTTATGTTGGAACAAGGGTCCTTGTTAGAGTGGGCAGTCATGACCATGTACCTCAAAAGTCCGATTGGCCGCACTCTGCTCGTCCTACCAGCGTGTTACCCCAAAGCATTGTGGTCCATGAAGTAGCCTCGGCGAGTACGCCTATGCCAAAGTTTAAAGTGAAAATGAGTGTCGCGTTAGCCATCCCTGGACACGTGTTTCGAGGTAGTTGCCTCTCGTCACCAGGGAGTAGGTATGTGTGTGGGGTTGCTGCGTAGGCTGCCATAAAAAGTATTCTCAGGTAAAGTACCACTCAAGGCGCGCAGGTGCGTAGCAATGGGCTCGTCAGCCCCACCGGCTCAAGGGAGCCTGAATATAAACAAAAGTCCGATTGGCCGCACTCTGCTCGTCCTACCAGCGTGTTACCCCAAAGCTTTGTGGTCCATGAAGTAGCGTCGGCGAGTACGCCTATGCCAAAGTTTAAAGTGAAAATGAGTGTCGCGTTAGCCATCCCTGGACACGTGTTTCGAGGTAGTTGCCTCTCGTCACCAGGGAGTAGGTATGTGTGTGGGGTTGCTGCGTAGGCTGCCATAAAAAGTATTCTCAGGTAAAGTACCACTCAAGGCGCGCAGGTGCGTAGCAATGGGCTCGTCAGCCCCACCGGCTCAAGGGAGCCTGAATATAAACAAAAGTCCGATTGGCCGCACTCTGCTCGTCCTACCAGCGTGTTACCCCAAAGCTTTGTGGTCCATGAAGTAGCGTCGGCGAGTACGCCTATGCCAAAGTTTAAAGTGAAAATGAGTGTCGCGTTAGCCATCCCTGGACACGTGTTTCGAGGTAGTTGCCTCTCGTCAGCAGGGAGTAGGTATGTGTGTGGGGTTGCTGCGTAGGCTGCCATAAAAAGTATTCTCAGGTAAAGTACCACTCAAGGCGCGCAGGTGCGTAGCCATGGGCTCGTCATCCCCACCGGCCCAAGGGAGCCTGAATATAAACAAAAGTCCGATTGGCCGCACTCTGCTCGTCCTACCAGCGTGTTACCCCAAAGCATTGTGGTTTTTGGCAGCCTACGCAGCAACCCAACACACATGCCTATTCCCTGCTGATGAGAGGTAACAACCTCGAAACACGTGTCCAGGGATGGCCAACGCGACATTGATTTTTGCTTAAGACTCTGGCAGAGGCGCACTCGCTGATGCTTACTTCATGGACCACAATGCTTTGGGGTAACACGCTGGTAGGACGAGCAGTGTGCGACCAATTGGATTTTTGTTTATATTCAGGCTCCCTTGAGCCAGTGGGGCTGACGAGCTCATGGTTACGCACCTGCGTGCCACGAGTGGTACCGGACCTGAGAACATTTTTTGGGCAGCCTACGCAGCAACCCAACACACATGCCTATTCCCTGCTGATGAGAGGTAACAACCTCGAAACACGTGTTCAGGGATGGCCAACGCGACATTGATTTTTGCTTAAGACTCTGGCAGAGGCGCACTCGCTGATGCTTACTTCATGGACCACAATGCTTTGTGGTAACACGCTGGTAGGACGAGCAGTGTGCGACCAATTGGATTTTTGTTTATATTCAGGCTCCCTTGAGCCAGTGGGGCTGACGAGCTCATGGTTACGCACCTGCGTGCCACGAGTGGTACCGGACCTGAGAACATTTTTTTGGCAGCCTACGCAGCAACCCGACACACATGCCTATTCCCTGCTGATGAGAGGTAACAACCTCGAAACACGTGTCCAGGGATGGCCAACGCGACATTGATTTTTGCTTAAGACTCTGGCAGAGGCGCACTCGCTGATGCTTACTTCATGGACCACAATGCTTTGGGGTAACACGCTGGTAGGACGAGCAGTGTGCGACCAATTGGATTTTTGTTTATATTCAGGCTCCCTTGAGCCAGTGGGGCTGACGAGCTCATGGTTACGCACCTGCGTGCCACGAGTGGTACCGGACCTGAGAACATTTTTTTGGCAGCCTACGCAGCAACCCGACACACATGCCTATTCCCTGCTGATGAGAGGTAACAACCTCGAAACACGTGTCCAGGGATGGCCAACGCGACATTGATTTTTGCTTAAGACTCTGGCAGAGGCGCACTCGCTGATGCTTACTTCATGGACCACAATGCTTTGGGGTAACACGCTGGTAGGACGAGCAGTGTGCGACCAATTGGATTTTTGTTTATATTCAGGCTCCCTTGAGCCAGTGGGGCTGACGAGCTCATGGTTACGCACCTGCGTGCCACGAGTGGTACCGCACCTGAGAACATTTTTTTGGCAGCCTACGCAGCAATCCGACACACATGCCTATTCTCTGCTGATGAGAGGTAACAACCTCGAAACACGTGTCCAGGGATGGCCAACGCGACATTGATTTTTGCTTAAGACTCTGGCAGAGGTGCACTCGCTGATGCTTACTTCATGGACCACAATGCTTTGGGGTAACACGCTGCTAGGACGAGCAGTGTGCGACCAATTGGATTGTTATGACCATGTACCTCGATGCAGAGTACAGGATACTAACAGGGGTCCAAACAATCCACAATGTGTGTGGCTTCCAATACTACTGGCCCTTCTATGGCTCTTGCAGCAATTCAGCGCTTAATTTGTGAAAGAATGAGTGCCGGTGCCCAAAGCTCTCCTTCGTACCAAGTGGCCGGCGTTATTAGATGTTGGCGCGCCGAATTCCAAGGCTGCGGGGTGTTGAATGTAAAAATCTGTATTTGTAAAGCGCAAACTACTCACCCTTACGGGTCTCAAGGTGCTGGGGGCCCTTGTGGAAATTAAGTGAGCTATTGCCCAGAGTCACATGGTGCTGAGCTGAGCTGAGCTGCTGCCGCAACCGGGGATCAAACCGTGAATTCTGTGCTCTGATGTCAGCTGCCCTGGCCGCTGCACCACACCTCTCTACCCACTTCATGCCTCCTCAAATCATTACCAGACACACCCTGTCCCTTTATCTAACTCTTTCCTGCTTTCTCCCTTTGTGAGGTTTTTTCAGTCTGTCTCTTTCATGTTTGTGTGTTTTTCCCTTTCTTGATCTCAGTAAATTTATGATGAGGAAAAATAGGTGCCGGTCCTCAGAAATGAGTGGCAGTGAGCCCCACCAGCAACTACTGGCTCAAATTAAGCACTGATGACCAGAATTTGCCTGAGTAGTTGTGACAGATGTTGTAGACAGTCAGAGTTCTGAGCTTCCCTGAAGGCCTCAACAGGGCCACAAATTTGACATATCCAGCCCCATGAAACTCTTGGTGGCCACAGCATCCTGCCTTACCCAACTCAAAGATTTTGTACTTTGAGAAAAATGAACAGCCAGAAGGAAAATGGGAAGAACATGTCAACAATCTTTTTGTGCCGGATGAAATCCTAAAATGGTATTCTGCTTTGGGTAACGTGCCTTCCACAAACCTTTTAGTTAAAAGATTGCATCTATCTCTTATAAGAGATCATTGTGGCTATTCTCAAATTGTTTAAATAAGTCATACTCATAATACATAGTATCCAAAAAGAAAGATTAATTTACCTTTCTCCACTGGCTTTTTGAAAAAAGTAAATAGACACCTCTTGTGAGATCACTACAATTTAACATCATGTTTGAAATAATAATTTCTTTATACCCTTTTGTACCAAATCTTCAAATCCCTCCATAAGATTATTCGATCCAAGGGATTTAAATGTAAGACTTGGCTTCATTTTGTTACAACATTTTTTTTTCTTGAACCACAAGCGCACTATCCTTCTATGGTGAGTAACATTTTCATTTTAAGTTTGTGAATACATTTAAAGAAGTCAATTTTAAGCTAAGATCCCTGATAAACTTAGATACAAAAACAATCATCAAGATACATAAAAGTAACCTTTCTCTTCTTTACCCTTCTGCCTTCTAACTCATTGCAGGATAATCCACCTTTGACAGCTCCTCTGGTTTCCTTTGTCCTGTCCTATGGCAATCATAATTGCTGGTTTGGTGGCCGCAGTGCTAGCCATCTGATTGCCATGATTGGAGGAGAATGGGTATGCCTGGTGTCACATGACCCAGAAGAGCCTGAGAAGAATCCTGGGCCTGGCAAGCACTCTTTATTTGCAGCTCTGTGCATTCCACTATTTTCAGAATTTGGTGCTCACTTCTTGCAAGCTGGGATTGAAATGATGCACATTATGTGACTTCTGGGGACTGTAAAACGTGTTTCACTTTGTCCTCCCAACTTCCTGATCTGTGCGGTCACCCGTCTGTCGTCATTAATCAAATGGACTCTCCACTCTTGCTGCTGTACTCTGGCTGCCATTAACTTTACTGATTTACTCGTCACTCAGCACTGGATGAGGAAGTGTTACACGAGGTGTAGGCCAGAAGAACCCTATAATAGGTTCACAATATCTCCGTTGCAATATTGACCTGCGACAAAACCGCATCCGTAATATCGAATACCAGTGTAAGTTAAAGGTAGGTAGATGTGTTTCTGAGAACAGTAAATCTGTACTTCCTGATACATATTCACCTTTACAATATAGGGGAAATCCATATTGTGGATGCAATATTTGTGCCGTATTGGTTACTTCATTAGTTGACCTCATTATTGGGGCATAGAATCCTCCAGTGGTGAAGATGACAACATTAGTAGTGGTTGTTTTGTTGCAACCGGACACACTGTTCTGACTGATGTCAAATAAAAACACTCAGGCATTACTGTAGTTACTTCTAGCAGCCATTTTGTCTGCTTGTGCTAACTCTTCGTACTGGGTGTGCACATCTTCGAGGCAAGGTGAGAAAAGGCTTAGAAATGTAATTTTTCACAAACAACCTGCTGAGCTGCAACCATTTACATTGTTGTTACTTATAAAGGCCACCGACCAGCTCCCTCATGAGATCAGCTATGCACCTTCTTGTGTTCTTGGTGAGAATTTAGCCATGATTGAAACTGCAAATTGTGATAGGGAATATATTGCATCTTGTCTTCCCGAGGGGAGAGTGTCTCAGTTTCCGCTGCAGGGAGATCTCCTTGCCGGCTCACTCTGTGACTCACAGACTAGTAATTGTTCAATACGTTTCAGACCACCCCAAAAGTGAGGCAGAGTTTCCATCACCAGACAATACTTCTGAACCCTCAGTATGCTTATGCCAATAGCACTACTGGAACCTTGGTCTCTCTTGGTCTAGTACCTTTATTTTGAGATCAATAATATTTATTACTACTTAGGGCCTCATTATGAGTTTGGCAGTGTGGGACCGCCCCGCACCGCCAATCCCGTTGTTGAACCGCCAGCCAGATTAGGAGTTTTTAGGTCTCGCCTACGCAGTGCACATGCGCTGCATAGGAGGGCCTTTAGCCGTCGCTCTGCTCATTTTCAAGCACACACTTGGGCTTGTGGCGGCATCCACCTTGCAGGAGCGAGCAGCGGTACGCATGCTAATTGGCTGCTGCTCGCTCCTGCAAGGCAGATGCCGCCATAAGCACGAGTGTACTTGAAAACAGCTGCTGCCTGTTCCCTTCTCAACTGCTTGTCTTTCACGCGTGCGCTTGTTTACATTCAGCGGCGCGCGTCATCGCTCCTGTTTTCGTTTCTTTAGATGTGCTCTGGGCCGGCATCTTTTTGTAGGCAGACCCGCTTCATTGCACTTCTGCTCCAGCGCTGGCCTGTCTCTGCAGCAAGCAGTCAGCCTCTCCCGTTGCTGTGTCGCTAGATGGTGCCCATGGGCTCTCATTGCGTAGGCTTCTGCTTGTTTTTAATTGTATATATCGTTAACTCGACATGAAGGTATTGGAGCGCTTTAAATGAGCTCCAGTGACGTTACACAACGACATATTCATGTTCTCGTAGGCACTTGGAGATTAAGGGAAGTGTGCAGAATCACAGGATGTTAAGCCGAGGACAACATTGGAACCTGGGGCTCCCGGCCATGGGACGGTGCACAGATGCTCCTTCTCACCACCCTTTTAACCCTTTCCAACCCCTCGCTGCTTCCCAGGGAACAGCATGTTAAATGTGAAATGTACAATGCAAAAAGTTCCATTGATGCAGCGGGCCTACAGTTTGAGTATTTTTTTAAAATTGTATACAGCGTTAACTCGACACGAAGGTATTGGAGCGCTTTAAATGAGCTCCTGTGACGTTACGCGAGGACATATTCATTTTCTCATAGGCACATGGAGATTAGGGGAAGTGCGCAGAATCACAGGATGTTAAACCAAGGACAACATTGGAACCTGGGACTCCCGGCCACGGGACGGTGCACAGATGTTCCTTCTCTCCACCCTTTTAACCCTTTCCAACCCCTCGCTGCTTCCCAGGGAACAGCATGTTAAATGTGAAATGTACAATGCAAAAAGTTCCATTGATGCAGCGGGCCTGCAGTTTGAAGATTTTTTTAAAAATTGTATATAGCCTTAACTCGACAAGAAGGTATTGGAGCACTTTAAATGAGCTCCAGTGACGTTACACAAGGACATATTCATTTTCTTGTAGGCACTTGGTGATTAGGGGAAGTGCGCAGAATCACAGGATGTTACGCCGAGGACAACATTGGAACCTGGGGCTCCCGGCTACGGACCTCAGATAGAGTGAATACTTTAGATGCACTCAATTTTACACTTTATTGAGAAGTTTTGGTCCGCATGTGCGGCTTAACCACCTCCATTTTTTTTCATAACATTGACTGAACTTTAACAATTCTCCCCGTGTGGTGCCCTCCCTCTCAACACCTAAATCTACACTCCTTCCACTCCTGTTTCCGAGTTAAGGAGACTGCCCTTTGTCATCGGCCGCCCGAGCTCAGCCTATGTACCTTAATGAATGGATTAAGGAATATAGCTGAATAAAGTACCTGTGTTTCAGCAATGCTAAATTAACATTACAAAAACCATTCCTTAAAAACACTCTCTCAAACATTCACATAGTCAATAGGTATCGCCTTTACGACCTTACAAATGTTTCGCCATACAACAGTTCATAATATTGCACCAAGGTTATTATACTGCATAACTAAATACTTATAAGGTGTCAAAAGCAAAACCTATTGTCATATACAATAAGACCTGATAAGTGTTTAGTTATCCAGAACAATATCCTTAGTGCAACAACATCAATTGTTGCATCGCTAAAAACTTATAAGGCCCGAAAGGCGAGACCTATTGGCTATGCCAATGCTTGTTTCCTGTCTGGTGGGCGGGTCTTTGGTGTTCCACAGCAGTGCCTATAAAATAGGCACCGCAATGGGAATGTAAAAATCAGTACCTGTACGGCATGGACTGCACTCCATGGCGCAGAGGCACAAGGGGGCCCTGTAGAGCCTCCTTTTTTTCCTCACCACCACACTTTTCATGGCGGTTGCACCAACATAAAAAGTGTGTCAGTGAGGAAACTGGTAATATGCTTGGCCGGGAAGCAGCAGCCCCACCAAACATATTGCAGCCTCAAGGCCACCACGCTACAGCCAGGGATCTCTGATCCCTGGCGGGTCAGTCGTCCCAAGGCGGCACGACCGCCCAGTAGTAATAGGGCAGACAGAAGACTGCCACCACTGTGTCCCCGCAAATCTGGTGGTCTGTGGACCGCCAGACTCATAATGATGCCTTTAGAATGGAACTGGATATTATTTAATTAAAGTAAAGGTTGTAACCACTTCTAGCTGAGTGACTGAGATTATGTATTAAAAACACATCTGGAGGTTGTTAATAAATATGTAAATCTGTCAATGTTCAAGATAATTCTTTGCCCTTCCTGAATTGTCACAATTATCATTCACCAGTCTCATTGCCAATTGATGTAACCAGTTGTTGTAAGCACTGAGGCTCTGTATCCCACTTTTGCCAAGCACAGAATTTCTGGTTGAAGTACCTTATTGTGCAAATAACTCAATAATTTCAAAAAAATGCACTCATTTTCTCAATGAAGGGAATAATTGGAGGAGAGCTTACGGCATGGGTGGCACAGTTGGCAGCATGCTCATATTCAGTGGGCTGATACCTCTGATGAGATGGTGCACGATGATTCATGAACCTTAAAGACAAGAAGAGAGACACAGAATTTAACCAAAACGTGTAGTATACTCTAGAAATGTTTTCCTTTTTGGTTTCACTTTGTCTCTAGTTGTGCATTGAAATGTTTAATGCATTTTGAATGGCACAAACAATACGTTCTTTCTTCCAAGCATGTTTACTGCAGTCTAGAAAACTACAAATTCACAATTCTTCCCCTTACTTCTTCATGCCTCACAAAGAATGTGGACCCATCTGTGCATTTTGGCTTCCTCCAAAGCCTTGATCATGACCAAGGTTTCGGAAGAAGCCGAAACGCGTAGATGAGCCCACATTTTCTGTCGCAATAAACAATTTTTACAATGTACCATACTTTGTCTGCTGGCTTCTTCTTGATACAAAAACGAGGAGTATTGTGCATATAGGAGATGGGCAAGGATGATAGCCGCCATCCGCCAAACAAAGGAAAGCGAGGAGATAGTAAATAGCCGAAGGAGGGTGCCTGGTAAAATTGAGCATGTAGGGCAGCTAAGACTGAGCTTTTATTAGCAGCTTAATCCAACTGAGGGCTTGAACTGGCCAGGGATAGGACATGTTATAGGAGAGAATTGTCTCAAGTAAATATGGATTGGGAGTGCACCTTGTGGGCTAACCTGCATGAGACATTGGGGGCCAAGGATTATAAGGGTTTTTGGAGATCAGCTTCTGTATGTGTCAATGGACCCAAGAAGGATGTGGAATTCTGTGTCCAATCTCATAAGAAGTTGCCCATTTTAGTAGTTTATCTTCATCTAGTAGTATTTTGGGACAGGGTGGTGAAGTTCCACTGGCAGTGCTTAATCCAAACAACCCAAGTGTACTAGAATTTGGACTAAGCGAAACTCTAGCAGCTATAAATTCATGTTGTGTGTCTAGAGCTCCTTGGCCCAACAGGCTCCCAAATGACCTTTATAAGGCAAATCCAGAAGTGTTGGGTCCATATCTGAATATTTTACCCTACACAATCCTTTCTGGCATGGAGATTCCTCCTTCGCGGAAAATAGCAGAGATCATTTAAATTTTTTAAAAAGGGGATCAAAGCAACCCTGAAATTACCGGCCCATCAGCTTGACTGACTCTCTTTAAAAGATTATTTGCAAACAGGTACTTGCTCACCTACAGGATTGTATCCAGGAGAACGACATGTTGTCCAATTTTCGGGTGGGTTTTAGAATCCAGGTTAGTACTGTTGACCAGGTCTTTCACTTTACCTGAATTTTTGGGAAGACGGCAGTAATCAACGGGAGTAAACTTTATGTTGCCTTTGTTTATTTACGTGCCGCCTTTGGGTAAACTTTGGGAAGTTCTAAAAGCACTGGGCACCCCCGCAAACCTTTAACATATGTTGGTGTGGTTACAATCAGAAAACTATGCTCAAATTAGATGGGAAGAAAATGGGCAATTGACAAAGCCCATTAGGATCCAATGTGGAGTCAGGCAGGGGTGCTTTCTCGCCCCCACCCTCTTTTCTCTATATATCAATGGGGTGGTGGATTATTTGAATACGGATGGGTGCAATGCCCCAAAGGATGGTGGCAGGAGAGTGCCTTCCCTTTTTTTGGGGGACAACACCCTTTCGCTTTCAAAATCACAGCAGGGGTTACAAAATCTGTTAAATAATTTCAATTCCTTCCGTGTTGAGCGTGGGCTGGAGCTGAACATCTCTGAGACTAAGTTTATGATACTTTGCCATGCAGAACCCAAGAATTACAAGAGAAACCTGTTTGTGGCTAATAACCCAATTGACCTCGTATCAGATTTTGACTATCTAGGTGTTAGACCAGGGCACAGGGAGCAAGGGTATACGTGGATAGACGGCGTCTACTCACTCTTTTCACAGAGTGGACGCGGTCTAATATGCCAAGAGGTTGGGTCCCACAGAAATATGCTAAATGTGTCCCGGTGTAATTTTCAGACACCGGAACACGTTCAGCAGCGCCTACATGTTGTCTGCTTTCGTTACGGGCAGTGGGGTGGGGTGTATCAGATTCCTGCTGGGCTCATAACAAAGTATAAAGGTAAGGGGCCTCCTTTTGTTGGAGTATCCTGTCTGGGAGAGATATGGGAGCCTCACACATAAGCACAATGGAGGAGAAACAAAGGCACACAGCTTATCACTTCACAGGTACTTAACAGAGGCATGATTTTGACTATGTTCAGTTCCTTTCTATGAGAGATGCATGCACTGTAAGAATGTCAGATGTGTTGGTTTGTCCCAGTATTTCTTTTATAGGGCTATAGCGCTATTCATCCCAATTCTGGGTGTCAGAGTGCTTTACATTGTGCGTACACATTATATATTAACAATAAATCATATGTGTATAAATTAATGTGTAGGATGTGTTACATAAGACAGTGAGGGTTACAAGGTGCAGGAGTCACAAGTCCTTCATAGCTTCCAGTGCCATGTTAGAAGGAATACAATTCATGAACTGCAAGTAACAATAGGATATCTGTGTTAAAAGCAGTAACCCACTTACCCAGCTACATAAAATATGCCATCTGTGTGTTACATAATGTGCTTTGCAGGAGACATATTAACTCTCTGTGCTACTTTCATTCAAAACTGGACTAGACAAAACACAGATCTCTCCTGGCAAATACGTTAACCTCCACAGTTATCTAACCATTATTATAATCCCTTCAGATGCAGTTTGCACACAAAGATCTCTGCAGTAGGTGCCGTAACCCCATAAGATATTTTAAAATGTAGATTTTGCAACCAAATTAACAGAACAGATTTACTGCTATGTTTTTCCTTGTTTTTTTTTTTTTTTTTTTTTTTTGGAAAAAGTTTTTATTGAACAATAATTCGGGTACAAGTATGGGCCTACAACCACCCGGGCCGGCCGCTAGGTACATAAGGAAATATACACATATCAAGGCTGCAATCCGTTCCCAGGGCACTGCCCCGCAGCGGCTCAAGATAGTCCTCGAAGAACAGCAAGCGTCAGTCCAACAATAACAGAAACAAAAAAGAAAAACAATAAAAACAAAAGGCGAGTTACGAGGGATATCAGTGCGGTTCAGGCTCCCCCCGGGAAACTCCAGTCAGAACATTTGAGCAATCCGCTAAAGAGAGGAGTACCGGGAGGCCGGGAACGGAGGGGGGGGGGGAAGGGGGTCAAGGGAGATGAACGTCCATATGTGGTTGTTACAAAAAGCGCTAGGAGCCGTCAAGGGTCAGGGGGACATGGCGATATCAGTGTCTACCAGGGGGGGCGTACAGATGCCTCCGCGATACGCATTCCATTGAATGTTTTTCCTTGTTGACAATTTCTTTGCGGCAAGGTTTTAAAAATAAATGTATAAACTGAGGCCCATATTTTGTTTCGGTTTTGAGTCATTTGTTTGGCACAACCCTGTCACAAAATCTAATTTGTTAAATATTGTAGTGCGCTCAAAATGTACTCATGATAGACCTCCTAAACATATGGGAAACAACCTTTACATCAAGGTCATTACACCGCGATAACTTAACAACACGGTCTTTACAACGACTGTGTTGTTAGTACGTGATGCATTTACATCGCAAGTCTTTACAACGAATTCCACTAGGGGGTGCTGAGGTATTGGAAATGATTTCCAACACCTTCCCTACTATTGCGAAAACTGGTGTAGGAATAGTAAGTAATACTATTCCTAAGTTCAGCGCTCCCCCTAGTGGAAGTTGTTGTAAAGACTTGCGATGTAAATGCATTGCGTACTAACAACGCGGTCGTTGTAGTAAAGTGCTATATTCAAACATATACATGAGGTCTTAAGATCTGATTTCACTTCTTGTGATGTCACTTCCTGTGTAATCTGGGTTATGATGCCACTTTCTATGATGCCACGTGTGATGTCATGCGTCGTGATGTCCAAGGCCATAATGTCACTTGCATACTGCCTTACTTGGTTAGTCAACCCACTTCTCTTTTTGGGACCTGTGTAAGACTATCTTCAAACTCAAACTGGGCTCCTCAGCTCCAAAATACATATTTGCAATTAATTCAGTAAACAGCTAGTATTATTAAGATACACAGACAGACAACATCCAGGAGGGTGGCACCGGCTCTAGAGATCTACAACACTAAGACCCTTGGGCCTGTAATGTACGAGGCAGAAATCTGGGGGTATGCACACACCAAAAATCTGTCACTGCTTGAACATACGTTTATTAGATCTCCTCTGGGCCGCCCAGCGAGCACACCAGTGACTCCTGAGTATCTAGATTTAGCACAAAAAAGGATAACCCAAAAAACTGAGTGTAGGCTCTTGACATACTAGCATAGATTGTGGACCACACCAGCTCTTGAATCATATCGGGTGGGCCTAGGAGATCTTATGGTTCCAACTTGTGTCGGTAAAATTCCATGGTTGAGGTTTGTTAAAGCTCTTCTATGGAGTCTGGGCTTGGAGAATCTTTGGATATCTCCAGAGCAGGTTAGTTCAGCCACTAGAGGCGGGCTAAGAGAAACTTATTGGGAGTTCATAACCGCCCAAACTGTGACTAGGTCCAAGGGATTGTTAACAAGGGAATTTATGAATGTTAAACCTTGCCAACGGTATAAACCAACTATTGATGAAATTACCTCTCTCTTTGCATGCAAATTGTATTTCCAATTTAGATATGGAACTCTTCCAACTAAATGATCTCTGTCCTGCCTGCGCAGGACACTGGAAACATTGACCCATATTTTATTCTTTTGTTATGTAGAAATATTGGCACAGGCGGTACATCCAAGCCTTTAGGATCCTTAGTATGGACACCAGTAGAGTAGTGTTTTTTTCCATCGCCAAATACTTGATGTCAGTTCGGGTCAGGCGTTGTGAGTGTATTCAAGGTAATGAATAATTGTTACAATTTTGTATAATATACAGCCGTATTTGAAATTTGTGTTTTCCCAGTGACTGAAAAGAACTGAGAAACTGGTATGGGTCCTGCTCTACTTTTTGTTTGTGTTTCCTTTTTTTCTCCTCTGTACACTGACAGACATATGTTGTAACTGCAATGTTCATTTTGTATTGAGATTCGTTAGTAGGCTATTTTATGTACACTGATGTTGTATTTCAATGATCATTGTACAAATTGTAAGAGAGAATTGCGTTTTCTAAATGGACTCCTTATCTGAACTACCTTAAGCTCCTCCTTTGTTGTCAGTTTTGAAGATAAAGCCTTAGCAAGGACTTGAATGCTAATGTATTGCTCATTATTGAGTGCGACCAGCATGAACACCTTGGGTGCTCCCCCTCTGTACTTTTCATTGATGGATTTTAGACAAATTTATAGTTTTGTATCACATTCTAATGTTCATTGCACAAATTGTAAGAGAATTGTGTTTTTCAAATGGGCTTTGTACTAGAATTATTCTAACTCTGTCTTTTTCTGCTAGTTTTTATCCACTTGTCAATTCATGAATCTGCCACATTCTTATTGGCTAGCTGTCACAGAAACATTTCTTTTATGTCCTCCATTATCCAACATGGAACACAGAGCACTGTTTTTTGGAAAAAGAAAAGAAAAAGGGAACAAGAGGGCAGGGAGAACCTACTATGAACTCCGAAAGGACCACTCCAAGTGTTAAAATCAAAATCCAAAAAATGTTTTATGCAGGATTTGTGACCCCTATGCTGGAAACGCAGATCCAAGGTTTTCCCTGATGGCTGAAGGCTCTTTGCAGCAGAGGTTTACAGCCTACGGACGGTAGGGTGCAGGGCCATAGGCCAGACCCTATGAATAAGCCCGCTGCACACAGTTGAAGAGTGTGCACAGCAGGGGTTTGCCGCTCACATAGAGATGGACCCTCTGCACAGAGGCAAAGGCCACGCACAGAGGGACTTCGCTGCCTATGGAGAGTTGAGGGCAGGGCAGGCCAGACGAAAGACCCTGCAGTCAGCTCTGCTGCAAATACTTGAAGGCTGCGTACAGCAAGGACTGGCCACCTGCGGAGGGTTGCCCTGTAGCAAAGCCCACCTCGCGAGGCTGAAGGCTGGGTGCTGCTGGTGTTGGCCGCCTATGAAGAGTTAGGAGAGGCAAATGGCAGTAGGCAAGGTTCTGCAGCCAACCCCACTTCACACAGCCCAAACTTGTGAGCAGCCGTGGTTAGCAGCCTGTAGTGAATTGGGGGCAGGGCCCAGCTGGCTGTACGGATCGCTGATAGCCCCCACTGCGCACGACCAAATGCTTTGTGCTGCAGGTGTTTGGCCACCATGGGGGTTCTGGTGCAGGGCCTGGATAGATAGTCCTGTGAACAACCCCTGTGTGTGTGGCAGATGACCCTAGGCTGCGGATATTGGCTGCCCGTAGAGAGTTGGGTGCATAGGGGGGCAAAAGGCAGCGCTTAAGACGAACCCCATCACATGTGCATTGGGAGTTACCACCAATGAAGTGTTGGGTGCAGCGCCTTGCCAGCGGACAGGCCCTGTGGCCTACACAAATTACGCACAGCCAAAGACTGTGGGTGTTGGTCACCTCCAAAGAGGTGAGTGCACGGGCTGACTGAAGGCAATATCTTGCTGCCACCGCTCTGCACATGTCCATGTGTGATGAGGTTCTACACCCATGGAATGTTGGGTACAGGACCTGGGCAGATGCTAGGACACGCATCAAATCCTACTGCACAAGGCTGAAAGCCATGTGCTTTGAGCTTCGGCCACTCGTGATGAGTTGGGTGCAGGTGCTAGCCGGCGGCTCCTGGAGTCTCTGGGTGAAAGTACTGCATCATTAGGTTTACCATGGACTTGTACTTCCGACAGCAAGAGTAGTGAAAAGGGATGTCGTAATCAAGGATTGGTTTCTTAATTAAATCTATTACTTTAGTTAAAAGTGCTTTGTTACAAACTCTTAATGCTAATGGTCAATTACAAAGAGAAGGATGAACAAATGGAATCAACATTATTTTTCCCGCTTTGTGCATGATTGCTTTTTTGATGTTACAACAATGTTGTTTCCTGAAACCAGTGTTTGTCCGTAGATCACTATGGAGCCTTAAGTTAAACTCAAAATGGGAAAATAAAAGATTGATTGTGAACAAAGGTTTAATGTATTTTAAAAAATGTTAAACTACTCAAAATGTTGGTAGATATTATAAAACTTGGTTACACAGATGTTTTGCATATTTAACCTTAGGTATGTATATTGTAGGAAGACCAACAAAGTGTTTTTCGTATTTTTGCAACTGAAGTCTTTTTGCTAGCTTTACTCCTAGAAGAGCAAAGAGATGTAGAATAGAAGAAACATCTAACTGCAGCAACAGACGGATGTGGTGTGTTAGAAATGGGTTTTCTGATTGGCCAGGGTATGCACCTAAGCCACGCAGAATTCACCACTCCAGGCGGGATTAAAATAACCCCTGCTCACCCCCTTGGTAGCTTGGCACAAGCAGTCAGGCTTATCTCAGAGGCAATGTGTGAAGCATTTGCACATAGCAAACAGTACTACAGTGAAAACACTACAAAAGGACACCACATCAGTTTTAGAAAAATATCCAATATGTCTCTGTGTAAAACAAGAGCAACACTGTACAAATCCAACATACAGTTATCAAAATACGAATAATGCAAAAATAGGCTTTATATACAGATCATTGAAGTCTACAGCTCCATCCGGGGCTATCACAGCATTGTGAACAAACAAATCCAACAGTTCCGGCCTGTCGTGGCGTCGCAGGCCAGCTACGGTGTTGGGGAGACCCGTAAAACAGTACCTTTGGAGATGCAGGGCATCGGACATTGCGGTGAGCTCCAGAGGAGCGGCTTTGGCAGATGTCAGGTCGGGAAGTCGTTGCAGGAGTCGTCGGGCCCTTGAATCACACACGTTACAGGTCGAACTCTGTGGGTTTGAAGTCAGGAGCGCCAGCGTCAACAGGCGTCGGAGCTGAGGTGTGAAGTGGAGTGGGGCGACATGCGAAGCCCTCATGTCGCGGTGCACGTAGAGGCTCGGTGACAGTCGTCCAGTGGCGTCTGTGAGACATGGGCTGCGGTGCAAAGTGGAGCGGTGCTCGTTACGGTGCTGACAGGTCACGGTGCAGGCGGCATCGTTGCTGAAGTGCTGTTGTCGGTAGACCCAATGCTGCGAAGCGAGAGGGGACATTGTGGTGTGCGTGCCCACAGGTCGGGTGACATTGTAAGAATGTGTTAATCAGGTTTTTTTAAATTCATCATATCATCTATCCGACCACAAGGAAGTGTGACCAAGGATTCACATTTCGAATGACTATATAAAGGGAACAGAAAAGTTTTTAACAATGCCAATACGATTGACCCGACTTCTATGCGGTTGTCAGTGTTAAATTCCTGGACTTTTGTCGCTTTTGCTGAATTGAACTTTGTTATTAAACAATAATGTGCACGCTTAGAAGTTAACTTGTTAAATGAACTTTCTTTTTGGTCGAGGCCCAAAACTCCCTCCTGAAAACCAGTCCTTGTGAAGGGACTGGAAACATGAAAAAGAGGCCTGCCTTCTCAGCCACGCCTTCTCAGCAAATGCGTTAGTTTTGCTATTAATGCAGGCGAGATGGCTGTGATATACAAAGACCGTCTCAAAATGGCACTTCCGGTTCTTCCTTTGCTCAGCTACTCTCAGATGAACTGTTCAACGACCTACGGATTCATGGAAAAACGCTTCAGGTGTGTTTTCTTTCCATGACATTCATGTTCACTATATTTTTATTTTAAGTACCAGGACTGCGGCTTTAAATAGAGAGAACCCCACAAGAGTGCTGTGAGGATAAATTCATACTGTGCCACTCGACGTTTCAAGCAGTTTCTTGAATGGAAAAATAAGTTCAATCCCTGATTATCACAGGGACTCTTTCCTAGTGACAAGGACTGGACCATTCATGGTAGCTAGTGCTGCTAATATGTGCTGGACTCTCCCTTAAAAAGGGAAATAGGAGACGTTTTCAGAGACTGAAAGTATCCACCTACTTTACACTATCGCCGTATGGCAGCGTTTCCCAAATTGTGAGTTGACACCTACTGGTGGGTCGCGAGCCGGTTTTTGGTGGGTCGCAAAAGTCCTGGCCTACATGTAATTAATATTGAAAATGAATAACCCTGTTTGTGCACCAGTGCAAAGGTGCTGAACTATGGGCCTCATTACGATGGCGGTAGAACCGCCACCATCAGCCTGTCAGTGGCAGTCTCACCCCCATCGGACCCTGAATTACCACCCACCGCATTATGAGGGTGAATGGTTGGTGGTCAGAGAGAACGACCGCCACGGATTCGACGGTCTCAAGGAGCCCGTCACACCTTCGGACGGAGTGTAATGCCTACAATGGTGGCCGTGCTTGCTCAGGCACCGCGGTAGGTATTGCAATGTCAGTTTCAACCGTCCATTCCATGGGGGTTTACCCGCCATGAAAAGGCAAGCGGAAAGGAACATAGGGGCCAGTAGCACATGCCGCAATACAAAAGATAAACATTGCGACCGCCTATAGCGGTACCGCTGACAACTAGTCGGGCAGTCCTGTTTCCGAAGGGACGGCGGTCCGAAATAAATTCGAATGCCATCCTAATCTGCCCTATGTCCCTGATACGGTTTTAAAACAAACACTAGCAAGCATTACAAACCAAGACTTGGGGGTGAACCTTTCAGTATTAGTTGCTGCTATTTTGTTCCTCACAGACACTTCAATGGAGAATGTGCTCAGTATATGTGAACATAAACAAACATACCACTTGTGTATGACTTTCACTTATATATTGAGAAATATGGATATGGCCTAACAACCAGAGCTGCCAACTTTGGATTTTTCGGACCAGGTTGATTCCCGGTATTGGCTTTGCTTTCTGTGATTTCAGGCAAATTACTTAATCTGAAAAATAAAAATAATCTGATCTGGTGTACTGTAATCAGGTGCTCATGTAAAGTAATTCAATGTCCTTGGGCCAGTGTTTGTGCTATAGAAAAGACAGAAAAGTGCAAAATATTGTGATCAAGGCGGCGTCCCAGCGGTCAAAATGCATCATGGCAGGCATTAGCCTGATGAACACTGAGGTTTATGGAAATTAATTAAAGCACTTTGAAAGAGCAACTTTGAGTCTCTGCGTGTTGTGGTCCGTACCTGGATGGTTCCATCGAGAAAGGAGGTGGGCCAGGACTGTGTAGCTTTTATATATATATTTATACTGTGGGGCTAGAACGTAAGGGGACCCGAGGAAGCTCTGGGACCCAGGACTCACCTTCAGCAACATAACCCTCCTTTTGCCAGATATTCCAGTGCGCCTCGAGCGCGGACTCCACCATTTGTATTCATCCTTGTGATGCATTATGGGGGTTGCAGTCTACATACATTGGACTGCAGCTGCGAGCAACCCATAAAGGAGGAGCCAGTTGACTTTCCCACCCAGGGGGAGGATCGTAACAATATAAAAGGAGGGGGTTGATGATTTTCCTGTTTTGAAAAGGGCGTCTGACGAAGGCACACTCCACGCCGAAATGCATTATGCCCTGTTGGTCCAATAAAGAGCTTCTAAAGTATTCTCCCGTGTTGCCTCTGCTTCTTCTGACTGGAGGAGTTTCTTGTGGATATATATATATATATATATCGCCTTGTCTCCGTAAACAGTCGTCGTTTTCGCTGTCAAAAACCAGAGTGCAGACCACAGGAATCGTGTTACCATCCAAGATTTATTCAGCCACGGCAAACACAGTCGGCATGACGCGTTTCGATCCCAGAAGGACCTTGATCACATGACGCGCATACATCTCACGGTACCTTAAATTGCATTTTTTTACTTTTAACTTAAAGTGACATGCACGCAAAAATTCAGTTGGGTTATAGGCACAGATGAAACCTTAAAATGTTAACCGGTTTCACATTATTACTACATAAATGTGCAAAATAGCCAATGTTAAAATTGTTTTACAATGCTAAATTACATATAAAACCAATTGATATATATACATTGATGTAAAGTATATAGATGTTGTCTCCTAGCGATCAGACATGATTAAAAAACAACCTCATTTCAATAAATAAGATTAAAATTAACAAATAAATATCGCTGATTTATTAAAAGGAAACCTTATACTGAAATTTGTCAGATGCAACATCCAGGTATAAATACCCTGTTATAAAGTCTCAATAGATTAATTATTGTAGACGTTGCAGTAGATTCAATGCAGTATTATAGAGCTGTGTCTGCCAACGCTTGACTCTATAAATGCATGTGGAATTGTGCAAGTGAAAAAATTGTTAAAGTGCTTAGTGCAAATGTATACTTTTTTGTTCCATAATTTTAGTTAAGAAAGTTCTAAAAAACCCGAGGTGTATGTGAATAGATTGAGAATAAAATATATACAAAGCGGCATATGGAAATACAGAATATGGACATAATATTCCATCAAATATTCTTTACATTTTCAGTTTTCCAATGTAGAATATGTAAATTTACATGTTTAACAGATGACAAAGTGTGTGTAGAACTATGGTTTTCTTAAATTCAAAATGAAAGAAGGAGAGACAGGGAGACCCGGTAAAATTTCATAGGCAGGTGTATAGGTCTTCAGTTTGATTTAGACCGTTAGGATGCATTGTATCCAAGTTTAGGATGTACCTGGTCTCTAATTGCCTAAGTGCTCTCACCCGATCTCCTCCTCTTTTCTTGTGAGGGATATTGTCTATTAGAAAGTATTTTAGAAGAGTGGGGTCAGATTTGTGGCAATCCTCAAAGTGTCTTGCAACAGGGTAAGACGGATCCTTGTTTTTGATTGCTCTCATGTGCTGAAGCACCCTCTTGTGTCCCTGGAGGATAGTGCTTCCTACATATCTGAGTCCACAGGGGCACTCCAGCACATAGATAGCATGATCCGTTTTGCAAGTTAAGTGTTTGGTAATAGGGATTTCATCTTTGTTGAAAGGTGTTCTGAATGCGGTGGTGTTGGTGCCCTGTTGGCATGCTTTACATGATTTGCACCTATGAAATCCCTTTCTTTGGCTGAGCCAAGTGACTTGTGGTTGATTTTCCAAGTCATTTCTGACTAGAGCATCACGCATAGATGGAGCTCTGCTAAATGTTATAGCAGCTCTTTTGGGGAGTAAATGACCAATAATGGGATCGATGATGATTTTCCTGTTTTGAAAAGGGCGTCTGACGAAGGCACACTCCACGCCGAAATGCATTATGCCCTGTTGGTCCAATAAAGAGCTTCTAAAGTATTCCCCCGTGTTGCCTCTGCTTCTTCTGACTGGAGGAGTTTCTTGTGGATATATATATATATATAAGAAATTCACTGAAAAAACCATAGGTTTCAGGGGTGTTATAGTTAGCTGGACTTTTCACTTGTACAAAACCATTGAAATTCCCCCGTTATAGTTAGTTCAGCTAACTATAACTCGCGCGCCCGCAATGCACTGCTGATGAAGTCACATATTACATCACTCATGACATGGTCAGTGACATCACTCATGACATCACTGATGACATCTCAAATGACATCACTGATGACATCACTGATGACATCATCCAGTGAATGTGTGTTTTTCTGAAAATTAAATATGTTTTATATATGTATATCTCAAGGTCGATGGAAGAATAAATGGGTATATAAGTGTCTAAATGGATGATTTGTTTTTGAAAAATTGATTGTGGAACTGACTGTTTAAGTGTATCATAGTGAATACATGGCTTAGTGAGTAATGTTTAAATATGTAAATATCTGTATCAGTCTCTCACTTTGTGTATAAGTGGCTGCATGGGTTGGTGAGTAGCTACATGGGTGTCTATATAGGTTATTAGTTGGTTTTTTGAGTATCAGTCTGAGTGTCTGCATGGTTCAGTGGGGGGTATTACGTAGTGCATAGGTGCATGAATGAGTGACTCACTGTTTGTATGTGTTGAAGACAGCATGTGTGCAGGACTGTATGGGTGGATGAGTGTGTGTATGGGTGTGTTAGTGAGTGAATGACTGTCTCAATAGTGTCTTTATGAGTAACTACATATGTTTTAAACTAGTATATGTGACTATTGGTGTATATAAGTGAGTATATGTGAGAGTGAGAGATTGAAAGAGTTCCTGTATGAATAAGTGTGTGTTTCTATAAGTGATTGTTTAAAAGACTAAGTATGTGTAAGTTTCCGTAGAAGTAAGTGTGGTGGTGTGTGTATAACTGTGTATGCAAGTAAATGTATGTTTGATTCTTTATTAGCATGAGTGACTATGTGTGTGAGTAACTCTATGGATGAGTGGCATTGTGTAACAGGATGTATAGGTGTATGAGTACATATGATGAGTGAGTACATGTATGAGTGACTGTATAGGACTGTTGGTGAATGAGTAGATGTGTATGTGGATCTTAGAATTACCGAAGAGGTTGTTGTAACTGGTATTGGTATGTCCATTGTTTTGAAAATTTTAGTCTCTATTTTTGAATGTGTGTATCAAAGGTTATATTAGGGTGAGAGGAGGTCTGCCACTCTATCACAAGGATGATGTCATCAGTGATGTCATCAGTGATGTCATTTGAGATGTCATCAGTGATGTCATGAGTGATGCCACTGACCATGTCATGAGTGATGTAATATGTGACGTCATCAGCAGTGCATTGCGGGCGCGCGAGTTATAGTTAGCTGAACTAACTATAACGGGGGAATTTCAATGGTTTTGTACAAGTGAAAAGTCCAGCTAACTATAACACCCCTGAAACCTATGGTTTTTTCAGTGAATTTCTGAGGTTTTTTAAATGCTAATTCCTAACTATAACGTGCCTGAAACCTATGGTTTTTTCAGTGAATTTCAAAGGTTTTTTAAATGGTAATTTCTAACTATGCCTACAGAGATAGGACATGTGAAGAAAGAAGAAAAAATGCACAGAAAGAAACAAAAGAAGTGCAGAAAGAAGCAACAGAAGTCCTCAAATACGAAGATAAGTGCAGGAAGAAGGATAACGTGCAGAAAGAACAAAAAGAAGAGCAGAAAGAAGCCTTGTTGCAAAATCATCCTGTACCCTCAACTTTTTCAGACGGATACTGGTGGTAACTGAGTCTGACTAACCAGTCCTAGAGCCAGTGCTATGTTAAAAGACACTTAGAATACAGTGAAAACACCTACATACACTAGGGAACATTATGCGTTGGGGTCCCCCTGTGATTAGCATGACCTCCTCTGTAGCCCCTAGTATATAATAGGGCATGGGGATTAAAACTACCTCTTAAAACAGGCCACAGGGCGTTTTTGCACACGTTAACTCAGGCCCCGTCCCCTCCCTTCACCACTGTGTAAACACGCCCTGTGTCCGTTTTTAGTTGGGAGATTAAGTTCATTTGAATCCTGAGGGTCCCTAGGGTCCAACTAGCCCACTAGGTACCTCCAGTAAGTGCCACAGAGCTGCGTTGCAGAGAGGTGTAAAAAGTGGCACGGCCTGGACCACCTCTCTGCAATGCAGCTCAGTGGCACTTACTGGAAGCACTTGGTGGGCTAGTTAGCCCCCAGGGGCCCTCAGTATTGAAGGGAAATTATATCCCCAATTTAAAACGTGCCATAGTGCGTGTTTGCACACGTCACCTCAGGCCCCGTCCCCTCCCTTCACCACTGTGTAAACGCGCCCTGTGGCTGTTCTAAGTTGAGAGATTAAGTCCCCTTGAATCCTAAGGGTCCCTAGGGTCAAACTAGACCACTAGGTACCTCCAGTAAGCGCCACAGAGCTGCGTTGCAGAGAGGTGTAAAAAGGGGCTTGGCCTCAGAACACCTGTCTGCAGCGCAGCTCCCTGGCGCATACTGGAGATGCCTGTTGGGGGCGCGTTTGCAGAGTGCTGCACGGAGGGGGCATGGCCTCCGGCACGATGCCAGTCTTTTATTTATTTTAATTTTTTAAGAAGGGGGGCTGTGTGGTTCCCCTCTTATTCTAATTTATTGGCCCTGATGACCCCATCCCCCAGGGCCTGTCTCCTAATTATATTTTTTTGACCCCAATCCCCAGGGCCGGCCACTGTTTTTTATTATTTTAAAAAACTATATATTTATAGACACACCTAGGACATGCTGGACAAACCGTACGTACCTATCACCATGACGATTTGCGTGATATTCATTAAAAGGCGACTATGCATGCAATGCATCCACGTGGAATGTATTTACACCACTAGTGAAGCTCTGACATGTCTGATGCCCTACCGTGCCTAATCCCGGTAGACACCCTTGTCGTTTATTTATACAAACATGGGTAGCTATTGACGGGCACATTTAATACACATGTACACCAAGCCATTCAAAGGGGATTCGACAAAAATTTGACCAAAACTATGCAAGAAACCCCCCTCACGGTTAATAAAACACACATCCACTGCCGGATGTGTAATACTTTTTATTTTACTCTCTGGAAAGGGGACGAACATCACTTGAGAGTCACAGCGCGCTCCTGACAGAGCCCAATGCTGTGTTACACCCACCATTGCCTGCCGAGTGCCACACACCTCTGTGTTGTATTCCACTAGCTAGTGCATATGCTATGACACTCTCTAGCCCATGTGCACTGTAACACCACCCCGTGAATATGTAATGCCACACTTGTCTTCGCACGGGTTATATTGCCCCATCTAACGTGCCTTCCTCGATGCCTATGTTATAACGCACAGTGCTATGCCATATATATTACAATCTGGGATCCATATCTTTGTCACAGTGCATATGCAACGTTACACTCCCCAGCACATATTTTATATTACAACTTTAGAGACTAGTTAGGTTACACAACACTGCCCTGTGCATATTACACTCCAAGGCGCATATCGCATAGCACGCGCTAGTGCCTGTGCTATCTCGCGCTCTCCAATGAATCTGTTATTGCGCACAATGTATTGCATATTATATTTCACGCCCGGTTCATCTTATATCACACTTTTTGGTGCATAGTTTATACCATACACTATATCTAGTTTTCATTTTCAATCGTGCTCTCAGGACTATGTTCTATATAACACTGTGTTCACCTACCCTTTTCACGGGCATTACATTTTGCGATAGGGGGTGGAGGGTCAGGGGGTGTTTCTGCCAAGTGAGCCCGGAGTCACAGTCACAAACGTCCTCTTCTTCCTGAATAAAAGTGAGATTATGCTGCATACTTGTTCATATTTTAAGTAGTTCTCACGGACACAATGTTTTAAAAACAATAAAGTTCCTAATACCTGCCTTCTCTGAACAGTTAGCTTGCTGCCCCATCCCCCTCCTCCCTATCCTCTGTTGTGTGAATCCATGGACTAGCCTCCTCCCTCCTGCCATTCATGGTCAGATGTGCTGCCACTGCCCTCAATTTAGTATGATGTACCAGTCCACTCCTCCTGCCCTCCATTGCCCAATTCTATGCCCCATCATTGACCTCCTGCTTAAACTCTGTGCTTAGCTTGCTGCCCCTATTCTCCTTCCCCCTGCCCTCCGATGTCTTTGTGCATGCCCCTGCTCCATCCTTTTTGCCCACCATGTCCCATGGACCTGCCACTCCTATCTACTCTGAGTGTTCTGTTGAGCTGCCACTCCCCTCCCACCTGCCTAGCATTGTCAGATGACTGTAACCTGTCCCTGCCACCTCCACCCTGCCTGTCCACATGCCATGCCCCTATCCTCTTCCTCCTGTCCTACATGGTCCATTGTACTGCCACACCCTTCTGCCCTCCCTGGTCTGTTGTGTTGCAACTGCTCCTCCTGCCTGCCCCGTGTGGTCTGTTGTGAGGCCCCTTCCCCTGATCTTTCTTGTCTGTGCACAGGTCCTGACCCTCCCTTCTATCCTCCATCGTCCTTTGTGCATGCCCCTGCACCCTCCTTCTTGCCCATCATAGCCATTGTGCTGCCACTACCCCTCCCACTTGCCATGCAATGGTCTTCTGTGCTGCCATGGCCCCTCCCACCTTCCCTGTGTGGTCAGTTAGCTGCCCCTGACCCCCTCCCACCTTCTCTCCATGGTCTGTGTGTATGCCATCACAGTCTCACTGTGCTCTTCATGGTGTATCTTGCTTCTAGTGCCCATCCTGCCTGACCTCCATGGCTATCTTGCTGCTCCTGCCCTGCCCCTTTGCCCCCAGCCCTCTGTTTACATGTGCAGACCCCTGATCCCTCCCTCCTGGCTTGTCTGTTCCATTGTAATGCCCCTGATCCGTCCCTCCTGCCCTTTATGGTCTGTTATGCTGCAGCTTTCTCTCCTGTCTGTCCATTATGGTCAGCTAGCTGCCATTGCCTCTTTCCCATCTGTTCTCTGTTGTCCATGTGCATGGTCCTGTCCCCTCCCTATTGCTTTCTATGGATTGTTGTACTGCACTCCCGTCCCGCATGCGCTGTGTGGTGTATTGTGCTGCTGCAAACCCTGATGCCTGCCCTGTAGGGTCAGCTTGGTGCACCTCTCCATGTCCCTCCTGTCCTCTGTTATCCGAGTCCATGTCCCTATCCCATTTCCTTCCATGATCCAATGTACCATACTTGCGAACATTTTGAACTTGGTAAGAGGGAGATTTTGAAAAAAAAACTGGGGTATTGATTTTCCCCTTTGAGTTACATTGAAAAAGAGGAGATTGTAGACAGGAGACAGATCAAATAAAGCCCATTTGAGCTTAAAAACATTGGACGTTTCCTGGCTGAATCGGGTCTGTTGGCGTGTATGGTTGTACTAACTCCAATTGCAGGACCAGTGGGGCCCTGATCTCCACGCACAATTTCGCTCAGGTAAGAACCTTGAAAGAGTTTTTTCGTAGTGGTGAACAGGCTGTGTTTTGCTTAAACAAACTCAATCCACCCTTGTGGTGAAAGAATAAAAAAATGTCAATTCAATGTATCGATGATTGTAGCAATTTATTCATTGCCAAAATATTAATTAGATTTCCATCCGTTTCTTCATACAAATCCAAATTCAAAACTTTCAAAAATTAACTTTGTAAATGCCCAATGCATTTCGAGCCTACTGGGTTTATTGTTATTGTTGAAGCCACACCTGTGGTGTTAGTCCTTGCAAATGTTCCTCTTCTAGAAAGTGGCACGGTGGAAAGTTCTAACTCACTGTGTAGCAAAGCATTACATTGGTTAAGCAGCAACGTGCGGTTAGCTCCAGGAGGTCAGCAACATCTTGCAAGTGTAATTAAATCAGCATTTAGGGTTCCTTGGCTGGGAAATCGCCCTAAAAAATTTAAAGGCGATTGCGTGGCTGTGAGCTTTGCAAATCAAAATGTTCTTCCTAATATTCTTGTAAATATCCTTCCCCCTCAACGTAGACAAGGTTCTGTCGTTCCCCTAACTTTGAAATTCTTTTATGGGGAACAACAGAATGTATCAATCCCAAGGACTCCTTTTCTAGGACGAACCACAAATTGGGATTTTCAATCCAGATGGGGCCAAGATATAAGGAATAACGCACCAGCCTATCGACAACAACCTTTCGTATTCAACCCTGTTACACAACCTTTGGAATTGCTTAACCGTTTTGCGCCACTTTCTTTTCTGGATCAAAATGATTGACTTTTGTCAAGCCCATTTGATAATGCTGAGGAACCACAGCAGACTCTTGTTTTACCTCTTCAGTCTTCTGCAGACAATAGAGCCTGTAGAATTTTGAGCTGGAACATTGCTGGCCTTAGATCCAAATTTAAAGATAAAATATGGCTGGATAAAATCAGGAGTTACGACATTCTTGCTTTCCAAGAAACTTGGGACCCGTTAGAGTGTTTGCCCTTAGACGGCTACTCTCATTTTTCAGTACCTGCAGTCCCCAGTAAAGCAGGAAGAGCTAGGGGCGGGCTAGTTGTGTATATTTCTCTTGACGTTAAAGGAAAACCTAAATACATTCAGTCTAAATCCAAAAATTGCTTAATAGTTGGAACTGATTTTATCTAACTGTAACCCTATTTTACTCGTGAATTTTTATAACTCTATGACCAGTCAATTTCCAAACGAGCATTTGTTAGCCTTACAGGACCTCTTATCCACTCATATTGAGAATAGTAGTTGTGAATTTGAGGTTATCCTAATGGGGGATTTTAATATCCACCTCTGCTTGGCAGGTTGTCAGAGGGAAACTGAGATACTTCCTTTTTATCCTTTACCTCCGCATTTTGAACACACTTCAAGCGGAGAGATCTTGGAATTATTTCTGGCTACCCTCAACCTCTATGAATTTTGGACCTGCTCAAATGACTTGAGGCTACCAACATACGTGGGTCATGAATCTGGTACAATTATAGATTATATTTTTGTTTCCTTAAGTATTTTATCTAAAATATTAACATATGGAGTAGAAACGTCTGTTTTTAGTGATCACAATCCTGTGATTTTAGAGGTTTTAGCATTCGGAGTCCTTGAAAATAGGAAGATTGACACATTGTGTGCGACAGGCCTTGAGCTTAAAGATCAAGATCGTAGGTTAAAATGGGACCAAGTTATCCCAATGTCTTTTTTACAGGAGACACTGGCAAAAGTTCCTGATGAAATTGCTATTTGTCTCGATAATAAAAATTCGAGTGTCAAAGTGGTTGATGCCTTTGGTGTCATATGTCATCAAGTTAACTTAGATCTGACCGTAAAGGCAAAGCAGAATAAATCATTTGGACCTAGATGGTTTGATTCAAACTGCTCTAGGGCCCATTCAGCCCTTCTAAAGGCGTTAAAGTGTAAACCTAGAAATAGAGTCCTGATAGCATCATTGAGGAAACAATACAATCTTGCTATTAGGAAGAGGAAGTCTGAGATTAAAAATGAGGCGTGGAATGATTTGTTACTGCCCGAGACACAGAAAGATAGTGCGAAATTTTGGGCAGTCATAAACCATCCATATTTTGTGGGATTAGATAACCAGAGAGCTGACTGTATTATCCCAGATGAACAGTGGGTTTCACATTTTAGTAATATCTATAGTCAAACTCATACCACAATAGACTGTGAATCAACAGCGTTAAAACCATTGTCTCAGATTCCCCCTTTTACCCAAGAAGAGGTGATACTTGCCCTAAAAGACACACTCTGTAAAAAGGCACCGGGGCCAGACGGGGTCCCAGCAGACTTCTTTAAGACCGCCCCTCAATTTAGCACAAAAATTTTAACCAATATTTTTAACGCCACTAGGGAATTTATTTTCCCTTCTAGCTGGTTAATTTCAACTATTGTGCCTATCTTCAAAAAGGGACAGCGGACAGATCCGGCCTGTTATAGGCCTATCTCCCTCATTGACTCAAGTGTCAAAATTTTGGGGAGAGTCCTGTTAGGTAGACTGTCCACGATTTTAGAAAGTAAGGGCATTTTATCCAATGCACAATATGGCTTTAGAGCCAAAAGAGGAACCTTAGATCAATGCCTAAACCTGGAGCTTGTTATAAACAAATATGTGGTCGCTAGGGGTGGTTCACTGTACATGGCCTTTATGGACCTCTCCTCAGCTTTTGACCTGGTTAACAGGTCGAAGCTCTGGGGGATCCTGTTGACCATGGGCCTTGATCCGCCCCTAGTCGATTATTTAGCTGAGCTACATAAGGATCTCATGACTTCTGTCAGAGTCACTAGGGAAGGAAGATGCACCTGTCTCTTTAAGTCTGAGAGAGGGGTCAGACAAGGGTGTATACTCGCCCCTCTTCTCTTTACTTTATATATTAATGACCTTGAGACAGTAATGCAAACATCACACAGCGATATTCCGCGTGCAGGGGAGTCAAAGATACCCGTCCTACTGTACGCGGATGACGCCGTTCTTCTCGCACGTTCTGGAGTTGCACTGAATAAACTCCTCTCATCTTTTGGAGCTTTTATGGTATCTTTGGATATGAAAATTAATACGGATAAATCTCATGTAATGATCTCTGGACATGCAGGTAGAAAAAAAAAGATGATAACATTTCACTGCGCAGGGAAGGAGGTAAAAAGAGTTCCTTCTTTCCCATACTTAGGTGTGATTTTTGATGAAAGGGGCTCCTGGGGCCCCCAGCTTCTGGCTAAAAGTAATGCTGTCACCAGAGCTACTGCAGGACTGATGGGTTTTGCCAAAAAACTGGGCGCTCGCCCCATGGAAAGTATAATCAAAGTTTACAAAGCAAAATGCCTGTCAATCGCCCAGTATGGCTCCACTATTTGGGGCTATACTAACCCCATTAAAATACAGAACGCAGAAAATAAATTTTTAAGATCACTTCTGTCTGTTCCCCAATCAACCCCGACAACGGCTTTACATAAAGAGTTAGGATTGGGTTACATATCTGACATCTTGAAATTAGCACCAGTGACTGGGTGGCTAAAAATTTGGCTTAATCCGGAGCTTACTTTAAATCACACCATTTTAAAAGATTGTTTAGCCCTGGACAACGCACTCAAAATCCCATGGGTAAGATATGTGAGAACTCAGCTGTCCTTAGCAGGCCGATTGGAGCTCTTCTCATCTCCAGACGAAATAATTTATGAAGATTTAAAATTAGTTAAACACACCCTGTTAAATCTATATGCTCTGGAAAGGGAAGCACAAGAGTCAAAAAAACCCATGGTAAGGAATTACTTTTTGCTCACCTCTGTTCCTGGAATGGAACCATATCTTTTGTGGGTAACAAATCCCTACCATCGCTTTCTTTTAACGAGATTTCGCTTCAATTTAATTCACTTTATCCTAGGTAACTTTGGAACCTGGGCTAGTCCTGATGACGCTGAACCCTGTGACTGCGATTGTTTTTCGGTACAGGACACGATGCATTTTATTATGTTTTGTGGCCATTACACTGAGATTAGAAAAAGGTACCTGCTCCCTATCTTACGCACCCAGGGCTTTATTCAGGTAAAACCAGCCCTGCTATTTTTGCAACTCCTTCCTAATATAAATGTAGCCTTCGCTGTCGCTAGTTTTCTAGTGGCAGGAGCACGCGTGAAGAGGCACCAAATAAGGCATAGGCATTCTATCTGCGAGAAATGAATTTCCTCTTTTATATAATGTACCCTTCTTTTTATTGTTTTTTAAAATATTTATGAATGTTTTAGATGTATAAATTTTAACTGTTTCTTTTTCCTTCTTCTGATAATTGTATGCAAATGTTATGATCTGATGTAATCATGTTATGTATTTTTTTGCTCGATCTTTTATGATTTTTATTAATCGAATAAAGAAAATTGATTGATTGATTGATTGACTAAAATAAGGACATATTTTCTGAGTTTTCAAATAGCGACAAAGCACTTTTAAATTATTTGTTATCTTTATGTTTTTTTATTCAGTTGACCACTTGATTAAATGTTGCACTTAGGGGAGAGGATGTGGTGTTACTTCCAGAACTGCAGACTTTGCAACTGGGGAACCAGGTTGAAGTTTCTGCTTCAGCTCGACATTCTGTGATTCTGGTCAAATCACTTAGTCTCCCCATGTCTACAACCAAAATGAATTTGTTCTTGTGTGATGTAACCAATGCTCATGTAAAGCACTCCAATACCTGACAAGTCTGCACTATATAACACTGCAAAAACACAAAATAATAAGTGTTTTGCACACTTCTGTCCTTGGGCTATATTTGGGCTACATCTGGGTGATTTTGGGCTACATTTGGGCTCTTTTGTCTCCGGTGGCCATCTTGGGAGATTTATTTGTTATGAAGTTTCCTAATTTCCTCATGTACTGCAGTCTCCTCAGTAGGAAATGCTTTCAGTTTTTTACTTTGATTCCATCATGAAGGTATTCAGATATGTCACACATTTGCCATAAATTCTGAATGTTAGCACTCTAGTTGCTCATTAGATCACTGTAGTAAAACTACTGTTCACCATGGAAGTCTGCTCCTGGTATTAAAAGTGCATGTTTCAGTCTGCATGTCAGAATATTTTAATGAAATAGAAGAGGATTTGAGAAGTCACTCAAAATGTGCCCTCATTTTCTTTCTTCAGCATTAATCATAATTTCTATGGCAAAATGAACCCCCTCATTGTGTTCCTTTTTAAATTAAATGTTTTAAGTGTTACCAGTTTATTCCAATCAAGATGGCTTCAGGTGTGCCATACTTTTGTCATAATGAAGACAGTAAGCGCTCTAGTTGTTTTTAAGAACATTCTGGGACATTCTGTCATTGGGCTATACTTGGGCTACATCTGGGTGATATTTGGGCTACATTTGGGCTCTTTTGTCTCTGGTGGCCATCTTGGGAGACTTATTTGTTATGAAGTTTCCTAATTTCCTCATTTACTGCAGTCTCCTCAGTAGGAAATACTTTCAGTTTTTTACTTTGATTCCATCAAGAAGGCATTCAGATGTGTCACACATTTGCCATAAATTCAGAATGTTAGCACTCTTTTTGCTCATTAGATCACTGTAGCAAAGCTACTGCTCACCAGGGAAAACTGCTGCTGGTATTGAAAGTGCATGTTTCAGTCTGCATGTCAGAATTTTTTAATGAAATAGAAGAGGATTTGAGAAGTCACTCAAAATGTGCCCTCATTTTTCTTTCTGCAGCACTAATCATACTTTTTATGGAAAAATGAACCCCCTCATTTTGTTCCTTTTTAAATTAAATGTTTTAAGAGTTACCACTTGAATCCAAGCAAGATGGCTTCAGGGGTGCCATACGTTTATTATAAGTAGGACTGTTAGCGCTCTAGTAGTTCTTTGGAACACTCTGGGAAGCTGCAGTAGAACACAAAGGAATCAACTGACAGTCTCTGCCCTTGTTGGATGTACATGTTTTACTGAGAATGTCAGACTTCATTCTCACATGACTGAGAAAGATAATGTGAATTTACAGAAAATAAGCTCTCAGTTTAGCTTATAGATCACCTTCCAAACCTCTGTGGTAAAAGCATGAGAAAATATTTTTCTCTCAATCATGATATCCCAGCAGAAGGCTTTTTCACATGGTGAAATCACCTCAGAACATACCAAAATTCCTAAAATGAGTATGGTACCATCAACAAATGATTTATAATGTAACTAAAGTCTTAAAACCTTCTATTAACTGCAATGCTTTTTAATGAGGTGCTATCATGTATATTGGTCCCAAGATGGCTGCCAACACTTCTTGGATGAAGTGCTGACAGCCAATCGATCTCAGGATGAGATGTGTGGTTAGGCTCCGCCCACATATATATATGCTTTTAAATGCTATTTTCTCAGGAAATACTGAACAGATTTACACCAGACCTGCAAAAGGCACTTCCTTGACCTTATGGCTACCTCTCTGCCAAATTTCAAGTAATTCTGTTCAGCCGTTCGGGCTGTAGCTGTGTCTAAAGGTCCTATGGAAAAATGCATGGGGAAAATGCGTTTTGGGACCCCCCTTTTTTCTCGGCCCCTGCTTGACGAATCACCCCGAGACTTTCAGGGTAGGAGCTGAACGGAGCGCCCCATTAGTTTTGAAAATTTCGCGAGGATTCGTCAACCGGCGCCAAAGTTATTCAAAATAGAATTTTGAGATTTCCTATGGAAACTAGGTTGTAACTATAACTATCTACTGGCGACCGCCAGTAGATAATATATATATATATATATATTCACTGAAAAAAACATAGGTTTCACACACGTTATAGTTAGGAATTATCATTTACAAAACCTTGCAAATTCACTTAAAAAACCATAGGTTTTACACATATTATAGTTAGCTGTACATTTCACTCGTAAAAAACCAATGAAATTCCACGTTATAGTTAGATCAGGTAACTATAACTTGCGCGCCCACAATAAACTGCTGATGACGTCACATAGTACATCACTCATGACATGGTCAGTGACATAACTCATGACATCAATGATGACATCTGAAATTACACATTGTGGATTGCGGTCGCGCAAGTTATAGTTACCTGATCTAACTATAACGTGGAATTTCATTGAAAATAGAATTTTGAGATTTCCTATGGAAACACAGTCCTAACTATAACTATCTACTGGCGACCGCCAGTAGATAATATATATATATATATATATATATATATATATATATATATTACCTACTGGCGGTCGCCAGTAGGTAGTTATAGTTAGGACCACTTTTCCATAGGAAAACCTCAACATTCTATTTTGAATAACTTTGGCGCCGGTCGACGAATCCTCGCGAATTTCTCAAAATAGGTGGGGCGCTACGCTCCGCTCCTACCCTGAAAGTCTCGGGGGGATCCGTCAAGCGGGGGCTGAGATAAAAGGGGGGTCCCAAAACGCGTTTTTCCCATGCATTTTTCCATAGGACCTTTAGAACGAGCTACAGCCCGAACGGCTGAACAGAATTACTCAAAATTTGGCAGAGAGGTAGTCCCTAGGTCAAGGAAGTGCCTTTTGTAGGTTTGGTGTAAATCTGTTCAGTAGATTCTGAGAAAATAGCCTTTAAATCAATATATATATCTGAGCCCGCTTACGGTACGCTTACCGTACGCTTACGGTAAGCGTACGGTGGCGTGCGCGAGCGCGATTCTGATTGGCTCTTAGATCTTAGTAAACATTCGAATCGGTCGAAACCAGGAAGCGGCGGCCGCCATTTTGTGTATTTCACTCTGAAAAAAAAGAGTGAAAACAAGGAAAGGGGGCAATGAGGAGAGTTACAGACCCCCTAACATTTGTAAGGGGGTCAAAGAAGGACAGAAAAGTACAAAAAAACATTTATTGATTTTAAAAAAAATCACGGGGTACGCGTACGGTAAGCTTACGGTAAGCGTACGGTAAAAAAATAAAAATAAATAAATGAAAAGCAGATTTAAGAGTTTAGAAATTAGGGAGCTCTAAAAAGAGCTGTTGTGTTTATGAAGTCATTTTTTTAGTGGTACCTACAAGTAAGTACCGATGCAGAGTCTAAGGTTCAAGAGGAAGACTCTGTTCCCTTCATCATTGAAGTGCACACCATCTCCTCTATAAATGTCTTGCATGTCATAACGCAAGTTGTTGTGGTAAATGGCACCCATACCATAGTCACGGAGGAAAGCAGAAACAGATTTGTTGACGTGCTTTCTTGCTTTGTCAATCTGTGGACAGAAATGATTGGACCAGTTCCATTTTTGCCTTTGGCATATGTTGGAAAACACAAAGGCAGTTTTAGGGAAAAGTGTAAACAGTTGTGCAAAGGTGTCCTTCATAAGCATTTCCAGACCTACCCCAGTCAAAGTGCCTAGGTCATTGCCACCACAGTGCACTATTATGAGGTCAGGGTGTTGGATTTGAATGAAGGATTTCACCAATGGCATCAATTGGTGCCACTTTAACCCTCTCTGACCAATCCATTTAATGTCTACATTTGGCAAAGCAAGGTCTCTCACCATACCTGTTTTCTCTGCAAACTTTTCACTCCAGAAGACATAGCTGTGCCCTACAATCCACACTGTGAACATCTTCAAAGGAGAACTGGATGCACTCAGGAGGTGTCTTTCAGTAGAATGGCAATATGAAAAGAAAGACAGTTTGGAAATGGAGGCATACATATTTTTTTCAAAACAAAAAGAACTGATTGGCTGTTTCATACCATTCTAGAATAAAAACTAGGCTGTATGTGTAAATTAATAGAAGCATGTTTTATATTGGTAAAAAAAAATGTGTAACCAAAGAACAGTACTATGGATTTGCTGTTAGGTTTGAAAAGTCAAGCACTCTTGCTCTGTGGAATTGAAACATTGTTTGGCGAACTTCTGACCTAACTCAACACAGCAGTGTTCCATGAGCTGTTGCTATGGTAGCAGGCAGAAGTCAAGTTGGGGGAAGGGTACTAGGCAGAAGTCAAGTTGGGGGAAGGGTACTTTTGGAAAAGGGTTGGTTTTCAACCAATAGAAATGTGTGATTACATTTGAAAAAAAGGGGGAAGCACTGAGATTTGAAACTTACAAGTATATGTGTGGAAAAATAGAGGGAAAGTTTGCCATTATCTGGTTCTGCTGAGAGGAGAGAGGTGAACACAACAGAGATCCTGGCTCTGATAATCTGCTGTTTGAGTGTCACATTTCTTTCACAACTAACTAATTTTAAAGGTGAGTTTACAGTTTGAGAGGGGATGTCTGTGGTAACTTAAGAAATGAATAATAGAAATGGAAATTGTTTTTGTTGTAGTTACACATGGTGGTTTCATAATGTGTCAGTCTGTAAAAGTGATTTTCACTTGCCCCGAAAAAAAAAAGAGCAGTAAGTGTGCTTTCAAATTGGCAAAGAAATTTCGTTTTGGGACTAATGTGAAAACATGACTCTGTGTGCAGAGAGGAATTATAGGCAGAGATTTATTGCGTCTTGCTCTGGTGATTTCACAGTTGCATTAGATGGAAAGGGGGAGCGAATTTTTGGGGGAAGAAGCAGAGTCTTAGCACACACCCATGTGCTTGCCATGTATAGTCATGCACAGTATTTACAAGCGAGTGGGGTTTTCAGGTTTCAGTCTGTAATGCAAATACATTCAGCATCACTAAGGCTGGTTGCCCTTGCTGTAGTGTAGCAGTCTGGACATGGGCTTTTTAAAAAATCTGAAAAGTGGTTTCATAATGTGACAGTTTGTAAAAGTGATTTTCACTTGCCCAAAAAAAAGAGTAGTTAGTGTGCATTCAAATTGGCATAGAAATTTCGTTTTGTGACTATTGTGAAAAGAAATGTAGTAATATATTTAAATACAATAAAGGAATTGTTACAGAGAATCGGTGAGATCTGTACAAATAAAACTTTAGAATTTTATTGGATTACCATTGGAAATTTAATCAAAAAAGAATTTTAAAATTACTATTTGGTCTAAAGGAAATGAAATCAGATGTATTTTGGAGTTATTTGAGATATAATATTGTGATTATACTTCTGAAACAAACATATCAGACGGTATTTTAAAGAAATAAGTATTGGTATTAGATGATATTTTTTTAGAATATTATGCATTTCTATAACGTTAAGTTTAAGTAAAAAAAGAATCAGGGCTTTTTTAATACAATCTTTGTGAATGTTATTTTTTTTTGCCCGCTGTAAAATGATGAATGCAATTGCTTTCACAATTTATAGTGAAATGCAATATATTCTGAAAACAGCAAAAATAAGGCAAAAATATTTTATGGAAAAAAATGTAAATATGTGTACTGTATTATAAAATGTTTTAAAAATATTAATACTTTTTTCTTTTTTTCCAGATAGATATAGAAAATTTTCGAAAACTGCAAACATTTTTAAAACTATTTTTAAAAAAAACAAATGAATAAATATTTTTTCAGTGAGTATGGTAAGTCAATAATAATAATTGTAGTCTCTCAAGGACCTTGTAATGTGTTTATTGATTTTTAGTGTTTTTTTAAAAAAAAAAAAAAAAGTACGCGCACCGTACGCGTACGGTAAAAAAAAATAAAAAAAAGTTTTTAAAAACATATGTAAAAAAAAGATGACAGATAAGGTTGGCTCTTAAAAGAACCGTTGTGTTCATGCAGGGACAGAGGAAAGGAAGCATGGGAAAATTATTCAAAGCGACAAATGTGTTGATCTATTTTGTTGTTCACTAGGGAAAGACTGGTCTCCCTATAGCAAATTAGATCTTGACAAAATGTGCATCGAATATCAACCTTCCGAAATCGAGGGTTGATTTCCAGAGGGCCAGCAAAAGGAGATTCTCCCCCCACAGATGAAGGGCTCACCTGACCTGCAGAAGAAGGAGTCAGCCCTGCAGATGATGGTTGAGGCTGAGCTGCTGTGGATGTACTGGCTTGTCTTTCTGAAGAGTTACCTCCAAAAAGATGACCATGTGTCCTTCTGTGTACATCCTGGAGGTGTCTCTTCATGGTGTGATTCCCAAAGGAATACTTCCTGTTAGGATTACCTCTAGAAAGTACACGCTTACACAGCTTACAAGTCACTAAGGGTGCATTTACCTTTTGCTGGCCTTCAGGAAAAGTAAAATAATCCCATACATAAGAGGGCTTTTGTTTCCTCGATCTCTGCCTCAAGACAGTGCTGCTAGTGCTAGCCTCACTCTCAGAAGAGCTCTGCTGTTCTGCCATCGTATCCCAAAGACAAACCAGCTCCTTCTCCCAAGGGATCACAAGCAGAAATGAGGGGAATGGGTGTGGTGTAGGAGAGTTCTAGAACTGAAAGTAGTTTCAACCAATCAAAAGTTGTGTTTCATGATCACATGACCTACCGTACGCTTACGGTACGCTTACGGTACGCTTACGGCAAAAGTGCGCATGCGCGTAAAAAAGACACGCGCTTGCGCGCATGCGCATAACAGTCACTCCCGGCACTTCCGCGTAACGTGCGCGTGTAGCGTACACGCGTACGCGTTCCACGCGGAGTACGCGCGGCTACGCAAATTGCGTAACTATACGCAAGCAGCGTTGGAAAATTACGGACGTTGCGTAAACCGTACGCTTACCGTGAGCTTACGGTACGCGTACTAAAAAAATTAAAAAAAAAATAGAAAAAAAGTACTGCAAATAAATTTTACATGTTTATTTTAAAAAATATATAAAAAAAACATATTTAAGAATTTTAAAAATTTAATCATAGTCTTTATAAAAGGTAAGAAAATTAAAATAAAAATATGTTAGAAAAAATAGAAGAAAAAAAAAAATTAGCATTTAAAAAACCTTGCAAATTCACTGAAAAAACCATGGGTTTCACACACGTTATAGTTAGGGATTAGCATTTAAAATACCTTGCAAATTCACTGAAAAAACCATGGGTTTCACACACGTTATAGTTAGGAATTAGCATTTAAAAAACCTTAGAAATTCAGTGAAAAAACCATAGGTTTCACACACGTTATAGTTAGGAATTAGCATTTAAAAAACCTTAGAAATTCAGTGAAAAACCCATAGGTTTCACACATGTTATAGTTAGCTGGACATTTTACTCGTAAAAAACCAATGAAATTCCCCCGTAATAGTTAGTTCAGCTAACTATAACTCGCGCGCCCGCAATGAACTGCTGATGACGTCACATATTACATCACTCATGACATGGTCAGTGACATCACTCATGACATCACTGATGACATCTCAAATGACATCACTGATGACCTCACTGATGACATCATCCTTGTGATAGAGTGGCAGACCTCCTCTTCCCCTAATAAAACCTTTGATACACACATTCAAAAATAGAGACTAAAATTTACAAAACAATGGACATACCAATAACAGTTACAACAACCTCTTCAGTAATTCTAAGATCCACATACACATCCACTCATTCACCAACAGTCCAATACAGTCACTCATACATGTACTCACTTATCATATGTACTCATACACCTATACATCCTGTAACACAATGCCACTCATCCATAGAGCTACTCACACACATAGTCACTCATGCTAATAAAGAATCAAACATACATTTACTTGCATATACAGTTATACACACACCACCACACTTACTTCTACGGAAACTTACACATACTTAGTCTTTTAAACAATCACTTATGGAAATACATACTTATTCATACAGGAACTCTTTCAATCTCTCACTCTCACATATACTCACATATATAAACCAATAGTCACATATACTAGTTTTAAACATATGTAGTTACTCATAAAGACACTATTGAGACAGTCATTCACTCACTAACACACCCATACACACACTCATCCACCCATGCAGTCCTGCACACATGCTCTGTTCAACACATACAAACAGTGAGTCACTTATTCATGCACCTATGCACTACGTCATACCCCCCACCGAACCATGCAGACACTCAGACTGATACTCAAAAAACCAACTAATAACCTATATAGACACCCATGTAGCTACTCACCAACCCATGCAGCCACTTATACACAAAGTGAAAAAATGATACAGATATTTATATATTTAAACATTACTCACTAAGCCATGTATTCACTATGATACACTTAATCAGTCAGTTACATAATCAATTTTTCAAAAAGAAATCATCCATTTAGACAGTAATATACCCATTTATTCTTCCATCAACCTTGAGATATACATATATAAAACATATTTAATTTTCAGAAAAACACACATTCACTGGATGATGTCATCAGTGAGGTCATCAGTGATGTCATTTGAGATGTCATCAGTGATGTCATGAGTGATGTCACTGACCATGTCATGAGTGATGTAATATGTGACGTCATCAGCAGTTCATTGCGGGCGCGCGAGTTATAGTTAGCTGAACTAACTATTACGGGGGAATTTCATTGGTTTTTTACGAGTAAAATGTCCAGCTAACTATAACATGTGTGAAACCTATGGTTTTTTCACTGAATTTCTAAGGTTTTTTAAATGCTAATTCCTAACTATAACGTGTGTGAAACCTATGGTTTTTTCACTGAATATATATATATATATATATATATATATATATATATATATATATATATATATATATATATATATATTATCTACTGGCGGTCGCCAGTAGATAGTTATAGTTACAACCTAGTTTCCATAGGAAATCTCAAAATTCTATTTTGAATAACTTTGGCGCCGGTTGACGAATCCTAGCGAAATTTGCAAAACTAATGGGGCGCTCCGTTCAGCTCCTACCCTGAAAGTCTCGGGGTGATTCGTCAAGCAGGGGCCGAGAAAAAAGGGGGGTCCCAAAACGCATTTTCCCCATGCATTTTTCCATAGGACCTTTAGACACAGCTACAGCCCGAACGGCTGAACAGAATTACTTGAAATTTGGCAGAGAGGTAGCCATAAGGTCAAGGAAGTGCCTTTTGCAGGTCTGGTGTAAATCTGTTCAGCATTTCCTGAGAAAATAGCATTTAAAAGCATATATATATGTGGGCGGAGCCTAACCACACATCTCATCCTGAGATCTGATTGGCTGTCAGCACTTCATCCAAGAAGTGTTGGCAGCCCTCTTGGGACCAATATACATGATAGCACCTCATTAAAAAGCATTGCAGTTAATAGAAGGTTTTAAGACTTTAGTTACATTATAAATCATTTGTTGATGGTACCATACTCATTTTAGGAATTGTGGTATGTTCTAAGGTGATTTCACCATGTGAAAAAGCCTTCTGCTGGGATATCATGATTGAGAGAAAAATATTTTCTCATGCTTTTACCACAGAGGTTTGGAAGGTGATCTATAAGCTAAACTGAGAGCTTATTTTCTGTAAATTCACATTATCTTTCTCAGTCATGTGAGAATGAAGTCTGACATTCTCAGTAAAACATGTACATCCAACAAGGGCAGAGACTGTCATTGATTCCGTTTGTGTTCTACTGCAGCTTCCCAGAGTGTTCCAAAGAACTACTAGAACGCTAACAGTCCTACTTATAATAAACGTATGGCACACCTGAAGCCATCTTGCTTGGATTAAAGTGGTAACTCTTAAAACATTTAATTTAAAAAGGAACAAAATGAGGGGGTTCATTTTTCCATAAAAAGTATGATTAGTGCTGCAGAAAGAAAAATGAGGGCAAATTTTGAGTGACTTCTCAAATCCTCTTCTATTTCATTAAAAAATTCTGACATGCAGACTGAAACATGCACTTTCAATACCAGCAGCAGTTTTCCCTGGTGAGCAGTAGCTTTACTACAGTGATCTAATGAGCAAAAAGAGTGCTAACATTCTGAATTTATGGCAAATGTGTGACACATCTGAATGCCTTCTTGATGGAATCAAAGTAAAAAACTGAAAGTATTTCCTACTGAGGAGACTGCAGTAAATGAGGAAATTAGGAAACTTCATAACAAATAAGTCTCCCAAGATGGCCACCAGAGACAAAAGAGCCCAAATGTAGCCCAAATATCACCCAGATGTAGCCCAAGTATAGCCCAATGACAGAATGTCCCAGAATGTTCTTAAAAACAACTAGAGCGCTTACTGTCTTCATTATGACAAAAGTATGGCACACCTGAAGCCATCTTGATTGGAATAAACTGGTAACACTTAAAACATTTAATTTAAAAAGCAACACAATGAGGGGGTTCATTTTGCCATAGAAATTATGATTAATGCTGAAGAAAGAAAATGAGGGCACATTTTTGAGTGACTTCTCAAATCCTCTTCTATTTCATTAAAATATTCTGACATGCAGACTGAAACATGCACTTTTAATACTAGGAGCAGACTTCCATGGTGAACAGTAGTTTTACTACAGTGATCTAATGAGCAACTAGAGTGCTAACATTCAGAATTTATGGCAAATGTGTGACATATCTGAATACCTTCATGATGGAATCAAAGTAAAAAACTGAAAGCATTTCCTACTGAGGAGACTGCAGTACATGAGGAAATTAGGAAACTTCATCACAAATAAATCTCCCAAGATGGCCAAAGGAGACAAAAGAGCCCAAATGTAGCCCCAAATCACCCAGATGTAGCCCAAATATAGCCCAAGGACAGAAGTGTGCAAAACACTTATTATTTTGTGTTTTTGCAGTGTTATATAGTGCAGACTTGTCAGGTATTGGAGTGCTTTACATGAGCATTGGTTACATCACACAAGAACAAATTCATTTTGGTTGTAGACATGGGGAGACTAAGTGATTTGACCAGAATCACAGAATGTCGAGCTGAAGCAGAAACTTCAACCTGGTTCCCCAGTTGCAAAGTCTGCAGTTCTGGAAGTAACACCACATCCTCTCCCCTAAGTGCAACATTTAATCAAGTGGTCAACTGGATAAAAAAACATAAAGATAACAAATAATTTAAAAGTGCTTTGTCGCTATTTGAAAACTCAGAAAATATGTCCTTATTTTAGTCTTTTAGAGCACTAACCATAATTTTGATGCCAATAAGACCCTCTCATATATGTAATTTCTAAAGGAAATGCTCTAGGTATTACAGTTTTGATTACATCAAGATGATGTCAGGCGTTCCACACTTTTGTAATAAATATAGAATGTTAGCAATCTAGTTGTTCATTAGGATACTGTTGAGAGGCAGGGGCACGGACTCTGAAAATTGAAGGCAGGTAGGAGGGTGCAAAGGCAACAATTTAACCACACTGAGCAGGCAGGAAGGGCCGTGGAAGCACAACAGACTATGGAGGGCAGTGGAAAGGGGGGCAGGGGCAACAAACCAACAATACAGGACTTGCAAGAGAGGCTGTGGCAATGTAATAGACCATTGTGGGCAGAAGGAAGAGGCAATGGTAGTACAACCATACATGCCAACAGACCCGATTCAGCCAGGAAACGTCCAATGTTTTTAAGCTCAAATGGGCTTTATTTGATCTGTCTCCTGTCTACAATCTCCTCTTTTTCAATGTAACTCAAAGGGGAAAATCAATACCCCAGTTTTTTTTTCAAAATCTCCCTCTTACCAAGTTCAAAATGTTCGCAAGTATGGTACATTGGATCATGGAAGGAAATGGGATAGGGACATGGACTCGGATAACAGAGGACAGGAGGGACATGGAGAGGTGCACCAAACTGACCCTACAGGGCAGGCATCAGGGTTTGCAGCAGCACAATACACCACACAGCGCATGCGGGACGGGAGTGCAGCACAACAATCCATAGAAAGCAAGAGGGAGGGGACAGGACCATGCACATGGACAACAGAGAACAGATGGGAAAGAGGCAATGGCAGCTAGCTGACCATAATGGACAGACAGGAGAGAAATCTGCAGCATAACAGACCATAAAGGGCAGGAGGGACAGATCAGGGGCATTACAATGGAACAGACAAGCCAGGAGGGAGGGATCAGGGGTCTGCACATGTAAACAGAGGGCTGGGGGCAAGGGGGCAGGGCAGGAGCAGCAAGATAGCCATGGAGGTCAGGCAGGATGGGCACTAGAAGCAAGATACACCATGAAGAGCACAGTGAGACTGTGATGGCATACACACAGACCATGGAGGGAAGGTGGGAGGGGGTCAGGGGCAGCTAACTGACCACACAGGGAAGGTGGGAGGGGCCATGGCAGCACAGAAGACCATTGCATGACAAGTGGGAGGGGTAGTGGCAGCACAATGGCTATGATGGGCAAGAAGGAGGGGGCAGGGGCATGCACAAAGGACGATGGAGGATAGAAGGGAGGGTCAGGACCTGTGCACAGACAAGAAAGTTCAGGGGAAGGGGCCTCACAACAGACCACACGGGGCAGGCAGGAGGAGCAGTTGCAACACAACAGACCAGGGAGGGCAGAAGGGTGTGGCAGTACAATGGACCATGTAGGACAGGAGGAAGAGGATAGGGGCATGGCATGTGGACAGGCAGGGTGGAGGTGGCAGGGACAGGTTACAGTCATCTGACAATGCTAGGCAGGTGGGAGGGGAGTGGCAGCTCAACAGAACACTCAGAGTAGATAGGAGTGGCAGGTCCATGGGACATGGTGGGCAAAAAGGATGGAGCAGGGGCATGCACAAAGACATCGGAGGGCAGGGGGAAGGAGAATAGCGGCAGCAAGCTAAGCACAGAGTTTAAGCAGGAGGTCAATGATGGGGCATAGAATTGGGCAATGGAGGGCAGGAGGAGTGGACTGGTACATCATACTAAATTGAGGGCAGTGGCAGCACATCTGACCATGCATGGCAGGAGGGAGGAGGCTAGTCCATGGATTCACACAACAGAGGATAGGGAGGAGGGGGATGGGGCAGCAAGCTAACTGTTCAGAGAAGGCAGGTATTAGGAACTTTATTGTTTTTAAAACATTGTGTCCGTGAGAACTACTTAAAATATGAACAAGTATGCAGCATAATCTCACTTTTATTCAGGAAGAAGAGGACGTTTGTGACTGTGACTCCGGGCTCACTTGGCAGAAACACCCCCTGACCCTCCACCCCCTATCGCAAAATGTAATGCCCGTGAAAAGGGTAGGTGAACACAGTGTTATATAGAACATAGTCCTGAGAGCACGATTGAAAATGAAAACTAGATATAGTGTATGGTATAAACTATGCACCAAAAAGTGTGATATAAGATGAACCGGGCGTGAAATATAATATGCAATACATTGTGCGCAATAACAGATTCATTGGAGAGCGCGAGATAGCACAGGCACTAGCGCGTGCTATGCGATATGCGCCTTGGAGTGTAATATGCACAGGGCAGTGTTGTGTAACCTAACTAGTCTCTAAAGTTGTAATATAAAATATGTGCTGGGGAGTGTAACATTGCATATGCACTGTGACAAAGATATGGATCCCAGATTGTAATATATATGGCATAGCACTGTGCGTTATAACATAGGCATCGAGGAAGGCACGTTAGATGGGGCAATATAACCCGTGCGAAGACAAGTGTGGCATGACATATTCACGGGGTGGTGTTACAGTGCACATGGGCTAGAGAGTGTCATAGCATATGCACTAGCTAGTGGAATACAACACAGAGGTGTGTGGCACTCGGCAGGCAATGGTGGGTGTAGCAGAGCATTGGGCTCTGTCAGGAGCGCGCTGTGACTCTCAAGTGATGTTCGTCCCCTTTCCAGAGAGTAAAATAAAAAGTATTACACATCCGGCAGTGGATGTGTGTTTTATTAACAGTGAGGGGGGTTTCTTGCATAGTTTTGGTCAAATTTTGGTCGAATCCCCTTTGAATGGCTTGGTGTACATGTGTATTAAATGTGCCCGTCAATAGCTACCCATGTTTGTATAAATAAACGACAAGGGTGTCTACCGGGATTAGGCACGGTAGGGCATCAGACATGTCAGAGCTTCACTAGTGGTGTAAATACATTCCACGTGGATTCATTGCATGCATAGTCGCCTTTTAATGAATATCACGCAAATCGTCATGGTGATAGGTACGTACGGTTTGTCCAGCATGTCCTAGGTGTGTCTATAAATATATATTTTTTTAAAATAATAAAAAACAGTGGCCGGCCCTGGGGATTGGGGTCAAAAAAATATAATTAGGAGACAGGCCCTGGGGGATGGGGTCATCAGGGCCAATAAATTAGAATAAGAGGGGAACCACACAGCCCCCCTTCTTAAAAAATTTAAATAAATAAAAGACTGGCATCGTGCCGGAGGCCATGCCCCCTCCGTGCAGCACTCTGCAAACGCGCCCCCAACAGGCATCTCCAGTATGCGCCAGGGAGCTGCGCTGCAGACAGGTGTTCTGAGGCCTAGCCCCTTTTTACACCTCTCTGCAACGCAGCTCTGTGGCGCTTACTGGAGGTACCTAGTGGTCTAGTTTGACCCTAGGGACCCTTAGGATTCAAGGGGACTTAATCTCTCAACTTAGAACAGCCACAGGGCGCGTTTACACAGTGGTGAAGGGAGGGGACGGGGCCTGAGGTGACGTGTGCAAACACGCACTATGGCACGTTTTAAATTGGGGATATAATTTCCCTTCAATACTGAGGGCCCCTGGGGGCTAACTAGCCCACCAAGTGCTTCCAGTAAGCGCCACTGAGCTGCATTGCAGAGAGGTGGTCCAGGCCGTGCCACTTTTGACACCTCTCTGCAACGCAGCTCTGTGGCACTTACTGGAGGTACCTAGTGGGTTAGTTGGACCCTAGGGACCCTCAGGATTCAAATGAACTTAATCTCCCAACTAAAAATGGACACAGGGCGTGTTTACACAGTGGTGAAGGGAGGGGACGGGGCCTGAGTTAACGTGTGCAAAAACGCCCTGTGGCCTGTTTTAAGAGGTAGTTTTAATCCCCATGCCCTATTATATACTAGGGGCTACAGAGGAGGTCATGATAATCACAGGGGGACCCCAACGCATAATGTTCCCTAGTGTATGTAGGTGTTTTCACTGTATTCTAAGTGTCTTTTAACATAGCACTGGCTCTAGGACTGGTTAGTCAGACTCAGTTACCACCAGTATCCGTCTGAAAAAGTTGAGGGTACAGGATGATTTTGCAACAAGGCTTCTTTCTGCTCTTCTTTTTGTTCTTTCTGCACGTTATCCTTCTTCCTGCACTTATCTTCGTATTTGAGGACTTCTGTTGCTTCTTTCTGCACTTCTTTTGTTTCTTTCTGTGCATTTTTTCTTCTTTCTTCACATGTCCTATCTCTGTAGGCATAGTTAGAAATTACCATTTAAAAAACCTTTGAAATTCACTGAAAAAACCATAGGTTTCAGGCACGTTATAGTTAGGAATTAGCATTTAAAAAACCTCAGAAATTCACTGAAAAAACCATAGGTTTCAGGGGTGTTATAGTTATAGTTAGTTCAGCTAACTATAACTCACGCGCCCGCAATGCACTGCTGATGACGTCACATATTACATCACTCATGACATGGTCAGTGGCATCACTCATGACATCACTGATGACATCTCAAATGACATCACTGATGACATCACTGATGACATCATCCTTGTGATAGAGTGGCAGACCTCCTCTCACCCTAATATAACCTTTGATACACACATTCAAAAATAGAGACTAAAATTTTCAAAACAATGGACATACCAATACCAGTTACAACAACCTCTTCGGTAATTCTAAGATCCACATACACATCTACTCATTCACCAACAGTCCTATACAGTCACTCATACATGTACTCACTCATCATATGTACTCATACACCTATACATCCTGTTACACAATGCCACTCATCCATAGAGTTACTCACACACATAGTCACTCATGCTAATAAAGAATCAAACATACATTTACTTGCATACACAGTTATACACACACCACCACACTTACTTCTACGGAAACTTACACATACTTAGTCTTTTAAACAATCACTTATAGAAACACATACTTATTCATACAGGAACTCTTTCAATCTCTCACTCTCACATATACTCACTTATATACACCAATAGTCACATATACTAGTTTAAAACATATGTAGTTACTCATAAAGACACTATTGAGACAGTCATTCACTCACTAACACACCCATACACACACTCATCCACCCATACAGTCCTGCACACATGCTGTCTTCAACACATACAAACAGTGAGTCACTCATTCATGCACCTATGCACTACGTAATACCCCCCACCGAACCATGCAGACACTCAGACTGATACTCAAAAAACCAACTAATAACCTATATAGACACCCATGTAGCTACTCACCAACCCATGCAGCCACTTATACCCAAAGTGAGAGACTGATACAGATATTTACATATTTAAACATTACTCACTAAGCCATGTATTCACTATGATACACTTAAACAGTCAGTTCCACAATCAATTTTTCAAAAACAAATCATCCATTTAGACACTTATATACCCATTTATTCTTCCATCGACCTTGAGATATACATATATAAAACATATTTAATTTTCAGAAAAACACACATTCACTGGATGATGTCATCAGTGATGTCATTTGAGATGTCATCAGTGATGTCATGAGTGATGTTACTGACCATGTCATGAGTGATGTAATATGTGACGTCATCAGCAGTGCATTGCGGGCGCGCGAGTTATAGTTAGCTGAACTAACTATAACGGGGGAATTTCAATGGTTTTGTACAAGTGAAATGTCCAGCTAACTATAACACCCCTGAAACCTATGGTTTTTTCAGTGAATATATATATATGCAGCAACATGTGAAAGCTCTCAAATCCTATGTACAAGATACAAGTGACTTTATACGCAAAATTGAAGAGATCAGATGGCATGAGGACTATTGCCTTATTGCATTGGACGTTACAGCCCTTTACACTTGTACACGCAACCATGATGGAGTCAGGGCGGTTGAGTATTTTTTGGCTAATAGACCTATGAAATTCGCAAAACATAACCAGATGTTATTAGATTTTTTTAACATTCTGTTTAGACAACAATTTGTTTTTGCATAACAGCCAAATTTACCAACAGGTGCAAGGTGTAGCCATGGGGGCCAGCTTCTCCCCCAGCTATGCCTGTCTCTTTATGGGATGGTGGGAGGAGCTGGTCCTCATGAGACAATATGCCCAGACATTTGGAACCAACATAATTGCATGGTTGCGTTTTATTGATGATTTGTTTGTTGTATGGAAAGGGTCCATGCAGGATGCACAGGATTTTGTTGCTAAAATTAACACCAATGACCTCAACCTTAAGCTCACTTGTGATAGAAGTAGAGAGACTATAACATTTTTAGACACAAAAATCTACATTACCCCCACGGGCCTTGCCACGACTTTATTCAGAAAACCGACAGCGGGCAACTCGATATTGCACGCGTCAAGTGCCCACCCCCCCCCCCCCCCCATTTGATTAACAGTATCCCCTATGGGGAAATGTTAAGAATTAAAAGAATTTGCAGTGCAGAGAATGACATGCAAGAAAAACAGGAAGAATGTAGAAACAGATTCTTGCAACGGGGATATAAGAACCATGTAGTAGAAGCGGCAATTTTTAAATCTAGATCAAAAGCGAGGCAAGACCTGCTCCAATATAAATCTCAGACTAATAATGGGGTGAAAGACAAAAAGAGGGAACCTATTAGGCTCATTCTGGGATACAGTAGGCAAGAAGGACAAATTAGAGCTATAATTAGACGCAATTGGCCAATACTCAGGGGGGACCCTGTTATAGGGGGAGCCTTACCCAAGAAACCTTCTATTACATTTAGAAAAACGATGTCTATGGGTAATACACTGGTAAAGAATAACCCTGAGCTAGCTGAACTCAATACTTGGCTAGCCCCTAGAACAGGTTTCTATAAATGTACCCAATGTAAAGCATGCCAATATGGAGTCAACACAAAAACCTATCAAACGGCTTTTAGTTCCAAAAAACACCCTATATTGAAGTACTTGTCCTGCAAAACTGAATTTGCTGTCTACGCACTCACATGTAGTTGCAATTTAACTTATATAGGCAGCACCAAGCTGCCAGTACATAAAAGAATTCTGCAACACATGCGAGCCATAACTAATAAAGATCCCAGTTATCCTGTTGCTAGGCACTTTAAGGAACAACATCAAAGTAACCTTAAGCACTTTAAATATCATGTGTTGGATGCAGTGCCCTTCACCAAGAGGGGAGGCAACAGAGAAAGAAACCTTCGGCGTCTTGAGACCAGATTTATTTTGGAAATGGATACTAAGCATCCTGGGGGTCTAAATGTTTGTGAGGACTTACATACATATTTATGAGTTATACCCCTCACATAACCAAGCAGTATATTTTACATTGTGTCATAATGTTATTCTCCACTCAGTCTATCAATTGAAATTTTAATAGTATTTTTTTAATGCTATTCTGTTGAGTTTATGTCATATCATGGTTAGAATATTTATATGCATATTTTAGGAACAAATTTTAGGAGTAATTTTAGTTAATTTATTGACAAATTTTTTAGGTTGAAATGATTTTATAATAAGGTTTTATAATTCATTATGTGGGAATCAACCTATTACTTTGTTCAGTGATTACCTATGGATTTACATTATTTCCATTTATTCCTTTTCTGTGTAATTCAACTGCACGATGGTTTTGTCATCCTAACCTCGTGTTAAGGCATTTATGCCACATAATAACCTACATACATATATATTAATATTTGTATTATCCGCACTCTCTTTTGCACACAAGCACCTTTTTGCACATATTTTTTGCACATTTGCACACAAATATATAGTAAAAAAATCGAAACACAATAAAATATAGTTCAAATTGGGATCTCATTTTTAGAATCAATAGGATTATGGGGACATTTCTCTTTTTATGCACTTAGACACTTTATATACAGAATTTCAACATGGTTGACCTACGCAATTTGAGATGATTGTATCAGGAATATGTAATGGGGTCAGGTTGTATTTATACTGAGATATCCCCACCTGCCCTTACAAAAGAGTTGGGGAACAGGAAATAGGGAATATTATGCCAACCAGGATTGATTATCATTAGTAGAAATACTAAAAACTTTAAAATCTTATTATTTTAATCATGTGAATTTATTCCATGTATTTTTAAGTTATATGATATCCCAATATTAGGCATGTATTCCTAACCTTTTATGGTCACATATTATTCAGAGGCATTCAAGCCTTAAAATGTATATGAATTGTATTTACATGCAATACTATGTACAATTGTATTACTACCAAATGGCAGTAACTCTTCCATGTTTACACTTCGTTGATTGTTTGCACTATTTAAAGGGACATGTCGCCCATGCGCTGTTGTGTGAGCAAGGTCGGAGTTTCCGACCGAAACGCGTCATGGCGACATGGTGGTGAACTAAATAAATATCACTATCGACGAATCTGGGTCTGCTCTTGCTTTCCGACACCACGAAGGAGTTAAGGCAAGGATCATTGGATATATATACATATATATACATATACACACTCGATATTCCATCAACCACCATCCCAGTTCCCGGAGCTTCAGCGAAGGATCACAGCACCACAGCCGGCAAGTAGTTCCAAAGTGCTTTATTTAAACCAAAGTGACATAAACAGTAGGGGACGGTATATATATGCACCATTGGCCTTTTTTTAATACAAATATTGGTATGAGGCCTTAACCAATATACTGCGGCAGAAGATTTTCTTTCAGATTTGCTAAAATCACTGGTATACACACCAATATTTTTCAGAAACCTTTTGATTTTAGTGCACAGATGCCACAGGTCAGCTCTCTGCCCTGAAAAGTGCTCCATTTCCAGATCCCAGTGCAGTTCACCATCTGCCACTTTCATGGGCAGATCAACATCTTGGCCACAGTCCAATATCGAAGGACTTGGTCAAGGTTATGAGGTTTCAAACAATTAAACAATTACTGTTATTACATAAATAATTGCCTCACGCCCATTAAAGCTAGGTGAGTCACGAAAGCTTGTTCTAAAAATTGGGTTGTGGTACTAAAATGTCTGGGCAAGCTTCTACCTATTTAAAGCAGCCATCAAAAGGTGAGGTGATGTGGATTCTACCCAGATCTCTGACTGGGGGGTAGTGTCTAAAAAGTTTCAGTGCTCTGTCCATCATCTGCTTGTGTTTGATGTGATATGGTATATGGCCAAGTTGCTGACTTTAGAAATCGAGACTTGGGGGCATATTAACAAGGGCTTTATCTCCGCTTTTTTTGGCTTTAAAAGCCAAAGAAGGGGAGATAAAAATATTGCCCTATCAACAACAGGGTGCTAACATGCAAAATCGCATGTTAGCACTCTTTTTCACTATGCTTCCCTTTGCATCTCTAATGAGATGCAAAGTGGGTGTTCCAGAGCAAAATAATAGGAGAAATGTCGCTAAACGACATTTCTCCTATTATCAAGCTTCACGCAAACCCTGTTAGAGACAAAAAAAGCAGCGCTAACCACGGTTAACGCTGCTTTTTTACGTCTGCTAATTTTCAGACTTAGCCATGTAATCCAATGGGAGGTGGATTACATGGCTAAATCCACCATGGGCTATCAACAAGGATATCCCTATCCTTGTAGTTTTATCGCTGCATTACCAGCGATAACCTCCCAAAATGCCGCTATCGCTGGATTTTTTTTCGCCTAGGCGGTTAGCGTTGTTAATAACGCGATAACCAGGTGATATTATCCAGCGATAGCGGGCGTTAAAAAAATTAACGCTAAGCGCCCTCAGCGTTAATTTTCCCTGTTCCTTGTTAATATGCCCCGTGGGTTCTAAACCAGGGTTTGGCGTTGCAGAACTGACCCTTTGATTGCATACAAATCACTGGCTGCCTAATCAAGAGGATGGCGGTAATGGGGCATCTATTAAAAGTAAGGAATGCAGTAGGTGCTGCCGCTGCTTCATGCGAAGAACGATGGACAGACATGTCGCCAATGCTGATGGATTCCCCACTTCTTCGACTGTAGGAAACAGTGAGAATACTCCCAGCACATCGGCTGCAATGTACATGTGGGTAATGGGCATGTATCGCTTCTTTAGTGATACATTTCCTGTACCTAGATTCATAATCGGCAATAGTGCGCTTAATAAATAATTCAGTCAGTCAGTCAGTCAGTCATAATGGCAGCTCCACCATGCAGTGAACGATGGTGGACCAGCCACTCAGTGACAGCACACCCTTAGAGACTTCACAGCTACGCCCTCATTGTTTATCATACCAACATCGAGTAACAACCTGTTGTTCACTCTTGATATATAACAAAATGCCCACCTTTGGCCTCAGCAGCAGCCTGAGACAGCCAGTGACACTGTCTGATGGCTGACACTAGTGCATGAAGGCGCCTGCTCCATCCATCAGGGATATTGTCCCTTCCAGTTCAAGCCTAGCCCGTGCCTCAGGGACTTGTCATTCCGCAGTCGCTCCTCATCTGTGATGTTCTGAATCATCCCTGTAAAAATGTCTCCGGGCACTGCAAACTTAAGCCCTGCAGTGCCCAGGGCTACACGCCAATCAGCTTGTCACCTCGCCCTTTCCCAACTCGTCACAGAGATGCCAAGCAGTGGGTGAAAAAGCAAAGACTGAAACCTGCGACTGTGCAAGTTCGAGGTGTCAGTATCACGCTTCAGTGCTAATTGAGTAGCTTGGATGCCCCAAGGATAGAAGGTGCAAAAATGTAAGGTAGGACCTTAACCTAGACGTACCTATGAAATTTGAATATGTGAAATGTAACATGATTATGTAATGCAAATGTATAAACTAACATTTAATGTTCATAACCTGGAATCGTTTTCAGACCCCCTGTTTTTTGTAAAGAGCTCCATTATATAGGCACATATAGACATATGTGGAAAAAAAGAATTGAACTAGAAAGAAGAGTTCAAGGAGCATTGCAGAGCCAGCCACACTGTTAAATCACTGCAAGTGACTCACATTGATTGGGTGGAACAAGGGGATTAAAGCCATGTGATTATACAGGGAAGTAGGCTATCGTTTGGAGTGCCCACTAGTAGCATGTGGCCGCTCGACGTGCCATCTGCTGGACAACACACAGAGGGGATGATTACTTTTCAGATGAGTCCAAGCTTCTGTGATATCCGGGATGCAGAAATATATAACAGCAAGATCTCCCTACGGCTCCAGGCTCAGGCCATAGAAAGATCCCACTACTGCTGCTGGCTAAGGTCATGAAAGATCACACTACTGCTGCTGGTTAAGATCATGAAAGATCCCACTACTGCTGCTGGTTAAGATCATGAAAGATCCGACTACTGCAGCTGGTTAAGATCATGAAAGATCCCACTACTGCAGCTGGCTAAAGTAATTAAAGATCCCACTACTACTGCTGGTTGAGGTCATAAAACATCCAACTACCTCTGATGGTTGGGGTCATGAAAGATCCCACTGCTGCTGCTGGTTAAGGTCATGAAAGATCCCACTGCTGCTGCTGGTTAAGGTCATAGAAAATACGGAGGAGAATAGGTAGATGCTGCGACTGCTTTACTCTTGGTTCCTAAAGGTGGGGCCAAATGTGAGTATTTTTCCGTCAATGAAGACTCCAGTCTGATGTTTGCTGCTGTCCTCCTTGGTGGACATCTAAGCCCAAAAAATGTTGAATGAGTATTGTTACAACTACACTCCAATCAGTCATTCTACTCAATCATTCCAGTCTACTAATCATCATTAAAAAAGATGCACCTGGTGAAGGACAACATTTCAGGAATCAGAAATGAACCAAATTGTATCTGGAAGCATCCGGATGCATCATACTCGGTCGGTCGGACTCTCCCGATCCCAGTGGGTCGGAAACCATTTCCAAACTGATTTGGTCGGGATGCTTGACAAACGGCATCAGAATCGGGCCCATCGTAGTTACCGTATTTCTTCTTCGTGGCTGTTCTATGACATATTTTTAATGGAAGAGAGTCCCCTGTTACTTTGTTACTCTTAAGTGGACGCATTATTTTAAATGCTCAACTAATAACAAAGTAGGTTGTGGTTCCAATTTAAAGGTTAATTCATATCTTAAAAGCTGACACTTTTCTTGCTTCCGAATGGCAATTGAAGCCCATATTTTTCAATGACAGGAGACCATGAACAATACTGTTCATTGTAGTAGCACTGTGCTGCACACATGCACAGTGGGCAAGGGGCACCTGCCATCTGTGTGCAGCATATGGTGAACGTCCAGCACTGTGTTGCGCATGGTTGAAGGCCTTGCACAGTGGTCAAGGAGCACTTGTAATCTGTGTGCAGTATAAGGGTGAGTGGCTGGCACAGTGTTGCCCATGGCTAAAGGCCGTGCACAGTGGCCAAAGAGCACCTGTAATCTGTGTGCAGTATAAGGGTGAGTGGCCGGCACAGTGTTGTCCATGGTTAAAGGGCGTGCACAGCGGCCAAGGAGCACCTGTGATCTGTGTGCAGTATAAGGGTGAGTGGCCGGCACAGTGTTGCCCATGGCTAAAGGCCGTGCACAGTGGCCAAGGAGCACCTGTAATCTGTGTGCAGTATAAGGGTGAGTGGCCGGCACAGTGTTCTCCATGGTTAAAGGGCGTGCACAGCGGCCAAGGAGCACCTGTGATCTGTGTGCAGTATAAGGGTGAATGCCTTGCACTGTGTTGCGCATGGTTAAAGGCCGCGTACAGTGGCTAAGGTGCACCTGTGATCTGTATGCAGTATAAGGGTGAACGCCTGGCACTGTGTTGCGCATGGTGAAAGGCCGCGTACAGTGGCCAAGGAGCACCTGTGATCTGTATGCAGTATCAGGGTGAACGCATGGCACTGTGTTGCACCTGGTTAAAGGCTGTACACAGTGGCTATTGAGCACAAAAGGTCTGAGAGAAGAGCTGAAGGCTATTCACAGTGGCTAATGAGCCAGGTGGGCTGAGAGCAGTGCCGGGTTCTGTGCAGTGTTTTTCCAAAGGCCATGCACAACAGCTACTGAGCATCTTTGAGCTGCGCAAGGCCACTGCTGTGTAGTATATTATGGTTTCATGGAAGCTGGATGCAATTTATCATGAACTTAATATTGAGAAGTTTGTTAAATGTAAGCTATGGTTAAGTACTCAGAAGACAATACACATATTCTTACCAAAAAGGCATTAAGAGAACAAACATTGGCAACGCCAATAGGTCTCGCCTATGCAAGAGATATTGGTTATACCCATGTGTTTTAGCCATGTTATACACCAGCGTGGCTGCTGTTCAGCATAGCTAAGAGTTAGTGGCATACAGGAGAGTGGAGTGGAGTTGCGTAGAGTGGAATGGTGGAGAGTGGAGTAGGGTGTTGTAGAGTGGAGTGGCATAGAGTGTTATGTATTGGTGTGGCATTAACTGGAGTCCTGTAGAGTGGCATACAGTGGGGGAGCGTAGAGCAGTGGTTCCCAACCTGTGGTCCAAGGATCCCTAGGGATCTGCAAAGCATCCTCAAGTGGGTCTGCGATTACATAGAAAATTAAATACTATTAACAAATTAATAAAGTGTTTATAAGTAAACAAGTTAATTGAACAATTGGAAATTAAAGCCAGCCTGGTACACGATCTATGTGAGTCCCGCAGTGCTTAATTTGAGGCAATGGTTTCCGGTGCTCGGCACCAGCACTTAGGACCTGATTAGGATGATGGTGGGACTGCCACCTACAGTCCGTCGGTTGCGGTCCCACCGCCATTGGTCCCATCATATCCGTCCTCCATATTTCAATGGCGGGCGGATGGGTGGCGGTCAGAAAAATCGACCGCCATGCATCCGACAGGCTCCTTGAGCCCGCTGGTGCAGTGGAGGGGGCCGTATTCCCTACAGTGGTGGTGGTGCCTACCAGGCACCACCATAGGGATTACGATGTCCCGTTCCGCCCGCCTGTTCATGGTGGTTAACCCCCATGAAAAGGCAGGCGGAAAGGGACTTTCAGGACCCGTGGTGGGCCCTCCTAACCCCCTGGTCCTGCGAAGGGGGACTGGGGGCATCTATGGTGCCCCCTGCATATCCCTGCACCATGTGGCAGGCACCGCATGGTGCCTGCCGCGTAGTGCAGGGATATGAACAGGCTAAATTTTTGCATTGCGGCGGGTGCTGCAGCCAGCAGCACCCGCCGCAATGCAAAGAATACACGGTGCGACCGCCTCGCAGGCGCTCGCATCGTAATCCCTATGGTGGGACCGCTGATGGCTAGTCAGTCCATCCCGTTTCCGATAGGGTGGCGGGTGGACGCAAGTCCTCCCGCCATCCTAATCGGGCCCTAAATTGTCAACACCGGAACTTGACAGTCTGACACAAGGTGGCGCTGTCTGGCTTATTCAGAGATTACCACAACAATAATTAATTATTAATTCAATATGCATTAAGAATAACTGTTTTGTGACGCCCAAGCCATTCTTTTAACTTTGGGGGCCTGAATGAGTCCAAACTGTCACACATGTAAGAGTGTGATGGTTAGCAGTTGTGTTGCTACTATCATAGGCAGCATGGCAGAGCAATGTGTGGTGCAAGCTGCGGTGGCCTCCCCACAAGAGCCCAGGCACTTATTTTTTTACAAATTAAGCACTGGAGTCAGGTTGGTTCTATACCAGTAAGCTGTTCCTTGGATGAGAGGCGGGCTTTAACAAAAGGTTTGGCCAGCATTCTGCAGCATTTGATTATGAGGTGGCCGCAGATTAGCAAAACATAATATTCGGCAAAATAAGGAACTTGGACACAAGGCCTCGTGTTTGAAAACAAAGAGAACTTAGCTACTTTCTGTACCTTGAGTCCAATCATGGGTTTTTCCACATTCCTTCCCAACTTAGTAGAACAATCTCTGCCGAACAAAGGGGCATTATTCGACAGTACTGTTGCCTGGCAACCCCAATCAAGCTCCGTTTGGGGCCTTTCATTCTTTCTCTCTTTCAGCTCCTGGGTGCTTGGTGTGGTGCGGAGAGAGGCTTCTGTCGTGACGTCACGGTTTCTACGGAAACGGGCAAGGGCTTTTTTTTTCACTAAACCCTTGCTTCTCTCTGGCTGTTGTCTTTCATGTGCCAGACCATCAGCAGAAATCTAATTAAGGCAAATTCATGATGATGGACAGGACACAGAACCTTCCACCGCTTTCTAAAAAGGAAATATATCAGGGGGTTGGAAACCACATTATTTTTAGCTGATGGAAGACAGACGACCTGAATTTATCAAAGTTGTTTCTAATTAGAAAAAAAAAAGTCAGACCCTTTAAAAAATCAGGGCTATGGTTGGTACTCAAATTCTGTAGATTTTACATGAGCACAGAGGCTAAAATTATTGTATTCATGCATTTCTGCTTTGATGCTAACTAACACAGCTGCAAAAAAAACAGACCAAAGGACGCATGCGCTCAATATTGTGAACTACTGGCACAAATTAGCTAATGCTTGATGCTACTTGGAACAGCTCTCGGCGCCCTTTTTGTGCACTCGGTTAAGCTATAATATATGAGATAAAATACACCCTGCCGTAGATTAGAAGGATATTGCAAATCACAAAGGAGTTCCATGACCATATAGACGAGGCACTAAGTCAAAGGCTGAGTTCCTTTATATGATTATGGAACTCCAGGGTAACTTGCAATATCCTTATCATGTACGGCAGGTGGTACGTTATCCCTTATAATACATGGTCACACATCACCTTTTCCATAAACCTCATAAACCCTTGTCATGTAGCGCTTTCATATTTACGAGCGAGCATGTTTGCAAACATGAAGAATAAAAATAGAATATCTAGAGCAAAATTAAACACATCAAAAAAGCTGCAAGAAGATATTAGAAACAGTTTAAATCAAAACAGTTTTTTTCAAAAAAGGAGCAGTAGCTTGAAATGCGTAGAGACATGCAGAAAGATTCTTACCTTTCTTTAGTCACTTAGGGGCATATTAGCAAGGGCTGGCGATATAATTATCGCCGCTTTAGCGTCCGTTTTTGGGCGAAAAGCGGCGATAATTATATCGCAATAGCATCAAGGACACGCTAGCGCGTGTTTCCTTGATGTAGAGCCCGTTTTTTCACAGCCTCGCCTCACATCGCTAATGAGATGCAAAGAAGGCGTGGCTGTGAAAACAACACATGTTAATATCGTGAAGGCAGCTTCGCGATATCAACAAGGAGGTGCAGCGATAAAAAAAATCGCGCTGCCTTAACTCAGGAATTTAACATCTGTTAAATTCCTGACTAAGGCATAATTTTAATGGGAGATGGATTATGCTGATAGGACCACAGGGTCCTATCAGCAATGTTATCGCTGTTTTCAATGGAACATTGCTGGAAAACCAGCGATGTTCTATTGAAAACACCGCTATCGCTGAAATATTATTGCCATAGCGCTATGCGTTGTAAATATAGCGTTATCATGGCGATAATATTCAGCGATAGCCGGCGATAATATTTCTATCGCTATGTAAGGCCAGCGATAATTATCGCTGGCCGTTGATAATATGCCCCTTAAGGAGTGCAAGAAATAAGCACATTGCCATACATATCTCCTATCTGGTCATCACTGTATAGTTAGAAAATCAGAGCAGAAGAAAGAAAATTCGTTTTCATTCTATAAAGTTCTGCGTCAATTATGCTTTATGTCCTGACATGGCTTTTCCCTAAGCTACTGGCTCAGGCTGCAGGCATTGTGACGTGATAACTCAACTGTAATACATTATTATAGTTGATTTCTGATGTTATGTTTTTATAATCGGCAACAAGGTGTGTCACAAGTCGTCGATTATCAAGAAATTAGAGACAGACTTTCTTACAGTAATCGCAGAATCCTCTGTATTATATGTCACTAAAGTCAAATAACCTGTGAACCTTCAATGTGTTACAGGATGACTATAGACGCCCTTCATCTGGGCTTGCACAGTACATTTGAAAAGCCCTCACATTACTTGTAGACCCTTTTGACATAGTTTATAGTTCTTGTAATCCTCAAGCTGTAGTAGCACAGGAACTGTATTTTGAAATGGACAAGCTCTGTGAGACGTCCAATCAGCATTTAGCCTTCAATATGGCTGTTAACGTGTGTAAACAACAGGCCAAGATGGCCGCCATTGCATAGGGTTAAGCAGCATGATCTTGCGAGTGATGTCCGGCGCTGCTTACACTCACAGCATCCCTCATCGAATGTTGTGAAAGAAGCCGGTTCCAACACTCCACGTGACCACTGCAGAGCAAGCCTTGTTAGCTTAAGAGTTCTTGTGAACGGAGGACGAGGAAATAGCAGTTGCTGGCAAAGGCGGGATAATCCTTACTGGCAGAATCCCTTATTGCCTGCCACATAGGATGGCACATCACACCCTAGTGAACTACTGTCGTTTTCAACGTAGACAAACGCTGATCTCATCAAACAAACTATCCTCACTTCAAAATACGTTTTTATTTTTTATTTTAAATATTCAAAAAATCATTCCTGTCAACCGATTAACAAAACAAAGACATTCAAGTCTTCTCTCTTTAAATATTCATTTTACAATAGCACACCTCTCTCTTGAGTTTCCAATAAACTCCCAACACTCATACTACGTTATATAAATATAATTCAGTTTACATATATTCACGTACATTCCACCCTAACTTAAACCACACCAAATGTTTAAGAGCAAATACATTCATGACTTATCTTATGGGCAGCAGCAAAAAAGAAGGAAGAGTCATGGAGGTTCTGGCTCTTTGTTAGTGTTCTAAGATCTTTGTTGTTCTATGTTCTTTGATGATGCTGCTGTGGGTGGCGCAATAAAGAGGATTGCATAATGTTAGCCTCCGGTCTTGACATAAAATCCTTACTGGCAGAATCCCTTATTGCCTGCCACATAGGATGGCACATCACACCCTAGTGAACTGTTGTGCTCATGCTCAGTTCCTTCAATGCTGGAGCTGAGGACCACAATCCTTTAGACAGTGTCACGACAAAACGCACCTCAGCAGCACCGGAGAACAGCGTAGGTTCCTCACAATGTAATGATGAGACCACCAGTGTGATAAGACTGCCGGCCAAAGAGACATTCGCATTTTAAAGCGCACAGCTCCCTGCTGCTACCATGCTTCAACGCTGGCCCCGCACCGTCCTAACACTTAGCTCGGGACGGGTTGCTGAAAAATAAAATGGTAAAAAATAAACGTCAATGGCGTTTTATTTTTCAGCTCTGGGGCTTGTGGGGCGACGCTCCTCCGTTCAAATGGAGGAGCCACTCCCTGAGGTCTATGATGCTATTGAGAGTCCCAAGCCCACCCCCTCGCTGTTGATGGTGACACACACACACAAACACACACACACACATTGGAGGAAGAGAGAGAGTGCAAGGGAGACACACAGGTGCCAATTCTTCGGATCGACGGGAGGATGGACAGGCGAAGCAGGTACTGGGTTCTTGATGGTAAATAAATGCAGAACAAATCTCATTTCTTAATAGACTCCTTGATAGGCTGAGCTGGTACAACCCTACGTCGACCTGCAGACAGGCCTGAAGCCTCTGGAGTCAAAGTGAGTTCCGGAAGTAATGCACAAACAACAATCAAGGATAATATAATAACACTAACCAGAGGGAAAGGGATAAAACGACAAAGGGGAGGGAAGCAAGTGTATCGCGCCGAACAAGCTGGAACGAGCAGCTATACAAAGGTGCCTAGCAATTATATAATATCCTCAGACTTAAATAGTCCCACTACCTATGCTGCCCGGGACATGCACCTTCTAATGCAGGATTGACTACACAGGTGCAGTCTAGTTCTTGATCTCAGTTTGAACAACCCGGTCTTCCACAGTTTCCAAAATGCCTTGTACCCAGATCTCCTATTAGGTGTCATGGGATTATGGGAACTGTAGGCCGCTTTTTCTCTTAACCCAAGTCTTAAGTGATCTTCCTCTCAGCATTTCATGCTCCCTTTTCATGCTGTTTAACGTGACGCTCTTAAGATTTTAAATTCCTAACAGAAAGAGGCTAAAACAATCATTTATTGAAGGGGAAAGATATGTAGCCAACTCTGATTACTCAGGATATCCAGGTGTCCCTGGAGGCAAATGATATGAGTGTGCCCCTCGTGATGCAAGGCATGCAGGTGTGCCCAGTGGCACAAAAAAGGCACGCATTGGTTTAACTTTGGGCTTAGATCCCGTGTGTTGCGCCTCTTCTCGGACGACCCCCTGAAGGGAATCTCCAAGCAATTTGCAAATAACCAAAAGATTAATCTCTGGAGTCCAGAGCCATGGGCGAATGGGTAATTCCCCAATGAGGGAGTAGCCTTGAGGAAGGTATGACTTCGGGCGTCCTTCCTTCCCCGATTTGGACTCATGAGACCTGGCTAGGGCTTTTTACATAGAAATTTCGAAAAAATAAGAACAGACCAAAAAGGGGTTGTATACCTTTATCCTCATGTATTTTTCACCATATTTATAATTTTGCACTTATTCAAGAGATCAGATCACTGTCGGAGTGGTAACAGGAAGTAACCACCTTAGGTCCTGAAGAAAAACCTTGGGGGCAGGGCTTGAAACCAGTTGACCAGAGAAACAATGGGTCATATACCCTAGGAGTTTCTCACCATCCCCATATTTTAACCATATCAACTAGGGAAGTGAATAAATTACCCCATTTTCCCACTAGTCAGATATATTTAACCCCTTTTTATATACAAAACCCCCCACTCTAATACCATTACAACCAGCGTAGGTGTATAGGAATAACATACTATTAGTGCTCCCGCGTATCCGTTGGTCGTAGCACGCCCCTTTCCGTAGAAGGTTAGGGATGAACCCTATGATGAAGCATGCCACCAAGCGATAACCCTGGTGGGTAAGGGTTACATAAAAGGAAAACCTTTTCCTTCCCACGACGAGGTTGATATTCATTTCTATTCTCCTAGGAGGGACTCTTTTTGGTTATTTGCGATTAGTTTGGAGGACGAGTCTTCTCCTCTTTCCTCTATCTCGCCCATTGTTTTTCTGAGAATCTCCAAGCTACAATTTTTTCAGACAGAGCAGCTGTAATTAAGCCTCATGGTTACTCGCCTTTTGACACGCAGTGTCCATTGCGACTTGCTTTTTGCGGATAGTTTTTCCTTCTCCCTACCAACTGCGTTTTTTCTTCTGTCCTTAAGCAGGTTTTGAATCCCTGTATCAGTACTTTCGATTTGGAGCTTCCAGCTGTGCGTAATGCATTATTTGTGCCTCAGCTAAATCATCTATTTTGTCCACTGTAGACTTTAGCTGTTTTCTTTCAAAAGCTCTTTCCTGTTTCAATACCAGTGAACTCCATAGGCAGAGAAAAATTAAAAAGCGCGTAGCTTAGAAGGCCACAACATTAGGCCGTCTAAGGCTTTTTTTGTGGGTCTCACATAATCTTTAAAATTCTTTGGAAGAAATTGCAACAGATTACCCACTTTTTCCTGATCTATTTGTTGGGAACATCAGATGTTAGGACCATCCTCTTTGCCACTAAATATTCACCCTAGATGGGATGCCCTCAGTAAACACTAGCAGGAATTAGTGTGAAGCAAAAGACATGGCTTGGGGAAAGTTCTAAATGTATTTACTATGGGTTGGTCATGCGTAAATACACCTTATTCTTTGAATACATAATACAACTGAATATCTTTCTGGTTATGTGGCATTATGGAGTGTTATATTTTTTGTGTAGTTATATAGTTTGAATCAATAGGTTGAGTGGAATAGTGTGAAAAGGCATGCTCTTTACTATGCTGGCATTTAGTACAGTTTTGTTATCATTTGCCTCTGAATATCATATCATAGCAAAGGAGGGTTTCATAAAATTGCTTCCACTTTCCACTCCAGTCAGCTATTCCCCTTTCAATTCATCGCTCTGTGTATCCAAGACGCACAGATGTTTTTTGAGGCAGTCTCTTCACCTACGTGGCTAGGAGGATGCAAACATTTATAAGCAAGGTCTTTCCAGTCTAAGGCAGACTGGAAGACAATGCTTTGGAGCGTGAATTGTCTCATCTGGTTATCCCCCATCATTAATTTTAAGCCTGTGATGCATATGACTACACAATAATGTAATAATGGTAGCTTCCACACTTCCCTTGTGTTGTATTGTCTTGATAGGCTGAGCTGGTACAACCCTACGTCGACCTGCAGACAGGCCTGAAGCCTCTGGAGTCAAAGTGAGTTCCGAAAGTAATGCACAAACAACAATCAAGGATAATATAATAACACTAACCAGAGGGAAAGGGATAAAACGACAAAGGGGAGGGAAGCAAGTGTATCGCGCCGAACAAGCTGGAACGAGCAGCTATACAAAGGTGCCTAGCAATTATATAATATCCTCAGACTTAAATAGTCCCACTACCTATGCTGCCCGGGACATGCACCTTCTAATGCAGGATTGACTACACAGGTGCAGTCTAGTTCTTGATCTCAGTTTGAACAACCCGGTCTTCCACAGTTTCCAAAATGCCTTGTACCCAGATCTCCTATTAGGTGTCATGGGATTATGGGAACTGTAGGCCGCTTTTTCTCTTAACCCAAGTCTTAAGTGATCTTCCTCTCAGCATTTCATGCTCCCTTCTCATGCTGTCTAACGTGACGCTCTTAAGATTTTAAATTCCTAACAGAAAGAGGCTAAAACAATCATTTATTGAAGGGGAAAGATATGTAGCCAACTCTGATTACTCAGGATATCCAGGTGTCTCTGGAGGCAAATGATATGAGTGTGCCCCTCGTGATGCAAGGCATGCAGGTGTGCCCAGTGGCACAAAATAGGCACGCATTGGTTTAACTTTGGGCTCATATCCGGTGTGCTGCGCCTCTTCTCGGACGACCCCCTGAAGGGAATCTCCAAGCAATTTGCAAATAACCAAAAGATTCATCTCCGGAGTCCAGAGCCATGGGCGAACGGGTAATTCCCCAACAAGGGAGTAGACTTGAGGAAGGTATGACTACGGGCGTCCCTCCTTCCCCGATTTGGACTCATGAGACCTGGCTAGGGCTTTTTACATAGAAATTTCGAAAAAATAAGAACAGACCAAAAAGGGGTTGTATACCTTTATCCTCATGTATTTTTCACCATATTTATAATTTTGCACTTATTCAAGAGATCAGATCACTGTCGGAGTGGTAACAGGAAGTAACCACCTTAGGTCCTGAAGAAAAACCTTGGGGGCAGGGCTTGAAACCAGTTGACCAGAGAAACAATGGGTCATATACCCTAGGAGTTTCTCACCATCCCCATATTTTAACCATATCAACTAGGGAAGTGAATAAATTACCCCATTTTCCCACTAGTCAGATATATTTAACCCCTTTTTATATACAAAAACCCCCACTCTAATACCATTACAACCAGCGTAGGTGTATAGGAATAACATACTATTAGTGCTCCCGCGTATCCGTTGGTCGTAGCACGCCCCTTTCCGTAGAAGATTAGGGATGAACCCCATGATGAAGCATGCCACCAAGCGGTAACCCTGGTGGGTAAGGGTTACATAAAAGGAAAACCTTTTCCTTCCCACGACGAGGTTGATATTCATTTCTATTCTCCTAGGAGGGACTCTTTTTGGTTATTTGCGATTAGTTTGGAGGACGAGTCTTCTCCTCTTGCCTCTATCTCGCCCATTGTTTTTCTGAGAATCTCCAAGCTACAATTTTTTCAGACAGAGCAGCTGTAATTAAGCCTCATGGTTACTCGCCTTTTGACACGCAGTGTCCATTGCGACTTGCTTTTTGCGGATAGTTTTTCCTTCTCCCTCCCAACTGCGTTTTTTCTTCTGTCCTTAAGCAGGTTTTGAATCCCTGTATCAGTACTTTCGATTTGGAGCTTCCAGCTGTGCGTAATGCATTATTTGTGCCTCAGCTAAATCATCTATTTTGTCCACTGTAGACTTTAGCTGTTTTCTTTCAAAAGCTCTTTCCTGTTTCAATACCAGTGAACTCCATAGGCAGAGAAAAATTAAAAAGCGCGTAGCTTAGAAGGCCACAACATTAGGCCGTCTAAGGCTTTTTTTGTGGGTCTCACATAATCTTTAAAATTCTTTGGAAGAAATTGCAACAGATTACCCACTTTTTCCTGATCTATTTGTTGGGAACATCAGATGTTAGGACCATCCTCTTTGCCACTAAATATTCACCCTAGATGGGATGCCCTCAGTAAACACTAGCAGGAATTAGTGTGAAGCAAAAGACATGGCTTGGGGTAAGTTCTAAATGTATTTACTATGGGTTGGTCATGCGTAAATACACCTTATTCATTGAATACATAATACAACTGAATATCTTTCTGGTTATGTGGCATTATGGAGTGTTATATTTTTTGTGTAGTTATATAGTTTGAATCAATAGGTTGAGTGGAATAGTGTGAAAAGGCATGCTCTTTACTATGCTGGCATTTAGTACAGTTTTGTTATCATTTGCCTCTGAATATCATATCATAGCAAAGGAGGGTTTCATAAAATTGCTTCCACTTTCCACTCCAGTCAGCTATTCCCCTTTCAATTCATCGCTCTGTGTATCCAAGATGCACAGATGTTTTTTGAGGCAGTCTCTTCACCTACGTGGCGAGGAGGATGCAAACATTTATAAGCATTTCAGGAGGGATCTAGCTTTTTTGTGGGTGCACTTGGTGGTTGGAGCTGTGGTTATAAGGTCTTTCCAGTCTAAGGCAGACTGGAAGACATTGCTTTGGAGCCAGAATTGTCTCATCTGTTCATCCCCATCACTAACTTTAAGCCTGTGATGCATATGACTACACAATAATGTAATAATGGTAGCTTCCACACTTCCCTTGTGCTGTATTCTTTTAATGTGAATGTGAATGTGCACATCTCCTGGCAACAAGGATGCTGTTCCAATGCAACATGTGTGCTTCCACTTCTGGAATCCAGTTTGTTGTTTCTGAGAAACTGGAGAACACAGTTGCTGAGGAACAGGATGGCTGACCAGTGGCCATTTCTGGATCTGAATAAAGATGATATACAACACATTCTTGTGTCCTGTCTTCCCAAAATTGGCGACAAAGGTGGGATCCTGCCGAGGGGACACTGTGGATTAAATTTTCTGCGAGGAACTATTTTGTGTGGATCTCGTGTTGTGCGGCCTCTGGGTTGAAAGCTCTATTATTCTAGTGAAATTGCTGGCAGCTGTGATTCGGAGAACTACCTGTGGAAAAACCGTGACCTGAGGAGCTGGGGTACTACCTATAAATTTGGAAATTGGCTTGAGAGGAGCAAGGATTGACTTCGTTAACTGGTCAGTTTGGATTTAAAAAGGCTTCGCATGTGGTCAGCATGGGGAGAGGCACGTGTTAAGTGCATTGCTGTGGGGGCGTGATAACTGTATTGGGCCACGTCATACCCAAGCACTCACTGATCGGCGGCATTCAAGTTGGAGAGGAGCGTGCCTCCTGCCTCGTGAGTGGTGTGTCACGCACCGGGAAGTATCCTGTCTGGGTGCTGTATCCTGGTGACAAGGAACACTGATACACAACGTTTGGAATCGTGGGTGATCGGAAATTCATGCCTGAGGAGTGACGTACACTGATGACACCAAGCATGAGAGTGTCATCAAGGGCAACAGCTGTGAACTGAGCAAGTTTGAGCACCATGTGTGCCGCCATATTCGGTGTGGATGTTAACCCCATCCATTTTGTTTTGTTGATGCGCTGCAGTGGGCGGAATCTGAATATTATCAGCTTCCAATGAAGATTTGCATAGCAACAGGCACACTTTGTTCTAGTGTGAACATTGTGTCCTCACATCGCCTGCTCTGTAGGGAATATCACCATGACAGGCACACCATTGGCCAACAATTCATCAGCGAGGGGCACGTTGTACGAGTTGCCATGTTGCTGCTGTGCCTATTCATCGGAGTCTGACTGTGAGGCATGATTTTTTCTTACTTGTCCACATATTATTTTCAATTAGAAAAAAACTGACTCAGGAACTGAATTTGAAAGTATTATGGTGCTGTTTATTAGTTTGATGACAGTGTTGGCACATTGATAAGAGCAAAAGGGCTAGTTGTGTGTAGGTGCTGTAAAAGGGAGTGTTGTGTGTGTTTGCTATCTATATTGCATTGAATATTTGCATATTTATCCTGCACTGAGATTCCTGTATCAAATATATCATCCCAATCTATTCCTCCCCCTCCGAATTTTCTACATGATCCAGGTCTTTTGTGCCTGGGGTGGGAAGACTGGTAAGAGACTTTTTAACATATTTAGGGGCCATAGGGTGGATGTGTATGTGTCAAAATGGAAGTTAGCTATTCTCAAACACGGTTTAGGGGTTGAAGGCAGGAAGGTTATGAAAACTTTACTGAAGCCTTTGGCCAGGAATGTAGATGCTGGTTCGGACAATGAAAAAGAAGATGAAAATGAAAATGCACTCATGGCCTTAGAAGAGAATTTAGGGAAGAAAGTTAGAATTGTCGTCGAAAGACACAAATTCTTTTCACATGCACAATAATCTGGTGAATCCATTGGGCTGGTGGTTACATGTAAATTCAGGGATTTTAGGGATGAGATTATAAGTGATCAGATGATTAATAGGCTAAACAACCTGAAGTTCCTAGAGAAGTTATTGGATCTGAAAAATCCCACCTTGGACAGGACAACTGAGATGGTCAAACGCATGGAGAACACTTCTAGATATGTAAAAGAGTTGGGAGGGTCTGGGTCGAAGCAAAATTCTGATTCGGAGAAAGTGGGTGAAGTAGCGCCAGGGAAGAAACTTACACGAAATGTGAATGACAAGAGGTACATTGGTAGAAAACAGGAAGGGGATAAGAAAAGAGTGTGTTTCAGATGTGGCAGAGTAAGGCACACTGCTGAAGCTAGTAACTGCCCAGCTGTGGTTTAAATGTAAAAAGTGTGGGCACTGCTCGAGAGTGATGGACTCAGCAGGTAAACAAAGATCAGTAAACTTAGTGAGGGTCTCAGGAATATGGAATCAAAATGATGATTCAGACAATAGTTTTGGGGGCGAAGTAGAAGTGTCAATGGTGACTTGAATGCGGGTGAATTGTGTCTCAAAGACATAGAACAGGAAGGATATTGTGGCAACAAACTGCCGGTATTAGGCTATTTTGTAGCGAGCTTAGAATTGCAAGTTAGACAAGCAATGGGAAAAGTTTATGTTGTGGAGAAAGAAAGGTCACTATTTGGTTGGAGAAAACAACATGCGTTAGGGGTGGTTCTAAATCCTAACCATCCGCAGCAAGTTCTGTTGACCCAAAGTGAGAAGGAACGGGTCGACAAATTTCCCAAAGTGTTCGGTAATGAATTAGGCTGTTTGAAGAAATTTGAACACAGGATCATTTTTAAAAAAATGTGATACCTAAGTTGCACAAAGTGCGGAATGTGCCTCTCTGAGAGGTGCTTTGAAGGAGGAATTGAAAAGATTATGTAAAAATTGAGTCATTGAGCCCATAGAGGTTTCAGAATTGTTACGTTCCATTGTCATTGCACAGCTCTTGAGGCGCTAAAGAGTCACCTCTGCTTTCCTTGTAGGCAGCTGTGCTGCCTTTTTCTCTGGGAGGTGCCTGGCTGCCTGCTACTTTGTGGTGTCATACACAGGTTGAATTCCTTACTTTTTTTATTGGTTTTATGTTTTTATTTTCATGCTGTTATTTTAACTTGTATTTGTTTCACCAGTAGTACTCAGTCTGCAGGAGAGCCTGCAACTGAATACAGGGGTTACTGGACGCCGGTTTCAGTTTCTGATTTGCCACTCATTCCATGCTGCAGAGCGTGCAAGCCACCCCCACTACCACGCCCTCCTGAAGTGGAGGGCTATTTCAAGCGTTCCACAGGCACTGCAGGCAGCCACTGGCATGCCGAATGTGTGACAAAGGCAAGCTTGTTTGTACCCATCCATGCCTGGATTGCACCTAGCGCCTGCCCCCCTGGCCATTCCGAGTCACATCCCTGCCTACAACTCTACTCTCATGAAGAGCTTCTCACCCCCAACCCTGGTAAGAATATCAACTGTCTTACACTAGACTGTGATTCCAGTACGGCCAACGCGCTGCATACCTGCCATTTCTGTGGCTCATGAGTACTCGGGGCTAAGCTACATGCTTTATCCTCCCTAAATGCAGTTCCCATAAGACAAGCACAAATACATAGCAATCACTCAGACGCTATTAGTTCCATATGCACTCTTCCTTGCATGCTCATTAACTCTAGTTCATTAATCAAACACAACACTGAATTCCTTCTGTTTATGGACTCCTTTAAACATGTATAGCGATCATACCAGAAACTTGGGCAGACCCTCCTGCAACCCGGACCTAATAGCAGCAGTACCTAAAGGCGTTGCCATTGCCAGACAAGACAGATAGAATACCTGTGAGTCAAACAAAATCACCTCAAGGACCTACCCTTCTCTGCTCGCCTCAATCTCGCAGAGGAGACTAAGTCCTTTGGACTTCACACACAGGAACCATTTTAGAACCTGTGCGCTGACCTCTGTCTTTTTGATTGATTCACAGAGTTGGATGATCATACATTTCCCTACATTTGTAATAGATATTTTACCTTAGAGAAATACCTACAATACACTTCACAACATAGATGTGGGGTAGGTTCACCATACCCTATCAATTTGCCCCTGATGAAGCGCGGTGGATCCACTTTGGACCAATAGGTGCGAAACATGTTGGTCTGATGAGACTACACTGATAAACTCTCAGCTACTTGGGCATATTACGCACCCACAGTAGCTCTAACCATTTTATGGTCTTTTAATCCTGCCAGGAGAATCATCACATTAAAATATCTATTTGGAATGTCATAGACAGTTTTACTCAATAGTTTCCTCACTCCTTTACATATGACCGCCCCATACTTTTAGGACACCCTCACACTTACACCCTTCATCATACAGCGTAAATGACAAAAGATGTCAGCTAAAGCGACCCTTTGTGGGGCCCGCCCGACAGGGAGCAGTGTCCAATGATGAAACATGACACCCCTAGAGGTGTGTGAGAGCAACAAGAAATAATCTGCATTAATTCCCCCCCCCCATTTTGAGATTGGTCCTCCCTTTTTGTCCCCTCTTGCACCTTGACAGGAACAGCACCTCCTTGGTTGATTTAATTATTGTTTTTGGAGCCTAGGCACTAGGCCTTTATCAGCTGCTGGTCCTCAATCCTCTTTGTTTTGAGAAGAAGCGTAACGGACAGTGGCTGACATATTCGGGTCGCAAAATCACAATTTGGCGCCCACAAAACCGAATGTACTAATGTGTCTCAGACACATTTAGCGATTCTCACTGGAGTGACAAATAACCTGCCTCATCAATATTCATGATTTGCAATTTGCGACCCAATGGAAATGGGCTACAATCACTGGGATGGTGGCCTTCTGGAGATAGCAGACCACAATGTCTGTGCTTGTCTTTTAAATAAAACAACTTTTTTTTTTCAAATGCAGCCCATTTTCCTTAAAGGAAAACCGGATGTATTTAAAAGTAAAAAGTGAAAAGTTATCGTGCCGTTTTTAAGGTCAGTCGGTGGTCCTTGAGACCACTGCCTGCTCTTAAAAAATATTTTTGATGCCTAACACAAATGGGAATGGGTCTCCCAGGGGACCACTTCCCGTTTACGACTGGCTTACCACCAATTTGAAATTGGTGGTAAATGCGATTGTTTTGCGACCGCATTTGGGGTTGCAAAACCATCGTACATGCCCCTGCGACTTGCTATTAGAAATAGGCTTGTCTGGCATACTCTTCCCTAATAGCGACTCACAAACCCTATTTTGCGAGTTGGTAATAGGTTGCTGACTCGCAAAATAGGGTTTGTACATGCTACAACCCTGTTTATAGGTAGCAAACGGCCTAATTTTCCGTTTGAGACCACTTAATACAGTCATACATCAGTCCCCAAGTCTCGTGATGAAGTGGCTGGAAAATGTAGATTTTCTTGAAGTAAGACAAGTAAGTATTAATCACACATGCCACTAACACTACACGTTCTCCTAATCTTGGGATGGTGGAGTTAAGGTTTTGCATTCAAAAGGTATAGAGTTTTAGACCATACCATTGTATTGGCGGATGGCACCCTGGTGTAGAACTTCTAGGATTGATCGTTGCCATCCTCTTCAGGGGTAGTGGATTCAGTGCACGCTACATGAAACCGGTTCGACCAGGCTTTACAGTGCATGGTATAAGTGCATCTCAAGGGAGTTTGCAGAGAGGTTTGCAGTGATTGCTCCACTGGTGGGTGGCAGTTTTGGTGTGAGTTCATAGAGCTGGAACTGGTGAGTTCACCTGCTGCCAGAGAAAAACACACCTGACCTTCTCACAATCAACTAGCAATTCAGATGCAAACACTCTTCAAATAAAAAATCTTGCAGAGAGATTATTTAACAAACCCAGGCGTGTTCTTTACATCTGAATGAAAGGTGTGTTTGTAAAGCTATGCAACCTTATATGGTACCATTCAAAAAAGGATCATAAAATGGGTATTCAGTTCTTTCACCCAAAACTACTCAGGAGAGCTCTCTTTGGCCTAGACCTCATAGGCGTACATCCTAAACCATAGAACGTGGGGGTATGGTCAGGCACAGATAATAACATCTGCGTGAATTTCCCAAAAAGGTGGATCAGGAAATTTGCAGATGTCCAGGATGGGTTGCTGTAAATGCCGGTCCTTCTTGGTTGCTGGATACAGTGACTTGCTTCGCTGTTGCTGTATTGGGTGATAGTTGAATCTGTAGCGGTCACATTCCCCAACACGGAAGTACTTGTAGAAGAGATGGGGCTCGGAGCACGTAGAAACAAAAAGGATACCTGCTTTGGAGAGTGTTCATGGATCCCATATAGGTCAATGTTTGCCAGCCAGTCTTTCAGAAATAAAACACCTGGGCCACTGGAAACAACCACCTTTTGAAACTAGTGTGCCCCCTCTGATAGTGTGTCTTCCTCAGCGAGTGAACACGATCCCTCCCGAGGTGGAATCTCCTTCAGGCTCTCCCTGACAAAGCAGATGGTACATGTATCTCGGGGAAGGAGGCAGCGAGGCAGAGGCCTCACAACTACCGTGGATCATAGTCCAATGCTAGCTAAGAAGGTCCTGTCCCTCCTCGGCTCATCCCACAGCCAGCTAGCAAGAAGCAAGCAGAGATGATCCCAGGGCTAAAGACAGAGGAGTAGCAAACTGCAGCTGTCCTCTAGCGATGAACCTGTGTGCTTAGCAGATGTTATCCCTGCCACTTCTTAAGATTGTTGACGCATGGTTACTGAGTACGAAAGGAAGCTCCCATGAGTTGATGTTGAACTCATCTCAGGGAACACCCACCCCTCCAGACATATCAGGGTGATATGGGGAAACCATTGCGTCTAGCATCCAGTAACCATTCACTTCGCGAGAGTATAGCATAATTCTGTAATCGATCTAATTAAAAGGATAAAAGTTTCATGGCAGCCTGCCCCGAATCATGCCGTGCTTTACTGACGGTTCCATCCTTTCATGGCTGTGACCCTTAGATCCACAACCACCTACCTATATCTTGGGCGAGCTGGGGAGGTTTAGCTTGATTTCAGATGACCCCTGTTAGGTCAGCGTCCTCCCATGCACAGGTGGCAGAATATGGGATCATCTGTGGTCTCCATGGAACATGCCTTCTCTGAGAGGACTGCAAAGCTGGCCATGTCTAAGAGCGGGGTTCTCCAAAGTCGGTCCTGGAGGGCCGGATGCATGCCAGATTTTTAGCATATCCCCATTTAGATAAATGTAGTTGTCTTAAAACTCTCGCATGGATCTAGCCCTCCAGGACCGAATTTAGAGGACCCAGTCTTAGAGTGACAAGTGGTGCTAAAGTTGCACACCATAGCCACTATCCACCCAACCAAACCAGCATTTTGGGTGGTCTGCTTCATTATCTCCTCAGCTTGGGGAAGAAACAAGAGATAGCTCCACATACTGTCAGCATTCGACCACACACGATGATAAAAGGAGGAACAGGCTATCCAGATGACCAGACAGTCGCCCTGTCCCAGGTCAGACCCTCCTTGGTGTTCAAATTAGAGGGACGTTTTAGAGAAAAAGATGAAAAACCACAGATAGTTATGCGTCTTGTGTTACTTGTGCTTGGACAGCACCCTTCAGATTGTTTCTCCTTTTTAATGGTTCACCTCATGGAGGACTTACCTCTACTGGTTCGCGTCCTTGACTTCTGTAATTATGGGTATGCTGGTATCTTTTATGGTATACAGCATTGACACGGATCTTCTTCATACATAGTATCTTGTTTGCTGTCCCGCTGCTGGAGAGCGTGTAGGAGGATTCCGCTGGATTCTGTGACTTGGTTCCACACATTGTTGAGTGTATGTGTTCTCTGTTCTGGTTCTGCATGATGTTGGATTGATCATTAAAGTGACACACAGTAATATCACTAATAAAGACTTAGGGCCATATGTACAAACATTATACTGATTTCCAAATTGTGATTCTCTCCGAACCACGACTAGGAATTTGGTGTTCCTAATGTATGAAACTCATTGAGTTTCATTTAGGGATTCCTTGTGGGTTGCAAATCGACCTACCTCATGCATATTAATGAGGTAGGTCGCAGTTTACAACCCAACCCATTAGGAATCACAGCCATCACAGGGATGGTGACCTGCTTGTGATTGCTTTTTAATAAAGCAATATTTTTTTTTTTTTTTTTGCAGCCCGTTTTACTTAAAGAAAAACAGGATGCGTTTAGATTTTTAAAAATTGCACTTTGAAGTTTCAATTTTTAAGAGCAGGCCGTGGTCTGTAGGACCACTGCCTGCTCTGAGAAAATATTTTTATTTACTTTCTCAAGTGGGACAGGGACCTCTTCCCCCTTGCGAATGGGTTACCACCAGTTTTGACTTGGTGGTAAAGTATTACTGTTTTGCAACTAGAATTCAGTAGCAAAAAAGTTATAACATACCATACTGATTCAGTATTTGGAATGAATAAATATGCCCCTTCCAAATACTGAAGTTAGCGAAACACATTTTGTATATTTGAAAAAAAACAATTTCGGTCGCAAAAAGCCAGATTCGCAGATTTGCAACAGGAAAAATGCTTAGTACATCTGGCCCTTGACTCCCTGGTCACTGCTTTTGGGAACATTATCATCCGTGCTAAAGGAAGGACCTCCCAGACGTGCATGGTGCGCAGATTCTTCAAGTCTCACTCGTTGAATCTGCCTTGGTCCTCAGACTGACTCTTGACTAGTCTCGCCAGCCCTTATAATGTGATGCAAGCCTCACTTGGGAATCAGCCCTCCAGATCTCTGGACCCTAAAGGATGAACGGTGTGCACACACACTCACCAAACTCAAAATATATAGTAATATTTTAAAAGCAAGCTTTGCCAATCTAATCAAATACCCAATTGCTGCATGCTTTCAATTAATTCTAATGGGTTATGATATTTAAAATACAAGGAAAACACAATCAAATACACTATCCACAGCATGACCAAAATACCCTGCCTCTCTAAACTGAGATGCTTGCCTATTTTCTCTCAATCTATAGTGCAACATCACGATAAGTCACAGAATCCAGTGGTCATCATACATTTCATCCACAGACGACCATCCACCATAACACCTGAAGCAGAACAGCCACATACACTGAAAACAGCCCAGGAGCAACCAAAAATGTTCAACTCTAAGAAATATACAAAAAATGTCAACCGGACACGGTAGACGGAACATGGCACTCACATCCAGCCCGTAACAGCCATAGCAAGAGTTGGGTATAACTGTGCTCACAACAGCACACTCCACCTTGACATACTACACACTATCCTACAACCTGACACATTTAAACAGATCTCCAAATATTCATCTGAGAAAGTCCAAATATGAATTAAATGTCTATTGAGGTGCTCAACAGCATTCACTGGTGCCAATAATCTTACACCGTCCTATACTTCTGCAGGGCTATGGGAACTCAAAAGCAATCTAGAAGACACATATGTGATTTAGTATAATCCTGTGGTTACACCCATCTAACATCAATAAAACTTCACGCATGGATTATTGAAGGCGATATAGTCGCCCAACAGAAGAACGCATTTACTTTCTATGAGGGATCTTCTAAACCTTGCTAAAGATACTCCTTAAAACGGTATCACCGACCAATCAGGGAGTGTAACACACAACATCATGAAGGTCTCTTAATGTTAGACAGACAACGAAAATGCACGTATCGAAGACAAGCTGTCTAATTGATCCCAAGTAATCTTTTCTTATGTTCATGTCTCCACCTATCTTCGTTTGCACCTTTCCCAAAATCCCTCTATCCCTCTCTGCCACCTTCTGCCTGTGCCCAGATGCACATTGGCATTGTAGCTTCTACTTGCCCTTACCACTTAGGAGAGCGTCTAAGGATCAGACCTGGGAACATTAGAAAAGTGAAAAGAGGGACAGTCAGGTTCATGAGGATCCTCACTCTTCTTTGAGAAGCATTGACCTCAGTGGATTTTAGGAAAACAATGAAAAAATACAAGAAAAAATGACAACTCTAAGTACCAAAAAACAGGATTACCCTTCTATAAACAATACCAAAGGAACTATGCAAAGATATTTGCCTTCCTGCAACCTCCATTCCTTCCACTTCTGCATTCAAGAGCTCAGCCTGACTCATCTGGCAAAGTGTGGCTTCTTCTTGGCCGATCTCCATGCTTATGTCCCCGGCCTACTCTACAATCTGTTGCAAATAACTCAGAGAAGGATGATTTCCAGCTACCATATGACAGCACCACTGGTATCCATGTAACCCACGTCTCAACCGTGATTCAGGTCTAAATGCTACTCACCATCTGACCTTTCCTCTTCCTGCAGACAGCCTGCTCCCGATCTGTCGCTCCACCAGAATCCATAAGTCCTCTGACTTGTCTCTCTTTTCTTGAGGAACATCCATGGTAGACTAATATCAGTCTGGTGCTTATTTCCACCTTCCAGCTTCAGAACCATTCAAACACAATAAAATGTATGAACAAATCACAGAGAGTGATGAAAACCCTGTTATTGGTTCTCAACAAGATTGTACAGAGTATATCTAACATTTTTATGTGTTCTCATTGCTTGGGCATTGAGAGGAGAATGTATTTCTTGTCCCCAAAGTGGGGAGTTTATTTCATGAGCAACTGTTTGGACGTTCATAGATACATAGGGCCTGATTTAGAGTTTGGCAGATGGAGTTAACTCCGTCAGTATGGTGGAGGACAATCCCTCTGCCTTTCCGAGGTACCCCCGCCTGCCAAATTAAAATTTGGCCACTCTCTACATCCCAAAGTGGGAGTTTGTTTTTGAAGATTAAAAACTAATGGCCCAACACCTTGAGATTTTTCTCCCAGGGTGTGGGTGTCATTTTGGTTTTTTTCCCTGTCCCTTACTAACATCCTGGACACGATGGAGAGAAAAACTAGCCTTTACACCTTCTGCCCAAAATAGTCCTTCCTCTGATAGCCCCCAACTCCGGTGGGTCTTTGGAGGAAGTATTCTGTTGACACAGCGAACGAGGACTTCAACGATGGTATACTTATGGTCTGCTCCACTCTAAATGAAGGCAGCGACGGTCAGTTTTGGTGGGCAGAGTACTTTGTTGGGACACCAGGAGGAATAACAGTGATCCTCATTGCATTCTGCAGTTCTAGTATCTTTTTAGAGAAGTGAGGTTTAAAAACACTGCATCCTTCCTTGAATTTTGAAATTTTTTAAAGTGGCAAACAGGAAATGTTCTAAAAGGCCACCATATATCTTTTCATACTTCTAATATGACCCTCTATAGCAATGCAGTCATATCTTATCAGTCATCTACAGCTTGTCAATCACATGAGATACCTGCCCTACAGGTGTCAAATAGGGCTAGTTAGAGACCCATAAGCTCACCAGCCACTGCTAGCCAGAGTGCATAAGATGAGTCGGGTATTACAAAGCATGCTAACTCATCAAAGGATGCTTGTGGGGGCCTGTTTGACTAAGCTCCTGTGGGATTGGTGGTGTGTCTAACTCTATGATTGAAGATCCTACTATGACTCTGTCAGTATTTTTTGAAGCGAGAGGGACACCTGGCATGCAAATCGCCAGACCTGCTTCCACCATTTGGTGCTGAGAAGTGTTCACTGCTGGAAGCACTGATCTGATGGTTTATGCTCTGGGGTACAGACAGGATCCTTTTGGGTCAAAACGGTGTGGCTCAGTAATAAGTTGGACTAAACCAGTAGGCCAAAGAATAGTTTTTTAAAACTTTTTTAGCTTGCCCTCACATTCAATGATCCCGCCCCCATTGTACTCAGGATCAACGACCCGATTCACAAAAGGAATCTGAGACAAAATCCTAACTTTACAACTTTCGGTATTCAGAAAGGGCATTCAGGAGTACTAAAGTTAGGATTTTGTCTCAGTTAAACTTAAGTTTTGGTCTTAAGTTTAACGTAAGTAAACCTTAAGTTTAACTGAGACAAAATCCTAACTTTAGTACTCCTAAATGCCCTTTCTGACTACCGAAAGTTGTAAAGTTAGGATTTTGTCTCAGATTACTTTTGTGAATCGGGTCCATAGTTCCCATATATTTTTTATGCATTTCAACCGCAGTGGAATATTATATCGTTTTAAAAGTGAAGAGTGATACCGCCTCCCATGCAAAAAACTAGATATGTATGTTTATGCGAATAGAGTGATGAACTCAGACAACCAATGTGCACTCTGACCTGTTCACTGGGAGCACCTATAGACTTGTAGCTGGTTCCCATGACATAAAATAGCCACTTCGGGGGAATGAGGCAGGTCTGGTGGCTTATTGGACTAATGCGTTAAACTGGAGGGGCCTGTGTCTGACCTCATTGCCACAGGTTCAAATCCCGGTGGGTCCACTCAACCTTTCATCCTTCCGAGGTCGATAAAATGAGTACCATTGAGTCGGGTAATAATAAACATCTGTTATTCAGTGCCAAGTTACCCTTGGGTGAAAATGTGCTTTACAAATACACATTATGTTATGAATTGCAACTAGGGAACTAATTCCCAAAGGACATACAAACCCCCCTTAAACTATCATTTGTCTGTCAAAAAGCAAATATTTTTCAAAACCTCTAAATTCAAAATGGTGCCAACACTCTCCCACTTTCCATCAACTCTCCGCCATTTAAATTGTCAGTACCATTTCCTCATCTTAGATTCTACAAGATCAGAATGCTTCTGGTTAACTTTAACAGACAATAACATGGAGCTTTTAGGGACAACATTAACATAACATGACATATCGGCTTTATCTTTCGAGGGTGCGACCCCTGGGCATCTTGCAGCTATTGACATATAAATGATGGTCTATATGTGCAGAGTAATGGCTAATCTTGATGCAGTAGTCCCTCTTTTGTGTTTACAAGTATACGTATCTTGTATGGCATAAAAAGCTCTCTGAAGCTACTAGTCGACAGGCATGCTAGCTGTTAGAGAACAGCCAACCACAGATAAGTGAAAAGACTTGCTTCGAATTTTGTCTTCCAGACCTAGCCCGCACAGGGCGCCCTTAGGGATTGCATATTTGTGTGTCTTTCACACAGGCAGGAGTCAGGAGAAGCGTGCCTGCTCTCAGCATCGTTGCCTTGAGCTGTCTGCAACACTTGTTATGTTATGTTATTAAATTTGTAGGGCGGGCGAATACCCATAGGTGTCTTGACGCTATATTGGGTATTGTAGTGAGTTAGTAACAGGAGAGAGAAAAGACGGGTAGGCACTGAAAAGTCAGGTTTTTAACAGTTTCCTATAAGTCCAAAGAGTGGGAGCCGCTTTGATATGTATAGGCAGAGTGTTCCAGAGTGCCGGGGTTTCAGAAGAGAAACAGCTGCCCCCCATTTAACTCCCTTGAATTTGGGGCCAGAGACTATCAACAAATGTTGTGATCGTAGATCTCGATTGGGAATGTACCAGGAGACGGAGTGTCTAAGGTAGCTGGGGCCCGAGTTGTGTAAGGCCTTATAGGCAAGACAGAGTGCCTTGAACTTAATGCGAGTATCTACTGAGAGCCAATGGAGCTTTTTTATGGATGCTGAGATAGGATGAAATTTGGGCAGATCAAGAATAAGTCTTGCCGCAGCATTTTGAACACTGTAGTTTCCTTTTGTACTGCTTCTGGAGCTTGACATACAGTCCATTACAGTAGTCCAGTTTTGAAAGAACAAGTAAAGAAATTACTGTTTTTCTGGATGTCAAAGGGATGAAAGGGAGAATCTTCTTAATGATTCTCAACATGTTGAAACTGGACGAGACCACGGAGAATATATGCTTGTTAAAGTCCAGTTTGTCATCAATGATTACACCCAGATTTTTTGCTTTTTGGACCGGGGTGGGGTGAGTTCCTAACTCTTTAGGCCAACTAGCTGGGTTCCAAAAATTAGGTTTATTGCCAAAAAGAATGACCTCGGTTTTTTCTGAGTTAAATTTAAGGCAATGTTTAGCCATTCATTTACTGACTGCTCTCATACAATCGTGAAATTTAAAGATGGTAGCATCAAGATTGTTTGAGACCGACTCGACAATCTGCATGTCGTCAGCATATGAAGTGGGAAAGAACCCAAAGGATCTGATCTGAGCAGGGCACCTCAAGTCCTGCTAGGATTTTTTTATTTTTTATAAAGAGTGCTATAGGCCCTAATACACACATGTAAAATGAGACCCCATGACACCTGGGTGGAATGCGGCTGACCCCTGTACTAATAGGCTCTGGTGCCGCTGCACCTGCTGCACTACCGATTACTGTATCCTTGGATATATTCTCTCTAACGCTACTTAGATGACATAAAATGAAAGTTAAAAACTTGCATTTCCTTCTTAAAATATTTACTTTGAGGTTTACATGTCAGAGATGCGTTGTGCAGCAAGCATTGCCAAAGCCAATAGGTCTCACCTTTTGGATTTGAGGATGCACAGCTCATTTAGCAAAAGCTTTTTACCGAAGCACTTCAACAGTGGCAAAATCAGAATGGCTAGTGCCATATTGTCAATGCTCAGCACCACCTGCAAAGATAAAATGTGTCATGTTGCATATGTGCGTATGTGTCATAACACTTGCGCAGGTCTGCATTTTGACATTACATCAGCCCTGGCGCCACCTCATCATGTATGCCTGAGCAGGCATAATGGCATGGCTGTGACTTTGTTTTTTGTTTTCATTTACCGTACTAAGATGGAGGATATCCATCTTGAAGTGGTAAATTAAAAACACATAAACAGTTCCTACTTTTAGGAATGAACAGCCTGGCAGCAAATGACGGCTGTCAGGCCCTTGAAAAAAAAAATGAAAGAAAAAGAGTGATAGTTCTGTCGGTAGGAGAACAAAAGAGAAGTGGAGGGAGAAAGGGTGTAAAACAATAGGCAACATTGAGCAGCACAGGGAGGGGCAGGGGAAGCAGCGGACAAACTTGTGGGAAAAACATAACGTGCTTGAATGTAATTTAATTCGGGAAGCAGTACATGAAGGAGAGAACAAAACAAAAAGCACTTGCAAGGAGGGCTGCAAGAAAAAGAAAACAAATGGCTGTGGAAGGATGCAAATGATGCAGCCTTAAGGATGGTAAAGTAGTTATGCTCCAGGGGTGGGACAAACACAAGAAGAGGAAGAAATAACCCACTGGATAAGAAGCAAGCAAATGGGATTGCCTAGAAAGCAAACCAGTGGTAACTAATGAGCTGGTCCACAGCACTCTCTGAGTATTGATGCTGTCCACAGTAGGTCTTTGACAACAGACAGCTGAAAGCTGCCTGGAGGCCAGACCTAAAAAGGAGCTATCCGCCCCCACACATTAAACCTTGCGAATTCAGCCCCTGGCAGGAAAGCATCTTTAATGTTCTCCATAAACGTGCACTGAGAAATACAGAGAGGCTTGTTGACAGCTATGAGGACAGAAATTTTAATCAGCTTCGTCCATTACTAGGATTATAATTTTCCTGAGTGTGGGCTGGGGAGATGCGCTAAGAGGTCTCCGCAGTGATTAGCAGCGACGGCTCGGTTGAGCAGAAGCTGTCATGTAGAAGGTATGCTAAGTGCATGCACACAGGCCCACTGGATGTCTGTCACTCCCTACCCCGGCCAGTTTCTGTTCCTGTGTTTATAGGATCTGTCCATGACAGCTTTGTAAAAGCTAACAGCTCCCTGTTACCGTAAATAATGTGTAGGCCATGCCGGGAAGCAATGAAGTCCTTCTGCCTATGTTGATGGCACATCACATCTGGTTTTCCCTCCCGGACGAGCTCTGTCCACCCCCAATCTTTCTTTCCAGCTTACATTTCTAGCTGTAGCTTTTTCATGTTTCCTTTTTAGGCTTCGCCAAGCGCTTGAGAAATCTATTGTTTTAAATATAAACTTAAAAGGGACTCCTCTCTTTCCTGGCTTCTCATTGGTTGCTGTGCGTGCCACTTACCTTTTCTACATTTCTATTGGCTGTAGCATATTTTTCTGCATTTACCAATGCTTGTTCCTCGTATGCTTCTCTTATCAGTTTCCCGCTGCCAAAATATAGTTAACATCCACTTTTGTGGCACAATATTTTCATAAAGTTTTGCCTTTTACTCTTGCAGCATATTCATATAACAATTTATCACCGGAGCGATTAAGTGATTTGCATAGAATCCCTAGATTTTGCACGGCGCTGCTGAGACTCGAACTGGGATCCCCATCCCTCAGTCAGCAGCTCTGGCCACTGCGCCACATCCTCTCCACTCCTGTGTTATCTGTCCGTGAGCTCTTTCCTTCTCCTGGACAATGATTAATAAAAACAGTTCTTTAATCATTACATAGGCGAAACAGATGCATTACCAGTGCTTATTGTCTTTTCCTGCTTCGCTTACAATGCTGTTTCTCCTTTAGGCATGAATCGCTCTTGCCACTTCCTGGTACTCCAAGTTGATTTAAAATCCTTTCCACAAAAGAAAGAAGCACTGGCAAAGCCAATAGGCCTGGCTTGCATTTCCAATTATAAACCAGGCCTCTTGGCTCTGCCAAAGCTGCTTAACGTGCTGAATCTGTATTCGAAAAACATTGCAGTGTTTTCCAGTTTTTCAAAGATTTCTTAATTGAAAAAAACCCAAGACAGCTCTTTAAGGTCTATGGCTTGATAACCAGATCATGAAGTAACCAGAATCTTCCATATGTGCTTCTGCGTAATTTTCTTTTAAATCCTGTGGCTTCTGAGCAAATAGATTGAGAATTATGCTGTAAAATGCACATTTTGGCCACATATGTTTTCAAAATTCTCTCACCTGACAGCCACCAGATAGGGCTTGGTGCCCCTCTCTCTCCACTACTTTGTGCATTTCAGAGACAGATTTACACATCACTAGTTTGGCAGGTAACCAATCACCACTTGCCACAGCCCTCCCACGGTGCCCCTACCCCTTGTAGAAACAGAATCTTACAGGGGTTGCAAACAGAAGCATCAGCCAAGTTTGGATGCGGAGCATGGATGTCATTTAGGGGTTGCCAGAGGTCGACGCTGCAACCCCATGGCTTGCCCCTTGCTACCCCTCGCACTGGTTTTGCAACCCCTGGCCTCAGAGGTGGCAAAATCAGTACCTGGGAAACAGTGGCAGCTCTTTCTAATGGACGCCGGTTGGAGCTCCACTTGCCTGGTTTCTGTCGATTTTTATTATTACACTAATAATGAATACTTTTATGTTATTCACTATTAGTGTTATAAAAAATGGAGTACATTAGCTGGAATATAACCCTATGTGGAAACTATGGCAAGTAAAAAATGCTGTTAACAATATGCTGTATGCATGCTTGCAGGTGAGAGTAGGTTTATGTGCGCGAGAGTGTATGAATGTGTTAGTATGTGTAAGCATGTGTCAAAGTGTGCGATGTCATCTCCGTTACCCCATGCATGTTGGTGAATTGACGTCCATGATGCAGAGTGCACCGGATGGAGCGGCTGCTGTTTGACTCTTGCATTACACGAATGCAACAGGTTGAGGTGCCATTCTCCTGCGTTTCTTCTCCCCTTTAGTATGTTTCTGGTTTTTAGGTCTCGCCTAGCGTTGTAGCGCATGCGCTGCCCGCTCGGCTAGACCTAAAGTGAGAGAGGAGATTTCAGAAGGCGACTTGAAGCCCTGCCCATCATTTTCATTGGGTCGCGTCAGCGTTTATGCTAAATGCTGGCTTCCCATTGAAAAGAATGCTTTTGGGCCACTGCCCTTTCTCCCTTTTGGACGGCCCATCCGGACTAGGTCGTCTGCTTCACGGCTGTCATGAAGGAATTTCTTATCTCAAGGGGGCATGTAGTAGTAACGGATCATGTTTCCGAAGTCTTGTTTATACTGATGTTTTTATTTTCATTAGTAAAGCACTCATATAGACATATTTTGCAATTGCGACAAAAGTGATTTGTCCCCCTACCGTTAAATTCTCTTAGAAGTTCTGTTTTGAGTTAGGAGTTCTCACGATCTAAGCTTTTGGACGAAGTCTCGGCAGAGACACGCGCTGCGGCCGCCCCAGGGGCTGCAGGGCTGAGCCTGGCACAGTCATCTCAGCACGCAAACATGGCACAGGTGGGACCTTTCTGGGACGGGGCACAGGGGCAGCTTTGCCATTTTGCGCGGCTTATATGAGCGCACAGACCCTGCGGAGGCACTACTTCAGGTACATGGAATCTTTTCTGTTACATACTAAGCACTAGCGGTCGGCCGATAGCCCATCTTGGCGCTGCAGAGCGCAGCATCGTCACCCCCTCAGAGCATAAAAATAATGCTAGGTTAGAGATCAGCTGCCCACACAGCAAGGCGGTCTTCTTATGTTTGAAGCGCATGCCACCCCCTCTTCAATATCTCACCTTGGAGACGATCTCAGTCTGGAAACTTTACGCACACTCATCTTAATGGAGCTTTTTCTGATTTTTTTATTCAGAACTCCACATCCTTCATTAGGTAAAGTGCTGAGCTGTTACGTGCAGCCGAGGGTTTTGAAAGTACCTCTGGCACCAGGGGTGGGTAGAGGGCGCAGGCAGCTTTTTTTCTGCACCAAAACTGTTGTGTCAGATACTGTTCCTGGTGGGGGATGAGAGGGAGGGACTTGTGAAGCATAATAATAAAAAGAAACGCAAGTCGACGGTGCAGCGAGTAGACATGCATTTTGAAAGAGCGGGATCATTTTATGGAGCAGAAAAATCGCCTTGGCTATGTCTTTGAACCTACACAACACCACGGTGACTTCTTCGCACATACGAAACAGCACGGCCATTTCCTTGAGCAACAGACAAAACGCTGTGGTCAATATATCTCACGAAGGCCTTTGCGCGTTTCAACTTCTAAACTTAACTGGAAGGGTTTCAACAAAAGAGCAGAAACCCCGGTGAATTCCACTGCGCTGACCCAGAATAGAAGCAGGTCAACCTGCTGCGGAGCCGGCCTGTTAATTGGAGACAGTCCAGTCCTGCCCCGTCCCCTGGCTTAACGCTTCACGGCGTGGGTGTGTTTGGGGGGACATGCAGGTACCCCACCAATATTCACACAGGAGCGCAGAGCTGTGCTCAAAGCCGGGGTGCCTACTGCTAAGAGCACGGGCTTCTGTGGGCTATCAATCTGGTCACCAGCGGACTCTGCCTGGGTGGATTCCTTCACATTCCTGCGTCATTGAAGAGGGAGGATGACCGTCCAGGGAACACGGACTGAAGTGAAACCATTCAGCCGCCATGTTTTATTTGTGTTTACATGACCTAAACTGCACGTGGTCTTCAGAGTAGCGTGCCCACTTCCATGTCCAGTCTGGATGGAGGGGCAGGGCAGGGTACATTCTATGTCCCTGGTAAAATTCAATGGAAGACCTTTTTTTTTTTTTTACAAGTTTGGAAGTCAAAAGGCCTTTTTCGTTCCAAAAATAAAGAACAGCCTAGAAATTCAGGGCATTTGTTCGACTTAGTTTGAACAAATAAAGACAATAAAAAAATAACATTAATAACACAGGCGCACACCCGCGCTAAATGCACTGTAATGAGGAAAGCACGTCAAGCTGTTGTTGCCTATTGCTATTATGATTATTACTAATATTAATATTATATTCGTGTAGTTTCAGTTGTGACAATTATTTTATTATTGCAGTTTCAGTTGTAACAATTGCGTTCCGGAATGAAAGAACTACAAACACACCAACGGCAAAAAAACAACCATTCTAATGTGTTCTGCAGTTATCTTCATCAAAGATCTTTATTCGGTCCAATGTAAGACCATAAAAGCACATTTTTAAAACATATACAACAATTCACTAAAAAAGCACATATTAATACAACCCGCAGTCATTTAGTGAATATAAACTACAAGTCAAGTTGGAATGGCATTTTACAAGTGGTTTCTCCATAATCTTCCTGGGACCAATATGCTTTTGGACGCTGTGTTTTGCGCAGCAGGTGGGAACAAACATCAGGGAAAATTCGCTACTCAAATAAAAACACTATGGGGCATATTTTCAAGAAGGGCGTTAGAATTATCGCCGCTTTATCGGCAGAAAACTGCCGCTAAAGCAGCGATAATGGGATTGATAATATGCCGCAGAGAATTCCAATAGAAGCCCATGTTCACACCAGAACATGGGCTTCTATGGGAATTCACAAGGGCATATTATCAAGCCCATTATCACCGCATTAGCTGCAGTTTTCTGCCGCTAAAGCGGCGATAATTTAAGCGGCGATAATTTTAACCCCGTTTCTTGATAATATGCCCCCAGAGAGGGACTAAAGACCTCCCTGGGCAGCAAGAACCAGTCAAACGAAACCACCGGAATCGACAGGAATTTTTCTACGGGACATTTCATCAAAGTTCAAAATTACTTATGTCCTTACCTGAATGCAGCAGAATCCATTTGAAACTGGTCAAAATGAATTTGTAACTGGGCGCAGAACCATGGGAGGAGGTTTCACGAGCATGGACGTTTGGGGCATATCACCAACTACATGATGCATGCTCGAAGTTTACACTAACACCCGGTGCAGTGCTGCGTGTTCACAGACTATTGTCTGGTGAATCACGGAAGGGAAACTGGGTGGCTGGTTGATGCATATGTATTCAGCAATAACATGCGTGTATTCAAAGACCCACTTACACACATTCCTGCTTACATGCATGTAGTAAACGTGTGTACAAACATAGCTAAACGCCTGTATACTTGTATTTTTAAAAAGCTGAAAATGACTGTCTAAATCTCCAGTAACGCTGTTTACATCTCAAGAAATAACATTGGCAAAACACGTGCACCTTTCCGTGTCTACAGTTACACTAAAATTGCATAAACAAAGCCAACAATACTTAGATTAGCCGAACTGTTTATAAAGACTAAAACCAAGCTGCACTCTTGACTGACATTGTGAGACCCTTCCAACTATCCTTCTTTTTACGTCAAACGCATCCAAAAACCTCAATTGAGTTAAACTTCTAGGCAAACCTATGCCATCCTCAGTGCATGATTTCCCTATATTCACTATAATGTGATCGACCAACTAATAATAATCCATATTTGTAAAGCGCGAACAATCACCCGTAAGGGTCTCAAGGCGCTGGGGGCCGTTGGGAAGATTAAGCAAGCTATTGCCCAGAGTCACATGGTGCTGGGCTAATCTGCCGCCGGCACCAGGGATTGAACCGTGATCCCAAGATTCGGGAGTCAGACGCCCTGGCCGCCGCGCCACACATCTTCCTACTAAAACTGCTCTTCGCTATTTACTTCAAATGGATTGAGAACAAGCTTAACTCACAGGAATTCCATTCGACTGTAAAGGGGGTGGGGGAGATATGTAAAGAAATGTATGTAGCAGAGGATGTGGCGTTACACTAAAACTGCCGACCCTGGAACTCGTTGGCTCAACAGTTTAACCTATAAACATTGTAAATGACAATGCCTTTTATGTTTTAAAAACCAACACGTAAATAAAAGACTTTGCCATTTACAATACGATCCGAATTGTGCTCAAGCAACGCAGCTGGTCTCGTCCCTAGCAGGTGCCAATGTCATACAACAGGTGTCTTCACCAACGCATCTAGTGGGGCACACCTTGGATTTAGTCTTCTCTAATATTGCATCCATTAATATGGAGACTCCTTATCCTTTGGTTTGCTCAGATCATTATCTGATCCCTTTTTCGTTCACGTTGTCCAAACCGGGTCTAGTTAAGGGCACACGATTTATTCATAAAAGAAATTGGAACAATTTAACCGAAGTTTCATTAAGGACAATTATCCTTGCCTATCCTCTGACTCCAATGTAGATGCAGCCGCTATACACCAATGGATCGCCTCAGCTGTGGAGGCTGTCGCGCCGGTCAGAGTAGTGAAATCTATTAGACTGTCCCCTTCTGCTCCCTGGTTTTCTAATGCCCCTCAAAGAAGAAAAAAGCAGGTGCAAAAGATTGGAACGCCAGTGGAGGCTGCGCTATTTTATTTCTTCCAAGGGAATTTACAAAAAAGCTCAAAAAGACTTTCATAAGGCTCTAAAAGCAGCCAGGCGGGATGACATTGTTTCTCGTATCCAGAACGCAGATCACTCTAGTAGAGAGGTTTTTAAAGTAGTTCAATCCTTTTTGAAACCCAAGGCGATAGAGACAGAAGTAATACCGACCTTAGCTCTGTGTGCAAAAATTGCAGGCCATTTTGATAATAAAATTTTAAAAATGTATGACTCCTTCTCGTCTTCTAAGGCAACTGAGAAAGAGGATATTTCTGCGGGTACGGCGGAGGGATCGTCGCTCACTAATTTTACACCGATTTCACCTCAAGAGGCGTTAGCAGCAATTCAAAAATGCCGCTCAGGTGCCCCAGATGATCCTTGCCCTCCCAAATTGTGGAAAATGCTATTCCATTCCCTGGTGAGTGTGCTACTTCATATATGGAACACTTCTTTGGACACAGGCATCATTCCTGACATGTGGAAACATGCGACACTTCACCCTTTGAGAAAGAAACCAAACGGTGATCCAGGAGACCTTAGCAACCTTAGACCCATCTCTTTGCTCCCCGCCCCAGGAAAAATGTTGGAGAAGCTGGTTCAGCGCCAACTAACCAAGTTTATTGAGCAGAATGGCACCCTGCATAATACACAATCAGGTTTCCGGGCAGGGTTTAGCACGGAGACGGCTCTCCTTGAGGTGGCAGAGTCGGTGAGATGGTCGCTGGATTCAGGAGCATCAGCATTGCTGGTGCTCCTAGATCTGTCTGCGGCATTTGACACTGTCGACCACACCATATTGGTCCAGAGACTACAAGAGGTGGGCTTTGGAGGGAAAGTGCTGACTTGGTTGACATCTTATCTGAGCGGTCGTACTCAGAGAGTTGCCCTTCAGCCATTTGTATCTAAACCAAAACGGCTGTGGTGCGGTGTCCCCCAGGGCTCAGCCCTGGGCCCTCTACTTTTTAACCTCTACCTAGCTCCACTGTTTTCCTTGATTGCCAACTGGGGAGTGAAAGCGATTTCTTACACTGACGACACCCAGTTGGTTTTTCAGTTTAAGGAGCGGACAGTAGACGCCTTCAAGAACTTCAAAGGCTGTCTGCGAGACATTGCACTATGGATGAACTCAAATAAATTCAAACTTAATGCAGGGAATACAGAAGTTCTGTTTTTCGGCAAGGGCTCAGTGCCAGATTCAGATCTGGCCGCCAGAAATGGGGCCACCACCATCCCCTGCTACACGTATTCGTAATTTAGGGTTGAGATGGGAGGCGGACCTCTCTTTTTCAGCCCAAATACAGCAGGTTTCTGCAACTTGTTTTAGTAAATTAAAAAATCTCCGGAAAGTTCTACATTTCCTACCGGAAGATTGCTGTAAATCAGTAGTTCATGCCACAGTTACATCTAGGCTAGACTACGCTAATGGCTTATATCTTGGACTCCCCAAATACGCCATTTGTCGCCTTCAGATGATTCAGAATGCGGCTGCGAGACTGGTTCATCGTATACCGTTTCGACACCATGTCTCTCCGCATCTACAGGAGCTCCACTGGCTTCCTGTGGAGAAAATAATTGAATTTAAGGCCATGGCGCTGGCCTATCGGGCCCTTAATGGAAACTGCCCGGGCTATCTGAAGGAAAGACTGTGTCCCTAGAAACAAAATCGTGCGTTGAGATCTAATTCTCTCAACTTACTACGCACCCCACGCTTTGCGAAATCCCGATTGGGTGGCAGAGCTTTCACAGTCAGAACGGCTTCTTTGTGGAATACCCTGCCAGGGTTTTTGCGGCAGGCCAATTCAGAAACCTGTTTTAGAAAGGCCTTGAAGACGTGGCTCTTTAGGGTAGATTAACTCGGGCTGTTAAATATCGGTGCTCTCGTTGGTCGCAATTACCTGTTGTTTTAGCGCCGGGACACCCCTGTTTGGGGTAGCTGTCGCGCTTTATAAGCTTCAGTATTATTATTACTATTATACTACCAATAGTTCAAAATCGTGTGAATGCGAGACCTATTGCATTGTAAATGCTTGTTTAGCATGTGTTGTTAGCACAGGCCTAATGCAATTGCAATGATGTGTTAGTATCTGCGTGGAACAGAAAAAGGCACCGAAATGGAGTGCCTTATGCCTGTGCATTTTTCATAAAGCACCTTTGTGGACTCATGTGGCAGTTTTCTACTGGGCCTTTAAACCCCTCTTACTGAAGAACGCGGTTTGCAAAAAAACTTCTAGCTCGGGAGAACGGCTCTTTCTGATCAGGTTACAAAACGCAACTGAAATGTGGTTGTTCAGCTGCCACATCATTCTGATCAATTTCTATGGATGCTCGTGACCTCACAAGGTGCTTAATATTTCACTGTTTTTTTTTTTTTAATTCACCGTTAATTAAATTGTTTTTGTTAATAAATAACCCTTTTCGGTCAAGCACAGACAACCCCTTGTATTTACTGCACAGGCAGTGGGTTTGGAGACAAACCACATTTGAAGCATTAGGCCCTTTCAGCCATTGGCTTGAGACATTGCCAATCACTTCTTGGATCAGCCCAGAGGAGTATGCTAGCCTCACCACCAGCTACTGCCCGTTTCGGTGTATCCTTCCACCTTCGAGGATGTGGTTGTGCTTGAATGCATTGGATTATTTTACATTTGAATTGTATACTCAACGATCACTCTTTGAGTCAAATTCATTTCTATTCCTTATCTATTCATTGTATACAAAAACAATTTTTGACGGCAGGACACGTTGCTTCACTTTACGGAAAAGCAAATGAATTGCTCGGGATGTTAAGGGATCTTTCCTCTAATGACTTTTATTAGAGAAATGATCCTTTGGCGTCCCAAGTGACCACGTCCAGCCACTGGGCCACTGAAAAGATACAATACACCCAGCAGCTCCTACGCATACTTCCCTAAACAAATCCAATAGAAAGTTTAAGAGATTGAAGAAATAATTTTTTTCCAAGGTCTCTCCATTTTATTTGTTGCTATTATGGATTATTTTAATCTCTGCTGTGGCTCCAGCACCTAATACAAGTCCGGACACATATGCTCTGTGTATAAAGAACAGGAATATTTTCTTGCCATAACTGTCTAAGGATATTAGTTATTTGCAGCTCTCCTATGCCACTGCATAGATTGACACTATGGGAAGTACAAGTGAACGGTATGGTAGTCTCACCTGCTCAGAGGCGCTGGACGAAAGAATGTGGGTGTTAAATCAGCACCCCCAAATAACCATGGTGGAATTCAGAAAATGAATGAACAGTAAAGATACATTTGAATGTTGCTTTTATTAATTTTATGGTATAAAAATACTTTATTTCGACATGCATGCCATAAACGTTTCACATTAAAATAGCCACAAAACCATTCAATCGTTGTAGTACAATGGCATATTCCATACTTTTAGACAAGGACAAAAAAGAGACCATAAAGACAGTTTAAAGATTAAAAGAGAAATCGGCTATCTATAAATATATAGAATCCTGCAAATATGATTACTAAAAATAAGAAATTTGATGTATTAAGATTGAGTTCATATATCACCCTTGTTCAAATACCCGAAGGACACGGAAGTATGATTAAAACCATTAGATAAAGTCCGCTTTCGCTCACCCGCTGTGCTCTTTTCCTAATGCCCCACATTTGACCAAGGAACTTGGCCACCGCACATGTAAACATCGGTCTGGCGTCAGATTTTAATATTTGTAAAGCTTCTATGTGACTGCCAGTTCCTAACTGTTTGCAAATCTGACTTAACCAATTAGTTCTTGGTGCTGCGTATAACGGGCAGGAAAACATTACATGGGCTAAGGATTCCTTGGGGGGGGTTTACATCCAGGACAACAGCAGGATGGCAATAAATTGCTGTTCCATCTGCCTATAAAATCATTCAGGGGCAAAGTGCCAAACCTAAGCTGGATAAATAGTTTCCTATCCTTTGGTGTTTCTACAAAATCTAAATAACCCTCCAGGAACCTATCTGATCTATGGGCCAAGAATTCTAGGGCAAGCTTCCCTTGGTGCCCGCTGCTTAGCTCACCCTGTACCATCCAGTCTCAATAACGTACTTTGACTTGGTTTTTCCAGGGGAGCAAAGAGGGATCATTTTCTTCTCAAATATCCCCTAGCCCAGTATCAGATTTCCTAGCCAGCTAACTTTATTAAATCTATCCAAGCGGCTTACTTCCTCCAGGACATGAGTTTATGGAAATAATTCGGGTGTAGGCCTGATCCTGAATCAAAACAACAAAGGGTGAAGCTTAGCTTTAGCGGCGATGGAATGCCTTTTCATATCCAACATAAGGGGATAAAGTGGGGTGCTCTGGGGCAGCATCCCTAGACTCCTTAGGAAATTATGTTCCCATTGGTGAGCTCTTCCATTCGGTCAAATCACCACAGCTCAGATCCATACAGGGGAGAGCTCACTACTTTAAGATCGTATACTTGCAGGGCAGCCGCGACTGGCTTACTAAATGTGGATCAATGGGCCCCAACTAATTGCTTATGCTTCAGAGTCATTTTAGATACATGGGGTTTCCAGGACATGTTCTCGGATAGCTTTAAACCTAAATAGTCAAAGGTGCTGACCAGCTCGAGCTGTGTTCCTCAAAGAGAAGGCCGTCCCTCAGAGGTCTTTTGAGTAAGGCTCCTGGTTTTCCATTTTTACGGATTCTTACAGATATATACAGACAGAAAGCAATGTGTTTTCTGTCTGCATTTATTTTTAAAAGTGGATAAATACAGAAAACTCGGCTTCATTTAAGTGACTCTCCGTACTGTCTTTCATTAATTATAGCCCAACAGCTGAGCAGATGGACAGCATGGAAAGTTAAAAAACAGCATAAAATGTCTTTAAATAATGGTATATGTCAACATACATTTGTGGTATAATGCTAATATTTACCAGTGGATGTATTGTTATGTAATATTTGGCAGGTTAAATAGCTAAAACACGACAGACATCAAAGTATGACTGCGTGTCTATCAGTTTTACCACTTCATTTACCCGCCAAACATTAAATAAATATGGATAAATACAGATAAAATGGGCAAAAAATAAATATGGGTAAATTCAGACGGAAATGTTAAAAAAATTAATACCGGGGGAGGAGCCTAGCGCGCATCCAAGATGGTCGCGTGAGCACAGGGCTCCCCGGACCCTCGCTGCTCCTCGGAATTTATCCTGACTCTATCCTGACTTGGTTGATGGAATCTGGGAGACGAATGCTGGCTGAACACTAAACTCCTTTCGGAAATCAAATCGGACCTGGCAATCCGGAGTTATGGTGGTTTGAACTTTTGAGGCCCACCCGACGGCTGTGCCCGATGCGAGGGTGATCTGTGGAGCCGGGGCGTAGTTGAACAACAACGGCAGCGGGGCTGTGCCAGTGGCCGTCACATCACTTTCGGTTTCACTTTTGGTCTTTGAGGGGCTGGACTGTGGACTTGCTTGGTGCGACTGGGCTTTCATTTTGCCTTCGCTTGATGCCGGTGGCTTCGTCTGCTGCCAGTGTGCTCATTGACGGTGGTCCCTTCGCTCCGCCATATTGCGGCCTGTGGTGCGACACGCGTCTGCCTGGCTTGTGCCACCTCGACGCTTCCTAGGTGGTCCCCTTCGGCGATCGAGGTTCTCATGGGAGGCAAGGGAGACCCCGAGACGCGTAAGACCAAAACATCCCTACGTGGGGGATCGGTCCAGACGAACAACATGGACCGCTACACTCAGGGTAAAGGATCCCCGGGACGGTCAATGTCCCCCCGGAGGACACCAGTGGTGGCCCGTCCGTTTCTCCGGATCTGTCCCTGCAGGACATCATGGGCGCCATTAAGGGCATCAGAGAGACCATCGCTACGCAGTACGAGGCCTTGGCCCGTAAAATCGACACGGTGGCCATTGACATTACGCTAATCCGGGCGGATCTCTCTAAGACCAACGAGAGGGTTCGATCGCTGGATGTGCGGACGTCCTCCCTTGGTACGGACGTGTCGGACCTGCAGGCCACTCTCGGCGATCTCAAATCGGCCAATGATCTGATGGCCCGGCGGCTGGAAGACTTCGAGGGACGGGCCCGCCGCAATAACATCCGCGTCATAGGCGTTCCGGAGACCTCCGATAACCGCCCAGTTGACCTCGTGGTCGAGGAGCTCATCCTCGAACATCTTGCTCCCGCTGGCCTGAGTAAGTTTTTCGCTGTGGAGCGGGCCCATCGAGTCCCAGGTGGCCGGCCGCGACCGGGTGCCCCCCCGAGGCCTATCGTTGCGAGACTTTTCCATTACAGAGACCGAGACGCGATTCTGCAGGCCTCACGGGTCCATGGCCCGGTCCGACATGAGAACTCGTCCATTAACTTTTTCCCGGACTTCACCCAACTTGTTCAGAAACAGCGGATGGGCTTCCAGGGGGTGAAGCGGCGTCTCCGGGACCTCGGTCTCAAGTACTCTATGCTTTATCCTGCAAGGCTCCGAGTGGAACATGAAGATCGGACTACCTTTTTTGACTCTCCTGCGACTGTGAGTGATTGGCTGGATTCGCTGCCGGACCGGGGTGACCGGACTGGGCCCTCTGCCGGTACCGAGGGTGGCGGGTCTCCTTTGGAGTGACTTATGGTCCCGGACTCTGCCATGTTGTACTGTTCGGCTGGCTTCTACTTCTTTTGTGCATTTTGATTCACTATGTTGTGTGTGGGGAGCGGGCGGGGACGGGTCCCTTCCCTCCTCCAGGGTCTTTTCGTAGAATGGGGTTTGTAGGGCGACAGGCACACTGCAAGTTGGGGTGGTTTTTTGGACCGCAGGGGTGCAGGGTAGGGGGTGTTGGAGTTGGGGGGGGGCTGGTGGGTGGGTGGGGTTGTTTGGATTTGTGTTTTTTGTTTTCAAGGCGAAGTATTGGCTATGGTTCATCCTTGGGTGTTGAGCTCTTTGCTAGGGGGCCCTTGATCTACTGGAGGGGATGGGGGGGGACGGGTTGAGATTGATGTCTTGGAACGTCAATGGATTGGGGGACTGTATCAAACGGGGTGTTGTGCTGCAATATCTGCGTCGTCTGACTCCTGATGTGGTGTTCTTACAGGAGACGCATCTGGTTGGCAATGTTTGTCGGGCTATGAACAGGGGGGGATATCGACTTGTGGCCCACTCTGGTTTCACCACTGGTTCGAGAGGGGTGGGCATTCTCTTGCGAGCTTCACTTCCGTTGGAGATCACCAGGGTGGTCCCAGACGATAGAGGGCGCTATGTGGCTCTGACTGGGAGGTGGGAGGGGCAGTCCCTTTCCTTGATCTCGGTCTATGTTCCCCCGGGCCTCCAGAACTCCACCTTCTCAGACTTGGGTCGTATGTTGCTTGGGCTTCCTGACAGTCTTTTGCTTATGGGTGGGGACTTTAATTCGGTTGTCTCGGGTGACCTGGACCGTCATCCGCCCAGGGCCCTCCCTGCTGCCCAGGCGTGGCTGGGCGGGCTCCTGGAGACCTTCGGTCTGGTGGACTGTTGGAGGTTAATGCATCCGACACAGTGTCAGTACACCTTTCACTCTGGGGCCCATGGGAGTCTCTCCAGACTGGATTATTTCCTTATGCCCGCGGCCCAGGCTACTCGGATTCGAGAGGTCAAACACCTGGCCAGGGGTATTTCTGATCATTCCCCACTGTGGTTGCTTTTTGACACCTGCTCGCGGTCCGCTGGGCGGATCGCTCCTATTAACCCTTGGTACCTGCGAGACCCCAAGATCCGTGATAGACTGATTAAGTCGATTGATCAATATTTTTCTGAGAATGAGGGGTCGGTGTTGTCCTCGGTGTCCCTGTGGGAAGCTTTCAAAGCAGTGCTCCGCGGGCATGCCCTGTCCCAGATAGTGGAGGCCAAGAGGGTTAAGAGAGAGGTGGTTGTCACGCTGGAGACTGAAATATCGGGGCTGGAGGCAGCCTTGGAGGCGGGTGTCACCCCGGATGGGCTGCATGCCCTCAGCCTGAAGCAGTTTGAATATAAGTCTCTCGTCACTGATGCTGCCAAGACTATGTATAGGGAGCAGCAGGGTAGGTTGTATGACGCCGGAGACAAGGCGGGTAAGCTGATTGCCTGGTTGGACAAGAAGGAGAGAGTGAATCGTGTGGTCCCGGAGCTTCGGGTGTCGGATGGAGTGTGTGTGACTGAGCCTGGTGAGATTGTTGAGTGTTTTGCTGACCACCTCCGTGCAGTGTACTCCCCGGTGTCTGATAGAGATGAGGACGATTCTCGTCTTCTGCTTCGGGATATTGCCCTGCCCGGCTTATCCGTCGAGGACCGCGAGCTTATGGATGCCCCTTTATCTGTCGAAGAGATAGCTACTGCGATTCGCTCCCTCCGCTCGGGCAAGGCTATGGGCCCCAACGGTCTGCCGATTGAACTATATAAGTTGCGCCCGGATAAAATCGCGCCTTTCCTCCGTCATATGTTTCAGGAATCGCTCGAGAGGGGTTCCCTTCCTGACGACCAGCGTCTGGCTACTATAGTGGTGATTCCCAAGGAGGGTAAGCCACGTGACCGCTGTGCCTCCTATAGGCCTATTTCCCTGCTAAATGCCAAACCCAAAATCCTTGCTAAGGTCCTCGCCAATCGCCTGCTGAGCGTTATATGTGACTTGATACATCCGGATCAATGTGGCTTCATCCCACATCGTAATACCGCTCTCAACTTACGGCGTCTGCACGGCGTCCTCGCTAGGGCTGAGTACTTCGCTGAACCGGCCATATTGGTTTCCCTAGACGCCACGATGGCCTTTGATACCATTGAATGGCCATTTCTTTGGGCCGTCTTGGCAAAGTTTGGTTTTGGGGAGGGGTTCCTTAGCTGGGTGAAGCTCCTTTATGCTGGACCAATGGCTCAGGTGGTTGTCAATGGGCGGGTTTCTCGGCCTTTCGCTCTCGGGAGGGGAACTAGGCAGGGGTGCCCGTTGTCCCCGCTGCTCTTTGCTCTCGCCCTGGAACCGCTCGCTGCCTGGCTCCGTTGGGAGCCCTCGATTAGAGGGCTCCGGTGGGCCCCGGGCTTCGAGGATCGGGTTTCATTGTACGCGGATGATATTCTCTTGTATCTCACCTCACCGCGGAAGTCGCTCAATGTTCTCTTTGATGTCCTTACTTCCTTCGGGAAAAACTCGGGTCTGATAATCAACTGGTCCAAATCTTGTGTGTATCCTATCTCTGGTGGTCTTCCTCTCTTGCCGCCTCGGCTTCCGCTCCAAATATCTCAGTCCGGCTTTAAATACCTGGGGGTGTACGTTTCGTTGGATCCGGCGGTCCGCTATGAGCAGAATCTCCTGTCTCCACTCCGGCGTTTGAGGGCAGATACGGCTCGGTGGTGTAAGCTGCCCTTGTCTCCGCTTGGTCGCGCGGCGCTGTTTAAAATGATGTCCCTTCCCAGATTCCTTTATGCACTCCAGAACTCCTTCGATGTCATTCCTGCGGCCTACTTTAGGGAGGTGGAGAGTTTGCAGAGGAGACTGGTTTGGGACGGGCGATCGCGTATCGCGTTGGCCAAGCTGACTCTTTCCTGGTATGACGGGGGCATCGCGCTTCCTGATATTAGACGGTACTATTGGGCCTCCCAGCTGTCTGCCATTAATCATGCTACGTACGCTCCTGGTTCGAACCCGGCATATGAGATGGATAAATTCCTGCTCCCCGGCGGTAACTATAACAGAGCGCTTTACTCGCGGTCTGCTGGTAGGGCCCTTACGGGCCCTACCAGGATTGCGGTCCGTGTATGGAAGGCGGCTAACGTAGCGATGGGCTGGAGTGAGCGTTTAACGTGCGCCACTCCTCTATTCGACTCAGACCGCTTGGGAAGCCTCTGGACAACGAAAGGCTTCGAGCGCTGGGATACGATCGGCATCAGCAGAGTCGGGGACCTGTGGGTTAAAGGTGCGGTTAAATCCTTCGCGGCGCTTCAGCGCGAGTATGAGCTTAGTGACAGAGAGTTCTTCCGTTATGCACAGGTTCGGCACGCCCTGCTTTCGGTCTTTGGGGAGGGGACCACGGTCCCTTCTTCTTCGCCTCTCGAGGACCGCATACTCGATGGTCACGTCCCCGACAGTACTATCTCCCTGATTTACAAAAAACTGATAAACAATCGGGCTGACCTCTTGGTGCGTCTTCGGGAGGCATGGACGGGAGATGGGGTGGAGCTGGACGATGAGGACTGGCAGACTGCACTGTCATCCCCTAAGGAGGTGGCCATCCCGGCCCGTCTCCGCCTGGTCCAGCTTAAGATTCTCCATCGTGTATATGTGACGGGCCCCCGCCTGGTCTCGATGGGGTTTTCAGACGACGGACTCTGTAAGCGTGGCTGCGGGCTCAGTGCTACCTTTCTCCATATCCTATGGGAATGCCGCGAGGTGGCGGAATACTGGCGCCGGGTGCATGATATTATGAGACGAGTCACCGGGGTCGCTCTGCTGCCGGAGGTGCGTCGTTGTGTGCTGAATGTATGGGAGCCCAATGACTGCAATGCGGCTCAGGCTCGGTGGGCGGCCTTGGGGAACATGTTTGCAAAGAGAGATATTGCATAGCTTTGGGGTTCCCAGCGGCCTCCCACCGTGTCCGTCTGGAAGGAGAACATGGACTGGTGCATGTTCAGGGAGAAAACGGTGTATGTGGCTCGTGGTAAACCGGGGGCTTGGGGTAGAATTTGGGGGCAGTGGAACGCGTATCGTGGGTCTATCTGTGCTCCCCCTTTGGTGGATACGTCCGGGGTTGCCTCGTCCCCCTGATCCTTGAGGGTTCCTTGTGTATCTTGTACTTTGTAGTACAGATTTGGTTCTCTCGTGGTCCCCCCCTCCCTCTCAGGTCTTCTTTTATTGACCGCCCTCGGGTGGTTGGGTGTTGACTCCCCCGACTGGTGTTCGCCGCCCTTCATAAGTCGTTTCGCCTTGTTTGTTGTATTTTTGTATTTTTCTTTTTTGTTGTTATTTATACTAAAAGTGTGTATTCTGATCTCCCTTATGTGCAGTCTGATCTACTGTGATAGTGCGGAGCCCCTGTGGGCCAGTCATTGTTTTCTGATATGCTGGAACACTTCGACTACTAGCGGCCGGCCCTGGTGGTTGTAGGCCCGTGTTTGTAACCCTTTTTATGCACAATAAAATCTTTAAAAAAAAAAAAAAAAAAAAATTAATACCATAAACTGGGAGCCCTACTTATGAGGGTTCAATGTCATAAATGTTGTCTTTGTTTTGTTTATCACTAAGTTTCTTGTGTTGCAGAAATCCTTAACTCGGTTAAGAACCCGCTGGACCCCACCCCCCCGGGGTTTTGGACACCAATAGAATGTCATCTGCACAATGAAGTGTCACTACTTTCTCCCCTCCTAGAGAGAGGGAGCATCTGCTGGTTCCATTGATAAAAAATGCACAACACTATTTATAATAAAAGGGAAAAAAGTGTGGGTGCCAGTACGCACACTTGGCGTACTCCCCTACTGACAGGAATCGAATCAGTGAGTTGCCCCTGAGTGCCCCACCGTACTGTAGCAAAGTTGTCTTTGGGAAGATGGATGACCGGGCTTAACATTTCATTTGGCAGTCCCACGTCTGCGAGGATTTGCCACAATTTCTGTCTAAGGACTAGATCAAAGGCCGTCTTTAAATCTATAAAACCAATTGGTCACTGTCTTCCAAAACAGTAAAAGAAAGTGGAATACTAGGTCAATTGTCCCAGTTTTCTCTCTAAAACCCGCTTGGTAGGAAGTTAAAATGTCATTATCTGTAACCCACACCTGAATCTCGTGCAAGAACGCCCGGCTAAACACTTTTCGAATCGAGTCGATTAGACTGATTGGCCTATAGATACAGGGCTGATCCCTGTCACCTTTTTTTGACAGTGACATAACTTCAGCCCCCCTCCATGACCCTAGAATTGGGGTGCCATCTGCTATGACATTGAATAGCACCAACATATAACGGATGTATGTCGTTACAACGCACACTTTTACAACGCATGCACTTACAACGCATTTTTTACAACGCAAAATCCATTACAACGCATTCCATTACATGGCATGACACTACAACGCATTTTTAAAAACTACCTTTACAACGCATTCCATTACAACGCATACTACCTTTACAACGCATACCATTACAACGCATAATATTAAATTGCATTTAAGGTAAGTATTAGATAGTATAGGGGTAAAAATTACTTTTCTAACTCCAGGGGGTGCAACAGTAGGGTAAGTGTTGGATAGTATAGGGGTAAAAATTACTATTCTAACTCCAGGGGGTGCAACAGTAGAGAAAGTGTTGGATAGTATAGGGGTCAAAATTACTATTCTAACTCCAGGGGGTGCAACAGTAGGGAAAGTGTTGGATAGTATAGGGGTAAAAATTACTATTCTAACTCCAGGGGGTGCAACAGTAGGGTAAGTGTTGGATAGTATAGGGGTAAAAATTACTATTCTAACTCCAGGGGGTGCAACAGTAGGGTAAGTGTTGGATAGTATAGGGGTACAAATTACTATTCTAACTCCAGGGGGTGCAACAGTAGGGTAAGTGTTGGATAGTATAGGGGTAAAAATTACTATTCTAACTCCAGGGGGTGCAACAGTAGGGTAAGTGTTGGATAGTATAGGGGTAAAAATTACTATTCTAAATCCAGGGGGTGCAACAGTAGGTTAAGTGTTGGATAGTATAGGGGTAAAAATTACTATTCTAACTCCAGGGGGTGCAACAGTAGGGTAAGTGTTGGATAGTATAGGGGTAAAAATTACTATTCTAACTCCAGGGGGTGCAACAGTAGGGTAAGTGTTGGATAGTATAGGGGTAAAAATTACTATTCTAACTCCAGGGGTGCAACAGTAGGGTAAGTGTTGGATAGTATAGGGGTAAAAATTACTATTCTAACTCCAGGGGGTGCAACAGTAGGGTAAGTGTTGGATAGTGTAGTGTAATATTATGCGTTGTAATGGTATGCGTTGTAAAGGTAGTATGCGTTGTAATGGAATGCGTTGTAAAGGTAGTTTTTAAAAATGCGTTGTAGTGTCATGCTATGTAATGGAATGCGTTGTAATGGATTTTGCGTTGTAAAAAATGCGTTGTAAGTGTAGTGCGTTGTAAAAGTTGCGTTGTAAAGGTTGTTCCCCCCATATAACTCAACCAACTCTGGATGTTGTGAAGGAGTAGGTCTCCAGGTATGCAATCAGGGCCCAGAGCTTTGGCTTGAACTATTGCGATAATAGAGGCCTCGATCTCACCCAGAGTAAAGAGGACACTATTAGTTTGATGGGAAGCTCTTCATTGGCCTACAAAAAAGGTAGGCCTAATGGAGTCGGCATACAGGGCTGAGAAATGATCATGTCAATCAGAGGCAGTAATGTGATTCTCAGGTGGGGGGGCCCTGACTGGTCGCCCAACACCAAGAGAGACCAAAACTGTTTAGTGTCCGTGGCATGGCAAGCATCTTTGATAAGCTGCCACCTGGACTCATCCCAGCATCTTGAGACCGTCACGGGTGAGTATCCGCGCTACACAAGATCCTGATTGATTGATCCCACTCTCTCTTATCTTTCGAGATAGCTAGCTTGTAGGCTTTCCTAGCACTTCTGATGCACCTTAATTCTTTGGATTTAATTGCTTTGGCAAGTCAAATACTCAAGTGCCTGCAAACCAGGTTAAACCATGATTGTGACCCCTTGTAATTAATCCTTGTATTATTTTTATGCACATGCACAATGAAGTAAGAGCCCAGATGCTCAAAAAAGTGACAATGGGCATCTATTACCTTCGTCTTCCGGCCCGGATTCTCCTGCAAGACCAAGAGCTCTGATGTACTGGCTAACAAGTCCCCATGCATTTTCTGTAGCTTATCTACGTCCAAGACAAATTAATGCCACTTTAGGTGGCGCTTGTCGTTCGTTGGACAAACCTTTTTCGTGGATAACTGCTGGGTATTCAACCGGACAAGTGAATCTCCCTAAACAGACACCAAGGTTAAGCAAAGGGGGTTATGGTCACTGTAGCATTTGCAATATGTTCAAAGACAGGGTTCAAATGTCAGGCTATGTCTTCTGAGAAATTGCTGCTTATTCTTTTAACATGGAGATTGTTCTTTACTTTTCTTACTCTGACTGCCAAGTGAGAGGATGTCTAAAGTGAGCTGGGGTATAGAAAGTTTGGAAGGAAAGGCTGCAGGATGTCATGTTTTTTCCAAAGCACAACAAAATTTCAATACCTGTAAATGAACTGTACGAATATTCCAAAATATATCAGCAGTTCAGAAAGCACAAATTAGGCACATTTTTAATTTGGAAGCGTGAAGAAAACAAAGTTTTTACTAGAGTCAAAACGAATCAAGACACTTTACTTGATGTACAAATGTTAAATATTCACTTACGCCCATTTTTCAATGCATTATCACTTGTGCCCTATATAGTTTAATCAGTAAAACTGTATGTCTGTGAAAATGTAGTGGGCATTTCAATGGAAAATGTGCTGTCTGTAAATGACAATACACTACCACACCATGCTTTAGTGATATATTTGCAATAGATTTCTCCAAAATGCACCATTTGACACATGCTACACCCTTACCACAGTGCAGCTGAATGGGCACAGCTCATTTCCTGTACTTGTTCTTTGGGTTACAGTTGGATTTTTCAATCGCTATGACTTGTAGCTTCCCCACTTTGAAAATCGTTCCAGCACCACTGCACCAAAAGTACAATATTTAATTTCAAATTGCACATTTTTATTACAGTCTCTGCTGTTAGACATAGCTCCAGCTGTCTAGAAGTAATGTGACAGTCAATTTGTAACTTTTTATGCTATCAAAAGCAAACCTATAGCATGTAGGCAGGGTGAAAAAGATAACTGGTGAAGTCACATCCCCGTTACCTATAATACATATAACATATAAAAGACATGACATATATTCTGTCTGTGCTGAGCTATAATGCATTTGCAGACACTTGTCTGCTAGTGATTGTATTCACTGACTCTACATTCCAGAGCACACAATGCTCAGCACACAATGCCCAGGATGAGAGGGAGGAATCAATGGGATCCTATCCAAGGGACATCTGGGACTGAATAGAACCTGTAGTCCTTGCATTACAAAACCAACCAAAGGAAGCCCTGGACTTTCATTAGGATTGACTAGGCCTTCGCCACCAGTGACTGCCTGATTTACATTTAAAAACCCAGTTTGACCCACTATAAAGTGAGGACCTGCCTGGTCCTGAAGATGAAAGAGGATTTTCCTGTCTGTTGCATTGAACAGTTTTTGCCTGCCTACAATAGATCATTAGATGGGGGCTTCCTACACCATCTGAACTTCGCCTTGCAGCAGTTTACTCAAAGACCTGTTGATCAGCACAGCTAAAGGGGGTCAGGATCCTGCTGGTGAAACCTTCCTGCCCATGTGGAACTCTCCTCCTGCCTGAGGCTGGTGAGAGGAGCTGTCTCTGAGACTGAGGGAGCTTGCATATCTGACATGTGAAGAAGTGCATCCAGTCTACCACTGCACTGCCAGCCTGTAGAAATGTTTACACACATTTCACACCTTTGATGGCTCTGCACTCCACAGCACTCAAGCCCAGCACTCAATGCCGGGATGCAAGGGACAGCCTGCAAGATCCAGATCTCTGCTGATCTCTGCTATCAGAAACGTGAACCTGTAGGATCTGTGGGATCTGAAGGAAAGTCCCAGAGTTTGAGCCTGTAAAGTCAATAAAACCTGTTGGGTGAAACTCTTTGAAGCTTGCACCTTTGATATCCGTGTGACGTCAGAGATAGCCCTGCAGCCTGCATTTCAAGGTTATGAAATCTGTGTACACAATGCAATAATAGGTGCTTTGTGAGAAGTTAGCATTTGAGATCAATTTAAGCTTATAAATATTTTTACTTTGCGATGCTTGATCCTATAAGATCTGTGCTTAGCCTGAGAAGTAAAATGGGTTTCCTCTGATGGAGAGTTCTTCTTCAGACTTTGGGATCCCCGTCGAGCGATAGCTCTGCTGTATTAGGCTTAAGCCTGTAAAATGTATACCTGAGGGATAACTTTGCTGTCCGAAGCATGGACATTTAAAATCTGCTAACATCTGGGATACATCCACTCTTTAGGCCTCGGACTATAAGTTTTAGAAAGCTGATGACTAAGTCTGCTGCACAAACCTCAGCCTGTACCATTTGTTTAGCCTAAAGGGCTTTGAATAGGGAAAAATTAGATTGTTCGAATCCTCAGACAGGCTACTTGGCCTTTGCTAAATTGGATTTCCTCGTTGCCATAGCTATTGAATTATGATTAGTTTGTGAATCCTTATTAATTTCTTCCTTTCGTGTCTCTCTGATCACTGCGCACATGAGCACCACTATAAACACTTTTCTTTTCTCTCTATTTGGAGCAATCACTAGGAAATCAACTAAATGAGAGCTTTTGTTCTTATATTGATAATGACTTTTTCATATATAAAATTCAATGTGACTGTTTGACTCAGTATTTAGTATGATTCATACAGTTTTTTATATTGCTTTTCGCTCGCTCACATTGCAAACTAAATGGTGCATCTTTCTGTGATCATGTAGCAGTAGGTTGTATACAATAAGGAGGAACATGGGGGGGCCTTTTTCCACTCACACAGGAGTTGGAGGTCCAGCATAAGCAAGGGCCCAAACAAACGTTTATCAAAAAAGGGGTTTATGCCATTCCTCTGGAGTCAGAGAGTTCAGAGACAGAAAAGACAGGAATCTTCGGTGCCCCAATTGGGCTCAGTGCTGGGAATAGATATGTTGGATAGTAATGCCCTCACACACTCTTGCAGGTGTCATGCTTCATCATCTGGGCTGCTCCTCGTTGGGTCGGCGGTGCAATACCCAACGGGCACCCTATGGTAGGGGCTCTTTATCGGAGATCTTTTTATCCAACAGACGTGTGGTGAAGTGCGGGTATGGGGCCAGAATTGTGTAGATGTGTGTCCTAGACCTGCCCTCTCGAGGGCAGGTAGGACTCAGCATATGATGCAGAAACCTCCAATACACATAGGAGCCAAGCCTTATGCGTATCCCACCGGGTACTGTTGATGCCTGGGGATTTTACTGAATAGGGTAGATCCAGGTTACACCAGGTACATTAAAGCATTAGACACTATTACCGTGAGTAAAAAATATACCACGCAATTTAGGTGTAGATAGTTATTAATCTAGGTCCTGAAGAATCGCAAGGATACTGATCCAGAAGCGAGAAACATGTCGACCCACACTTCCTAAACAAGGACACCACTACATGAGACATTACACTCAGGCTAGTGCCTTGTTTTTTGTTTTTACTTAGGGTAGGAGACCCCCAGAATAAAAGTCTGTTCTCCTCGGTACTCCCAACCCTATTTTAACTCACTTTACCACATCTACACAATTCTGGCCCCATACCCGCACTTCACCACACGTCTGTTGGATAAAAAGATCTCCGATAAAGAGCCCCTACCATAGGGAGCCCGTTGGGTATTGCACCGCCGACCCAATGAGGAGCAGCCCAGATGATGAAGCATGACACCTGCAAGGGTATGTGAGGGCATTACTATCCAACATATGGATTCCCAGCACTGACCCCAATTGGGGCACCGAGGATTCATGTCTTTTCTGTCTCTGAACTCTCTGACTCCAGAGGAACGGCATAAACCCCTTTTTTGATAAACATGTAGCAGTAGGACCTTACTGTTTTACGTATCATATGCTACCAAGGTCCTATGTTTTTTTTGGGGTTACCCCAGTAATTTGTAACAAAATAGCCTAAAGGGCAGCACAGTTGTCTGAAGCTGGAACCTCAAAAATCTGCTTAAAATTAGGAATAATTCGGCTATGCAAAGCCCGAGCCTGCGAAATCTGTATTACCTTATGAATGGCTCAATTCTATTACCTTTACACTAGGGTTGTGTGTGGGCATTTGAACTTATACATGAGAAAATGATGATTGTGCCTAAGCATTTCAGGCTATAATTGAGTGTGTGTAGATGTACTTCAGCATACTATCACAGAACAGAGGCATGTGATGGTTGAACCCGGGACATGCCCAGGCTGTTTACCTAGTGTTTCATGGAAGCCCTAGTTAATATATGGGTGGCAGCTAAAACACACTGCTGCCTGGTTCAGTAACTTTTTTGTCATTTATTGAGCTAGTACTTGGAACTTATTTTACACGAGTGATGTAATATGAAATAATTGGCTGTGATGTCATCAGTGGGGTCAAAGAGATGTAATGTTGTTTTCGAGACCGCTTGCATTTTGATGAACCAGCATCCATTGGCACAGCTATAGCCAACAGGAAGTTCAACCAAGCCTACAACAGTCACTTAAGATGCTGAGGAAGATGGAGTTTCCAAGAAAAGCAATTAATTATGATGCTTATTTCCTCATATATCTGGCCAAATAATATTCCATGTGTCCCCCTAGGGGAGGCGTAGCTACAACTGACCAAATAATACAGCTTGCTAATAACCAGTTAAGGTAGGAAGATAACCAGTTAAAATGTGAAGCCGCAGAGGACATAGCTTCCTAAACCCATCAGGTCATTAAGATTTTTTATCACACCGAATTCTGTGGGGTTTGCCTTTTATCCTGGCCTTTATCCTAATGAATTTCAGCAGGTTTGACCAACCAGAATTTATCAGGCGGAAACTTCAAGGGTTTGACAACTGATAATTCCGATCACCCATGCAAACGTGTTTGCACAATGATTGGAATTCAGGCCTTTAATTCGTAAAAGGGCCAAAGAGTGATGTGCTAATGATTTCTTCAACCACATTTGAGTTAAAAATGCCCTACTAGCACGACGCTAGAGCATTGCACCATGGAGCTAACAATCAGTGTCTCCTGTGTGAGTTTTATTCTTGTGACATAGCCAGTTGTTAATTTGAGCTGGTGGTTTCCGGTGCTTGGCACCCTCACTCAATTGTCAACACCAGCGCTTGTGACAGCCTGCCATAAGATGGCGCTGTCTCACTAATTTAGAGACAACCACAACAACAGTTAATTATTAATTCAATATACATTAAAAATGACTACTGACTGCCGCCCAAGCCTTTTTTTATAGCTTTGGGGGCCTGGAATAGTCAGAATTGTCACACTTGTAGGACTGCGATGGTTAGTAGTTGTGTTGTTACTATCAATGGCAGCATAGCAGAGGCAATGAGTGGTGCAAGCTGCGGTGGTCTCCTGACGACAGCCCTGGCACTTTTTACAAATTAAGCACTGGACATATCCTCTAGTACAAATTTCTATGCGGAGACAACCGCCCAGTGGCAAACTGCATAAAAGGAATAATTTCACAGAAGTTAGAAATGGTACACAAGGAAATATCACGAGCTATTCCGCTTGCCGTTGTTTGTCGCTAGATCCATTTGAGGCTAAAATTCCACCCAAAGCCAGGTCATGCTACTTTTATCGATCAGCATTGTGCATGGAATCCTAGTAGGGTTTTCTCTGTTTCTGACCCCTTAAGCTCACTCTAAATCAATGACCGGGGAATTCACGCTACGCAATACAATGCTCTTTCAGCGATGAACTTGCGTCAACTTTCGATGCCGCAATCCTTTTCCGCGTGAAATTTGATGGACGCTCCTATATGTCCACCGTATAGCATTGTATGTAACCAATATTTTTCGCCATCACTACTACCAAATACCCATCTTAGGATAAAAATGAAACTGTAACGAGCACTGATACACAAATGACAAAACACGTCTCCTGTAAAAGACACCCAGATTAATATATCCAACCAAGATGAGCTTCAAGGAGTTCTTGGCAGCAGAAGAGGTTTTTTTCCCCGTGCGGTGCCACAAACATGTTCCCAACCCTTCAGCTCGCATTCCTTTTACCTTGTAGGGCCTTTTGCTGTTAGAGAGCTCAGGGTGTGAGCCTCCCCTGCACACACAGGGTCCCTGCAGCCCCACAGGCTTGGAGAGCTGCCTCGAACACCCTTGATGTTCACACACCGTTCTCTGCCCCTGGGCTTCTTCAGAGGCCACAGAAGGCGAATGTTGCTTTTCTTAGTTCATGCATTTTTTTGTGTAGTTGCTGTGCTGGGGACAAGCTGTGAGAGAAAGAGGTTTTCCTTTCTGTCACAAAAAGGCGTTTCTCAGAAAATATCATTGAATTCGCTCCCTTAACTCAGCAAGAAGGAAAACAAGAGAGCGAGATGGTTATTGGCAGAGATGAGCCCAGCAGTTGTAATTAGCGTCTTCCATTACTAAGGTTTTAATTGCAAGGAGCACAGCAGTCACACTGTGGCAGCAGGCAGGGCTGTTGCCCAGGTCCTGCTCTTCTAAATGTAGTGATATGTTATGAAAGAGGTATTGCTGACTTTTGCTATATATGTATGTTTGGGCAGGTGACCTCAGTCCTCCACTAGGTGGCGACACATGCCGCCTCTGCATCCACATGTCAACATTCAAGGTTCATAGCGGCATATCATCAAGGGCTTTATCTCCGCTTTTCTGGCTTTAAAAGCCAGAAAAGCGGAGATAAAACCAACGCCCTATCAGCAAGAGGGTGCTAACATGCGTATTCGCATGGTAGCACCCTCTTACACTACGCCTACCTTTGTATCTCTAATGAGATGCAAAGTGGGCGTTCCTGACATACACTACATGTCAGGAGAGCAATAACGCGTCTTTGCACTATCAGCAAGGATGCCCTTGCATTTTAGCAGACGTTAGTTTTTGGAGATAACTGCTGTTTTCTCCAAAAACTAACATCTGCTAAAATCCTGACTAAACCACCCCTAACATTGGGGGTGGATTATGTTGATATGACCACAGGGTTGTATCAGCAAGTTTATCGCCCTTATGCAGGGAACATCGCTGGAAAACCAGCGATGTTCCCTGCAAAACGGCGATAACATCGCTATCTCTGGAATTTTTATCGCCCTGGAGCAGTGCGTTGATGATAATGCGCTACCAGGGCGATAAAAAGCAGAGATAGCCAGCGATAAGAAAATTATCGCTAAGCACCACCAACGATAATTATCGCTGGCTGTTGCGGATATGGCCCATAGTTTTCCTAATACTTTGTTCCAACAAAAAACACAAGCATTTGCAATGCAATGGGTCTCGCATTTGTGAAAGTTAAAGATTTTGGAGTTGTAAATTACATTGTTTTTTTACTTTTCTTTTTTTGTTTGTACTGGAGCGGATGTATGTTGTTTTTAGTGGCATTATGTGGTTTGAACTGGAATTGTTGTGGAATTGTGTGGGGTGGAATAGTGTAGGCTATTTGTGCAGTGGAATTATGTGGCATGGTGAATAAATAGTGGTGATAGCTGTGTAGAATAGATAGAAAGGAAGCTAGAGAGGGTAGGTAGTTTGTGCACAAAGTGGTGAGTGAATTCCAGACTGAGCAGACAAAATAGTGTGTGAGAAAGAGAGAAAGAAGCGTAGGGAAGGTTATAGAGGCATAAAGAGACTGCACTTGTGTATGCAGAAAACACCGTAAGAAGAGGAGCGTCCTCATTTTTTGAAATGTTATGGTAAAGAAACTGCGCATAAAGACCCGAAGGGAAATAATATGAGAAATGCTGGATTCGTGCGTGAGAGAGTGGTGTGAGAGAGAGTACGAAAGAGACAGCGAGAGAAAGAGAGGGTAATGGGCGACCTACTCGCTTTGTCAGTGGGTTGGGGGTAGCTAACAGGGATAGCGAATGTATGTACATGTATGCGTACTGACACACTGGACATTTTTAATTTACAAATGTAACATGGTGGGCAACTATGTTAGATCAAGTAATATGATAAATAAACAAGAATTTAAAAAAATAAAATGAAGATCTGGCTGTTCCCAAAAACAAACATTTCAATGGGCCTCAACTGAAAATAATGAATAATTAAATAGCCTCGATCTAATGTATCTTCAGCACACTGCCACCCCCAGCTGATGCTAATCACCACAACAGAGGGAAGACTCAACGACTTCCGGGGATTATTATATATATGTTTCCTTTTAAGCTAGCCTGTTTTTCTTAAGCATGACCGTTGAGCACGTTTCGCCTGCGCGTTTTTTCAATTCAATCTGTTCCTATAAAACACCTCTCAATTCACTTTAGAGAGTGCCACTTACAACTGGCTTTTTTACGGTCTTAAAAGAAACCAGACCACCCTCCCCCTTCCATCTCTGCAAATCAACTGACTTTAATAGGCCCTAGGACTGAAAATGTAGAGGTGAATAAAAATATGGACACAGCTGTACACTGGCTGCATAGAAAATACAGAGGCCTCGGTAAACAGTAGCACACATGCAGGGTCGGATCGGTAAGGCGGGCACTCGGGCAATGGTCGAGGGGGGCCAGTATCTGAGTTCCACCTTTGGGCTGCTTTTTTTGGGCAGCCTGGGGCCGATTTGGGCGATGTCTGTGTTGTTCAGGGGCAGCCAACGACCCAGTGGGTGCCTGAATGGCCTTTCTGTAGTCAGATGGGCGTCCATTACCTCCCTTTTATCAACGGGCAGAGGTGTCAATCCCTTTCGCTCCTGGGCTGGCCCATTAAGCATATTGAGCGGGGGCCGTGGGCCTGAGCAGGGGGGGCCTCACTTGTTTACAGGTGTGTTTCACCAGTGTGAACCAAGCCGTGCATTTTTTTTTATCTAAGTAAAGTTAAGAAAACATGCCTCTGTCAGAGATACCCCCGATCTTTTTATGCAACTTCGCCGAAGCAGTGTTTTACGGAAAGGCAATATGCCAGTGAGGGCCACTTTTTTATAGCGTGCCCGAGCCGATTTTTAATCCCAATCCAACCCTGCACAAATGGTATATAGCTAAACAAAATCCTGCCGCTGCTAAAAGCAAATGCTCGAAACTTTTTGAGCTGCATCTTGGAAGGAGGGGGAGGAGAGGCGAGCGGAGAGGGGCTGTACTACACGGAGAGGGCAGAGGAATGAAAAGTTATTTTTCTAGGACTCACCTTTCTGCTGACAATGCAGACATACTGGCTTTGATGTTGCTATTTAACACACTGCACATTCAGCTTTGTACTCACCTCCAGGCATATTGCACCCTAGACACAGACAGGAAGCTGGAGTGTGGAAGGAATAAAGGAGAGATGTGCAAGGGAGGGTAACAGTACAGTCAGACGGATTGGAGAGGCGTAAGACAGAATGAAGAGAAGCGAATGGTGAGTGGTGAGGTAGATGCAGGTGAACAAAGAGAGGAAATAAGAGTGAGAAACGCTACAGAGTGAAGGGTGGGAGGGAGGCTAGAGAGAAATCATTAAAGACAAGCAGATTCCACAGTGCATCTGTAGATGTCCGTTCGCTCCCCATCTCTCTCACTCTCAGCAGCATCTGGGACTAGCACCAGGCTCTGGGGTCTGCATGTGGTGCACAAGCTGTGTGGAGCTGAGCTGCCGTGAGCTGCTAGTCCTCTGTTGCTGTGCCAGTCTTAGCACCAACCCGACAGCAGTGAGGAAAGGAGTGGGGCAGCAATCACGCAAGACCCTTTCCCAGCCCTGGTATCGCCCGGAGAGGGAGTGGCCCCTGCAGCTGTGATTACTAATAGAGCATCCCAGCAGCGGTCAACATTTGATGACCATAGGACTGCCTGCCTGTGTCTGCAGGCGCTCCAGGGCTGCTCGCCCCTAGATGTGGCAGCACACTGTGGCCAACTTTTGTTCTGTCGTCCTTCAAACCGCACTAAGAGCCCTCACTCCAGGCACCGACCTACAACATGTAGGGGGCTGGCTCACACATGGTTGGTGACAAGTGCATTGAATGTTATGTTATGTTATGTTATTTATGCTTATAGAGCGCACGGTTACCCTAGGGCGCTGAATGAAAAAAGATGGTGGTGTAAAACTAAAAGAGTACGCAAACACAAAGGGAAAAACCCTTTTGTGAAAGGATACCCATAATAGGCCAAAACTCCAGGGGAGGGGCATGACACGAAAAGGTGGGACATGGAATGCAAATAAACCATTGAGAAGCAAGATTATATGAGTGATGCTTTCCTTAATCAATCAGCAGCGAGGGGCGAAACGAAAGCCCATTTACTGAATACAGCATGTCTTCCAGACAGCGCATGCACACTGCCTAGGCTTGAACTAAAAACAGAACTCGCTCGCATTAAATTGTGACTCATGACTCACAAAAGCTGCTGACATCCATGCGTGATGTCTGGTCAGGAGTGTGAGCCGAGGTGCATTTCCTGCATTCGCATCACAAGTGACATTCGGTACAGCTGAGCACCTTAATACAACAGACTACTTATTGGGTGAAGCGGATTGCCTGATTACTGACTGAATGAATGACTGACTAGGGACATTCATACAGTGTACTTATACCCAATGACCATCTCGTTGTAAATGTCGTGACAAATTACAACAGCTATTGGCAAAGCCAATAGGTCTTGCCTTTGTGACCTTTTGCCTTTGTTAATAGGTTTTAGCCTCACTTTGTGATGCTGTGCACCTTGGTTAAAGCTAAAAAAAACAAAAGTCTTTCATGCGGATGCCTGCATCATTTTCTAGGTATGCACACCACACATGCACACACTTACAAAATGACGCAGATGTTTTTGTTTATAATATTTCAGAAAACAAAAAGTGCAGACCGGAAGCAACATGGGAGAGGGAGGGATGGAGAAGCAACATGGGGAAGGTAAAGGACGAACAGTGAAGCAACACTGGGGAGGGCGTTGGGGAATGCCGAAGCAACTTGGAAAGGGATGCAAAAGCAATGGGGTGAGAGGGAGGAGGCAGGGGCTGGAGGGACATGAAAGCAAACAGGGAAGGCAGGAGCAAAAAAAAGAGGGTTTGGGGTAAAGCAACACAATGAGCGTGGGTGGGGGGAGTAAATGGGGAGAAGCGCACAGACAAACACAAGAGAGAGAAAGGCAGGGAGACACCGTATGACCACAGACAGCAACACAGAGTGCTCGTGAGAGACGGCTCAAAAAGCATGCACAGTAATGGAGTGCTCCACACAAAATAAAAAAGTACTGTGACTACAGAAGGTGTCCTCCACTGCTGAGCCTAGTGGGTCAATGCTTCCTGAGTTAAGGGGGTGAGACCTATGAGTAGGTCGAAGGTAAGACTTATTCTTTCCTTACTGGATGAACTAAGATGTAGTAGAGATAGTAAGGATCCAACCAGCCCTGATGAAGGCAAAAGACCCCATATGAGTAGTTATAAGGACCGAAACATGTTGCCACTTTTTGGATGACTGAGACGTAATTCCTCATTCTTCATCCAACTTTTCTAATTTTAATACTACCCTATGAACCTTTCAAATAAAGGAAAACCTTCTAGGTTAGTCCAGCATTATTTATCTTGAACATCCCTAATTTCACTTTGAGGTTGAGCCACCCTGATAGTACTACCTTATAAGGACGGGATAAATAAGTCTTAGAGGACGCATACCTCAAAAGTGTGGTTGAGGCCTTTCCATCCCATAGCAACAAAATTGCGCCCAAGAGGCCAGTGGAGACTTGAAACAATCAGTTAACTTGACTTACTATTGTACATTTTGTGTGTGATTGGAAGCAGAAATGCTAGTCAATCAAAGAGACTCTAAACAGGCAATGCTCCGTGAGACAAACACAAGATTGAAAATCTTGAAAATTAATAAGAAGCACAAAAATGAGAGTGACAAAGAAAGCCAACCAATGGTAAGCAATGGGCGGCCTTTAAGCCCCCCTATGCTCTTGGTAAGATACAATATGCCTCGCAACAGATCATGCTTGCGCTGCCTTGTAGGCTCGAGTTAAAAAGTATACCTAGAGTGAACGTTTGATTTTTGTGAGGTAAGAAGTACAGCTGGTCCGATCGGGCAGATTATACAAATAAAGTGTTTCTGGGCTGAAGGCACCATTTTCCCTTTGTCCTGGGATATGATCTCTTTTTGTAAGACCAAACACACATCTGGCATGTCTTGCAAGTCCCATATTTTCCCTGGGAAAAGAAACCTGCAGCATCCCAGCTTCAAAGTAGATATGCAGTATATTCATGACACCAGGTATCACTCATCCTAAGATGTTACTGGCTGTTGAGTTTTAGTGGTGCTATTAGGTTGGGATGCAATTTGTTAATTTTCTCATGAGGTGGATACTATGAAGTGAAACATCTTCAGGCATGCCAGCGTTTTGAAAAAGTACAGGAAACGTAGCTCATGGAGAAAGATGAAATATGTGAAGAATAACACACAGGGCAGCTGGTATTCAAAGCCGTGTTCTTCGCTCTGCAGGCCCTCAGAACTTGGAGGTGTAGGTACTTTTCTAAGTGTATGAGTGAACTCCCTGCCAGAAGCCATCTCTCCGAGCTCTTATATCTATACAAGGATGAAGATTCAGTTATTCCACCTACTAACTCGATGGAGCACCTTGACATTGGCACTCTCCAGTCTGGTCTGCAGCATCCCTTTGTTTGCTGGATTTCTTCCCACTCCTAATACCTCAATTCTGCCAAAATTGATGCTCTTTACTTCTCTGCCACTATTCTTCACACCCTTCTAGCTGACTTCCATCTTCTTACAACCTGCTTTCCATCAAGGGCTTTGTCTTCATCTACTTTCAAAGCTCCTAATATGAGGTCTTTTTTCACTATCTCAGCTATTAGCTAATCCTAATCCCAAGTATATTGTTCTCCGGACTACATTATAATTTTTTTTAGGATGGAGATATGTGAAGATATGCAGTCCTTTAAATGGAAAAATAAAAGTGCAGGTACTCAGTATCCAGAATACTTGTTTGTTCCTGAGAAGCGCCAGTACTCTCCCATTAAACGTATTGCAGCAGCGCTGAGAAGTGCAGGTACTCACTCTCTCAAATTAAAGAAGTGCAGGTAGTCAGTACCGGACAGCACCTGCCCATTTAAAGCACTGAAGATATGGAAATATTTCAGTAGTTAATCTACTGTAACATCATCTAAATAGGAGAATGGCGCATACACACATATCACTGGGACCTATTAAAAATCGGCTTCCGACCTACCAGGGGGTCTCGGCCCATACTTTGAGAAACATTGATCGGGAGGCATATTGTGCAGAGTACCAGGAGCATATCGTGTCAGGGGAAAAAGGAGGGCGGGGGAGGGGGGTGGAGGGGCATGAGGGGCGGCGACAAAGACAAATAAAAATAAAAAACGTACCTGCCACCCTCCAGGACACGCTCTTCTGCTTCTCGCCTCTCCACTGCCAGACTGCCCTGTGGCCAATCCTGAGGCTGCTCTAATGCATGAGAGCAGCTTCAGGATTGGCCTGTGCGCCGATGATTTGTGCTGCCAGAGAGACTGGGAGCCTGTGCCAGCTCTCTCCAACCCGGCAACACAGCCAGGGTTGGACGGGAGCTTCACTGCACATGTGAGTTTGGCCGGCCTGAGAAGGCCGGCTCAACCCACATGCGCAGTGAAGGCAGTGCCCATCGCATCCCATCCAGCCTGTCATCACTCTGGCCCCGCCCCCAAGACTCGGCGCCAGTAAAATAAAACAATAATAAAATGGGCTTTAAATCAGTTTTATTATCATTTTATTTTTCACGTTTTTGAGAGTGCTGGCGGGGGGGGGGCGATGCTCCTCCACCATAGGGGAGGAGCCGCGGCTGCTGAGTACACGCTGTGCAAACTGCTTCTCCACGTAGTGTAATATGAAAGCACACACTTAATGCAAAGGGAATATGAGGTGGTCCAGAGCTGTCATTTTCCAATATTGAGCGTGTGCAGTGTTCTCAGGAACAGGCTGTACTAAGGTGAGATGTTCACAGAGCTGGAAATAGATTGACATCACCTACGCAGCAGATGGCAGGCGAGGCAGAGCTCATGCATGAATCCATTTCAAGCAAGCAATGGCTGGCCCCCCTGAGTCACATCATGATTAAATAAGAAAAAGATTGTTTGGAATAGTGGGCAGTAAATTTAAACTCGGCGTTACATTGCTGGAACAAAAATAGTTTATGTATCGCAGAGAAGTAATTGCAAAGATGTGTCTGGAGTCACTCCACACCAAGAATGTTCACAGAAAAGAACAAGCATTGCCAAAGCCAATAGGTCTAGTCTTAGTGACCTATTGGCTTTGCTAATGCTTTTTAGCCATGCTGCACATCATTCCCGACGCTGTGCAGCTTGGCTAAAGAATGAAGAAAAAGGCTATGATGCAATTGCCTGTGCCATTTTGTAGGTGTGTGCACTATGCATGTGCACACGTACAAAATGAATAATGTGTTTTTTTCTGTTTTGTTACTGATACAAGTTGGATTGGTAACTAAAAAGAAATAAATGCACAAATTCGGTGTTTAAAAAAAAAGCTGGTGGGACAGAAGCAAGACTGAGGAGGGACGCAGCATGGTGCGTGTAAGTGGGGACAGGCGAGGCAGTAGTCGAGAGAGCAGCATGGAGTAGGTAGTGGAGAAGCACACAGGCGAGCAGGCAACAGAAGGTGCGGATTGAGGAGGAGACACACCAGGTGAGAGTGTCGGTGTGGGTGGGGGAAGCAGCACGAAGGGTAGGTAGGAGAAGCAACGAGTGAGAATACTGTGTGGATGGGGAGAAGCATACAGGCGAGGTAACAGCAAGGAGAAGTATGCAAGAGTGAGTGCAACATGGGGGAGAAAAGCCCAGAGATGACAGCAACATGGACATTCTCCCTCATGGAGTGCCTAAAAGAAATGTTGTTGAAATGGTGGTGTCTTTGTTTTATGATCATATGTGTGGAGTGTTTCATGTTGTGCACGGTTACCCCTAGGTTTCTGACTTCTCTTGATGTTCTTGAAGTGGCCTCTAGTTCCTCCTCAAACCCAAACTAGCTACTCCATAACTCATATGTGCTGTGACATCAGGGGAACAGATATCTTGTGCCACATATCACATAGCCACTATCCCAAATGCACACCCACATGGCAGCAGCCTATAAATTGGTCCCCCACTCCTAACACCTGACAACTCATAGACATTTCTGCAACATGCATTTGCTGTGCTTCTACATTTTCTCTGCACTATGACTATGGAACCTCTCCTGTAGTAACTGAGGCAACTTATAATCAGTGTGTTATGCCTTTAGCAAGACATCTCATGACAAGGATACATTGTTTCAACAAAGAATGCTACATGTTACATTTTGTAACACAAGTGTGCTGCCGGATGAAATTGGTTTGCTTTGGTTTGACTTCTGAATATCGCGACTAAGAATATAGGAATATCGAGAAACAAGAATTTTGTGAAGAAAATATCAAAGAACAAAATATCAAAAGGTAAGTGCATCTAGAGGAAGAATAGATTTACTATTCTTGACTCCTCATCTATGTAGTTTGACTATATATGTATATGTATATTTATATATGTGTATATATATATATATTCACTGAAAAAACCATAGGTTTCACACACGTTATAGTTAGGAATTAGCATTTAAAAAACCTTGCAAATTCACTTAAAAAACCATAGGTTTCACACATGTTATAGTTAGCTGGACATTTCACTCGTGAAAAACCATTGAAATTCCCCCGTTATAGTTAGTGCAGGCAACTATAACTCACGCGACCGCAATCCTCTGCTGATGATGTCAGATATTACATCACTGTATTTAGACACTTATTTACCCATGTCTTCTTCCATTAATTTTTAGCTATACATATATTACAAATATTTTTTTTTCAGAAAGACACATATGTCATCAGTGATGTAATATCTGACATCATCAGCAGAGGATTGCGGTCGCGTGAGTGATAGTTGCCTGCACTAACTATAACGGGGGAATTTCAATGGTTTTTCACGAGTGAAATGTCCAGCTAACTATAACATGTGTGAAACCTATGGTTTTTTAAGTGAATTTGCAAGGTTTTTTAAATGCTAATTCCTAACTATAACGTGTGTGAAACCTATGGTTTTTTCAGTGAATTTGTACGTTTTTTTAAATGCTAAGTGATGTATTTTTTTTTTTTAAAGTTTTTTCACCGTGCGCTTACCGTACGCGCACGGTGCGCTTCGCCCACCGTGTGCGCGCTGTGGGCGCTTGGTGCGCTTCGCGCACCAAGCCCCCACGATGCGTTGTTCGTGCCGTGCGCGTACGGTGCACGCACCCCGCGATTTTTCGCAAAAAACAATATTTATTTTTTTACCCTTGGGGGTCCTTCGGTGACCCCCTGACAAAGGCTAGGGGGTCAGGACCTGTCCATCCTGCCCCCTTCTCACGTTTTCCCCCTTTGTTTTTCATTGCCTCAGACTGCGAGAGACAAAATGGCGGCCGACACTTCCTGATTTCGACCGATTCGAATGTTTACTGACATCTAACAACCAATCAGAATTGCGCTCGCGCACGTCACCGTGCGCGTACGGTATGCTTACCGTACGCGCACGGTGCGCGCCTATAGATATTGCTTTTAACTGCAATTTTCTCAGGAACTAATGAACAGATTTACACCAGACCTGCAAAAGGCACATCCCTGAACTGAGGACTACCTCTCTGCCAAATTTCAAGTAATTCTGTTCAGCCGTTCGGGCTGTAGCTGGACTAAAGGTCCTATGGAAAAATGGATGGGGAAAACACGTTTTGGGACCCCCCCTTTTTCTCAGCCCCCGCTTGACGAATCCCCCCGAGACTTTCAGGGAAGGAGCGGAGCGGAGCGCCCCACCTATTTTGAAAATTTCATGAGGATTCGTCATTCGGCGCCAAAGTTATTCCAAATAGAATGTTGCAGATTTCCTATGGAAACACGGTCCTAACTATAACTACCTACTGGCGACCGCCAGTAGGTAATATACATATATATGTATATATAAATACATACATATATGTACACTTTTTATCTAGCTTGACTATATACATATATATATATATATATATATATATATATATATATATATATATATATATATATATATATATATATATATATATATATATATATATATATATATATATATATATATATATACACATAAACATGTGTGTGTATATATATATCACAGGCATACCATTTACTTCCATTCCCTATAAGTATCATTATTGTGTGATGCCTTCCCAAAGTTCTAAAATACTGATTAAACCAAAAGAATACTTGAACAGTTCGAATAAATTCTAGACAGAAGCCGGGAGGAAACTGGCAAAAGCAGATAACAGAGAGGGATCTGAATAAGCGTGCCCAGTGAGTTCACTTTAGATGGAAAACTACCACTCATTTGCGCACAAACCACTACATCAACTGCACTAACCCAGTAATATATCTTATCAGCCAATGCACGAATTATTAAAATAATGAGCCCATGTGTGGGAATTAGGTACTTATAAAAGATCAACGCGTCGGCTCAACATCCTGTGAGTCTGGGCAAATCACTTAATCTCCCCGTGCCCATGGACAGCGCCTGGATACGCTCAAGGGTGAAAAACTGTACTATATAAATCTATAAATGTATTTGGCAATTTAATGGATACAATTTAAAGTGCTAGTAGAGAATGATTGACAGACCTTTAGCACTGTGTGATAATCTGTGTGCCCACTGTGGCTTTAACCAACCAGATGAAACAAGGAGGCTCTGGGGGTCCACCAGCCCTCCTCTAGTTGGCTTTAGGTGGCACTCCAGCGTGTCACTACCAAGCCCAGCTCACTCGAGTATACGGACACTTAATATGTGCTTTAGGTTAATTGCACAGAAATGTCCAAATGCGTTCGGTCGTGATGCGAGGCACTTGGTTGGGATGTTTTTTCTGTACATCACAATTCGATTCTGTAGTGCTCCTATGCAATGAGGGATTGTTTGATGAGCCCCCGAGAAGCCAGAAGAGATAGAGAAGGCTTGAAATCTTCTGGAGCGGGCCCAATTGCTGTTCCTTCTCCAACTCATTTTCCTTTTGGGTGTGTCTTAGAATTTCAGTCTCCTTTGCCTGTGGTCAGTGTGAGTTGTCTTCCCTTGTAATGCATTACCTATGATGGGCTAACCATGTCCTGCAGCGCTCACTACTGATACATGTATTCTATCACAAAAAATCATTTAACCAATGAGCAAATTCCATTCTATGCCCCTCCCTCAATATATGATGATATTAGTTGGTATCTGCCATCCACTTTTTATAGTAGTTTCGCCTGAACAAAGGGCTGTTACTTATCTCACCTTTACACCATACAACGGTTCTACTTCTCCAACACTTACAAGCACACACTGTCTGTCTTCTTCAGCTAAAAGAAAACTCCCACCCTTGACTTGATTCAACAGTAATCTACTTTGATTGTACACGTTCCCATGGGAACTTCCAGAACTCTTTAGGCGCACTTATTTCTCAAATGTACAGTGGGTTTCTGTACTATGCCTAGCATGTTCTCCACTGTGAAACTTTCTAAGGAGTGCTAGAAAAAGCAGCCAGTGGCTTTGTTGGGACCTTTCAGCAACCTTCACCTTAAATTTTGCTACCCCCCCCTTCCATATCAAGCCCAATGCATTCATGAAGCAGACTCTTCCTTCTCTCACCTTCGCACAGAGGACTCTAGCCCATCTTTTATGACTCTTATGTCTGCATCGATCGTTCAAAGAAAAAGACACACATTTTATGGACGGAATGCAGAACAAATCAAAACATTCATCCCCCGTCAAGAGATCTGGGTTAAATCCATCATTCTTTTGCTCACCATGCCACCCCAGTTTATACCTGGCCATATGCAAATCAGTCTTGACCCTGTGCCTCATAGGAACAGTCCAGCCCGAACTGCCAAGTTCGATCGTTCAAAAACTTAGTCTCATAAGATATATTTTACATATTAAAAAATGACTATTTGCCATTTAAAAAAACTTCCAACCCATTGTAGCATATTCTTTAGCATCAATACTATTATTTTCACGTTGGCCAAAAAGATAAATCCTTAGCAATATACTTACTACTTTCTTTATCTTAACATTTCACAAAATAAGACATGTACTGATTTCCTTATCACCTTGGGAATAATAACTTTTAATGTGTTGAATTTATTTCACTTTGAAGTAAAATGTTTATATTAATTGAAACTCACATGTAAGCTTTACAAGCTTGCAATCAGCAGCTTTCAAGGAATGCCCCCCCTTCACAGGTAGTGTATAAATTTATTATGCAGCTGTTCATCAATAAATATATTTAAATATATTGTACAGAGTAGGTGCTTCTCATCTCCTTTATAATCTTTGATGTAAACTTATAATACATGGCAGGTTGCAATTCGTATAAAAAAGTCAATTTCTAATTTTCTTATTACAGTCAAGTTGCGGCGTCTCTAATGACCTGTAATAAGGAAATAATGTAGCTGTTCAACTGTAATAAGTTATTACATTGAAGTTCTGATGCCACAGTGCCTCATGCTAAACAAAGCAGCCAAGGAGAAAGGTACGTCAATAGAGCATCCTTACAGCTGCATATTAAACAAGGAAAATGGGAACTGTTTTGCCTGTCTTCTTATATGTCTTTTTAAAAAGAAAAAGTGATCAGTAGATGCGAGATATCTATAGAAACATGTTTTTTTAAAATTCTACAGCACATTACATAAAACATAGAATCTCTACATGTTTCTAAAGTTTCTGAACCAAAGTAGTTTTTAAATCTGATTTACATTAAACTGATTCTAATATCTTTAGCCAAAAATTACTAACTGCTTTTTGGTGTGTTTATTTCACTGTACAGTTTCTGCTTTTATTTTTCATGCCTCCAGTTATTGTGAAACAACAAGGATTTATGTGGTTTGTGGGAAAGGTGGTTGTATGATCATGTGATAATCAATAAAATACTCTCTGCTTTACACTAAAAGGATATTGCCAGTCACCTCAGAGTTCCATTACCTTTACAGGTTACGGAACTCCTCTATGACTTGCAATATCCTTATAATGCATATCAGGGGGTTCTCTCAAATATCATGCACTGGTCGCACAATATCTCTGGTGAAAACCTGACTTCATGAAAACAACTTATTAAGCAGCACAAAAGAACTGTTTATTGCAAATCTTTGAGGATTAAATCCTAATGAATTTGCCTTTAACTGAATAATGAAATCCCGGGCTTACAAATAATGTTATCTACCTACCTGAGAGCGAAGGCACTATAGATGTAAAAGCATGCATATAGTGCACACCATAATGTACAATGTGCGATGTAATGGCACACCCGATGTAAAAACCGTGCTGTGAAGTCTTCTGATGTAATGAAGTCTGAAGTAATGACTGACATGAAGACAAATTTACTACCAGCCAGCCCGTATGGGCAAGGCACTATTTCGACACTCAGCGACTTGTCGTTACCTCCATTTGGAAAATATGCTAAAAAGGTAGAGCTTTTTTTCTAGCAGCTCAAGTTTGGTTCACTTAAACAGCCTTCCCAAATGTTTAGACTACCAGAAATGTATAAAATCCTGGCTGTGACTTCATTAATAATGGCCACCCTTCCAATAGTATTTAGCATAGCGCCAAGAAGCCTGCAGCTGATACCACACTCAACAAAAACAAAAGACAATATCAAAAGACTTTTTTTTTCTAGTTCAGAATAGTTTATTACATTTTTAGTTAACAAATAGACAGTACAAAAAATAGTACAATAAAAATACCTGATAATATTATATGACAATTATCAGCATCAATAAAGTTATAACAGGTGCACTATAATATGATATAATATTACAGAAACTTAAAAAGGGGAGGGAGAAAAAACAATTATACGTATGTCATTAATAATCATAAGTTAGAACTACTATCAAATAGAAACTATGTAAGAATATCGGTAAATACTTAACTTATAGAAAAATACATTTTAAGAAGATAAATAATTATCAATAGGTTTCCAGAATAAATGAAAAGAATTTCAATTATGAATAACACCATTCAAGAATAAATGGGCTCCTCTTCTAGTAAAAAATAACCCATGACCACCAAACATGAACAGATAATAATGAAACGTCTTTCCAACATGAGGTAATGGATTTTAAAGCTGCTGATAATAGGAAATTGAAAAGTTTACATTCTAAGTCAATTAATTTATGAGAAAGAACGACAGATTTACAAATTAGCAAATTAAATGTTAAATCATCATGAATATTAAGTATTTTTTTTATAACATCCCAAACGTCAGTCCAAAATTTTAAAATAGTTGGACATTCAAAAAGCATATGTTTTAACGAACCAATATGCAAATTACAGTGTCAACATTTTGAAGTTGGGAGGAGTTTAGCTTTAAACAATCTCATTGGAGACGATAGACAATTATATAAAATATATGAATTTGTTTGATAAAGCGAAACATGTAACGATCCTGAAATACTATTAAGCCAAATATTTTTCCATGTTTCATAAGATTAAGATAAAGAAAGCTCATTATTCCAAAATGTCAAAAGCATATTAATATTGTCACCTTTAAATGTAATCATCTTTTATACAATGTTGAAACACCATGAGGCAAAGTAGAAAGAGTTTGATATAAATTGATAAATCTGATTTAGCACTAGAAGGTATAAAATGAGGAAATAAATCTAAAATAGAATTGCATAAAAATACATATTTGAGTAAATCTGTCAAGACTACAGTAGCAGTAACTCGATTAATAGGTATGACCAAGAAAAAGAACCAACATTTGAGAAACATAACTGAGTACCCACGATGGAGAAAAAGACACTTAGTCACAAAACTCATTGTAAGACAATTTATAAGAACATTAAAAGACTCTCACAGGAAAATGGCCGCCACCGGCGAAACGCGTTCAAACTCAGGTTCGCGGTCTAGTGTCTTTGAACGCGCGGTCGGGATACAGCCAATGTGCATGTTCCAAGAAGGAACTGCGACCTTCAACTGAAATTCTGTGGAAGACGGAGTGTTTCCCCACTGCGCATGGTGTATTCTGTGAGGAAATGAGTTTCAGCGATGCAAGTAGTGTCTTAGTTTAGGGTTGAGTTAGAGTTCGAGTGTCTCAGGCAAAACACATGCGCAACGAGGGAGAATTGACGACAGTAAGATTTATGCCGGACCGAAATATGAAGAATTGAGGTAACACATTGGGCTTCTCCCTTCGTGACTCAACTTTCATTGTCTATATTAACTGCTCCAAAGAGTTCATGACTAGCGGTAAGCCATATTGAGAAAAAAGGTTATTTTAAAAACATTAAGTACCGCACAATTTACCATTGACCAATTTGACTGCAAGAAACGTTTGTGAAATCTGGTAGAAGAAGCGAGATAACACTTGGAATTTACCATTGAATAAGCGAAATGACAAGTGAGCATTAATTGCCAAGTACTGACTACCAAGTAAATGAACATTGAGTTGTCAGACAGAAAGGTAAATGTGGTGTAGTATTAATCAAATACAACGGTTAGATTGAGTTTAAAGGTAGTCATAATAAGACCGTATATGTTACAGATGCTGAATGGAAGCAAGTTCATGACAACTCATACTAATACGAGAGAGGAGCTATAGTCTCGGGCCCAGAGGGTAATTATCAGAGTTTTTTGGGTCTTAAGAGTTAGAATCAGGAAGGAATTGTATGTTCATGATTTTTGTCTCCCTCTACAGATGCAGTTCTAGAATACGTCAAATCCATTGGCCCTGAAACTAGAGAGGACTCTAGTTCACGTCACGAAGGCTGTCTCTCTCTCTTTTCCACTTCCACTTCCCCTTTCCCCCTCCGCTTTAGCAGCGACCCTAAAAGTCTTTTCGGGTGGCGGTTGAAGTGGTGAGGCGTTGGGACCATTGTCGGCTCCTGTGGATTTGGTCTTGGTATCTGACAAAATCAGAGGATGGTAAATTAAATTTCTGCTTTAGAACATCAAAAGAGATAAAAGCATTGGTATAATAAATATCTTTGAGGCAAAAAATACCAGCCTTAATCCATGAATGCCAAAATCTAACATTTTTAGTAAGTTTTATGTTTGAATTATACCATAACGACATATCTTAAGTAATGGACATGGGTGATTGAAAAATTAAATCGAAATCATATAATATTAACTTAGTGGATTTCAAAATAACAGATTTATAAAACAAAATATTGATTTATTGGACATAGTTAACAAAGAAGGTAAGGGAAACAAATCTATTAAACTCTTTTCTATAGAAAGTCAGTTAGGGGGATTAATCAAATGAGAATGATTAAACCAAATAGAATTTTGCTTTAATATAAAAGCTTTGTGATAACAAAAAGAAATCTGGTACACCAAAACCTCCATTACATTTAGGCAATTTTAATTTTTTATAACTAATACGAGGGGCCTTATTGTTCCAAAGAAATTTAGTAAGAAGCCGATCTATATCTTTATAAAACTTCATAGGAAATTGGGTAGGAATCATGGCTAGGGAGTAACACAAATTTGGTGCTATAGTCATTTTTATGGAGTCCATTTTCCCCCACCACGAAAGATGAAGTGAAGACCATTTAGATATTTTATCCTTAATGTAACTTAAAATAGACTCACAATTTAATGATATTGTAGTTTTCATAGAAGATGCAAATAAAATGCCTAAGTATTTAAATTTTTCTCTTTGCCAAATTACATCTTTCATGGGTAACATATCTGGGTTGCAATTAATATTTATAGGAAAGAATTCCGTTTTATTAGTATTTAACTTATAACCAGAAAGTATGGCATAAGATGAAATAATCTCAAATAAAGGAGGAAGTGAGGAGATAGGATTGCTAATAAATAAAAGTTCATCATCTGCATATGCTAACGTTTTAACATTAACCTCCTTAATATTAAGACCATTAATATTATTACATTTCCTAATTGAAACAAGCAAAGGTTCAATTACAAGAAGAAACAGGAGCGGGGAGAGGGGCAACCCTGTCTGGTACCACTGAAAAGAGAAAATTGGTTTGAATTTGGCCATTAATAAATAAACGAGATGTAGGACTAGAATAAAGAGCAGATATCACACGAATAAATTTGTCACCAAAATTAAATGCAAATAAAGTATGAAATAAAAACTGTCAATGAACTTTATCGAAGGCTTTTTCACGATCCAATGCTAACACTCCTGCTGGTAAAGGTAAATTGGACCCTTGTTCTATAACATGCAATAATGTTCTTGTATTATTAGCAGAATATCTATTTCTCATAAACCCAGATTGATCTGGATGAATGATAGAATCTAAAACAGAGGTTAATAGTTGCAAGTATTTTGGCATAGAGCTTACAATCTTGATTTAATAAGGAAATAGGACGGTAATTTGAAACAAGTGTAGAGTCTTTATTAGGTTTAGATAATACAACAATTAACGCTTCAGTAAAAGAACCTGTAGTAGTCCCTGTGGAGCTAAAAAAGGTAAATAATTTAAATAAATGAGGAATAAGTTTTATTTGAAATTCCTTGTAAAATTCTGCTGGAATACCATCTGGTCCTTGGGATTTTTTTTGTTTAATAGCTAATCGAATTTCATCTTAAGTAATGGGCAGATCTAATTTATTTTTAGTTAAAAGGGAAATCGTGGGTAATCCACATGTATATAAAAAAAGAATCAATTAAAGAAGAATCAACAAAGTTAGGTTGGTTATATAAAGTAGTATAATAATTTAGAAATTCATTAACAATATCATTTTGCGATATGGCAATTTTCCCATTGAGACCATGAATTGAATTTATTTGGGTTTTATCTTTTTTAATACGTAGATAATTAGCTAAAAGCCGTCCAGATTTGTCTTTAGATTTGGAGAGTTGAATACCAGCTCTTTTGCTAAGAATGGAATTAAATTCATATCTAAGTTTTTGTAATTTCAACCCATACTGAGGATCATTAGAAGTAATAAAAAGCCTTTCAAATGTTGCAATTTGTTTATCCAATTCTTTAATTCTTAAATTAAAAGTTTTATTTTCATGCACCATGAAAGAAATAGAAGCACCTCTAATTTAAGCTTTAAAAGCATCCCATCTATTCACCAGGGATGTAGAACCTTCTGGGTTAAGATGAAAATAATCCTGAATAGCATCTAATGTTTTCAGTTTGCTTTGTTCATTAAGAACAATATCAGTATTCATTCTCCATCCAGATTGTGTTTTAAAATTTGGATTAAATTGCAAAACAAAAGATATTAAAGCATGATTCGAAATATCATTATTACCAATGGTGGGAGTAACCACAGCATTAATTAATTGTCTGGAAATTAGTAAATAATCAAGTCTTGAATGTGAGTTATGTGGGTTCGAGAAAAAGGTAAACATTTTTCCGTAGAAAAATGTAATCGTCAAATATCAATTAATTTTGTAATTTTAAGGAAAGATTTAAAAGTTAGAAAAGCTTTTGGAGGTCGAAATTTAGTGAGAGATGATTATCCAATAAAGGATCAGAAATAAGGTTGAAGTCTCCTCCAACTATAAGAGGAATGTTACCTAACTTGAGTACTTCAGTAGTTAAATTAGACCAAAACATAGGATCATCAGCAGTTGGACCATAAACATTAATTAAAAACATAATAGAATCATACATTTTAATTTTAACTATGACATATCTACCTTCTAAATCTGATGAGTTACTTAAAATTTGACAATGTAGCCTTTAAGCAAAAAGAATAGCAACATCATTTTTGCTACCTTTAGCAGAAGAGACAATACTTTCAACCCACTTTTTTTCATATAATCTAATATTTTATCTTCAATATGTGTTTCCTGAAGAAAATAAATATCTGCCTTACAGCTTCCTAAATGATCTTAAATCTTTGTAGGTTTTACCGGATGTCTCAAACCCTTGACATTTAAAGAGGTTATTTTAACATTATGAACATTAGCCATAATAAAATAGAGAGAGAAAAGAAATAAGATTTAAGAAGAGGAGAAACAATTGATGAAAAATATAGAAAATAGGAGTTCTAGAACATTGTATTAGGAAAAAGAGGGAAAAGAAAAAAGACAAACAAACATAAAAAAGAAGACCACAAGTAAATATTAATAACAGATTTGAAACGCACACACGCTTTATGAGCATGACCGACCCAAGTCGAAGAGAACTACAAAATTAGTCAGAAATACATGTTAGAACAATATTCAAGTGGCAGAGTCATGCGTATCCATTGAATGCTGTGAATGCTGTTCCAGGAATAATTTTCAATCCTCCGGATGTTGGAAGGACTTTGAAAAATTATCTTTCTAGATTCTCATTGTTGAAGGATCAAATAGGCCATATTTAAATCCAAAACTTCTCAATTGAGGACGAATATCAGTTAATTCTGTACGAATCTTAACAGTCTCTTTGGCAAAGTCTTCGTGAATGAAGATTTTATTGCCATTAACCATTAAGGATGGAATTTCCCGTGCCGCTTTCCTTATCAAGACCAAATGATGGTGACGTAGAACCTTAAAAATCATTTGTCTTGGCTTAGTATGATGAGGATTGCGATGGGATGGAATCCTATGCGCTTTATCGATTTTAAATTTCTCTGGAAATTTAATGTTTAAAAGACCGGGTATCAAATTCTCCAAGTATAATCTACAATTAGAGCTTTCACCATCCTCTGGTAAATTAAAAATACGCAAATTGTATTGCCTGTTACGATTTTCCATATCCAGAAGAAGACCAGACATAGGAGAAATTTTTGCCACAAGTGGTGTAAAAGCGTCAATTTTAACTTTGTTATCTTGTATTTTAATTGAATTATACAAAACTTTCATTGACATACTAGCCATATCTTTATGTAGGCTTTTAATCTCTGGCGCAACGGTATCAGTGTTGGCACGCAGTGCATGAAGCTCGTCAAGGATTAATGCCAAGGAAGGCTCACTAGATTCCACCACTTTAGATTTTACTGGAGGAGGAGAAATCTGCTGTTTCCTCTTATTATTGGGATTTTGCACATTTTTATTCTCCACTTTTGTATTATAAAAATGAAAGGAGTAGATAAATGCACAGTACAGGGGAATGAGATAAATGCTGAAAAAATGCCTCAAGGAAAAAGCTGGTGCAGCAGCTAAAACATACTGTGGGAGTGGTTAGGCCAAAGCCAGGCCCTTTCTTGAATACTTGCTCCACCCCCCTGACAGGAAATCTGGGCAGTACCTTAATGCAGAGCTCGAAGCTGAACCAAGAGGAAGAAAAACACCACTTCCGACGTCCTGAACACCAGGAAAAAGCACCACAGCAGCAGATAAGGCTTCAAAAGGCTGCTAGAGCATTTTCCAGTAAATTCTGATTGGAATTACGGATTTTGTCGTAAAAAAACGGGCCCCTTCGACACGGAGCTCACCGGGAGGCGGCCATCTTGTTTTCGCGCTAGCGCGTCCCATCAAAAGACTTTTGAATCGCAAGAGACATGAAATTACCCTAGATGATCCCTCAATAAGTTGCCACAGAGACCTCATTCTACTTGAACACAAAACCTAATTTGCCCCAACATGATACAAAAATTCAATAACTTGTCTCGGGCAAATGGATAAATACCTCCAAGAAAACAGCAACATTTCCTCATCGAGGAAGGAACATATTATTATTATTATTATTAAATTTTTTTATAGAGCGCGTAGTCACCCTGAGGTATCCCAGCGCTAAAGATCCCTACCTCCGTGGGTTGGGCGGCTGAGAGGGGGGGACGGCAAGTTTCAGAAGGAGGAAGGTTAAAATTAAGGGAACAGGTGAGCTTTGAGCAGTTTCCTGAAACGTAAGTTATATGTTAATTAATTATATCACTGGACCCAGTGAGAATGAGCTTCAATATTTCTGCCACCTGAGACTTGAAAATGTACCCCAATAAGACATGAAATATCCTCATCACCGTCAATTGTCCAGTTTGATCCACGAAATGTTCACATGTACATTATGTACTGCTACACATGAGCAATCCATTTGTACTCATCAGAACCAATAAATGTATCATAATATGGGACATACATGTAAATGAGTCATGCAATTGCATATTGCTAGGAATAGTACCTGTGCCACTGTCACTTGTGAGTGATATGGTTCTACCCAAATCTACCCAGAATGATCACCATTCTCCCAATTGTTCGTTTCCCTTTGCTCCACTCACCGCTCGGTCCAAATAAGAATGTCACTTGGAGCCCATGATTACTGTTGCTGGCTGGTTAAGATAGTAAAAACTGGAAAGTGTAGTATCTTTTCTGTCTTCAGAGATGATTTCATAATTGCTACAAAAATTCTAAGTTCTTCTGGCAGTTTTGAAGAGAGGCCACATACCAATGAGTACACCCGTGTTAAGACAGATATAGCAATCAGAAACATTGTGGGACAAAATATCGTGTCAAGAATATTGCGAACAAAAATATCATAAAGGTAAGTTTCTATGGGTAAACAAAGTTTTACTATTTATAACTCCACATATATGTACCTTGATGACATATATATCTTCATGGTATGTAAATAAGGAGTTAAGGATAGTAAATCTATGCTTACCTATTTGCACTTATCTTCTCGATATTTTGGTCCTCTGTATTTTTGACACGATATGCTGTCCACGCGATATATTTGTTTCCGATATTCTGTCCGTGATCCGAGTTTAGAGACTGAACTACAGTGGGATCCACCCAAGCAGGTTTGATGCACTACCTAGTATGAAGACGGTTTTACTGTTGTGGGAATTACAGCCTAAATTGCTTATAATATGGCGCCTTTAAAGGGGCCATCCATTGAATGATATGTTTCAAAACCAACAGACATCACCAAAGGAACATTCTGAAATGCCTCTTGTTGAAGATGTCGGACAGGGTAAAGAGAATAGCTTTGTTTCTCTACACTAGATGACCAGTGCTTTAAATGGGAAAAACTAAGTGCAGGTACTCATTAGAATAGAGGTGTGGCAAGTGGGCGGGGCGAAGAGCAATATATGATCGTACCTAATGACTTCTGTAGCAGTTGCAGCACATGTCAAAACACACGAGAAATGCGTTCATGGCACTAAAACACATTAACCCATTACACATAATTAGTTACATGCTCCTCCGAAGCAGAGCGGAATCTGCCCTAGAGGAGAAACCTAACCTGCGCCTGCCGTGCTGTGGATCAGGGTACCGTACTCTCCCTGGCTACAGAGAAGCGCTGGTACAGAGGGCAAAAAAAATCGGAAGTGCCGGTACTCAGGAGTACCGGCCCATTTAAAGCACTGCAGATGACACCTTTAATGAACACTTAGGAGCATATTTATGACCCCCCTGCGCCATTGGTGCATCCCTTTTTGTGATGCTCCAGCGGCACAAACTACAAAACCATATTTATAAAGTCATGCAAAGCCACTTTGCGTGGCTTTGAATAGCCTCATAGATATGGAGTAAGAAAAAGCAGCGCAACTCTCGGCGTTGCCTGACTCTGCGCAAGGGATGCATCACATGGGTGCTGTGATGGGTGTTCCCACGCAACACCCCTGGATTTTGACGCTTCCCCAGATTTACAAAACCATGTAAACCTGGGGATGCCCAAAAACCTTATGCCTCCCAGGAGAGGTGCAACGGGGAAAAATACCTCTATTTCCTCTAGTTTTTTCTGCTTTCCATGTCCTGTAGCACACATAGAACGAGGAAAACGTCTCTTGTGATTGTTTTTTTGTGGGAAGGTGCCCTATGCATCACAAAAACAGTCCTGCTGAAAACACAGGAACCCTTGCACCATGGTGTAAGGGTGCCTGCGTTGGCGCTAGGATGCCGAACGGCACCAGCGCAGGGGGAAAGGACAGGAATGCACTGTATTGGATCTAGGTGTATTCCTGCCTTTTCGCTTTGACGTAGGGCAGCGCCGCAAGGTGACTTGCTTCGCTGCCCAACGCCAAATCCCCAAAAAGGAGGCCCTACATTTCCATGCTGGCTTCACACAAGACCAATAAATCAATTCAGTCTGCAATATGCACTATATACAATCCTCAACCACTCACATCTATAGTTTCTCCAATGTAACAGTGCCTCGGTATATGCTGTAAAATTACTCTATGAGCCAAGATTCATCCAAAATATCATGTATGTAAGCCATATTTGCCAAAAGCCATGTAAAAATTCTGGGAACATAAAACTGACTGATGTAAGAGATGGAATTGCTCTATGAGGCCTTATATTTACATCACATATCATGATATTATCACAAAAGTCCTATCAACTTTCCATTTATGCGCTATGAAACATCACCAAAGTAAATGATGTTTTTTTTGTATAAAAGCATTGATACCACCTTCTAGTTAGCAATGAATTGGACATCCTATTTCCTCATACACTGGGTAATACATATTTCTGCTGAAAATCAGTGGAGTCATAAAATCTCTGTGCTAGCTCACATGAATTGACTAATTCCGAGGTCTTGAATTGTATCTGCAACTTGATGAATTGTTGGAAAGTCTGCATCAGGAATAATAAATCCTACATATTTCAATCTAATTCAAGTATGGTTGAAAAGGTGAGTGCCAGTTTGTCAGGAAAATATTTTACTTCACTCGTCATCCAAATTCATGTTTAGATTACAATGTTCTCAGAGCGGGGGTTATATTCAGAGGGCACCCAGGCTTCAGAAGGATCCCAAATATGTTGCATCTCTTTTTAAGATTTGAAGTCTTGAATCTTAAAGTACTTCCTATTTAGACATAGACATTATGAACAGATAATACAACGGATCCTGTAATCCCTGTATAAACCCCTTCTCTAGTTTCCTTATTACTGGTGACTTGTGACATACCTAGTCATCTGTAATTTAAAAAAATACGTAGCGGGTCAGTCAACTGTAATAACTTATTACTCAGCCCTGGGAGGGGACTTTCCTCTGTCACATCAGGTTGGCCTCATCCTTTCTTTTCTAAACAGGAAATACAGCTCGAATTCTACAGTTCGAATTCCGTCGGCTTCACCTCCATCACCTCTGCACTTTTTTTGTACATTTTATAAATCTTTTTTCTAAGGGTTTTAATCCTGTTGCTTAAAGCACGTGGTTTTATCAGGTGCAGACACGCTCTCATGAATTTACAGATGCTGTCTGATTTGAATGTTTGTTATGCAACAGGGTCTTTTTTGAAATGTGCAGTTAAGTGCTGTAACTTGTTATTTTAATGTTTTGTACTTGATGCTCTTGATGTTAGTATTTTTAAATTTGTGTGCTATGCTGTAATGCTAAGTGATGTAATTGTTTTTTTGTGATTTATGGCATTTTTATATAGTCGAATAAAGCGTTCCTTTATTCATTGATACTTCCTGTACTCTCTCACTCGCTGGTAGACCACAGAGATCATATCCCTACGTCCATTCTCTGCCATCTAAAAATGTCATCTCTTTGATATCTGGAACGTTCAGTCCCAGGGGCCAGGACTGAATATGGAGCCTGGGAGGCCTGGTGTGCTGCATGAGCTATTCTGATCTGTAATCGCAGAAGACTCTGTAGGGTTGGTAAGAGGATTCTGCCCATTGCTTGCCCTGGCTCTAAGAAGCTAACTGCCAGCTTTAGCCATCTTCCAGGAACAATCCTCTTTAGGGGGTCAAATGCTGTTCTCTGGCCCTGGGTCCAGGTCAGCTGGCAGCCTGTACAGAGAAGTACAAGTAGTTGGTTCTTAGAGTTGTATAATCTCAGCTCATCACTTTGTGATACACAAGAAACCATGAAACTCTATTCAGGCCGGAGCAGCCGTCCATTGAGGAGAACAGTTCTCTCTTCCCAGTCCTGCATAATTAACAATCACCACCAGTGACCATTCTAAAATTGGATCTTGTTTGATGATGTCAGCTTGGGTTTTGAGACATATTGTGACATCATTCACTGGAAGCGCCTTTAAACGATCAGATGTTTGCAGGTTTCACTGTTGGTAGGGGTTGCTGTTGTAAAGGTGACTTTGCCTAAAATGTGCTTCACTTTAGACAAACTAGGGTTCTGAAAATGTAATTTGCATCAACCTGGCCCTTGAGCCGTCTGTCGATATCAAGAACTGTAGTAGGCAGTAGAGATATTTACCCTTCATCGCCATTTCTGGCTGGACTGAGAAACAAAGCAGCCCTGACAATTTTGTTTTCTCTTTCAGGCCACATTTCCATCTCTCCCTTTCCTTCCAACCATCCTTTCTCTTTCTCTCTCTCCATCTTTCGTCTCTCTCATCCCTCCCTCTCTCTGCGTATGCTCCCACTGTCTCTGCTCCAGTACGCCCTGGGAAACTGAAGAGAGTGACAGAGGTATCAGTGGTGGCCCTTCAGTAGCCTCCAATGGCTCCAGCCTCTAAAGGAAATGCCCAGTGGGATGAATGGCCATGCCGGGCCTGGAACCATGAGAATAGTAAAATGGGCTTTCTTTCAGTACCCTTTAGTGCAGCAGTTCAACAATGCAAGGAATGAAGCTCAGAAAAAGGTGTAATTTCCCTTTCAGTACCAGGCTATGCTGCTTATGGTGCACACTAAGTGTGTCTGCCTAGTGGATGCAGCGCTGCACATGTGACACTGTCTGAAGCAATTACTAGCAGGAAGATATGTTCTGATGGATATTGTAAATGACCCCAGAATATCCATCTGTACAAACCCCACACACCTATTCATCTGCTCAGCATTCACCTGCCAATCGTAGTGTCTCATATTTGGATTATTTCCTATTGCTCTACAGAAGAAGCAGAGATACAGATGGATTTTATTTTCAATAAAGACATCTGCCCTGTAAGCCGAGCTGTATGTTGTAACAGGAGCAGGCATCCCAGCAGAGGGGAAAACTGTTAACATTGTTGTTTCATAACAGCAGCAGGGTGCCCCATTCTCAATGGCCCTTAAGTAAAGATTTTGTTAAAAGCAATACTATTACCCAACAGGCTAACAAAAGGAGAAAACCACACAAAAGCTAATACTAAGATAGCCAGAGGTAACACCCTGGCTGACACAGCAGCAAACCAGGGCACGTTACAGCCAGTACAGATGGCGCCTTTTATGAATAAAAGCATTCCAAAAATGCAGCTCCTTCAGAGACAATTGTTGCAAGCTAATATGAAGGAAGCATAATGGTCTGCAACACCAGATGAAGAAAGAGTGTGGATTGATGCTAGATGTGAGCCGGATGAAGAGGGGATTGTGGGTCTACAGGATCAGAGGCCTGTGGCCTCACACAGTATGTTCCTCTACCATACAAGGCTTTAGCATGGGCACTCTGAAATTGCATGACGGGGGATGAATGCTCAGATGCATTTTGCTTCCCAGTGAATGGATTTAAATATTTAATGGTGCGAGTGGATACATGTTCAAAATGAATAGAGGTGTTTCAAACCAGGAAGAATGATACAGCAACGGTTGAGTAATGCTTCATGAAATCCATCTCTCCCAGGTTTGGGGTCCACCAGGGCATAAAAAGCAATAGAAGGGGTGACTTTCTCGCAGCAGTTATGCATTTGATTGCATGTTTGTTGACCTCACCGCGGCCTTTGACTCAGTAAGACATGACAGACTTCGGGAGGTCCTTGGAGCAGTCGGTGTTGATCCCCATATTATTTTCTTTTTGAGGCGCCTGTACAAAGATGCATCGACGAGGGTGCGCTTTGGGTTGGCAGGTGAGCTCACTTCCGCTTTCTCTGTTAAGAAGGGGGTGCGGCAAGGCTGTGTCCTGGCCCCCTTCCTTTTTAATTTGTACACTAATGGTATGTGCCAAACCCTCCTTATGAATAACCAAGATTTCCCTACCGTGAATGGACGTCCCATTCCTGCGGTCCTTTATGCGGATGATGCAGTTTTAATGTCTAGAACCCAAATAGGTCTACGGAAGGTTCTAGATAGTTTTAATGTTATTATGAAAGATCTGGGGCTAAGCACTAATATCTCCAAGACTTTTACTATGAGCTGTGGCCATGGGGTACAAAGAATGAAAACTATGTTTATGGACGGTCAAAAACTAGCTCAGACAAAAAGCTTTTCCTACCTAGGTATTTTATTTAACCAAAGGGACTCGTGGGTACAAGCTATTCTCGCAAAAAAACTGTCATTCATCAAGACTACAGCTGCAGTGGTGTCATTCTCAAGAAAGTTGAGTAGGAAGTTAGGTAGGAAGCCCCCAGCCGAGCTTGTTCAAATCTATAAGGCCAAGGGCACCGCTAACGCAATGTATGGGGCTGGAGTATGGGGCTTCGCTAATATCCTTCCCATACAAATTGTTGAAAACTCTTTCTTAAGATATTTACTATCGGTGCCACCTAGTGCTCCCTCTTTTGCCTGCCATGAAGAGTTAGGTCTTCCGCACATCTCAGACCTTATTAAAGTAGAACCAGTCCTCTTATGACATAGGGTCTGGTCAAAGGATCAGCCAAAGCTAAATAGGGAAATTATACAGGACGGCCTATGCTGGACGGGGTATTGAGGATCCCCTGGATTAAATATATCTGTGATTTTATGAAGGATTTTGGGCATCCAGAATACTTTACTGACCCTACTGCCTTACAGGCGATTTCCAGAAAGGCCTTAAAAAGGGAATATCTTGAATCATTGGGCATAGAAAGAATGTCAGGAGAAATCCTAAAACCCACTGTAAGGCAACATCAGCTAATTATAACTGCTACACATATGGAACCTTACCTCACATTTGTACCGGGTAGTTTTGACAGACGGCTATTGACCTGGTTTAGATTTAATATTGTTCCACAAACTAATGACTGGTCACGGGAGCTGCCTCTCTGTCCGCGTGACAATCTTTCTACCCAGTCCACAATCCATTTGGTTTTATTTTGTAAATGTTATGTCATGTTGAGGAAAGCATGGATTTTCCAGTTTTTAAAATCACAGGGTTTGCGGCAATGCCGCCCTGCATTAATTAGACTTCAGATGGTGGAGAACGAACAAACTGCTTGGGGCATAACTATGTTTCTTAAGAAGGTACTCCTCCAAAGGAAGTCATATTTAACAAATGAAGACTAATCATAAAGAGCCTGTTTGATGTTTTCATGATTCTATGGCTGTTGCTTCAATAACATCTGACATTTTAGTGTTTCTACAAGGGTATTGTTTTTAGAATTGTTTAATACTGTGATAACATGTTTTACTGTCTTTTTATGTGCTTTTATGACTGTTAAAAAATCAGCCGAATAAAGGTTTCTTTGACTTGACTTGATTGCATGTTTGGGAATAAAGTGAAAACTACATGTCCCATACCACCCCCCAAAGTTAAGGCCAGGGGGAGAGGATGAACTCCAAAATAAAAAAAGGATTAGTGAAGACAACTGATGCAACCGTCCTAAAATGGCCTGAATCTCTGCCTTTAATACTGCACGCCATAGGGTGAAGCCATCTAAAGCAACTCTGGAGACATAGTCATGGAGAGAAAAATAAAAGATGTTTCTGTAACTTCTAGGTGGATTGGACCACAGACAGTGAACAGACACCGCAAAAGGATTAAGTGGAAAAGATGCAGGGCTGCACAACCAACGCCGGAGACAAAGGTTCCAGAAATTGATGAACATCTGTCACCAGGGCAGCTGCAAAACACACTAGACAAGGAGAGGACAGACCAGGCCATTCTGAAGAGCCACACTGAGGGCCCATCATAAAGTGTCATAGGGGTGGTGACCCCAACAGTTGATAGTGAAGAACGCAACAAAATCTCGGCAACATTTGATGGTCTGCACCTTATGAAAAATAGACTGAAGAGGACAACGCCCCTGAACAAGACAACTGCGGACCAGGAGGGGAAGCAGATGACAGCACACTGCGTGCCTTTACATTACTAACATTTACAGAAAGTGCCCTGGAACTGAGTGACTAAGGGACACTGTTACAAAATGCACTGCATAGCGCAAACAATATTTGTTGGATACTTGATTATGAGTATACTGCCATATTACCACCACCTATTTCTAAAGACAGTGGTCCTTAGACAATTAGGATGCAAGTTAATAAATATAGACTCAGTCAGTACTATATTCCTCTGTCCAGCCGGACAGGGTTTTAATATGTAATCAAAGTAGATTCTTCAAGTCATACAAAAAACATTATGAGTGGGATACAAGCCTGCATCCAACTTAGCAGAAAAGGGGGGGAGGAAGGGACGTACAACGTACAATGAAGGGTTCAGGCAAAAAAGGAGTTTGTTTGGAACACAATTCAAATAGAACAAACAGATTGAAGTAGAGACACCATTACACATTAGACATGACAGTTTACAGAGTGTATATGGTGTACATAGTGTCGACGGCGTTTCGATCCCTTAAATAGATACTGGGATCATCTTCAGGACATTTAAATTAACATGCCTGTATACAATAGCCTTAAAATGTAAGAACCATAGGAGAAAATGAAGGAAGGAAGCAAAGAAAAAAATATATAATTAAGTTAAAATTAAGACAATATGAAGTACATCCAAAGTGATCGTGAGGTTATCTTTAATGTGATATCCAATGTGATGTGCAGCGCCACTGGAAAAGCAAACGTGCACGTGAATCGACCGTGCTATATAATAACAAGTGAGAAGAGGGAAGAATAGGAAAAGAGAGTGAGAAGCCAGAGATCACATGGGCGGAGAAATTATGATCTGGCAAAACGCTGGAGGAATGGTGAAAATTAATTCTATCTGTAACCGTGTTAACGATCAGAAGAGGCTAAAGCGACGCAAGGATACATGGACAGAATGCTAATTTACCTAAGTAATGGCATAAGCGAATGTACGCCCTGAATGTGGTGCTTCGCTTTAAGGAGTCTTGGCGGTAGTCCTGTGGGAAAAAGAAAGGGGGGAAAAATTGAATAATTCTAGGATCGCTGGCGGTTGATGCGAGGCTCAGACTTACCAATCCCTATGGGGAAGAGGCGCATGACGGCACAATGGCACAATTGGGAAGATCCCATTAAGGATTTTGTACCTGAAACCCAATGTTACATACACGACAGTATGGCCATGATAAATCTAATTGAAGAACACCCATTTGACCCCACATCCGACACCTTGTGCACGTTGGATGTGGAGTCGCTCTACACTAATATCCCTCAAATTGACTCCATCCTCGTTATTGAACGTGCTCTGAATAGACGTCCCCGTCCACACGCAGTACCAACTATCTTCATACTGCAGCTTCTAGATATTTGCCTTACTAATTACTTCTTCCTCTTTGGCTCTTGCATGTGCCACTTAGGCCTATATTAAAATCAATGGGTTAACTGCATGTGGTTTGTGGGTGAAGTAGAGTTGAGGTGCAATAAATACTTTCCTCTCTCACTTTAGCTGGACTCCTTAGCCCAAATTTACAAAACCATTGCATTGCCATTGTGCACCTCAAGGCTGCGTGAGGCAACGCAAATGCTTCAGTGAGATGTACAATCCTGTCTGCAATACAGGCACCCTAGCACCATGGTGCGAGGGTGCCTGCATTGGCTCTAGGCTACACAGTGTGCACCAGCACAGAGAAAGAGATCAGGAATGCACCATATGTTAATAGTCATGGTGCATTACTGCTCTTTGTTTGTCGCAGCACAGCAAGCTGTTTTGCTACGTTGCGTTAAAATTCTTAGTAAATCTACGCCCTTATGTACATGGCATTGCTCTTGTGAGACTCTGTGCACCTTGTGCAGGTTGTACTGTTTCTGTCACACTATTTCTGCACATTGTTTCCAGGTAGTACACTTGTTTTTTTTTTTTTTTTGTTGAAACGTTTTTTATTGTTTTCCAAATCAACAACTCAACAAACATCCCATTACCTCCACCCGTCCAGGAAGTACCGCACATTTATCATCAATACCAATTATCCAGGAGAAGGAACATCCTTCCCACACAGTCCCCTTCCCCCCCTCCCCCACCCCATGTCAGTGTGCCCCCGTCCCCTACCCCTCTTCTAATGTGCACCTCCTCCCTAATAAATAAGGTAAGGGAGCCCAACCTCTCCCTAAGCAAACAGAGCCTTCCCCCATGCCGAGCCAAGGTGTGTACGTCCAGGGCCTACCGCCATTCCCCTTCTACTCCCCGCTACCTCCTGCCTATCAGATGTGCTCTCCCCTTCCCCAGCATCAGACATCAACCCCTGAAGCTCCACCACCAACGCTCCCCACACCCAGGCCGTCGCTAGTGCCTTTTCATCGTCCCTCCGAAGGGCCAATTGCACCCGGAGCGTACCCTCAGCCCCCCCCATCGCGCCAACGCCGCCCTCCACCGCAGGAAGCTAGGCCCCCCCCAGGATTTCCAGTGCATAGTCAGTTCCCTCTTGGCCATTATCAACCCCAGATCATAAAACTTGCTAGTGACCTTCGTACGGCGAGTGTGGGGAAACCAAAGCAACAAACAAGCCCCCATTTCCGGGGCAATGGAGCGGTCCGTCACCTGGTTCAAACAATCCACAACATCACCCCAGTAGTCACCCAACTGCGTACAGGACCAAAACATGTGCCGAAAGTCCGCCCCCTCTCCCCCACACCGCGGACACTGAGAGTGTACCCCCCCCCCGAAATATCGCAAGATCTTGGCCGGCGTCAGATACGCCCTGTGTAACGTAAAAAACTGGACTAACTGAAACCGGGCATTCCTCGTTCCCTTCCAGGCCCTCCGCACCAGCGTGGACCACGTGGACTCGGGGATCGCCTTCTCAAGGTCTGTTTCCCACTTCTCCCTCAGGGCGCCCAGAGGGTGCAATCCCTCCATCGACAGTCGGCGATAGAGGCAAGTAATGGCCTTAGTTGTCCCCGCCGCCATCACTACATATTGGCAACCCGCGGCGGTCTGCGGCTCCGAAAGCCCCATATTCCAATGTTTCTGGAGGCTCACCACAAGGGCCGCATGGAGCAGGAAGTCCCCCCGCGGGAGCCCATAAGAGTCCTGCAAGTCCTGGAAAGGCAACAGCACTCCCTCTCTGAATAAGTCCCCTACCATCTGTACGCCCAGCTCCTCCCAAACCGCTAGCCCAGACCAATCTCCCCCATGCGGGAGCGCCGTACACATCCCCAGGGGGATCTCCGGGGCATAGGGGTGGACTATGGCGGCCCTCCTCTGACACCTGTTCCAGCACAGCCGGAGGGTACGTTCCTCCAAGGTAAGCTGGGTCAGGTCTAACCGCTGGTGGAGGACTATAAAGGCCAGCACATGCCGCGGAATCAGCCTGTCCTGTGGGCCCTCCGGGCCTCTATACTCCCTGGCCACCGCCTGCGTAAGCCATTGGAGCTGGGCCGCCAAGTAGTACCACTCAAAATCCGGGGCTGCCAGGCCCCCCTCTGCTCTCGGCCGCCGCAACGTGGTCAGCGCCACCCGCCGCCTTCCCGAGCCCCAAATGAAGCCCGTAGACAGTGCTCGTAGCCGCGCGAAAAACGACGCCGGGATCCATATAGGAAGGGTGCGAAAAAAGTAAAGAAGGCGTGGCAACGCCACCATTTTCAACAGCGCCACCCTCCCGGCACACGAGAGTGGGAGCGTGCTCCAAAACCCCATGCTACCCCGCAAGCCGCGAAGGGCCTGCCAACATTCCCCTCCAACAAATCAGTCTGGGTATGATAAATGTTAACCCCCAAATATCGTAGGCAGCTGCCTTCCCACCGTATCTGTCCCAACGCCCGCGGGGTCCGACCTCCCTGTGACAACGGGAACAAGCATGTCTTGCCCCAGTTGACCTTAAGCCCGGACAGACGACCAAACTCCTCCAAAAGGGCAATCGCTCCGCCCAGCGCGCTCTCCGCATCTGCCAAAAACATCGGCAGATCATCTGCATATAGGGAGATATAGTGGGCATCCCCCAGCAGGGAAACTCCAGCATAGGCGCACCCCCGTCGGGCAGGAGCCGCCAGCGGTTCAACGGCCAGGGCGAACAACAAGGGGGAGAGGGAGCAGCCCTGCCTCGTCCCCCTCCGTACGTGGTAGGGGACCGATATGGTAGCCCCCGTCTTCACTCGGGCCGTGGCATCGCTATAGAGCAAGGCGGTCCAGCGCACGAAGTCCTCCCCCAATCCAAACTCCCGCAGCACTCGGTATAAGTAGGGCCATTCCACACTATCAAAGGCCTTTTCTATGTCGACCGACAGTGTGCAGGCCTCCGGGTATACGTCCCGGTCCATCTCCATCACCCACAACAACCGTCGAACGGAAGTGGCCGTACTGCGCCGAGGGATGAAGCCCGCCTGATCCGGGTGGATTAAGGCGGTCATATGGGTCAAGAGGCGCGACGCCAGTATTTTGCTCAAAATGTTATAGTCCACCGTCAGCATAGAGAGCGGACGGTACGCCGTGCGCGCACTGGCCTCTCCTCCGGGCTTCAGCAAGGGTACCACAATCGCCTCCCGAGCAGAGGCGGGCAAGCGCCCAAGCCGCCAGGCCTCGCTGTACAGGACCTGCAGCTGCGGTGCCAACAAATCCGGGTAAGCCGCAAAGAACTCGATGGGCAACCCATCCGCCCCCGGGGTCTTCCGACGGGCCATGTGCCTAATCGCTGCGCGGATCTCGCCCAGCGATATAGCGCCCCCTAGGTCTCTCCCAGTCTCCGGGTCCAGTCGAGGCAGTCGGGCCTCCAATAAGAAGTCAGCAAGGCCTTCAGGCTCCCCCTCCATAGTGCTATCATACAGCCCAGCATAATAACTGGCAAACCGCTTATTTATCCCCGTCTGGGAATAAACCGGGACCCCCCCTGCTTCAACCAGGGAAAGTATCGGGTCACCCCGGGCCGTCGGATTCGCCAACCACGCCAGAAGGGATCCCACCTTATGTCTTTCCGCGTGCGCTCGCATAAGATAGCTTTTATGGTCAAAACAGCGGAGCTTCTCCACTCGCACCGCCACGCCCTCACGCGCTTCGACAACTGCCGCCAACTCACCGTCTCCCACCTGATGCGCACGTTCAGCCGTCCGCAGCTGGGCCTCTGCCCCCTCAACCTCCTTCAATAAAGTCTTCCGCACTCCGGCCGTGGACGATATACAAACCCCCCAAACAACCGCCTTAAACGCATCCCATTCCGTCGCCCGGCTTGCCGCCGTATCCGAGTTATGCCCAAAATATTGTGCTATGCAGCCACTAACCTCAGCCCGGAAGACTGAGTCTTCCAGCAGCAAGGGGTTAAGGCGCCAAGTAGGAATTGCTTGCCGCTGCCTGGACCATTGCAGCATCCCCACACAGGGGTTATAGTCCGAGATGGTTTTCGCTAGATATTCACTATGCCGCATCAAAGTCTGGACATCCGGGGAACACAGTATACCATCCAATCGGACATACAACTCATGAGGGGCCGAGTAGAAGGAGTAATCCCTGTCTATCGGATGATGAGTACGCCAAGTGTCCACCAGACCCCAAGTATCCTGCCAGGCCCGTCTACTATTGGCCACCCGACGGACCACCGACTGCGCAAGGGGCGGGTGGGACCTGTCCAACTCAACATCAGTCACTGAATTAAAATCCCCTCCCAACACCACCGTACCCGTCAGATACGCCGCCAACTGACCCGACAGCCTGGAGAAGAACGCGGCCTGGTCTACATTAGGGGCATACACACTGCACAAGGCCATGTCCCTCCCGTCCAACCGCCCCTGCACTGCTACAAACCTGCCCTCCGGGTCCACTAACGCCATCAAAGGCTGGAAAGGGACTCCCGCTCTCACCCAGATCAGAGCACCCCGGGCAAACTTCGAGAAGGTAGTATAGAACAATTGACCCCGCCAGCGCCTCTGCAATGCCTTCCCCTCCTCTCTATCTAAGTGGGTTTCTTGAAGGAAGGCTACCTGGACCCCTCTCCGCACTAAGTAGGCATGGACTTTGTATCTCTTCACCATAGAGGTGAGCCCCCTCACATTCCAAGTCAAAAATCTCAATTCAGGTGGGGTCCCCATCCCATCGCCGAGCCAACCACCCTTTCCTACCCCTCCGAGGCACACTGACAATCCCCTGAAACCCCATTACTCCCCAACTCCCCGGTCTCCCTCCCTTCCCCAGAACAGGTGCTAAACCACAGTTACCCATCCAAATACCACCCCAAACAGAAACCAAACACTCTGGTAGCCACCAGAGTCTCACTATGTCCGTGAGGTTGAGGTGATGGCTCTACACCAGACGGGCTTGACGACAGTCCTCTTCAGAGCATCCACACCCAGAGTCCACTAATCCTCCCCCAGCGCTCCGCTCCCTGCAGACCCCCCCGCTCTCTCCTCGAGGACCCCTCAACAGTCCCCATCCGCAAGGCCCCATCAGGTACCGGTCCCTCTCCGAGCCCCACAAAGCCTGGCCCGGCCTCCCTCTCCTCACGCTCCCTTTCCGCCCTGCCCATGTCCCTCGGTCCATGGCCAGAGAACTCCCCAAACCTTCAGGCGTCCAGCAACTCGTCCGCCGTCCCAGGGGTAACATCAGGCAGCACCTCCGCCTCCTCGTCAGCGCCATCAGAGTGGGAGTCCTCAGTGCCCTTCCGGGAGCCCGAATCCTCTCTGGGCTGGGAGGCCGCGGCCCCCTAAATCACGGAGACCGCCCGCAGTGCAGCCTGCCGTTCCAGCACCGTCTGGGATGATCCCGGCGATCGGACCCCCGCTGTCCGTACCTTATTGCGTCTGCTGCGACGGGTCTTCGCTAGAGTTCCCTGCGGTCCCTCTCCATCAGCATGCGCCGCCGCGCAAGTCCGGACCGATTCCAGCCAACTCCAGGCTGCTGCGGGGTCATTGAAGAAGGATGTCGTCCCGTCCAGCACAACTCGGAGGCGGGCCGGGAACAACAAAGAATACTGCAGCCCCTCATCCCGTAGCGCCTTCTTCACCGCCTGGAATGAGGAGCGTCTGCGCTGGACTTCCATGGGGTAGTCCGGGTAAATAGAAACCGGAACGTTCTCCACCTGGTAGGGACCCGAAGTTCTGGCCCTCTGAAGGATGATATCGCGGTCCCTGTAGTGCAGCAGGCGGGCCACCACCGGCCAGGGCGGGCGGCCCGGATCCGGGGGACGGGCCGGGACCCTATGTGCCCTCTCCAAGGTGTAAAACCGCGTGAGCCCCTCGGGCGCCACCACCTCTTGTAGCCAGGTCTCTAGGAAGGTTAGCATATCTCCCCCTTCAATCTTTTCTGGCAGCCCCACCACACGAATGTTATTGCGGCGGTTGCGCCCTTCGGCATCCTCGGCCCTCTTCTCCAGAATCAACACCCTCCGTAGGAGATCCGCCGTCTGACCCTCCGATACTTTCTGCGCTGGCGCTACCAAGTCCAACCTGTCCTCCGTTTGCTTGACCCTATCCACCAGCTTCCTGTGGTCCGCCCGAAGCAGCCCCAGATCTGAAGACACCTGTGCGATATCAGTCTGCAGCGCAGTTCTCGTGTCCGCTATGGCCTGCAGGATTTGGTCCAGCTGCCGTTGCTGTAGGCCCGCCGCAGAGTCAGCACTCGTTCCGCCAACCCGGCCACCGGCAGAGTCTCCCACCGAGTCCGCTGGGTTCCCCCCCAGCTTGGGTCGCGGTTTGCCCATTCTCCTGGCCAGGAAGCACTTCAGGGAGTCCCTCCGCAATCGGCCTCCAGGCCTGCTCCCCGAAGCAGCGGCCAACACGTGGGCCCGATTCACCCCTCACCGGCCGCAGGGACCTGCGCCCCCCTGCCTCCGAACAATGAGGGCGCTGGCGTGCTCCTGCCTCTCTCCGCTGGGCACCCCGGTGTGGACGGCCCCCACCGCTCACCAAAGGCCGTCCACTCCGCCGTGGCAGGGATCAATGGCTGACCCCCACCGCTGTCCTCCGGGTCACTCGGGGGCTGCTTCACCAGGGTGGGCACCGCCCTACAGCCGGTCCTTCAAGCCCGCTACCCAGGGCCAGCCAAATCTCCACCGCTGAGGCGCTCGCAGCACCAGCCGTCCACCTCTCGGCCCCCGCCTGCCAACCAGCTGCACCGGGCCCCCTGCCTCCACTCTGACTCCGGGGCCGCCTCTCCCACCACAGGCCAAGCGCCGTCCTCCGGGTCGCCGCCCCTCCGCCGTGCGGCCACAGCCACTAGTTCAGGCTGCGGAGGGGCTCCCAATACCAAGCCTCTCACTAAAGGCGGACTCCGCCCCGCTCCGCTGTCCACCACGACGAGACCGCCACTTCCGGGATCTCCAGCCGGGCTCGCCTCACTTCCGGTCGGCACCCTGTTTGCTGTGGGCCGCGGCTGCCCGTCCCCGCACAGGCCGCCCAATATGGCCGGCGGCCACCCGCCTTCGCCAAGATTTCAGCGCAGCGCCAGCCCTCGGCGCCGCGCTCCACTCCGCCGTTCTGCTCCAGGGGCCCAGTCCAGGCAGGGGAAGCCCTCCGGGAGATACAGAGCGCCGGGGCGACACTCGTTACAGGATTTTGGCTGGGCTGGATGCGGAGCTCGTCGCTCACGCGTCCATGCCCGTCGGCTGCCAAGCCACGCCCCCTCCAGGTAGTTCACTTGTTATAGATTATGAGCCCCTACTTTCCTACCTCCTGCTTCAACTCTACTTCCATCGAGCTGATGCAGTGAAGACTGCTGAAGTCACACCTTTTCTATACACATTGTCCATGCTGTATTGTGTCCGTCTCTCTTGATTGCTTTGTTCAACTGTAGATACAGGGCTGTTGACACTCTGTGTCTGTCTACTTGGGGCATTGAGGGCACAGTACCATACGCAGTGGTGCTGTTCCTCTCATGCTGTTGTTGTACATGGAACATTGATTTACTTCTCAAAGTAAGTTGATATAAGTTACAAAATAATGAAAAGAGATAGTGAAAGATCACAAACGTCCAGTCTTTGAACTGTGGTCCTTGTCTATGCAACGATGGTGAGGCAGTTGAAGGCAAGATACTTCAAGAAGGAACAGGAGTGGTGTGGTTTGGAGGAACAAAACTAAAAAGTTACTTGTTGGATCTTTGCATTAATTTCAGCCACTGGCAATTACTCAGAGATACATTTCAGTCCATTGTGTTTTTTCTTGCTCACTGTGCAGGGATCAACCTTATGCCGATTAGTCCTACTGCAATAGCAACAGTCCAGGCCGAAGTGCTCGGGTATGTCCTCGCTGAAGCAACTGGCAGATCAGTTTCAGTCACAAATTTCCACCCACTACTTTTTTTGCTTTTCTGAGGAGTCATGGAAGAGTAATATGCATACTCTTTCCAAATCCTTGCAGCTATCTATAAGGCATCTTCTGCGCAGATATAGAATATAATTGGTACTTCTGCAGTTTGATTGTACCATGGAATATTGAGCATAGGAATATTGGGATGTATGACGTTACAACGCATGCTATTACAACGCATACCTTTACAACGCATTTTTTACAACGCTCGTACTATTACAACGCATTACTTTACAACGAATTCTGTTACAACGCCAAACCTATTACAATACTGAAAAGTGCTGTTACAACGAAGTATATTACAACGCATACCATTACAACGCGATTTTTTTTTTTAAATTAAAAGTACAATAAAATCTGGCACGGGATGCAGGGAAATTAGGGGTTTTAGGGTGGGGAAGTGTATTAAAACGTGGAGAAGAACTGTACGTAAATCGACCAAAATGCAGTAACAAATTAATACTCGGGTATTAAAATTAATACTCGAGTATAAAAATCAATACTCAAAATTCCCCATAAAAATCCGTTTGAAGACATTTGTAAGTTTTTAAATAATAATGAAAAAATAAATTACAGTACATACACATTTTTAACATGAAAAGATCGCAAACTAAGTAAACTAACGAAAACATAACACACATACACATAGGCGCCATTTTAACCATCTCACTTATAAAACTTGTCCTACCACAGTTTCTATGTAAACAATACCAAAAGACATGTTCCAAAATGGATGCCAAAACGGGGCAAATGAATGAAAACAATATTTCTTTTAAAGCATTTTTAAAATATCATTTTCCACAGTAAAACAAAGCATTAAAAAAAACACAACGAACGCAGTTTTTAAAAAAATTAATAGTGACACACAGTAAAACTTATAAATACAAGTGAGACACCATTTTGCACTCAGTTGATTATCAACTAGCAGAGAGAGCAGACGTAATAAGCTGACCCTCTGTCACCTGCACTGCGACCTCCTCAGAGAGAGCACGGAATTCACAACAGAGCAAGTACTAGTAAGTTATTAATATATATGTAAACGATAGTTTTTAGAAAAATATATTTTCTTAAACCACAAAAAATATTTTTTCACTTGATAATAAAAACTTAAGAAATGAACTGTTTCCAATATATTATCAATAAAATAAAACTCAAAATTAAAACAAGTAATTTATTTTCCTCAACCAGAAAATCGGAAGATTTTTACATTCCACAGCAGCTGAACCTATTTGGACATCCCCACCACGTAAACGACTGACAAACTCAATTGTTTAGGTAAATGTTATTTTTGTGTCATGGTTTTACTTGTAAAATTTATTTATAAAAATTTCATAAAGTCATGTATGCCAATGGTGTTTTTTTTTAATACTCAATCACACCGCATAAAAATCAAAATTTTCTTTTTATAACCAACGTTGACAAAGGAACAATTTTTTTTTTTTTTTTACTACAACAGTGAACATCTTTTCACAAAAACCTTTTAACCTCCAGCAAACATCAGGATAAAGGCACGATAACAAAATACCTACTAGAAAAGGTATGTTTTCTTTCCCATTTTATTATAACGATACATTAGAAATCCTTTCTTTTGCAATTATTCCTCCTGTATCGTACCTAATTTGAAAACTAATGGATAGTTTTGAGAAACAATATTCAATTTCTTCTGTAGGAAAGAGCACCATCAGTGATATTTTTGTGTAGGGTAGGGGTACATATCTATATTTCTACTACAGTAATGTGTTTTAATTAGGACAGTATCATGTAGTACTAGTTATATTGTATGTCTGTTTAATTTTAAAAAAACTCAAGTACTACATTTCTACCCACCGTTAATTATCTTTTTTTCGCATTTTTTCCAGAACAGAAAAGATTTTTTTTCTCAAAACTAAAAATTTGAGCCAACAAAGAAAAACATCCTCTACCACCTCATCCACGAAAGCAAATTCTCAAAAACAAGGTATTTTTTTACAGCACGGATTCTTTACCTTCAAAATATTTGACTAACTATCACATAGCTAAATTTCAAAGAAATAATCAATGTAATTATGATTACATTTTCAAATTTTAGATTTATATTTCATGTCTAAAGAATGTTTTTTTCATTACGGAAATAGTTATTTGCAGCAACTTATATCACATGTGCAATTTTTGTGGAATAATTTTACTAAACACATTTCTCAACATCGTTCTGTTTTCAAAGTTTTTTCTTTTTTCACTTTTCCAGACATTTATTTATCCATTCCCCAACAAATCACCTCAAAAGTGTCTACACAAACCGACTCAGCAATACCACTGAACAGGAGTCTGCCAGAAAACCAATTCGGAAAAAAAGGTAATTTAGACAAACATTGTAAGTTGCAACAATTTTTAAAATGTACCATGCTGTAGAGGTAACAATTTACTTTTCCAAAATCTGGAAGGTGCAGCAGTAGGGTAAGTGTTGGATAGTGTAGGGGTATTAATTTACTATTCTAACTCCAGGGGGTGCAACAGTAGGGTAAGTGTTGGATAGTGTAGGGGTATTAATTTACTATTCTAACTCCAGGAAGGTGCAGCAGTAGGGTAAGTGTTGGATAGTGTAGGTGTATTAATTTAATATTCTAACTCCAGGAAGGTGCATCAGTAGGGAAAGTGTTGGATAGTGTAGGGGTAACAATTTACTATTCTAACTCCAGGAAGGTGCTGCAGTAGGGAAAGTTTTGGATAGTGTAGGGGTAACAATTTACTATTCTAACTCCAGGAAGGTGCTGCAGTAGGGAAAGTTTTGGATAGTGTAGGGGTAACAATTTACTATTCTAACTCCAGGAAGGTGCATCAGTAGGGAAAGTGTGGGATAGTGTAGGGGTATCAATTTACTATTCTAACTCCAAGAAGGTGCTGCAGTAGGGAAAGTGTTGGATAGTGTAGGGGTATCAATTTACTATTCTAACTCCAGGAAGGTGCATCAGTAGGGAAAGTGTGGGATAGTGTAGGGGTATCAATTTACTATTCTAACTCCAGGAAGGTGCTGCAGTAGGGAAAGTGTTGGATAGTGTAGGGGTATTAATTTACTATTCTAACTCCAGGAAGGTGCATCAGTAGGAAAAGTGTTGGATAGTGTAGGGGTAACAATTTACTATTCTAACTCCAGGAAGGTGCATCAGTAGGGAAAGTGTGGGATAGTGTAGGGGTATTAATTTACTATTCTAACTCCAGGAAGGTGCATCAGTAGAGAAAGTGTTGGATAGTGTAGGGGTATCAATTTAATATTCTAACTCCAGGAAGGTGCATCAGTAGGGAAAGTGTGGGATAGTGAAGGGGTATCAATTTACTATTCTAACTCCAGGAAGGTGCATCAGTAGGGAAAGTGTGGGATAGTGTAGGGGTATCAATTTACTATTCTAACTCCAGGAAGGTGCTGCAGTAGGGAAAGTGTTGGATAGTGTAGGGGTATTAATTTACTATTCTAACTCCAGGAGGGTGCATCATTAGGGAAAGTGTTGGATAGTGTAGGGGTATCAATTTTCTATTCTAACTCCAGGAAGGTGCATCAGTAGGGTAAGTGTTGGATAGTGTAGGGGTAACAATTTACTATTCTAACTCCAGGAAGGTGCATCAGTAGGGAAAGTGTGGGATAGTGTAGGGGTATTAATTTACTATTCTAACTCCAGGAAGGTGCATCAGTAGGGAAAGTGTTGGATAGTGTAGGGGTATCAATTTACTATTCTAACTCCAGGAAGGTGCATCAGTAGGGAAAGTGTTGGATAGTGTAGGAGTAACAATTTACTATTCTAACTCCAGGAAGGTGCATCAGTAGGGAAAGTGTGGGATAGTGTAGGGGTATCAATTTACTATTCTAACTCCAGGAAGGTGCTGCAGTAGGGAAAGTGTTGGATAGTGTAGGGGTATTAATTTACTATTCTAACTCCAGGAAGGTGCATCAGTAGGGAAAGTGTTGGATAGTGTAGGGGTATCAATTTTCTATTCTAACTCCAGGAAGGTGCATCAGTAGGGTAAGTGTTGGATAGTGTAGGGGTAACAATTTACTATTCTAACTCCAGGAAGGTGCATCAGTAGGGAAAGTGTGGGATAGTGTAGGGGTATTAATTTACTATTCTAACTCCAGGAAGGTGCATCAGTAGGGAAAGTGTTGGATAGTGTAGGGGTATCAATTTACTATTCTAACTCCAGGATGGTGCAGCAGTAGGGTAAGTGTTGGATAGTGTAGGGGTATTAATTTACTATTCTAACTCCAGGAAGGTGCATCAGTAGGGAAAGTGTGGGATAGTGTAGGGGTATCAATTTACTATTCTAACTCCAGGAAGGTGCTGCAGTAGGGAAAGTGTTGGATAGTGTAGGGGTATCAATTTACTATTCTAACTCCAGGAAGGTGCAGCAGTAGGGTAAGTGTTGGATAGTGTAGGTGTATTAATTTACTATTCTAACTCCATGAAGGTGCTGCAGTAGTGAAAGTGTGGGATAGTGTAGGGGTATTAATTTAATATTCTAACTCCATGAAGGTGCTGCAGTGGTGAAAGTGTTGGATAGTGTAGGGGTATTAATTTACTATTCTAACTCCTGGAAGGTGTATCAGTAGGGAAAGTGTGGGATAGTGTAGGGGTATCAATTTACTATTCTAACTCCAGGAAGGTGCAGCAGTAGGGTAAGTGTTGGATAGTGTAGGGGTAACAATGTGCTATTCTTACTCCATGAAGATGCATCAGTAGGCAAAATAAAGGATTGAGTACATGTTATGTTTTGTATACAAATATTAATAAATATCAAGCTAAATGTTTTATCTTTTATCCTTTTTTCAGATAATGTCTAGCCTTGGAGCAGCCAACTTCGTTAAATCAAGGAAGGGCAAAAATCTGTTAAACCATGGTGGATACATATATAGTAAGGAAAGAATAAGTTTAACTAGAAATCATTGGAGGTGCGTGCAATACTACACTACCCATTGCAGTGGCAGAGCGGTTACTGTTGATAATTTGGTTGTGAAAACCACAGAACATAACCACTCTGCCTCTGCAATGGATGTAGAAATCAGAGAGACAATTAATGAGATGAAAGCTATTGCAAGCACCTCCAATGATTCTACAGGATCCATTTTAAGGGAGGTTGCACAGCATGTCCCCAGTCATGTTGCTAGCAACATGCCTATAATACCCAATTTGAGAAGAATTATTCAGAGACAAAAGCAGGCAAGTAATATTCAATTGTCTACACCACATACATTCTCTGACATTAGAATTCCTCATGATCTTTCTATTTCTTTTTCTGATGAACCTTTCCTTCTGCATGACAACGAAAACCCTCAGAAACGTATTTTAATTTTTAGTACCCCCCGTAACCTTGCTAAGTTAGAAAGTAGTGAAATTTGGATGATGGATGGGACGTTTAAAAGTACACCCCATCCTTTCACTCAAATTTACACTATACATGCTAAGATTAACAATAGTGTAATTCCCTTAGTGTATAGTTTGCTACCTGATAAGACTTCTGCAACATACACTGAACTTTTATCAGTGATTAAAAGCAAAACATCTGCAAGTCCGCGAAAAATAATAATCGATTTCGAATTGAGCATGATCAATGTGATCACCAAAACGTACACGGATACCCAAATTCAGGGATGTTTTTTCCATTTTTCGCAGGCATTTTGGCGTAAACTACAAAAAACATCCCTAGTTGCAGAATATTCTCGGGATAGCAAATTACAGTTTGAACTAAAAAAATTAACTGCACTTTGTTTTGTTCCTCCCGAAAGTGTGGACGAGTACTACACTGCAATTATAGAATCTGTTTATTATACGAGTAACGAGGAAAAATTGGCACCCATTCTAAATTATTTTGAGGACACATGGATTGGACACCTAAGCAGATCGGGTCGCAGGAGGAAGCCACGATTCCATGTGGAGTGGTGGAACTGCTACACGAGTTGTTTAGAGGGAGAGGCCAAAACAAACAATGCCATTGAGGGGTGGCATAACTCCTTCAATCATACAATTGGAAAACCACATCCGAACTTCTACTCATTTTTGGAAACTTTGAAGAAGGAGCAAAGTTTCCAAGAAATGAGATTAGCACAAACACTCGCAGGTAGTCTAAACCCACGAGTAACAGTCAAAACAAGGGAAATGTCTGAGAGACTATTGGCAATTCTACAACAGTTTTCGTTGTGTGTGGCTATAGACTACCTCGAAAATCTTTCTAACATTCTTTCTTTTTAAAACAATGAATTTGCTTACTTTCCTGCTTTGCTAAAAATTATAGTAATTTCAATGATTCAATTGGCATACAAAGATTTTTTTTTAAAAAAATTTTTCAAATTAATAAGTCGGGTTTTTTCCATTTTTTCAAACAAATCTTCATTTCATCAAAACTAAACCAATGTTGAAAAATTTTACTGTTCCATAGTATTCGAACCATTTATCATTATCGGTACGCCATTTTTCAAATTATCGAAAAAATCCAATTTAAATTCCGTCAAAACCAATCACCAAAACTCAATCCGCACTATAAAATAGAAATTAAACCATATTCCTTAATACACATTGCAGCTGAATTTTCATTTGTATTTCAAAATAAGATTTACAAAATATTAAAGTACGCACAATTTTTTTACCAAGAAATGAAGATCGACAGTACATCTTTATCTTCGGAAACAAAGAAATCAACTGTCTAAACCGTAACTTTTTATTTAGAAAGAGTTACATACTTTTTTAAAATAACTAACTTACTTTCAGCGACCCGACATAGGCATATATTAATGACATTAATGTGGACATGTTTAACAACTTTTAAAACATCTATTAGTTTTCCAGCAACCTCCCCTTATTCTTTCCTTACTATATATGTATCCCTTAAAAATGTTTAATCTATAATATCAACAGAGAATATTTCCTACCTGGACGCAGATCAGCTTCCTGCTTCTTCCTCCTCCGATGCTCTGCAAAATGGCGTATTACGTCGACGCACACGTACTTACGTCATCGCGTGCTTCTCTATTTATGGCGGACTACTTTTTTACATTCAACTGTAATTAAATGTTAATATATGTAAATAAAATATTTATATTTTGTTTAAAAAATAAAACTTACTTTGAAAAATTAATGAAAAATATGTTTAATTTTTTCATTTTTTTTAAATCAAATAAAATTGTGAAATAAATATTTGTTTCCTATCATTATTTTTAATTAAGTTTTTAAATCTCCAATATTGTAATTTAATAACTGTAAAATTACTTAATATGTTCCTTACCTTGGCTCTATTGCCTTTTCCTTTCAAAACTTCCTCTTACTTCACTTTCTGTACCTTCTTTTCTTGTTCCGCGGGCTGTATATGCTGAGGCTGCCAAAATAAATAAATGACAAACACGCTCATAGACTTCAATGGAAAACCGTGGGAAATAAATTCAAAAAGTAAGTTATAATTGTTATTTCTGATTTCTAAATTTTAAAAATGTTAAATTGGTATAATTATTACTGTAAATATTTTTTAATGTTGATATTAATATTTTAAATATATTATTAATTTATTTATATAATAAATTAATCAAAAATACACTTCCATTTATTTATAAAAGGACACTTTCTTTTAAACATATAAATACTCTTGTCTTTTCATATGTGATAAAAATACTCTAGTATTTAAAAATAGGTACTCAATCATTTTTCTATATATTTAAATATTATATACTCTTTAATGTTTAAGAAAACTTATTTTTAAGTAGATAAATACTCAACATTTAAAATAAGTTTTTATTAAGTATCTATTTTTTATATTTTAAAACACTAAACTAAATGTTCAAGTATTAAATTTTAAAAACTCAAGTATTAATCATTTCTACATAATAAAATACACATGCATTAATATTTTGATTATCTACTCACTTTTTTGAAACTACTATAGAAACTAAAAATACTAAACTATTATTTTATCACCAAACAAACCAAACTTTTCTACCAGGCACAACACTCAAGTATTATTATTTTTATTAACTACTCACTTTTTTCAAATAAATATTGCATTTTTTAAAAAATTTTTAATACTCAAGTATTTATTTTACTGCTAACCAACCAAACTTTTCTACCAGAAAAAATACACAAGTAATAATTTTTTTATTAACTACTGCCCTTTTTTTAATTAGAATTGCTATATTAAAAAAAAAAAAATACTCAAGTATTAATTTTAATGCTACCCAACTAATAATATTTAGATAAATATTTTGCACAAAAAAAATGCGTTGTAATAGTATATGCGTTGTAAAAGTACTTACATTATAACATCTTGCGTTGTAAACACATGCATTGTAAATACATGCGTTGTAAAAGCATTTCCACCAAATGCGTTGTAAAGGTATATGCGTTGTAAACGTACTTACCATATAATGGAACGCGTTGTAAAAGCATGCGTTGTAAAAGTTTTAGCGTTGTAAAAAATGCGTTGTAATAGCACAGCGTTGTAAAAGTTGCGTTGTAAAGGTAGTTCCCCGAATATTGTGGTCTCATTATATCATAGCAAACACAAGGAGATAATGGACGGAGCGCTGAAACTTTTCAGACACTCACCCCCAGTCACAGATCTTGGTTGAATCCATCATCATTCTTTAGTTCACTTCGCCACCTTAGTTCAGACCCAGCCATATGCAAATCAGTCTTGACCCTGTGCCTCATGAGAACAGTCCAGCCCGAAATGCCAAGTCAGGTCTTCTCTGAACCGGAAACAGTCATCCTGGGACCGGTTTCGGGGTAACACCCCTCATCAGCCAGGCTAGCTTGAATCCAGTGGCAAAGTGATCAAGGGACCCACATCTGGACATACCCTGCCAACTTAGGGCAAATAAAGCATATGCAAGAAGATAATGGACGGAGAGCTGAAACTTTTCAGACACTCACCCCAAAACCGGTCCCATGATGCTTGTTTCCTAGAAGTTCCTAGAACTACGTTTGGCTAAATACAAATGTAGTCATTGTGACATATCATCATTTACATCTCTGAGCCCACAAAACTATTTGATGACTTCATTGTGGCCACAGATGCGTCATAATGTTAGGCCTCGCTTGACAGATCAGCTGTCTGCAAGACCTATTATTAACAATTCTATGAGTGAGGTTTTACTCTCTCACCTCATTCTACTGGCTGTTTGGTTTATTATTCCACCTCCTTTGGAGTGCTTCCATTCCATTGAGGCCTACTTTACATCTCAAAAGTGTTTTTTGGATCATCTCAAACAACTTTTTTTTATCTCATAGATTAATTGTATGGAGAACACAATCATTTTTTAATTTGATTTATCACTGCCACTAGCTGCTTGTTATATTTTTTTCAGGGCTCAGGTGCAAGCCAGAGCTATTGGCCTTGCCAGTGCTTGTTTGTTTTTTAGGATTGCGGCTGCTAAAGACTGAAAGTAGTGACTTGAGATGTGCATGAGCAGGAGGCAGATATAAACACAGGTGCTCCTTCTATTGCAACTATAGGGAGAGACTGATTCACCTGAGCTGCATTCACTGAAGACCGAGCATAGACACAAACTATTGGTTAAGCTCCTTGAGTTGCCTAGTTCATGGTCGAACAGTTGCAATGGACTTCTTCAGTGTACAAGGCTTGCCAAATCCGAAGCAGAGGCACAGCAGGAACTGGAAAATAGCACCTGGCAGAGAATTGTTTTCTTTTGAATCATTACAGTCAGCAGAGTTGGAAATACAGGACTTAATGCTGTAAGATGATCCAGAGGGCCTTGTTTAAAGTTTGGAGGATGGGATACTCCATCGCAAACCAGTTCTTCCGCCTTATTACAAGTGCTGTTGGTTACAATGCAATTGTAGTACAGTGGTCGGGATATCCGGCACATTTGTGATGGAGTAACCCGTCTGCCGAACTCTAAATCAGGTCCTTAGTCTGCAATAAAACAAATGCATAGAAATAATTCAAAATGTATTACTCTGATAAAAATGGACTTCATGTTTGTACTGAAAGTAAGTACATTGACAGCAATGTTAATTAATTTTAATGTTTGTTTTGTTTTGCGTGTAAATCAATAACTTGGTAAATATTTGCTTCATAAACGAATGGGTGTAATATGATCTATCTATCTATCTATCTATCTATCTATCTATCTATCTATCTATCTATCTATCTATCTAAATATCTATATAGATACAGAGATATATAGATATATATAGAGTTATATATAGAGAGAGATCTGTACCGGTGTATCATCGTCTTTTTAGCCTGTACGAACAATAAATAAAAATCAAATTACAACACATTAAATAAGAAAGGAACTGTGGCCCAGATTCCTGAAAGAAAGGCAGCGCTGCGCTGTGCACAGCATTTTACGAATGGTAAAAAAAAATATATACCATATATACCATATTTACAAACATTGATGTGCCGATTATGTTGTAGGTTGCAGTTGCATAAAACCTTTCGGGGAGATTTAAGAAAAAGTCACGCAACACAGCGCAGCGCCCTGCGAGGCTGCGCTGCGTTGCGCGACAGGGAGGGAGCAGGAGAGCACCATATCTTCAAAGACATGGCTCTCTACTCCCCTTTCCCTTGCGCCGGAGCTGATTACTGCTGCTGTGCGCCATGCACACACCTAAGCGCCGCACCACTAGGGTGTGTGCATGAGTCCAGCACAGGTTTTGTACAGGAAGGGTACCCTTCCTGTACAAAATACTTTGCTGGACACAAGGGAAAGATTTTCCCACTTTGTATGCGTGCTGCACAGTGCAGCACGCATGCAAAGTCGGAAAAGGAAGGAAGGAAGGAGAAATGAAAGCATTTCTCCTTCCTTGCGCCTAGTTGAAAAGGGCGCAGTTTTATCACGCTAAACCCAATCTACTGTTTTTAGTAAATTGGGTTTAGCGTGAGAAACCTTGGGTAGTTGCATGGGAACGCCCATGCACTACCCTTGGTATGCCCCCATGGCGCAAAGTAAGGCGAAGCAATACTTTTATGTTATTTCCAGCGCTCAAAAAGTTTAGCGCTGGAAAGTAAATTACAAAAGATTTTGCGTCGTTTTGCAACACTTTTATGACGCAAACACGGCACAAACGCTTAGTAAATCTCCCCCTTAGTTTTACCATAACGCTAAGTAATGTGCCAAGGCCCGACAGAGGGTTCTTCAATTGCAAATTTGTTATCGAAGACAACTGCCCATGGGTAAGCTGCATAAAATGTGGAATTTTATAGAAATAGTGCGTTTAGCAAGGAAATGTCATGCGATATTCCACATGCTCATTGTTTGCACCTGGCATTAGTATTTCAGGCTACGACAGGTTATGCTTCTTTAGTGGGTCTTGCTTTACATGAAATCTTAGTAATGTTTACACTGTTCCCGCCCCATTATACCGCCTTTGGTTTCATTAATGAGGGTTTGACGCCTTGCAATGTAAAGCCAGTTGGCCTAGCATTTGAGTCATTTGGGGGAAAATATATTTGGCATGGGAAAGTTGATAGACCCTGCTGTTTGCACCACTTTGTGTCAAGAAGTGCTGCTTTACGTCATGCAAACACACCCACAACCACATCGTAGATCAGAGTCTAAATATACAAGTATGATTTACAGGGGCAAAGAAAAATGCTTGCAAATAGTCTAACCAATGGTAATTGTTCGGGTAGCATTCCAAAACATTGTTCTTTTGCCCACCATGCCACCTCAGATTAGACCCAGCCAGAATGCAATTCTGTCTCGGTCTTGCTCCAGTAGGATCAGTTCATCCCAAATTGCCAGGCAGGTCTTCCTCGAACCAAAACACAAGCACCCTAAGACTTGTTCTGCCCTGATTGTGCCTCTTCAGTGGGTGTATCTGGGTTCCTGTGGCACAGTGAGAAAGAGACTGATGTCTGGGCATTACCTTGGTCACTTAAGGCCTGCCACTGGAATCAAGCTGCTATTGATTGAAGAGGCCCAAATAGGCCAAAGCCGATATTCTGTTGCTTGTGCTCCGGCTGAGAGTGGTCGTGTCTTGGCAGTTCAGGTAGGATTGTTCCTTTTGGAGCAGCACCAACGCTGATTTGCACATAGCTGGGTCTTATATATGGTGGCAAGATGGGCAGAAAAACAATCGGTTGGAAAGCTACCACAAGCGATTGCCAGTGTTTACGCTATTCCTACAAGCATTCCTCCCATCACCTTTTGATTTTTTGATGCAGTTGGTCAGCCCACTTCAGAAAATTACTAACTTTACTGTGAGTGATGGCATTCTGCCCTTTAACAAGTATCACAGCCACAAGAAATAGTTCTCTTTAATACAGGAGACTGCTATGGTAATATGTGGCTTTTGAAGCCTAAAAATAGTTTTGATTTCACTCAATGTCTTCCTTTTTCATATTGCTGAGTGTATAACATCTGCCTGACAATAATCTTTTACAAAAACAATGAGAACATAAATCAAAGCATTGAAAAAGCCAAAAGGTTCGAAGTCAATAACAGATCGATTAGTTTTGCCAATGCTTGCTTTGCCTGTAATGTTGGTCTTTACAAGGCCTCAAAGCAGCCATCTTGTATGGCAACAACAGCTAAATTACTGTAACAATAACACCAATAATTCTCACTGGTTTACTCTCATGGAAATACCTGTGTCTTCTTGTAAGGACTGGTGTGTTGTGATCTATGAAGATAGACACATGGAGCCAGGAGGTATTATTAAGTCTTCTTTATTCAGTCTCCAGTACAGGTCACATCTTTCTTGACCCCAGCCAGCCTAGTATGGTACCAGCCCCACCAGGAGCAGCCTGCCTAGCTGCTCAGCCCATCTCCAACTGTCAACATTCTAAGTAGGGTATAACATGGTGCTTATTGGGGAGGTGTCACAGTTGGTTCACAGTATGTTTCTATCACTGTTTTTTATAAATTCCAAACCCACTGAATATGGTTCTAGCAGAAAAACCAGCAGAATATTTTTCACAAATTAAAAAATGATCAACTAAAGCAAACAGGCACCAAATTATACTAACAACCAGAACAGCCAGTAACAACACTGAAAATAGAATTTACCACCATTTTCCCCCATTGCTTGATTATACTTCCAAAACCCATACACCTGTAAGTGGAGTTAGTCAAAATTATTTTAATACAAGTCGGCTGGAATTTTCGACCAGTTGTGATTATCCAGGACCCTGAGAGGACTTCTCCTGGAAGACAGTACCTTCTTCACATATGGATATATGCCATTCAGTATGGAAAACAAACTATATGTTGTATATAAACATGAAAATAAACTGCAACTAAATACATTTATTAAATCTGTAGATAAACAAATCTATAGAAAGACCTCGGCTGGGTCTGTAACACATGTCCTGGCTCATTCTCACCAATCAACTGTTATATTGTAGGAACATTGATGACTGGACGTGCTTCAGAGTAGGGCTCCAAAATATTGTGGTTAGAATTTTGCCTCAATTTTGGCTAAATGTTGCCTATATTTGCGGGAAGTATGATAAATTCCTTTATTAGTTGTTTTAGTTTTTAGTTGAGTTGCCCAATATGGTGATTTGCAAATTATTGTGTATCATTAATAAGTGATGGAACGCCTGACAATGTACCGCAGTGATATTGTTTATTTCTAGCTGTATACTACAACTGGAAAATAAAGATTTAAAAAAAATATATATTTTTTTTAAATGTTGCCTACATTTTGCCTAAATGTTGCCTACTGAAATCTTTCTCCATTGAAAATAGCAAAAGAACATCTACACCACAAGGGGCATGTTTTATAAATATAATTTGGGACAAGACATTTACGTGAAAGGATATTTCTGTACACGATAGTCTGACATAGAACCATGCCTCTGACCTCCAAGGTGCTGAAAGGACAGCGACTACCTCAGTGAAGCTTAGGGTAATATCAACAACTTGTTTTTCTATGATGTCGTTCATATGTAAAAGCTACAAAGAACAGGCATTAGAATTACCCAACTCAAAGGTACTTACTATACCGACTGAAGAAGAAGGGTGGTGAAGGTGGCCTTACCGCAACCAAAATGCGTACTGAGCAAATGGACACACATTTCAGTGATCAGTTGTTACCTCATTGAGATGTATTGCCAACATGGGAGCACGGAACTCTTATACAATGTTTCACAAATGATGTCACTTAAAGACTTATTTAGAGAACCTGGAAGTTCCGCACTTTTCTAGGTCGATTAATCTTTCCCATCATTTTAGAATAGAGCTTTACAGAACAAAGACCTTAATAACGGCATTTGACGTTCAGTCAAATAAAAAGAGGTTTGGTTAAGTTTTAAAAGTTAATTTTCTTTTTTTAGTAGGTTTGTCACTGTTTTTGTTTTATTATTCGAATTAGTGGCAAATCGATTACAGAAATAATAAAAAATAGGACTGGTTATAACAAGCATAGAGCAATAAAAAAAAGTGTGTTCCATTCGGAGAGTGTAGTCCCTGTTCTAAACTGAAGGAGCTATCCTATCCAAGCAAGAACCCATAAAGAGTTCCTTCTGGAAAAGGGCAAGTACATTTTGGAGCAGAGTCAGATAACTAGCGAAAAGTCGGAACTCCCCATAAACGGTAGTTCTGGAGACTCAGCCAATTTCTCCAGACAACTGCAGTAGCAACCGTCTATGCAGATGAGAATCACTGCTGTAGCTATGATGAGCATAAAAGCAGAAAGTCTCCTCACAAAGTGTAAGGAAAACAAAGAAATCACCATAAGCAGTAGCTTATGGCAATTCGAGCGAGCACAGCAAAGTGCTAAGGGGCATGGAAGGGTAGGGAAGCATTGAATGCCTCGAGATGAGTGCCTTTCTAGCTAGAACACATAGTATAAAACAAGCAGCTAAACATGGTGCAAAAACAGATGAATGTGTCATCGACATACAATGGTGAGAGATCTTTTGATGGTCCGTCGTCTTCGTCCTAGATTCCCATGGTAAATGTTCAAGTCAGCATAACGTTAGCTAGAGATGGCTACAACGTATTACAAAAAGTTTCATCTATGAAGGTTCTCATGAGAACCTTTTGCAAGCCTACTGTGTTAGCTGTCTGGTGTCCCATTGCATAACAATGAGCTAATCTATTAAATGAAATTTAAATTCAGGTATGTCCTGGTTAGATCACAAAATGTAAGCTGCAGCAAGCATTTTCTTTTCATTACAATGCTTGTTAATGATGTATATGTGGCAAAGTATACAATCTAAATACAGTGAAGTCATATGGTTTGAGGAAAGAAGAAATACATTTTTCAGGAAACCGCACATTTCACAAGAGTCCTAGGGGGTTATTTACAAGTCTCTTGCACCACTTTTGCATAATTTTTAACATGGGAAAAGTGACGTACGGGTGGCAAAAGGGGCTTGTAAATGAGCCCCTAGAGTTCAATAATAACGTTAAATCACTATTTTATAAAAGTAAGTGTAAGTGTCCTTTGGCTACCTGGCCAGCAAGGCGGTGGCTCGGACTTGAACGAGAATCCAGAGGCATCTCTCGCCCCTTCAAAGACATTATACATTCCACTGCTAGACTTAAATTTGGTACTTGTAAGTTTGATCGTGTTACACCCATTCTACGCAACCCTCATTGGATGTTTCGGTAGACAATGCTTAAGGTTATTCACTCTTGTGGTCAGTAAGATATCTAAAAATGTTGAACACACCAGTTGAGAGCTGGTTTGAGCTTTAAGTTGCCAAATTCTGGCATGGTCAACTCACCCTTCCAAGATTTGTAAAATGAATCAATTTCAACTTAGATAATAATAATTGCATGTAAAGATGCTCTGCGCAAGGTGCTTGGGAAAAAAGAGCTGTATAAATAACATAGCATTATCATACACATAAACCATACTCAAGACCTGGTTTGTCAGCCGCGAATCTCAGGGGTTACTGGTCTTCCCTTAGTTAGTCATGTGTCCAAATTTCAGCACCAGAAGATTCTTTGCCATCTTCAAGTGGGTTAAAAAAATCCAGCTTTTTGGTCGATTTATAAACATCAACAGGGGTAGCCTTGAAAATCCATCACAGCCCTAGACTTTCAGTACTTCTACTTGATGATGAAGGCAAGCCAAATGGCACATTTGTACATGTTTATTTTTCCTTTGTTTTCTGCTTTGTCATTTCCTCATGAAACTGATGGTGTTCCCTAGCACTCCAGTCCTTGAAACACAGTTGCTCCTACCAAGTGGGTTCTTTGTTGCCAGTTCCAAGAAGCAGATTCAATATTTTTTTTAATTTCTGTAAATGTATCACTTTTGCAAACTAGTGATTTGTTTGTGTTTTGCTGAAAATGAGAACTATCCTGCGGTGCTTATTATTGTGACCACTCATAAAAGCTCTGGGTTTATTGGATTCGGGCAACCTTACAACGACTTATAGTCGCAGTCGCAACTGTATGAAAAAAAACATTGGGTAACCAGAAACAAGGTGGATCTCTGCAAGTTCCTGTCGCATTGTAGCTGCCCATTCCCCATTGCTGGCTCTGTCCCGAAGGATCCTAGTCAATGTCATCTTCAGTTCTCGGATCGTCTGCATTGCCTTTCTGGCCATTCATTGACACACTTCACTGTTCCCACTCCGGCCCATGGCTGTTTCTGTAGATGGTCCACTCAAAATCTCTGTCAATGGTACACTCTATGGTCCAATCAGAATCTCTGTTCCAACTCCCCATCACCGTTGTATATCCATCTTAGCTCTCTGTGATCACCCGCGCACCATTCCCAGGGGCGAAACAAAGCCCCTGCAGCACCCGCGGTCCGGGTGCTCCCAGCGATAGCCATACTGGGTGAGGCCCCCTCAGCCCCTACTGATGTGAGTGTGAGGGCTCCTTCAGCATATCTTGCAGGGGGGGGGGGCTTGCATTTTGTTACTCCACTGACCATTCCTGGCACTTGTCCTACTCACTATAACTGTATCAGGAGATGGCTCTCTCATCATTACTATCCCTGCCTGGATATCAATTAATCTATCTGCCTGTCTCACTCTTCAAAGGTATCTCAAATGGAAATTGAACTAGGTTGGGTCTATGAGGAATGATGTGGGCATGCTGTACTCTACTCTGCACCACTGAACTCTACCATTCTAAGCCACTGCACTCTCTGCCACTCTACTGTACATCACTCTGCTCTGCACCATTGCACTCTACACCACTGTACTGTACACCACTGCACTGTACACCACTGCACTCTAAGCCACTCTACTCATCACCACTCCAATATTCAACACTGCACTCTATGCCACAATACTCTGCAACACTCTACGCCAATGCACACTACATCAGTCCATTCTACTCTTCTCCATGCCACTGAACTCTACGCCACTGCACTCTACTCTGCACCACTCTACTTTGCACCACTACACTCTGTGTCAATGCGCTCTATGCCACTCCACTGTCTGCCGCTCTACTCTGCACCACCCTGCTCTGCGCCACTCTACTCTGCACCACTTCACTCTAAGCATCGGCACTCTACGCCATTTTGCTCTGCGCCACTTCCCTTTACACCTCTCTACTCTAATCTGCACCACTCTATGCCAAGGCATTCTACACCACTCTACTCTACACCATTGCACTCTTCATAACAGCACTCTACACCGCTGCAGTCTAGGCTACTTCACTCTACTCGGCACTCTACCCCACTGCACTCTATGGGACCGCGGCTGATTGCAGCAACACCTATACATCATGCTGCACAATTAACATTTGGCTATTTATCACTGTGGGACATGGTTGCCACACTGCCGTTCTGTACACCTTACACTCAAGGCAGTGGAACGCAACTGTGGTCCATGCAGGGAACTTTCCTGTTACATCGTCGGCCAACATGCATAGAAAAACATTGGCAAAGCCAATAACTCTGGCTAAACACTTATAAGTTTCGAAAGGCAAGACCTATTGGCTATGCCAATGCTTGTTTTGGCCGTGCTCCCGCCTTTCCTGAACTGCCTGCTACAAACTGCTGCTCCATCACGCCTTCTCCGTGCCTCCCTCCCTACCCGCCTTTACACAATGTTATCGGCGAATCAGGCAGTAAAAGTACAATTCAAACTTTGTTACATACAGTACAGTCAGTCACCAGCGAGCAAAAATCCTGCCGCCTGTGCAGACGTCTGTACACAGCCTTCTGAACGCGTCGAATCAAGATAGATCAAACGTCACAAAATAAGCGCGGAATAGTCCATCAACGCCTGCCCCCTACCCACAACTATGCACGTTTCATCAATGTACTATGGGCGCGCGTTGACGGCTGGCAGGGTGCCGTTGACGCACAATACAGTAATGCAGAACACGCATGACCCTGTTCCAGCCCTACCTGCCTTTTGTTCCAGCCCTACCTGCCTTTTTATGTACATGTAATCGAATCTCCCCCACGCGCCCTTGCTTCTAATTGCTTAAACTGTTCACAAAGAGGCTGAAATTCCAGTCAGGGGCTCGCGTGGCACGAGGGACAATGCGCGTCCTCCTGGCCCGCAGCGGTGAGCCGGTGACAGCACTAGTGACCCTGCAGGCCTCTTCCAAGCTGCAGTTTTCACCACAGTGATCTGGAAGCAGTCCCTATCCTAAAATTCCTAATCCTATTTACTCGAAAAACATCCTGCATTTTTCGTGGAGTGAGTTTACATATTTTTTGGTGGCCCGCAGAGGCCTAATCCAGGCCCCCTGCAGCCCCCACCCCAAGATGCTTAGACGGGGGAGGGATTTCCTACAGGGTCAACCCCAACTCTTCGGAGTGTGGGAAGGGAGGGGCGGTTCAGACGAAGACCAATGAATATCTGTGAGATATATGCGAGACTCAGGGGCCCCTCATCACTTTCTTGGTTTTGCAAGGCATCATTTCGCGTTACGCGACTATCTGGTTTCTCGCGCACTTATCAAATTAATTATTACCTCCTTCTCTGTGCCTATCTGCTGCTGGAACCTTGAGCACTCCGGAGTGCCCAGAAAGCCCCGTATGGTGGGTGTAGTTACTGACTGCACCCCCCCCCTCCTTTCCCCAACTTTAGGAAATCATGGTACCTCCCAAGGGCCAGGGAGTACCTGAGCAGAGACTGGAAGCCCGACCACTGATGCAACGACAGGGTGTCTGCAGGGGCTGCCTGCCAGCCATTAGGAGTGGGGAGTAGCACAGCCCCCTGGCAGTGGGGTGTCACTGGTTCCTTCTGTGTCCTCGCACATGGAGCGCACTGAGGAGATGTGCTACACGTGGACCTCCCCCCCCCAGTGGTAAAGCTCAATTCGTGGTCTTTCCGCTCTGTGCACGCACTTTAGCAATATGGAGCATGTGCAGGGGTTCAAAATGTGCTCATTTGCATAAGGCTATGCGCTCATGCAAAACAGCGAGCACCCTCTGTGTGGAAAATACTTTTGTGCCAACCAGTGCTTTTCCCAGAGTACCTATCTGCTGCAGAGAAGTGCTGGTTCTCTCCCATTATAAGCACTGGAGCAGTTCTATGAAGTGCCGGTACTATCCCCTCCAAATTAAAGAAGTACAGGTACTGAGTACCTGATAGCACCTGCCCATTTAATGCCTAGTGACCTTACACAAACGCTTTTACAGAAGGTGCGCTGACGGCGGCTCCTCCGCAATGTCGGAGAAGCGTCTCCCCACTGTCTGGTTAGGAGCCAGCAAATGAAAAATAAAACGAGTGTTCTAACATAGTTTTATTTTTTATTTGCCGGCTCTAAGCCAGCACTGTAGGGAGGGGCGGGGCCGAGGCATGGGAGGGGGGAGGCGAAGTGCTATGTGCACACCCTAATTTCATATGTGTTTGGTTGGCTGCCTCAGGCTGGCCAAACACACATGCGCACGTAGGTTTCTCCAGCCCGGCTGCATTGAACAGCTGGGCTGGAGAAACCCCACAGTCTCCCTGGTCTGAGCGGAGCGTCTTTCCAGCCTGCTCAGGCCGATACCTGCACTGCTCTCATAGCATGAGAGTAACAGGAGGTTTGGATAGGATCTGTCCCAGGGGCTGTTGGGTGGGACCAGGAGGCGTGACGTGATGCTGGAGGCGTTCGGCGGCTTCAGGTAAGTTCTTTTTTTAAATGATATAATATTACTAACACCCACCTGCCCCCCTTCCATGTTTCCTCCACCCGGCCAGCACCCTTTGTTTGTGGCGGCCGCCACTGACAACAGCGACCCGTTCTGCAATCCCAAAGGGTACCGGGAAAGCTAGAAACTGGAAAACACACGTTGCACTCTTAGTTAACTTTCAGTAAGTCCTCAAACTACAGTTGTACACTCCTTCAACTGTAAAGGGGAAGTGGTTTCATGATAGGCCTGAAGCTTAGACCAAGATGCTTGGGGTGGCTTCAGCCTCCGCCTGGCCTCAGTCGCCTGTATTTATGAGGCATAAAGAAACATAGGTGAGGATGCGTGGGTTGGAGGCAAGAGTCAATATATGGCTTCGGCACCTACTGTTCGTTTTATACACTGAGAAGTCCAAGTGTGAGCAGGCTTAAGTATAGACCATTACACACCTTTAGTATCACTGGTTATAATCTTATGGAACCGATCTTGGAGGATTATAATGGGCTGAGTCAAACCACGGGATTCATTTCTGTGACAAGCGGAGTGCATACACATCTCCACAGAAGGTGCAATAACCCACTGAGATCTGCTATCTGAGGATTATCCCTCCTTGACTCTCCCCAAGCCTAATGTTACCACTATGATCTCCAAAATAACACCTCCTAGACTTTTCCCTCCTGTATCCACCCTTTGACTCACCCCAAAACTAATTCTACAACTATAATCTCCAAAATAACCCCTTCTAGACTCTTCCTTCCTCTATCCCTCCTTTATCCTATTCAATCAGACTAACAGACTAACATGTCCACCGCTCAAATTAACAATTTATATTTCCTGAATACTAATCCATTACTAATCCTTTGGGTTCCAGAGTAGCATGCTACTGTCCGAAAAGCATTTCATTGCCATGTCAGGGGTAGTAAGTGCAATATAAATACAATTACAATTAGAGCGCGGAGGTCAAGTGGATATTGGATGGTCATTAGGGAGGTCGAATAAATAATAAACACCAGAGGCTGAAAAGGTTCTAGTAAATTACTTTTTAGTAAGCCCTACACTTCTCCTGGCAGATCAGTCCGAACTCTGTCAATCTTTTGTCATTAAATGTTTTCATGGAATACAAACAAAGCTGCAGTCTGTCCCCAGGCATATCCTTGACAGTAGTAAACAGGAACAGATGAGTTCATTGTAGAAGTGAAAACATTAGGCGACCAAAGAGGTCCTTGTCCTGCCCTTTCCGCCTGTGCTTTGAGGGACACATTGTGCCCGAATCACGAAGGCATTTTGGAGTACGTGACTTAGTTCTCCTGTAGTACACTTTTTACAGGCTCTTTAATACATTTATGAATGGGAGCTACAGACAGCGCTTCCCAGGAATAGTTTACAAGGAAGAAAGAGAAGCTATAGGGGTCTGAGGTTGTCTCCTAATGCCAGGTGAAGGATAGGGGACCCCCCCCTACTCCAGCAGAATGCACAAAAGAGGAGACAATTCAACTTTGAATTTAGGAGCCGCAGATTGCTACTAAATTAAAGACACTACACTGCATCCTGGAAGTTGTCACAGAGGGTTTTTTAGGTCCCGCCTGGCGTTGCAGCGCAAAGCGCTGCTCGCTGGGCGAGAGATATTGTAAGAGAGTAGATTTGAGAAGGGGGCTTGAAGCCCGCCCCTCATTTTCATTGGCTTGCATCACCGTTTATGCTAAACAGTGGACTGCCACTGGAAATGAGTTTTTTTTGTTGACACCCTTTCGCCTTTTCGTCCAGCCGATCCGGACAGGGTCGTCTGCTTTGCTGCTGTCGCAAAGCAACTTCTTATCTTTATGGGGGCCATCTGTTTTCACTCAGCCCCGTGTTTATTTTTGCATGGCGCTCGGTTCTGCTCCAGTGACGCCAGTGGCCTGGTGGGGACAGGAATGTTTTCCTTTTTGATTACATCCGAATCAATTGACCGAGTCGGAACTCAGCCAACCAGGAGACAAGAACAAACCAGGCCGACCTGGCTCTTCCAGCAGCAGGGCTGCGCTCACTCACCCCCGGCTGTGCTCACTCACCGTGCAGAGACTGCTCCCGACACCCTGCACCACCTGCTCCTGACAATCACCCTGCACTGTCTGCTCCTGACATCCAGCATCAATTGCTCCTGACACCCTTCACCATCTGCTCCTTTCGCAGTTACAACAAACAAATGATGGACGGAATGCTGACAATGCAGACATTCTCCCCCAGTCAAGAGATCTGGGTTAAATCCATCGTTCTTTTGCCCACTACGCCACCCCAGTTTAGACATGGCCATATGCAAATCAGTCTTGACCCTGTGCCTCATGGGAACAGTCCAGCCCGAACTGCCAAGCCATGTCTTCCCTGGACCGGAATCAAGCATCCTAGGACCGGTTTCTGGCTATCAGCCGTCATCAGCCAGGATAGCTTGACTCCAGTGGCGTAGTGAGCACGGGTCCCACGTCTGGGAATACCCATCCCACTTAGGGCGAAAAGCGTTACAACAAACAAATGATGGACGGAATGCTGACAATGCAGACATTCTCCCCCAGTCAAGAGATCTGGGTTAAATCCATCGTTCTTTTGCCCACTACGCCACCCCAGTTTAGACATGGCCATATGCAAATCAGTCTTGACCCTGTGCCTCATGGGAACAGTCCAGCCCGAACTGCCAAGCCATGTCTTCCCTGGACCGGAATCAAGCATCCTAGGACCGGTTTCTGGCTATCAGCCGTCATCAGCCAGGATAGCTTGACTCCAGTGGCGTAGTGAGCACGGGTCCCACGTCTGGGAATACCCATCCCACTTAGGGCGAAAAGCGTTACAACAAACAAATGATGGACGGAATGCTGACAATGCAGACATTCTCCCCCAGTCAAGAGATCTGGGTTAAATCCATCGTTCTTTTGCCCACTACGCCACCCCAGTTTAGACATGGCCATATGCAAATCAGTCTTGACCCTGTGCCTCATGGGAACAGTCCAGCCCGAACTGCCAAGCCATGTCTTCCCTGGACCGGAATCAAGCATCCTAGGACCGGTTTCTGGCTATCAGCCGTCATCAGTGGGATGGGTATTCCCAGACGTGGGACCCGTGCTCACTACGCCACTGGAGTCAAGCTATCCTGGCTGATGACGGCTGATAGCCAGAAACCGGTCCTAGGATGCTTGATTCTGGTCCAGGGAAGACATGGCTTGGCAGTTCGGGCTGGACTGTTCCCATGAGGCACAGGGTCAAGACTGATTTGCATATGGCCATGTCTAAACTGGGGTGGTGTAGTGGGCAAAAGAACGATGGATTTAACCCAGATCTCTTGACTGGGGGAGAATGTATGCATTGTCAGCATTCCGTCCATCATTTGTTTTTTGTAACGCCTTTCGCAGTTAGTCTGCACCAAAAGCTCCCATGCATTCACCATGCACGGTCTGCTCCTGAGAACTTACCCTGTGTCACCTGCTCCTATGCACTCACTCTCCGCAATCAGCCCCTGCAGCACAGTCGGCCCCTGATACACCCAGCACCGTCTGCTCCTGCACACTCACCCTGCACCGTCTGCTTTCACGCACTCACCATGCACCGTCTGCTCCTGAGAACTCACCAGATACCATATGCTCCTGCCTACTCACACTGCATAGTTAGCTCTCATCCACTCGCACTGCACCGTCAGCTCCCATGCACTCACCCTGCACCTTCTCTTCTTGCACACTCACCCTGCACCATCTGCTCCTGTACACTCACCCTGCACCGTCTGCTTTCACGCACTCACCATGCACCGTCTACTCCTGAGAACTCACCAGACACCATATGCTCCTGCCCACTCACACTGCACAGTTAGCTCTCATCCACTTGCTCTGCACCATCTGCTTCAATGCAATCACCCTGCACCATCTGCTCCTTTGCACTCACCCTGCAACATCTGCTCCCACACACTCAACCTGCAATGTATGCTCCCACGCACTCATCCTGCACCACCTACCCCGTGCGGTCACCCACTGCCATCTACCCCTGTGCACTCACCCTGCACTGTCTGCTCCTTACCCTCACCCTCCTCACTCTCTTCCTTCTCCCTCATACTCCTCTCCTCATTCTCCTTTCTTCTGCCTCATGATACTCTCCTCCTCACTTTCCTTCATTGTCCCTCAGGCTGTTCTTCTCCTCCTCACTATCTTCCCCAAAACTTCACACATTCTTCTCCTCCTAACTCTATGCTTCAGACTGCTACACAGCTAACGATTACAATCCAAACCACATAATTCCACTACACATCACATCCATACACTCAATAACACATAGCTAAAATACAATACCATTAGCAAAGCCAAACGCTCTAACTTGAACAAATGTGAGACCTAATGCATTTCCAATGCTTGTTTCTTTTTTTACCAAGGACAGTTCGAATGTATAAACCTTTACCATGGAGTAGCTGTTGTGCTGATTTATCTGTGTGGTGCTTACTTTGAGGAAGTTAGTTGCCCACATACATATAAATATAAATGCAAACATTTTCCCTCTTCTATCCCTCCACAATCCTCTTAATCCAAATAACTGACTAACATATCCACTACTCAAATTACTTTCCTATTTGACTATACTAATTCAACACTATGCTTTATGGGTTTCGGAGTAGCATGCTACTCGCCCAAAAAGCGCTTTGACAATACAATACATGTACATTGAGATCTCCCAAGGAGTCGTTCATGGGGATAATGCCCCTGATGGATGATAGTCCTACCTATGGTTTGGTACATTGGGCCCACAGGCGAAAGACGTTGTATGAGCAGGGACCATATTATGGATCTTGCTGGCGCTGTGCAGACGGAGAACGACCTTTACAACACGGTCATTACACCGCGATACATTTACATTACGGTCATTACAACGCAAGTCGTTGCAACGACTTGCGCTGCATGGTGCTCTACACTAAGGAATAATATGAGGAGTTGAAATAGTAAATCATACTATTCCTAAGTCCAGCGCCTTAGCGCAAGTCGTTGTAACGACTTGCGTTGTAATAACTGCGATGTAACGCACCGCAATCTAAATGATCGCGTTGTAACGTCACATATTCTGTGCAGACTAGTTTCACTCTATGCACCAGCCATCCTGTTACTGGAAAAGTACTACAGTTCAACCATAAATATCTGCAACTTCACCTTATGGTTCCCCAACAATGCTGCTACAGGTGATAAACTCTTAATGTAGGTGGCTACATATACCTCGACTTGCCACTGCTCTGTGTCGAGGGCATAGCCTGGGAACTAAGATTGGCTCCTTTCTCACTACTTATCCAGGAACTGTGGTTGTAGTCTGGAATATCGAGGATACAATATTGGGTTCCACAATTTCATGACCAAAATATGAAAAAACAAATTTACTATTTTTAACGCCAAATCTGCATACTTTGACAAAATACCACATCTACATACTTTCAGAATATAGTGTTGAGGTACTAAGACGTGCAGTTAGGTATAGAGAACCTAGATACACATACCTGTCGATATTTTGTCCACTCGGCATCCTATACTCGATATTACAAATCTACACTGGCACTGCTCAGGGCCAGACTAGGAACCAAAAGCTGACCCGGCAACAAAAAAAATCAAACCAGCCCCACGCCCATCCTTTCCTCTCTCTCTCACTTTCCATCTGTTAATTTTATGTCAAGACAGGAGGCTAGCATTATGCATACAACTTGTATTTCCCACTTCTGAGAAGCACCATTAAAAACTCATGGCATTCAATAACATCACAATCAAAGAAAGAATCTTCAGAACCACAATTAGCATGCAACTACCATCTTCCTCTTTTGTTCGCTGCTTCTAGGTAGATAAGTGTTGTCTTTTTTATTGGTAATATTAAGGATTTTTTTGTATAAAGAATGTCTGATTTGGAAGCTATTTATGTGATACCCAATGTATGGGTGTATGAATGAGTGTTGATTAATTGTTTATCAGCGCAATGGGGATTTTTAAGATGAGGAGAAGTTATATTTGTAAAATATTTTTTAGGTACAGATAGTTTAATTTTGAAAGTTATATCATTTTGGCTAGGTTTTAGAGACACTGTCCATCTAGTAATCATCTGCCTCTCTCTCTTTCTCTCTCTCTCTCTCTCTCTCTCTCTCTCTCTCTCTCTCTCATGGAGCCCACTGTGATGCTGCAATCAACCTCTAAGAGCCAAGGAGAGTGACAGAGGTGCCAGTGGCTACCCAAGCCTTCCAAATCCACCCTCCTGTAGCTCCAGCCCTCTGGAGATATGTCCAGTGGAATAAATGACCAGCCTGACCCTGGAATTGCTGGTTCAAGAAGACGTGAGGGTACCCCACCACAGGTTTACTGCATACTCCTCTCGAGGTTTGCAGTAATAAGACCAGGGCTTTGCAGCCACTACAAATCAGTGCTTAATTTGAGCCAGTGGTTTCCGGTGCTTGGCACCGGCACTTTATTGTCAACACCAGCGCTTGTGAAAGTCTGCCACAAGGTACCACTTTCTAGCTAATTTAGAGATGACCACAACAGCAGTTAATTATTTATTCAATGTACAGTAGAAATTAACACCCGCTTATAGCTTTGGGTGCCTGCAATAGTCTGTATTGTCACACTTGTAGGACTGTGATGGTTAGTAGCTGTGTTGCTATTATTATTGCCAGCATGGCAGGGGGGATGTGTGGTGCAAGCTGCAGTGGCCTTCTGAAAAGAGCCTTGGCACTTATTTTTTTTTTTACAAATTAAGCACTGCTGCAAATGCTCTCAGAAACAGATGCATGCTGCCAAATGCTAATGGGCTGCCTGCTCTGCCACCCCTCCTCCACACTCATCAGGGTCCCTGGCATCTTGCTTCCCTGAAGCTCCTCCAAGTTTTCTGAACGTTGCCAACCGCACGCACAGAGTCCAACGCTGTGCAACAGAATATCCATCCAACAGAAAGTCAAGGGTACAAATCGAAGCTGTGAAGCCAAACCTTAGCCTAAAAAGGCGTGAGCACAGAAAACCTTCACTGAAAGCTCTTCGTTGGCTGCCAGATAATGCTACAATCAGGTTCTAGGGCTCTGCCCAGGGCTTTAAGTGGGCCGGGTCCTTCCGGTGCTCAGCACCCACAGTTCTAAAAAGCAGGTGCTGAGACTGGTCCCTATCCGGCTCTCCATTGTTGCCCTCACCCTACGAGTGAAAAAAAAATCTCAACTTGGCAGCAGTACCACTCTTCACTGCCTTTAATGTATCTTTAAAGGGACTCGTTACAGTTCTTTCACAGTCTCATCATTTCAGAAATGAAGCATTTGAACTATTTTATACATATATACCACTGTTGTTGCTTATTTATCTTATGCAACCAACAATCAATGACAAAGCCAATAGTCCTGGCTTGCTGTAGGTGTAATGATGCTTGTTGTATTATATATTTGGATGCAAAAACCGAAAGAAGCAACAAAATACCAGTCGGGCGGCGCATAATGCTGGGCATAGATTTTTAATGTGCGCGTTTCAAGCCACGCCCTTAATTATATCGGCCACGCCCCTTTCAGAGATCCCCACGTTTTTTCACCCCACTTAAAACCCTAGTTGTGCCTCAAGCAAAAGGGAACAGGCTATTTGCAGAAGCTATCTACAAAATATGTGCCCATATAAAAGCAGGCGCAGCAGCCAGCCAAACATCAGGCAACAGAATAAAAGAGGTAGGGTCTGCAGAGTGTTAGGACCAAACCAAACCACAACTGACAGCCAAAACAACCTTCTCTTTAGAAAAATGTACAGAACTGAGTTACTTAGACAAATATTAGACTGTGATAATTTCTGATCACTGGGTTGCAATAAAAGGATATGATTACATATTCGCCAAGAAAGCAATCTCAGCTCAAAAGATTGAGTGATGGTTTGAAGTAAACAAAAATGTGAAAAAACTTTGTTTGTGGGTCTCACCATCACAAAGAGAGACATAGCCCGGCTATGGAAAGTGACCACCCCTCCACTGATGGGTGCATGGAAGCAAGGTCTTGATTTCTGTATGGGCCTGGAACGCCCGGTATTTATTTAATTTAGGATACCCACAAAAACATGCTAAAAATATGGCAGTGCTGGGCAGATTACCACAGTATTCTGTTACCCACCCACCACCACCACTGGACACACACGACACGCCCTAACTGAGGTATAGACATCGATTATAGGTCACATATTATATGCAAGAGTCATTGGATGTCATTGGGAGCCTGCAAGGCAACATAATGGGGCTATGGCATGCGTTGGGGTATTACTGTTTACTATTGCTCAGTTGCTGATAAATCTGGTATTTAATATACGCCATATATATGTACTACATCAATATGCTCATGTTTAATGGGCCCTATGAGTCAAATATGGCTTCTGAATACTAATAAATTATGTTGCTAAAAAAATGTGAAAAAACATAGACTTTAATAAAGTGGGATCAAAAATGTAAGTTACTGAAAAGATAGAAGGAAAATTTGTCACAGCATAAAAATGTTTAAATGTTGTGTCTTACAGGACACAGGTATGTATACTGGCAGCAGAGACAAGGGGTCATTCTCCTGCTAAAGCAGAGAGGAGAATTTACAGTCAGATGAGGAACAGGGCGGGAGAACTAGTAAGGGACTTGAGGATTCAGGCATGGGTAGCTTTAAGGGATAGTAAGGGATTTTTAGGGTTCAGGGCACATTAGAATTAAAGGGTAGTAAAAAGTTTTTAGGGTTAAGGGAAGGGTTGCAGTAAAGGGTAGTAATTGTTTTGGAAAGGTAGCTTTAAGGGGTAGTTACGCCTTTTTAGAGCTCAGGGATTGGTAGTGCTAGGGGATAGTAAAGATTTTTTTCTGGTTGAGGGAATGGTGGCATTAGAGGGTACAGGAGAGATTTTTAGGGTTTAGGGATGGGGAGTGTTAAGGGGTAGTAGGGGATTTTTGATGTTCATGGAAGGGTAACATTAAGGGACAGTAATTCTTTTTTGGGCTTCAGAGAAATGTCATGTTAAGGAGTAGCAGGAATTTTTTTTAATGGTCAAGGATTGGTGATGTTAGAGGTAGTAAGGGATATGTTAAAGGCTAGTAAGGGGTTTGAGAGTACATTCAGATACATTTAAGAATGTTTGCAAAATAACATTTTATGTTCAACATTTTTTGAAATGATCATAGAAAATAATGAAGAACGCAACATTCTTACCTCCACAATTTAGTCAAGATTTTAAAATTCAACTTTATTACATATATTCAAAGTAATCCTCAAATACTATTCTGATTTAGATTTGGATGACAGTGAAAGGAAGCGCTGAATATGACAGATAATCAGCCAGTAACATTTACTACAATTTAGCAGTAGTTTGTTGGCGGGATATCCCCAGTGGCGGCCGGCTCAGGCAAGCGCGGTAAGGCGGTGCACGAAGCGGCAGGGGGGAAGCCGACGGACGACAGAATAGGTATTATATATATTTTTATTTTTTAATTATACCTATTCCGTCGTATGTTGACTTCCCCCCTGAACCCCTATGCCCCACCCCACTACGTTTACCTGTGCCGGCCACCGCTTGATATCCCCTGGTAGAGTCTTATATCGCTCCAGAATTAGTATTTTTCATTAACATCTAACTTCCCTTCTTGAATGAATCTCTAGCGCAAGGCTCGGTTCCTACAGCCTTTAAAAACGCTATTGTGGTCCCTTTGTTAAAAAAGCCAGGGGCCGATCCTTCACATCTCTCGAATTATTGCCCTATTTCTCTCCTGCCTTTCTTGGCTAAAATCCTAGAAAAACATGTTGCAGGCTGCCTCTCTGGCTTTGTCGAAAAAATGGACTACCTAGATCCCCGTCAAGCGGGTTTTCGGCCTGCTCACTCTACTGAGTTTGTGATCCTTGCAGCACTGGACACTTTGAGAGCTAATTCAGATAAGGACATCCCTCAGGCCTTGGTGCTCCTAGATCTGTCGGCCGCTTTCGACACGGTCGATCCCAAAATTCTGATGGACCGTGTCGCGCAGGCCGGCATACAGGGCCCCGCATTCAATTGGATAAAGTCCTTTCTTGAAGACAGGACACAGGTGGTCCGTCTTGGTCCCTTTACTGCCTCCAAGCTCTCCACCACATGCGGGGTGCCACAGGGCTCGTCCCTATCTCCACTCCTTTTTAACCTCTATCTAAAGCCTCTTACTCACTCACTAAAAGATAGAAAGGTAACAACCTTTAACTATGCTGACGATCTTCAGCTTGTCTTTACCTTGGACTCCCCTGACTCGGCTGCGGAATTTCAAGCCACCATGCTGCACATCCAACGCTGGATGGACCTCAATCACCTCAAACTAAACCCGGGCAAGACGGAATTAGCTCTGCTTGGGAAGAGTGAGATCCTGTGGGGCCACCACTACTGGCTGACTGAACTAGGTGTTCCCCCACCCCGTCATCCGCTGTGAAGAGTCTGGCGGTCACCATTAGCTCTGATCTGTCACTCAAGGGACAGGTCGGAGCTGTGGTCTCTTCCTGTTTCCTCCAACTGCGTAAAATTCGCAAGATTGCCCACCTGCTATCGCACTCAGCACTTATACAAGTTGTGTTCGCCTTGGTCCTCTTACGTCTCGACTTCTCTATTCCATTTATCTTGGTCTGCCCCTGTTTTTGCTTAAACGTCTTCAACTAGTGCAGAATCAGGCCGCAAGACTAACCTATAAACAACCTAACTGGCAATCCGTCAGACCTTGGCTATCTAAACTTCATTGGCTTCCAATTGCCCAACGTGCAGCTTTTAAGGCAGGTTGTCTGAACTTCAAAGCACTGCACGGTAGGAGTCCTAAATTCATCAGCTGCATGATTGTAAAGCATGTCCCACTGCGTAACTTACGCTCTGCCCATCTTCATTTACTGACTCTCCCCCTCTTTAGATGCAAACGTCAAGGAGGTTGCAGGTTCTCCTACCTCGCCCCTAAATTTTGGAACACTCTACCCTTAGCAATCAGGAGGTGCGATAACCTGTTGGGTTTCAGAAAAGCGCTCAAAACTTGGCTGTTTGTGCAAGCTTATGCTTGAGTCCTTGCGCTGTAACATTACTCAAGTTTAGCGCCATGAAACCTTTCGGTGACCGTGCGCTCTTATAAGTTCCTGATAACATAACATAACTCTAAATCTGGCCCTGAACACTCCCCCTCTCTTCCTTACCATCAATGACATTTTGACGCCTAACAGTGTGGAAGACTTTTTACATGTACCATGTAGTGAGTTGGTCAAACTTCATTTTTGAGGACTACTGCTTCTCCTAATATCGCCTCATAGCCAAAGTTGGACGAAAACCTTTTTTGCAGGGATAAAACAGAAGTTTGAGTTAAAACATGTTTTTTTCTGTGCTTGCTCTCTTCCCCTACACTGAGCTCAATTCTGGTGCTACCTGTGAATTCCTGTACCACTATAGATGTTTTTTTTTTTTTTAAGTTTTATATAGCGCAAGCTAGACCCAAAGATATCAGGTATCAGAGCGCTTTACATGAACACCCGTTTCGTTTCAGATGGACACATTCGTTTGTTTGTTAGGCACGGGGAGATTAAGTGATTTGCCCAGAATCACGGGATGCTGAGCGTCGTTGCCGAAAATCGACCCAGGTTCTCCAGCTTCGAGGTCGACCGCTCTAGCCGTAAGGCTACATCCTCTCCCCTATCATGTCATATTTCTTCACTAGAACTAGGGTCTCCTATTGTAAGTGTGCGGGCCCTCTCTGGGGCACTGGAGGACATAAGAGGGAATCACTTGTTTAAATCAAGGCATATCACACTGGTGTTACAGGTGCATTATGTAAATCACACCAGCCTCCAGGTCCAGGACATTGTTTTACTTTTCTCAGTGTCAATTTGTTTTTCAAAGAAGTACAAATGTTTGCCCATAAGGAATGAGATTCTGGCATCTGCATTTGATTGGCTATCTCTGCTCTCTAATCCAGTGGACTGTTTAAATATTGATTCCCTACAAGAAAAAACCTCAGAAAGTCAGGAGCAAACTTTTATTTTGGATTCCGCAAGTCTGCCAAGTGGCACTATGACTTATGATTCCATCAGCAGTCCCTGGCTTTTCAGCCAATGGCATGCTGCATTGTGTGACTTGTAGTTTATACTTTTAACTCTTCCATTATGGGTTCAAACCCTAGAATGCAAAGTGAGGGTGGCGAAAGCGCCAGAACTGGCTGAAAGTGACATACATGATATGGAGCAAAGTGTCAGCTATGTTTCAAAATGTTCCTAAGTCTTCAATTCGATGTAAATAAAGGCTTGTTTCACAGTGGCGGCTGACAGTAACAAAGGGTGGTGAGGCGGATGGTGGGAGCGCAGGGGGAGAGAGAGCGTGGGCGAAAATCGGGATTAATAATAATTTAAAAAACATACCTGATGCCGCCGGCCACCTCCCGTGTTGCCTTGCTCCTGCTGGCAGCCCCTGGGACAGACTCCCAGCCAATCCCTGTGCTACAGAGCACCGCGGGGCTGGGTCTAAATGGGTGGAAACGGCGCCCTGCTCAGACCAGGGAGTCTGTGGGGGATTCTCCAGCCCGGCTGCCGAATGCAGCCGGGCTGGAGAAACCTAAGTGCGCAAGTGTGTTTTGGTCGGCCTGAGACACACATGAGCAGTTAGGGACTAGGGAGTGCACAAGGACTCCTCCTCCCCCTCCCATGCCCCGCCCCTCCTTGCACAAGCTGGCAAACGAAAAATAAAACGATGCTAGAGCATTGTTTTATTTTTCCTTTGCTGGCTATGCGCCAGGCAGAGCGGCGACGCTCCTCGGCCATTGGGGAGGAGCCCCCACTGTTGTTTCGCATTTAAAGCCCAAAGTAAACTCTACTCATATTGTTCGTGAGGGTTCATGTTTTCATTCACATCACTGCATTAAAACAAGCATTGGAAGGCAAATGTTTTTTTTCTTTTGTGTATTGGAAAGTTGTATATCGCGCTTCACTACACAACAAAGTTACAACATGGATATCAGCAGAGCAACCCTTACTGAAACAAAGAATAAGTAAAGGACAGGTGGCAATAGCAGGAGGAAGATCACACAATCAATCAATCAATCAATCAATCAAGCATTTGTATAGCGCGCTACTCACCCGGAGGGTCTCAAGGCGCTTGGGGGAGGGGGGTCCGCTACTGCTCGAACAGCCAGGTCTTGAGTTGCTTCCTGAAGGAGAGGTGGTCTTGGGTCAGGCGGAGGTGGATGGGGAGGGAGTTCTACGTCTTGGCAGCCAGGTAGGAGAAGGATCTTCCTCCTGTTGTGGCTCTTCGGATGCGGGGGACGGCGGCGAGGGCGTGGCTGGTTGATCGAAGCTGGCGGGTGGGAGTGTAGAAGGTCAAGCGGTCGTTGAGGTATCTTGGGCCTTGGTTGTGGAGAGCTTTGTGTGCGTGGGTGAGGAGTCGGAACGTGATTCTCTTGCTGACGGGGAGCCAGTGCAGGTTTCTCAGGTGTACGGAGATGTGGCTGTGTCGGAGAATGTCCAGGATGAGGCGTGCTGAGGCGTTCTGAAAGCGCTGGAGTCGTTTCTGGAGTTTGGCTGTGGTTCCGGCATAGAGGGAGTTGCCGTAGTCCAGTCGGCTGGTGACGAGGGCCTGGGTGATCGTCTTCCTGGTTTCGGTGGGGATCCACCGGAAGATCTTACGTAGCATGCGTAGGATGTTGAAGCATGATGCGGAGACGGCGTTGACTTGTCTGGTCATGGAGAGGGAGGAGTCCAGGACGAAGCCCAGGTTGCGTGCGTGGTCTGTTGGTTTGGGTGCGCTGCCAAGGGCAGGGGGCCACCAGGAGTCGTCCCAGGTGGAGGGTGATGATCCCAGGATGAGGACTTCCATCTTATCTGAGTTCAGTTTCAGGCGGCTGTTCGTCATCCACTCGGCTACGTCTTTCATCCCTTCGTGTAGGTTGGTTCTGGCGGTGGCGGGGTCGTTGGTGAGGGAGAGGATCAGCTGGGTGTCGTCGGCGTAGGAGATGATGTTGAGGTTGTGTTGGCGTGCGATGGCTGCGAGGGGGCTCATGTAGATGTTGAAGAGGGTGGGGCTGAGTGATGATCCTTGTGGTACGCCGCAGATGACTTCGGTGGCCTCGGATCTGAACGGGGGTAGGCGGACTCTCTGTGTTCTTCCGGCGAGGAAGGAGATGATCCATTCCAGTGCCTTCTCCTGGATGCCGATGTTGTTGAGGCGCTGCACTAGGGTGCGGTGACAGACCGTGTCGAACGCCGCGGAGAGGTCCAGGAGGATGAGGGCCGTTGTTTCCCCGTTGTCGAGCAAAGCTCGGATGTCGTCGGTGGCTGCGATGAGGGAGGTCTCGGTGCTGTGGTTGGCCCGGAAGCCGGACTGCGAGTGGTCGAGGGATCCGTTAGTCTCGAGGAAGGCGGTCAGTTGTCTGTTGACGGTTTTCTCGATGACTTTGGCCGAAAAGGAAGGAGCGAGATGGGGCGGTAGTTTTTGAGGTCGGTGGGGTCCGCTGATGGTTTCTTCAGTAGGTCGCTGAGTTCGTCGTGCTTCCAGCTCTCTGGGAAGGTGGCGGTGTCGAAGGAGGCGTTGATGATGTCCCGCAGGTGGGGTGCGATGACGGAGTTGGCCTTGTTGAAGACGTGGTGAGGGCAGGGGTCGGTTGGAGATCCTGAGTGGATGGAGTTCATCGTGCGGATGGTGTCTTCGGTGTTGACTGGGGTCCAGGCGCGGAGGGTGGCGGTGGGGGGGCGTTGTTCCGGTCATAGGGTGCGTTGGCTGTGTGCTGAAACTGTTGTGTATGTCTGCGATCTTGCTGTGGAAGAACGAGGCGAGCGAGTTGCAGAGGTCTTGCGAGGGCGTGATGTCGTTGTTTCCGGCGCTGGGGTTTGAGAGCTCTTTGACGATGTTGAAGAATTCCTTGCTGTTGCGGGCGTTGTTGTCCAGTCGTTCCTTGAATGCGGATTTCTTGGTGGCGTGGATCAGCTGGTGATGTCTTCGAGTGGCGAGCTTGAGGGTGGTCATGTTGTCTGTAGTTGGGTCTCTGCGCCAGGCTTTCTCGAGGGCCCGGCAGTTCTTCTTGGAGCTCTTGAGTTCGTCGGTAAACCAAGATGCTTTCTTGGTGCCGGGTCTTGCGGGGGGTTCTTCAGTGGAGCGAGGTCGTCTGCGCAGTTGCTGATCCATTTCGTGAGGTTGTTGGTGGCTTGGTTGGGGTTCGCTGATCTGGTGGGGGGGTTCTGGCTCAGGGATGTGGTGAGCTGGTCGGCAGTGATCTTGTTCCAGCTTCTGCGGGGGACCAGTTGCGGGTGGTGGTGAGTCGTGGTCCTTCTGAAGCTGAAGTGGACGCAGCTGTGGTCTGTCCAGTGGAGTCCGGTGGCGTGGCTGAAGGTGATGTCCTTGCTGGAGGAGAAGACGGGGTCGAGCGTGTGGCCGGCGTAGTGGGTGGGGGTGGTCACCAGTTGCTTGAGTCCGAGGTTGGCGAGGTTGTCCAGCAGGGTGGTGGTTTTGCGGTCGTTGTTGTTCTCCAGGTGGAAGTTGAGGTCCCCGAGGAGGATGTAGTCAGCGGAGGGGAGGGCGTGCGGGCTGATGAAGTCGGCGATGTCTTCGCTGAATTGTGTGCGAGGTCCCGGGGGTCTGTAGATGAGGGTGCCTCTGAGGTTGGTCTTGGGGTCGGTGTGGATCTGGAAGTGCAGGTGTTCGGCGGCTGTGAGGGTGTCTTCGGAGTTGGTCGTGATGCGGATGGTGTTCTTGTGGACGATGGCGATGCCTCCTCCATTCTGGTTGGCGCGGTCCCTCCGGGTGATCTTGTATCCGTTCGGGATAGCGATGGCGATGTCGGGTGCTGAGGAGGCGTTCATCCAGGTTTCCGTGAGGAAGGCGACGTCTGGGCATGTGGCGTCGAGCAGCTTCCAGAGTTCCACTGCGTGCCTGTGGACGGAGCGGGTGTTGAGCAGGATGCACTTCAGGTGCTTCAGGTGGTTGCTGTTGGTGCTTGGCTTGGCGGGTGCGGTACGGGTCCGGATGCAGGAGAACTTGCAGGATTGGCAGGTGAAGGGTCCGTGGGTGCGTCTTGGGGTGGCTCTGCAGCAGCCGGGGCTCCGGCCGGTGTTGAGTGCGATGAGAGTGGCGGCGTTGTAGGTCTTGCGGGTGGGCTGGCATCTGCAGGGGCCAGGGGGTCTGGCGCTGGGCGAGGGCCAGGCACGGACGGGCGCAGACAGGCTTGCCTTAGGCGCGCCAGCGGCACGCCAGCGGCGCGGCCGCTGCGCGGCCTCCATATGAGTGGGAGAGGGAGGGAGGAGCAGCTGGGAGGTGGGAGCGGGGCGGCCAATGGGGTGTGAGGGGGCGGAGCTACGGGACGCGGCGGCCAATAGGGTGCGAGGGGGGCAGAGCTACGGGACGCGGCGGCGGGAAACGGGCGGCGAGGGGTAGACAATTCTCTCACACATACAGGTCAAGTACAACACAGGTATATAGCAAACTAAAGAAAAAGAGAGAGGATTTAAAGGCTTTTGTACACTCCAATAAATAAACATACAAGTAGTATAAAGTTCCTGGAAGAAATACCCTACAGGCGATTTGCCATTCGTTCATGTATTCATTTAGGATGATAAACCTTCACCTACCTAGAAAGATTTGCCTTGTTAGCGTGTTGCACGTGTAGCATTGGGAAGCATCCTAGTCATGGGGTCCTAATTTAAGAAAGATTGTCCCCCATTCTGTTACCATTTATGCTATCCCTTATTTCAACTTAGACCCATATTAAAATCGTGTGTGAGCTAAAATGTTATTTTTTTCTGTTATCTCCCTATCTCAAGATTAAACAAGCATTGGCATAGCCAATAGGTCTCGCCTTTGGGACCTTATAAGTGTTTAGCCATGCAACAGTTGCATAACTAAATACTTATAAGGTCCCAAAAGCAAGACCTATTGGCTATGCCAAGCGGCCGCGAAAGTGATCGCGATCAAACATCAAAGCGGCCCTGAGGCCGTGCGGCCGCGAAAGTGAAAGTAATTGCGGTAAAGCGCGTCGCGCGCGCCTGCACACATGCACTGTAGCTCTAGGCTGCCTTGTTGGGCAGCACTTTTTGGAGCCCTCTCAATAAGTCTCGCCAGACCAGCGCATGCGCTGGGTCAGGCGAGACCTAAAACAGGAGGATCGAGCCATGGGCTCTGCGTTTCTTTTACGTCAACCTGTTTCGGTACTCAAATGTGCACCTAGAGAGTCAGGCGCCTTCTTCAATGCAATAGGTATCTCACATCAAATATGGTGAAACAGTCCCTGGTTCATAGGCCATGTTCTGCAAGGGCATTCAACTTATCCTTTGTGTTTTTCAGAAGATGGGGCAACAGAAGTGAAAACTCCCCTTCTTAATAGTTCAGATATGCCTTTGGAAGGAACAGTGCAAACTTTCCACCTTCAGAGGACAGCTATACCTAGAGTAGCAGTAGTGCAAGCTGTCCCCGCCACAAGACACATAAATATCAGGCAGCAGAAGTGCAAGCTTTGCTTCTTCACAGAGCTTGGTGCAGCTTGGCGATAGCAAAGCAAGCTTCCTTCCCTCACAAAAGGCAGCATGTGCAGTGTTCCAATCCCTGGAGAACAGATCCAGCAGGGCAGACTAGTATATGCGTTCATTGTTCACAGAACAAGGTAGGAGTGACATGTAGGTTACAGGCTCTGGAGTGAGTGCTTGCTTCATTGACAAGAACTTATAGAGGGAGCAGTGAGTGAATATGAGTTTTGCCACCATTCTCACTTAGGCGATACTTCACACCAGAAGCCAGGAAGCCATGCTGCTGTCACTCCTAGACCTGCTGTTGGCGTTGATTCTTTGGTTTTCCATGTATTGAGAAGTAGCAGTTCCCTGGTAGGTCATTGTTAATTAGAACAGCCCAGCCCTGCTCTAAGTAACTTGCCCAAAACAGGCACATAGTTAGCATCTTCTTTGAAAAGGTTTTGAACACACACACCAGGCGCTGTGCAATCCCAGCCTCTGTGATGCATCTGTTCCAAATGCTGCGGGAAGCCCCTGCTCTGGGGGTACATCCTCCCTGTTCCGATTTCCAATCGATGCTGGAAGCTATGAGCAGTGATCTGTTTCTTCCCCTTCTAGACCACTCAGCGAGGCGTCGCACGAGGCCAAGGAGGGCCATTAGAGGGTGAGTCACAGTACTCTGGGAAGCAGGAGTGTCATTCCTCTGTGTAGAAGATAGATAGGCCTTTGGTGAATGTGGTCACTGCAGCCTGGCCTTGTGCCTCCGGCACTCAGTGCTTGCAATGTATCTGCTGGTCTGTGAGTGGAGGTCACATAGTGTGCTGACCATAGATGCTCCAAGCATCTTTCTCTGAATTCACCTGTTTGACATTGACCCAAAACATGGCTGTATCAATGTTGGCTTAACTGGCTATGTTGAGGTCCAGTTTCTTAATACAGTGTTCAGTCTGTTGTAAGTGCTCCCAAATTTGACACTAAGCATTTAAAGAAGAGCATTTTCACCAATATGGTGAAGGGTGGAAGCTAGGAATTACAAGAAAAACACACAAGTGTCTCGATCCCACGCTTGACATTTAAGCCACTGGACTACAGACCCTGTTTCCTAAGCTGACATGTTCAATGTTTATTAGACTTTTGATTTTTAAGAAAAACTAACAGATATATCAAATTTAGCCACCACTCTAGAGAAGGAAAACGACATGTGGTCAAGGTATCAAGCAGGGTGTTCCAGAGAATCCTCCAGTTTCTATGAAAGGGCCACAAGTTTGAAGTAAATATGATCTAGGGGATGGCAGGCATATAATACTGTGGCATAACCTAAGCCAGAATCCGAAAAACACTCAGTGATTGACTGCATCGTGAGCAGCACCAGGGAGCGAATCTACCGAACCTGCAAAACTGCAGACATATGGCCCGATTCCGATCTCATTCAGAAAGCATACCGACCGAATTTGTTCCGGAATGCTTTCGGAAGGACTCAGATTGGGGGAGTCCGAACGACCGAGTACGATGCATCCGTATGCATCTGGATACGATTCAGTCGGACTCCCATTGACTTCAATGATAATAGGTGGTTGGAGAAAACCTTGCACTCTGTGTCGGGCACACCACGGGGCCTGCCACACTGTGCATGGTTGGGAAGAGGGGGCCGATGGGTACCCCTACGTGCCTGATTCAGAGGGCCCCCGGAAGAAGGGGGGCCTGCTACGGGCCCCCAAAGACTGATTCCGGCTGCCGTTTTGTTCCAGGCAAATCAGAAAGGCTGTCTGAATTGGTCATCGTACTCGCTTGCTCGGAAATCGAGTCCATAGAGCTGAACAAATCGGCTCCGGAAGGGCTCGACCTGTCCGCATGCCTTTCGGAACTGATTCGGTCAGCCCTAACGATTTCCAGGCATTGTACTTGGTCGTTCGGAACTGGGAACGAATTGGTCGGAAACAAGGGCTGCGGATCGGATTAGGCAAACCGAATCCGATTCGGAGCCCTTCCGACCGACATCGGAATCGACCCCATAGTTGGCTGCTGCTCCACGGTGGCACACTGGTGGCTTGCCGGTGGATGCCTTTGCCCATCAAGAAGAATCCCCAGGCAGCATGCAGAAACTGGGGCCCTCTACACACAAGAGTATCACATTTTTACAACAGTCAAAGAATTCCAGGAGTACTCCTTAGACGATGCAACAGTTGCAGCTATTAAGGAGTACCCACAAGCATATGTTATTATAAGAGTGGCATTTTACATGGTCTACAATTACTCATGGCTAAATACTTACCTAGTGAGCATTTACAGATACACACATTTTTTATTTTTCTTCATGTGTTTTTTTTACAATGGAGAAATAAATTCCTCTGCATCCCACCAATTTTAGGGGTCTCCCTCTCTGCTCCCACAATAGATAGGGATTGTGGGCTGTCCTATCGGACCTTGACTGTGGGCTGTCCTATCGGACCTTGGTTGTGGGCTGTCCTATCGGACCTTGGTGCCCCAGCCGATATCCTATCAATTCTGAGAAGACTACACCAGGGAAACTTTGCCAGGGTCAGATGTGGAAGAGGAGGAACTCTCTCGGATGGTTTCCCCGTTGACAGGGGGGTTAGGCAGGGTTGTGTGCTTGCGCCGACTCTTTTCTGCCTCTTTGTCAACGGGGTGATTAGCCATCTTAATGGGTTGAGTAATATCGATGCCCCCAGATTGGATGGCAGCAGGGTTCCCGCTATTTTGTTTGCGGATGATACCCTGCTGCTCTCCAAATCCCACATGGGTATACAGCGGGTCCTGGACGGATTTGCGGATTTTTGCGTGACACGTGGATTGGAGATTAATGCTTCTAAAACCAAGTATATGATCTTCAATCCACCTTCATCTACACGTGCAAATCCTGTTTTAGGGCCCTCCAGACTAGAGAGGGTTTATAAATTCGAATATCTGGGAGTAACGATTAACCAGTCCATGACATGGGACTCACATCGAACCAAGGCTGACCTTAAATTGATTCAGTTGACTGGTGGCGTATCAAGGATGACGCAAGGATTGACCTATAAGCCATTTTCTCCCCGCCTCCAAATTTACAGAATTCAGGCGAAAGGGGCAGTGTCCTATGGAGGCGAATTATGGGGGCACACCGCCACCCAGAAACTGCAGGTCACGGAGAATAACTTTTTGAGGCAACTGACAGGTCTTCCGTCTAGTACCCCACTCCTCCCACTGAGACTTGATTTAGGTCTCAGACCCATTACAGAGGAGTTAGGTCTCAAACCTCTCATTTACTGCCGCAAATTATGGTGCGCGCCGGAATTGTCAAATTACAGAGCTGAGCTCCAGGAGATCATGCGCCTTGCCAAACCTGCACAAGTCCCTTGGCTTAGATACATAAAACAAATATGCGAGTCATTAGGAAGATCGGATCTGTGGTCTGAACCTGGAAATACATGTCCTAGAATCTCACGTAAATCCATCTCTAAGGTTTACTATGAGCATCATCTACGCGTTCTAATCAAGAGTGTACGGGAGAGGCCCCTATCGAAAAAAAAATTGGGGTTTAAAGACTCATACCAATTAGAGCTTGCATTTGACAATATAGGCCCTTCGCTAACAAGGAAGCTTTACATGCAATGGCGGTATAGCACCCTCCCCCTTAGAGCGCATACTGATCGTTGGACATACTCCCAGTTTACACCGCAATGTCCAGCTTGCGCCCATCCAAGTGAGACTGACTTGCATGTTATATTTTTTTGCCCAGTTTACCGAAGAGCAAGGAATTATTGGCTTGTCCCACTCCTTAAAAACCTGGACTGTAGACGGCACCTTCCAGCATTCAGGATTTAAAAAAAAGATTTGTCGGCCGTAACTGTATTTGCGGTTGCAAAATTTTTAACAGCCATGTGGTTCAGTCGCAATCATTGTATTAAGTCAATACCAGTTCAATGAATTTGTTTGTAAATACTAGGTTACTTTTTTTATAATTGATTTGTTTTTATCTATGTGTGAATTTTTTTAATGTGTAATTCTTTTATGGTCCTAGTGACCGAAATAAAGATAAAGATGAATTAAAGATTTACTCCTGCTTTTTGTAAAGGTAGATTACACTTTATCTTGAGAGTGAAAATGGGCTAACGAAAAAACTTCAAGGTCAACAAACTGATGAGTTTGCGGGTAAATTTCCCTGACATTCCCACCCTCTACCACCCCTGGGAGCAGGATTAGTCATATGTAATGTTGCCGGTGTAAATTATCCATCGGTAAAGCAATTTGTGAGCGCAAACTCACATTTTGTGAATTGCAAAAGTGAATTTGCACTCATGAACCAATTTGTTAAAGCTCCTGAGTTTCATGTACGTGGGCAAATGGTTTGGGAAATCAGGCCAATAGATGGAAAACAAAAGTATTTCCAAATATAATTTCAAGTCTTAAATTGGTCGAAATATCTGCTACACTACCTTTTGCATTTTTGGTTGATGCCCACATATCATTAGGGTGTCTCGGGACACTCTTTGTCACGTTTATATAAAGAAATAGGGATGCCAGGATGTTAAAATGTTAATTCCAGTCTTAGCACGTTTAGGACAAATGCTTGATAGCAGGCTTTGGGGCAGGTCGACATTCTTTTGAGGTGATGTTTGCATTATGTTAAGAGTATTTCTATAGTTAATTTATTTATGTCTGAACGAAATGTTGACAGTTAATGTTTTTCAGTCTATGCTTTCATGCTCTATATTCTCCTGCTAGTTAAATAATAATGAAAATGAAACATTTAAATCAAAAAGGAACAACAAAATGTTATTACATCATGGAGAATGTATTGCCCCTAATACAAAAAAGATACAGGGAAGAAAGAACATACAAAATAAATAGGAAGACAGAAAGGGAGAAAGAAAAGAAAACGAGAAAAGGAAATTGTATCAAATATAAGTGTTCTTAAGTATGAAAAAACATTTTTAGTTGGAAAAGAATTAAAAGAAGAAAAAATATATATCAGAGGTGTGTAGAAAAAGGAGGAGGAGAATTTTAAAGAGATAATTCATTGTGGTACAAAAACTACATCTCTAGAACAATAAGGTTGAGTACAAATAGAATTTGTTGATAAAAAATGTATAAACGGCGACCAAATATTCCTTTTTAATAAGACTTTGAGTGGCAGTTTATAGGGCCATCTCTTGACCAACTTCTTAACTGTTATAGAACCATCAGTTCATTGCCTACACATCATCTGATTAATGCATTATCTCCTAAATATCATTTACAAAATGACCACTCCACCCTTTCATGATGGTTCCAGAGACCTAAGGACGTTGGATTGTCAATTTCTAGGCACCCGAGCGTCTCAAGTTTCCCAATTCTTTGTACTAGCTCATCTAGCACTGCTTTTTTATTTGCATTCTGGTACCTGCAGTCCTACTTATTCCATTTTAAATGCAGGACTGCAAGCATGGCCAATGAGATTATGCGATTCTGAGGTCGCGCATTTCCTCATAATTGTGGATTTGCCGCATTTACCACAGAAATCATCTGCTGCATAATTTGCAGATTTTACCCCAGAAAATTGTTTCTAGGTCAAACGAATCAAAAGTTAACAAAAACACAGTGACACGTGTTGCCACGCTGTGGTAGGGGCCAAGCAAGAGACGACTGGTCACCCTTCAAATACCTACTGCTGTATTTGAGTGTTAAACCAATTCTAATGTGGTAGAACCTGTGTCCAGACACTGTTAACATATGTAAACAATCATGGGCAAAGCCAATAGGTCTCACCTATGCAAGCTAATAGCGTTGTCAATGTTTTAGCCATGTTGCACATTTAAAAAAAATAAAAAGCTATAACGCAATCAGCACTAAATGCACCAAAGTGCTTTTTATAAATTTGATGAAGAGGGCTGGGTGGGAGGCATGCCGAAGGAAGAGAGTGTGTGCAACACAGAATGCCTCCTGCCAGCAATTGAAAAAAAAGCACCAGACCCGGTCAGTGCTGACCACACCGAATCACTTTTTTTTCAAATAAAACTGTCAGCCACTCTGCACAGCAGCTGCGCTGCTATGCAACAAGGCTGAAAACCCTGACAAACCCAAAAGGTCGATTAGGTGGGATCTATTGGCTTTGTCAAATTTCTTTTTTTTTGACCAGGTGGAAGAGAAGGCTAGAACCAAAGATGGGACTCTGGGAGGGGGAAGAAACACAACACGGCCTTGCTACAATGCAGGGTGGAAGTGGGAAAGCAACAACGTGGGGGTGGGGTGGGTACAAGTAACAGCGTAGCCCCAAAAAAAACCAGCAAAAACATTTATCTTACTATGTGTAATGTAATACGGTGCTCATGTAAACCACTCCAATACCCTCTGGACGATTTTGAGCTTTATAAAAAAAACAGTGGTGCATAGGCTGGGGATGGAAGGAGGAGCAGGGCAGGAGAAGATGGCCTGCAAACACAAACACTCTTAGAATGCCTGCACAAAAAAAGTTACCCTGCCATGAAAGAACAACGGAAGGACACCTACTTGACCACTGAAAAGCATGGATATGACAATGAGGATGAAGCCAATCAAAGATCGGCAATGAGTGGGCTCCAAGCCCCCTGTAAGTTAACAAAATGTCTCAAAAGCTACACACATGTGCTGTCTCAGATGAGTCCTAAAAGATCAAATTATTGTAGTAATACTGTCACAAAATGTGCCACATTATGCCATATAATTTTCCTTTTCTTACCACATAATTTAGTCAACCCTGCATCCAATTTGGTCCGCCCATTCGCATAATTCTAGTAGCCCTGACTACAAAGTAACAGCGTTGAAAGAAAAACTGTTTATTAGATGAGCCTCAGAGGAATAAACCTAGGAAACTCAAACGCCGTGAGAGGCAGTGCCGGAAAGTAGGGGGAACCCGCCGGATCTTGGTACTTTCAGGAAACTTTGACTAGTTGGAGGCAGATTTTTTTACTTTACTCAATCCCATGTGAGAGAGTAGAATGCACTGTAAGAATGCAAGATTTATCAGTGTGTATGAGTAATTACACAAATAATGATTTAAAAGGCCCCTATTTTTATTTAATTCTTTTATAGTTCTACTCATCCCAGTGTACGGTGTCGGAGCATGTTACATCACACACAGAGGCACAAACAATCTTACAAGTGTGTAATTCAGTGTCCAGAAAATGTAACATAAGGCAATGAGGGTTATATGGTGTAGGAATCATATACTGTTCACACTTGTAAACATTATATGTTAAGAGTGAATGGTCGGTAGAAACGCAAAGTCCGGATATAAACCTTAACACAGTGATTCTGTATGTCTGTGCTTAGAAGTCTTTATTACTTTTCAAAGGAGCCCTTTTATGCAATCTTAGCATAACAACAAATTGAGGAAGAAGACAACAATGGGCTAAACCCGTGAATTACAGTTTGCATGCAGCTCCTTGATGCTGGTAAATAGATCACTGTGCTATATTAGAAGGACTGAAATGTATGAACCGGAAGTAACAAAATGATCTCAGTGTCAAAAGGAGTGTCTAGCCATTTATCTATCTACATAAAGTACAAATCTGTGATCTGCATGTAACACAATGTGATTTACATCAGGCGCATTAACCCACTATGCTATTTTATGAGTCAAAACTGTAACTGGACAAAACACTAAACTCTCCAAGAACTACTTTAACCACTTGAGTTCTCTTACCACCAGTGTTTTAAATGGGCTGGTACTGTCCGGTACGGAGTACCGGCACTTTTTTATTTTGAGAGGGAGAGTACCGGCTCTTCTCAAGAGAAATGCTATCCTTTTAATTGGAGAGTACCGGTACTTCCAAGAAACAAGCAGGTACCGGCACTTCTCAGAAACAAGCAGGTACCGGCACTTCTCAGAAACAAGCAGGTACCGGCACTTCTCGGAAACAAGAGGGTACCTGCACTTCTATTTTTACCATTTCAAGCACTACGTACCACTATTACAATCCCCTCAAAATTGTTGGGCACACAAAGATCTCTGCAGCAGGTGGTTTAACCCTGTAGCACATTTTAAAACGCACCCTCTCTGTGCCCAATAAAGTAAGCTAGAATAGATTTACTGTTGCATATGCTGTTATTGCCAATTTCCTTGCAGCGATTTTTTTTTAAAGTAAATATAAATGTCGACTGCCTGACTGCTTTTCAAGGTCCGCCCCTCGTTGCTGCACCCCATATCCCCTGCCACACCTTGACCCCCAATTTATGGGTTTTTAGATTATTTTTCTTACTTTCACACGCGCACTCTCACGGACCCCTGCATGCTCGCACTCTCACGGACCCCTGCATGCTCTCGTGAGGGCTCTCGTGAGGGCGCACGCGCACACAGACGCATGCGCGTGCGCCCCCGGACACACACACACGAGCTCTTTGATCTTTTTATCCCACAGATGCTGCTTAACCCGCCAGTAATTTCTGCCCCCCTCATCCCAGCTCTTTTCCCTGGAATTACATCCTTCCCCTCCCCTCCCCCCGCCTTCTGTGAGACCTTGGACAGATTCTAGGGGACAGTTAACAATAATTGCATTCTGTTATCTTAACACATGAGCTTTCGACACTTTGGCAAAATACATAACCTTAAGTAATTCAAAGTAAACTATACATTTTCAGGGAAGTTCAATAAACAGATTAAACATATCTGCCACTGTGTTAAAAGAAAATCAATTCCTCCCTGTCCAACTCAGGCTCCTTGTAAACTCGATGTGACCCATCTGATCATTAGAGGCCCCGCCCCTATCTCGGGATAATGTCTGGTACCCTGACCACGGTTGCTTTTTGCCGAGGACACAGATAAAGAAGTTAGTGAGGGCATCACTTCCGGCAGATCCGTGCCCCCTCCCCTCCTCAGAGTGAAACATTGGGCAGCTCCGTTTGAGTTCGCCTTTCTCTGCTTTTAAGGGGAAACCATGGACAGGTCCGTCTGAGACTCCCAGCTACCACCCCACCTTAGACCCTGGACTGGTCCCTGTGAGCCCCCCCCCATCCCCCCCCCCCCATCAGAGAGCCTGAAAAGATTGTCCCTGGAAAGTCCTGCATGAGCACTCCCCCTATTCCCTCCGTTGTGAGACCCTTGATAATGATAAACCCCACGCCCCCTCTCCCGAGTGAAAACCTGATCAGATCTTACAAAGCCCCTTCCCACGTCCAGACATCAAAACCCAGTGACCCCAATAAAACAATGTATACTACACTCTCAGTCACATCCTAGGCATATGCAAATCAGCCCGACGACCCTCTTCCATTATTAACACCCCCTACTGTCGCGCGATGCCCAACATACCTACCACTACAGGGCTCTATCCCAAATCCTTCAAAATAGGGGCATTTGTGATTTTAATTTAAAGCATTTTCCAGTGGGAGCGGTGGGCTTAGCCCCCCATGCCCCCCCCCCCCTTTCCCTCACAGTGCCACCTGTGGGAATCCGCCGGGTCGAACTCCTACGGGAGGGTGCATTTTGAAACTCCTCTCGCTGCGCACACCGCCCCCTGCCGGGCGCTGCCTGCCGAACCCCGCCAGTGAAGGGGAACAGGCGTCCTACCTGGCGTATCTGCTCTTCTGGAAGTCCAGCCCCCTGGAGAGGAACATCTTAAACGGTCCATGGGGGTCCAGCCACGGCCCGGGAGGTCCTAGGGGCCAGCCCATCAGCACCGATAACGGAGAGCCCCAGTCCTGCGGGAGGGGCCCTCGGGAGCCTGGCGGGTCTCCTCCAGCACCCGTGGAGGGAGCGCCGCGCCCGGGGGACTCGCACAACTTCATCCGATCCGGCTTTGTCTGTCAGCACTGGCATGTGGGAGTCAGGCAAGGGGAAGAGGCGGGGGTGTGGGGCGGGAGGCGGTGAGGTGGAGAGAGAGCGATGGATGCAACAGAGGAGAGGCAGGAATGGAGAATAGATGGCTAGACAGAGAGCAAACGGGTCAGAGATAAAGAGAGGGGGGTAGAGGGAGGGGAGAAGGAAAGATGTCAAGGGAGGGAGCGTGGGAGTGAGGGGTGGACTGGTAGGGGAGGTGGAGAGAGAGCGATAGATGCAACAGGGGAGCGGCAGAAATGGAGAAAAGAGGGATAGACAGAGAGCGAACGGGGTCAGAGATAAAGAGAGGGGGGCTGGAAGAGAGGGAGAAGGAAAGAGGTCAAGGGGGGGAGCGTGGGAGTGAGGGGTGGACTGATAGGGGAGGTGGAGAGAGAGAGCGATAGATGCAACAGGGGAGCGGCAGAAATGGAGAAAAGAGGGCTAGACAGAGAGCGAACGGGGTCAGAGATAAAGAGAGGGGGGCTAGAAGAGAGGGAGAAGGAAAGAGGTCAAGGGAGGGAGCGTGGGAGTGAGGGAGTGAGGGGTGGACTAGTAGGGGAGGTGGAGGAGTGGAGACGATAGAGAAGAATATAGAAGCGGGGATGCTGGAGAGGAGAGCGCAAGTGGTGGGAAAGCGAAGGACTATAATTAAATATGGGAAGATGGAGAAAGATGGAGGGGAGGGGGCAGCGAAGGGATGAGGGCAGGGACGCCACCTGTCCTGATTGTCAAAATATAATCCCTTCGTTTTGAGAACATTTCGGCGTTTCGCCTGCTGCGACCCTAGTCCGTTTTTATCATCTCGGTAAGCATGTCCCAGTGACGTTTTCTGCAAGTCCCTGAAAATGTTATTATTTTCCACGGTGTGTCGCTCAATAGCTTTTTTGCAAAAGCGTCAACCCCACGGAAAGGGGGAGACAGACGGCGAAACGGAGATGTGAGCGAGAAAGCAAGAGACCTAACGTGGGAGAAGCGGAGAAGAAAAGAAAAGCATAAGAGAGCGGACAGGAAAAGAAAAGCAGGGGGGGGGGGGTGAGAAAAAGGGTGGTCTATTAAGTAGCACAACAGGAACGAGAAGATGGCTTGCAAAGGTATGAAAGAGGAGGAGGTTGGACAGCGAGGGAGAGGGAAAAATGGGGACGGCAGAGGTCAGAGGAGGATAAAGGAAAGGAGGGCGGCGAAGTGGGAGAGAAGAGGAGAGAAAGCAAGAGGGGAGGGAAGAAAAGAAACTGAGGCAAGTTGGTAGAGAGGGGGAGTGGAATAGGAGGTCCTCGGGAAAGAATGAAAGAGCAACAGGGGATTAAGAATGGGACGAGGGGGGAGAAGAGGAGGAACGGAAACACAAAGGCAAATATGGGGGCAAAGGAGAGTGAAAGAGCGGAGTGGAAGGGGTGAAGAGTGAGCGAGGGAGAGGCTAGAAATAAAGGAGGGAGAAAGAGGGTGGCAAGAAATGATGGCAGAGACAGAAAATAATGGAAAATGGGCAGTGATTGTGAGGTACAGTGATATGGGAAATATAGATGATGGAGAGGGGAGATGGAGAGGGGAGCGGGTCAGAGGGAAAGCGGAGGAATCAAGACAAGGAGGAGATGGGGAGATAGCGAAGGTAGGAGGAGTAGTAGCGAGTTGCAGAAGAAATGAGTGGGGAGTGTGGAGGTGAATAGTACGGGAGGACTGAAAGAGAGGAGAAGAGAAAGAGGGAGCGACAACGAGTGGGAGAGACAAGTGACCGGGAGAGAGGAGATGAGAGAAGGGTCACACAGAAATAGAAGAGGGAAAGGATCATGTTGCATGTTAGGGAGAAGTACTAGAGGTAGAGAGGGGGAGAAAGACGCGGAGAAGAGAGACAGGGATAGAGAGATGAACAGATAAAGTGAGAGTGAACAGAGGGGAAGGCAGAAGAGGGAGTGTTAGAAATTGGGTCTCTAGTTGGCAGAGATATGCACCCAGTCCAAGTAGGGACCGCAATCCTAGTCATGTATCAGGGATTCTTCCCAAAAACAGAACTATGCGCAGGATTATAGGACCTTGGTGTATAGGGACTGTCATCCTACCACCCCATGAGCCCAGGACCGACTAGCTGAAGTGTCTCACTTGCTGTCCCTCTCACTCACAGAGAAACAAGTGATGAGACACCCCAGAACACAACACTCCCAGATCTCTCAAGAATCGCGGTAACAAGACACACCCTATCGCTCGCACTCTTGTACTTGTCCACATTAGGATCTGACAGAGACACAAAACTGTTGAAATATTCATTTTAACTAATATGCCCTAACATGCAGTATATGTGCCACAACAAGCAGAAAAATGCATAGTACAAATACAGTCACCATAGCAGCTAGTCCATATATCATGGAGGAAGATGTCTTCATGAAAAGACACTAGAGCCTAACCTCCCTCCCCTTGCTAAGGAGCAGTATTATTTCTCAGCAGACCCCATATCTTAGCCTATAGAGAGTAGATCTACATCATAAGTGCTGTCTCTCTCTTCTCCCTGGAAAGGTCCCTCTCCAAGTGTGTGCTACCTTTTTGTGTATCCCAATAAGGCCAAAGTACTTTGTCCCAAATAACAGCTGCATCGATATGTTGTGTCTAGGTGCTAAGACCTGACCAGAACAAAATAACAAGGGGCATTGTTTACCGACCTTGCTTACAATGTTCAGACTAAATCCCAGGAACTGACAGAGAGTTAGCCCAGCGATGAGTGCTCATGTGAAAACAGCCATAGAAATTGTTACAAAACACAAAGTTGTATAGTAACGTGAGCAAAGCAGCAGGCAAGCTACAGCGTGCTCATGCCAACTTAGAGAAGACGACAAGGTCTCCATGGGCCATGGGACACCCTCCCCTTGGTCAGGTCGGCAGCTCTGGGCTAAAACAAAAACCAGAGGTAAGCAGAGGCAAATCGTCTCAGTGATAGGCCAAAGAGGCTTTTAAATCCAAATTAGCAGAAGGTTTTGGCATTGGAAAAATGTAAAAAAAAAAATTAAGAAAAATTTAAGAGGCATCCAACGGGGTATCCCAAAACGATATCCATTCATAGCGAATCTTCAGAGCCAAAAATATTGTGGGATAAGTGCACTGCCATAAATTCCAGTAGGGTGTCTGTACTTCCTGTAGTAAAAAGATATGCCATCCAATTAAGTAAGTCGAACAAGCGCACATGCTCCTTATATCTAGAGGCTGCTAGGAGCATACCGGGGCAACCTGTGTTAACTTAGATGAAACTTTGATCCAACCGTAAGGGTGGGCGGAGCTCTCGGAGTTGTACTTGGCGGAATTACACAGTTACATCAAAACTCCGTGAGATTCCACGGAGTTCCGTGAGCGGCGGAATTTTGGTTCGCCATGCACGCTCAGGTAAACCAGTAGTTATAGTACAGGTTGGAGTCACACATGGTAAGTGCCTGTACCTCTTCGGGTCCCTCGATGCACAGTTTTGGCAGATTGCTGCATGTCCCGGTGTATGAGTGATTCTGGCTTATAGTACAGTCAGGTGTGTGACAAGTGGTCCAGCTTGCAGTCTGTGAACATAGATATATATCTTATGCACACAGGTGCTCATGATTTGTACCTGTATTCCTTGGGAGACTGCACAATGTCTACATTGTTGGATGTGAGTCGCTATGCAGCGTTCTGTTACTGCTCTTCTGCAAAGTGTAAACGGGGGCTGCTGCCGCCGCAGCTAAGTGCACTCTGGGTGAGGTGGACAGGAACCACAACCTTTTTCCGGGTCACACAGACGCACTCATACAAGCAGTGATCAGTGAAAACAACTCAGCAAGCTGTAAAGGAAAACCTGTAGCTATGTCGTACCGGCGGCAGCCATGTTGGGTGTAGGAATCAGAAACCTAGGGCCATTTTTACTATATAACTATATTTTCCCTGCGTCTTGTTTCAGTGATTGCTATATATTGGGCAAGCTACCGAGCGCATAATAAGAAACTACTGGGTTTTACGTCACAAGGACATACACAATAGTATTTTATTTACCAGCTTGTGCCACGCTTGGAGAAGAAGTTTACAATTAGAATTTCATGTGTGCCACGAGTCACGATGACAGAAAGTCTATGAATGCTGCAAGGACACAGGAAAATCGGCCACAAAGAATGGTTTCTCAAACTGTATTTTGCCCCTGTCATTGGTTTAAAACTTGGTAACAAAACAACATGATTGTTTCAAAAATAAGAAGAAATTGTTCCACGGAAAAGTGGTGTCACACTAGTAAGTTTTAAATGTAATGCCCGGCATGCTTAAAGTCTATGAATGCAAGTAAGTAATATTTTATTTTCACAATACATCATTTATCAAAGATCAACTTTTTAAGTTTAACTGGTAGGTTCTAGCTACTGGGGGGTTTGTCCTCAGTGATCAGTTTGTTGTACTGATGAGAATTTGCTGTGATGTTTTAGAAATCAGACATTTTTCACATTTCTATTCCTGGCTGTGATAGGTTGGCCTGGTATATGCTGTCCACTAATTAAAGTGGGCATATTGCACCAGTCCAAACGACCCTTATTGATGATTAGGTTAAAGACAACCTTTATTGAAAGCTATCCTAGTGGTAGCTATGGAGAGCAGCCTTCAGGCTAAATCTCGAAGGAATGTAAAGCAGCTTGTTTTACCAGATTATAACCTCCTGAATGACCAAATGAAAGGAGAACCACACAAGGAATATATAAAATATATATATTTATTACTAAACACTCTCTACAAACCTATTTATGAGATTAGAGAACAAGCACACAGTATTAAATCACTAGAACGACAGTAAATAGCACAATACACAGTGGGCTCCAGGGGGAGACCAAACCATATACTAAGAAAGTGGTATAACAACCCGGACTTGACTAGACACAGTGCCTAAAGCATGTAGAATCGCTGGAACCCCAAGGAACCACCCATGGTAGTGACACAGGGGACCCACGGAGGACGGGTGCAGTGTGTGAACACAGACGCGCGCTCTGTACAACTCTATGGGAAAGTCGCGGTTGGAATTTTAAAGATTAAGGACACTTAGGAGAGGACTTTAAGCAAACCCTTTGGACCATAGAAGGTTCTAAGGCCAGCACCCTTGAAAGTACTGAGGTACCCGTGTTACCTATCCCAGAGGAGCCAGGTGCATAGGGGTCAAGTGGTGTAGGAAACGCTCGTTGATTTAAATGGCGGGATGCGAAGAAGTGCTGCTGCCGGGAAGATGGAAAGTGTCCGGTGTGATCCAAGCCTGGATCGGAGCTGAGAAGAACCTGAATGCATAGGGGACAGAGTCTGGGTCACTGCACAGTGACCAGGGGCACGATAGACGAATGCCCACCGATGTAGGGTGTTTCAGGTGAGAAGAGGTGAAACTTGACTCTGCAGCCACGGGGAACATGAGACGTCCACAATGACCAAAGTCCGTGGTGAGCTGTCCCACAAATGATGTCGAGTGCTGGGGGGTCAGTGTCCGGATTGAACACCAACAAGCCTTGGCAACTGCAACCCACGCGGGCAGAGGAAAGATGCTTCGGTGAAGACCAGCAAGGTCCTGGGGACTCTCCAAGCAATGAAGAGTCAGGAGCAACCAGGAAATCCCACGGAAAGTCAAAGTTACCTTCACAGGGACCCACAGGTCGACGGACTTGGGTGGCGAAGGGACCTCAAGCTGAATCACAAAGTATCAGCCCACGGAACACTTGTGGAGTGTAGGCCGGAAATCTTCAGTGGAAATACTGCTCAGGGTCAGGAATAGAAGTAGCCCAAAGCACAGCCTCAGGGGTCGACAAAAAGCATATGCTGCTGCAAATATACGCAGTGCACAGGGGTTCGGGTTGCACGGTCCCCACGATGGCTACGGGCCTCAGAATTGCTGAGAGCACAGATCAACCTCAGAGACCTTGGGAACCCACCTCCTGTGTTGCAGAAATCTCCGGAGTCCTCAGGAGCTTCGGAGATACAAACCGGTCAGGTGCGTTTCAGGTGCCTGCCTTTCAGGGGAGTAACTCCTTTACTCCAAGGGAGATTCTTCAGTCATCCAGCGTTGTGCAGATCGTCGAAGTACTTGGTTTCTGTAGCAGAGTTTAGTCCAGGTAAAATCTAAAGTCATGTAGTCATGGGTTCCTACTTTATACCCAAGGAAGGGGTGGGACAAACTCTGGGGACCCACCTATGGGAGGGCTAGGACAGAGGGGTGGCTACACCCATGTCCTTTGTCCAGTTTTGCACCAGAGCAAGAGCAAATGGCTCCTGCAACCGGTTTGAGCTGAACTATGCACAGGGACACCAAATGTGCCCCCAGTGCAGACATCAAAGCACTCTCAGAGTGCACCTACCCAGCCCCAATACACTAAAGTCTGGCTGGGAGGTGGTCACACCTTCCTGTGACAGGAAACCTATTGTCCAGCCTTCCCCTGCTGGAGTTTCATCCAGCAGCAGGAGGGCAGACTCGTGTCTGCGGCTGGCAGCATCCATTTTGTGATGCCAGGGTCGAGAAAGCTGGTACCGGGTGTACCGGTGTGTCGCATATGTCCCTTTAGGAGGGTGGTATCATACCTCCCACACCAGTTACTGGTGTGGAGGTATGATTCCAAGGTGTTTGACACCAAACACGATATGTTTCCATGCAGCTGTTTTAAAGTTAGCATTTACCACAAGGTTATAATGCACTTAAGAATTTATGGTTGGCTGCATCACAAATAACCCCGGAATAGAGGTTCCGAAGGCTGCAGAGGGGCTCTGCTCATGCAGGTGCACCCTCTCACATAAAACCCAGCACCCTGCCTTCAGAATTGATAAGGCCTGCTATGGGGGTGACTGGTAGGTTTATATGTGCAGTGATATGGAGTAGATATAGTGAACCTATATCTAAGTAAGGGGTGCATGCACCACCTTACACAGGCTGCTGTAGCAGACCTGTGGTGTCATTTTGAATGGCCTCCCAGGGGTGGCATAATACATGCTGCAGCCCCTGAGAGGCTTCTGGGGTACCCATGCCCTGGGTACATAGTATACCATATACTAGGGACTTATAAGGGTACCGCAGAATCCAATCTGGAGTGTACCTAAAGTACATGCAATCAATTTAGAGGAGAAAGCAGATAGACTGGGGTCCTGAATAGCAGGATTTCAGTCAGACTAAGTCGGAAACAGTGAAACCTCAGTAAAAATTGGGGGTAACTATAAGAAGCAGATCCTACTCTTCTTTACTGGCCCTTCAGCTACTCGCATTTCACTGTCACTGAACAGGAATTACATGTTCCATGACGTGAAATGAAGTGTTCTCATGCTGCCCAGAGCAGAAGAATGCATCCGTGACTTTACGCCACACTCTGAAATTTCGATTTACTGCGCTCTCTATGTAGATTATGCTTTGACTGCTTGGGGACGGCAAAATTGATTTATGTTGGTGGGAGGGGCTAGAACATTACTTGCTGCTTCCACCTTCTTGTTTGAGTTCATTTAAGCGGTGGGCATGGCAAAATCTGCTCCATGGAGGTGTCGGAGTTTTTGTCAAACTTCATTCTCTAATCGGAGCACGGATTGACAAACATTCTGCAAACTCCGCGGGCGGAGGGGAGATTACCGCCCATCCTTATCCAAGAGGCTCTGTGCAACGGCACAGGTACTCAAGTTTGCAGTCAGTCCAAGTGCAGGATTGCACACCAGGTGCCTAACCACGGAACAGCCCTGGTCATGGGTCTTCAACTGACCTATTAACGGTTCATAATCCAGGGCAGCATGTGATGTATTGGAGAGGCAGACATCCAGGGCCTATTTAAAAAGGGCACCGGAGGCAGCGAAAAACAGGTGGCACACAGGTAAAGTAGGCATAGCGGAAGGTCCACCAATAGTCAATGTCAAGAGCTTGTAATGGCATTAAACCATAAATCTGGCTCATCCGATCAAGGTACAACAGCAACTGGACCAGGCTTGGCAGCTTCACAGATCAAGCAGCCATTACGGAATAGCAGCAGAAGTACAAGTACGCTGCTAATTAGTAGGAGCAATAGGGGAAACCCTCTGAAGGCACTGGAAAATATAGAATGGATAACAGCTTCTAACTCCAAAAGTAGTCTGAAAAGAGTTGACGGGGCCGGATCCCACAAGTTTAAAAAAGTGGGCAAGGCCCTTTGTATTAGATGCATTAAATATTTGGTGAATTAATCCTCAAAATGTAGTGGGAGATTCGTGTTTAGTATTGATTGAATCTTACTAGCGGTTTTCACCACCTGCAATTCGAAGGTCTCATGAGCTGAAGTAAGAGCCACTTCTTGTTGAAACAATAGCGCTTTGAGTCTGCTTAGCTTATTGAAATCTGTTCTCAAAGTTGGAATGGAAGGCCACAGCGAACTAACGTCAATCCCATACAGGGGTGGAAACAGGACATTGCTGCAACATGTAACACGCTGTGAAACAGTTACTATATACAGGATGCCTGCCCGTAAGCCGCAGCAGTTGTGGTTATTTAGGATAAGATAACTGCCGATCGAAAGCAAAGTCAGAGCAGGAATAATAGCTGGGACTGGGGTCCCCTTTAAAAAACAAGCCAAATCAGGGGCCAAAACGTTGCAGGCACCATGACGTTTTACTTGTTTGCAGACTAGGGAATGCCATGCTGTAGAATCACAATCCTTCCCTGAAAGGTAACCTTCTTATCTGCTCGTTGACACCAAAATGTGAAAGGCAACGACCATAACTCATGAATATAGCTACTCCCTGGGGCTCATGTCTACCTACTGGATAGTGTTTCATGCAGGCCATAAACTGGAAGAGTGAGATGGGTAAAGAAATTACCCCATGTATTAACCACACAGCTGTATATGTTTCTGCCACAGAAAACAGTAACTGTTCTAGTTGTTCAGTAATAAATAAATAAATAAATAAATAGGTATGTAACATTGTGTTTGTTGCATCTTTCATTTACATCAATTTCTGTTTGTCTGTCAAATTAAATGGTAAAAGCAGTTGCTTAAGCATTCAGGTAATCCCATGGTACTTTCCCACTTTTGAGCGTTTAGCAAGGTCCAACCAAATTGCACTATAGAACGTAACGGATTTTGACCAGGATACAAAACTGACACTTCATTTTGACCAATGTCAGTGATGGAGGATACAATATTATCCAAAGTATATATGCGAGAAAACAGTGTATTAATGCTTTTATCTACTACTGCTAGAACCTTTTCCAAATGATTTTGGTCAATTTGGCGCAGGTGTACTGCAGTTTCCATCTGCGATAGCTTCCAAAACTCAATGTATGCTGCATAAACAAATGTTTTTGCTCGAGGAGACTTTGGACCTAAAAGAAAATAAGCAAGATCTATTTCACCTGTCAAAAGGGAAAGATGTTTTTTCACAGATGACAATTTGGATGTTCCAACCATTGTTGACATAATTTACCTACAGAATATGTGGTAATTGTATGGGAATGTGAAAAAACAGGATCCGGTCAACTTTGTGTAAACCCTTTTGTGGTATTTAAAAACATAATTGGCATGCATTTGAGCCCATTGGCCACAACAACCAACCTCAAGGGTCAATATTGGAAGAATTTAGTGTACCGTTCCGAAACATGACAGTCAAATCCTCAATTGTGTAGTTTGTATGTGTATGCCATGAGTCATAAGCAGCTAATAATGGAATGGAGGAAGTATTTACATTTTTAGCTGTGGCTAAACCAAAACAAGTGGTTTGCTGCATCGCCTGCTTTAAAAATATGAGCTGAGATGGTTTCAAGCATGCGCAATGCAATGATTCAATGCCTTGCACTTGCCAATCTTTGGTACCCCAAATAGATTTTAAATCAACTGCGTCCTTCCAGTAATCATAACCCGTCATGGACAACTCAGTTATGAAGGACGATGAATAGACCAATTTAGTATGGGTCAGCATAAATTTGGTAGGGGCAGGCATCTACAATTGATAAATAAAGGACGCAGGGTTATAGCGATTGTAACTAGTAAAGTATGTGAATTTACTCCGTTGGGTCTAAGAGCTGCCCTGTACCTAGGTCAGGCAATGTTCCCACTGGGTATAATGAAAATATGGTCTCTGAGAATTAGTTTTGGGCAAAAAATGATGGCCATAATGTTGGTAACAGAATAAATCAGCATAATCTGCAGAATTTAAATACAAATCTTCAGTGTCAAAAGCAGTATAATATTTCAAATCAGAAAATAATGAATAAACAACGTTAACATCCCAGTCGTCAGAGTGAATCCCAGGCAAGACCACATCTCCTAAAAATATGCGGAATAGGTATGGAATTTGTAAAGTCTCAGCTGGGCCATGGAAATCGAATGCTACTTTATCCCACACAATACCATTAATAAATGGGAAGGTCGAAATGTTTACTAAAGTATGATCTCTTTTCATCTTATGAGATGAAGTATGATGTGCCAGAACTCCATCTACCAAGTGCACAGCAGAGCGTTCAGGTAAGTAAATGGCCATTAACCGACAGGAAATACACATGTATTAACCACACAGCTGTATATGTTTCTGCCACAGAAAACAGTAACTGTTCTAGTTGTTCAGTAATAAATAAATAAATAAATAGGTATGTAACATTGTGTTTGTTGCATCTTTCATTTACATCAATTTCTGTTTGTCTGTCAAATTAAATGGTAAAAGCAGTTGCTTAAGCATTCAGGTAATCCCATGGTACTTTCCCACTTTTGAGCGTTTAGCAAGGTCCAACCAAATTGCACTATAGAACGTAACGGATTTTGACCAGGATACAAAACTGACACTTCATTTTGACCAATGTCAGTGATGGAGGATACAATATTATCCAAAGTATATATATGCGAGAAAACAGTGTATTAATGCTTTTATCTACTACTGCTAGAACCTTTTCCAAATGATTTTGGTCAATTTGGCGCAGGTGTACTGCAGTTTCCATCTGCGATAGCTTCCAAAACTCAATGTATGCTGCATAAACAAACGTTTTTGCTCGAGGAGACTTTGGACCTAAAAGAAAATAAGCAAGATCTATTTCACCTGTCAAAAGGGAAAGATGTTTTTTCACAGATGACAATTTGGATGTTCCAACCATTGTTGACATAATTTACCTACAGAATATGTGGTAATTGTATGGGAATGTGAAAAAACAGGATCCGGTCTACTTTGTGTAAACCCTTTCGTGGTATTTAAAAACATAATTGGCATGCATTTGAGCCCATTGGCCACAACAACCAACCTCAAGGGTCAATATTGGAAGAATTTAGTGTACCGTTCCGAAACATGACAGTCAAATCCTCAATTGTGTAGTTTGTATGTGTATGCCATGAGTCATAAGCAGCTAATAATGGAATGGAGGAAGTATTTACATTTTTAGCTGTGGCTAAACCAAAACAAGTGGTTTGCTGCATCGCCTGCTTTAAAAATATGAGCTGAGATGGTTTCAAGCATGCGCAATGCAATGATTCAATGCCTTGCACTTGCCAATCTTTGGTACCCCAAATAGATTTTAAATCAACTGCGTCCTTCCAGTAATCATAACCCGTCATGGACAACTCAGTTATGAAGGACGATGAATAGACCAATTTAGTATGGGTCAGCATAAATTTGGTAGGGGCAGGCATCTACAATTGATAAATAAAGGACGCAGGGTTATAGCGATTGTAACTAGTAAAGTATGTGAATTTACTCCGTTGGGTCTAAGAGCTGCCCTGTACCTAGGTCATGCAATGTTCCCACTGGGTATAATGAAAATATGGTCTCTGAGAATTAGTTTTGGGCAAAAAATGATGGCCATAATGTTGGTAACAGAATAAATCAGCATAATCTGCAGAATTTAAATACAAATCTTCAGTGTCAAAAGCAGTATAATATTTCAAATCAGAAAATAATGAATAAACAGCGTTAACATCCCAGTCGTCAGAGTGAATCCCAGGCAAGACCACATCTCCTAAAAATATGCGGAATAGGTATGGAATTTGTAAAGTCTCAGCTGGGCCATGGAAATTGAATGCTACTTTATCCCACACAATACCATTAATAAATGGGAAGGTCGAAATGTTTACTAAAGTATGATCTCTTTTCATCTTATGAGATGAAGTATGATGTGCCAGAACTCCATCTACCAAGTGCACAGCAGAGCGTTCAGGTAAGTAAATGGCCATTAACCGACAGGAAATACACAGTCACAAACCCAATCCAAATGAAAAGGAACACCATTGTCCGCACCAGCCACATATATGTCCAAGAAGGAACAAGGTAAGTTCTTTTAAACCAGGAGATGAAAACACAAACACGTGTTGGGGCTCTGCCACAGAGGAAGCCGAAGAAGATGAATCAGAAGAAAAGTTATCTCTGTCCATATAGTAACCACTGGAATTCAGACAAAATAATGGGGGTTGCTCTTCATTGGAAGTCAAATGATTGCAGTTTCAGGAATGTCAATTATAATTTCAACAGGCGGAGAGGCATACTCATTTGCCTCAGTGGTGGAAGTCGATGATAAAACAGGCAACCAATCAATTGAAGTTTCCATCTCCCCTTCCTGTTGTTGTGGAGTTGTCGGGGAGACAGAAGTCATTGGACGAAGCGAAACATTCTGTTGGCGAATGGTTGCAAGCATACTATTGAGTATATAAATGAGTCAACCAGCTCAACTAGTAGCTAATACTCTTGATGTTAAAGATTGCTTTACGTCACGCTTCATCCGCTCCACAACAGAATTGTCCTCAGGCCGATTTGGAGACGAGAATTGCACCTACACCCCCAGAGACTTCATCGCATCGTGGTAAGCCTTAGAGGCAAAAGCCGGACCTTGGTCTGAATGGAAGGTGCCACAAGCAAAGGCCCCAACAAAGACATACAAATCTTTTATAATAGTTAGAGTGTCAACACTACATTGTGGCCAAACCCAAAGGAATCTAGTACAAGAATCTGCTACAACCAAGATGTATTTAAAAGCATTGTCAGAAGTCAAAAGGACTGCAGTGATCAAGATAAATATAGCCAAATGGCTGATTAGAAGTGTAAAGTTGAGTATGAGGTGGTCGTGACACAGTAGAAGGTTTGATCTGTTGACAAATGTCATAAGAAAGTTAGTGTAAGTAATTAAGTAAGTAATTCTTTATTGCTCAGTTAATTAAAACCATTGCAATCAGCTACACATAATATGTATAAACAACCTTAAAATACAAGTTTTTATAAATAAGTTTGTTAAAATTTCATTAAAAAAAAACATTGACAATGACACAATGACAAAATTTCATAAGGCTAAAAAAGTGCATTCCAAAAACAAATGTTAAGCGTCTTTGGCACTGTCCAAGAAAACGGATAAAAATAAAACGTTATATGCCCAAAGTGTCTATATTAAAATGTTCACACCTGCAGGTTCTTGGGGCAGTTTTAAGCAACACCGTCAGTTAGGCGAGACGGTCAAAGAAATGGGCCTTCAAGGGAGTCTTGTAACTGGTTGCAAACAGGTCTGCAATTTTGTAACGTTGTAACCAGTCCTCATTAACGCAGATGTGCAGACTTACTTTAAGAAAGGAAGAGTTTGATATATATATATATATATATATATATATATATATATATATATATATATATATATATTTTTTTTTATGAATTAAAGTTGGCACTGCCTAAGTATCCAGACGCACAGCTTGTACTATTTGATAACGAATGCCATTTCTTACGAGGCTTTTACATAGAGGGGGTTGTTCCTTGTCGTTGCCGAGTGGGGCGGTTGGACTCAAATGTTTAATGGGTTTGCTTCGGCCAGTCTCTCCCTTCTGGCGTTCTGCTTTTTTTGCGGTTTTTCCAGAAATTTGACGAGATGACTTACTAGTTGGATGTTTTTCCCGTCAAAGCATGCTTTGACCGCCTGCCGACATTTTCTTATTCCCAATTTCTTCAGTGTTGGTTTTAAATGGAGTCTGCGCTCCTTTTCCAGTCCTTTACAAATGCATATTAGGTGAAGGATATCCTCTTTTGGGTCCCTGCATAGCAGACAATTTGTTATCGTTTGGGGTCATTTCCACGGGGGAAGGTGGTATTGTGATGGAAGAATCCCCAGCCGCAGTCGTATGAACTTCTCCTTTGTAATCCGTGTGTAACCGACTCCTAGGTAGCTTTGGCAGGCACTGCTCGTGTAATTTTGGATGACGATCCAGCCGTTAGCCCTGTTAGCTAGTGTTGCTTTGTCTTCCACTAGCGAAATTATCTTTACAGATTTATTTGCTAATCGTTTGAAGGTGTTATGAGAACCAATGCTCTTCCAGGCTTCTTGTAATTTCAAGGAGTCTATTGAGTGCTTTAGATAATTTGCAGCTGCACACTTATTTTTTCTTTCTAACTCCTTCCAGAGATGGTGATTCAAGCTTGAGACTTCAGCTCCCTGTATTTTATGCCAGCTTTTGGCATAGGCGCCCATTCTTTCTACTCTTTGATTCCTCAGGCCAAATTCAAGCCTTATTTGTGCCTGAGAGGTATAATTAGGCAGGTCAAATATCATTCGTATTGCCCTGGCTGTTATATTGTCCAATATCTGCACGTCCCTCCCTCGGAGGCATTCGCTCCCGTAAGTAATGGCCGGTGTTAATTTTGCTTTGATCACTTGTAATAATGGCGTAAAGCTGCGACCAGCAGCTTTCATTTTGAGATTTCTCAGTGCGACCGCTATTGTGGTTCCTCTCCTTTGTGTTGCTTCTTTCTGTGGTTGGAATGTCCCTTTTCTGTCAACGATTACGCCCAGATATTTGTATTCCACCACAGTTTCCAGTGTTAGACCTCCTATTTGCCAGCAAAACTTGGGTGAAGACATCTTCGCGTTTATTCTCATGGCTTTTGTTTTTGAGAGGTTAATACTGAGACCATTCGTTGCCGAATAATTAAACGTTGTGTCGATTAGACGTTGTAGCCCTATCGGCGTGCGGCTAATAAGCACGATGTCGTCTGCATACATCAAGTTCGAGAGGTTGAGTCCTCCTAAGTTTGGGGCATGCGCGTTACTTTCGTCTAGCTTCTGTGAGAGATCTGACATGAAGATGTTAAAAAGGGTTGGAGCTAGCACACACCCTTGTTTGAGGCCCTTGGTCGTCCGTATTTTCCTTGACAGGCAGTCGCCTGATCCCAACTTAATTTGTATCCACGTATCCGTATGTAATAACATCAGTTGTGCTAGTAGGGTTGATGGTATTTTCCTGTTGGCCAGCTTCTCCCATAATAGCTTTCTGTTGATGTTATCGAAAGCTGAAGTAAAAACGATGAAACATACGAAAAGAGGCAGGTTGGCGAGTTTGACAGCGTCTATTAGAAGTGATAAAGCCAGAATGTTTGTCGTTGTTCCCATTTGTTTCCGTAATCCTGTCTGGGTAATGGGAATCACGGCATTTTCATTCTCCCATTCTGTGAGCTCCTCTAGTAACAGGCCAGCGTAATATTTGGCCACATTATCGATTAAGGCAACCAATCTGTAGTTTTTCAGATCATTTATGTTGCCTTTCTTGTGAATTGGAGCTATTATTGAACCTTTCCATGAGTCAGGAATTATTTTGGTTTCTATAATCTGTTTGTAGAGTGGAGCTAACGCCGCTGCCCAGTATTCCGGGTTTTGTTTGTACAGAATGGGGGAGATTCCGTTGGGGCCCGGCGCCCCCTCTGTCTTACCTTTCGCTATCATACTTATAATTTGTTTTCCTGTGAAGACCAGTGTAGTTGTCTCCACTGTTAGGGAGGAATCTAGGGTTTTTCTGTCAGATTCTGGTGGCCTCGTTATGGTGTTTTTTGGAGCCATATTAAAGTGGAGCAAAAGGTAATCATACCAAGCTTCTTCAGTAAGATGAGAGTTGATGCTGGGTCTTCTTGGGGTCTGCAGTTTGTTCACAGTTTTCCAGAATCATCCACTGGTGTTATTTCCCTTAGCATCGGGCAGTAACTTAGCCCATAACTCTTCCTCTGCTTCCCTTTTTAAGTTCCAAATCAGTTTTTTTTGATGTTTTTAAGTTTTTGCAGTTCCTTTTGGACAGCGTTGTCTGGTTCTTCTCGGTGTAATTGCCTCAGTAGTTTGTTAATATTTCTCTTAAGGTACTTTAGAATGATATTTTGATTTATTAACTTGTCATGACCTTCCATAGTATGAGAGCACTTTTTGTGGCTTTGTTGGTTTTGGGCTTCCGTTGTTGTGTGGAACTTTGATTTCCTTGTATGTGCAGTCCCAAGGCTGCTGGTAAATAGCTCCCATCGGCTTAAGTTGTCTATCTGAGTCGCAGTGCTTTTTTCCCACAGTTTTTTCGCTTCCTTCTCAAAGCCTACTAGTGTAGGAACATTAGGATCAGCAAACCAAGAGCCAAAACCAAGGCTCACAACTCATCCAATTGTGCTGTGCAATCCCCAAGGGATTGTGTGTGCACCAAGGAAGATTTGCAATCACCATCTACCAGTGCATAATTTGAGCAGGTGCTTTCCGGTGCTTAGCACCAGCACCTTAATCCTCAGCACCGGTGCTTATAGCACCAGATAAGGACACACTCATTTGGAAGGCATGTGATTTTCCACAGAATCAGAGGATGTTGAGCCACGCAGAGACTCGAACCCTGTTCCCCAGCTCCGAAATTGGCAGCTCTAGCAATTAGACCAAGTCCTCTCCTGAATAATAAGTGCCGGGGCTCTAGTCAAGAGGCAGTTTGCACCAGCAAATTTCTCCTGTTAGCGCTGCCTCCTGAAGAGAACCCATGCACTTCTTATTTTACAAATTAACCACTGCCATCTACTATTGTGCCTGCCACGATTGCGCAGGCTTCTGAATAAGCATGTTCAGAACCAGTGGCTGGCTGTGCAGACCCATAAGTGTATATAATGCATTTGTACTGAGCAAGAGGGAGTAAGGATGGAGGAGGAGGATGAACATGTTCATATTGTAAAACTCCTGTGTTTGCAAAGAAGGATCAAAGAAAATATTGACATCAGCCGAAGTCAATGGACTAGCCCATTGTATCCAACGAAGATGCAAACCCTTAGAATTTGGAATGGTCGCCTTCATGACAGCTTCTAAAGCAGGCACTGACGAGACCATGAAAATGCATTTTCTCTGAGCCAGAGAGCATTCTTTAAGGATACCCATTCGTACAGCGGTCAAAATGTTTTCTGTAGCAGAAAAATGCAACTCTGCTGAAGTATACAAATACGATTTATAAGCAACGGGGAGCGTATCCCCCTCATTAAAAGTCACGCAAGTAAAACTTAATGCACCTGGTACAATACGTATGACCACATTTGTGGTATTGTCTCTTGTTAACAAGAACTGGGTCACAAGCAGATCAGACTGCAAAGACCTAAGGATTGCGGTATGTTCCGGCAGACAACTGGAAGAAGAAAACGAGGGTTGTATCAAGGCGTAAAGCAGTTTGATACGCTGGGCATAATCAGGAATGCAAGTCCTCCTGAAATTTAAAAATCCCAGGGAAGATTTAAATTTTTTAAGAGTAGATGGAGGTTGCAATTGAGCACATTTCTCCAAAAAGTAGGGGGCCAACCCCCTGCCTTCGTTATTGAGTTCATAACCCAGAAAAAGAAGTGCCAAAATGGCAATACGAGATTTAGCAAAATTTAATTTCTAGCCTAACTTCGCAAAATGTGTGACAATGTGATCAACGCGCATAAGATGAGTATTGATCTCATTATCAGCCAAATAAATATCATCCACGTACGAAAAGGAATCAGGGTCAATCTTATGTAAAATTGAACAAATGCTTGCCGCAAACACACCAGTGCTATTCTTATACCTCATAGGCAATCTCACATACAGTCTCTTATTGCCTAGGACACTGAATGCAGTCAAATCACAGCTCTCAGCAGCCAAAGAATGCCTGAAGAAGCTGTTGGAAATATCCAATGTGGTCTTATAATTCTTGCAAACAATGTTACTCACTAACGCAGAGCTATGTGTGTTCTCAACCGCAAAGGTATAAACATGACTGTTCAAATGATGGTAGTCCACAACTATACGATATGAACCATCCGGTTTCAAGATCAGAAAAAGAGGATTATTTATTTAAGAAACACAGGGTTCAATCACACCCTGATATTTCAACTGAGTCAAAACATCACCTACAGACACCTTTGCGTCACGTTTAATCGGATACTGCGGTTGAGGCTATGGTGTGGAACACAAAGGAATCACATGAACTGGGGAATCCTTGTACCAGCCTGCCGGATTGTGATACATTGTCGGAGCTAGGGATAATGCCTACTCCGAAGCATAAGCAATTTTATCGTCATCAGGGACATTTTGTGTAAAACTTAGTTAAATAACATCCTCCCCTTTGGAGGAAGCAAGGACAAAAAGGGGCGGCCAATCAACCTCCGCCAATAAGATTTCATAAGAAGATGTGAGATTTACTCAAAAGACTACTTTAACTGGGCGTTTAATATCACATTCAATTTGGAGGCTTACTTTATAAAGCCTATCAGGAGAAGCAACTCGAGTATCATCTGCTTCTAATGTAATAAAAGTGTAAGTTGCTTTTGCCTCCAGATGCTGGTGGAGTGTCTGCCGCACTATAGTAACCTCTGCTGCGCTGTCGAGGAGGGTTACCGCCCAACTCCTGTCAAGCAGGAGGGTTCTCACAATCTGAGGCATACTTGGCTGTCAAAGCGGCAACTTTTGTCTTCTGAAATGGGGTACGATATTGAGGTAGTTCCTCCTGCTTTACTTCACGTCAAACTGGTGATGCGGTTCACGTCTTGCTTGCGTAGACTCACCTTGTCTGCAATCCTGTTGTTCTCCTCAGCCGAATTGTTGATCCTACGATTCCTGAAAGGAACGAGGATCAGGAAACTGAAACCTCTCTGGTGTTTTAATTTTTGAGTGGTCACGCAAATCATATCATCGTTCAGAAGTGTCAGGTGGAGGCAAACCTGCACAAGAACCTGGCTTCTGTTGTTGCTGCTGCTGGTTCTTGTTCCAAGCCTTCTTAGGAAAGAATGGACAACCCTCCTTATCAGGAGGGGTTTCATTCTGTGCTTGTGTGAATGGTCAAATTCCCAAGTTATTGCGACCTAAGGACATTTACACATCCTCAATAACAATCGGCAACTGTCGTTGCCGATCCATGTCTGCCACCACCGCCAGGCGTTGACGTACTTGTAGGCAAACGGCCTCACCTTTAATGTTGGCCAGAATCATATCGGAGACAATAGGGAACATTCCCACTAACTTCATCCCCAAATCCAGGGCTGGACCAGCCCCATGCTCATCCTGTACCTTCTTCAGAACGCTCGGCGGAACGCTCATGGAGGGGGCGCCAAAGCACAGTGTATACACTGAAGTAAACACCGTCCCCCAGGTGGTGCAGTCAGCTAAAGAAGGAATCAGACCACTCGGCAAACTCATCGTAAGGATCCTGTGTTTCTCAATAGGAGTCGTATGTGGAAAAACTACCTCAAGCTGCTCAAATGTCTGTGCAAGCCAAAACAGTCATCACGATTTTGAGGACGTTTGCCCATCACAGCGTTAATGATGGTGGGACTAATCACAAGTCCTCTGCCTTGACCTGGTGGTGAAGGGGCAGTTCCAGCCCGAGCTCCCTGAAGTGCATGAGACATGAACTGCATAACTCATCTATGAAGATGAATCAACCGTGTGTACATTTGACGCAGCTCTGCAATAGTAACATTGAGATAATTTAGATGTGGCGTAAAACCAGCCGAAACAGGCCAGGTGGCCCCATCGATAGACAAGGGGCCCATTCGAACAGAAGGAACAGGGTGAGGAAGGGCGCCATTAAACCATATGGCATGGACGTCAACGGAACTTCAATTAATGCCTAAGGATGATAAGCTGCTGGAGGAACAGAGGGCGTATATTCATGTAACAAATGATAATTCTATCTACTGCTGTAAATGTAACCCAAGAATAAAATACCTCAAAGCTGAATGCTGGATCAGCCTCAACTACAAAAATAATGTTTGACCCTCCATTGGGGACACCGTGGTGAGTTAATGAAAGCTGTAACTGCATCGTGACCGCTTGTGCCATGATTATAAGGTAGGCAACTAAAAAAACAGTAGGACAAAACAGTGTCAAAAACCCTTTAAACTTCAAGCTTCAAAAACCTATAGGGATACCCTACAAATACAGACCCCTCCAAGGACGTCTCCGGGAACCGGTGAGGGGGTATTGTAGACAAGCACAAGCGCTTCTCAGGGGTCTTGTGAATAAACACCAGACCAAACGTTGGCGGCACCATGTTGCAGGGATTCTGCCCAAAAACCGAACTATGTGCCGGATTATAGAACCTTGGTGTATAGAGACTGAGTCATCCTACCACCTTAGTACAGATGAGCCCAGGACCGATTAGCTATAGTGTCTCACTTGCTCTCCCAATCACTCTCAGAGAAACAAGTGATTAGACACCCCAGAACACAACACTCCCAGATCTCTCAGGAACTGCAGTAATAAGACACACCCTTTCGCTCACACTCTTGTACATGTCCACAATAAGATCTTACAGACACATGAAACTGTTTAAAATATTTATTTTAACTAACGTGGCTTAACATGCAGAATACATGCCACAACAAGCAGTAAAATGTATAGTACAAATACAGTCAGCATAGCAGCTAGTCCATATATCATGAAGGGAGATGTCATCATGAGAAGACAATAGAGCCTAACCTCCCTCCCCTCTCTAAGAAGCAGTATTAAATATTAGATTGACTGATAGGCTTTATTCGATAAAAAACATATCTTAAAAGCATCACATTATATAAAATTACATTACACATATATACAAAGACAGATTTAGAAAAAAAAAAGAAAAAAAGACTATTTACATCAAATGTAAATTCAGGTTGATTAGTCAAATTTAGTCACAATTTAACCAAAAACTTTAAAATACATATTAAACATTTTGTTCAAGCCTTTTTGTTCTGATGGACCAAGTCCATGATAAAAACTTTGAGAGACCACAAACAAACAAGGGTCGTGTATCCGACATTAAGATACGGAGTGCCTCATTGTGATACCTAGTACCCAGCAAGCGGCAAATTGGTTTCAGCCAGCTTTTCCGCGGAGACACATATGCCGGGCAGGCACACAGAATATGGGCAACAGTTTCTGCTTTGTTTTTACAGATTGGACAGTATAATGATGTCTGGGATGGGGGTTTCCAGTGGGCAGTAAAGGCACGCACTGGAAGAGCCCCCACCCTAAATCTGAAATACAAGGACCTATCAACGGGTTCCCAGACAATGTCTAAGTAGGGTTCCCGAAGTGGCACATCCTTTATCTTTAAAAAATCTTCCGTTAGCCTACTAGGAATTAAATCAGAGCTGGCTCTTACCGCAACCCACCTCCAGTACAGGGTTTTCAGAGTTGCCTTCGGGGGAGAAGACCTGCTTAACCAGGCATCATTTAGGCCCAATTCACCGAGTAAGAGTTTTACGTCTTTTAGCCATTTTATTTTTTGCCACCCTGCCATCGACATAACTTCTGATAACCCCTTCGCATAATTTGCCAGTTCCGGGACTCGCCATAGACGGGCCCACAGGAGCAATGGCCGAAGTTTTGCTAGATCTTTAATAGTATACAACCTAGATCGAGCAATAGGGGGACCATTGGGGTACTCTGGGGGAGTAACATAAGGTCCCTTAAGAATTTATTTTCGGACCTAACCAACTGGTCTATGTTAGAAGTACCCCACAGCTCGGCCCCATAGAGGGCAGAGCTTACTCCCTTTGCTTTATAGATATCAATGACGGGGGCAATCGGTCTAATTAAGGAAGAGCGATGTTCCTTAAGGAGCGCCCCCGTAACCCTCTTATGGTTAAGCAACATTTTGGAAAGATGCGGGGACCACTGCATGGTATCTGATAAGCGTATACCTAAATAGTCGAATACAGTGACCCTTTCTAGGGATACATGGTTGAGTACTGGGGGTCGCCCAAATTTTTTCGCGGGGTTCAACACCAGATATTTAGTCTTATCTGTGTTGATCACAAGCCCTCGTTTAATACAGAAGGCCTGGAAGTTATCTAGGAGGCTTTGGAGGCCCACCGGGGTCTTGGAAATTAAAAGCGTGTCATCAGCGAATAAGAGGGTAGGAATTTGCTCGTCCGCCAGGGAAGGCACATCAGATGGAGTTGACAACAGATGCTCAACCACTCCATTCACATATAGTGAAAAGAGGGTGGGAGCAAGAACACATCTCTGGCGGACCCCTCTTTCCACTGGAATTCTAGTAGTTTTTTGGCCCTCGGTGCCCCACCTCACTCGTGCAAAGTTTCCTTCGTGTAGCCTCACTAAGATTGATAAAATATTTGGTGGGATCCCCATAGCAAGCAGTACTCCCCAAAGTCGTCCCCGGGGTACAAGGTCAAAGGCAGTCTTTAAGTCTATAAACGCAAGGTAAAGGCTGCCTTTGCCTATAACAACCACTTTCCAATAGATTAACAATAATCTAAAAGCCTGTTCTATTGTCCCAGTTCCAGCCCGAAACCCCGCTTGGTACTCAGAGAGAATCTTATGTTCTTCAGCCCATTGTAAGATTCTCTCAAGTACCACCTTTCCAATAACCTTCTGGGAGGAATCTAGTAAACTTATTGGGCGATAATTGGAAGGATCGTCCCTGTGGCCCTTTTTGAAGATAGGGATGACCTCAGCCCCCTTCCAGGACTCAGGGATGGGGGCACCATTATCGATGGCTATAAGTAAAGTGTGGATAAGCTTCCCCCAATTAGGCAAATCAAAGCGGAGCAGATCTCCAGGAATACCATCCGGGCCAGCTGCCTTTTGGGGCACAATACGACTAATCGTGTTTTCAACTTCCTTTGCAGAAAACGAGTAAGTTGTACTATCACCTGGGGGTATGTAAAGACTAGATATCGATAGATTGCTAGCAGCTCCCTGGTGAGACATATATAGTTTGGAAAAATGATCGACCCATGACTGGCCAGTGATGTTACACATAATAATATTGCTATCGGGGCTATTCCTAGCTCTAATAGTTTTCCAAAAGAGGCCCGCATCCCTCCCAGCACTGGCCTCCTTTAGTGTTTGCCAGTACTGGTCCTCCCATTCCCTTTTGGCATTTGCTATCACCAGGTAGTACTCTTTCCTCGCTTGTTGGATCAGAGGTTGTGACTTCGCCTTAACTGCTTTAATTAAAGCGGTCTTCATTTTCCTGCAATTGGATGTATACCACCCTTGTTTGCCCGTGGGCCTCTTGGGGCCTCTCCCGGCCCCCCCCCCTCGCGTTTGTACCAGAAATCGTTTTCCCACCAATTTGGTGGTATTCTGGATTACTGTTGTTATCTTTGAGGGATCATAATGGTCTAAGCAAATCCTGTCCAACTCGCGTTGTGAGGCTGCTAGCAAGTCTCCTATAGACTGGACTTTCCCTTCATCCAAGACAACTTTGCGCCACTTAAGGCGTCTACCACAATTAGATAAAATAACTTTCGAGGTGGACTTCACTTCACTTAATACTATTGGGCCATTTGCACTCGGCCATAAGTGCTTTAGGCTCAGGGAGAGAAGGTTATGGTCACTGTCCACAGTTGGTAATATGGCCATGTCTATCACATTTTGCCAGAGTCCAAAGTCAAGGAGAATATAATCAATCCTTGACGAGTGGTTGATCCTGTTATATGTATGAGCCCCGGAGGAATCTGAAATGGTACGGCCGTTTGCTGCTCGTAGGCCAAACTCTATAGTTAGTGCATTCATTTGGATGGCCCTTTGCGACCATCTTTTTATTGGCTGGATTGTTAATGGGGGTATGCCCCTCCTAGCATCATCCTCACTAAGATTTAAAATATCCTCTGTCGCAAGGGGCTCAAATGTGCAGTTGAAGTCCCCTGCGACCAGGACTTGCGTACCAACGCAACAATTTCTGAGTTTGCTTTCTAGCGTTACTACTGCCAGAGATAGGGAGCCGCCTTTACTCCCCCTTGCATATATATTAAATATGTCAAGAGTTTTCCCTCTATTGGGGCCTCTAAGTGTAATCCTTAGAATATCTGGTGAGTTGCATTGTTTTTGTTTAATAGTGCAACCCAGTGAAATGCTCACCCAGATAAGGAGTCCACCTGAAGGACGACCCCTCCCAGTAGTTGAAGGTACCGCTGGTATAAAAAAGGTAGTGTAGCCGACTCTATAGTTAGCTTCTAGACTCCAGGTCTCCTGGAAGATACAGATCTTAAATGTCTCCACCAGGGTATTCCACTCTGGGAGATCTAACTTCCTGGAGATACCTGCGATGTTCCAGCTAACAATCTTTAAGGTTGAGTCGGCCACTACTTGCTCCTGGGAGCATTTGGTCGATGCACTAGATAGATTCGTCAGCTCGGCTACAGGATCTAGTGCCGAAAACAACAAGGGAGGAGTATTCAAGAGGGAAACACTACTCTGGTCAACAGATAGAGCTACTGGGATCACACTAGTATCAATAAGACCAGTATGAATATCCCAGTTGTTATTCAACCCAGTCTCAGGTTTAAATTTATTAGTTAATGCCTCCAACTCCATACCCCAACAATTGTACTCAGCGATTGGGGGTACTGGCCCTAGCCTTTCCCCCAAATTGGTTGTATCAGGGGGAGTAGAATAGGAAGGGTAGGGAATTTCCATGGGAATGTGTCAAAAACCAAGGCCTATAGGGCCTTTTATTTTCGTCAGCAAGAAGCAAACGATAAGCAGGCACATAGCCACTGGGTCAGTACCCAATATCTCTTTTACAAAAGCAATCTACTTCTCTGCGAAAGGCAGCGGATGGGTGCATCTCGGAGTCCCCAAGAAGCCTTCCCCCAAAATGTTTTTCATTACTCTGTCTTTGTTTTCGATATGGGAGCTGCGGATAAAAGTAACCCAAACCAAATGTGCCAATTCCAGTACCATCATACACATTCTGTAGGTTGCAGATGGACCTTACAACTCGTACATCCCTGAAATTGACAACAATACAATCCCCTGGGATATCCTTGATCCTGCTACCCACCCAACCAATTTGTCTAACAAAGAGGATTTGACCATCGAGTTGCCTTGAGAGGGGTCTGTTGTTATTTAACCAAAATGTGGTTTTGTTTTTGAGCTCACTAAATGATTCCAATTTACCCGGCGTTAGCCGTGGAACTCCCGTCAAAACAACTACATAGGGCATACAAGCGGGAGGCAAATTAATATGAGTGAAGCTAGTGTCAACATTGTCAACCAAATCAGATTTTTGGGATGAACTGGGGGGATCTGCCCCCTGCCTCACTGCAAGATTACAAGTATGACCACCTGTCTGACTTAGTATAGATACACTCCCGCGAGTTCCCTTGTTCCCTTTGGGCGATGGTTGCATTATTGATTTACTACCTTTATGGTTTAATGCGGCCGGGGCAGGGGAATTACTTCCACTCTGGGATTCAGAAGCGTCTTTTTGGTTTGAGGATACATATTTGCCTGATTGTAAGGGGTCTACCATAGGAGTTTGCTTCTGTTCAGCAGTATCAGGGTCGTTTTTGGAATGTAATTTGATTAGAGCTTTTACTGAGAAAAAATTATCAAGGGTCCCTTGTTCAAAGCGGTCCAATCTTTCTGCTAGAACTTTAATCCTCTCAAGCACCGGCAATATAAGAGACTTCATAATCTGCTCAATGTGGGCAATAGAGAGGATTTCATTTGCAGAGCTTGGAGAACGCCATAAATTTGGACTATCATTAGACAGCGAAGCAATGTTAGCGCTGGTTAGTCTGCTGCTTACTGGGGCATTACAAGATTTTTTGACGAGAGTCTCCATTCTCTCCCAGAAGCTTACATCGGCTAATATACCACTTCCATTATCTAGAATGGGCACAGTATCAGATGCTTTGCTATTAGCAGCGTTCTTCCCCTTTGATAAGTTCTGTTTAGCAGTCGCTTTCTTTTGTTTATTACCACCTACATTCCCTTTAACAAATTTGGAGTTTAAGCATTCCTTGTTACTAAGCTGCAACTTACGCCTAGCCTTTTGCCCTCTGGTGGTTACACACGGGCTAACATCGCTTGTGCTAGGCCTTAAATCAGAAACCAAGATTGGACTTAATGGCGTCTTAGAACACCCATTAACTATGGGATCTATGGCCTGGGGAGAAATATCAAGAGTGACCTCGTTTGGGAAAAAGTTAGGCGTTGCTGATAACCTTGTAGGTAAGGAAAGAAACTCGAGAGATGTATTACCCATAATGGGAGTTATATCCTGGTTTATCGGAATATGGTGGGCCTCTGGAAGAGCAACATAGGATGGCACTAATAGCGGGTCCTGTGAGTTAACAGTAAGCGCCGATACATTTACAGACGGAAGGGGGGGCAGAGAGCCAGGAGGAAGTGAGAGGCGGCGTTCTGTGCTTTCAATGGCATTAACCACCACCCCAATGGTTTTCTGCAACATACGATCTATTGCCGTTAAACTGGGTAGTGGAGGATTAAGAGCCACTTTTTGTTTTGGGGCAGGAACAGATGACACAGGATTATGCTTTCCCATATTTTGCCTGTTTTAAATACAAGTGTAACTGCTGCTAACAAACGAGCTGGATATACAACAGACACCAACTGGCACAACACTGATTGTCACAATAAGCAGCGCTATGAAGTAGCTCTCGGAATACTGCAATAGCTGTGTTATCTTAAGGGCGCTTGTTGATGATGTTGGACCAGAAACGTCTAGCGATTAACAGGCTGCAAGTACACAGGTACGCAAAGGACAAAGGGGGTGGCCCAGCCCAGCCTCCCCGGCCACTAACGGCCACAAACGGTCCCGCCCTTGTCCCGGGCTTCTCCCGGCGCGTCCCGCGCGCGTCCCCGCGGGACGAGGGACCAAGCCTGCCTAAATACTCCTCCTGTCGCCTCCAGATGACGTGGCTGACCACGGGGTTGCTGGGACTTGTGGTCTACAACGGAGCGCACGGCGGAGCCAAGCCCGGCCGGCGGGCAGCTGACGATGATTTTCGCTGGTGGAGGCTGATAGAGGCTGGCCCCACCGCTGTAGACACAGTTCCGCTGAGAAATCCGCCAATTAAACAAGTATGCCCAAAAATCACAGTGCACTCGGCGGAGCCAAACCCGGCCGGTGCAATTCGCAGAGCGTCCCACAGTCCTCGGCACCAAGCCTGCCTAAATACTCCTCCTGTCGCCTCCAGATGACGTGGCTGACCACGGGTTTGCTGGGACTTGTGGTCTACAACGGAGCGCACGGCGGAGCCAAGCCCGGCCGGCGGGCAGCTGACGATGATTTTCGCTGGTGGAGGCTGATAGAGGCTGGCCCCACCTCTGTAGACACAGTTCCGCTGAGAAATCCGCCGATTAAACAAGTATGCCCAAAAATCACAGTGCACTCGGCGGAGCCAAACCCGGCCGGTGCAATTCGCAGAGAAGATCTATGGGGTTTGTCAGCAGACCTCATATCTTAACCTATAGAGAGTAGATCTGCATCATAGGTGCTGTCTCGCTCTTCTCCCTGGAAAGGTCCCTCTCCAAGTGTGTGCTACCTTTTTGTGTATCCCAATAAGGCCAAAGTATTTTGTGCCAAATAACAGCTGCATCGGTATGTTTTGTCTAGGTGCTAAGGCCTGACCAGAACAAAATAACAAGGGGCATTGTTTATCGACCTTGCTTACAATGTTCAGACTAAATCCCAGGAACTGACAGAGGGTGAACCCAGCGATGAGTGCTCATGTGAAAACAGCCATAGAAATTGTTAAAATAACCAAAGTCATGTAGTAACGTGTGCAAAGCAGCAGGCAATCTGCAGCATGCTCATACCAACTTAGAGAAGACAACAATGTCCCCATGTGCCATGCGACAGTCAGGGTAAGCTTGATACACCCTAAAAGATAACTTGTGCTCACCCTCTGGTAGCTTGGCACAGAGCAGTCAGGCCAGTGGTGTAACAAAGCCCCGCAGCCCTCATTGTGCGGGTGGCCCGAGCTCAAGGGGGTCCCCTCAGCACAGTAACCTGGTCTGAGAGCTCTTGAGTGAGTCCAGAGGGGAGCCCCTTCGAAGTACTTCGAAGGGGGCCCCCTCAGGTTTCGTTATGCCACTGAGTCAGGCTTATCTAAAGAGGCAATGTGTAAAGTATTTCGGCAACACACATGCATGCAGTACAACAATGAAAACACCACAAATATGCTCCACACATGTTAAAAAAAATAGAGAATAATTGTATTGTATTGTATGTATTGTATGTAGTACTTGTGAAGAGCACTGTGACCAAACATGGTATCCCAGCGCTAGTTATTACCACTATGGAAGACAAAATGACTGATAGAGATCTGAAGCTAAAACAGGTTATTAATGAGGAAACAGCCAGGTTTTCAGTGACCATCTGAATTTTAATAAGTCAGAATAAGATCTTAATGGAGCTGGTAATTTGTTCCATAACAGAGCTGCATCCACGGTAAAAGCACATCCTCCTCGTAGGACATTTTGAAATCTGAGTTCTTGGACATAGTTGCCTGTGGCTGATTGGAGGTGTCTGTCGGGAGTACATTTTATTAGTTTGGCTTGTAAGGGTTTTGGTCCTTTGTTGTGTAGTGCCTAATGTACAATACAGAGGGATTTAAAATATTCTCTGTTTATTGGGCAGCCAGTGGAGATCTTTCAGAGCCTTTGTGGCAGAAGAGTGTCGAGGTCTGTTCAATATTAACTTTGCTGTAATTATCTGGATGCGTTCTAGCTTCTTTAATAAATTGCTGGGGGCTCCTAGTAAAAGGGCATTGCAGTGGTCCACCCTACTTAGTATTACACCTCTAGAGATCACTGATCTGGCTGGCAGGTTGAGCAGAGGATATAACTTCCTAAGATCCCGTTCACTTGTTTTTCCATAGACAGACCTTCATCTATAATCACATCTAAGTTTCATACCGCTGCTGGGTTGCTCAATGGCAATTCTGTGGGTAGAGGTCAGAAGTTAGGGAATAGAGATACCAGGATTTTATAGGACGAGCAACAGAGGAGCTCAGTTTCAGTTTTGCTTCCATTCATCTTGAGTGAATTTGCATTCATCCAGTCAAAAATGTCAAGGATGCATGCCTGAAAGTTACATTGAGTGTCCTCCTGGTCTTTGTTCAATGAAAGAATTTGGTGAGTATTGTCTGCATATTTTATCAGCTTGATCTTGTGGTACTTAATAAGATAAATAAGGGGTCTGATATAGATATTGAATAAAATAGGGCAGAGGGACACCATTTGTTGTCATTCTAAATTCGGATTGAAACGGGGGGAGAGATACCGCCTGACAATGGCCGAACAGATAGGATTTTAGCCAGTTTAACATCGGGCGCCCCACACTCACTGCCTTAAGCCTGGACAGAAGAGTGTGGTGGTCCACCTTGTCAAACGCAGCTGACAAATCTAGGAGGACCAGTACAACAGATTGTCCGTTGTCTGTTATCCTCCGTATTTCATCTGTAGCGCAGATCAGAGCAGTCTCAGTTCCATGTCCAGGACAAAATCCAAATGTTTCTTCCTCTAGCCATACATAGTCCTCTAAGTATTGCGACATTATTGAACTTACAGGGGGCACTACATTTTTCATTGGAAATGGAAGAAGGGAGATACGTCTGAAATTAGCTAGATCTGAGGGGTCAGACAGGACTTTTTTCAGTGATGGCTTAACTATAGCTTTTTTCCAGCAGTCAGGCACATTCTCGGTTTCAAGGGAATGGTTACAAAGTTGTAGCAGGGGGCCTGCCAGCTCATCTTCCCATTTTAGCCATTGCTTTGGTGGAATAGGGTCCAACAGAGACCCTGATTTCATGGACTTAAACAAAGTTTTAAAAACCTCGACAGAGATAGGATCCACCCTACTCAATGTCGTAGAAGTAAAATCTGAAGGGAGAGGCGGCCCAGATTGAGCAGGACTATCAGTGTGTGAGATAGCATGTTTTAATGCAGTAGGGTTGTCAATCCCATCTAAAATTGTATTGATCTTGTTTTCAAAGTATTCTAAGAGATCATCACATAGTTTCTGCGAGGGTATAATTTCTGACTTAAAACTGGATGTATCTTATCTTCCCTAAGATACTGGCACTTCCATTTCCTCTCCAATTGTCTGCACTTTAGTTTGGCTTCTTTTAGAATAAAATCGTTCCATGGGGCTGACACCTACTTTCAGGGTTTTAAGGTAGTCAGGGGTATAGTTTCATTTAAGGTTTTTAAGATTTCTCTTTCAAATCTATGATAGTTCACTTCTATAGTGTCTACCAGAGAGAAGTGTGCTTTATTAATGAAAGGTTTGGATTTAATATTAGAAAGTTTGTGCCATGCTCTGCTTTCTATTGAGTGTCCGACTGACTTTCCAGGCGAGCCGTTCTTACCCACCTGCAGGTAGGAAATAATCAGTGAGTGATCTGGCCAGCAAAGGGGGGTAGTTTCCCCTACAGAAATTAGATTGTCTGGGGAGAAGATGAGGCCAGGTATGTGTGTAGGGCCATGGACCTGTTGTTGAAGGCCGATAGTTTCACAGGTACTGAGCAGCTCGGTATAAGCCGCAAATAGGCCTCCTTCTACCCAAAAATTAAGATCTCCCAACAGAAAGAAATTATTATGCGTAAGCCTCATGTTGGTAATGTTGTCCAAGAAAGAGGGAAGAGAGGAACTTGCGTTGGTAGGTGGCCTATAACAGAGAATCCCTGTAGCCACGTTTTCCTTTTGATCCTTTAGCTGGAATCCTAACAGTTCTATTCCATCTACTTGTCTGAGGGGAAGGTAGTGAAATTCCAACTATCTTTGTGGAAAATACCTAACCCCACCCTTTTTTTGCCAACTCTGGGATTATAGAACCCTTTGAAACCATCAGGACACGCCCTATCAAGATCAGAGACAGAGTCCCCAGTAATTCATGTTTCCGTAATGAACAGTACTTCAAAACATAGCAGTAAGTTAAATTTCTTCAGCGTTTTTAGGATGGGATGTAGCATTCAACAGACCACATGTTAGCCTGTCCTTCAGTGATGTCTTAACATTACGGCTCTCCAAAGTGCAGTTAGTCCTTATAATGGCGGCGGGGTGCTTACCAAAACTCATGAGTTCCTTGTGCATATAGTAAAGTCTTCCTTGCTGATTTGTGGCTAAACCGGCAGCATGGCTGGTGCCGAGCGTGGTCAGAGCGCCGACGGGCGCAGGCTGGCTTGTGTTTGGAGCACCCGCTGCACGTGTCCGCTGCGTGAACGCTCCAGCCTGCTACTTAATGCCGTCTGAGTGACGCTGTGAATGTAAGATGGCGGTCCCGCTGAGATATGGGTGCCACCGCTAGCCAAAAGGAAGCCAATTGCTTTCAAAAAGCTCCGTGGGCGAGCTTAACTAAAATTAAATCTTTTCCTAAAATCACCGTCAAAAAGTGCCCCAAATGCCCCCAAAAGTTTCAAATTCAGTTACATACAGCACTAAATCCTTACACGTAATAAATAAACAAGACCAAAATTACGAACATCCAATAAGTGGAACAGCAGTTATTAATTTTTAAAGAATAAATCAGAAAGTAGTGCTTAGAGTCAAATAGAAATTAGGGGTTACTTGAGGTTGCGCTGGACCGAGTTAAACCCAAAGTTCAGGCTGACCGCGATGAAGGGCAGGCCGGCTACAGGACACACACAGGGCCCACTGAAAAAGTACCTTGCATGGAGCAAGCGTCAGCATCGAAGACTTGGTGTGTCATTTCTGATTCACGGAGTCGGGTCGATGCAGCGAAGTTGAGCCTCGTAGTTTGGTCCCGTATTGTCGTCGATCGCGTTATGATGCAGGTGCTGCGTCACTGTTGAACCTCGCAGTTGGGTCCTGCGTCATCGTCGAGCAATGCAGGGATGTTCTCAGATTGGCACTGCAGCGATGGCAAGTGGCACTGCGTTAGTTCCAATTGGCGCAAAGTCGTCACTGCGTCAAATCTGATGGTTCTGGACAGCAGAAATCACATTTCACAGGCCCAAGACTGGATTGGCACCACTTGGCAGGACAGTACTCAGATGGCCAGGTGCATTTGCAGAGTTGCGGGAAGTCTTTGATGGCTCTGAGACTTCAGAACAGGGGGCAAGCAAGCCCTTGGAGACACTCTGAGTTTAAGTGAGATGGGGTTCAGTCCTTGCTCTCAGAAGGCAGAAGGCACAGGCAGCAGGGCAGCTCAGCAAAGTAGAAAGCACTTGCTTCAGAGCAGCAGTCAGACAGAGTGGCAATTTTTGTAGCACAGTAGTCCAAACGGGCATCCAACACTCACTTTATTTATTATCTCACAGAAGCAATCAGTCAGGATCCTGATGAGAGACAAAAGAAATGAGAGTTTCGAAACGCATTCGGCAACCAATATTGGGGAGTTATTTCAGCTATTGCGAAAACCGCCAGTATGCAATCCTGAAAAAGACATTGGCAGCCTACTCTAACTTAGTGCATTTGATAACCCCTATAGGAGAATTTTAAAAAGCAGTTAAGAATAAGACTAATAATAGAAACCTCACCACCATGAAAATAATTTGACTAGTTCAAGTTACATTCAGAAATATGTGAAAAATGTGTGTTCTATGTGATTTTTTTCTAAACATCTTTACTTATAGAGGGCTGTAAATAATGTGCCTCACAGAGAAATGTTGTCTGTAGCAAATATTTAGGTCTTTATGAAATGCATCAAAAAATTATGAAGTCTAAAAAATCATGACAATACTAAGGCAATTAAACTACTTGATCTTATGAAAAAAGTGTTGACTGGATAATTATGTTCAACATAAAAATCAATTGGTAACCAACACATCAATGATATAACAATTACGAAATCTGTATACGAAGTTTGTTCTTCAAGTTCTCTTTTTTATTGGAAAAATATATAAAGTAAAATGTAGGGTAGACCAGCCAACACGTTTCGTCCAATACAATGGACTTCTTCAAGGCTGTAGAATAACAGATATATAAATACATTTAAAAACATTTAAAAACGTTCACTCACAATGTGACTAACAAACAGTTGAGCTATGACAGTACTAATAGGACAGATGTTCACCATACCACAAAAATCTTTTAACAAATATTGTCCCATATAATGGGAACAAGAATGACCCACCAAGACAACATATGAGGAAAAAATACACAGAAACCAAAAATTACAAATTCACTAACATAACTATAATAATAAGATCTAGACCACCCCTGTTTCCTATGATGTTTTTGTATAAAAGAGAGGAAACCAAGTGGGCAGCTGAGTGCTGCAACCAAGGAAACATTAGTCCAAAACCATGATTTTTCTCCACATAATTGAACCAGAAGTGTGATATAAGTAATGAAGGTAATAAAAGAAAAAGATAAAGAAAAAAAAGGAAATATTAAAGAAAACCTTGAAAGGAAAATAACCTTTATCTATTTATAGTGTAGAAGAAAGAGAGAATATATAATAAAACTGTGATCCATGTGTGGACGATTGTCCAAATGAACCCTCCCAGCGAGGTGGAGCCCAAGGAGTGGTAAACACCCCAATTGGGAAGGCCTCCGTTACCCAACGAAAGCAAATTCGTCACAAAATAAGGGTCCAAATTCAATCTGTGGTAAATGCAGATGACTGGAAGCCAGATCATTCAATCACTCCGATTGAAGTCTATTGAGAGAGATAATACAAAATATGATGTCTCTCAATATTCATCATTTACAGTATGTTGAACCGTTACACACTAGTGGTAAATATCAGGTGACATGTCTACTCACATAAATTGGTTGCAAGCGGCTATGTCCTAAGGTTTAATACCAGGAATATGCAGTGCTTCACAAACAGATAAAACCTGGAACAAGATTACAATGGAGACGGTCCAAAACGGCTATCTCAAACAGCTCAGCACCTGTGTATCAAAGGTAAAACATTCATCATGATGGCCTGACCTGATTGTAATACATTAAAAAACATTTCAATAGTTATCATCAGATTCAATTCAACAGCCTCCCGTGGAGTTTTGCCCATGTTATTATATACGCCTCTGCCAAATAGCAAGTAGGTCCTCCCATATTTACCAGAGGTACAAATCATTAAATCCTCAAGAGTGCAAAGAAAGGGTCCGGACTAGTGCTCCAACGACCTATCATCTGTGGCGTCAGGTTCCCCTCAATGGAGAATAGGGCTACTTAGAGTTTGATTCTCACACAGCCCAACATATCAGAAATGTGGAACCCAAAATTTGAAATACAGTTAAAATGTCCCCTCCAAATATGGAGCTATGCCACTGCCTGTAATACAACACTCACCATGTGAAGTGCAGAAACCAAATACACAGTGAAGTATTCTTTACGTCCTAGGTATGGAGGAAAGTAGAATTCTCAAACTTACCTAATTGTAAGACCCAACGATACAGGTAAACCACCTGGTCCTACCTTTGGGGTGACTTGTGTGTAATAAAAGGGGAGTTTAAGGCTTGGCAAGTGGTTTTAAATACCAAGTCGAAATGGCAGAAAAGTGCATCCACAGGCCTTGCAAGGGCAGGCCTGAGACATGTTTAAAAGGCTACTTGTGTGAGTGACACAATCAGTGCTGTAGGCCCACAAGTAGCATTTAGGTTACATGCCGTGGGTATATGGTATACCACTTTGCAAGGGACTTACAAGTAAACTAAATATGCCAAACTGGTGTAAACCAATTATATCATGTTTAAAGAAGAGAGCTCAAGCACTTTAGCACTGATCATCAGTGGTAAAAGAGCTCAGAGAACTAAGGCAAACAAAAAGAAGCAACAAAAAGAGGAGGAGGAAAGCAAAAACATTTGGGGTGACCCTTTAGAGAGGACCATCCCTGTTCAGCCTAAAGCCAGGTTAGACTAATCAATGCCTCAAAAGACTTCCCTGTTTATGGCGATAGAACATGGACAATGGCCCACTATTGCAGGGGCACTTGCCAGTTCTAAGCCTCTCTGAATCCAGTTGGATCCCTCTATCCATATTCTCTAGAGCCACTGAGTTCCCATGTGGAATCCTTCTCCTTACCTGTGAACCCCATCTGTGCCGCATCTAACCTTATTTTGCTCACAGATTATTATTATTATTAATACTATTATTATCACAGAGATTTGTTAAGCACATGACGACCCGTGTGCTTCCCAACACTAGTTGAGCAACGTGGACTGCAGTAGTAGACTCTATGGGGGTTGATTCTCAAACAACAAAGTTTTTAGCCATTTCCTAAAGGGCAATTCATTATCAACTGTCTGGAGGGTGAGGGTCAGCATGTTCCAGAGTTTAACTACATTATTCTTGAAGAATCTTCCTCCGCTCCTAGCCCTTTTGACAGGTGGGATCACAGCTCGAAGAGTATTAGAAGATCTAAGAGCTCTTCCAGATTTGTATGGAAAGTTCAGATGCCAGGAGATGGAAGGGCCTTGATTCCGGAAAGCTCTGTGTGCAATACACAGTGCTTTGAAATTGATCCTTTGCGCAACTGGGAGCCAGTGGACATCATCTATGGCTGATGTGCTAAAAGATGTCAAGGGATGTTTAACAGGATCCTAGCTGCTGAGTTCTGCACCATTTGTAGTTTGTGAATTACTGCTTTTGTCACTCACAGATTGAGGGAGTTTCCGTAGTCCAGGCAGGAAAGAATCAGTGCCTGGACTACTAGCCACCTTGAGAGAGGTGGGATCAAGTGAATAATTGTTCGCAGCATGGCAGCAGGCCACAAATTTAGGTGCTTATGTAGACACGGATAGGGTTGTATCCAGCCATACTCCAAAACTTTTTTAAGCCGTTTTGGGAGCAGGGGGCGACCCTAAGCAACCAGGCCAACCCAGGGACCTGTGGAGGTTTGCAGTGTTCCCTAGTAACGTCAGCTTGGTTTTATTGCCATTGAGCTTAAAGCAGTATTGTTCCATCCAGCAGGATATCCTCTCAAGGCACGGTCTGAGTGAGGAGGCCACGTATTAGTGATCATGGGTAAGTGTGAATACCAGCTGGGTATCATCCACTTAGGAAACTAATGAGATCCCAAAAGGTAGTCCAATGTCAGCCAAAGCCTGCATGTATAGGTTGAACAATGTGGGACTCAGTGAGGATGCCTGTGTGACTCCGCACTTTAGAGGGAATGAGTCAGAGGAGCAGGTTTTATCCCAGACCTTGAAGGATCTACCCTTTAGGAATGAGCTGAGCCTTTTTTGGCCAAGCCAGACACTCCTGCATTCTGAAGTCTCTTAATGAGAATCCTATGATGTGCCGTGCTGAAGGCACTTCTATCAAGGAGAATGATGACAACAGTACCTCCTTGATCAAGTTTCCTTTTTGCCTCCTCCACGACTGCAAGGAGGGTGGTTTCAGTACTATGCTTGGGCCAAAATCCTGTCGGAGCAGGGTGTATCCCAGTAGGCCAATCGTACCACCATGGCCAACAAAGTGATGTGGCCCATTCCACCCCTTGGGTCTGACATCTGTCCCCAACCCAAGAAAAACTCTGTACACAAGGACAGCAACCAACTAAGACCACTGACAGCTGTCAGTGTCAAGGGCCGGGCCAGAGACGATCCAGGGGCCTCTGTCCTCTGTGGTTTCTCAGAGTGGGGGGCAGAGGCCCCAGATGACTTGTTCCACTCCACCTCCCACCAGTTCTGGGGTGGTATCCTGGAACTGGTCCTCCAACCCAGGGTCTGTACCCTTGGGCTGGACAGGAGACAAGGGCGAGTCCGTCCTTCCGCAAGTAGGTGCTCCTTTAAAATTAAGTTGTATAGCCCTGAAAAATCATCAGCCTTGCTGCCCCTCACCCAGCCCTTCAGTGTCTTGCTGGCATAATCCAAGAAATCCACACATGTTTGTGATGAGAGCTTGTGACTGCTCCTGAATCTGAGCCTATACCACTCAGGGGTCAGTCCAAACTTGCTGACTAAGATGGCCTTCAATACAGTGTAGCATTCCTGGTCCTTTACCTCTAGTGTGAGGAGTGTGTCCCTCCCCACTGTGGGCATGTACCTCCACAAACTACAACCCAGAGAACACCTCTCGGACCTTGTGCACTCTTAGAGTCACTTCATAGGCTGCAAACCATGTATTGATGTCACCCCCAACCACATAACTGGGCACCTAATTCTTGGGCATCTAGACTCTGGACTCACCAGTGGACACTACAGGTATGCTGCTACCATTGCTGTTGCTGGACCCCACTTGTAGAGCTCTAATGGCCAGCTCTTTCAGGTTGAACTCATGGGTCAGTTTCCTCTCCTCCATGGCCAGCCTCCCTTCTTCTTGAGCCTGCTCCAACTTAGAAAGCTTCAGCTTTAATTTCCTTTACTTCCTCCAGTCTGCCAGCTAATCTGTGAACAGGGTCCTGGAGGAGACACTGCTCCCTGGTCTGGGAACCACTACTGCTCTTGGCAAGTTGTTGGCCCCTTCCACAGGCAGTCCCAAATCCACATTGGAATACAGAATCAGGTCATCCTCCCCCTCAGGAATTTCCTGCTCCTCCTCCCCTGGATTGTCATCCCCGGCTACCTGGGTCTCCACCCAGGCTCTCAAAGTCTTCTGTAGCTCCACCTTCCTGGTGAAACCTCTTGTAGACACTTGAAAGTCCTTACAGAAATCCGTCAGCTGGAGCACATTCTAAGATTCTACCGTGGCCAGCTCAAAATCAAATTGAAAAGGCTCAACTTGGCCTTAGTATAGAGTGGTAGTGAACAATGAGTTACTATATGGTATTGCACAAACATAGGTCCTATCCTCACCGCTGATCATCTATGTTGGAAATTGGTCTCTAGTTGCAGAGGTATGCACCATGTCCAAGTAGGGATCACAATCCTAGTCAGGGTAAGCTAGATACACCAAAAGATAACCTGTGATCATCCTTTGGTAGCTGGCACACAGCATTCAGTTTTATCTAAAGACGCAATGAGTAACGTTTTTGTGCAACACACACACTCACACACAGTAACACAATGAAAACACCAACAAAATACTCCACACAGGATTAGAACGAAAGAGAATAATTTATTGAATACAACAAGACCTAGGGCCTCATGTAGGTAAATAAATTTTACCGGTTCATAAATACCGAGCCGTACCGAATCGGTAAATTAGAACCGGTAAGTTATATGTAGGTAAAAATTCGGTAACAGTTACCGATTCGGTAACATTCGGTAAATACGAATCGGAAGTCACCGAATCGGTAAATACCGAGGTGGGATCCACCGAATCGGTAAATACCGAGGTGGTATTTAGCTAATCGGAAAATACCGAGGTGGTATTTAGCGAATCGGAAAATACCGAGGACACTACCACCTTCCCTTAACTAAGTAGCCAATATCACAATCATGTCATCATAGAAGGTCTCTCAGGCTTGAATAGGGGACCCCATACCTCAAAGATCAGCTTAGTGAAATCACATCACAGGAGCATCAGGAGTCTCCTCGCAGGAAGGCTCGTCTTCGGTCTGAATAATAAACATGACGTCTGAGATATGAAAAGCACCAACTGTCAGGTATGTGCAGCTGCGCGTGTGCCATGGCTAAATCGTGGGTCGAACAACCTAGAGTGGAAAACATGCATTGTGTAAAATTCCAGACTGTGTGTCACAGCATGTACAGACCAAGGTCGCTGCGCAGAGCTTGGGATGGGAACAACAGAATGCACTCGTCTGAAGGAAGTCTCGAGTCAGCAGTTTATTCAAGAAAGAACATGTAAACGCAGTGTCGTGTGCAAAGACACAAACATGGCTACATAACATTCAACGTGGTAATGCCAACTGAACAATGCATGTACGTATTCAGGGAGAACTCACTACACGCCCCCTTGAGCGAAGCAATATGCAATAGGCAAGAAAAGAGAGAACGCAGAGTTCAGTTTCGTCAGAGCAGGACAGGGCGTAACCAATGCAGCGCCAAAGTCCTACAGTCCAATTAATTGCAGCATACAATTCCAAAAACACAATGCAAGTATAGTAAAAAACTCAAGCAGACCATCAGGAAGAGAAAAACGAGAACTAAAAGAAATAAATGTTGCGCCAGGGTGCTGTCCAGTAGCACAGGCGCAATGGACGACAATCCAGTTAATCCATGAATGTATAGGCAGCATATGTGGCCACGGCTTCCAACAAGCAATCGTTTTCAGGGCCACTAAAAGTCTCAGCCATCCAATTGAGTAAAGAAAAGGAACATACGTGTTCTCCAACCAACGGAGCCTCTAGCACAATCAGAGGGCACCCGGAATGTTCCTCCAAATAGCTCATGGACAAGAAGTCGTAGGCTGCCGCTGAGATGTCCCAATTACCCAGGATACCATGCGCCGCTCCACACGCCATGATCCGGACACCAGAACAGGACAACTCGTGAGACACTAAGGGCCTCATCAGTCGATCGAAATCCGGCACCGGAGACACCATGTTGGTCAAGCACAAATCCACAGGCCATTCAAAGGGACAATCCAGGCAGTGCAATACAGGTTGTACGCAGGTGAAGTAGGAATACCTGAAGGATAATCCATAAGCCAGGCTCAAAGTCGCCAATGGCAAAGTACCATAGAAGTCAAGCATCCTATCACGAAGAAGATGCAGACGGGACAGGTGCTCGTGTGGCACAGAAGGAGCAGCCATTCCGTAGTATGAAAAGTAAAAGCAGCACACCTGCCACCAGCGCCAGAAGCAGCGGAACACCTCCAAAGATGCTCGAGAACAGTGAATGAACAAATGCCGGAATTACACCACAAATTGTTTGGAAAGAGGTCACGAGACCCGAGCCCCACATGTTAGAAAAAATTGAGCCAGGCCGGTCGTGGACGAGGCATTGATAATACTTTGGATCAAAGAGCCGAAATGCAGGGGGAGGTCAGTATTCAGAGGCGCCTGTTCCTCAGTGCGCGTAGTAGCAACGTGAAGGACAAATATTTTAACGAGAGGAAGTCAAAGGCACCTCTTTGTGGGACAATGGCGCTCTATTCTGCTCAACTTGTTGGACTCTGCTTTCAAGGTTGGAATCGAAGGCCAGATGGAAACATCCCGCCGCCCATGCGGGGGTGGAAAAAGAACAGTATTGCAGCAGACAACTTCATGCGAGACAGTTATGTACGGGATTACCACTCACATCCCGCAGCAAACTTCATCAATCATTATTAAATGAATACCGTTTGCAGGCACAGTGAAAGAAGGTGTAATCACAGGCACTGGGATACCTCGTAGGACGCACGCCAAAATCGGGGCTTGTACATTGCATGCGCCGTGTACTTGCATGTGCCTATTGTCTCATGTATGAATCCTAGAAGTGAGAGTGCTAGAGCTAATATCTATATCGGCTTAGGCCTTCTCCATGTTTGCTTGGTCAATAGCTCTCAGTCTGGAAGCCGCCTCACTGTGCGACAACTTGCAGACCTCGTTGTAAATAGCATACGCGCACCTTTTGGTTCTGCCATCCACGGGACCATTCACAATATCATTCCATTCGGTATGCACATTGATGGAGTGGGTGGACTTCCTGATCCTGTAGATGTGCTCTGTGTCAGCTGGTGGACAGAGTGGGATGTGTGTCCCATCAATGCAGCCAATATAATGGGGGAAGTAATTCCTGAAGGAACGGGACAGGCAACTCTGGGATACACCACCCACCGCAGCTGTCACCACCTGAGAAATGCCGGATGCCAGCAGATGTGGGCTGCAGAGCACCTGCACATGTGGGGGTATGGCGTGCGCCCTTCTCATTGGCTGGTCCAGGAGTGGGTGCGGGTCCCTGATTGAGTCCATGATGGTTTCGGGGTGTAGCCTGTACCTCTCATGTATCTCTGCATCAGTCAGCTGGAATAGTGTGATGCGCTGTCTGTGGATGCGTTCCTTCCGTCGCCAAACCCTCAGTCCTGCTGCCTGTAGACGTAGGCGCATTGCAATGACGTACATAGCTGCCAGGGTGTCCACGCTGTTGCATTTTGGGATTGCTTAGCTGCACTGTTGTTGGTTACCACCTGCTTTCAATCCGTGTTAATTACCGACTCTTATTTACCGATTTTCTTGGATTTCTTAATTACCGAGTGCTCCTACATGTCATTTTAACTTTTTACCACTTCATATTTACCACTTCATGTTTACCGATTCGTTAATTATGTATTCGGTGAATATGAATCGGTATTTACCGCCTCATATTTACCGAAAATTGGTTTTTGGTCTCCTACATCTCACTTGTCTGAATACCGGTCGGTAACGGAATATTTACCGAAATTGGGCCGTTACCGACCGGTATTTCGCTACCTACATGAGGCCCTAAATGACAAAAAAACAAAAAGTATGAACTCGAGTTATGAATTTTTAAAGAATAAATCAAAAAGTAATGCTTAGAGACAAAAGCGCTTAGGGGTTACTTGAGGTCAACCTCGATCCGGGGAAAATCTAAAGTTTAGGCGAACTGTAATGGGGGACAGGCCAGCTAAAGCACCCACGCAGGGTCTGCTGAAAAAGTACCTTGGATGGAGCAAATGTCCGCCTCGAAGACTCGATGCATTGGTTCCACTTCACACAGTCGGGTTGTTGGGTTGCCATCGAACCTCTCAGTTGGGTCCCTCATCGTTGTCCAGCCACTCAGGGATGTCCTCAGATCGGCACTGCGTTGGAATATAAGGGCTCTGCGTCATTTCCTATTGATGCAAAGAAAGCACTGCATCGATTCTGATGGATCTGGACAGCAGAAATCACCTTTCAAGAGGCCAGCACTGGATTGACACCACTTAGCAGGGCAGGACTTACAGATGGCAGAGTCCAAGTGCTGTTGGAGAGTAGCAGTCTTTCATGTCGCTGAGACTGCAGAAGAGGGGGAAAGCCAGCAAGCCCTTGGAGTCACTCTGGGTTTAAATGAGATGGGTCCAGTCCTTGTCCTCACCAGGGCAGAGATCAGCAGGCAGCAGGGCAGCCCAGCAAAGCAGAACGCAGAGCAGCAGTCAGACAGAGTGGCAACCCCTGTAGCATAGCAGTCTTTTCCCCTGGCAGAAGTCCTCACAGGTCCAGTAGTGTACTGTCCTGGTAGGGTCAGAGCCCCATGACTTATACCCACATGTACCATTGAAGTGGTGGTAACTCCAAAGCAGGCCCCTGAACTGCACAAGTCCCCTTTTATCCCAGCCCAGCCCAGGCTGTCTGTAGGGGTGTGAGAAAGTGCCCTCTTTCTTGCATGGTATGCCCCCACTTTTTGCTGAATTGCTGATGTTCTTTGACTGACCAATGATGAAGGCCAAGACCAACCTGTTGCTTTTATAAGCAGAAGGCTTCTCCCCAGGGAGCAGCGTTAGAGTGCCATGTGAGAGGGAGGCCTTTGCTGTGGTTTGGTCCCTGAAGAAGCTGAGACCATACTTGTTTGGTACTCACTTCCTAGTTCAAACTGATCACAGACCTCTCAGATGGCTAATGCAAATGAAAGGAGAAAATCCTAAACTGTTGAGGTGGTCCCTCTCCCTACAGGGAATGGACTTTGAAGTGGAACACAGACCTGGGACTGGCCATGCCACTGCAGATGGACTTTCCAGGTTCTTCCCCTTAGACAATGAAAACTCTCTAGGGAAAGGTTACTCTCATCATCCTTCGATTGGGGGGTGGGGGGGTTGTGTGAGAAAGTGCCCTCTTTCTTGCATGGTATGCCCCCACGTTTTGCTGAATTGCTGATGTTCTGTGACTGAGTGTGCCCTAGGCTCCTGCTAATCAGGTGCCCAGGGCCCTATGTTCCTTCTCTAAAATTGCATTAAAGCCTTTGGCACGATAGGGGGTGTACCCACCCCAGGGAAGGGACCAATTGGTCCCTACCCTTAACTACCTGTAACGTCCCTAAATCTAGTATTTAGGGGGCACCCTGAACCTTGCTTCCTCAGATCCAGCCTGACAACAAGAAGAAAAGAAGAAGGACCGAACAGCCGAGCAGCCAGCTAACAAGAGGAAGATGCCCACTGACTTGGCCCCAGGCCTACCGGCCTGTCTCCCCTCAGACCTGCTCCTGTGAAATCCTGGTGTGTCCTGCAGCCAGAATCCTCGAAACCGCGGAGGACTGCCATTACTTCCAAAGACTGCTTCTCCTGTGAACCCCGGATTTGTTCAAACTGCAACCTCTACCAGCAGCCAGAAAACGCAAATCCAGCCCACTCTGCATCCCCCGAACCCGGCCCGAACTCGAGTGGAAAAACACCAGGAGGAGGTCACCCCAGCAATCCTGGCCTAAGCTCCAGCAACCCCTGACCTGCCTTAAGCCTCCAGCCGACCAGTGTGGAGTTTTGAAATCTAAAAATATTCTTTAAAAATTGCACAAATAACCAAAACGTATTTACTTACCTGTTTGCAGTAAATGTCCCAGCGCTGAATCTAGGTATCCAGCACTGAGTTAGAAAAGTAACGTAAAAAGTAACTTACCTGTAATTTACTGAAAAAGCCTATTCATTTCAATGTACTGTATTTGCTAAGTGTTGCAACCTACTGCATCCCCTGTAAATCAAACAAAGTACAATTTCTATTGCATTTTCAAACTGTTCTATATTCAGCAGCTTATTACTGAAAAGTATTTAATGCTTACCTGTGCCAGGCTTGCTTGGTTCTAAAAATAAAACAACAGTATATATTTTTATACAAACACAATTGGCCTAGAGTTCAGTTCTTGAGTGTGTGAATTCATTTGCTGACTGAGTGTGTACATCAAATGCTTTACACTGTCCTCTGATACTGCCTTGCTGTTCGACCACTCTACCACTCTACCACAAAGAGTATGGTTCTATCTACCTTTAAACTCTGCCTATCTCTGGGGTCACCTGGACTCTATACACACTATACCTAATTTTGGTGTAGTATATATAGGGATGGTTACCTACAGGGGGCAATTAACCCTTTGTGTGGGTCACAGGACACTGTTTATTCAGGTTTAAGTGTCAGCTCCCCCTCCTTCTTCCTGTCCATGAAGAGTTTTCAGAATATAGGTGAATGCATATGAGTTCTTTGTCACACCCACCCTTCCTGTGTTTATGGCTGTCTAGAGGGAATTCACAAAGTGTAGAGGTCATCGATCCCAGATGTATATTGGAGAGAGGTTGACAGGCACACAGAGCAATAAGAACAGAGAAACGTCCACTTTCTAAAAGTGGCATTTCTGAAACAGCAATGTTAAATCCAACTTTAGCAGTAAAGAGGATTTATCATTACCATTCCACAGATGTGAAACAGGATGCAGCTACTCCTTTCTAATCAGGAATTACAGCTTTAAAGTGTTTTAAGGAATTCCCAATGCTAGCCTCTGAAAGGAGTAGGCCTTTTAGTATTGCAAATGAATTTAGCTGTTTGTCACTACCAGGACATGTAAAACATAAAAATACATGTCCTACCTTTTAGTTACATAGCACCCTGCCCTCAGGGATACCTAGGGCCTACCCAAAGGGTGTAATAAAAGGGGAGTTTAAAGCGTTGCAAGTGTTTTTAAATGCCAAGTCGAAGTGGCAGTAAACTGCACCCACAAACTCTGCAATGGCAGGCAGGCCTGAGGCAGGTTTGAAAGGCTACTTGCGTGTGTGGCACCATCAGTGCTGTAGGCCCACTAGTAGCATTTAGGTTACAGGCCCTGGGTATATGGTATACCACTTTAGAAGGGACTTACAAGTAAACTAAATATGCCAAACAGGTGTAAATCAGTTATACCATGTTTAGATAAGAGAGTACATGCACTTCAGCACTGGTCAGTAGTGGTAAAAGTGCTCAGAGTCCTAAGGATAACAAAAAGAATCAGCAAAAGGAAGAGGAGGAAGGCAAACACGTTTGGGGTGACTCTTCAGAGAGGAACATTTTCTAACAGGGAGTGTAATAGGAAAAGCAGGTGAAAAGCTAAAGCAAGGCGAAGACTAAAGGACAGAGACAGGAAACAGTGGGAAAGAGAGGGAATGAGCATGGAGGAAAATGGGAGAAGAGGGAGCTGTTTTTAGAATTTAGTTTGAGCCTACAAGACAATACATGCGCTGCCTGTTGAGAGGCATATTGTGGCTTGCCAACAGCATAGAAGGGCTTGAAGCCTGTCCATTGCTTTCCACTGGTTGGCTTTCCTTGTCACTCTCATTTGCCCGTTTCTTATTCGTGCCCCAGATAGTTAATCCTGTGGTCTCACCCAAAGAGCATTGCTTCTCTACAATCTCTTTGGTTGGCTGGCACCTCTGCTTCCTTTTTTTTTTTTTTTTATTTCTTTATTGAATAGCGATCACGGGTACAAACAAGAAAAAAACAAGCATGACCATTCAGTTTGTTATACAATGCAGGATCGTTTCACAAGATTTAAATTAGTATAATATTCGGCAGATTTCAAGCTGTGTAACAGCAGATATAGCTGATACCTCAACCAAAAAAATAAATCCAATAACTCAAGACCATCCTACTTATCCATATATGTACAAACAGCGCCCCAAATCATCTGCCCCAATCCCTTTTTCCGCCTCCCCTTAACAGTATATAGATTATATTCCATATTGTACGTAAACAAGAAACGAGTTCTCCACATCTCAAATGGGGGGGCTTCAGTTTGTAACCACACTGAGGCAGTACACATCCTAAGCACTGCTGCTGCCATAAATATCAGATACCTAACTTCCTTACTAGGGTCTATGTATACCCCACCGACGTCGATACCCAGTAAAATTTCACTAATTGACATTTGTATAGAAACACCGAGAATCTCAGACAAGAACCTCTTTATATGTTTGAGCAATTCTGATAGTTTAGCACAGGTGGCAAAAATATGTGCTACATCAGCGTGTAAACTATTACATCTGAAACACTTTCCATCTGGATCACCTCCCCACTTTGCAATTTTATCAGGCGTGCGATAAAGATAAAAAAAAGTCTTGTAATGCTGTGCCTTAAGATTGGCAGACATAAATAAGCGGCTAGCCAATTCAATCGAGAGCTCCAGCGGTATTTCAGAGCACCCCAATCTTTCTTGCCATCTCATACGATGAATTTCCAAATCGTTAGACATTGTCTCGATAATAATATTGTACAATACTCCTATACGAGAGCGCTTTTTGTTTGCCTCGATAAGAGGATTAGACACATTCACAATTTTTATTTTAACAAAATACTCACGCAGCTGAAGATATTTAAAAAGATGCGAAGTGGGTAGCAAATATTGTTTCTTCAATTGGGAGAAGGATTTTAGCCCATCTGGTGTGTATACATCTCCCACTGTAATTAAACCTCTTAGACGCCACTTAACTACTATGAGATCCCAGCATATATTAGGGTGCAGTACCGGTGCAGTTAAAGGGGTATAGATAGACACATTTCGGATATTATATTGTTTCCTTATTACCTTCCAAACCTTGTATGCGGCGGCTATCACCTTAAACCTGGTGCGCTTGTAGTAATTCCAATCTATATCAATAAAAAGACGATTCCTAGCATCAGTCCCTAAAAGCAGTGAATATATAGAGGGTTGTAGTGCTGGCTCTACAGGTCCCTGACCAGTTAATAAAACATTCATTCGCTGCAACATACATACATAGTAGTACAAAAGAAAATCAGGGACTGCCCAACCACCCACTGCCCTAGGCAGCATCATATATTTCTTAGCCCGTCGCTCTTTCCCCTGAGACCAAATAAACCTCATACATATTGCTTGCAACTGTGAAATGCGTGCACTAGTAATCTCTAATGGTAAGCATCTGTAAAGATACAACACCTTAGGCAATACCATCATTTTCAAGATGTTGCATCTGCCAACCAGTGTCAAATGTAAACATTCTAACTGATCCAGCTGTTTACGGACCCCGTGTATCAGCTTCTGCCAGTTAGCCTCTACCGTAGTCGAAGCACCAGCACGAATCTGTACTCCCAAATAAGTAACCTCATCTAGGACTCGTGGATCAGCATAAGACTTTATATTAATACAAAGTATTTGAGTCTTAGCGGCATTTAATTTATATCCCGATACCGCTCCGTATATCTTTGCAAGATTTTCAATTTCGGACATAGCCATAGACGGTCTTGGTGAAAGCACAGCAACATCATCAGCATACGCCAATACACGGTACTGCTGTGATTGTATCCTAACTGGAGGTACCCTACTGCTCAACTCAATCATTTTTAAAAAAGGATCTATATACAAAGCGAACAGCAGTGGGGAGCATGGACATCCCTGTCTAGTCCCTCGTTGGATTGATACCACTGCAGATTGAAGTCCCATTACATTAATCCGTGCACTAGGTTGTTGATAGAGCACCTGTATTGATTTAATAAAATTTGGCCCGAATCCCTGTAGCTTCATCAAATCCCATAAGAAGGCCCACGATACTTGATCGAAGGCCTTCTCTGCATCCAGTAATATAAGGCTCAGTGGATTCCCTGACACATTTGCATAGTCTATTAAGGTAATCACCCGATTAACATGATCGGTTGTACCACGCTTTGGGATGAATCCATGCTGATAGATAGAAACCAAAGGGGTTATCACTTCTGATAGTCTAGTAGCTAAAATCTTAGAATATACTTTCCCGTCTGTGTTTAATAATGAGATAGGTCGGTATGAGCCTGGTAAATCCGCCGGTTTTTCCTTTTTTCTAAACACTGCTATACTCGCTTCACCCCATGTTATGGGATACTCCCCTTGCTGAGCCATTCGAAATGTGGCTAACATATCCCATTTTAGAACTCGAAAAAAAGTTTTATATACTTCAAGCGGGAGCTTATCAGGGCCCGAAGCCTTACCTGCTGGTAATGCTTTAAGAGCCGCTTCTAGTTCAAACATCTCTATAGGGGCCTCCAATATGTCTGCCAATCCTTGATCCAATTTTGGCCCAAGATTTTGCCCAAGAAAGGATAAAGCTCTATTACTATCATATTCTTCTGCTGCATATAGACGAGCGTAGAAACTTCTAAAGGCTTCTAATATTCCACTCTCGGATTCTTCATATTGCCCAGCCTCGTTTTTCATACTTTTAATTCGTTGAGCAGTTTCCCTGTTCCTCATTCTCTGGGCTAAACACCTCCCACTTGCCTCCCCATATTCGTACAGCACCTGTCTCTTAACCTCGAAAGTCTTTGCTGCTTCCTTACTCCAATAATTGTTAACCTTGGCCTTGGATCGCGTCACCTCAACTGATGTATTATAGGTATCCCTGTTATGAGCAATGTCTTGAGTCAGCACCTCTGCTTCCAGCGATTGCTTTTCAAGCACTACCTTTTTCTTTTCTGTTGAGCATGTTTTTATGAGCTTTGTGCTTTGCAGACTTTTCTCCTCCTGCTTCACTTTATGTCTCTTTGTTCCGTGCGCCACTCCCTGTTGTGCTTGTCTGTGTTGTCCCCATTGCCTCCCATCCCTCCCCAGTATTGCTCCTGGGTTTGGCCCCTCCCACTCTCCCCATGTTGCTTGTGCGTTATTCACCCCCATGCTGCTTCTGATAGTTCTATTGCTACTGTTCTCCCGCCACACCAAAAGAAAATGCTTTCACACATTTTTATTTTTTTATTTTTATCAATCCAACTTGGACCTATAACTAAAAAGAAGAAAAAAAGCACATGGGTCATGCATAGTACGTGCACCTACAAAATGACGTCAGCGGCCACACCAAAGGGTTTTTAAAAATTTACTTTAGCCATGCTGAACAGCATTGGCGATGCTGTGCAGCCTGGCTTAAAACCATTGGCAAAGCCAACTGGTCTCAAGGGCAAGACCTATAAATCTTTGCCAATCAGTGTTGTAAGTAGCGCTTTAAGGACATCATTTCCTTGAAACAAAACAAAGGTTTATTGATTTGTATATAATTTAGTTGAGCAAACAAGTTACAATACAAATTGTTAGACCTGGCATACTTGGTGTGGTTTCCCCAGTTCTTTTGCCTCTACCGCATGTATTTTTGACTGTGTGCTGGACTTCGTTTTTGCTGGTTTTAGGTCTCTGGGCACTGTACCACTGCTGACCATGCTAAAGTGCAAGTGCTTTTGTGTAAATTGTACTAATAATTGGTTTCTGCATGATTGGCACATTTAATTTGCTTGTAAGTCCCTAGTAAAGTGCACTGTATGTGCCCAGGGCCTGTCAAATAAATGCTACCAGTAGGCCTGCAGCACTGATTGTGCCACCCACTCAGTAGCCCCTTAAACCTGGCTCAGGCTTGCCATTGTAGAGCCAGATTGTGCACTTTTAAACTGCCATGTCGACCTGGCAAGTGCATCCACTTGCCAGGCCCAAACCTTCCCTTCCACTACATGTAAGCACCCCTCATGTAGGCCCACTGCAGCCCCTTGGGCAGGGTGCAGTGTATGTGAAGGGTTGGGCATGTACTGGAGTGTTTACGTGTCCTGATAGTGAAATACTGCCAATTTCATTTTACACTATTGCAAGGACCATTTCTCCCATAGGCCATCAATTGCTCTGCCTTGCAACATCTTACAAGTGTAACTTTCAATTGTGAAGAAATAGAGATTCGGAGTTTGGGTTCCCTGAACTCACAATTTATAAATACATCTTTTAGTGAAGTTGGTTTTTGAATTTTGTGTTTGAAAATGCAACTTTTAGAAAGTGGGCCTTTTCTTGCTTTAACCATTCTGTGTCTCTGCCTGCTTGTGGAATCAATGTCTGGTTTGGACTGATTGAGGCTGTTTGTTAATTCACTCCAGGCAGTCACACAAAGGGAGCTGTGGTGTGCCCTGCACATCCTTGATTACCCATCAGCCTGAGCTAGAGTTGTCACTGACACCTAAACAGGACTGTGCCTGTCCTCTCACAATGAAGTGTGTAAAGCCAAGGCAGGAACTTGTGAACTACAAAGGCTTTTTTTAATATGCTTACTTCAAAGGCCAAAAGGGGTATAAGTATAGGACCTGTAACCCCACATTTATAGAACACTCTAGAGTGAGGACTCTGCCAAGAAGAAGAGCTGGAAGAACTGTGAGGAGAGACTGCCAGATTGTGGTATTACTTTGCTGTGTTGGCCTGCAGAGGCTGCTTCTGCCTTGGGGAATGAAAGGACTCGACTTTGCTGTTCTGAGCCTGCTTCCCAAGTTTATCCAAGGGCTTGTGTGTGCTTGCCCCCTGTTGGAAGTCTCAGGGTCATCGAAGACTTCATCTTCAGCGTCTAGACTCCATTGCTGGGAGTCTTGAACCTTCCAAGTAGTGCCTATCCAAATTTTCAGCCCCTGGAGGTGTTTGCTGGGCTGCAATCTGCAAGAAAAGCATCCTCGACGCCGTCACCATCGAAACTGCCTGCACCAATGCCATGGTCACAGCTCTATGTTTGTATTTCTATTTTGTCCACATGTGTGAGACGTCCTTGTAATTTCCTTTTTTAGATAAACCAATTTGTTTTCCACTCCTCCACAGACTATCCATCCACCTATTTGCTTAGTTATGCTCATCCAGCCACTTACCTTTAAACCTTCCAGCCTTAAACTGGGCCACCCACTTTTTCTTTTGTGATTTAATTCTGCATGCCCATCAGCACGCTCACACTATCTAAAACTGCACTGCTGTAATAAGGATGACCTCTCCTTATGTACCATCTCTCTGCTCCTGATGTTCACTTCTCATTGATGACGCCCTCTTCCTCAGTTTAAACAGCAACACTAGAGATAGTAGAAAGACTCCTAGCACCACTAATCCTGGACATCAAATCTTTTTCTACCTCAGTTGCAGTTTTTGAGCCGAATTGAATAATTTTGCCATGCACAGTTAATTGGTCTAGATTCTGATTACTCATGATTTTTGTTCCCATTTTTAGATCTCGCCTGATCCAGCGCATGCGCTGCTCTGGCAAGACATTTAGTGAGTGGGCTTTCAAAAGTCCGACCGGGTGGCATAGAGCGTGCGGTTACGTGCACAATGACAAGCTGAGGGGCCATCTGGCTTTCCTCTCTCGTCATGGTGTGTGCACATCGCACACCACTCGCCAGCCTGCTTTCACTTTTCCCATCCCGTACGCACCACTCGCGTCCTTTGTTTTCTTTTAGCGTGCGCGCGCACACAACTCCAGGGCTTGTTTTTTTAACTTTTAACCCAGGATATAAAGGAACCCCTCCAATTTTTTTTAAGTAGAAGTTAATGTTTTCACCATAAAACACAACCAATCTTCGTGCGATAAACCTAGAGATTACATTTCCATCCTATACCCATTATGTTCCCAATCAGGATTATGTTGTATTCCTATTTCTGGAAGCAGCCAGTTAATAGACACGGAAAACATACTGAGTTACCGGGTCAGGCTATTTTCTTTTTCTTTTCTTTTATAGCAGACATACATATGTTATTATGATTTTTTTAATATCAACAAGCAGACTCTATTACACAAGTTCATCTGGTTCCTTCCCGTTCGTATTTCCAAACACGATGTACCACAAATAATGACTTGCTTGCTTGTTTCCGAGAAACCAAAACATTCGTTAAACCAATGCTTGAGAAATCCGAAAAGACAAAAACAATTATAAATTCAAATCTACTAAGGATTTTCCGGCCTTCATCTGTGTCAATATATTTCTGGCAATCGGGGGATGCATCACAAAAGATTTCCTCTGATGCAAAATAACAGGGCCAATCCGAGCAGGTCATTTTAATTCCTCATGCAAAGCTAGTCTGAGAAAGCAGAGTTTGCTCTCATTCACAGACTGATTCTTGCAACAGCCTTGATTAAAGATGGTGCACTGTGAACCCACACGATACACTTGTAATCCTTTCAGTGTGAGAGAATGGTAGAGATTTTATTAAATAAATCCTACCCTAAGAATGGATTGTCTCAAAAAGTGGAAACTGGATTTGGACTACTTTTCCTCATTAAGTAATAGTAATTAAAACGCACAGATATTGCCAAACTATGACGATAATACACGTCAAGAGGGGGACAAACCTATTTTATCCTTTTTGTACAATGTACCATGTAACACTAGTCTGCAATCAGTCCGTTTTGCACTAATGCAAATACAATTTACTCTGATCCGAACTGCATAAGCTGTAAAACGGGTTTGCAAAGCTGTTTGCACCAGTAGAAAGTTCTTTGGAAAGAACCCTCGTCTTTTTCGGTTTGTTTCAAAAGCCTTCAGTTCGGCCCCTCTTTTTTTTCTTAACACCTCACTCGAGATCTGTGTCTGAAGGAATAGGCTTGTACTCTTTCATGAGCAGATCTTTTTGAATACTTATCTTTTTCAATCTGTGAACGCTTGTGCCTTAATGTAAATCAAGCATGCTAGTTCCCCACAAAAACATAGGTCAGTTTTGCACCAACAGCTGCATTGAACAACTGGTGCGTTACATTGAAATGCCGACACTTGCACACTTCCGGTTGTACCAAGTGGCTGTAAACACTGTCGGTTTGCACTAGCCGGTTGTTTCATATGCTTTTCATGCATCAGTCAATGTTCACTCACATTGTTGCAAAACAACCCTGCGCTGATCATTGTTTATACCACGCCAGCAACATGACTCAGTGAGTCAACACTCACCACTGACACATGCAGTGATTTGGAGGTCATACGGGCCCAGCTGTGCAGCCTGTAACATCCGACAGTCTAGTAGTTGACTAGACGTCATGCACCACATCCGCGGGCCAGGCGTGGCCGGCGGGGCTGAATAAAAGGAGCCGCCCGCTCGGGGGCGTGGTCTCCGATCCATGTATGTTGTGTGGGGCTGGTGTTTCCGCTGCGTGGAGCAGTGCGGCCTAATATAGTGATCACCGCGGCTTCACGCGGAGAGTTTACACTGGCGACGAGGCGGGATATCGGAAGACCCGCGCCCCAGCCTCCAAGCGCCCGCTACACAGCGGAGTAGGAAAAAAAAAAAACGGAACGAGATCGGTGCGTGCGCCAGACCCCAGAGGAGGCATCAGCAGTGCCGGCAAGGAGGGGAAGACGACGGTGAGTGCAGTCTCACACAGGCCCAGAGAAAGGAAAATAAAACAAGCACAAGGCAAACCAACACTGTGAGCCCAAGAGAGGCTGCTGGGGAGAGAGAAGTAAAAGATAAGGCACAGGCCCACAGGGCACCCCACCAGGATGCACCCCACCACAAAGCTGCAACAAGCCAGGAAGAGCAAGGAGCCACGCAACACAAGGTGGGGTCACTTACCTCAAGCCGCCACTATCAACATTACAGGCAGGCAAATGAAGGTAGGCCGCCTGCCCCAAAGAAACGATGGAAGACAACGACCAAGGGGCGGCGCCAGGCCCAGGGGCCGCACAAGGTCAAGCCGCCGCGCCAGCCCACGTTCCGTTCCAACACGCGGCATCTAGGGTCCTGCCCCCATTCAGTGAGCTGGAGGACCAGGCAACAGCCTCTCCCCGATGGAAAATCTGGATAGAGCGACTCAACAACTATTTTATCGCAACCAGGGAGACGGATGACGCAGGGAAGAGATCTCTCCTCCGGCACTACGCGGGAGACGAAATATTCAAACTATTCAAGCACCTGCCAATACGGGAGCAGCCGCGGACTACAACGCGGCAGTGGCAGCCCTAGACGCCTATTTTGACCCCCAATTAAACCCAGACTTTGAGCGTTTTAAGCTGTGTCAGGCTCGACAGAGAGAAGGGGAGTCGATGGACGTGTTTTATGCCAGGCTTCGCGAGCTTGCCAGCACATGTACAGAAGACGATCAGCCTAAAGAAATACACGCCCAACTGATCCAAGGGTGCCGAGACAACACGTTGTGAGGGCTTATCCTGCGCCAACCGAAAATCGCGCTCGAAGATATGCTGGTACTAGCAAGGACGCATGACCTGTCCGCAGCCAGAGCAAATAAAATGGACAAGGCGCTTACGAGACCCCCAGAACGGGCCGAGAACATCAAGGTAGAACGGGTGGACGCCCTCCGAGCTAAGCCAAGAGGAGACTCATTCCGACGTCAAAAACCTGAAGGGACCAAGTCAAGGTGTGGATATTGCGGGCATGAGCCGCACGCCGCAAAAGACTGCCCCGCGCAGGGAAAAACGTGCACCAATTGCGGGATTCCCAACCATTTTGCCTCTGTATGCCGGAGACGCACGAGAGGCCGCGAATTTCGAAACCGCAGGCCCCCGACAAAGCAGTACGACATCTGTCGGTAACCGAGGTGAGGCTGCCAGAAGACCCGAAGAGTAAAGGGAAGAGATATCAGGGAACAAGTGAAGAGTCATCGGACGATGATGAGGGAGAGGTGTACCTGATTTCATTTGCGCGGGAACTCAAGCTACGCCGACGGCCTCAACCCACGTGCGTGGTCCACGTGGCAGGAACGGAAGTACAGGCAGTCATCGACACAGGGGCCACAGTGAATGTCATGGGACTCCAACAATATCGACGCCTAAAGCCCTGCCCTCCGGTAAAGCCATCTAAAACCAGAATCTACGCGTACGGAGCAGACACGCCCCTTCCTCTGAAGGGAAAAATCACAGTCCCTGTCAAGGCAGATGACCTGGAGGTCATGACGACAATACACGTCATTGATAGGGAGGCGGACACCCTGCTAAGCAGCAACACCGCAGAAGACCTGGGTCTAATCTCGTTCGCAAGGAGAGTACAAGTCCACCAAGTAGAAGAGCTGCTCAATCAATTTCCGGAGCTATTCCAGGGACTCGGACGCATCAAATGTAACCCGGTCAAACTCCACGTTGACAAGACCGTCGTCCCGGTCGCGTTGCAACATAGGAGAGTCCCTTTTCACCTGCGGCCGCTGGTGGAGAAAGAACTAGAGACCCTGGAAAAACAAGGTGTCATTGAGAAGGTGTCCGGCCCAACACCCTGGGTGTCACCCATGGTCATTGCAGAGAAACCAAAGCAGCTGGGAGCGATACGTCTCTGTATTAATATGCGATTACCCAACAAAGCCATACGAAGGGAACGTCACATCACACCAACTATGGACGATATCATTGCGGATGTAAATGGGTCGAAGTGGTTCTCGAAAATCGACTTAAACGCAGGATACCACCAACTCCCGCTGTCCAAGGAAAGATGCTACATCACCACCTTCAGTACCCATCTAGGTTTACGACGGTACAAAAGGCTCAACTTTGGAATATCGTCAGCGGCGCAAGTGTTCCAGAACACGATACGAGAGATGCTATCAGGGCTCCCCGGCGTGCTGAACGTAAGTGACGATATCCTTATTCATTCGGCGACAGCCGCAGACCATTACCAGCATCTCCGCAACACTCTGGCACGCCTCAAAGACCACGGGGTGACTCTACACAAGGACAAATGCCGATTCTTCCAGCCCTCGCTAGAATTCTTTGGTTACGTATTCAACCAAGAAGGCATTCAGGTGGACCCTCGCAAATCACAATCCATTAAAGATGCACCCGCGCCAACAACCCCAACGAAAGTACGCAGTTTTCTAGGGATGGCAACATACTGCAGGAGATTCATCCCCGGACTGGCTACGCGAGCAGAACCCCTGAGAGCCCTCACAAGGTCGGACGCAAAGTGGCAGTGGGGACAGAAGGAGGAGGAGGCGTTCCAAGGGATAAAGGATGCCCTCCTAGGGGAAGCCACACTCGCATATTTTGACCCTGCAAAAAGAACAGAGGTTCTCGTGGATGCCAGCCCGGTAGGGCTTGGCGCTGTACTGGCCCAGGAACAAGAACCAGGGCGATGGGTAGCGTTATCATTCGCTAGCAAGTCCCTCACCCCAACCGAAGCCAGATATGCACAAATTGAGCGAGAGGCACTGGCCATCAGATGGGCCTGCAATCACTTCCACCTGTACCTCAAGGGACAACCGTTCACAATGGTCACAGATCACCAGCCGCTCGTGCCACTCTTCAAAGGTACGGCGCCTCACCCGCCGCCGCGCATAGAGAGATGGGCAGTCCAGCTGCAACCGTATGAAATGGAAGTCGTATACCGACCAGGGGCAAAGAACCCTGCTGATTTTCTATCCAGGCACCCGGTCCCGGCCAGCACACAAGAAGACAATTAGGATGTCGAACACTACGTACACCTAGTATCCACAGCAGCGTGTCCAGTGAATATGACGCTCGAAGATATCAAGGAGGCGGCCATCGAAGATGCTGTTTACAGCAGAACCCTGAAAGCAGTTCAGGAAGGATCGTGGACGAACTACCTGCGGCAAGCCAACTCCTGGAGCTCGGAAGAGTGAGAATACTCCACGAAAATATGGCACATACGACATAAGCTCAGTGCTACAACCGACGGGATTTTACTCCGGGGACCCAGGCTGGTCATACCGCGGACCCTGAGACACCAGGGGATGCAACTGGCCCACGGAGGGCACCAGGCGATTACAAAAATGAAAGCCAGAATGCGGGAAAAGATCTGGTTCCCGGAGCTGGAGAACATGGTGGAAGAGTACGTCAAGCGATGCCCGCTATGCCAGTTGACTGGAAATCTGGAGAAGCCTGCACCGGTGATCACCGAAGACGCATGCACCGTCCCGTGGTCACAAGTAAGCATAGACTTTGGGAGTTTCCCCGGAGGAAAACACACGCTGGTGTTAGTGGATGCCTTCTCGAAGTACCCCATAGTAGAACCAGTGACGTCCACAGCTTTTGCCCAGATAGAGCCCATCCTCAAGAGAGTATTTGCCATGTTCGGGTTCCCACAAGAGATTCGGAACGACAATGGGCCACCAATTCAGGGAGCAGAGTTCGCCACGTTCCTAAGGCAGATAGGGATACATCACAGGCGAATAACCCCCCAGTGGCCCCAAGCCAACTGTGATGTCGAACGCTTTATGCGCACACTGAACAAAGTGTTCCGCATCGCGGGGGTAGAGCAAGCGGACCCAGAAAAACGACTACACGAATTCTTGCGGGAATATCGAAGCTCACCACACTGCACCACCCAACGGAGCCCCTGGGCACTGATGCTCCATGGTCCCCGGAGAGACTTACTCCCTACCTGCCCCGGGTGGTCGCCGCCCCCACTGGAGGCCGAGGACGTGCAAGCCAGAAGAGCCCGACGAAATCAACGGGCAAGCCTTCACCGCCGTGCTATGCCAAGGACACTCGGCACCGGAGCAACCGTCCTCCTGAAGGACCGCCGCCCAGGGGGGAAGTTCAAAACATACTATGAACCGGGGCCCTGGACAGTCACCGCGAATCGAGGAACCATGGTAACCGCCCAAAGAGGAGGAGAGGAGGTGTCCCGGAACGTGTCCTGGTTTAAAGAAGTGCCCCCGGTGCACCCCGAGAGACTCCTGGAAGGGCCAACAGGGAGCACACCGACGCGGACACCTGAAATCAGCAAAACCACCACGGTACTGTCACCCAACTCAGTCCCAGAGGGCGGACCTCCCACCAGTCCGCGTCTGCGAAGCTCTCCGCAAAGGTACAGCCTGAGGCCCAACCCCCGGCCCACCCAGATGCTGAAAGACTTTGCCTGCTGAAAAGATCCTGCGACCGCCGGCGGAGTGCACGGAAGTACTACCCCTCTGTGGGCTGAACTGTTTGAACTGTTCGAACTGTCAATCTGATTTGGGTTCGGATTTGGGTTTGTTTGTTCATTGACTGATTTGGATAGGGATGTAACAAACGACGGTCTAGTAGTTGACTAGACGTCATGCACCACATCCGCGGGCCAGGCGTGGCCGGCGGGGCTGAATAAAAGGAGCCGCCCGCTCCGGGGCGTGGTCTCCGATCCATGTATGTCGTGTGGGGCTGAGTGTTTCCGCCGCGCGGCCTAATATAGTGATCACCGCGGCTTCACGCGGAGAGTTTACACAGCCTAAGCCCTCCGCCCTCCCGGGGTCAATTAATTACCTGCAAATTGGTTAATAGTGACTATGAGTGTAATTAAATTGGTTAATAGAAACAATAAGTGCATTTAGAAAGGGATGTAGGAAGCTCAGCATAAAATACCGTACTATTAGTAAAATGCACCCCATCGGGGCCTCGTTCCCATAACTCGTTGTATTTCCGTTTAAAGCACAATATAAGCCTGCGTTAGAAAGTTTGGAGCCTAAACAAACACGAGCAAGAAGCTGAGAGGAACGCAAAGGTTAGAGTTGGTTTAAAGTGCTGTCTCATCGTAAAAGAAGGAGGGGGTGCAAGTTGTCTGCACAGTGGGGGTACTGAGGTCTCAGGCATACTCTGAGTGTTGTGAACACTCAGGGGAGACTTATCAAAGCTTTGTGCCAATTCAAGGTCTCTGAAGGTAACACAACCCAGCACAAAGGTCTGATAAACTATTGCCTTTCCTGCGCTGGAAAGGTGTTTAAAGCGTCAAATAGCGCTTTGTACTACTTTGCATAAAGGGGGTGTCCCATGGGATGGTATATGGGGATTCCCATGCTGCCACCCTTGGTTTTTGACACAATCCCTATCTACTACCAAATGTGGACAGGGCTCCGTACCACAAAAATGTGCCTCCTTAAGGCTGGTGCAAAGTAAGAGAACTGTTTTTCTTCCCAAACTTTTCAAACTTTCTATGTGTGCTGCACTGTACAGCACAGATACAACGTGCGAAAGGTTCCCAAGGTGATCTCTGCATAGTGTTTTGTACTGGAAGGGTACCAACCCTATGCTAGACATCATGAATGCACTTTTGCACTGTAGTAGAAAGGGGACATGGTTCCGTTTGTGGCATGGGCCGTTTCCGTGGCTTTGTTGAAAGTACAGACACTACAAGCCCCTCGCACTGAGGCATGAAGAACTGCTCCCTTGTGTCCAGTGGGAATATCCGACCGCCTAGGCCCCTGGAACGCCTTGCTCTGGCTCATGACTGAAAGACAGAGGCAGAAATGTAAAGGTTTGTTGGGTATCGGTTAAAATATTCAACATGTACATACAGCGCCAAGAAGAAGGCGGGTGGATAAACTGGTCAGTGTAAGGACTCGTGGTCTTAAAACCAGGTTTTCAAAAGAGAGAGGCAGTGAGTGCAAGGAATTTACTCGTTAAATGGAGACACATCTCCCCCAAATAAAATACCAGAATCTAGAAAATGTAAGCTTAGATATTAACAAAATACTGACAATTTATGAGTAGAAACGCACCAGGAAGTTATGCTTCTAATTCTATTAAAGGACCGGAGGCTTCGGATTATGCTTCTCTTTTTTTTATTTCCTACTCACAGCAGCCAATGAAAAACGTTTTGTATGCAAATAAAAACTATATTTCCCATGATGCTCGTCAATACATCACATCCTGAATAGACCTATAAGAGCCACTGTATCCTGCTTCTCCTCCTCTTTCTTTGCTGCTCACGCAGAAAGTTAAGTGCTCAAGAATTATACTATGATTACTGTCTAATATTGATTGTTTAATTGGTTTATAGTCATTATTGTAGGTAGTGCTTGCCCATTTATCGCGCTGAGTTTTACAGTTTTACATATGTGTGTGCGATATCGCGCTGTGTGCCGCGCGTGCTTTACACTCGGTTGCGGAGTGCTCCGACACTAGCGCTTGTATCGCGATGTGATTACCGAGCCTCCGGCAGTGTTGAAAGGCTCCTGCTGGGAGAGGTTTAGAAATGTGGTGCGCTCCCCGCCGGGAGCAGTGAATCTCATTAACGCGGAAGGCCCGATCGGGCTTAATTTTACTACCCGCTGGCCTCAAAGTACCGCGCTGCCCTCGGCAGCATTACATTGACAGTTTTATATACGCTACAGGCTTCCCATCATAGCCGGTGCACTTGTTATATGAGAGCTTCCTCGATAACGCGCTTAATTGGTTACAACGAGTCACTGTGGCCTAGTGGTTAAGGTCTCTGAATCCTGTTCCAAAGGTTCAGCGTTCGAATCCTATTTATCCTGGTTGTGCTTTCCGAGTTAATACTGCACTGTTGCCTGTGTGTGCGCGATAGCGCTAATAAGTTTATCCTCCCGGGCCCAGATTAAGGTCACTCCCGCGGGTGTGGAGATGACGCGCGCTGATACTTGCTTGCTGCATAACTAATTGGGCAGGCGCGCGATCATCGTAAAAAAGACTTGGCCCGGCCGAGCACAGAATCAAAACGCTCCCACAAGAACGGAGATACCGCACTGTTGTTTGCAGCGTTCCAAGTGAGTAGCTGTGGTCCAGTGGTTCAGGTCTGTGATGATTACTCAAAGGTTACGTTTTCAAATCCTAGTGTTTCAATGGATGTGATTTCTGTAGTAATTTTAACTGACTCCTGCTCGTAAGGTTATGTGTTCAAATCCTGGTTTCAGTGAATGTGGTTCTGAATTAACATTACTCCTGGCATTCCATATGGTTGTTTACCCGCCACAGGCTTTCCCTAGTTGCCGCGTGCAGTTATGGAGCCATAACGCTCCGATGTGCGTAGCCCAATTGGGCTACATTTGGATGTTTTTGGCCTACGCACATTGCACGCATCTCCTGTTTGCTACGAGGTTCATAGTGCCTCGTATTTTACATGGAGCAGTTTTTCCTTGTACGCTTACCCGGCTGCAACAATAGGCTGGCCCTTGGAGTGCGCACACGCTCCTGGTATTTCAATATGGCTCTGACGCCCTTGGGGCTGGAATAATTTAGACTACAGCATTGCTGAGGAGCTGACACATTATTATTTTTCAATTCTCGTGTGCACAGGGTTGGCTCCCCCTCTACTCCTCCATTATGCTGTGCTTTGCACTACAGTATTGAATACAGACACCTTTAGGCACTGCATGGGTGAGCTATAAGGAGGATGTGATCTATTCTGAAGGAGCGCACAAATCTCCTAGAATAACTTTGTTGACGCTCGGGTTCTCCCCATCCTAGAGTCGATCAACAGGGCCTCAGAAATGAGAGTCCCTAGCTCGGTGTAGCAAGCCTTGATTGACGCCCATTATCATCATTATTAAGTGACAAAATCCTTGGGCATGATTTTCTCCCTACCTCATTCAACCCGATGGATATTGGGGCACCCGCGCGCGTTCGACAGGGCTTGGACAAGGGCACAATAGATTACAATTAGGGCGCTGCGGCCGGCTATTCCAGTTACGGTGGAGGAGTCGCCTGACATCGACGCCAGCCTCCTTCTTGTCTTACTAGTCGTAAAGAAATCACAGAAAGGGTTTACCCGGACCTGGCAGGGGTGCCAGGACAAACTCCTAGTCATAGCCGGATACGAACAGCGATAGGCATTTGTATAACGCCATCTGCGCCATCTCTTCCGAGAGACGCACATTTTTTCATAAGGATGGACAACTTTGATGTCATGGCTGCGCTGGCCCTTAGCGACAGATCCCCTTGGGGACAGATTCGTTACTGGACTTCTCTATAATATGTGGGCATGTTTAGCTTTTTGGTCACACCCTCTGGAATTATGAGGGTCTTTCACGATGCAGGTCCTTTACGGACTGTTTAGGGATTCCTACTAGAATTATCAATTCCTTTCCCAACATTTTTAACAAATTTCAAGCAGATAGTGCTCAGGAGGGCGTCCAGTTCCGCCATTTTTTCCTTCCCGTCGTTCGCTGCTGTTCCGATGACGGAACAGATGATTAAGGTACTTGATGATTTTTTTTTTTCTTCTGGGCTCCCTTCAGCTCTCTAGTGCTTCACCAAGTTAATGAAATAGGTGATTGTTCCCTCAAGGGAACAGGGCATCCTCCAAATCGTGTTTAGAAAGATATATATATATATATATATATATATATAATCATCTTAGCACAGACATAGGCCTTAGCCTCACAACTTTCCTGACGTCAGATCTCCTCTTCAGATTCAGATTGTATAGCAAAGCAAATGGCTTTAACTTAATGAAAGGCGAGACCTATTGCATTTTTAATGCTTTTTAAATTACTTCCTAGCATCAGGGTACACTAGCCGTGCCAAGCCCAGAATTATATAATTGAGTGGGTCAAGCTCAGTGTGCTTTCTGGTCTGCAGCTGAGGTGGAGGTATTAAATAAAATATTAGAAAGCTTTGGCAATTGCAAATATGTCCTCACTGGATTTAGAGATTAATACAGTGGATAACACACCTGCTGCAAAAGGCAGATAAGACCATACAATAAAGTGCATCTCTGCCAGGGGAAGACATCAGAATTAAAGATAAAGAAGCGAAGTTTATCGAAGGTTCACCTGAAAATCCACCAGCACGGTAGGTGACCTGTTCGTAAACATGGCATTCATCTCACTCGGGCAGTTGTAAAAAGGAGTTTAATACATTAGGTACCTTTCACTATTTTACATTTGTCAGAAGTGGCCCAAATACATAGATATGATAAAGTACGACCTGGCTATCACTCCAAAAATGTAGAGATTAAAAGTATCTTTTAGCCAAACCCACAAACAGAGTACCTACTCAAAAAAGTTTCTTTTCAAAGTAGCGAAAAATAAAAGTGCCTATTTTTTATTATCCTTTAATTAAAAGGGAGAATGCCCTTGTATCATCCTTGACAGACTCGGTCTCATTTTGGGCTCGATTCACAAAAGCATTTGCATCTGAGTTAGACTTGCTATGTAATGGTGTTTGTTATTAGTGTAAATGGAAATGTGTTCACTCAAAGTGAAAACATCCTCAAACAAAAAGCAAATGTCTTTCAAGGTAGCACACTGAAATTGCGCACTTTCACTTTTTACACAGTATACAGGTAATTTATGGCTTGTGTTTGGAGAGTGTGGTATGGCTCATAAAATCATTGCCTTTTTTAACAAAATACAAGCAGTGACTTTCACATAGTAACATAATTTTTACATGTTCCTGATGAAAGAGAGACTGCCATAAAGCAATCAAGCAGTAATGAAATAATTCTCGGATGAAAGGATTTTATAGTGCCTTTACCCCTTGATTCGCTGCAAATTCCTGGGATTGCCTGGTTTTTGGGGCAAGCACTAGATAATGGTTTACTCCTGCCCTTGAGAGATACAAAACAGTAAGTGTTGCCCAAATGGTCTGGGTATGGTCAGTCCAGAGAAGGGTGTGATATTTATCTTACGTGATATATTCTGAAACTGTTAGGGTTTTAATTTATTGGGTGCAATTAATACCACCTATTTAAGAATATTTCCCTCAATATGGGGCAGAACGTGTCGATTAAAGGGCCAGATGTACAAAGCATTTTTACCAAATTACATTTTATGTTTTTGATGAAATCCTGAATCAGTATTTGGAAGGGGCGTGTTCATGGCTTCCCTTCCAAATATAGATTCAGTATTGGATGTATTAATTTTAATGACCGAAATCCAATGGGTGAAACATTAACATTTTACCACCTCCTTAAAGCAGGTGGAAAGCTATTCTCAAATTTGTGAGTGTGCCTACTCTTAAAACAAGCATTGGCATAGCCAATAGGTCTCGCTTTTGGGACCTTCTAAGTATTTAGTTATGCAGCACAATATCCTTGGTGCAACCACATCAACTGTTACGTGGCTAAACACTTATAAGGTCCCAAAGGCGAGACCTATTGGCTATGCCAATGCTTTGTGTGGTTGTGTGTGTGGTTGTGTCTGGTTGTGTGTGTGTGTGGTTGTGTGTGTGTGGTTGTGTGTGTGTGGTTGTGTGTGTGGTTGTGGTTGTGTGTGTGTGGTTGTGTGTGTGGTTGTGTGTGTGGTTGTGTGTGGGTGTGGTTGTGGGTGTGGTTGTGGATGTGTGGTTGGGCGTGGTTGTGTGTGTGGTTGTGGTTGTGTGTGTGTGTCTGTGGTTATGTGTGTGTGTGTGTGGTTGTGTGTGTGTGTGGTTGTGTGTGTGTGGTGTGTGTGGTTGTGTGGTTGTGTGTGTGTGGTTGTGTGTGTGGTTGTGTGTGGTTGTGTGTGTGTAGTTGTGTGTGTGGTTGTGTGGGTGTGTGTGTGTGTGTGGCTGTGTGTGTGTGATTGTGTTTGTGGTTGTGTGTGTGGCTGTGTGGTTGTATGTGTGGTTGCATGTGTGGTTGTGTGTGTGGTTGTGTGTGTGGTTGTGTGTAGTTGTGTGTGTGTGGTTGTGTGTGTGTGGTTGTGTGTGTGGTTGTGTGTGTGTGGTTGTGTGTGTGGTTGTGTGTGGTTGTGTGTGGGTGCGGTTGTGGGTGCGGATGTGGTTGTGGGTGTGTGTGGATGTGTCGTTGGGTGGTTGGTGGTGCGGTTGTGGTTGTGTGTGTATGTGTGTGTGGTTGTGTGTGTGGTTGTGTGTGTGTGGTTGTGTGTGTGTGTGGTTGTGTGTGTGTGTGTGATTGTGTGTGTGGTCGTGTGTGTGGTTGTGTGTGGTTGTGTGTGTGGTTGTGTGTGTGGTTGTGTGTGGTTGTGTGTGGTTGTGTGTGGTTGTGTGTGTGGTTGTGTGTGGTTGTGTGTGTGCGTGTGGTTGTGTGTGTGGTTGTGTGTGTATGTGGTTGTGTGCGTGGTTGTGTGTGTGGTTTTGTGTGTGGTTGTGTGTGTGGTTGTGTGTGTGGTTGTGTGTGTGTGTGTGTGGTTGTGTGTGTGTGTGGTTGTGTGTGTGGTTGTGTGTGATTGTGTGTGTGGTTGTGTGTGTGCAGTTGGGTGGGGTTGTGTGTGTGTGGTTGTGTGTATGGTTGTGGTTGTGTGTGGTTGTGTGTGTGCTTGTGTATGTGGTTGTGGTTGTGTGTGTGGTTGTGGTTGTGTGTGTGGTTGTGTGTGGCTGTGGTTGTGGGTGTGTGTATGTGTGGTTGTGTGTGTGGTTGTGTGTGTGTGGTTGTGTGTGTGTGGTTGTGTGTGTGTGGTTGTGTGTGTGGTTGTGTGTGTGGTTGTGGTTATGTGTGTGGTTGCATGTGGTTGTATGTGTGTGGTTGTGTGTGTGTGCGGTTGTGTGTGTGGTTGTGGTTGTGTGTGTGGTTGTGGTTGTGTGTGTGTGGTTGTGTGTGTGGTTGTGGTTGTGTGTGTGTGGTTGTGGGTGTGGCTGTGTGTGGTTGTGTGTGTGTGGTTGTGTGTGTGGTTGTGTGTGGTTGTGTGTGGGTGCGGTTGTGGGTGCGGATGTGGTTGTGGGTGTGTGTGGATGTGTTGTTGGGTGGTTGGGTGTGTGGTTGTGGTTGTGTGTGTATGTGTGTGTGGTTGTGTGTGTGGTTGTGTGTGTGTGGTTGTGTGTGTGTGTGGTTGTGTGTGTGTGTGTGATTGTGTGTGTGGTTGTGTGTGTGGTCGTGTGTGTGGTTATGTGTGGTTGTGTGTGGTTGTGTGTGGTTGTGTGTGTGGTTGTGTGTGGTTGTGTGTGTGCGTGTGGTTGTGTGTGTGGTTGTGTGTGTATGTGGTTGTGTGCGTGGTTGTGTGTGTGGTTTTGTGTGTGGTTGCGTGTGGTTGTGTGTGTGGTTGTGTGTGTGGTTGTGTGTGTGTGGTTGTGTGTGTGGTTGTGTGTGTGGTTGTGTGTGGTTGTGTGTGTGGTTGTGTGTGGTTGTGTGTGTGTGTGTGGTTGTGTGTGTGGTTGTGTGTGTATGTGGTTGTGTGTGTGGTTGTGTGTGTGGTTTTGTGTGTGGTTTTGTGTGTGGTTGTGTGTGTGGTTGTGTGTGTGCAGTTGTGTGTGGTTGTGTGTGTGTGGTTGTGTGTGTGGTTGTGTGTGTGGTTGTGTGTGGTTGTGTGTGTGGTTGTGTGTGGTTGTGTGTGTGTGTGTGGTTGTGTGTGTGGTTGTGTGTGTATGTGGTTGTGTGTGTGGTTGTGTGTGTGGTTTTGTGTGTTGTTTTGTGTGTGGTTGTGTGTGTGGTTGTGTGTGTGCAGTTGGGTGGGGTTGTGTGTGTGTGGTTGTGTGTATGGTTGTGGTTGTGTGTGTGCTTGTGTATGTGGTTGTGGTTGTGTGTGTGGTTGTGGTTGTGTGTGTGGTTGTGTGTGTGGTTGTGGTTGTGTGTGTGGTTGTGTGTGGCTGTGGTTGTGGGTGTGTGTATGTGTGGTTGTGTGTGTGTGGTTGTGTGTGTGGTTGTGTGTGTGGTTGTGGTTATGTGTGTGGTTGCGTGTGGTTGTGTGTGTGTGGTTGTGTGTGTGGTTGTGTGTGTGTGCGGTTGTGTGTGTGGTTGTGGTTGTGTGTGTGGTTGTGGTTGTGTGTGTGTGGTTGTGTGTGTGTGGTTGTGGTTGTGTGTGTGTGGTTGTGGGTGTGGCTGTGTGTGGTTGTGTGTGTGTGGTTGTGGGTGTGGTTGTGTGTGTGTGGTTGTGTGTGTGGGTGTGTGTGTGGTTGTGGGTGTGGTTGGGTGTGTGGTTGTGTGTGTGTGGTTGTGTGTGTGGTTGTGTGTGTGGTTGTGTGTGTGGTTGTGGTTGTGGTTGGGTGTGTGGTTGGGTGTGTGTGGTTGTGGTTGTGTGTGTGTGGTTGTGTGTGTGGCTGTGTGTGTGGTTGTGTGTGTGTGGTTGTGGGTGTGGTTGGGTGTGGTTGTGTGTGTGTGTGGGTGGGGTTGTAGGTGTGGTTGTAGGTGTGGTTGTGTGCGTGTGGTTGTGTGTGTGGTTGTGTGTGTGTGGTTGTGTGGTTGTGTGTGTGTGGTTGTGTGGTTGGGTGTGGTTGGGTGTGGTTGTGTGTGTGTGGTTGTGTGTGTGGTTGTGTGGTTGTATGTGGTTGTGTGTGTGTGGTTGTGTGTGTGGTTGTGGGTGTGGTTGTGCGTGTGGTTGTGTGTGTGGTTGTGGTTGTGTGCGTGGTTGTGTGTGTGGTTGTGTGTGTGTGTGGTTGTGTGTGTAGTTGTGTGTGGGGTTGTGTGTGTGTGTGGTTGTGTGTGTGGTTGTTGTGTGTGTGTGGTTGTGTGTGTGGTTGTGTGTGTGTGTGGTTGTGTGTGTGTGGTTGTGTGTGTGTGTGTGGTTGTGTGGTTGTGTGTGTGTGTGTGGCTGTGTGTTTGGTTGTGTGTGTGGTTGTGGTTGTGTGTGTGGTTGTGTGTGTGGTTGTGGTTGTGTGTGTGACAGTAATACTAAAAGCATATCAAAATAAAGGAACACAAACATCGAGTTTGTGGAAAGAGAAAGCACATTGTAAGTCAAACGGGCGCAGCAAAGCATTAACACAACAACATGTTCTTTGAAGTTCTTTGAATGAGAACATCAAAGGGGCGCCGCGAAAGTGATCGGGGGCGAAAGTGATCGCGGGCGCTTAATGAGCATGATGAGGTTTGCCATATGGTGCCTCTGCTCATAAGCGCGCAGCCACGCACATGCACTGTAGCTCTAGGCTGGCCATGGTAGCATTTCTTGAGCCCTCACTAAAAGTCTCGCCAGACCAGCGCATGCGCTGGGTCAGGCGAGACCTAAAAAGTGACATATACGTTTCATCTTATTTTTTTTTTTAAATGTGCCCTGGTTTCCTTAACCAAAAACGGGCTGAATTATATAAAAATGCTATATTTAAAAACAATCACAGAACTGGTGCTCTGTTGACCTCAGCAGGCCAACATGACTGCAATTTGTTGTGGGTCGCAAATTGTGACCTAGCTTATTAATAGTCATGAGGTAGATCAAAATGCAACCCACTATGAATCAATTTTTGCAAACCGGTCTATTAGTACACCGGCAGAGTAGATGAGATGCTCAAACAGGGTCCTTGGGATGCCGCACGGCAGGGGCCCTGAGGAGCAGGCGAGTGGCCAACAAAGGGTCTAGGGCAAGCGGAACGGCAATTACAGCCCGGGCAGGTCCGGACGGACGCCCACAGAATTCAGTAGCAAGGGGAAGCCTGGAACCACGGACACAATGGCCCAAATAAAGGGGCACTTCGCAAAACTGTACTGTCTGGGAGCAAACAACGACAAATAATGTACAAGAACACTGAAGGTCTACAATAGCATGGATGTTTTGAATAAACTGTGACCTTTTAAGGCACCAGAAGCACATTGTCAGTGGAATAATTGAAGGTGTAAAGGACGCAGTATGTGGGCAGGTGGGGGAGAAGACTCGCCCCTGGGAGGGGTTTGACTAAGCTCAAGTGTGTGGCCCGCTCCCCACTGGCTCAAACTCACCAAAATGAAAATGGAAAGGTGTTAAACTTTCCGACACCTCCGATATTGCCACACCTCCAACACTGCATTCAGTGTCTAGCACCTTCGACACAGCGATCCGTGTCCGCAGCACAGTACTGGACTGCGAAAACAGATCAAGAAATCCCAATCAGGAATCATAAACTGGCAGTAACATCAGCTGACAGTACACCCTGTGTTCAAGATCCTCAAGGGACGATGGAGGACACACTCCTCATCGCCACTAATAATTCTTCCACGCCAATTCTTTTGAAAGATGCATTTATTCATCAGCCTAATGTACTCCAAATGTTCCTTGCGGCAGCAACTCCCCAACTGCCATCATAAGAATCCTACCACCCTTTCCCTTCCATAACGCCTGTAACATTCTACAACAAAGATTCTAAATACAACAAAACCCAGTACCTAAATTGTACCCGTTACAGCCAGTGGGCACCACTGGCACTTATTTCATGGAATCGGAACGCTTTGTCACATCCCAGTTCGGCTGGACTGTTTCCATGAGGCACAGGGTCAAGACTGATTTGCATATGGCTGGGTTCAAACTGGAATGGCATGGTGAGCAAAAAAAACAATGAATTTAAGCCCAGATCTCTGTACTGGTGTGAATGTATGACATTGTTCTGCATTCTGTCCATCAACTGTTGTTTAGGTCGAGGGACCGTCCGGTCTGCCAAAGGCAGAACCAGAAGTCCGGAGATCTTATGTTTCTTAGAGTGGCTATTTAGCCCGCCTCTCTTTTTGCCTCTCCTCCATTGGCTGGCTTCCTAAACGGAGGCCAGCCATTGGAGGAGAGAGCCGTCCCTCCAAATAGGCTCCGTCTTTTTCAGATTCGGGGGCGTGTTCCGTGCTCTTCTTTCCACTTTTTAGCCACGCCCTTTTTTAGGCGTGTTTTTCTCTCCTCCAGCCAATGGCAAGAGGAGAGAAAAAGAAACACGCCCCGAATCTGAAACCGCCGCTGCGTTTCTCCGAGGCATTTCTGCTTCGCCTCGGAGAAAGGCTGCGGTGTGGGTGTTTTGGTCTTACTCGTGACTCTGCAAGTTGTGTTTCTTTTCTGTAAGTATTGTCTGGGAACCAGAGTTCGACCCTCGGGGTCGCGTCCACGTCTTGTGATCCTGGGTAAATCACTTAATCCCCTCGTGCCTGAATGTGCAACGTAACCGGCGCGCATGTAAAGCGCTCCAATACCTTCACAATGTAAATGAGTCTCCCCTGAGCGGAATGCTAAGTGGGCGCCATTGGTGCGGAGGGCGCAGGAGTCAGAGGAACAGATGCAAGGAGTCTCTGGGCTGTGGCCTCAACGTTCAGGTCCTTAAAAAGATTTGCCATGACCCACAAAGGGAATTGCACACCTTTGCCCATCAGAGCCGTAATGTATGCAGCTTGGCCCGCCCCTCCTGCTCGAGCCCGATAATCACTGCCCCGGCAGCATCTGTGTTTGCTCCTGTGGAAACCCTGGTTCCCTGGACTCGTGTTTCATTAACGCACTAAGCACCGGTGACAAAACCGTGACTCGTCTCTCATTTCTAAGGCACAATAGACCAGATCGGGGCTTCTTAGCTGCGGACATTGCAACTTTTAATCTCCCCGTGCCCGAATGTGTAATGTAAATATTGTGCCTTTTTTCTCCTGCTGTCCCCTTTGCTGCCCCCGTGATTCTGTGCCTTTTTTCTCCTGTCCCCTTCGCTGCCCCCGCGATTCTGTGCCTTTTTTCTCCTTCTGTCCCCTTCGCTGCCCCCGTGATTCTGTGCCTTTTTTCTCCTGTCCCCTTTGCTGTCCCCGTGATTCTGTGCCTTTTTTTTCTCTTTCTGTCCCCTTCGTTTCCCCCAGTTACCCTTTCCCCGGCCTGCAGACTTCCAGTAGCTGCCCCGGTGTCTACCCCATGGGGATGTCGTTCATTTGTTCACCTCTCGTGTGCGCTGCGAGGGCGCCCCTCCACAAAACGCTTGAAGTTGTGGGGTACTGGATGCCATTATACCCATCTGATAAAAAAAAAATGAGCAATACCAATAGCTCTACCTATAATATTGCCGAGACCATTGCATTGTAAAGGCTTGTTTTGAATTTGTCATCCTGAGTGGGACGGGTATGCCCAGACCTGGGTCCCGTGCTCTCCATGCCACTGGAATCAAGCTATCCTGGCTGAAGAGGAGTGAAACCCCCAAACCGGTCCTAGGATGCTTGTTTCCAGTCCAGGGAGGACCTGGCTTGGCAGTTCAGGCTGGACTGTTCCCATGAGGCACAGGGTCAAGACTGATTCGCATATGGCTGGGTTCAAACTGGAATGGCATGGTGAGCAAAAAAAACGATGATTTAGGCCCAGATCTCTGTACTGGGGTGAATGTATGACATTGCTCTGCATTCTGACCATCAACTGTTGTTTTTTGCATTTGTCAGTCCGAGTGGGACGGGTATGCCTAGACGTGGGTCCCGTGCTCTCCATGCCACCGTAATGAAGCTATCCTGGCTGAAGAGGGGTGAAACCCCGAAACCGGTTCTAGGATGCTTGTTTCCAGTCCAGAGAGGACCTGGCTTGGCAGTTCAGGCTGGACTGTTCCCATGAGGCACAGGGTCAAGACTGATTCGCATATGGCTGGGTTCAAACTGGAATGGCATGGTGAGCAAAAAAACTATGGATTTAGGCCCAGATCTCTGTACTGGGGTGAATGTATGACATTGTTCTGCATTCTGTCCATCAACTGTTGTTTTTGCATTTAATTACAGAGCAGCAGGAGATAAAAGAGCGGTCTTTCTTTTATTTCCATAAGGGTAAACAGAAATAGAAGAACAGTCAATACAATGATCCTTTGCCATCCAGTGCATTAGTAGCCCTTCTTCTATTTCCAAAATAATGGAAGCAAAAGAAGAGCAGTGGTTCTTTATCTGTATGCATGCTGCTTGACAGCCAAGCCCCAGATTGGTAGTCTTGCTACAGCTACTGCAAGGATCCTAAATTGAGGACGGTAAGGCCTGCCTCCCCAGTCCACACCCCCTCCTCACTCAGCCAATTAAAATACATTTTGGAGATCAACTTTTATTACTTTTGTATTTTTTTGCCCAAATTAGATACGGAGGAAACTTTCTAGAGAACATTTCCCTCTAATTTTTATGAATCAGGCCCTAAGTGCATTCGCTAATTTGTGTGAGAGAAAATATTTGCATGGAAGTATAGCAAAACCCAAAGGAATTGATGGCATAACAAAAGTGGTAGCCCTTTTAGATAGAGGTTGATGATGCCAATGTTGACATCCGTAATGAGTTCTGGAACTTTCTCTACATTTCAAAAGACTAAGGGCTTGATTTAGACTTTGGCAGATGGGATATTCTGTCACAAACGTGACGGATGTTCTTTCTACCTTAGTACAAGGGTCATAGGATATAGTGTTCTAGTAACACAGTGGACTGGATATCCATCACATGTGTGACAGAGTATCTCATCCGCCAAAGTTTAAATCAGGCCTAAGTTACTGATAACTTTGCCAAAAATGTAGCAACTTATCATTTGAGTTCTTGGCATAAGCAGAGAAAAGCTGTTTAATAAAGCTATAAATCCCAGGGCAATTAGGACTATTGGAAGGTATTAGAGATTTTCAAATGCCTAACTTAGTCATAAAATATGACTTCTTAGTTTCAAAAGAATTAATATAAATGTATGGTATTGGTGCTACTTTCTGTTGTTAGATGTTTTGCATTAAATCAATGGATTTTCACAAGAGAGAGTTGGAAGTGAAGATGATGAAATGCGTCTCTGCAATATGATGCGTGCCTGCAGTTTGTGGCCACTTCCCCTCTTTTTAAAACCTTTCCTTAAACATAAAGCTCCTGGCGAAGATGGTTCCTGTCAACAAACCTAAAACCTGTTATTCTGCATGGCTACCTGACTCCTGCTTACCAAGAAGGAATCTTTCTGTTGCGTTTTTTGACCTGTTCATTCAACTCTTGATGGAGGGGTAGCATTCGGCTCTATTTTCGTAGGGGGATTCTTACTTGTTTTCCTAAAAAAGCTAAAAGCCTGAAAGATGTTAATTCTTTCCGCATAATTACTCTGCCAAATGCAGAATATAAAACATTTATGAAGATTATAGCAATAAAAATGGCTGGAATAATATTGAGCTTAATAAGAGTGATCAAAATGGATTGATACGCACCCACCAAGTATATTCAATAACACATTATTTAGTTGAAACATAGATTATTTTCCAACAAGAGGGATTCCTGCTGCAATATTGCTTATAGATGCAGAAAAGGAGTTTGACCTTGTGAGATAGAATTTTTGAAAGTTTTGAAGATAATGGGTTTTACGATGCAAACCATAAGGTCAATTGGCACGATATTCGAGGGATAACGGCATCTGTAGTCTTGAATGGTAATGTCACGGACCTAGGGGCATATGTATCAAACTCCCCTTTAGCGAATCCTAATTTGCGAGATTTTGCGATTCGCAGATTCAGATTAGCTAAACTGGATGTATAAAATAAATCGCTAATCATTTGCGATTCCTTAAAAATCGCAAATAATTCGCAGAATCCCGTATTGCGATTTCTTAATAGCGAAATTCGCTAATTAAGAAATCGCAAAAACGGGAATCTGCAAGCCTGGTGCAGGCTGATGACATCACAAACAGGAAACTGTAGTGATTGCCTGCACCTGCTCACCTGAGCCACACCCAGAGGCTGCTTGTGGAGTGTGAGGAGGCTTTCCTGGAGACAGCAACCAGCAATGGATCCCAAACAAAACCAGCAGGGCAAAGATGCAGAAAAAAGAAAGAGAAAACACAAGTTTTCAGAAAAGGAGCAGGAGGTCCTCATTGAGGAGATGGTCTGCAGCCATGAGCTCCTCTTTGGGAAGAAGGCACTCAAAGTCCCAGAGGCCAGGAAGAGGAAAATCTGGCTGGAAATACAGAGCAAGGTGAATGCTGTTGGAGTCACCACACGCACCATCGAGGAGCTGCGCAAGCGGTGGTATGATATGCACCAGAGGTCCAAGGAGAGGGTGGCAGCCAGACTCAAGGATGCCAATCAGACTGGAGGAGGACCATCCACTGCAGAGCAGCCAACCCCCCATGAGGAGCTCGTGGAGTCTACCCTCCTGCCTGAAAGCGTTGGTGGTTTGGCGGCAATAGACAGCTCCGACCCCTCATCCAGCAGACAAGGTAAGATGCATGCCAAATCACCCTGCACTCCTCCCCATCCCTTGCACACTCCCCCAAATGCGCATAGTAAACTCCCAACATGCCAATCCAGCCCAGGTCTCACAGCACACCCAGCAATGCATCATGGAACTCGTAGTACTGTGTCTGACTGTGTGTCCATGACACCATCACAATTAAATGCAACATATGTGTTTTGGGGATCATTGAATGGAAATGTGTCAGAGGTTAGCCGTCAAAGAATTGTAACTTTATTGAGTGCCACATGCAGACAGTAACACAAACTCATGTAGTCCCCTTTACATCCACAGCACACGGCATGCCACAAGAAGACAGCGCAGAGGGAGAGGAGCCTGCAGACCCTGCGGACTCCAGCGATGAGACAGAGCAGCAGCCAATTCAGCGCAGGAAGCGCGCACATGTGCCCCCACTGCCTCCATTTGAGGACGAAGTCCCAGCAACAGGCGATGACACCGACAGGAGAGAGGGGAGTCAGGGTGTGACAGACATGCCCCGTCATGACGCACCAACACCAAGGCAAAGGGAACAAGCCATATCCAGGTCAAGGCCCAGGAGCAGCACTGCAACAGAAGGAGAAGGCACCGTGTTCTCCGTCTTGGAACAGTGCATGCTGCAGGAACAGCGCCTGCAAAGCAAGGCAATGCGGTCAATAAATCGCCAGCTAGGCCGCATACATCAGGACAATCGCAACATGGTAGCGGCAATACATGAGCTCTGTGCCACTTTGAGGGACACCCAAGCTGCCAATGACAGGGCTGGACGACGTGCCAATGCACGGCTACACAATTATACAAAGGCAGTCAACCGCCTCTGCACCACCACCAGCGCACTCACACGCAGAAGCGTAATCATGCAGGTGGACATGGCACATTGCTGCCAGGACATTGCACGAGGGCTAGAGCAGGTAACCACTGCTGTGGAACAGCTGCAGACAGCCAATGCTGGTGGCAGCGCACTAATGGCCTCTGCTGAGAGTGAGGACACATCGAGTCGCAGCAGCATCACTCCAACCTTGCCAGGTGAAAGACGCCGCAGTGGCAGACAGGTAGCAGGCCAAGGGCGCACCATGGGGGGCACTCACCCTGGACGGCACCGACGGAGGTGATCATCTGCGGGGACACTGACTGCAACACGGGTGCATTTACCCGAAAAGGCTGTTTGCCCTATTACTTGTGCCTTCTCTGCACTGTGTGTACAACATGTGCTGGGGACAATTACAATTTCTTTCATGTGAAGTGTGATTAAACACTTGACACATCATCAGGCTTTGTAGTCTCATTTCCTCAGTACTCACCTAAAAGTAGTTTTGTGTGATCTCAGTCCGTCTCTGGCGTCCAGCAGCTGCCCCAACTCCTGGTGCTGGTCTGGCAGGGGGAGCAGGGCGCTCGTCATCCGATGTGTCTGTATCGGTCACATCAATTGTGGTGCCTTTCCTCATTGCCATGTTATGTAGCATTGCACAGCTTGCCACGATTTTACAGCAGGTCTCAGGGCTGTATTGCAGTGCGCCTCCACTTTTATGCAGGCACCTGAAGCGGCTCTTCAGGATTCCGAAGGTTCGCTCAATGACACAGCGTGTAGATCTGTGTGCCCTGTTGTAGCTCCTCTCACTTGCATTTGCAGGATCCAGGTATGGGGTCAGGATGAAGTCGCGCACTGCATAGGCACTGTCACCTGCATGGAAAAAAACACAATAGGTGAGTCAATGTCCCCCCCCTCAAGTGATGTAGTGGATGTATTGATGTGTGCAATGTATTTACCGAGCAGGTACCCCTCCCCAAACTCTCCAGCACTCAGACGTCTGTGTATTCCACTGTGTCGGAAGATGAAGGAGTCATGTGCACTGCCGGGGTATTTGGCTACGATGTCTGTGATGTGATACTTAGCGTTGCACACAATCTGTATGTTGAGTGAATGGTAGCATTTCCGATTCCTGTAGACATATTCAGTTTCTGCTGGGGGTGTGATGGCCACATGGGTCCCGTCAATGCAGCCAAAATGACGTGGGGGAAACGTGCAATCTGGTAGAAGTCCAGTATCGTTTGCTGTAATGCCTGTTGGGTGGTGGGGAAGTAAATGTGATGTGAGAGCCTCAGTAGCATTGCATCTAGGAAGGCATGGAAGAAGCGCGAAAGTGCACTCTGTGACACCCCACCAACCTCTGCTATGACCCGTTGAAAACTCCCTGACGCCAGGAGGTGCAGGGAGCACAGGACCTGCACATGTGTTGGAATTGTTTGTGTCCTGCGAGTAGGGTGCTCCAAGTGGGGTGTCAGCTCCTCAATCAGGTCCATTATGGTCTGTGGGTGCAGTCTGTACTTGTCATAGATCTCCTCTTCAGTGTTCTGGAACAGGGTGATGCGCAGCCTGAAGATACGTTCCTGTCTCATTCTCCTGTGTGCAAGGGCCCGAATACGCAGCCTCCTGGCTATCACGTACATTGCAGCCATTGTGGGTGTGTTTGTTGCATTGTGGGCTGGTTTTTAGGTCTCGTCTGAGACAGCACTTTAGCGCTGCTCTGGCGAGACTTATAGTAAGCGAGTTTTGGAAGTGCAAACGAGTGCTTTCAGGCCTCCAAATACAGTGCATGTGTGCCGGGCGCGCGCACCATTTGGAGGCCTGAAAGCACTCGTTTTCTTTCACTTTCGCCTGCCACACGGCCGCGCTTTGAAGTGTGATCGCGATTGCGATCACTTACATTTCGCGGGCGCTTTGATGTTCTCAGTGAGCCGCGCGGCCACTGAGGACATCAAAGCGCCCGTGAACACCATTTGCCACCCCCTTTTACTAGTGTCCTAAATTGGGTGCTTTCATTAGCAATCCCAAGAATTATTTACTTACAAGACGCCAGCTACAAAGGCAGCAGCCTTGGATGGTAAGCCACATCCTCGGTTACAGGCATTAAGCTTTTTTACAAGGTTTATCTTGGTTTCCTGGCCTCACAGAGCCACCCTTCCATCATGCACCCACCCTTAACCCCTTCCTCCCTTTTGCTTCACTGGGCTCCCTTCATTACACAAACGTGTACAACAAGTGCTTCCACTGTAAATTGAAAGAGCCTCATGTCGAGTCTCTCTTCCAGAGCCCCTCCCGACTAGCCCTCACAACATCGACACACCACGCATTAGATGGGGTAAATTTTAGTTGCTTTCTGCCCAGCCCATCATGTGGGAATGATTGCTTTGGTTCTTTTAACTAGGACTCGTGTGCACACTTATTTGCTCTTGTTTTTCATTGCATGCATTTCTTTGTACCTGTACTTCATTGGCTCCGCTTCCGGTACTTTTACTTTACTGCCTTTTAAATGTGGTACGTTTGAGCAGTGTCTCTGGTCATGGAACCATGTTTTAGCTGTTTGAACATCCTCATGAAAGATAGATGCCAACACAATTGTGTTCGTTAACACCCCGAAAATGTTAACTGTCAGAAAGCAGCAGGCGCTTTAAAAAAAAAAATTGCACCCAATTTTATTTCACCTTCTATAAAATACCAGCCATGACGAAACGATGAAGAGTTTACTCTTTTCCACTCCAACGGCTGTAGAAAGCCAGAGTGGCGCGCCATGTCCAGAGTACATTTGCTCCCTGGAAACACCCGAGTGCTGCTCCACTTCCCTGTGCTCTGGATGTTTTCACTAACAGCACATCCTTTTCGCCAAGATGGATCCCACCGGAGGGCCATTGGGGGTGAGAGGGGTGCACAGAACTTCACTGAACAAAAAGGCTGACCTTTGGAGCCAGGGTCTGTTGTGTCTGTGAAACGTGTTAATCAGAAATCACTGCTGTTTTCAGGCAATTGTGTTCTTTGTTTGTCGGCATTGGCACCTTTGAAGAGAGGGAGGAGTTGGTATGTTTAAGGAAGGGATTGCCCTACCTAACCCCCCCCCCCCCCAACTTCTCGTGCATGTTCATGCAGGAATGTCTGCTGGGCACCAACCAGGTCTGTAGAAGAGTTTTCAGTACAGTGTTGCCGATGGCCCTCTGCTGCGCGAAGGGAATTCTTACTCTTTTGGGTACGTGGGTATTAACATACTGTGCCACTCAGCTTGTGTGATGCTGATGAGAAGTGATTCACAACCTTATTTTCTACTTTCCACAACAGTAAACCTTTGCTGCCATGTTTGACGAGTGTAGCTTTAAAGTGTACCTCCTTTAAAAGTGTGTCCATTTTATTCTCGTGATCCGAGACAGCAAACATTCAGTAATCTAAATTATAGTAAAAGAATCTAAAGTTATTGAAAGACGGATGTATAATTATTCATTTTTTTGGCTAAACTACCTTGCATTACAATAGTACACATTAAGACCGAAATAGAAACGCAAACCCACGCAGTCTGAAAATGCAATAATAGGCTGTTAGGGCAACCAGCAGTGTACTTGCTACATCATATATTTACTGGGAAACTAACCGATGGAATGCGTTACTACTTTAACACAGCTCTGTCATCAGCCAGAAAAACCTAACCACTTATAACAAGCATTTGTAATGCAATAGGTCTCGCATTTAAGCAAGTTTGAGCTATTGGCATCGTAATTGACAATTACTTTTATTAATGTTTTGGTTTTTAAAACGTAAATAAAAGGCAGTCATTAACAATGCCAATAGCTTAAACTTGCGAAAATGCGAGACCTATTGCATTGCAAATGCTTGTTGTACCTTGCACCAGTTTACCACCTGCAAGCAACTGGTGTTAATAGCGATTTCTTAAATTGCGAATTTTGTGAAATCGCAATTTGCGACAATTTCATACATGTGTATGCGATTTCTTAGCTAGCGATTTCTTGTTAGCGATATTCGCAACGCTAAGGAATCGCAAATTAGGTATTCGCTAGGAAATTCGCTGTTTTCTTGTTTCGCAGCCTAAGAAATCGCTAATTTAGCGATTTCTTATTTTTCAATTTGGAAGTGTGTCATACATATGAAATAGCGAAAAATCAGTCGCAAACGCTGTTTTTTGCGATTCGCAGCGTTTGCGACTAATTTTTCCTTTCATACATATGCCCCCTAATCACTAGAGGTACTAGACAGGGGTGCCCTTCTGTCTTTGCCATATTCATAGAACTGTTAGCTTGTTCACTGAGAGAAAGTGAGAGAAGTAAGGCAGAAATCCCTCAGCCCCCAAAATTTAAATATATGCTGACGATCTGGTACTAATCCTTCTGCCTCAAATAAGTGTCTTTGATCATTTATATAAAAAAAATTAACATTAACACATACATATGCAAAATGTATTAACTATGTCTCATTCACATTTAGATTGACCATAGCTAATGTAAGCCTGCATTTTAAATAACGATGGATTGGGATGCGGCTTGAGTAGTTACTAATGACTGAGATGAATTTATGCAATCCATCCATCACTTTTTTTGTATACTTTAGTGCATTTTAAAAGTGCTAACATTGGTGCCATCTTCCTCGTGACACGTGAAGATTTTCTTTCTAAGTGTAGCTAAAGTCCTAATTATAAAATAAAATGTTCTTGTGTTCTCTTTCCCATAAGAATAAATGTTTTCCTTTTCTCGTAATAATCATGGAATGTTTAAATCAGTAGCACATTCACAATGACAACTGCAGAGCACAGGCTGGTCCCTTGATCTCAACTTAGTACAGATAATGTAAGTTTGACGGATGCAGAGATATGCTGTATTGTGAAAAGTCCTGAGAAGCTAACGAGCGTAAAATTGTAGAATCTCTCTTTTACCTTATTGGACTGCCTCGTGAGAACTGTGCGAAGATGTATCAAAATGTAAGAATTGTGTAATTTAAGCTAGTGCAGAGTAGATGAAAGTTCAGGAATGCCTTTTGATTCAGCCTGATTCAGACTCAGCTTAGAGCTGTGTAGCGGAGGGGTTTCAGAGTTCTCTCTTAATGTGAGAACTTACTTTTCTTTACCCTTCAATTTGAGGGAAACTTATACTGGTCCATCCTCTTAGTCATATGACTTTGATTGATTTGAACATCATATTAATTGATGCATTCATATCTTGATGGTATTTAGACAGAGTATCAGAAATAAAAATATTGTGGGACAAAATATCCTGTCAAGAATATCGGGGACAAAAATATTGTGAAGGTAAGTTTCTATAGGTAAGCAAAGTTTTACTATATACAACTCCACATATATGTACCATGACAATATATATATTTATCTTCGAGGTACTTAGATGTGGAGTTAAGAAATCTATACTTACCTATTTGCACTTACCTTCTCGATATTCTGGGACTCGAGATTTTTGACACGATATCCTGTCCACACAATATTTTTGTTTCTGCTATTCTATCAGTGATCCATCTTGATTGTTAATTGATACTAACTTGAAGATTTTGCCTTCTGTGAACTTTTTAACCTTTAATAAACGTTTATAATTTGAAAACATAATCATTGTTTGTCTTGTATTGTTTTGTTGCACAGCCTCAGTTATGAATTTAGATTATTCTGATACACATTATGTGGTCGGAAATATGCACAAGGTAAAGTGCTAACAATATTTATATACATTTCTGGGGTATCCCTTTTTTCCTAACACTATATTGGTGGAGTCTCCTCATTGAAGATAATACACATGCAAAGTGTTAGGAAAATGATAGAATGTTTCAAGTATATTTTCTCTTTTTGTCTTTAAGAAGAATGCAAGATTCTGTCTAAAGTTTATGCTTTCTACACCAACCATGGAAAGTTAAGTATTTTCCTGAATTTCACCACACTTTCTGCAGTACTTTAAGGCATTAGAAATGTTTTGTAAGGCACAAAAATATGACTTTCATACTTTATGAAGCAATGCACAGTTCTTCGAATTCACTAGAGGAATTGTTTACCTTTCCCCCATCCAGCTTCCTGGAGCTGTGTGCTCCAACAGGGACGGTAGGTAAAGCTGCATAGAACTGTGCTTGTCTGCTGCCACTGAGGTTTACCCAAATCCTGGGTGGCAGCAGTATTATCTTTTTTCCTCACTGGTGAAAGACCGACCATTGGACCTCCACAGCAGGAATTTGAGGTGTATGGTACACCACTCTCCAAACATAAAGTGACTGCTGACACAGCAGCAGCAGTGAGAAAGGTCCCACTGCTGCACAGAGCCTCTTTTTGTACCGCCTTTTAAACAATAAGTTTAACATTGGCTGCCAAACTTTTGCCTTTTCCGATACTTTTTTCTTTTGTATGTTTTTGTAAAAGCTTACTATAATGACCATTTAATGTCAGTGCCAGCATTACACCGTAGTGTGCACCTTTAGTGCTAAACATGGATACAACATGTGAATAATTTCTACAGTTAAACATGTTTAGATTTGTCCCACTCAGTTATCGCTTGTGGATAATCACACCTACACCACACAATCACCTTTCTTAAGTGAACAGCAGAACACCTCAGTGTAAATTATCCGACTACCAATCAGACAGATTTTGTGAGGCTGCAGTCTTACTATTTTTAAAGAAGAGTTAGTCTTGATGGCATGCCAGGTAATCACTGACAGAAAACACATTAAGAGAATAATCTGATTAGAGCCTCTGATGTCTAAAACAACTATTCTTTAAAAAAAAGAAAAAAAATACAAAAAAAACAACAACAAAAAAATTGAAACATGCTTCCGATGGGAAATGACAGTCAGATGGGTGTCTTTTCAGCATAGTTTCTGTGATGGTACATAATGCTGCATCATTTTTCAGTGATGCATAAAAAAACACCCATCATATCACCAGAGAAATGTAATCTGTAAAAGCATGTAGAGAAAAAACATATAATTTCAGACTGAAACAGGATACTCCTGAATGCCATTCACTCACAAACCCAGTCACGAGGAAGACACTAATTAAGGAAACCCAAGGCACCAGTTTACAATGCTCATACTACTAGGGAAAAAAAGATAAAGGGCATTGCCGGCATACACAAAGTCTCCCTTTGTCACTGTACTGCATACCAATGAAGTCCCTGTAAGGACTGAGAGGCCAGTCATTAGACTGACAGGGGCATGATGGGTGACTCATCTTCCAAAACCTGAACACTTTGATCTGGCTGATTGACAGCAAGATCCTCTCTGAGAAACCCATGAGACAGTGCTAGCAGTGACCTCAGCGCTTGTACTGTGGAAAGCCACAGCTCGCTGCACAGCCAGCCTCGACCGAAGACTAGCACTGAAATCCCTTTCAGTAGTGCATTATAATGCAGCAGAAGCCATTTTGTTTCAATGTCATGCTGCGGGCATCCTGTTCACAGTGTGTAAACCTGATTTGCAGTGGGTAGCGTTTCGCCGAACACACATGAAACATGCTCTAATGCGTTCCAAAGCTGCATCGGCCATCTTGGTATTGATAATAACACTCCTTCAGGCACTCACCAACATTCCATGACATCACACACTGGCTGAGCAGTAGGGAACAGAGAACCTAAGGAGAGAATGCATTACAACCAACAGTAGGTTATAACAGTATATTATACATATTCATTTCTTTCAGTACAATCAAAAGGTCTTAGCTAGCACTGGACCTAAGAACACATTTCACCAGCTTCACAGAAAGCAAAACCTGGAAGGAAAAATGTCAAAGTTGTGAGGCGTACAACTTTGCACCTTCACACACCACTAGTGCTCACATTGTTGCATTTTACTAAGAACTCCCCAAACAATGTCTTGTGTACGGTGTCAATGTTACATTAAGGCCACTGTGGGCAGCTTCCTTATGTCCAATAGAACTTACCTGAGGGGTCCAAACCACTACGAATGCCCTCAAACACGGCACTGTTTCTAAAAGAGGAGTAGCACCAAGCAACAAATTGTCCTTGGTCTTCAGTTCGAAAATCCTTGCATCAGAGTTGCTAGGGAACGTCCACTGCTGCTCATGTACAAATGCATAAATATCTGCACAAATTATGGAAATTCCAAATGTCTGCATTTAAACGTACATGATAGCTCTGTATGTAAAAACTCAGCGATCCTGGCTTTTTCAATCAGTCATGGCATCTGTAAATCTAAGTGTTTAATTGTCTGGTAATATATGGTTAGCAGCCCACTTGCTATATCACAGCTCCCTCCTGTGGTAATCAGGAGAGAATAAATGTGATCTGGACATATCTGACCTTATTACATAAAGTGAGCAGTGAAAGGGCTAATTTAAGACAGATCTCTGCCACAGTTTTAGCCTGAATGGCATCTTAAAATGTTGAAGCAGCCTTGGACATAGGTGAATGGTTTTCAGTGGAACTTATAAGAATGTGCTGATTTTGACTGGAAATGTAGCAGCATTTGTTGACATCTCTAAAGTAAACAAAAGAACACATCACAAAGATATAATGTAAAGCAGCATAATAAAATAAAAACATATTATACAACTAAACAATCAAAATAGAATGTAATAAGACAAACAGCAGTAACATAATGCAAAAATGCAGCACCAAACACAAGGACACAGAACACAACACATCCCTACCACAATCAAATGCAACACAACAAATATACAGAAGTTTTCTGGTCACACTTTATCTCCATCACACATATCCTTTCGTAATAGGTAGTAAAAGGTGTTTGCACCAAGCACTAGTTACCACCAAAATATTTTGTGGTATGCCTGCAGCTTTATTTCAACATACATTGAAACATCTTAAAACAGCTCTAATGCCATCCTCCAGTATACACTCACTCTTTCTTTCTTGCAACATAATAAAATAAAAACATATTATACAACTAAACAATCAAAATAGAATGTAATAAAGCAACAGCAGTACAACATAATGCAAAAATGCAGCACCAAACACAAGAACACAGAACACAACACATCCCTACCACAATCAAATGCAACACAACAAATATACCGAAGTTTTCTGGTCACACTTTATCTCCATCACACATATCCTTTTGTAATAGGTAGTAAAAGGTGTTTGCACCAAGCACTAGTTACCACCAAGATATTTTGTGGTATGCCTGCAGCTTCATTTCAACATACATTGAAACATCTTAAAACAGCTCTAAGGCCATCTTCCAGTATACACTCACTCTTTCTTTGCAAATGTTACTTTTGCCCATCTTAATTCTTCATCAGTTCAATGAATTGGAAGCATCTTTCAGGATATAAAGTAAAACACAGGTCATAGTATTGTAATAATATATTACCGCATTTATTTATTTGCATATTTACTTATGTTTTTGTGCAGACCATTTTAGGATTCAAAAGGTACTGCATAAACGTTATGTCTAAAACAGACACAGCTGTGTATTGGTGGGCATGATTACAGTAGTGAATCTTGTATCAAGACTGGAATCTTTCACTGTAAGACTACTTGAACATTTGCTTGATGCCACTGTTAGCCCTATATCTGCTCTGGCCTCGGATGCTAATTTCCGTACCTGGACAGTATGGCAATAGCTGAAGCTTTTGGCAACAAAGGCACTTTCTGCTCCCACCTTCCCCACCCATTGCTCTGTGACTCATGTCCAGCCATTACTTCTCTCCCTTTACTTTGTCTTACATTTACTTTCATGTAATAACTTTTGCAATGTCTTCACTTTGCATTTACTAAGTTACGCCATTACTTTATCCTACTTCATCACAAAACCCATATTAAGTTAAGTACATTTTGTAGTAATGTTTAAACAACTGACTATATTTTTAGCTGTCAAGTTATATTAATGCGCATTTGTTTAAATGAGGGTTATGGTTACTATTAGCCTAATTAATTAATTTAATTTACATTAAAACCGTAACACTTATAGTGAAGCCTAGGGTTAGTATCAAACTTACTGAGTATATGTTTAGCAAAATGAAATTTATAGTTATTATTTCGATGTAATTAATTTTTGGTTTGAATATGAATGCATTTAATACAGCATAAATTGACCTAATTTGTGTTAAATTATTTTAAAGGATAGGCAGCTGCTATCTTTTTCAGAACTGCAAGAGTCATTTGGGCTAACGAGAGGAAATTTTTTTAAGTACCTACAATTACAGTGTTTTCTTACTAGAAACATGAAAGATTCAGGATCAACTCTTAAAATACCAGTGGTTGAAACACTGAAGGGCAAGGCTCGTATTGGTAAAAGTTATGAGATATTAATTCAAGCATCCCCTGATGATATTGAGGTGCAGAATTTAAAGTGAGAAGCCAGGCTAGGAGTAGAGGGAACTTTTATTGAAGATTCACTGGAATTGGCAAGTAAGGTGTTAATCACAGGGAGCCTTAGGAGTCAACTTTTTATGTCTATCTTTGACCTCTATTATATACCCGCAAAGGTAGCTAAATGAGGTACCGGGAAGGGGGGATGTAATAGATGTGGGCTGCAATCAGCTGACACCCTCCATATGTTTTACTCTTGTCCTAAGCTGATCAGTTTTCTTCAGGATTTTGAGAAATTCCTGGGAAAGACCCTAGGTGTATCAGTATCTATTACTCCTGCCTTAATGATTCTGGGAGTACTAGATAGCACTGAAACAAGCGAGGTGGTAATGGCAGAGTTCTATTTTGGTGATGGCTATTGCTCGACTCTGTATCACTTTGCAATGGCTGAGTGTGGATCCACCCACATTCAGTAGCTGGAGGACTAGACTCTTGGCTATCTATAACATAGAATCCCCCCTATATAATCTGAAAGGGCGAAGGAAAAAAGCTATGGGAAGAAAGATCTGGACTTCGATCATTACATGGCTGAATGAGGCTGGCTCCAGTGAGGGATAAAGTGAGCGTTTCCCCCGGGGCAATATAGCTATTTCTGAATTAGTGAGCCCCATTCTTTTTATGATGCGGGGATTTCTGGCAAAACTCGTTATGAATAGGGATATGCCCGAAAGCAAGAATATGTATCATCTTATCTCGGAATCCATATTACCTGCTCTTAGTTCTGCTTAGCAGGGCAGGTTAAGGAGGGAGAGGTATAAGTATTTCATGCACTTTATTCTGTTTTATGTCTCCTCGTGATTGGGTAACTTGGTTTTCTCCAGAACTACAACACAGCACTTATCTGTATGAGGCACTTGCACTTTACTAGAATTGCAATTGTTCTTCAACACTGATGTACAAGAAGAGAGAATAGTGATATTTCTCTCTATATCTGCTTTTATCGGTATGGCTACATTGATTATTTATTTGCCTATTTAGTCTCTGTTTAATGAATAATGCTCTGAAGAAAACTGTCTTTAATCATATGAGGCACATGCACTTTATTAGAATGGATATTTTCTAATGTTGCTGCATAAGGGAAAGAGATCAACTTTATCTATGTGATTATTTATCTGTTTTTTATTATCTGGGTAATGAAATATGCTCTTAAGTAATCCCTTTCATTAATTGGTGTAAGGATTGCTTTCTGACATGTATACATTGGTTTTTTTCTGCAAAGAAAAAATAATAAAAATATGTAATAAACCTAAAAAAATAAACCTAAATAGTCTTGGAGACAAAATAAAACAGGGGTTGGTCTTGCAATATATTAAACGCAAGGGCCCTGCTGTCGCTCGAATACAGGAGTCACACCTGGTAGGCTCGACATGTAAAGGCATGGACAGATGAGGCTAAAAAATGGCGACGCATTCTGACTTCACCTCAGGCTCCCGGGGAGTAGGGATATTAATCAATAAATGGTTTCCACTCATACCACAGGGGTCCTGAACGGATGATCAGGGGTGCTTCGCGGCACTAGCTTGCCAATGGGAGGGACTACCTTATAACTTGGTATCAGCGTATATCCCCCCAGCATTGCATCAGACAACCTTCCCAGCCTTGGGCAAATTTCTCTTACCACTCCCGCCGGGAGACCTCATAATAGGGGGCGACTTCAACACCACAATGGACGCTTCGGTAGATAGACAACCCCCCAGAGACCCCAATGGACTGAGTCGACAGTTACATGAATTCACAGAGGCCATCGGCCTAGTAGACGTCTGGCGTCTTAGACACCAGCAAGAGTGAGGTTACACGTTCCTTTCAGGGGTACACGGCAGCCTCTCTAGAATCGACTATATATTCCCGTTAGCAACGGGGTTAGAAAAGACACAAGAGATCACACACCTACCCCGAGGTATTTCAGATCATTCCCCAGTGTTGCTTACCTATAGTTCACACACCATGGGAAGGTGTTGCACATTCCCGCTGTACGCTGGGTTCCTAAAAAACAAGAAAATTGGGAAAGGACTGGTCAAGACCACAAAACAATGTTTAATTGAAAACGAACATACAGTCTCATCCCCAACGACACTATGGGAAGCCTATAAAACGGTGATCAGGGGGCAGGCCATATCCCTAGTGACAGAACACAAACGAGACAAGAGGCAACAAACCGAGATCTTAGAACAGGAAGTAGCCCAGGCAAAAACTGAATACAAAGCTGACACTAGCGAATCAGAGGTGCAAAGGCTGCACTTAGCCCAGCGGGAATACAGGGTATATGCATGGGAAGAGGCAAAATCTAAGATTTCAAGCACCCAAAATATAGTCTACGAGATGGGAGATAAAGCCGGAAATCTTTTAGCATGACTCGATAAAAAGGAGAAGTCTAGCAGGTGGGTGGCGCAACTCCGATTGGAGACGGGCGCACTCACAGCAGACCCGCAACCAATAGTCGATGCTTTTGCGGTACACATTCAGCGGATATACACGTCCCAGACCACGACTACAGTAGCCGAAAACATAGCTTTCCTCAAAGACATACAAATGCCAACACTGCGGCCGGAAGAGGCACAGGACCTGGAGCTTGATCTGACGAGTGATGAATTGCTGATAGCATTGGGGGCATCACACACGGGGAAGGCTCTAGGGTCCACAGGCCTCCAGTAGAGCTCTACAAAAGGGCAGCGACTCACCTTATGCCCCACATGCTCAATATGTTTAAAGAGAGTCTAGATAAAAAGGAATTACCCAGGGATCAACGTCTAGCGACGATAGTAACGATACACAAACCAGGCAAACCACCAGATGACTGCATGTCGTATAGACCGATCTCGCTAATAAACGCTGAGGCGAAAGTACTCGCCAAAGCGTTGGCCCTGCGGGTCCAGCCACACCTTACGACATTAATTCACCCGGATGAATCTGGATTTAATGCAAACCGTAACACAGTGCTTAATGTATGAAGAGTGAATAGTGTCATGCCACGCAAAGACAAGATCGAGGAAGACGCGGTCATCCTGTCCTTGGATGCCCGAATGGCATTTGACCTGGTGGAATGGCCCTTCCTCTTCGCGGTACTTCGTCATATGGGGTTTGGTCCAAAATTTGCTCCTGGGTGGAGCTTCTCTACACAAAACAACTGGCACACGTGGTACTGAATGGCCGCATCTCGGCAGACTTTCCTCTGGGCAGAGGAAAAAGGCAGGGATGCCCTCTATCTCGGTTAGTCTTCACGCTGGTGGTAGAACCTTTGGCGGTGTGGATCCGGCAGGATCTGGTTATCCGTGGACTGAAATGTACAATGGGCTGGGAGGACCGCATCTCTCTTTATGTGGATGATATACTTCTTTAACTGGCGTCCCCCGCATGCTCCATAAATGTGCTACTAGATACATGTGCGGCATACGGGCGGGTTTCCGGCTACACGATAAATTGGGAAAAGTCACTAATTTACGTACTCAACGGCCCACCGCCAAGGCTCCCGCGACACTGCAACATACGAATAGCGAGAGAGGGATTCAAATATCTGGGCATATATATTACACATAGCCACACCCGCTTCATCGCGGAAAACCTCACACAGCACCTGACACGACTACACAATCATGTCAAACACTGGCGCTTCCTGCCACTGACACTGGTTGGGAGAGCAGCCCTCTTTAAGATGTTGGCGCTCCCCAGATTTCTCTATGCCCTACAAAACACGCCCTTCCCGGTAGCCCCCACATACTTCACGGCAATAAACGCGGAAGTAACAAACCTATTATGGGACGGTAAGGCAGGTTTGATTGCCCTGCACAAACTCATGCGAGGATGGTATGATGGTGGAATCGCCCTCCCCAATATACGACAGTATTATTGGGCGTCACAACTCATGGTCATAAACCAATGGTTTCATGTGCCGCAGGATGATCCTGCATTCCACATGGACAGACACCTCCTTGATAGAGAAGGGATCATGGGGACACTATACAACAAAACACGACGGTCGACACTCACGGGCCCAACGGCACATACGGTTCGAATATGGTTTGCTGCACAGTGTAAAATGGGCTGGGAAGGAGTGATAACGCAGGCTACGCCATTATGGGACACCAGACGCCTAGACAAACTGAAAAATACAAAGGGATTCAAACAGTGGAACCTGATAGGCATTACCAAAGTCAGAGATCTTTGGAAAAAAGGCGAGGTTCTGCCACTAGCTCAGCTGCAGACAACGTACGGATTAGACATGCGCTCATGGATGTAATCCCACAAGGCACACAGTTACCGGAAGCTTCGCCTCTAGAAGACAGACTCCTTACAGACCATTTAAGTAAAAAAGCCTTCTCCCTGATATAAAAGAAAATCATAAACAATCTGCCAGATCCCATGATAACCCTTAAGGAAGGATGGGAACACGACCTGGGTACATTGGACGAGATGGACTGGCAGGAAGCGCTGTCGTCCCCTAGAGAGGTAGCGATCCCCTCTAAACTATGAATAATACAACTCAAAGTCCTACACCGAACATACTACACACGGACGCTACTACATAAACTGGGAATAGCTGACACACCGCTCTGCCTTAGACAATGCGGCCTGGCAGGAACATTTATTCACACCATCTGGGAATGCCCTAAAATCGTATCATATTGGGAGGCGGTCATGAACACAATCTCGCAGGTCACGAGGGTAGAAGTTCCACCCGAACCAAAAAGATGCCTAATCAATGCATGGGAACCAACAGACCTTAATCATATGATGCAGGACTGGGTAACACTGGGCATGGCACTGGTGAAGCGAAATATAGCTCGGCACTGGGGATCGGGGCAAACTCCTACACTGCAAAATTGGCATAGTGATATGGACAATGCTATGGTAACGGAGAAGGCAGTATATGTACATAGGTAAGGGTTGCCCCAAAAAATGGACCTGGTGTGGGGTAGCTGGAACACCTTTCGTGGAAATATATGCGAACCACCGCAAAAGGAAACACTAACAGACGACAGTGACTGATGGAGACAACAGTTAAAATGCTCCGAACAGTAAAACAATGGCTGGGAATTGTGTGCCCAAGATTTACATTTATGAACACTAAAGATATATATGAGGAAACAAGACATTATGTATCTGAATACAATGATTGTATACTCTGCCTATTGAGAAATAACCATGTACTGATTGAAGTTTTCTTTTGCAAAATATATATTTTTTTTTAAATAAAAAACATAAACCTAAAAAAAAGGGTTATGCCTGCTAATAGTCTAATTAATTAATGTAATATTATGTAATTTACATTAAAACAATAACACTTATAGTGAAGGGTAAGTTTAGTATTAAACTTATTGAATATATGTTTAGCAAAATACAATAGTAGACTCAGCATTAAGATTACAATCATGTTTATAGTTATTATTTTGATGTAATTAATTTTTGGTTAGAATATGAATGAATTTAATACAACATAAGTTGACTTAATTTGAGTTCAATTATTTTAAAGGAACTAATTGCAATGCTAACATTAGGATTTCAAGAAGGTTTTTAATTTCTTTAAATAGAATACACATTAGGGTCAGTGCTATAATCTAGTATTAGTCATTATAGTAGGAATTTATATTGGTTTGATTATATTTAGTGTTTGGTGTTAGGTCTTGTATGAAAATAATGACTAATTAATATTTTAATCACATACCTTCTAAAATTCAATTCAATTTAGTGGTAGAGTGAAAGTTGGTATAGATGAAATGTAATGTACTTTTTATTTAAAAATAGATTTATGGAAATGATAAGCTTCATGATATGTTTTAGGGCTAGGGAAGCATATGAATAGAAAAGTAGGGCAAAGTAAGGTGGGCATACTGAAAGCAAGTTCAATGTTGGTGGTAAGGGGAGAAGTAAATGTAGGTTGAACTAGAACTGTAACAATAAAGGTATGGGGGACTAAAGGTAGTAAAGCTAAATACATACAACCTGATCTGGCATACAGGCATAAAAATTCATCAACTCTGTCCTTGCCCCAAAAATGGAGATTAGAAATGTACCGATGTAACAGGCAATGCTTCAAGCAGAGCTTGGGTTTTTTTTCGAAGGAAAGGGGCTGGGGAGATAAGTGCAGGAATTGTCAGGTACAATTTGTCAAATGGGAACTGGACATATAGGTACTCTTTTTAAGGGATGGCACTGGATGATCCCCTTGTTCTAAATGAATGCTAAGTCCTAAAACTAATGTGTACCAATGGGGTATATTCTGTGGCACTCAAGGGCGATATTTAGTGGCACTGACAGGAACTAGAAGGGCAGAAGTGTGTTGTGCCAGAGAGTGATGCACGGGCAATGCTCTTTGGGGCCAGAGTACAGGACTCTTTATCACCAAAAGAGTCTATTCAATTATGTTTACTGTGCCACAGCAGCAATATATAATATAGAGCCTATTGACCATATCGCCAGGTGGACGATGATGAACATTAGTTTTGATTGTTGCGCAATTCAACAGAGTATCTTGTCCTTTAGAGAATTGTGAGAATCCAGCACCGACATTATCAAGTGAAAAACATACTTATCAACAGCAAAGAAACTTCTCAGTCAGGTGATTGTACACTGTAGGTGAGGAGGAGTAGGTAAAGGATGGACATTCTAATGACTTGGAATAAATAACTACCAGAGAGTTTTAGATTACCCAAATCAGATCCGTTCATGCTTGTCAGCCAGATGCTACTTTCGACATTGCAAGCTATCTATAACATAATGGAATAGGCAAGTAGGAACCTCAAGACCCTGTATCACAATAAGTGATTGGCATGGCCGTGCTGTTGCAAACAGCCTGTGACAGTGCAAACAAAGCCCCGATTCTATGTTGACTAGTATTTAGCTACAGTAGTACTTTCTGAGGAAATATTGATACCTCGAGGTGTGGTTTTTGTGAATAGCAGCAGTATCTCCACATTACTAGTTCCACAGTTTGGAATGTGGGCTCACACAGTAATGCGGCATGCTTTCATTCATTCTGATATGCAAAACTCTAAATCTTACAGTTCATCCCCAAACCGGTGTTACCTGGCAAACATAGTGTTGGGCAAAACTGCCCAGTAAATGTGAAAATGAGCACAAATTGTAATGCCTATTTGGTTGCAAAAAGGCCATTTATGCCTGACACGGCAAAGGTAATGGATCACCCAGATTAAGCAACCTATACAGTACACAAAGAGCTTTAAATAATATATCAAGATATGTTAATTTAAACCGCAACCCTTATGAAATGCTGTTTGGAGTCAGGATGTATGTACCAATTCTTGCAGAAGGGTAGAATCCAAATGATCAATCACATCTTGATCTATTAGGGATTGCAGTTCCCCTAACACAGCCTGGGTGAGTCTGCCACAGTCCTGTAGTTATGTGCTTAAATTGGCTGGTTACGGAAGGCTGGAGAAGAGTAGGCAGAAGGTTTGGGAAAGATGGAAGAGTTCATTCCTGCCTATCGGGAGCTTCTGCCAGTACTAACGACAAAAGAACCATTACCCATGAAGAGAAAGAAGCAACAGGTGACGATTGATTCATTGAAAAAAGTATCATGTGGCACATCTAGTGCAGATTACCATGTCTATGAAGGTCCTGCAGATTGTACAATCTATGATAATGTCCCAAAATGTATCCGAGTCGGAACCTCTTCAAAATGAAGAGCAACAAGGCAAGCACAGATAATCGGCAAGCACTGAACTTAATGATAACGCTATCGAAACACCATCTGTACCACCTTTGACATTAAGTTCAGAATTACAGAAAGTTTGTTAATTCCAAGTACCAGAAAGTCACAAGATTCTGATTCCGAGTTGTCAGAGTGTGAGAGAGTTTTAATGTCAATGATTCATCTACTCAAGTGCCATGTTATAGGTTTGAAATAGATGGGTAGATTTTAGGCCAACTATGAAGGTTTATGTAGCTGAATGATAGTGACGCTGATCTAGTTTTGATTTGGCTAAAAAAAATTGTTTTTCTTAGTACAGATGGTACTCGGGGAATACCTTCCACTAAATGAAGATCCTGATCTAACAACAAGGAAGTTGAGCAAGCAGGAAGGATTCAACTGAGTCACTAGGCGTGTCAAATTACTCCTAGGGTAACCTAATAGTCATCTCAATTAAAGATGGTGTCTATGTAGAGGACTTGGACTGTTAAATCCAGCAGAGACTGTTCAAGTATCACAAGCCATCTGTTTGGACCTAGATTACATTTTTCCCCAGGGCTATTCACCATTGACTAGAATCGGAACACTATAACAAACCAGCTTGGAGCTCTACATTGCCACACTTTCCTTTATGATGTAGATCCTCATCAGACAGTGAACGCCTAAAAACATTTCGGCTAATGCGAGCTTATTTGAAACTACATCAAGATACTTGGATTACGTTCTACCGGACATCATGAAGTCCCTACTCTCCTACATCCAAGATACAGGGGACTTCTTGAGAAAATTACAAAATGTACAATGGGAAGGAGGGTACCTGTTGGTTACTCTCGATGTGGTCTCATTGTACACTAACATTGTCCATGAAGATGCCTAAGAGCTCGGGAAGAACATGGCGGCCGGCAAGTAGCGAGTCGCGGAGGCTCCGCTAGGTCAGGAGCTAAAAAGATATATCAGGAGCATATCCATATCCCGGAAATCTATAGAGAAGTACAAGTAAGTTTTAGAATACTGGATTTAATTCAGGATTCAAATTAGGATTAATCGTACCTTCTGCCAACTCGTGTGGATGCGCCGGCTCTGCTCGGTGGGTTGTTGTGCGGCTTTGTGAGTCCGCGGCTCTAACTCCCGGCGTCCCCCGGCGTCTCTAAAGGCGGGAGCTATCGGGGCTCTCGGTACGGCTTGGACGGGCTGAAGGTGGCGGCGGGGGGTGCCCCGGTTGTCCCGGGAGTGAGGAATCGAGGAGGTAGTGTGTGGGTCCGGGTTGGAAGCCGCTGTGGGCTTGTGCTGCGCAGGAACTAGATCGGGGGAGGAGGGCCGTTGCTGTGCTCCCTTTCCAGGGTGGAAGAGGCAGGGGCAGCACAGTTGCAGAGAAACCGAGGCAGCCTCTGCCTCAGCTCCCAAGCAAGGAGTCGAGGCAACTGAGGAGAGATACGGAGGAGGTGCACGAGGCTGAGAATTGGCACAGAGTCTTTGGAGCGCTTCGGTTTGGCAAAGAAGGTAAGACTGAGTGGCGAAGGGGGGCAGAAGGAGGTCGTATGTCAACAAATTCAGGCTGTGGACGAACCAGGTACTCCCTTAGGAGCACTAAAAACAATTCACCCATGGTTGACTGTCAAGGGGGTGTCGACACAGAAAAACCTGGTAAACAGCAAACTAAAATTAATAAAAAATCGCTAGTACACAATCAACTGATGAAAGATTCAACTATAGTAAAAGCCAGAGCCAGGAACAAAAAAAAGAGCGCTTCTTTGCCTAAAGACCCCCGCAAGCTAACTCCCTCCATGAGAAGCTACTTTAAAGTAACTCCCAGTATGCTAGTTTTAAAACCTATACAACAGCCCCTATACTGGACCAAATTGACCCGGTGTCCAGTCTCCCTACCTCTAATAGATTTCTCCTGCTAATGGATGAGGTCGAATTAACAGTTTCAGAGATGGTTGATGAAACCAAAAACATTTTGGTGGCAATGGAAGGGGCATTGGAGGGGGATCAGAGGGATATAGACAATTCCACAGTGACATCAGAAAAACAGCTCCGAGATACAACGGAAGTGAATGAGAGAGGTCCCATACAGGCAACTGGATTATTACTCGATGATGATAATGGGGACGAGTCTCAGACAGGCTCAATGTGTGATATGCTACAAGCCCTTGTCAAAGAAATGAAAGATAGATTCTCAACTTCGGAGAGGAATCAAGCAGACATCAAAAATTCTTGTGAAAAGTTAGAAACTAAGATTGACTCACTCACTACCAGAACAATGGCGTTAAAACTTACTGTAACCGAGCTAACAAATCAGATAGAAGAGAACAAAAATATTATTGCTGTATTAAAAGGAAAAGATCTGGAAACACAAGATAAATTAGAATCGTTAGAAAATTCTCAAAGAAGAAACAACATTTGTTTGCTCAAAGTTCCAGAAGGAGTAGAAGGTAGTAAAATAAAAGAGTATGTAGCAAAACTAATAAAACAAGCAACACATATTGAATGCTCGGATGCTAACGGCTGATATGCAGAGAGTACATAGAGACCCTTTTAGGCTCAACCCGAACAAAACAAGGCCCGGGAAAATCTTAGTACATTTTTTGACATATACCTTGAAAGAGGAAATACTCAACAAAGCACTAAAATTAAACTCTCTGACTGTAGATGACATAACTTTCCAGATAAGATCAGATGTCTCAGCTATCACAGCCTCAAAGCAATGGGAACTGGAAAAACTGCTGGAACCGTTAAACAAATTGGGTGCTAATGCACAATTAAAATTCCCAGCCTCATTAAAAGTAATGCACAACAACAGCATGAGGATATTCAGAAGAGGGGAAGAGGTGGAGTCCTTTTTACTATCTATTTCAGGGGGGGGCGAGAGTCAGAAAAATAGTAACGCCCGGGATATGGATGGCTGCAATAGTCAAATATTAAGCTCCTGACCTAAGAAGAGGTGCCCCACAGGCCTAGGTAGTATCCATGGAGGAGGTTAAGGGGGGTTCTTCGGGGGGGGGTTCACTTAAGGGGTGGAGGGGGGGAGCACTGGGTGGGGAGCAATGGGAGAAAATAAAAAAAAGGTTTATGGCCAAATCGCCATCACACAATAATGGAAGTTTTTGATAGGAGTACAGATCAAGGGTATGGCATGCCCTGTGATTAATCAGACCTTTGGGTTAAAGGTGCTCTCTTGGAATCTAAATGGATTAAGAACTAAATAGAGGATGGAAAAAATATTTCAATACTTAAAAGATGTACCTGAGCAGATTCTTATTCTGCAAGAGACACACTTGTTGGAAAGTGAGTTAAAGTCTCTTTGTAAGTCTAGAAGATGGATTCAAAGTGTTATTTGTACTTCGCAAAAACATTCCACCAAGGGAGTTGCTATAATTAAAAAAAAAATCCAGCTATTTCTCTCGAGACAAGCACAGTGGATAAAATGAGGAGATGGGTCGTTGCTAGAGTTAAATGCCATGCATTTAAGTTTACAGTGGCGGGTTATTAGGGCCCGAACACGGATGATCCAGGATTCTTTAGAGACCTGTTGTCTGAACTATTAAATTATACAGACCCGCTAATACTGGCGGGAGATTTTAATGTGGTCCTGGATCAGACTCTTGACAAATCACAGAGAAGCAGAGCTATACTTAACCACAAAATGGCGACAATGATTAAAAACACAATAAAACAACTTGCATGGTATGACGTTTGGAGGAATAAGATGGGCAAGAAAAGAGGATATACATTCCACAATAAGAAATATAATCATAAATCTAGAATAGATTATTTTCTTCTAAGTACAATGTTAAAGAAATGGGTTCAGGATGTCAATCATGTAGGGGAACATCTCTCTGATCACTCAGCTGTCTCCTTAACACTTAAGATACCAGTTAGACAATTTCCAGAAGATGGAGGGTGGAGCGTGCCATCTTTCTGGAAGAAGAAATAATTGAAAAATTAACATCAGAAACAGAAGCCTTTTTTCAAATAAATCTGGGTAGTGCCCCGATACACATGGTTTGGGATGTATATAAGTGTTTCCTAAGGGGTTTGATAACATCTATACAGTTTGCTAGGCAGAAAAAATATAAAGCAGAAGAATAGAAAAAGAAATACAAAATATCGAAAATTATATCAATACACACCAGTGCTCTCCCTCAGACATTAATTCACTAGCAAGGGTACAATCTCTTAGGTCAGATCTGGCCGCAGTCCTTGATTTAAGACTAAAAAGGAAATGGCAACCCAGTAAACTAGCTCATTTTGAGTATGGAGAAAGTTGTGGGTAACTCCTGGCTTGGAAGACTAAGCAAGACCTGGCCAGAGGTACCATCAATGAGCTAGATTCTGTTGTTCCAGGAGACACACTTAAGACCCCAGATGAAATCGAAAAGGCCTTTCAATCTTATTTAGAGGAAGTATACTGCGAGGATCTGAATGTCCAAGATACAGAAATAAAAGAGTGGATGGGTCACACTCCCATTAACATGATCCCCGACAACAAGGCACAGAATATGGATTTACCAATTTCGAGAAATAGGTGGAGCCATTGATCTGGGTAAAAATGGGAAAGCCGCAGGCCCGGATGGGTTACCTGCGGAACTATATAAAGTTTTAACGGATGTTCTTGCCCCAGTGTTGATGACATTATTTGCCCATATTTTTTAAAAGGAGGAGATACTCCTCCTTCTTGGAATGAAGCCACGGTTTTGTTAATCTTTAAATCCTACAAATCACCAAGATCTTGTAACTCATATAGACCCATCTCTCTGCTCAATATTGATTATAAGATCTATGCAAAATATTGGCAGAGAGGTTAAATGGGGTAGCGGAGTGCCTTCTGCACCGAGACCGAAAGGGGTTTGTTAAAGGAAGAGGAATAACAGAGCTTACTTACAACCTGATAGGGGCAATTGATATAGGTACAGTATATAAACTTCCATTAGCCATAATAATGATAGACGCAACAAAGGCTTTTGATAGAGTCAATTGGGTCTATTTAAAATATATACTAAAGGTGTATAACTTAGGATATAATTTCTGTAGATCAATTTCTCTGATATATCAAGCACCCATAGCAAGAATTTTATTCAACGGAAACCTATCTGCTCCCGTCAAAATCCAGAGAGGCACAAGGCAGGGATGTCCCTTATCCCCGATGCTTTTGAACTTGTATATTGAACCTTTAGCGGAAAAAATAAGAAGACACTCCGATATGCATTCTTTTAGATTCAATGATTGGGAAAAAAAGGTGGCGTTATACGCTGATGATTTAATGGTTTTCACATCAGATCCAAATGTCTCAGTTCCATTAATATATGATGAAGCAAAAACATTTGGAGACGTCTCAGGTTATGAAATTAACGCCACAAAAACAGAATGTATGACATGGAATCTGAGTACCTGTGTCCATCAAACAAAGAATGTGATTAGATATCTAGGTATACTGATCACCCAAAATATCACAGAGATTCCAGAATTAAACCTCTGAAAGATCGCAAAGGAAATACAGAATTCTTTAACGGGTTGGGCCTACCTGCCCTTAACTCTGATAGGCAGAGTAAACTTAATAAAAAAATGATGCTTCTACCTAAAGTAATTTTGATATTACAGAATATCCCTTTGGCATTTAATGAAAAAAGTTTAACATCTCTTCAGTCTAAATTTAACAAAAGCGATTAGAATATCGTGGAAGAAGCTCCGTAGAAAAAAAACCAAGGGGGGTTATGTTTACCCGATTTAGTTTTATATGCCAGGGCATTTTCTTTGAGGGTAGGAAAACTATTTTTGGACATCCCAGATGGTTCGGATGTGGGATTAATGTTCAAAGCGATGCTCTCGGATGTGGAAGATGGAAGTCAAGGCTTTCTATATAAATATGGAGACCCAAGATTTTTCAAAAAAGTCTGATTAAAAACACTACGTGAATTTGCTGGATTTTGGGCAAAGGTTAGAAAAGTTTTGAAGATTAGTTATTTTAGTGCTCTTGCCCCCATTTGGAATGCTCCAGGTTCACCAGGATGGACTAGAGACTCCATGTCAACTCCTTTGATAGATGCTGGTATTCGATGTTGGGGACAATTAGTAGTAGAAAACTCTTTACTATCGTGGGAAGAGTTGACCTTAATCACCGATAATAGACTCTCAAAATTTAAGTACTGGCAACAAAGAAGTTGGCATCAGAATATTATGTCAGAGGTGGGCATGCCCAATGAATTAGAAAATCTACTTTGGACAAAACTGGGAAAAAGAAGGAGATATCAACCTTTTATTGGCAAATGCTGGACCTGGAAGATGGAGAATTTAATTTACCGAAGGAGCTGTGGGGAGAGCGCTTGCCCGGCTTTCAAATTGAAGATATAACAAGTATCTCATGACATTCTATATACCACAGTACAGCCTGCATATTTGAGAAGGAACCATATTTTTTGTGTCCACAGGGTGTACTGGTCTCCCAATAAACTCGCAAAGTTCTCGAAGGGTCCAGCCCCTAAGTGCCTTCTTCGTGAAGCCGATGATACTGATATGTTCTTTAACTGCCCTAAATTACATCATTATTGGGCGGAGATAAATAAAGGTATTGAAGGTATGATGGGTCTAAACATTCAGGTAAGCCTACTTTTAGTATTTTTTGGTCTGTTACCAGAGTATAAGTCCCTTTCCAGATGGGAAAATAAGCTCTGTTTATATCTGATCTTGCTTGCAAGAAGAGAAATTGTTAAAAAATGGATAAAGGATATACCCCCTACTTTTCTAGACTGGGTTATTTCTATTAAATATACAATGAAATTGGACAGAGTTAAATTAGATAAGAAAACTTTTAGTAATAATAGGGAAAATAGAATAGATTTTTGGGGTCCATGTGAGGTTTGGTTGGGCACTCTTGATTAATAAAGACACTGGTCCAATGATTAAGCCTTACCCTTGATATACTTAATCTCTCTGGTTCTACACGGTGCTTAGGTTTTAGAACAATTATACAGAGAGGTTTTGTGTAAAGCAACTCCAATTAGTTACAGAGCTCTCCAGTTGGTGCTGTTTGAGAGGGAGGCCAAAGGAGTGATCTTAATAGCTCTGTAGTATCCAATGGCGAATGAGGACTTAAAAAATAAAAACAATAAAAAAAATAAACAATAAAAAAAAGATGGCCTAAGAGCACTCAGACATTTCCTGGGGAAGAAACCATTGAATTTGTACCAGCATTCAGAAATGCTTATACAGATGGCAAAACTGTGTCTAGAAAATAAATTCTTTCTCTTTGGCACCGATACCTACAGGCAACTGAGAGGAACGGCGATGGGCACCTTCTTCACCACCAGCTATGCAAACCTGCATATGGGCTGGTGGGAGGAGCAGGTGCTCTGAGTTGATTTCAAAGTAGAATGGAGGGACAACATCAAAGCCTGGTATCGATTCAATTCAATTCAATTCAAAAAGCTTTATTCGGTTTGTGCAATGCAACCATATAAGCAGAACAGAACAATAAAAAAAAAAGTTTGGTCACAAAGAGGTTAATTTTCCTAGCAAAAAGTTGCCATATACAGTGAACAAAAATGCATTATAATGTACAAATTCAGCCCCTTTCAATGCCAAACAAATGTTCCATTAACATTATTTGGCAATGTGCAATTTCCGCATAAAGTGACGAATGTATATTAGCTGTGCAAAGAAATGCAAAGTGCAATGAGGCATTATTAAAGTGCAATAAACATCCACAGTCTCCTCAAGATTAGAAGTACAGAAAGATTGCTATCAGGACATGACAAAGTGCAAAATGCGCAAAAATAAAAACTACACAGGGCAAATTATTGACTTCCTTATGGTTACACATTTTAACACATAAGATGCAGTAAAAAAACAAATATCTAAACTTCCTAAAGATGATATTAACTTCATTGCTGTTTTAGTGGACCGAACATTATATTTTAAAAAGATAGGTTTAAGATAAAATTTCCTGAAATGGTAATAAAACTTGCAGAACAATAAACAATGGCAGCAGCTTTGTTTTGAAATATTGTCACAAGGGCACATAGAATTAGATTTAGTTCTCATATGCGGGAATGACACTAAATGGTGAACAATCCCCAACCTTAAACGGGTTAGAACAAATCGATGAGAATTACGTGTTACAGTGGTAAAATATGTCGGAAAACCTTTATTTAAATTTAGATCATGATAAAATACTACAGTTGGTAGGTTTCTAGACTGCTTCTCTCTGGCCGCTCTCTTATATGATAATAACCTCAGTTTTAGACAGACCCTCCAGCATTTTGCGATTTCGCGATTCACGAAAAAAATCGCGAAATCTGCTGGAAAGCGCGACGGCCGTGATATTTAACAAACCGGCCGCGAAAAAGAGTCTCCCGGTAGGCATAAAAAAAATTATGCCATTTTATTGGCTGTACACGCTTACGTCACCCATTGAAACGGCGCTGTACAGCTGTATCGTATTAGCGACTTGTGGAAAGTTAATTGCCTTTGCCAGAAACCATGGTATCACCGCACAGTTCAGAAAATTATTATAGGCAGAAAAAAGAGGAATAAAGTGCTAAAAGATCGCTGTTACGGCACAGAAGCTGAAGCCAGTCACATCTGTGGGGTTAGGAAACCGAGGGACAGATTAGACACGTTTCTGCCAGAATATGAGAAACTAAACTACAAGTTTCTGAGACACTTTAATCTTTTAGCACTCACTAAGGCTTCGGAAAGATGACTAAACAAGCCTTTGACCGGCTGGTGTAAGTCGGTTACTTGACAGGTGCCCGTGTCGGTTTGGAAAAAAAACCATGTTGTAATGATTCAGCCTGACGTAAACACTCCCTTGTCCTATATTAAGCACTTGAACCAAGTAGCATTTTTTATTCCACTGGAAAAAAGAACCGAGCACATCTCTGCTTTATAACATTGCATTCTAAAAAAAGACAATTAGCATTTACCAACCAACTATACCAAATCAGCTAACTCTTAACATATATTGTGAGGATGCTGCAGATGGCACTTTACCCCCATTTGCATATATATGCTTTCTACCTTTAGGCCCCCATCTTGAAAAAGCGCTCCAATACCTATATAAAACCTCCAAAAAAAGGGGCAACCTTCATTCGGATTGCAGGAGATACCGACTAAATCTGGGTTAAAGAATACCACGTTCCCTGTTTTTTCCAGCTGGACCTTACACCAACCAAAAGCTGAAAAAATATCCTGGTGGAAAATGCCCCAGAATGCAGATTCACCATGGGAATCAAGTAAGTGATTCCTTTTCCATCACCTATTTCTAAGGAGACTCTGAGGTTTCAACTCGGAATACCACAGCATTCCTGGAATTACCAATACCCTCAATGAGAGGATGTGGCCTAACGGCCAGGGGGTCGACCTCAAATCTGGGGAGCCAGGTTCGAGTCTCGGCAACGATGCTCAACATCAATCAATTCAATTAATCTCCCCTTGCATAACAAAAATAAATGTGTCCTTGTGTAACGCAACTACTGCTCATGTAAAGCGCTCTGATACCGGATACTTTCCGGTCAAGTTCGCGCTATATAAATAAACTCGGAAAAAGAAAAGAAAAAAAAATGTTCATTACGGGTGTGAAAATACTAATGCATTATTTCGGGCCATAGTGGTCAAAGAGCAATAGATAGAGTGCAAACCATGCATGTCCATGACATATCATTGTTCTGTAACCCTTTCGAATTTCAAGGATTATTCAGAAAATGCACATATACTCTTAAAAAATCAGGGTTGACTACAAAACATCCAAGCAGTGATGAGATCAGCGGCGGCTCTTCCGCTAAAGTGGGATACTCAGCTAAAACAGTTTCCATTGTTTGAACTCTGAAAATGGATGATTATGAGTTAAATAAAGTGCCGCAAAAATGCCGCTAAATTTCCATATTTGTGCCGCTAAATTTCCATATTTATGCCGCTAAATTTGCTAATCCATGCCGCAATATCCTGGGGGGTCTGTTTAGATCTTTCTTGGATATCAGCGCTGCAGCTTCTGGTCTCAAGCGGATGTTACAATCATATAGAAGATTAAACCAATGGAGAATATAGCTCAACCAGGGTATACGTGATGAATGGTCAAGCCTCAGACAGTCTTTGATAATTGATTGTGTAAATGATGTTTCAGGTTTGGACCAAATGGAACGCCAGAGTAATAATGGGCGTAATGCAGCTAAATCCATGACATATTCTATACCCACTTCCTCGTGAATTAACATAGTTGATGCTGAGGGGGGGACACATAATAATTTTTTTTTTAACTTATTTTCATCGCTCTGTAAAGGATTCACACAATGATGGCCCCACACTCCCGCCCCATATAGTGCAGATGAAACACACCTGGCGTTATAAATATTCATCATTTCTTTTATTCTTATTTGCCCCAATTTGGCGGAGAATCTAAATATGCTATTGATGTTTCTACTCATTTTCAATCTCACGTTCTCATCCTCATTTGCCCATTTCCCATCTCCGGAGAATGTTATTCCTAGGTAGCAAAACCTACTAACCGTTTGCATCTTAATTTTATCAATATAGAAGGTGCTAACCAGTTTTACTTTCTTGCCGCAAATCATCGCAAAAGTCTTGGTTTTGTTAACTATCAATTTTCTATTTTCAATACATAACACAAAGTTATCAATAAGACGCTGTAATCCAACCTGTGTTCGCGATAAAAGGACAGCGTCATCCGCATATAGTAAGATCGGGATGGCGCTCTTATCTATAATAGGGGCATCTGAAGGTAGCTGACTTAAGATAGAATCAATTTGATTAATAAATAGTGAAAATAAAAAGGGCGCTAAAATGCAACCCTGTCGAATTCCTCTGGCAACTTTAAAAAACGATGTACATTCCCCTGAGGGTCCATAACGAACTTTACATGACAATCTTTAGTATAGCCGTGCTAGAAAATATACACATTCCTTTGGGGCACCTAGTTCTAATAAAATTTCCCATAGAATTTTATGATCTACAAGATCAAAAGCGTTGCTCAGATCTGCCAAACAGAGGAACAGGTTGCCCTCCTTAGCGATTGTGTATTTATTAATAAGGAGGTCAAGATTTACGCACTGTTCCAATGTCCCCAGACCTTTTCTGAAACCATATTGTGCCTTTGATAAAATTATGTTGTCCATGGCCCAGGTTTCTAATCTTTTTAGTATAATTCTACTCATTATTTTAATTTAGGAGTCCAAAAGAGAGATGGGGCGAAAGTTACTTGCCTCAGATTTGAAACCTTTTTTGAAAAGGGGAATAATTAAAGATTGGACCCAAGAAATATGTATCTGTCCCACCGCAGATGCGTTAAAAAGCCTAGTCAGAATAGGGGCCCACAGATGTAACTCAGTTTTATATAGGTCCAATGGGACCCCATCTGGTCCAGGGGCTTTACCTCCTTTACTATTAGTTAGGCCCTCATATACCTCGTCTAGACTTATTTCTAGGGGTAACCTTGGCCATGTACAGTCGTTATGCATTGAAGAATCTAAAACTAGCCTACCAGGGTTAAAAATATTTTTAAAAAATTCGGTCCATGAGTTGCAATCTACATGTGAGGTTATTTCGGGCACTCTGTCATTCTTTAAGAAGGAGCTATTTATAGTCTCCCAGTAGAGTTTGCTATTTTTTGCATCTGCCGCTAGGTTAAGGTTATTCCAGGCCTCTTCTTGAAGGTCTCTTTTCCTATTAGCAAGGGTTACTTTATAGATACCACAAAGATTTTTAATACTAGTGGAATTACGTGGTTTGGTGCTCAAAGCTTGTTTTAAATCATGTAGGGCGCGGGGTACAACTTTTGTCGAACCATTCTGAATTTATTTCTTTTTTTCCATTATTTTTCTTAGTGAGCAGGCTTCCTATTGTTTCATTAATCCTAAGAAAGCTAGTAAGTATGATGTTAGGATTAACTTCCTGACCAAGGCAGTAATCTATCTCCTTGCTACATTTTCTTATCACCTCCTCATGTATTTTATAAGGGACGATCCTCGCCCATCTAATCCTCATACCATTTGGTCTCACGGCTTCAACGTTATTAATACAGTTTTTTCCCTTTGTTTGTTTATTACCCCAGCATTGTAATATTATAGATATGCTATTGTGGTCGCTTAACGCTTGCTCATTGACCCATAAGTTAGAGTAAGCGGTATTATTGGAGAGCAGAATGTGGTCAATGTAAGTATTAGCATTTCTCCCTTTAAAAGTTGGGCAGTTGAAATTTTCCCTATTTTTCGTGCAACTTAGCATTTCCAAATCAAACTTTGCTATCATGTTATTTAGTACTGTGCCATAGGTACAATGTGGGAAGTGTAAATAGTCAACATCTTCCATATTTCCGCTCTCCCTTCTAGTCCCACACAAATCACTCATTGCAAAAGGGCATGGGCTAGTATTGAAATCTCCAGCCCATAAGATAATGGGCTGGTTACATGATAACGCCAGAGCCCTCTTAATTTCGTTTTCTAACGGGGCTAGGACTTTACCTCTGTCAGCGCCAAAAACATTATTATAAAAATTAATCAATAGTAAATCTTTTCCTTTGTTAAATTCTAATCGTAAAACCTGAGAGTAAATATCCACTGAGGTGCAACTTCTAATTTTGCAGGTATTAAGTTTAGTTGATATTAGGAGTAATAAGCCTCCCTTAGCCCTACCAGCAACTGAGCTAACTGCATTCAAGCAGTACGAGGTATAACCCTCGATAAAAATAGGCTCCTTACGCCAAGTTTCTTGGAGGCATATTATATCATAACCTGTAGTTATAAAATCCCTCCAGAATGCAGTATCCAGTTTTCTGTTTATACCTGCTATATTCCAAGTAACAACACTAAAACCCGAATCCAGGTCTAAGTTAGCAGCGGCACATCCATTATTTACTGCTACAGGAATTTCTGTGGATAAGGGAGTATCTTTCATATATAACTTGACTGGTGTACCGATGGGTACCAGTCCCTCTATTGTGCTAACAACTTCGTTTGTGTTAAGTTTAAATGCAGTGGGTGTTTGTGCGGCTAGTGCTACGCTAAGTAAGTGGCAGGTATCCTGATTGCCATATCTCTTTTCTCCCTTACGTTCTTCGGGTGTTACATTCGTTATAGGGCTTATAGAATAGATATCCTGATTTGTACCTCTTGGCAAATTAAGTCAATCAATATCCTCCAAAGATTCTAAGGCCTTGAATCTATTGTATGTTGGTATAGAAAAATTAGAACATTGTTTCAAATGATTTGCAGAGTTATTGTTAGTTGAATGGCTGGGTTCCAATAGGTGCCTATAAAAATAGCCTAATGGTAATAAAGTTGTATTGAATTCCCACACCGATGGTAATGGAGCATTTTTAAGGGTTTTTTTGGCCCATGAACAAGATTTAAAATTTATTATGACACAATCCCCCTCAAAGGTTTTCCTGAGGGGGCCTACCCAGCCCACCCTTTGTGTTAATATAATCTGGTTAGCCCCCTCCATAGGGAAATTACAGTTATTAGCCAACCAGTGGAGGATTTTATTTTTTAGTGAATCGTGATTCTCTACTTGCCCATATCTTAACTTAGGTATGTTAGCGAGTACTGCCACATAAGCACTGCATTCCGGGGGCAAATTGATACAAGGTGGGGACTGTCTAGTGGTTATTGCTGTCGTGTGGGCTTCCTTATCCCTACATAGTTGCTCTATAGTGAATAGGGTTATTGTGCCAGTGAATAGGGTTATTGTTGCTGGGCTGAGGAAAGAATATAACAAAATCCTGGATATTAGGAAAAAGAAGATTAGGGAGGACGCGTGGGAAGAACTATCCTTTGTGGATGTCCTCAGAAATAGCGCCAAGTTCTGGTCAGTGGTAAACAAACCCTTTTTTCGTGATACATGTAATGACCAACTAGATTGCGGTATTGGGAAACAATCATGGCACTCTCATTTTAAATCAGTCTATGAAATGGGCACCTGTGGGGAATCGAGTATTTCTTCCCCCATTGTGAACCCATATACTTTATTAGTCTCTAAGACAGAGGTGGCTGAGGCCATTGGGAAAATGACAAGCAACAAAGCTCCAGGTCCCGATGGAGTCCCAGCGGACCTCTTTAAATCCGATCTTGAGACGTGGTCCATAGTATTAACAAATGTTTTTAATAGGGTATGTATCGCACGAATTCCGGACACTTGGTCCGAATCTGTGATCATACCTATTTTTAAGAAAGGTAACAGGGGGGATCCTAGCTGTTATCGGCCTATCTCCCTTATCGATTCAGCAGTGAAGGTTCTGGGGCGTGTGGTCCTGGGCAGACTAACAGACTGGTTAGAAGATACGGATACCCTCTCGTGCCTACAATATGGGTTCCGCAAGGGTCGCGGGACCATAGACCAAAGCCTGAACCTTCACCTTTTAATAGGTAAAGATACCATTGCTAAAAAAGGGACGTTATATCTAGCATTCATGGACTTGTCCTCGGCATTCGATCGAGTAAATCGTTCGAAACTATGGGGGCTACTCCTTAAATGTGGCATAGATGCAAATATTGTGTACTTCCTTGCGGATCTACATAGAGATCTCACTGCCACTGTCAGATATGATCGCCTTGGTAACTGTACGGATAAGATCGGAATAACCAATGGCGTTAGGCAAGGTTGTATCTTAGCCCCCCTGCTTTTTACACTTTATATCAATGATTTGGGCTCTGAATTAACTGAGTCATGCAAGGATATCCCTAGGGCGGGTAAATACCTCATCCCGGCATTATTAAATGCAGATGATGCTGCCCTTTTAGCACGAACAGCAGTAGGGCTCCAAAATCTTTTAGATTCCTTTGCAAAATTTATGATTGCACTTGATCTTGGCGTGAATTTTTCCAAATCCCATGTGATGATCGTGGGTACCAAACCAAAGAAAGTAAAGACTATGTTTTGTGAAGGCCATGTTCTATCCCGGGTTACGAGATTCCCTTACCTGGGGGTCATCTTTGATGATAAGTCTACTTGGGCCCCACAACTAGCAGCTAAACGTAATGCTTTTGCAAGGGCAACACTCGCTGTCCTAGAGTTTGGACGTAAATTGGGGGTGAAACCTATGCAAGCTATGTTGAACATCTATGTAGCTAAATGTACCTCAATTGCATTGTATGGCGCTGATCTGTGGGGAATTAAAAACGTTTTAGAATTACAGGTCGTAGAAGACAAATTTTTAAAATCTTTATTATCCCTCCCCTGTTCAACCTCGGGTTATATTGTCCATCAAGAATGTGGGATAGACCATCTAGCGGACCGTATAGCTAGAGCCCCACTTTTGAAATGGATTTCAATTTGGCTAAACCCTGAACTAGAGCTGAACCATGCGATCATAAAAGATTGCCTATCGCTAGAGTATGGTAAAACTATTCCCTGGTTGAATTATATCAAGAACTTAGCCAGGGAACTGGGTCGGCCAGATATATTTGACTATCCTAGTAACATATTAAAGGGGGATTTAAAATGGGCTAAAGATAACCATAAACAGAGGGCAATGCTAATAAGGGAAGAAAAGGAGCTACTCAAACCCACTGTAAGGGCTCACCAGTTGATTATTACTTCAAACAGCTTAGAGCCGTACCTGGGTATTGTCAACAACATGCATCATCGTTTTTTATTGATCAGATTTAGGATGAACAAGTTCCATCTTCTACTTACTGATTCTCCTAGGTGGACGAAGGAGAGGGATCTGGAGATCTGTTCCTGTGATAGATTTTCTATCAAAGACACTACGCACTTTATCTTTTTTTGTAGCCACCTGTCTTTAATTCGTAAAAAATGTATTATCCCCCTCATAAAAAATAAAGGATTCAGACAGGTTAAACCAGCACTTTTGTATCTTCAGATGTTGGGTTCTCCTTGGGAGATTTTTAACATAGCTAACTTCTTAGTAATCTCAATGAGGTTAAGGAAAAAAATCACGTGGTCATAGTGTAATTAATTTCTGAATTGTGAGTAATTTTTATCAAATTATTTTTTAACATGTATATAATACCATTTTAAATATTTTTATAATGTTTGTATCGTTTTATGGTTATTGTACTTTTATGGTTTTTGCTATGAACCGAATAAAGTAATTTTGACTGAGTTGCTCTATAGGTGTGATTTTTACGTTAAGTTGTGCTCGCTGATTTATACTAGCTGTTGGATTTCCTCCCACAGGTAATTGAGGACTTATGACTGAACCTCCACAGGACTGACGTGTAACATATTGTTTGCTAACAGGAATGCTACTAGTGTTTGTGGTGGGAACCGTGGAAGGTTTATTCTTGGTCATATTTAGTTGAGCAGTACTTCCTTCAATAATACCCTCTGGTATAATGGTTGCTTCTACTCCTGCTCTTTGTAGTTCATGCAACCCGTTTTTATCAATGGAACCTCTTAATTTATGAACCTCCCTGGCCAAGTTATCCACTTTTTCGTGTAAGGGCCTAATCAGCTCAACTAATTTATCAAAGACTGCTTCTATGTTAAATATACCCGCAGAGTTTTGCTTAGCCCTTGTGCGTGTAGTGACCGTATTCTCCGTTGAAGGTAATGTTTTTCCCCTTTTCTTCGTTATGTTGCCTTGCCCTGTGGTTTTTTTCCGTGCACCTTTTGGGTTAGCCAAGGGGGATAGTGAAGGAACAGAGCTATCATCTGTGTCAAACAATCTAGGAGTATTCGAGATTTTAGACTGGATGCTGTTGTTAATATTAACTCCATCTGAGGTGGACATGCCTATGGCCACTTCACTATTATGTGTAGTTGCTCTACTAGGGTTTCCTTGATCTATTGGTCTTAGTACACTTGATCCCATAGATAATCGTCTTCATGTTCGATCTATTTCTTGGGTAAGGGCGCTAACAGCTTTTACTCCAACTGACCCAGGACTGGTCAATATCAACACACGTAGATGGAATATTGTGAAGAAGCTATTGAGGGAAAATATTAACTTCACCACTAGGTGAGTAAGGAAGCAATTCCTTTTGATTTAGGTACCCTCACACACACTAGTGGTGTCATGCTTCATCATCGGGTCACCCCGATGCCTAGAAGTCGGGGTGGGCTCAACCACAGTGTTGGGAGCTCTTTGAAGATATTGTAGACCAGGGGGGCTAGAAAATTAAAAAACCTCAGACAGATCCCCAGTATTCCTTTATTATCGGGTCTGTCTGGGATACTACAATTATTTAAATTAGGGTCTCTATAGGATTGTTATGGTCCTATGACCCCAGTGCCAACATGTTTCAGTCTGTATGTGGCCGTAAAGGTCCAGGACTTGCTTCAGGGCAAACAGAAGGCCACCCTGGGTAACAGAGTAAGGAATTCCCTAACCTGTTTTTCGTAGCAAGGGCAGAGTAGCTGCTCCTTGTATGAGCGACTGATTAATTAATCTGTCATGCTTCGTATCCCATCTGCAAAAGAGAACAAAGAAAACAACAACAAACAACTTATACTTGTGGGTTTTCTCAGTGATCGTTCCCATATTCGTGTGTAGGATGAATAACACCTACATGTGCCCGGTGATCATAAGGCCAAGTGGTGTACAACTATATCCAAACATGTGCCACTCATAACTGTATCTGTACACAATTAATCGGCGTGACAGATATATTGTGCGGTGGCGAATTTGCTCGCATCCTAACTGAATCTTCATTATGTGTCCATATATGTTGATCTTCAAAACAGCTAACATACAGACATGCCAGACTAGGGGCGAATGTGCTGCCCATAGAAGTACCGTGTACTTGTAAATAAAGTTGATCCTCAAAAGTGAAGAAGTTTTCAGTGAGGGCCAGATGTATAAGGGTGACATTTAAGGGGCAATTGTCATCCCTACAGTGAGAGATATTCATTCACTCAGTATCTCCACATCCTTAAATGGTCTTTTCCAAATTTCTCCTCTCTCTCATACTCGGGGGCTCTCACGATAGGGTTTGACTACACAGCTACCCCCAATAGCCCTACGATCCCCTGAGAAACGGATGTCATTCGAAATTCGGGTAAGAGAGAGTGCATGTGTGTGATATGTTTCTTCAGTTGCACATATTGTGTTTTTTAACAATCACGCATGGTCGAGAGAGTACCATGTTGAGTCACAGATACGGTGAGAGTGTTGAATGCGAGTGGAATCTAGGAGAGTTTTAACATTGATAGAGAACACTAACTGGCATGAAGATTCAGTTAGGATGCGAGCAAATTCGCCACCGCACAATATATCTGTCACGCCGATTAATTGTGTACAGATACAGTTATGAGTGGCACATGTTTGGATATAGTTGTACACCACTTGGCCTTATGATCACCGGGCACATGTAGGTGTTATTCATCCTACACACGAATATGGGAACGATCACTGAGAAAACCCACAAGTATAAGTTGTTTGTTGTTGTTTTCTTTGTTCTCTTTTGCAGATGGGATACGAAGCATGACAGATTAATTAATCAGTCGCTCATACAAGGAGCAGCTACTCTGCCCTTGCTACGAAAAACAGGTTAGGGAATTCCTTCCTCTGTTACCCAGGGTGGCCTTCTGTTTGCCCTGAAGAAAGTCCTGGACCTTTACGGCCACATACGGACTGAAACATGTTGGCACTAGGGTCATAGGACCATAACAATCCTATAGAGACCCTAATTTAAATAATTTTAGTATCCCAGACAGACCCGATAATAAAGGGATACTGGGGATCTGTCTGAGGTTTTTTAATTTTCTAGCCCCCCTGGTCTACAATATCTTCAAAGAGCTCCCAACACTGTGGTTGAGCCAACCCCGACTTCTAGGCGTCGGGGTGACCCGATGATGAAGCATGACACCACTAGGGTGTGTGAGGGTACCTAAATCAAAAGGAATTGCTTCCTTACTCACCTAGTGGTGAAGTTAATATTTTCCCTCAATAGCTTCTTCACAATATTCCATCTACGTGTCTTGATATTGACCAGTCCTTGGTCAGTTGGAGTAAATTCACAGTGTTATTGATTATATAGGGAGGTGTTACTCTTACCTAGAATCCTCTCCACCCTTCCGGCAAATGAAAAACCTTTTTCAATAGCCTTTTGTATACACGCTAACAGCTTTTACCAAATATGTATCATAGTGTTACATGCTGTATCAGCTGGTACTTTGGCTCGGCGCCTTGCCATATTCAGTTACTTTACTAAAACCTCCCCCTACCTTTAGTCCTGAAATATCACTGTCGGCCCGTGTACACAAACTGCAAAATGTACGAATGGTTTGACTTCTCATATGTCCCACATCCGGCCAGACTTAGGGGAGTGGCCCAGCCCGGCCTCCTTCGGCCTCCGACGGCCACAGACGGCCCGCCCTTTGCCCGGGCTTGGCCCGGCTTGTCCCGCGCGCGTCCTCGCGGGACGAGCGGCCACACGCAGATTTATACGCCTCCTGGCGCAGATGAACGGGTCAGCAACAGCGTTGCCAGTGAGGGGCTGCTGGGAAATGTAGTTTCCCGGCCGGCGGAGCTAAGCCCTGCCGTCGGTAGATCAAAGGAAGGGTAGAGAGTTAGTGCCTCAGTGGAGCAAAGCCCGGCCGCACTCAAGAGCCCCCACAGCAGCACACCAAGTCCTCGGGGCCACACGCAGATTTATACGCCTCCTGGCGCAGATGGACGGGTCAGCAACAGCGTCGCCAGTGAGGGGCTGCTGGGAAATGTAGTTTCCCAGCCGGCGGAGCTAAGCCCGGCCGTCGGTAGATCAAAGGAAGGGTAGAGAGTTAGTGCCTCAGTGGAGCAGAGCCCGGCCGCACTCAAGAGCCCCCACAGCAGCACACCAAGTCCTCGGGCCACACGCAGATTTATACGCCTCCTGGCGCAGATGAATGGGTCAGCAACAGCGTCGCCAGTGAGGGGCTGCTGGGAAATGTAGTTTCCCGGCCGGCGGAGCTAAGCCCGGCCATCGGTAGATCAAAGGAAGGGTAGAGAGTTAGTGCCTCAGTGGAGCAGAGCCCGGCCGCACTCAAGAGCCCCCACAGCAGCACACCAAGTCCTCGGGGCCACACGCAGATTTATACGCCTCCTGGCGCAGATGAACGGGTCAGCCACAGCGTCGCCAGTGAGGGGCTGCTGGGAAATGTATTTTCCCGGCCGGCGGAGCTAAGCCCGGCCGTCGGTAGATCAAAGGAAGGGTAGAGAGTTAGTGCCTCAGCGGAGCAGAGCCCAGCCGCAATCAGTGATGTCATCAGTGATGTCATTTCAGATGTCATCAGTGATGTCATCAGTGATGTCACTGACCATGTCATGAGTGATGTAATATGTGACGTCATCAGCAGTGCATTGCGGGGGCGCGAGTTATAGTTAGCTGAACTAACTTTAACGGGGGAATTTCTAGGGTTTTGTACGAGGGAAATGTCCAGCTAACTATAACGCCCCTGAAACCTATGGTTTTTTTCAGTGAATTTCTAAGGTTTTTTAAATGCCAATTCCTAACTATAACGCCCCTGAAACCTATGGTTTTTTCAGTGAATTTCAAAGGGTTTTTAAATGCTAATTCCTAACTATATCAGGCCTGAAACCTATGGTTTTTTCTGTTAATTTCAAAGGTTTTGTAAATGACAATTTTGAATGTATTAATTGTTATACTGCTTTTTTGATACTGATTAACTTTTTTTTTTAAACTATTTCTTTTTATATATATTTTTTAATTACATTATAATTACATTATACATTACAATACAAAATATACTTTCTCAGAATGAATTACTTTAGTTTAAATACTTGGCAAATAGGCAACAGACTTTTAAGTACAGTAGTTACAGTTGTTGCAATGGGCAACACAATTTCAAACACAAAGCAACATTGAGCTCAATGTGAATTTCTAGTGAAATGTAATTAGTTACTTTATGGATTACTTCTCTAACCACAGGACTGGATCCTAGATTCAGTCCCTGGACATCTCCTGTAAACAGTTGAGTAAAAGCGCTTTGGTTACAGTAGTTATTTTTAAGGAATATTATTGTATTTTAAAAGTTGACACTTAGAAATTTTTTCACATAGAATCACCAATGTTATCCTATGGCAGAAAATTTACTTAGCAGGTAAGTAGTGTTATCATTACTTTTTCTTACTCAGTGGTGGATCCTGGATCCAGTACTGGCCAACCGCCTGTAAACAGTTGAAAGAATGTGTTTAAGTCATACAGACGATTTTTTAGGAATATGTTTAGTTTGTGAAAATAGACACTTAGAAACTTTTCTGGTGAAAACCACACAATGGATTCCTATGGAAGGAAATACAAGTTACTGGTAAGTACGCTTAGAATTACTCTTCCGGGTCAGTGCTGGGCTAAAAGATGCAGCCCTGGGTTCTCTACTGATAACAGGTGAGTAAATCGGAATTTGTAGTTCGGCTGATATTAGAGGAATATTTGTAAGTTTCAAAAATGGACACTGAAAAATTTCTGGTGAAAACCACACAATGGATTCCTATGGAAGGAAATACAAGTTACTGGTAAGTACGCTTAGAATTACTTTTCAGGGTCTGTGCTGGGCTAAAAGATGCAGCACTGGGTCCTCTTCTGATTACAGGTGAGTAAATCGGAATTCGTAGTTTGGCTGATTTTAGAGGAATATTTGCACGTTTCAAAATTGACACAGAACATTTTCTGGTGAAAACCACACAATGGATTCCTATGGAAGGAAATACAAGTTACTGGTAAGTACGCTTAGAATTACTCTTCCGGGTCAGTGCTGGGCTAAAAGATGCAGCACTGGGTCCTCTCCTGATTACAGGTGAGTAAATCTGAATTCGTCGTTCGGCTGATTTTAGAGGAATATTTGTACGTTTCAAAAATGGACACTTAGAAACTTTTCTGCTGAAAACCACACAATGGATTCCTATGGAAGGAAATACAAGTTACTGGTAAGTACGCTTAGAATTATGTTTCAGGGTCAGTGCTGGGCTAAAAGATGCAGCCCTGGGTTCTCTCCTGATAACAGGTGAGTAAATCGGAATTCGTAGTTCGGCTGATTTTAGAGGAATATTTGTACAATGGTAAAGGAAGGGGGCGGGGCCTGAGGTGATGTGTGCAAACACGCTCTGTGGCGCGTTTTAAGTTGGGGAATTAATTCCTCTTCAATCCTGCGGTCCCCTGGGGGCCAACTAGCCCACCAGGTACCTCCAGTATGCGTCAGGGAGCTGCGTTGCAGAGCGGTGTTCAGAGGCCACGCCCCTTTTTACAACACTCTGCAACGCAGCTCCGTGGCGCTTCCTGGAGGTACCTGGTGGGCTAGTAGGCCCCTAGGGGACCTCTGGATTGAAGAGGAATTAATTCCCTAAATTAAAACGCACCACAGGGCGTGTTTGCACACATATCACCTCAGGCCCCGCCCCCTACCTTCACCACTGTGCAAACGCACCCTGTGGCGTGTTTTAAGTTGGGGGATTAAGTCCCCTTGAATCCTGAGGTCCCCTGGCGGCCAACTTGCCCACCAGGTACCTCCAGTAAGTGCCATGGAGCTGCGTTGCAGAGAGGTGTAAAAAGGGGTGTGGCCTCATTACACCTCTCTGCAACGCAGCCCCCTGGCGTATAGTGGAGGTTCCTGGTGGGCTAGTTGGCCCCCAGGGACCCCCAGTATTCAAGGGGAATTAGTTCCCCCTCTGCAAACGCGCCAGGGGGCGCGTTTGCCGAGTGGTGTAAGGAGGGGGCATGGCCTCCGGCCCGATCCCGATCTTTTCTGCCGGCATTGCTTTTCGACATGGGGAGCAGCTAACATACTGCTCCCCATGTGGAAAAGCAATCAGCTTTGCTTCATTGAAGTGACAGCAGGTTTCCCTGCTCTCGCTTTAATGAAGCAAAGCAGTTTGCAATGACAGGGTGGGAGCCGCGAGGCACGCCAACTAGCATTCAGCTTGTGCTCGGGAGGGTTCGGGGAGGGTGCGGGGAGGATCCGCGGATCCTCCCCGGCCATAGATATCACTAACTTTTAACTCTAATTTTCTCAGGAACTACTGAACGGATTTACACTATTTAAGCAAGAGACAGGAGTCTGAACTGAGGACTACCTCCTTGCCAAATTCGGTGTCATTCCGTTCAGCAGTTCAGGCTGTAGCTGCGACAACAGGTCCTATCGGAAATTGCGTGGGGAAAACGTGTTTTGGAACCCCCCTTCTTTCTCGGCCCCCGCTTGACGAATCACCACAAAACTTTCAGGGTAGGAGCGGAGCGGAGCTGGCCAAAAGTTTGGAAAATTTCGCGAAGATTCATCAACCGGCGCCAAAGATATTCCCAATAGAATGTTGCGGATTTCCTATGGAAAATAGGTACTAACTATAACTATCCACTGGCGACCGCCAGTAGATAATATATATATATATATTCACTGAAAAAACCATAGGTTTCACACACGTTATAGTTAGGAATTAGCATTTAAAAAACCTTGCAAATTCACTTAAAAAACCATAGGTTTCACACGTTATAGTTAGGTGGATATTTTACTCGTAAAAAACCAATGAAATTCCCCCGTTATAGTTTCTTCAGATAACTATAACTCGCGCGACCGCCACTCTATCACAAGGATGATGTCATCAGTGATGTCAAGAGTGATGCCACTGACCATGTCATGAGTGATGTAATATGTGATGTCATGAGCACAGGATTGCGGGCGCGCGAGTTATAGTTATCCACCTAACTATAAAATGTGTGAAACCTATGTTTTTTTTAAGTGAATATATATATATATATATATATATATTACCTACTGGCGGTCGCCAGTAGGTAGTTATAGTTAGGACCCTGTTTCCATAGGAAAACCGCAACATTCTATTTTGAATAACTTTGGCGCCGGTCGACGAATCCTCGCGAAATTTTCAAAACTAATGGGGCGCTACGCTCCGCTCCTACCCTGAAAGTCTCGGGGGGATTCGTCAAGTGGGGGCCGAGATAAAAGGGGGGTCCCAAAACGCGTTTTTCCCATGCATTTTTCCATAGGACCTTTAGACACAGCTACAGCCCGAACGGCTGAACAGAGTTCCTTGAAATTTGGCAGAGAGGTAGTCTACAGGTCAAGGAAGTGCCTTTTGTAGGTTTGTTGTAAATGTGTTCAGTAGATTCTGAGAAAATAGCCTTTAAATCAATATATATATCTGAGCCAGCTTACGGTGCGCTTACGGTGCGCTTACCGTACGCGTACGGTGACGTGCGCGAGCGCGATTCTGATTGGCTGTTAGATCTTAGTAAACATTCGAATCGGTCGAAACCAGGAAGCGGCGTCCGCCATTTTATGTGTTTCACTGAGAAAATAAAGGGTGATAACTTGAAAAGGGGGCAAGGAAGAGAGTTACAGACCCCCTAACATTTGAAAGGGGGTCAAAGAAGGGCAGAAAAGTATAAAAAAAACATTTATTAATTTTAAAAAAAATCGCGGGCCGTACGCGTACGGTAAGCTCACCGTACGCGTACGGTAAAAAAAAAAAAAAAATGAAATTAAATGCAGATTTAAGTGTTTAGATATTAGGGGGCTCTAAAAAGAGCCGTTGTGTTTATTAAGTGATTTTTTTAGTGGTACCTACAAGTAAGTACCGATGCAGAGTCTAAGGTTCAAGAGGAAGACTCTGTTCCCTTCATCAGTGAAGTGTACACCATCTCCTCTATAAATGTCTTGCATGTCGTAACGCAAGTTGTTGTGGTAAATGGAACCCATACCATAGTCACGGAGGAAAGCAGAAACAGATTTGTTGACGTGCTTTCTTGCTTTGTCAATCTGTGGACAAAAATGATTGGACCAGTTCCATTTTTGCCTTTGGCATATGTTAGAAAACACAAAGGCAGTTTTAGGGAAAAGTGAAAACAGTTGTGCAAAGGTCTCCTTCATAAGCATTTCCAGACCTACCCCAGTCAAAGTGCCTAGGTCATTGCCACCACAGTGCACTATTATGAGGTCAGGGTGTTGGATTTGCATGAAGGATTTCACCAATGGCATCAATTGGTGCCACTTTAACCCTCTCTGACCAATCCATTTAATGTCTACATTTGGCAAAGCAAGGTCTCTCACCATACCTGTTTTCTCTGCATACTTTTCACTCCAGAAGACATAGCTGTGCCCTACAATCCACACTGTGAACATCTTCCAAGGAGATCTGGATGCACTCAGGAGGTGTAATTCAGTAGAATGGTAAAAAGAAATGAAAGACAGTTTGGAAATGGAGGCATACATATTTTTTTTAAATAAAAAGAACTGATTGGCTGTTTCATACCATTCTACACTAAAAACTAGGCTGTGTGTGTCAATTTATAGAAGCATGATTTGTATTGGTAAAGAAAAATGTGTTACCAAAGAACAGTACTATGGATTTGCTGTTAGGTTTGAAAAGTCAAGCACTCTTGCACTTTGAAAATGAAAAATTGTCTGCTGAACTTCTGACCTGACACCACACAGCAGTGTTCCATGAGCTGTTGCTATGGTAGCAGGCAGAAGTCAAGTTGGGGGAAGGGTACTAGGCAGAAGTCAAGTTGGGGGAAGGGTACTTTTTGAAAAGGGTTGGTTTTCAACCAATAGAAATGTGTGATTACATTTGAAAAAAAGGGGGAAGCACTGAGATTTGAAACTAACATGTATATGTGTGGAAAAAGAGAGGGAAACATTGCCATTATCTGGTTCTGCTGAGAGGAGAGAGGTGTACAGAACGCTTACGGTGCGCTTACGGAGCGCTTACGGTAAAAGTACGCATGCGCGTAAAAATGACACGCGCATGCGCAAAACAGGCACGCCCCTTCACTTCCGCGTAACATGCGCGTGCAGCGTACGCGTTACGCGCCGCGTGCGCGTGACGCACGTCTACGCAAATTGCGTAACTGTACGCAAACAGCGTAGAAATCTAACGTAATAAAAGCAAGACGTGCGCGTACGGTAAGCGCACGTTAAAAAAATACTAAAAAAAAAAAGATTCACTATGTTATACTACTAAATCTTACCTGTTTAGTTTAAAAAAAGGTAAAAATAAAAAATAAATTGTAGAATTTTTAAAATTTAAACATAGTCTTTAAAGAGGATATAAATTTAAAATAAAAATATGTAAAAAACATTGCAAAAAAAGAATTAGCATTTAAAAAACCTTGCAAATTCACTGAAAAAACCATGGGTTTCACACACGTTATAGTTAGGAATTAGCATTTAAAAAACCTTAGAAATTCAATGAAAAAACCAAAGGTTTCACACATGTTATAGTTAGCTAGACATTTCACTCGTAAAAAACCAATGAAATTCCCCCGTTATAGTTAGTTCAGCTAACTATAACTCGCGCGCCCGCAATGCACTGCTGATGACGTCTCATATTACATAACTCATGACATGGTCAGTGACATCACTCATGACATCACTGATGACATCTCAAATGACATCACTGATGACATCACTGATGACATCATCCAGTGAATGTGTGTTTTTCTGACAATTAAGTATGTTTTATATATGTATATCTCAATGTCGATGGAAGAATAAATGGGTATATAAGTGTCTAAATGGATGATTTGTTTTTGAAAAATTGATTGTGTAACTGACTGATTAAGTGTATCATAGTGAATACATGGCTTAGTGAGTAATGTTTTAATATGTAAATATCTGTATCAGTCTCTCACTTTGTGTATAAGTGGCTGCATGGGTTGGAGAGTAGCTACATGGGTGTCTATATAGGTTATTAGTTGGTTTTATGAGTATCAGTCTGAGTGTCTGCATGGTTCAGTGGGGGTATTACGTAGTGCATAGGTGCATGAATGAGTGACTCACTCTTTGTATGTGTTGAAGACAGCATGTGTGCAGGACTCTATGGGTGGATGAGTGAGTGTATGGGTGTGTTAGTGAGTGAATGACTGTCTCAATAGTGTCTTTATGAGTAACTACATATGTTTTAAACTAGTATATGTGACTATTGGTGTTTATAAGCGAGTATATGTGAGAGTGAGAGATTGAAAGAGTCCCTCTATGAATAAGTATGTGTTTCTATAAGTGATTGTTTAAAAGACTAAGTATGTGTAAGTTTCCGTAGAAGTAAGTGTGGTGGTGTGTGTATAACTGTATATGCAAGTAAATGTATGTTTGATTCTTTATTAGCATGAGTGACTATGTGTGTGAGTAACTCTATGGATGAGTGGCATAGTGTAACAGGATGTATAGGTGTATGAGTACATATGATGAGTGAGTACATGTATGAGTGACTGTATAGGACTGTTGGTGAATGAGTGGATGTGTATGTGGTTCTTAGAATTACTGAAGAGGTTGTTGTAACTGGTATTGGTATGTCCATTGTTTTGAAAAATTTTGTCTCTATTTTTGAATGTGTGTATCAAAGGTTATATTAGGGTGAGAGGAGGTCTGCCACTCTATCACATGGATGACGTCATCAGTGATGTCATCAGTGATGTCATTTGAGATGTCATGAGTGATGTCACTGACCATGTCATGAGTGATGTAATATGTGACGTCATCAGCAGTGCATTGCGGGCGCGCGAGTTATAGTTAGCTGAACTAACTATAACGGGGGAATTTCATTGGTTTTTTACGAGTGAAATGTCTAGCTAACTATAACATGTGTGAAACCTTTGGTTTTTTCATTGAATTTCTAAGGTTTTTTAAATGCTAATTCCTAACTATAACGTGTGTGAAACCCATGGTTTTTTCAGTGAATATATATATATATATATATATGTGTGTGTCTGTGTATATATGTATATGCGTGTGTCTGTGTGTATATGTATGTGTGTGTGTCTGTGTATATATGTATGTGTCTGTGTATATATGTGTGTGTGTGTCTGTGTGTCTGTGTATATATGTATGTGTGTGTCTGTGTATATATGTATGTGTGTGTCTGTGTATATAGGTATGTGTGTGTCTGTGTATATATGTATGTGTGTCTGTGTATGTATGTGTGTGTCTGTGTATGTATGTGTGTGTCTGTGTATATATGTGTGTGTGTCTGTGTATATATGTGTGTGTGTCTGTGTATATATGTATGTGTGTGTCTGTGTATATATGTATGTGTGTGTCTGTGTATATATGTATGTGTGTGTCTGTGTATATATGTATGTGTGTCTGTGTGTATATGTATGTGTGTGTATATGTATGTGTGTGTGTATATGTATGTCTGTGTGTATATATATGTATGTGTGTGTCTGTGTGTATATATATGTATGTGTGTCTGTGTGTGTATATATATGTATGTGTGTGTATATATGTGTGTCTGTGTGTATATATATGTATGTGTGTGTATATATGTGTGTGTGTCTGTGTGTGTGTATATGTATGTGTGTGTGTATAAGTATGTCTGTGTGTGTATATAAGTATGTGTGTGTCTGTATACATATGTATGTGTGTCTGTGTGTATATATATGTATGTGTCTGTGTGTATATATATGTATGTGTGTGTCTGTGTTGGACCTGTCAGCCCTAGGGTGGTCTCCCCTTCTATTTTTGTATCGTGCCTCATTTTTTCCACCCTCATTTTTATGTTGGACTAGGTCTCCGGGCACCTTTTCATTGCTAATCAGTGTTAAGGTGCAGGTGTTCCCTTCTCCCAAGATGGCTGCCACAGACCCCTGCTACTGCAGGGTGGTCGTTTTTCATAGTAGCACCCTAGCTGCCAGGAGCTGGCTGGGACCCACAACAATGTTGCGACACCAGCCCGCCTTTTGTCCCATAGGTAGAGTGGGGAAGCTCCTGGAAGATGCTGGAACCTTCTAGAAGGGAGGTGGGGTTTTACTTTTGCCACCTTGGCTAGAGGTCACCTGACCTAGGGCTACTTAAGAGTGGGAGGGAAACTTTTGTGGTGAGTTGGCCATTGGGGTGAAGCAGAGCTGGAAGAATCCACCTGGAGTGTAGGCGGTAGGGCCTAGCCAGGGACTTATGCCTCTGAGAGTGACAGGATTTAGGTACTGCCTCTTAAGTGAGTGAGGTGCCCTGTGAATCCCACTGATCTTGCCCAGTAGTAGGAGGACCCAGAGACTCTCTGCCAGCCTGACTAGGAAGGACCTAGTCACCCTCTCCATCCCTACCCCTGTAACAGAACCCCTTAAGGGCGCCAGATACATCTGCGCCAAAAGACTTCATCTGTCAACTGAGAACTGAAACCTAACTTTAAGAACTGAGACTGCATGACAAGAGCGAGCTGTAAGCCTTGAATGCCAGAGCTGAGACTGCGTGTCCAAGCTAACCTATTGAACTAATTACTAAACCGATTGCCAAGCCACCGGGGATCGACCAGGTACTAGCGCTGTGACCCCCGCGCTCCCTGCCCTGGTCTGGGACCCCCGGCAGCGTGCTCCGCTGAGCACTTTACCCCCAACCTTAATTTGAGCCCCCCCCTGCGACGACGAAGCCAGCGCGCTCACCGCCATGGCCTGGAGGAGTGCCCTGCTGTGTCGCGAGGCCCAGGCGAAGCCCGGGGCCCCGTCGCTGCCGTCGCAGCCGTGTGAGGAGGTGCGCAAGGTCGGGGCCGAGTTCCCTCAACGTCGTGAGGACGGACGCCTGCTGACGCCGAGACGGAGGTAAGCCCGGAGGCCGAGATCCCCCCTGGTGCGCCCCCTGCTGGTCTGGAAACCACACCGCACTTGGCCCGGGTTGTCCCCTCCGTGGGAGTC